>NC_140359.1:14063436-15415360 GCF_963514085.1 Chelon labrosus | reverse complement strand
TATAGAAAAAGGCTTTATCTACTTTATATATTTTCCATATTATATTAATTAGTGTCAAAACTTTGAAGGTGTCAGGCTTGGACTGCAAGCTCAGCTTCCATTTGAACCGAAACAATGCACAATGCCAGTTCTCTGATGTGTGCATTATTATGTGAACACAAAGACATTATTCTGAACAAGATGGGCATGATGAGCAGGTTATAGTTGTCAAGCAAATATGCAAATGCGAGACAATAGCCTTCCGTGTTATGGTTTGTCTTTGAATTTGCAGAGTTATTGTTCCTTTGCAGCTGGGCTATTTGCATAATCAACTCTCAGTCCTTGCCATTATGCACTTCCCTCTATTTGCTGCAGTGTTTTCATTGCAATTGGCCCCTTGCCCTATACAGCATTTTTTTTTTTTTTTATGTGCATCTACTGCATGTGTTTGTGTCATTGTGCTACACAACAGACTTCGATTAGGAGGAGATAGAGCGTACAATTCATTTTCGCTATTCCATTACAGTTGAAGGTCACAGGTCATTGTTCACTTTGTTTACATTCCTGATATGTGTCTATGCATTTTTATATTGTTTGTACATTGCTGCACAGAACAGTAAACACTGTATTTGATAAACAATGCCGTTGTCCGTCTTTCAATTCTTGCACTGGAGTGAACCCAAAACAGAAGAAAATAAAAAGTCAGTTTTCAATGATTTATAAATCATTTTTAAGATCTCAAACCTTAATGACCCACAAGAATGTGTGATGGCAGAAATAATAAAATGTGTTCGGGGTTTTGCTGAAAATAGCAACCTCTTTTATTCTTTCATTATATTTTGTTTGCCTTTGTGTGTTAAGATGAGCTATGTCTAATGTTTTCTGTTAGTGTTTTAAGAAGAGATGGTGACTAACCTTTAAATCTATACATTGTATAAATATTTTTATTATTTTTTATTATTTTTTTTTTGGTATAAATCTTCCATGGATGTTACTTCCTTACAAAATCTACATTCACCTTCGAAAATGAATCCTAATTTTCAAAAACTGACATAAAGCAGTAACCCTGAGTTCACAGGTCTCCCATATCTTCCTCATGTGTAGTATCGTCTCTGGCCTGCTGGTGGCAGCAGAGGTCTAAACTCCTCTATGTGTTGCACGTAGACATCCCGTTGAGGTAGATAAGTGTGTCTCCTGCTGTTCCTCCAGGGCACAAATGCTGTATATTTCTTAATCTCAAATGTAAATATTAAATTGTTAACTGTTATTAGTACAAAAGGTTAAAGTAGAAGAAGAATACAAACCACCTATGAAATATATTTTAGTGAACCTCAGGTCTTATTGACCCCTCTGCAACACCTGGCTGGTAATTATGGGCTTTGGCCACCCTAATGAAACCACAAGCTGGGAACTATTTATGCACCGGTTCATTGCTTTTCACCTTTCATCATTATGCCTCACCCTTCCTTTCCTCTTTAAAATGTTGCCGTAGTGATTTTCACTCCTGATAACTAGGGCCTCACAGCTCACCTCCCATCCTCCTCCCTCCTTCCCTCCCTCCCTCCCTCCCTCTCTCTCCTCTCTCTCCAAGGCCAGCAGCGCTGAAGGACACAGGGAATCTCTCGCCACCTCGGAGAAGAGGCTAATCCTCTTTGCCCCAACTTTAACTGGGCCACTAATCCTCCAGGTTTATCTAAGCAGTGAGCACCTAGCGCTGCTGACAACTTGGCCTGCCCTCCTCCCTGCAGCCTGTTAAGTAGGGCAGGGCTCGGTCCTGCAAGTGTCACTGTCAGCAACTCTGGAACCACACACTTGCACAGGAAGTGTGAGCTGTTAACAAAATGGCTCACTTGCTTGCAGCATGTGTGCTCTCGCTGCCACAAAATGTGTCTCAACAAACCAAACGACAGCCAAACAGGATCATGTTGTAACGGCCCTCATTTAGTAACTGCACATAAGGGAAAGTTGACAGTCTAAGCCAGGAGGTCTTAAGTAAACTAACTAGCTTAGATATTGGCAGTACAAATTGTTCAGCTATTGTCCAGCCAGTTGAGCTTTAAGGTGTTTAGGCAGATGAGTCTCAAGCGGATACTGACCTGGACTTGGGCCAGCTCATTCTTTATTCACTAAACAACACTTCAGACTGTCTGATGGCTTCAACTACAACATTCATTGTCTGCATGAGGTACAGCAGGCTGACACTCACAATCATTGCTTCAACTTCCATTGCAAAAGAGATGGATAAATCATTGCTGAATGAACCTCTGCATGGAAAGATAAAGCCAGGCTCAGACATTAAAAGAAAACTCCTGGAGCGCTTTTTCCTACTGTCTGTGCTAATTCTCTTCTTTTAAATAATTCCTTGACATTCCTTCCATGATCCTCAGTGAAATATGTCACCAAGGTGTGGTATTTCTAAATGGAATGAGCAATCACTGGAAGCACTGGGAGATGAGGAGCCACAGACATATTGGTTAGGTGGAGTGTGAGATGACCTTTCAGTTCATCTAAGATGAAACGAGGCTGCTGAACCCGAAATGATTCAGAGTGTCTAAACTGACAGGCGAGGGCACGGCCGTGGCAGAGTTTCAGCCTGCTGCCCGGCCTCCGTAGGCATCTCTCATGATTTATTGTGAAATTGCCAGGGACTCAATGTGGCGTGCAGGTGAATGAGTTTTGCTAATAAGAGAAGCATTTCTGCTCCACAGAGCTCTTTTTCTGTCTGAGCGAGCGTGTATGAAATCAGTGTGCAGCCTCCCAGTACCACACGCTCTGGTGGAGGCGGCTGGCTCATCAGTCTACGGCTTATCTGATGTTTTAGGTGGGTGGAGAGGTTGGGAGTGACGAGAGAAGGGAGAAGAAGAGTGTCAATATTGAGTTCTCGAAGGTTTATATTTTGTTAAATATTTAGACTGGCTGTAGATCTGGTTTATGTTTTAAACGGTTATTTGACACATCTGCTGTTTCCATTATAGCGTGAGTTCCCTGCGAAGGAGGAGGCTTTGTCTTGGTGGCTTAGATAAATTGCGCGTAAAGTGACTTAGCTTGCCTTCGCCTCTGCTTAAGAGCAATATCTCTAAACCATCATCCTGGAAAATGTCAATCATTCCTGCTTTTCTAAAATTCGACAGCACCGTTTTTTTTTTTTTCTTTGTTTGTTCGCCCGATGAGAGGTTGTTTCCAGTGACAGCACAAAGAGAAAAAAAAACACATGCTTCATAAAGTCTAAGAACTGAACTACTGTAAAGGTGAGAAAGGTCAAGTGAACAACAGGATTGTAGAGGCCAGCATATGGCGGTGAGGTGCAAAGTGACTCCTAAGTCTAATATGCTTATCTTCATGACAGGAAGGTCTAGTATAGGTTCTTAAAATTTGTTTAAGAAGATTTTTTTCTTCTTCTTTTTTTACACAAAGATAAAGAGAGAAAAAAAAAGAAACAAAGAGATCAGACGAGGGGACGAGAATAGCAACTGGACAGGCATAGAAGTCATCTGCTTTATTTATTTATGTCAAACAATAATACAGAAGAAAGGGAGAGGTCAAATGAAAACCAACCATCTACATTAAAATAAAGAAATTTCAGTCCTGAGATTGACAAAAAGCAGGGAACAGACAAAATATCTACTGTGATCGTCGGGATGGAGGAGGGACAGTGGCAGTTTCAGCAAATTGAAGATGATGGTATTGGGGAGATTAGGAGGAGATTGCAGAACTGGAGAGGGTAAGCAATCACTGGGATGCTTGGCTGTAGGCACATTCAAAAGTTGAAAACCCCACGACTAAAGGATTTTACAGCTTTTTTTTTTTCAAATATTCAGACTTCTTGTTTCGAAATCTAAGACTCATATATTATTATCCCCCCCCTCCCAAAAAAAAGCACGGTATTTTTTTTTTTTTTTTTAACATTTTTCTTTTTTCATCCTGAGGAGACAAAATCATTTTTAAACATAAATACAACACTGCAGGGAGAACAATAAGAGAGATGCTTTATAGATTTCCCATTTCCATATATATTATTTTCTCAAGGTTACGGCACCCTCAGACTTTGGCAGCGTTGGTGCATTTGAGATCATTCGGGGGGGGAAAAAACAGCCCTGTTTGTCCACAGGAACATTCAGAGAGCCTCACAAACAGTAAAAAAATGAATCAGGAAGAAAAAAAAAAAGCAAAATCCCCAGACTTTTGAGTTTAGATTGGATACGGCAATATACCCATCGCATAAACTAGATGAATATTTGGAGGCCATAAGCTTTTTCAGCTGAACATACATAGTTGTGACGCTGAAGAAATAAAGCGCTGTAAGCTCCTGGAATTACGCCCTGCTGCACTGCCTTTTAGAAAAAAGAGGGCTCTGGGGCTGTGCCTTTGGGAAATGATCCTGATTTCTTTTGTCATCTGTGCTGATTTTTTATATTGTAAAAACAAAATTCAAATGATGCCGCGGCCATCCAGTTTCATCCTACAGCACTAAAGGGACGCTGATGTGCTGTAACTGTGCGCGGCATCTTTAATAATATTGTGCAATTCAGCTATAAGGCTGGGTTAACTATACAAGCCTCGTCAGGACCGTCTGAATTATTGATTAAAGTATATTCTTGCTATGTAGTAGCCTAATGGAGAGGACTGGCCGGGTGAATTTGTCTTCTTTTAGATGATTCGGAGGGATGCCTGGAAGAACTCTGTGATGAGAGCCTCAAGGGCCCAAGGGCAGCCAGGGGACATGACTGAGACTGACCAAAGCGTTGCGGAGGGGACATTCCCCCCCCCCCCCCCCCCCCGTCATCTGTAGGCTGGAGAAGCAGCGCCAAGACTCTACAGAGTGAACAGCTGCCTTTATTTTTTCTATCCCTCCCTCCCCTCTGTTCTGAGAGTGAAAGAGCTGACCCTGCTTTGAACGGCTCGTCTGCTCTCCTTCCGTCTCAGCAGTATTTAAGGTGCATAATATGCGACTAGACCTTTAGACCTGGGTAAAGGTCTTCATGGACTTATTGGGATTTACTAAGGGATTTTTACAACCAGCATAAGTCAATTCCCCTCCACTTTGCCCCCGGGCCATTCTCCTGAGTGTCTCATTGCCCTTGAAAACGTGTTAACAGTCAATAGAAGTCTGTAGACACAGAGATAAGTTATAGATCTAAATGTCTCCATTCTGAGGGCGGTGTTGATGTCATTTATCATTTCATGGGGAAAACACCTCAAAATATCTTTCCCCCAAAAAGTTCATAACAAGTTAGTAAATTTAAGCATAATAAGTCTTTCAGTCAGAGAGGTGATGAGTGTGGGACTGCAGAGCCAAAGAGGGTGAATGCAGCACCAGGAACATGGCAATTATCCTGATTACTGATGCTTCGAGGCTTCTCTGACCCCAAATCCCTTCCTGTATCTTTCTTTCTCTTTTTTTTTTTTCTGAGATCTGTCACATTGCACAGGGCCCCTCAGCCAGGCAGGGAGCAACCATGTATAATCCAACAGAAAACAAATCCCCTCGATCAAACACAGCCCAGCTTTTAAAGCAGGCCTCTGAGCCCAGGCGCCATGGTGCGCTGCGGAGGCCCTCTGAGACACTGTGGAGGCTGTGATTTAGCGTACCAAACCCCCCCACACACCACACCACACACCCCTCCTCTCCCAAACCCCGCTGTCCTCCCCTTCAACGCCAACCAGCCAGTCCTAACCTTCGGTTTGTTTAAGCACTGCTGAACCCTGTTGGCCCTGGACAGGGGGAGGGTGGGCTTAGATAATGACATGCCATATGCCACTCTGCCTCTGCAGCTGAGTGAGCCGTGGCTGGATCAGCTCAGGCACAAATCTATTTGAAATTTAATTCTATTATCCTAATATGGGCTAAGCGTCCATTGTCCAAATCAAGAATAGTGGAATGGACCAGAGTTACGGGGCTAAGATGCATCCCATCAATAGGAGCTCATTAATGTGTGTAAAGAACCAGGGGGACAGACAGTTTGGAGCCTGCACACTTGAAAAAGACGCTCATCCACCTTATATTGAATAAAACCTGATTTGAAATGAACATTTCTGCTAAATAATAAATAATTTTATTTGTGTGGCCTTTTTTTTTGTTGTATTATTCAGCTGAACTTGGCACCAAGCAGCCAGAATAATCCCAGTACCTCACAGGAAATCCCTTGCTATTTGAAAAGGGTTTGATTTCAGCCTTTTTGACTGAATGAATGCTCTCCACTGGCAGTGTCCAGTAGCCAGACGTCACCCAATATTCCCATTAGCAGAGAGGCCTGGTGCCTCAGACCTCCACTGGTGGGAAAGGCCAGACACCAGAAACTCTACTGCCTCAAGTGTCTCCTCTTCACTTCAACATCATGTGACAGGGTTTAATGCTTGGATGCAGAAGCCAAACGGAAGGGATTTAGGGACGGGATGTATCTGTAAATCTGTCAAAATATTTCTACAAGACAGAAAATATGCTGGAATCAGACTGTGGCTGGGGCATTAAGCTGTTGAAACAACATGAAAAATTTTCACTGGAATGTTAAGGAGGCTTACTGTGCAAATTTAAGCCAAGGGGCTTGGTGAAAATTTTCTGTCAGCCTTCAAAGACAGTGGCGTGTCTACAAACAAAATTAGCTCAAAATGTAAGGCTCATAGTTTAGAAAAAGCAAATGTTATCTTAAGGGAATAGGGTCTATTAGTGGAGTGCAAATGATCCAAGAAACCCAAAAAGAAAAATCCTTTTGAATAATACAATTTCATGGGTATAAAATTTCCTTTTCCAACTATCGTATATCTTTGGATGGCCAAAGCGTAAACATCTAAAAGCTGAACAATTGAATGCACTCCATTCTCTCACTTGTAGAAGTTTTAGCGCTACGGTATATCACACTCCTCTCTGGATCTCACAGAGCGGCTGAAACAAGGACCCAACTTCCCACTGACTCCTAGAGGACATAGTAGATTAAAAAATAATCACAGACTTCAAAGCCAAGATGTGGCTTCCGAATATATTCTTAAAGAAATTTATTTTACACCTCAAAACAAAAATGGATAAGGATTAGGGATGTGGTACATTGGGAATGTATTGACAACTGTAGTTTACATTTATTTTTTTGGTGTAAGCTCAGAGAAAAAAATGTTAATACAGTCATAATAATTGCACTTCATAAATCTAGACTGATGCCAGTATTTCCCCACAACAAAGCTTGTGTTCTCTCTCTTTCTCTCCAGTTAATAAATTCAATTTTCCATTGAAATTTGACTGACAAAAGAAATGCTAATTTAAGACCAGAGGACTGCTGCACTGATCCAATTTTTCTCTTTCACTTGAGTCCCACAAGGCAATAAAACATCGCAGTAATTTAAGTGCAGTACATTCAAGGGAATCTCACAGTCATAATAAATATTTCACTGCTCTGAATCATCAAGTTAAGACTGGTCCGTGCTAAATGCATCCCAACCAGGGGCTGAAATGGACAAGGAAAAGCAGTGAGCTTCGTCTCATTTCATCTGACGCCAGAGGACAGGGTTATGATTGTTTTCATTATGTTTTTTTTTTTTGTTTGCAGGATTAGGAATGAATATTACCCCGAAAAACACGACCTCCATTTGTTTCCACCAATTCCCGTCATTATGATAACACCTGAAAGATGAAGAGGCTGTAGTGCTGTAGCTACAGTTATAAAGGAGTCACGTGAGAACTTGATCTATGCTCCAGCTCCACAGAAAATCTAAAGCCTCCAATAAACTGGGGCAACATTTGCAACCGATCTCCGGTACATTACTCAGATATAATGTTTATGGGACTGGTGAATCAGTCTTGGTGGTAGAAATCTTGTAATAACACAATTAAAAGTCTGAGGATTTTGAAGAACACAAACTAAAATGCACACACGCGCATGCACTCGGCCACATACACGCATTAACATACATGTAAGGTTATGTAGATAACCTCCCAATCACATTCTTCATTGTAACATTTCGTTTTCTTGTAATTTTTTTTTTATTTTTTTTTATTTTTTGCAACATTTTCTTTTTAAATAAGTATTTCAAGATTTATTGTAGATTCCAGTGTTGGTTAGGAACAAAGAGCTCTCCGACCAGGTTCTTACAGAACCAAAGCAGCAGCTACGCCTCACACCAGGACATAACAGACTGCACATCAGCTCGAGGAGGAATTATTAAATCATAAAAACAAAAGTGGAAAATAATAAAATGGAAAAAAAAAAAAAAAACGGAAAAAAAACAACATCTGAGACACTTTTCCCCATAGCAGCCAATACATATAATATACCTACAAATATATCAAACAACAAAAAATAGGTTCAAGTTTTTCAAGTTTCTTAAATATATCATATCCAAACTACCCAATTCCAAACTTCAAAGTTAACAAAATTCAAGCAGTGCAATTTATGTATCAATTATAACAGCAATAATAGCTAATATTGTACTATCCTTTTAATTCAACCTTATTATCCTTGTACATATCACCCAAGCTCAAAATCATACTATTCTCATTTGTCAGTACATTTTGTATGTGTACGTGTTTATGTGTCCTGTTACAGAGTTTTGGATTTTCTGAGCAGCCCTAAACTTTGGCCCTTTAGGACCATTTTCAGTGACAACCTACGCAGTAGCTTCATCCTTTGTATTTGGGAGGAGAGAGGGGGGGATACAAGTGGCGTATGCACTTCATGTCAAGCTATGATTCTCATAAAAACAGGTTCAGGCAAGAAAAACGACAAAGAAAAATAAGAATAAATTTAAGAATAAAAAAAAAAGAAATCAATCAATCCAAAATCCTATTGGCAAACCACACAATGGAACATCAGGAGAATCTTGAAATCCCTTTTCTTTCCCACTGGCAATCACTACTGCCTTTTGTATCTGGGATTCCCACAGCCTGCCTCGGAACCACCAAACGTAGGGTCACGCAGCACAACAACTGCTCTTCTCTAAGCTCCCACACTAGTTAAAGCAGTGGCACTTGCAACAACTCTGCAACCCCAAAAACATCTCTGTTCTACAACTTTGATTTTCTTCACAAATTCACAACTCTTGATTCTTTCCCTCCTCTTCCTCCTCCTCTATCTGTAAACAGGGAGGCGGATGTGTGCATGCTGGTGGTCCAACAGACGCGGCACAGACACAGTCTCGTAGCCTTTGCCAAGCATCTGCTCCTTGATGCAGGGTGGGTGGATGTCGTTGATCAGGTACTCCAGGGACTGCAAGCTGCTGCTCAGCACTGATGTATTGCACATGCTCTTGCTGGGCAGGCTGCAGCACAAACCTCCCCCGCTGTCTATAGCAGGGTGGTGATGATGGTGGTGGTAGTGATGATGGTGGTGGGGGTAGCCCATCTCTCTGTGCCCCGTGGCTGGGCCTCCTGTGGAGGTGCCCAAAAGCTCCTGGGGGTTGTAGCAGTCACTGTCAGGTGTCACCAGCACACTGTTCCATGGCGGTGCAAAGTATTGACCCACTGAGAAATTTCCATGCATACCCACACAGTTCAAAGGTGAAGAGCTGACTTTGTCCATCCCGCCGCCTCCGCTGGCACTCGCTGTCAGGTGGTACGGTCTAGAAGAAGAGGAGGACATTTGGGCCGCCATAATCCCCCCCCCCGGAACACAAGTTTCGGGGGACTTGCTGATGGCGCCCCCTCCACCGCTGCCCCCGCTGTACATGCGGAGCACAGCCTGTTGCTGCTGCTGATGGTGCTGTTGTTGCTGTTGCTGTTTCTGCCAAAGGATATAGTCCATGCCATCTGCGTAAACACCAGTCTTCATAGCGTCTGCAGTCTGAGCCGGCAGCCCGGGCCCCGTGTACACCATGTTCGCCTGGGGACCCATTCCTACCACGTAGCCTCCACCTGAGGAGCTAGAAGAGACCCCCATGACTGCTGTGCCCTGCTTGGAGGGGCTGGAATTCGAGGGCGCTGTGGCAGCCCCTTGACACACCTGCTGCAGAGCCTGGGCCTGGCAGTGCTGGTTGATCTGATAGATGATGCTCTGGATGGAAGGGAGGTTGGACTGTGCGGGCAGGGCCAGGCCTCGGCCCCCTGTTACAGGAATCACTGAGCCAGCTACAGTGACATTTGGAGGAACTGACAGTCCAGGGCCGTCTGGAGGCTTTGAGGGCCCAGTGTGGTATACCATTTGTCCGTGGCCACTGGCTAAAGTGCTACTGCTAGGAGGTGGGTATGGGGCAACAGCTATGTGGGCTGGAGAGAGCTTAGTCCGTCTGCCTTCTGAGTTCTTGAGAACGCCTTTTGAGGGGATGAAGGTGGATGCTGATAATGACGATGATGAGGAGGCCTTGACAATGGCAAGAAGGCCATGGTAGCCCCCTGTGTGGATATGTGGGTAGGGACTGTAGCGTTGCCCTGTGGTATCATATCCGTTCACAGTCCTGTTAAGGTGCTTGTGCTGGGGAACCCTGATGTTTGTGGGGAAGATCTTGATGGACAGTGGGTTATTGGCTGTCTTCTGAGCGTAGGCATCAAGCTCTGCCGCTGTGGGGTAGCGTGTGGTATGTGTGGGCACCACCAGTTCACCTGCAAAAACAAACAAGAGAGGAAAAAATATGAGTGAAATGAACAAATGAGATCTGAAAAACATAGATGGCTGCATGTAGCAGAACAGAACAGCAGACGTGGGGTTTAATTTCCAGACATATCAAAGTAGATGACAGGAATGGCAGCTTCACAAAGCCAGATCAATCAATCCTTTGCAAGAACCACTATTCTTCTGCAATAGTAGAATCTGGCAGCTGTACTGTGACAACGTCGAAAGCAGGCTGAAAGATGCCAGCGTTACACAAGAGCAGGTGAATAACACAAGAAGAAAACCGCAGACATACAACCCAAACAGAGTCAGAAAATTATAAATGAGGCCTGGCATTCATTTATGTTCCATCACTCCCCTCCTCCATTTGAGCTTTCTTTCCATCTCATTTTCACACTCTCCTGTGGAAGTTCATCCCTAGACAAATGGATCTTTTTAAAAACTCATTCTGTCAAAGCCTGGTACCTTAGGCGCTGTTAAATCAGTGCATTGTGAAATTAATTCGGACTCTCTTTAGCATTGAATTGGGTTAGCCTTGGATAGCAGGCAAGGAGGGATGAAGGGGAGGGGATAAAAGCTAGTTTAATTGCAGTGGCACATTTGAGATTTATAAGTGGTATCACTTACTGGGTCTTACCCTTGGCCACAGAATTTCCACATTTATTCAGTCCAGGAGTACGTGGAGAGGCACTCGCAAAAACCAATTAAATATCCATGGAGAATTACTAGCCTGGTTAAGGTGAACTACGTATATCAGAATGAAGTCAAGAATGCTCAAGTGCTGTTATTTGCAAACTTATTCCAAGGATATAACTTTGCTTTGCAATGAAAGTGTGCTGAAAAGCATTTCAAAAAGACGGAAGCACATAGAAATAAAATAAAATAAACCCCGACCGTACGAGACATACCGGTGGTTTGCCCTTGTGCGTCTATGAAATATTTTAATGACGAGCACTGAATAGCAAAACGCTGGCCTTTGCGTGCGTTTAATGTAGATTGTTATAATAATACAGTTATACATAACACCACATGATGGAACAGACAAAATGCAGGAACCTATACACGCTACCATCACACTTTAAATGTACTGTACATGTAAATGCTCAGCGCTGTTTGTAACATGAAACCACTCCAATTCCAAATTCAATTCACCAGTGGAGGTGGTGAGAGAGACTGGCAATGGCCCTCGCTCAATGAACCAAGGCTTGGCCATTGTGAACTGAGGTGGCAAACAGGAAAAATGCAATTTCTAAGAACCTCGCCATGTGTCATTGTTTGGGGGTTGGGCATGGAGGTGAGGGGCCGCGGTGAGATTGGATTTAAACGACATTATTCAGGCAATTTCATGGCTACTTAGCTCAGTGCAACAAAAAGGGTGGGGGGCTGGGAAAAGAACTCAATTTACAAGCAATATATCAGCTGCCACAAATGACTTGCAACCCCTTCAAAAATGACATTTTTATGCAAAAGCTAACAAAACGCACAAAAATTAACTGCCATAACTGTGCCGTCAGCAAATGTCCCGGTGACCTAAGGAGTCTGCAGGGTGCTGCCTGTGACTAGGACTCACTCCATTTCCTTTCCGATTGCAAAATCATTTTAAAGAGACTCCACAGCCAAGTAGTCACAATTCTCATTTCTTTGCTCCCATTACAGATAGCATGCAGAGTTCATTTCAACAACCCTATGGGTCTCCAACTGTGAAAATGATTAAATCTACAAGATCCATATCATAAAAGAAATAAATTGGGAATTTAACAGTAGAGGGGGAGAGCCTGTGTATATCCCAAGACAAATTCAGTGCCAGAGCTATTGCAGTCAGGTTTATTCATCTGAGAGACAAAACACTTCAGAAACTCTATACTTAAAATTTGAATTCAAATTGGTAAAAAAAAAAAAACACACTGGCATGAATGATTTAGTTTTAATCAGTTAGGATGGTATCTTAATAGGGAAGTCTGAGTGTGCCAGGCCAGCCTATCTAGAGATCTAACCAACCTTACTGAGGCAAAGCCCTGCTTCCCTGGTGACAGCAGTGCCATTTGCTTTGATGTTCTGACTTGCAGTAGAAAACTGACAGAAGACTTATTTCATTTGCTCAGAAGAGAAAAACATGCTCATTTCAAAGCATATTGCTGGTCCACATGCAAATGGAATGGCAGCATTTTTTCTGATCTTCTTTACATGAGGGCAGAAAAACATCTTTGATCATCACATGGTCTAAATGAGGAGAGATACTTGGCTTTCAGGCATATCAAGGGCCTGTGCCCTGCCGCCCCTACAAGCCCCCAGCTGCAATATGCCCATCATTCCACCTAATTACTGCCACATGAGGAAAAAAAAACTATAAAAACAGCCAGGAAATTCATTAAAGGGTGGCTAATTCTATTCCTTCTCAGTGACTGGGCCCATATTTTCCATGCCTGAGCCTGCATTTCTTCTGAGAGAGGGGAGAAAGCACTCTCCCTTCGTCTTTTCCCAGCTTGGCCCTTGTTTGTCAATAGGCAGAGCCTTTGGCACACCAACCTGGCATCAAAGGGTTTCACACTTCACAGGCCACAGGGATTAGAGGCCTTTCAGGCCTACAAAACCCATCTCAGCCCCACAAAGGCTTCCGGTTATTAGAACCCACAGGCATAAAGGAAGAAGAAGAGGAGGAGGAGGCAAATGAGCATCTGGATGCTTCTGATTCCGGCTTCCTCTTTAAAAAGTTCCATGGTATAAATTTTATAGCAAAGTTGATTACAGTAAGTATGGCCACAAACCAGAGCATATTTCACTCTCATACACACGCCGATATACACACTGTGTGTTTGATGAGCAGGGTCTCCACATCTTTCTCCTCCAGAGCGGTAAGTCTATAAGTGAGGACATGGAGGTTAAAGGAGAGAGTCTCTTTTTAGGCTGGCGCTTTGTGACTTATTGGTTTAGGCTGCAGTAGATCACAGCTATGAACAGCAGCATACAGATGGTGCTGGCTGATAAACACCCTCCGAGGGAGCCTGCACTGCCTTTGTGTGAGCCCTCATCTCCTCATAAGGTAGGGGGGTTTCCTGCACCTGTGCATGCACTTTAGCATGGTTGTGCATGCAAGCATAATGCAGGAAAACATCATCATATCATCATTATATATAAAAAGGATGTGTGTGTATATATATATATATATATATATATATAAAGGAAGTATATATACTGTATATACACACACACACAGACACACGCACACGCACTCCTTCTCACACACAAACATGCATCTGCAGTTGTGAGTCTCATTTGCTCATTTGCCATCAGTAGAGCATGTTGTTATCCTCTGCTCAGCGCTCTCATGAAATGTAGGGCAGGGACAACAACAGGTGCCTGTGCGGGCGACAGCCTGCAATGCCTCCTGGGCTAAATGCTTCACACTCGCTTCATTTCAACATGCGACAGCCTTGTAAGGATTAATTATTTCCCCTGGGGATGGAAGAATATGCTTTTTCCCTTCCTGAGAGCAGGAGGCTATGTGCATTCACAAGCACATGAAACAGCTTATGGTAAATGAACAGGGAAACCTGCAGCTAGCACTGCTTTTACAATAACTAAGAAGAAAAAAAAACTTTCAGATGAAAGGAATGTAAACAAACCAAGCATATGATTGAACTGCATTGGAGATTAGATAAAAGCTCAGGCAAACACATGCATTAGTTCTGAGAGATCACGCGCCAGGGAGCGGAGATGGCAGGGAGGCAATTAATGGGCTGACCTTCGTCCTTAATCACCCAGTGCCTGGCACACAATGCCCATGTGTCAGAGCAGCACATCTCTAAATGCCACCCCTCATTAGCACGATGCACGCGGTGAGAGAGGCTATCTGTGCAATGTTACACTCTCCAGCGGTCAGACAGAGATAGCAAGGCAGGGATTGGATAACATGGCAGCACAGAGCCGGCCTGAGCTGCAATAGGCCACGATATGATCTAGAAATCCCATTTCACTTGGAGGATGGGCACTCTCTATTCTCTCCATTTTTGATTGGCATGAAACTCCCCAAGCACAACGTCCTTGGTGTACCCGGTGCTGTCACTGTGATTGCGTGCGTGCTTGTGTGTACGAATGCATGTGTGTGTATCTGTGTGCATTTGGTGAAGGGGGTACCCAATTCTGAACACTCAATTAACACTCCTTTAATTAGCAAGCAGTACATTTTGAATTCTGATGAACTAATTTTCTTGGTGTGAGGGTGGAAAGGCGGTGGAGGAGTGGGGGGGCCTGGTAAAGATGAGGTCCACTGGGTACAAAACAGCAATAAAGAGGGAACTGGTTAGATTAGACTGTAAAAAATCCATTAAATTCTGTGCACTTCTTCCAAGTGAGAGGTCAAATTGTGTTGATCACAAGAAGCAAAGGCAGACAGAGAGAGTATGAGAGCGGGGAGTTAGGTGAGGTGGAAAGGGGGGAGGAAGCAGGGGAGTGGAGAAAAAAGGGAAAGGAGATAGGGAGTCAGAGGCTGTGCGAGAGTGCAGCACCAAATCCAGAGGACCATGAGAATGCTTTGCATTTTAATTAGAGGTTTAAATGAATAAGCAGAGGAAACAGTCTTAGAGAACTGCCTGAAATGCCCTTGCTCCCATTTATTAGTGTTCCAAGTGTTCTAAAATCATGAGCAGGTCGGAGAAGTTTCTTCTTATTAGTGGAGAAAATGCTCCAACACATCAAAAAGCTCTCAGCATTTTTCTCACTCACTCCTGCAAGCCTGTATCCCTACTTACCGCACGCTTTGATCCTCTCTGACCATGTACATTGGTGAGCAGGGGAGAAGAGTGCTTGTTTAGATGAAGGGAGAGGACCGTTTGGCTGAACTGCAATTAAGTTTTCACAGAACAGCGAGTGTGTAATACACATTAACTTTGGCAAAAACAAACAGAGCAGTCTGTGATGAGGTTAGGGCAAACAACAGGCACAGAGATTACCACAAGGATAAAAGAAAACAAGGGGTCAATTTCCGTTCAGCAACACTACACAACGCTCACTGGGAGACATTTTCCCTTAGAAAGACAGACCCTATTAAATGGGTACGAGTCCTCGCTGCTCTCGTGTCCTTTCGACCACCATGGAACCATGTCTCCTTTTTATTCCACAACATTTGACTTTTTTGTTTTTGAAAATGCAACAAAAATCCTTGTGCGTTCTTCAGTTATGTGCTACGCGTTTTAGACCACTGGGCAAGCACAGAGCGCCTCTTTCCGCACTCTTGTAGCGCATCTCACAGCTAATGGACAGTTTGCCCTTAACCTCACCGCAATAAATTTATTCAAATTAATAATTCATGGCTAAAGCAGTTTTCAGATACTTCACATCTGAATCCTTCAGCTTGGAAAAAGTTTGACCTACCACGAAAGGGAAGACTGAACAGCATTGTTCCTTGAAGGAACCCTCGACCTGTGGCTATTGTTTCGCTCTGAGCAGATAGGATCAGGGTCTATGACATCCTCTCCCCACCTCCATTAGCCTGCTGCAAAAGGATGGGCATGCAGAGGGAAGCCAGAGGCAGCTTCACATCCTGAACAATACCTGCCTTGTGCTAATGGAGGTGTCATCTGGCACAGGGCTGATTAGTCAGCGATTACAGCCAGGCCTCAATTGCCGTGACAACTGCTGCAAACACAATGGGCCCTGATAGAGCCAGCTGTTTGGTCCTCTGCAATTAACCCTGCATCCCACTCGTCTCTGGCAGTGCGCTGCCTCTAATTGACTATCGGGCACACAAAGCAGGGGCTGTCGGCCAGACCCCCTGGACATAGCCCCCCACCCCTCTGCCGAGGTAGAGATGATAATAATAGAGGCGTCCTGTGGACTCAGCCGCCAGTCAATCAAAGCCTCAGTGCCCCACAGGAGCTTCCTGAGGAGAGACAGAGCAGAGGAAGCACATGTATGAGCCAGTGATCAACAGGGTAGAGCAGCCTCGCAGGGGGCAGACATGTTGAATATGCCCTCAGCCAAAGTACTAATCAATTCAAGTACACGTGAGGGGAAAGGAAACCCTGCTGCTTGCTTGATATCAGAAAAAGCCATTTTTAGGAACACTCATCTCCCTCTGTTCATCTCAAGGTTGATTTTCTGTGCAACAACAACGAGAGAAAATAATCAAGGCAATTATTTGTCAGGCCTCCGCTATCTATAATTGCAAAGATAAAAATCAAACTGCAATGATTTCTCAGAGGATAGAGCCGCCTGAATTCAGCGTCTGCTTGTGTCATCGTAATCATCAAACAAATGCATATTGTAAGACGGTGGCAACAAAAATGTGTTCTCCACTCAGCTGTCTGTCTCCTCCACTATCTTCGTGACTTATTGATTGCAGTTTTTAAGATAACTTTGTTTAATTAAAAAAAAAAAAAAAAAACTTGCAACATAACAAACGTGAAACGAAGACTGTGAAAGTTATTTTTCACAATTACTGCTACTTTTGAATCAAACATCACTGAGAGGAAATTACACATATAATTAAATGAACCACCATCTCAATAAGAGCAGTAGTTGGACAACATTTTTCAGCGGGGCATGCCACGCTGCATCACATATCGGGCTTTTTTAACCTGCCAACATGTTTCCCAAACGGCAAAGAGGATAACGAGAACGTTACAGCAATCTGCACACTGATCCTTCGCAGGCACACAGAAATGGCACAATGTCAAAAATGGATTTAATCATTAAAATAGATTTCGGAAAAAAAAAAGAAAAAAAAAAACTCCCAAATCTAATCTTCATTTCATTAAAGCCAATCTCATCCAAGATTTAATCTATCTATTTTCTGCACAAGCAGATGGAAGAAATACCAAACTGCGAACCTAATTTGGGCTTCTTCCTCTTAGAGACTGCGGCATGAGGTCATTTAGTTAGCCCGCTGTGAAGCAGTACACGTGCGCGGTTAATACAGTACACTGAGCCGGAGATAAGGTCCATAGGTACAGATAACACCAGGACGGAAAAACACCAGTTTGTCTGTTATAATATAATTCTTCTACAATTCCTCATAGGTGTATAATGTGATGGAGGACAATGCGCCCAATCAAAACTGCTAATTGGGTTTCTATTCTAAAGGTTTCTACCCAAGAAATGTGAAATATTATGGCATCAGGACACTGTCATGTTTACATTTTCTCGTTAGAATTTATCTCCAAAGCCAGATGTTACTGAATCAGCTATGAAAATTAATTAGCTGGTTTGATGTGGCAGCCTCGTGCTCCTTCCAGACAGACCTGGCTTTTATGGGCTGTAGGGGAAATTACTGAGAACTGATTGATCCTGAAGGACTCCTCTGTACACATGGCCTGGCAGACAGACACACGGCTAATTCAAACATGTTCCCCTCCCAGTGAACCTGACATTCTTTCTCTTTAATAACTCTAACACCTCATTTTGAAAACACACAAATGTAGGATGCTGCGCTGCATACCCACTGTTATAAAAATCAGGGGAAAAAAAACATGACATAAAATCAGATATATTGAAAAAGACAAATCTCAGTCTGACCTCTAAAATCCACCAGTCAGAGAGCGTTTGTCTCTTAAAGCACTGAAATTACAAATGGTTGAATCCCTTTCCACATGCCTCTGGATCTTTAGTCTTCTTTTAATAATCTTTACCTCCCCTCTGTATGTCTTTGTGCTCCTCTCTTGCTTCAACCCCCCCCCCCCCCCCCCCCCCCCCCCCGTCTCATCATTCCCCTTTCCATCTCTACATCCCCCTCTCTGTCTCTTCTGTCTCCCTCTCTGAGTAAGTGAGTTTCATCTGGGGTGCTTGCCGGGCGAAATCACCTCAGGGCGAACACTTTATTATCTGTAGTCAAAGCGTCACCACAAATACCATTCTACACACACAAGTGTCACTTTCCATTTGTCTGCACTCTGGCTGCATTAGCAGAGCCTAGCCAGCCCAGAGCCTCATCTCAAACGCACCCAGCAGAAGAAAACTAACAGCGTGGGAAAGCACTCGTCCTGCATTCCTGCCCCATTAACACCACTGGCAGCACCAGAGCAAACCTTCCACCTCTTAAGGGAATTAAAACATTATAAGCATTACCTATGAGGACATATCTTGACGTCAAGATGCCAAAAAGAGAAACACCTATATAGGCAGGCACCTGTTATATGTCATGTTATGCATGAAAGCGATCAAAACAGAAGAGATCACTGCGCCTGTTAATTACTGATGATTTAGCTGAGTGTCTGGCAAACACAACACCAGTTGGTAGTTTATGTCCTCTTTGAGCCACAAAGGAATGCAGGCCAGCAGCAGCCATGTCAGGCCTTTTTTGTAGGACACCCGCGGTCCAAACAAACACATAAACTGGGGCAACATGTTTACCTCACGCTATACACTGCACTACATAAACAAAAAGGCCCAACAAAAGGAACAAGCTCCACATTTGTTCCCATGACAAAAAAGGCATTTCAATAGAAAAATATCAACCCTGAATATTTCACACTCCGAACAGAGCTCCTCGCAGCCGCGGCCTCATTTCAGACGCAACTTTCGCCAGGCTCTTTCCATTTGCAATAATTTATGGCCCAGGATGGGCAACCTAATGGATTATAAATGGAAAAAACAACCATCTTCATCGCAAAATTGCTGTCTGCTTAATAATCAAGTCCTGCCAAAGGGCTTAGTGGAGCACACGGTGCTGTATAGATGGGGGGGATCTAGCCCCTGGTTTGTGGGCTGTCTGTGATGAGCCAGCCCTCAGGCCTGCCTGGGCCACCCTCATTGTGCATACAGCATGGTCTAGAAAGCAGAGCTTTATCAGCAAATACCCCGAGTCAGCACAAGCAGCGGGGTGGTTATGCGTTGCGACTGGCACACCAGCCGATATTGTCATGTGCGATTAGGCCTGTGCTCATGAGCCTGTGAACTCATTCCTATGGCATCAAAGTCATCCCCACCTCCTACTCTCCTCCATTTATATCTCTGCCTCTCTGCTGCCCTCTCCTCTTTCCCTAGGTTCTTCCATTTTACATTCAGACTAGCCACTTCAAGATGCACCCTCGGTGAACCTTGTGAAAAGCTGTGCTCCGCTGAAAACAGATACAGACAGAAAATAAAACATCGGGTTAGACTGGTTCAGTTTCCACAACAAAACTCTGCAGCTTAATTAACTCCATCCAGATGCGTTATCCACAAGTGAGAGCTAGCCAGTGCAACAAAGATGCAGCCGGTGCCAGTTGTTTTGACTCGGTACATCTCTCCAGATGACAAAGTCGATAGCGAGGAACAAAGCAAGTCAAACTGTGAGGCCAGTTATGGGGAAACATCAGGAAGAGGAAACTGAGATTAAACCTTTCAATGATGAGGCAGAGAGCAGCACAGGACACGAAGCCAAGAAAAAAAAAACACAACAAGCTAAAACCCTGACCTGAAAGATTTATGTCAAGCCCTCCTTGTCCTGTCTTTAAGAGAATATGCCACACTGTGACACTATTTTCTCAAAGGGCTACAAGTACAGCCAAGAGCCAGCAGCATTCACAGCCATGCACAAACTCAAATGGACGCAGCAGCAACACAAACACACACACACCGGTTTGGAGTAAAAGACCCCAGAGGTAGAGATTGTAAAGGCACACAGAGATAAGAAAAGGAACCAGTGCAGAGAGCAAAGAGGGAGGAAAAAAAAAAAAAAGGGAGAGAGCGGGAGAGATGAGGGGAGGCTGGAGGCGCCTGGGCAGGCCTGTCAGACCGGAGGAAGTGCTGGTGCGCAGGCCTGCAGGTAAATGGAAGAAGAAAGGCGCCTGCAGGCTGCCTCAGGCAAGCCTGGGCCCTTCTGTTCTATCATTTAGGAGACAAGTCCTCCACTGATTCCCAATTAATATTTAACACTGCACAGACAACAAGGCACTCGGCTGCAGTACACATGCCAAGGAGAGGAGAGGAGAGGAGAGGAGAGGAGAGGAGAGGAGAGGAAAGGAGAGGAGAGGAGAGGAGGAGATACATAGATGGGTATATTTTCAGTAAGATTAAGCAAGACTTGGAAAGATTAAATGTCAGTGGAGATATATAACAGAATCAATGTGCTTTAGTTACAACTATTGCTCACAGCTGATCTGTTTCTTAAGCAACACGCCGTCACTTTATCCATCTACGGGACACAGGTGAAACAGAAAAGTTGTGGATTTATTGTGTGGATCTGTTTTCTGTCCCTGAAAATTGTTTTTTGGGTTTGACATCGCTCTTCTCTGTCTGACAGAGCTGACACACTCTTCATCATTTGCTTTCATATTACCATCTCAACTCCTTAGCAACAACAACAAAAAAAAAGGTAAAAACTACTTTCCAAATTAGACTGAAAGTGTCTTTGTGGAGCTTCCAGATATAGTCTGTAGATTTTCCTTTAGGGTTATGGTTGGGGTTAGTGAAATTTGATTGTTGGAAATAAGTTCAAAAGCCTTGAGGACCAGCGGAAATGGGTTGGAAGCTGTCGCCAGAAGTCAGCAAAAAAAAACAAAAAAAAAACACACACCCTTACCCAGAAGCTTTAACGTGGCAAGTAAAACTCACCATTTCTATAACCAGTACATGCAAAGACGGCCTTCATGAGAACGAGCCTCAAGAGCAAACCACAGAAACTGTAGTTAAATGTCCCACAGGAGCAATGATTTCAACATTGTGCTGTGGTCAGTTTGCACTCTCCAGCCTTCTCTGCCAAACCCTCGGCACTTTTAGAGCAGATTGAAAAACCGAAGCCAGTAAAGGTATTAAAAGTTCATCGCAGGTTTTGATCAAAACGCCGCTCCCTGCTGCTGCTGCCTCTTCAGTTTGAATATGTTCACACGTAACTTGTATGTACTTTGTGCATCTTGTAATTAGATTTGCTCTCTTAACAGAGGACCAACAACACGCTGATCAATATTTGTTCATTTTAATCTGAGAAGTTAAAATGTGTCGGGTCAATTTAAGCAAATGGAAATTACATCATTTATGGGACAAAAAAATGCAAACAGATGTAAATCAGCAAGCGCAGTAATATGTTATATCTGCTCAGCTGACACATAGGTAACAAAGACAAATTTCGATAAAAACTTTCAAATTACCTCGATGATTGGAAGGGCAGTGACCAGATAGAAAGAGAGCATTGTAGACCGAACACAGTAAAACCTTTCTTCCAGCGTTTTGGCATTTTAAGTATCATAATGAAATGACCACTCTAAAATCCTAAATATCTCGCCAGGAGCGTGCAACACGTCCTTAATGCCTCTCATGGTCAGACCGTGGGGCACAGCTCAGTGAAGACACAATCTACGTGTCATTTCCTGTGGGACAGCAAGGGACTGCAAACACTCTCTGTACCCTTGCTCACATCCTCCAACCCACCCCCACTCTCTGGCAGGCGAAGACAGAGGGTGTCAATGCCTTGCACCTGGGATGCCCAAATGCCAGCTTGGAACAAGGAACCTGTTTTTGAACCCAAGTCCTGCTGTGACCAAAACTACAGCAGAGTCCCTCTTCCTCGAGCTCACCTCTCAAGGCAATAAGATTGCTTCGCCCCCCGCGTTCACAGCAGAAGGCAGAGGGCAGAGGGAAGGCATGGCTCTGTTGGACGCCACCAGCCGGAAATGATTCTCTCTGTGCCAGCACCTAGTACAGCAAATATCACATGTTTGCTGAAATGAACTGCAATTTTAATACTCGCACACGACTCTAGCAGCGCGATGAAAGTATGAATGACAAATTCCATGTGGCTATGCAAACCCAGGGAGCCACCAAAATGAAATTGCATAAGTAAGCATCTAGGAGGAGATAGGAAGGCCATGGATAGCCATCAATCACCTTTCACCATGAAAAATACCTCATGACCTCTGCTTCCCTGCTGCAGACTGTGGAATAATGACAGTCTCTGTGGGTCCTCTGTGGAATTCCAAATGGGAGTCAGAAATGAGGTGGTTCAATCAGTGGGAAAAGGTCAAGTGCATGCAGATTCGCTCTCCCTCGCCGTCTCCATTCCTTTTCCCCTAGTTCCACTTTATGCCCCCCACCTCCAGGGTACTGAGGCAATCAGGGTAAAGGTTGTTATTTCTGCCGCTGCTGCTGCTGGTGACCACGCTTAAATATTCAGCTGAAAAATGCTCCCTCGCCTTTTCCCCCAGATAGAAGTCGTTGAATTATTGTGCGGCGATTTGATATGGCCAGCTAATTCCGTTGTTATGTCTCGCGCTGCCTCCGACAACAGTGGAGGAGAGGTGGCTGGAGGTCATTACCTGAGCATATTCCCCCCTCGATGGTGGTGCGGCTTAGGAAGAGAAGTGTCTAAAAGCAAAGCAAACTAATGGCTCTGGCAGCTCTTCCAGCACAGGCACGGGGCTATTAGGAAAACTACAATCCCCAGGTGAACCTCTATGTCATGTCCTAAGGCTGTGTGTGACAAGGCCAGGTTGTCTCTGTCGATCAAGCTGGAAGAGGGCTGAACCTGGCCTGACATAGCATGAACCTGGGATATCCGGCCTTCTGGGAATTTTTCATCTACACCTGGATGATTGGCACCCCGGGCCTCCTGGGTGGTGTCACGGAGGGTTATGGCTGCAGGTGTGCTTGTGCATATGTGTGTATCTCTGCTACAAGGCAGATTTGGGGACAGATTCTGGTGCACACACTAGTTGATCGGCGAATGGATTTAACTGGGGAGACAAGCAATTTTCTGTATTGGACTCTTTGACAACTGCATTCACCATAATGTGATACAGTCTCTGTTTGAGTCCTTGCAGTGTGCTTTAAATCACTGCACATGCATATGAGTTGCTGGCGACAGAAGGAACGCCCAGGTTTATCCAAAGGTCTGATCCAATCACAGGACAAATATGGGAGGGCCAGTGAGCTGTGTGGTTAACAAGGCAGTATTTACAGCAGCCCTGGATAAAATGTGCAAATGTGCACACACACAGAGACAATTGCCTTCTTAGAAAATGTCATACTGGCACAAATGCAACCGCTAAGTGATGAATAAACAAATGAAAACCTGCTGAAATTTGAAAAGAGATTATTTTGGAAACTCTCCAGACTGCAGTATCCCCCATCAACCAGTCAATGGACGGATTCTGAACCTGTTATTCCTTCACTGACATGTGGCAGAGTAATTGCTGTCTGGGCCAGGGAGGAGGCAGGGTAGTGGTGGGGGCTGCTGTGCCTCCTGTCCAGCCATCTCAGTGTTACTCATCACCGGACTGGTCTACCTCCCTTTCCCCTCCAGGAGCAGGGCTTTTACGTTCACCCCTGCTCCCCCAGACCTTCCACCAGCCAACGATGGAGGACAACGATAAAGGAGAGGGATGGGTGGAGAGGGAGGTCACCACTGGCCGAGGGTGGCCGGGGTCAGTGGCATCCATTCACTCCTCTCCCCCTGCAGGGCCTTTCTCTCTCATCTGTCTGGATGGGTGCCCTCTCTCTGGGGCACAACACGATGAGAGGCCCTGGCTCCGCTGCCGTCTCTGCCTTTCATGTCTCCATCTAGGGCAGTGGTAGAGAGACGTGGAAGAGAGGACGAAGGAGGGGGCAAGCTACAAATGTCACCCATAAGGGGGGATTTAATTAAAAATGACAGGGGCTGGCGCTGGAGAGTGCAGCCACATATGCGTGGAATTTGGGCGCAGTGAAAGCAAGTGCCTATGATTTATAATTCAAGTAATGCTCTGCACTCCTTTTAATTCTACGGCCAAAGAAAAAAATATCAAAAGGCTGCCCCTGTGAGGCTAATCCAATATGATATTTTTAAGGGCAGGCGGTCAATAGCTTTTTGAAAAGCCAGCTTCTCTGTCTCCCTTTCTGCTTCTCTCTCTCCTCTCCACTTGTCTGTCTTTCCCCATCTCCCTCTGCTGCTCCCTCCATTTCTCTCCCGTGCACCCCCTCGCTCTACAGTACCTCACCCCACCCTCCCAGGCCCAGACACAGAGCGGGCTGTGATAATGGAAACATCCCGCTCTCCGCCTCCCGTTTCTCCTGCTAAGCTCTGTGCGCTTGGGGGAAATTGATTGTCTGGCGAGCCGATCTGAACGCTTCCAGGTGATGGTAGAGCCAGTTAAGTCCTTTTTTATTGAGGGTATGAGGGATTTTTAATGGGAGTCGCATCAATGAACTGTGCAGCCACTCAGCATCTGCATGCAGGGGCTTTTTCTAAAAACCCTCCTTGCCCTCTCATCCCAACTGCTCTGTGTTGTCCTCACACACACACAGCCGATGCAAATGACACACCTCACCTCTGCCTCACTGCCAGGTAACCTCCCTCCCGTGCACTCACTCACTCCATCAGTATGGAAGATGTATTCTTGTATTCAGTCTCCTGTTGAGAACCCAGGTCACCTTACCCACAACTCCCTTCCATTATGGCACAAACTGGGCCATTACCAATCAGTCATGGGGACCTGCTCAGCATGGTGACCTGAGTGTGCCCACTTCTGCAGCCAGACCCACTGTCTGCTTTTCTGCACCGCTTCTGGGCCTGGACGAACAATTGCCTTATTGAGGCCAAGTGCTGCACAGTGGTGGAAATCCAACACTTGCTCCCCCCTCCCATCCGAGGACAGAAAGAAGGCTATTATGTTCAAACATCCTCATTATGAACCTCAAGTCAGTCGCTGTGGTAGTCCTTCAATCAAAGGGTTTAACAGGTGGAAAAGGAGGGGAGAGGTAGAGACAGAGAGAGGGAGGGTTAGATAGAGAGGGTCAGTTAGAGGGAGGGCAAAGGGAAGACTGGAGACTGTTCTTTTTCTCTATTGATTTGAGCCCTGACTCCCACTGGCTGCTCCTCAATAAAGGACCTTGAGAGGAAGTGGGCTAATCCTGCGAAATTGGAAGTAGGGAATCGATTAAGACTGCCGTTGAGGGTTCCCTCCATTTTGATCCATCTTCTCCATCTTTACTTTCGCTAATTTCATTTTGCGCAATTTCTCATTTCTCCCCCCGTTCACTTCACCTTTCACTGAAACCTCATTAGTGAGCGTGGCTGAATCCAACTCAGCTAAAGAGCCACCCCTTCCAAAAGCACCCACGGCTCTGTTTATCTCTCTTGTTCCTTCTTTCTTTCACACAAACTTACATGGCGCCATATGAAGCATCCACACAGGCCAGCGCAAAGAACTCCAGATCTGAGGGCCGAGGCAGCACACAGTCACCTTGTTGTTGGTGACTTTTCTCTCCTCTGTTGGAGGTAATTGGAGTGTGATGCTGAGTTGAGATGTAGCTAATTGGGCAGTGAGGAGATGAGAAGGACTTCGGGGCAGCTCTTCATTTCTTTACCCGTACCTGAGTCTCTCTTTAAGGCTTTTCACCGGGCTGGTTACATGCCTCATACAATGTTCCACAGATGAAGAAGCACAGTCCTTGCTATTCCCACTAAGCCCCTGTAAGCTTAGGTAAAAACAGCTAGGTTCGTGTTCCTCTGTTCTCCATCCGCCAGCCCTTTTAATCACACTGAGGTAGCTTGTAGCACTGCCATGTAAACAAAGACCACTAAAGACTCTAGGAGCATTCAATAAGGAGGAAAGTCCTTTCTTCCACTTTTCAGAAAAAAAGGCTTATCCAAAACCCTTACAAAGTTAGGTAGAAATTCACCTTCCAGACTGAGTCCAGTCCTGTCTGACTGTCACAGCTCTCTCTAATCCTGAACTGGTTAGAGCTAGTTTTGCCGGCTCTGTAACAGTTTTCAACCCTGGCTCATCTGTGTCCCTTTACACCATTTTGTGAGTGGACGGAGGGTGGTGCTCGGGGAGCAAACAGAGCAGCTGTCACACTTTACATGCGGCCGGCACGGCCAGGGCCAGGCACTGTAAATGTTTACAGACCCTCAGGGTCACCCAGGGCCAGTGAGGCACGTTAAACAGTGTCTGCTCGGCCCTGTTGCCACGACTGCACAATCAGCACGGCTAAACAGCCTCCCTCACAATAAGTAGCCAAACAACGTGGCAATCCAAGGTCTAACTGCAAAGCGAATGAAACTGTTTAGAATTCCTCAGAGTAGCGAGCGAACACAGCAACAACAATAAAAACTGGATAGTCTATTTCCCTTCACTTTACACTCAGGGTTAACTACCCGTTTCCATCATTTACCATGACCGATAGATTGAACACAAACGACAAACACGGGACTCTCTCATTCCTTAGCTTTAGGCAAGATGAACTCCTGACCTCCTTAGCTCTCTCACTCGGTTAACTTACATTTCCGTCCAAGGGCTTGCGGCGGCTCCAGGGTCTTGCTGGCACACACCGGGTGCTGGGGTGGAGGGTTTTGCCTCCTCTGCAGACAGGCCAGCATGGCGAGGTGGGCACAGTACTACAGCCGGGGGAGTTCTGCGGCCAACCTGGAGCAGAGAAAGAGCACGAAAAAAGGGAACATTTCAGTGAGTTAAACAAGACGATGTCAGGTCAAAGCTCCATAGCTGTGTCTGGTAAGCCGGCAGGAGCTGGCTCTGGGCTAGATGGGCTAGGTTTCTCACTCAGGATTTAATTGGGAAAGCATGCCTACAGCTGCCTGCCTCTCAGCTCTGTGTGCTGAATGATAAACACACACCTGCACTGGGGCAGCACGGTTGACATGGGTTCAGAGCACAGTCCAGGCCAGTCACTCTGCAGCTTCAAACAGCACTTTCACACAGCCATTCAACCGCATCTCCTGTCTATGAAACTATCCTCAAAACAAACACACGGGCGCACAAAGAAAGTAGCAATGCAGGCGCACCGAGACACATTCTTTCCAGGGCAGTGTGTATGTGGTGATTGATGGCGTTATCTATGGACAGCAAAAAAAATGGTAATGCTGAGAAAACAGCAGTCTGTCTGCTACAACTTAACATGCAACAGCTCTGGGGGACTGTCAGGAAAGGCCTGGGGGACGGAGCGGTGTCTGGATGTATGTGTAGCTGTGTGTTGAACCGTATGGTTGAATTTGTGTGTGTGTGTGTGTGAGCAAATGCGATGGGTTGGGAGGGGGAGACTGCCAACCGTACATCAGGGCTAGTGACGGCACTAATCAATCTCCCTCTAGGCCATAAATCTCCAGCTCTACGCTCCCTCTTTTCCCCCCAAAGCCACCTTCACTCAGGAACAGGGAGGCAGTTGCTGCTAGTTTCCTCTCAAAAAGCCCATCACAGTCCCATTGGAAACACAGGACACAGTTATATTTATATATATAAATATAAAAGAAAACCCACAGCTCCCTCGCTAAGAACCCTCAACAATCGAGTAGCATGGAGGGTATCATTCATCAGCAACATACCAGTGTCACATAGCACAATGATGACTGATTACAAAGACTTCTACTTGGATTATGTGCCAGATGAGAATAGCTAAAGCAAACCATTTGGGTCCAGAAAGTGTTTTTATATGATAAGGATCAAGATTCACTCTTCTATTGTTAACTCAGCGGATATTGTTCGTTTCCAGGAACCAAATGCTTTTAATGTATTGAACACTGCAGAAGACCACTCTCACCTACAGCGGATAATGGCCGTGTCTGTAAAAAGTGGCCTCAGTCTCAGCTCTGCATGCTTTTGAGACTCTTGTCCAAAACGCATCAATATGAAACACTATTGTTTCCATCTGGGCTGGTCTCCTCCCATATTAAAACAAAGAACAGAGGCAAATATTTCATCTATGCTGTCAGCGCCAGCGTCTCCTGCCACGATGCGTGGCAGATTATTGAAAAATGATTTCTCGTGCGCCTGTCACAGGCTTGTCCCCCGTTATTTATTTTCTCAGTGAATCACTAAATGAACATTTAGCCACCTGCCATCAGTCCATTACTTAGTTTTATAGATTATCATTTTAATATGAAAGAAAGCAATTACAATGATTACGGGATAAATTAATGACGGCCCATAAAGCGCTGGCTCCTGTTCTTTTAAGGAATAAAGCAAAATACAGACCACTCACTGAAGCGTTCAATCAAAAAAAACAATAAAAAAAACTTTACAAATGATGAAGTGTCCCTGAAATATGCAACTAAGGTGGAAAACCATTAAAGAAAACACATTTTTACAAAATATTTTACAGACTTTACAGCCATTCAACAAAATAGTTATTTGATTTTATAAAATGTATCAATGCATTAACAATTTACCATACTAAAATGTCCAAAGTAACATTTTTATAATCTGACTTTTATAAAGACGTGCGTTTGTATGAACTTTAAAAGACATCAGAGCTGCAGATCTAAATTTACTTCACCCATTTAGCTTTTCTAGTGATTGATGGATTGATAAATGCACAGAGGAAGCACACACACACACATCTTGCTGCCTATAATTAACAGTGACTGACATTTCTGGTTTGAATAGTTAAAGATCAGAAGCAGGTGTTAGAGAAATGCACCGTGCCTGCAAAGAACTCAGCGTTTCACCCATAAAAAGCCTCTTTTAATAAAACAGTTTTCTCGAGACATTACATTTGACCTCGGACCCCGAGGCTTGTACAATGCACTTAACACTCCAAGTCACATGTGTATTTTTAAAAGCTGTCAGAAGCGGCACAAAACAACACTTTTAGCACAAACCCAGCAGTGTGAAAAGCGTGTCCACTAATGCATCTCCCTAACAAATATAAGTTAATTAAATCCTTAGACTGTACCGTTCACCCTCTCTCTCTCTCCCTCTCTCCCTCTCTCTCACTCTCTCACTCTCTCACACCCACACGCAAACACACACAAACACACACATTGCAGATGGGAGAGAGGGGCCACTCTATGTCTCGCCAGGTGCTCGAGCAAAAAAAAAAAAAAAAAGGTTGCTTGCAGTGCCATTTCCTCTCGCACACAGACAGGCCTGGCCCAAACACACTGGCACTTTGAGCTCATTACTGGCTATTCACATAATCCTTTCTCTGTGTCCTCTCTGTGAGGATACTAATTTCACAACGAGCCCATCCTCACAGTCCATTTGTTCAAAGATAGAGGTTGAGAGAGAGGAAAGGGACACGTGGTGTAGATTGAGACTAAAAGCTAGTCTTAACGGGGGGATACCGCCACAGTTTTCCTCCTCTGAAATGAAAGACAATCGCGTAACTACCCTCCATTTTTCTCCATTTGCTGCTCACCAAATGTATTCGGAGGCATTATACTTCGCTGAAAGGGACCCACTTTTTTCAATTCAATTTCAAGAACCAATTTTCTCCTATTATTGCCTTTAAGAGCGAAGCAGAAGGAGCAAGTCCTCGGCTTGTTTGTCATGTCCCCCTTTCGCCTCATCTCCTCCTATTAGGTTATTGTACTACTTAGCAGATGTCTATCAGTGGCAGGAAATAATCTCCAAACCAAAACCCTGTGACCCATCATCCAGCTGCCCTGAAACAGCCTGCCTTGCTGAGGTCAATCCCTGTGAAGATGCAGGAGAATGTGTGTGAGCACACACACTCGCTGCCCCGTGTGCAGCTAAAAAAAAACCCACCTGCACTTCACTCACTCATCAAATCCACTCACATGTCTCCTATTACACCAGGGCAGGGATATCTCAAAAGCCAGGATGTCTATCGGCTCTTTCCCGTTCTGCTAACGCTGCTGTAGGGTTTGCAATGGGGGCGGAAGATCAGTCCCATGAGATGAGGGAATAAGCCGGAATCAAGAGGCGGTGGGCTTGGCAGAGGGCTATTTCTTAGTTAAAAGGTTCTTAGACTGCAGAGGAGATCAGAGGAGATGGCTCCCCGCGCCCAAAGCTGTCTGCTCAGATAAGCATCCTGCCAAGTGCGGGGTGTAACAGGGTGGTCATGGGTGAATAAACGGGAGTGTGCGTGTTTTGAGCTACACATGTTGCAGGTGAAAGAAAGAGTGAGGCGTCTGACACTCAGGGGCGGGTACCGAACCTTTTTGGAACGGGCTGAAATATGGTTTGTGTGTGAAAAACTGTTAAAAACCAAAACACGTAATTGACATGTTCAGAGTCATAGTTGGTTAAATGACGTCATACAGATGCTTGTGTTAAGAGAACATTTAACATTGCATTAACAGTAAATCCGTGCTTACCGTCAAAAAAAAAAAAAAAAATCATTATCCTAATCTAGAGAGTATATAAAGACCAATATTTGGCAAGGCGGAGGTTAGGGGTGGTAGATGATCGTGTCTGTCTGACCTCAGTTTTTAATTATTGTTTGCTGTAACCACAGGCTTTACATTTGCAAATGTAAGAATATTAACACCCATAGATGCAGTAAGGTTGCGCAGGGTCATCCAAAATAAATGTTCTTGTATTACAAACATTTCTTTAATAAGGCCTTCAAAAAATATCCCGAGCCTTGATAATAATATTCTTTTTACAGTTTTTGTTTTTACAGAAAGCCAGTCTTCATTAAAGTGTCTCCAGTGAAACTTCCTCTGCCGGTGTAAGACCAGCAGCGTTTCTGGGGCCTGGCAGACAGCCACCACAATGAGCAAAGGCGGGGCTTCAGCCTAATTGAATGGTGACCCTGCCGTCTCACTATGGGACGCCCCATGCAGTGCTTTTAACAAGCTGCTGTGTCTCCCCTCTTAATAAGCCCAAACAAGTTAATCCAATCGACACACTCAAACCCTTTCTTTTTCTTTAACAAGGCACTGCCTCTACCCCGTTAATCCCTGGCTCCCCCTTCTCCGTCACCATACCGCCACATGAATAGGAGGGAGAGTGAAAGGCTCCATTAGGAAGGACTGGCAGTAAACCCCTTTCGGCTCCGCACTTTCCACACACCAGCACTAAATAATTCGCACTTATACTGTATATTCAAATCACCCACACACTAATACTCACATGTGCCTGATATAAAACTGGTCTATTTGGACGTGGCACACAATGAGAGGGTTATGTTCGCCGACCTTGATCCACAGACACACACCAACAACAAAACCACACACAAACAAAAATTCTGAGGGGACGTTTGCCGACAGGCACGCACTCTGGGACATAAAAAAGGCATTGTTAACAAACCCTCCCAGCTCCACAAACAAGAGCCACTGATTCCCTAACAATACAAGCCCCTGGATGCACTCACCCACCAGCTCCGCACAACCTCACACCAGCACAATAAATAACCTGCACAACAAAAGGCCATTGTGTGTAAAAGCCTACAGTTTGGGCATTACTGCAATGATATACAGTGTTGGAATAACATATTGGCAGCTGAGTCTTACATATATGATCCAGTGTGTCGCTGTTATTGGGGCTTATATGCTGAGCAGCCGCATTTATAAGAGGTTTCTCTGCAGATGAAGGGCATCTTGGCAAAAACACTCAGCTATTAGCTTTCCATATTCCAGTCAGCTTCAATAGCTTCACCCATGGGATGAAGGGTGAGGAATGTCTGGCAGTCCAATACCAGTGAGTCGTCTGTCATCTCTAATCAAAACACGCATGCCTAGTCTAATGTCAACCCTGTAATAGCAATGAGGACTAATTGACTTCACAGCCAACCATCTTTGTGCTGGGCTAGGTTATATTGATGCTAAATAACAGGCGCACACAGAGATGGGCCATTATGCGGTACATTTTGAAAATGCAAAAGGCAAAGCTTCAGAAAATAGTGACTTTAGATTTAAACAAGCAGATTCTGTATCTACTGTTACTAAATGACTACTGAATGAGTTGGCCAGTGTGCGTACCACTTCCAGAAAAGACCGCTAATTGAAAAATAATGAAAGACACCAGCCTACAGGTGGTTACTGTTATGACTGAGGCATTTGCTGGGTTTAGTGTCAATTCTGATGACGCGATCGCCCCTGCATCCCAGGCTCACTCCACTCACTCCTTGCACCCACGCCCGGAATTCATAGCATGCTCTGCTTCCCTGTATGGCTGTGAAATAAATAAAATGTCTCCACATATTAGAAACGGCGTGAAGTATTGGGCACCCGAGCTAGTGGGGAAAACAATGCATCACGCACTACAGTCCTAGGAAGCAATCAGTTCCCAGATCAAGTGTTACATGTGCAGCTTTCGATGGGATTTCGAAAAGCATTAGTTTTAAGTCTTTACATACTGCTCATTCTTTTTTTTACAGCTTCGCTATAGTAGAGCACAGTACAGGGGTTACAGTACCTTAAGCGTGATCAGCCTGACTTTCACATCCCGTGGCATTTACACTGAATGCATCAGTGGGTTAGCAATGTAAGGATATTTTTCATGACTGGGTTTACCAGCTGGCTAAATAGTTATCTTTTTTCCACAGAGCTCATTGAGAGGCCATTGCAACTCTTGCTGACTGAAATTATTGTCACTCAAAAAGCACAGAATGTTTAAAGCAAGCCACTACAAACCATATTTAAATAAAATTATCTACATCTGTCATAAGGCTCATTGCATTGTAACTCTATATATCTAATTTGGATTTAGAAAGGCGTCCTCCGCAGTAATAATCACTCTGAAACCTAACACATGCTCACAGTCACAAGCGTGGGGACAGTCCCCTCTGTAAAATCAGTTAATTTCCAGAGCAGTATGACCAAGGTGCTCTTACGACACGACTGAGTCTCTGCGCTGCCGCTCCTGCCAGCGAGGGAGTTTGAGCAATGAAAGCATGGCTTAAGACTGTCAGACAAACCACAGGGGAAACACTTCCTCTTCTCCTCTTATTGCCTCAGCTTCTGTTGTATTGTTTTACAGGGTAGCAGGATCAGTTGTCATCTAATACCACTTCCACACAGAAACTCCGTGAATGACTGGCCCTTATTGGAGGTTAACACACACAAATGTTGCCTGCAAATGATAATTTAAAATGTATTTATTAAATTAGATTAAATCTACATTCAACGCCTCATTAGAAAAATAAAAATAAACAAAAAAAAGGTTCTTTTATATGATTTCTGTTGCCGATTCAGCCTCACCAGGAAGGCCCTCCAAGCATAAATTACAAATGCCCCACTCTTACTCCAGCCGGATGTGAAAAATGAGCTGCGCTTTCTGGTTTTCATGCTGGGATTTATATTCTCCTGCATAAACCTTATTACACACCATTTGTAAAGCCCTGTTGATATTGCAAAATTTCTTATCCCAATGTGACACAATCCTTTATTGTCCCAGAGAGGTCCATTCATGGCTTAACATAACAACAATAAAACAAGGGCTCCCCCCCCCCCCCCCCCCATCCTATGGCGGCTCACTTGAATATTCAAACAGTGCTCATTGTCTTTTTTTGTGTTTTGTTCATTGTTTGTTGTGCTGTCATTCCTCGGCTTGGCTCCTGAACTTCAAAGAAAGGCTTATGCCAATTTATGATGAAATGGAGCGAGCAGTCGAGAGGAGAGATGGGGAAAGAGAGAGAAAGAAAAACCTTCACGCAAAATGGCCCTGCCTCGAGACGTATGCTTATTAATGGGTGTTCAATAAATCAATGGAATATAATTAAATTCAAACAATGTGATTTCTTCTTTCACTTGCTGAAGCCTGACTCCAAACATCGCTCTCTGCTGGGCCCAAGGTGACCCCAATTCCCATGGTCCACAGGACAGCACTGCTGTCTTTCACTGGAGGGTGTCACAGATCCAATAGTCAGTCATGCATAACATTAGTGTGTTGTGAAGCCCACAAGGCAATCAAATAGTGCACCGTTGAAATGTTGACACTCATCTCATTTGATATATCTCAAGTGTGACAAAGCCATTTTTGCTCTGCTGGATATTAAGGACTATAAAAGAGAGGATGACACAAGTGCTCACAGCTAGTTGGGCAAAGGAAACAGGCATTTTTCTCCACATATTTTCTCCTTACTGCAGTTTCCGTCTCGGAGACTCAGAAGCCTCTGCCTTTACTCCAAAACGTGTGCTATCCAGCTGTTGTCATCTTTCTCCCTCTTGAAGTTGGCCCTGACCGAGCCAGCAAAGGGAATCCAATTGGACAGAGTGGGAGGTGAGCCTGCAGTTGGTAATCACCTGCTGGCTAAAGGCACAGATGGCACAAACATCAGCAAGATGTTCGTGCAGCAGCGATCCAAGAAGACTTTCTGACAGGCAGACAGACAAATACAGAAACCTGAGAAACCCACAGCAAGCCGAGGAATTACCACATGCAGATTTGGTGCAGAAACCTGGCAACAAGGGCAGGGACTGAGCTACTCAAAGTGCAAAGAGTTGAACCGCTCATCTCCATACTGTTTTTAAAGGCAAAGTGCGGGCGACAGGGCTCGGGGACTGGCCAGTGTGGGCAGGCTGTAATGACTTAAAATGGTAGATGCCTTCCATGACAAAGACGACCCGATAAGGGCTCCTGTTATCAGCGAGTTTGACCAGCCACGGAGAGAAATGAGAAGCGAGGTCATCGTGGAGATAACGGCATACGTGCAGGCTGATTATCTCCCCCGTCTCAAGGATTTTTGATACATTTCGTTGCTCCTGTGATTTATTTGGTAGACCAAAGACTTGCTTTCTTTTTCAGCTTTCTGAACCACACTTCAAGGAGAACGCGGCTGTTGTGCATCTGTTAAGACTTATTTTTGAGCTACCGTGACTTCTTCTGACACACCACAGACAGCCAATTTAAGTCTTCACAAGGATTAGCAGGCGATATATGCTGATATATTTAACTACAACAGTTTGCATGAGCATGCAACTATCACTAAAATCAGGTGCAAAGCCCTTTTCTCTCTCTCTCTCTCTCTCTCTCTCCCTCTCTCAGTTCCAGATGAAGGAAGTTGGACGAAGTCATTTGGTTTATTGATGTTGCTGGCTGAGATTTTTTATGGTAGTCAAGGCTCCCAACACATCAAACATATCAGAGTAAAAAGGCCCCGGAGACATCGTTCTTCTTGAAGACTCCCCAGCAGATGAGCTCCTTCTGCTCTGTGTGTTACTGCGTGGTGCCTTGGTTTGTCCTTCACAAGAGACAGGTAACACTGCCAAGACCCAGTAATTAGTGCAGATGGAGACTGTAATACTCTCTTCCCCTCCCTGCAGAAATGCCAAGGGAGGCAATCTATAAATTCCTGCATATTAATGCAATTTAAAACCACTCCAGACACCTTGCTGGAGGCAGGTGATAAAAAGGTGAAAGGCAGACTATCTGGCACGCAGCTGCTGATATGTCGGTGACATCAGGCCTGTCTCAGCGACTTTCTGATCCAACACCCCCCAAAAATAACTTGATAATCTGTCTCCTTTCTTAGAAAATGCTCTCCAAATCCTGACCTTAGGCCTTACAACTGGGTCTCTATCAATAATTAAATGGTAATCTAAAAACCCATTTTAGTTGGGTCATCTTTCTGCGCCATTGTCCCCGCTTCTCTTCTTCCTCTTCGTCTATTTTTTCCTCTTTCCGTAAGATCTAGTTAGAGATTCCATTAGCATGAGAAAGCAGGCTGGTAATTGTCTTCACCCTACTGAGTGATCCCTGGATAGAGGATTAGGCAGAGAGAAAGCCCTATTTCAACTCGGAGCACAGATGTTGCCCACAGCCACCCACTCCAGATTAGATTAGACTGCAGAGGGATGAAACCAACTGGTAACTTCAAGCAGCATTGAACATTAAGCGTGGACAGGAGGTTAAAACCAAAACTTTTGTTCACCTTTCAGCACCAGCTGTGACCCCCTTGTTTTTTTTTTCTTCTTCCTTTTAGATTTTTTCTTTTTAATCTACTAATATGATTTTCTGTTGAAAATAGGGATTTGGGAAAGGCAGCTTATAGTTTCTCTCTCTCTCTGTCTGATATACACAGAGTATTTAGAGCTGAATCTCCCTAAATCATCCCCCTGGGCCACCCTGTCCATCACTAATCTGCCCGCAACCGCCCACTCATAAGGAGGTGTCACATTTCTGGCACTCCTCCATGGAATAAGCACTTCAAACACCAGCGCTTCTCCACTTGACCTTTCCACGGAGATGATCGATTAAGCCCATTGGATTTATTCCATAAACAGGCAACCATTACATCAAAAAGGCGAGGAATTTACCTCTGAGGCAAAACCCAAAATCCATATAAGCTTTATGAGGATTCCAATTTTTATTGGCTTTTTTAATCCACTTCTTGCAGCACATTAATATCCACAGAAGCTTTTCAGGGGTTGTTATGGCATCTGAGTCACTGCCGTTCCCTACCTGAAATTATGGAAGGAAATCAAAATGACAACAGAGTGAAATTCAATTCAACCTGTACTCGATAAAACTGGTGATGCAGAAAAACAGTTTAGCTCACTGCGCTGACAGGGTAGGGTACAAAATGACTGAAAAGTTGGTCCTGAAAAGTAAAAAAAGTGTCAATCTGGCTGCTTTATAACAAACAGCACACATACTGTGAAAACTTACTCCGCTTTTCACCTGTTCAGGAAGCTCTGTGGGGTAAACTGAGGAGTGCCAAGGCCAGTGAAAGGTCTACTTCTCGCTTGCAGCAGAGCCATTAAGTTACAACACTGCAGGCTTCCTGTTTTCATGCTTGAACACCTTCTACATGCTTTCAGCAAGGACAAGAAACAATCTTGAGTGAAACAACAGGAGGACAAAGAGTATTTTAACGACTGAGTGCTTTAAAGGCGGTTTAGGCTTCTGTGTCAATTTGACACTGTAGCTACGGCGACAGCCCAGATCCCTACGCAGACGCTAACAGTGTAGCCTGGCGTGCACCTCCCCAGACCGCAACGGCTGTGATTGGTCCACTGGGCAGTAGCGTGTTTCTACTTTAGTATTTCCAGCTGCTCCTCCATCTCCACAACTTTCGAATTGATTGTTTTAGATCAATAGAGATGGAACACATCGGGGAGGTTCAGAGATACAAAACATTTGTATGATTCGACTTGAAATTTCAGTGAAAGTTTCAGTCGTCATTGTTGAAAAAGAAGCAGAAAGTAGGAACAACAATTAAGCCGACTAGCGTTTGAGTGGCGTTGTTACAGAGCGAGCCAGACTGACGAGCGCACAAGTATAAATGGCTCACACCGGCGTCGACTACGTGAGTAGGTTACGGTGTCTAGTCCCGCAGAGGTATAAGCGCCGCTTTAAGCGCCAACAAATGACACATCACTTCCAATCCCATTTGTGAAAGTTGAAACAGGAAATCTAAACCCATTTTCATTTCACCAGAAAAGGGGAGCGCTCTCTCTCTCTGTCTCTGAGGAGCCCAACTCGACTCCTCCTGTTCGCGATCACAGTGGCCAGCGAGCTCTGCCTCAGCTCTGAGGGACTCCTGCTCTATGATAATCATATCCTATTTGAATAATGAGGCAATACCGCCACTCCTGCTGCCCATTCCCCCTGCATCCTTGACTGGAGTCTTTGATAGACACTAATTCTAGCTCCATCTATAAAGCTCCTCTCATGCATTTTTAATAGAATCTATTACTTTAGGATTAAATTATAAAAGACTGTCCTCCTTAAATTTTTAATAGTTTGCATAATTGGTATCAGGGCCTGAATGCGAACCATAAAAACCCAGTTTGTACAGGACTGAGCTGCAGAACGAGTTAGACAAAACACTGTTGCACAAAAATGACACACATGGCAATATGACACTAAAGCACACAGGCACACATCTGCACGCTCTCATGCACGCACATGGCCAGCAAGGCCATTAAAGCTTTGGTTTCACTGTTGTGGAGAATGAGGAGGTGGGAGCTCTGAATGAAGTGGACAATAAGGTCAGGGACCATGAGAGTTGCTTTTGGCTGCTGAGCTCCTGAAGGCCTGAGGCAGGAGGAGTCACCTGATGGAAACAGGAGACATGAACCAGGTGTTCACAGACACCTGCTGCCACTGATGTCAACTGCGACCACAACAGTCACCAGGGCTAACAGCAAAAACTACTTAGCAGGTTTACAGCCTCCCTTTGTCCCCATAGTCACTGATAACTGTGTTCAGTCAGCTTAAATGGAAATGCATTTCCCCTTTCTGTTCCCGGTTCCAGGCAGATCAGCCACAAGTTAAATGTCATCTGCGCTCTCTCACTCTCACTCTTTGCCTCACCAGCTCAGCTCTTTCCAATAACAGACAGAGCATACAGGAGGGCAAATGTGTCTGAGGCATCTCCTCTAAACTAAAGCCCCCTTAGAAATCTATGCACGTCACCATCCCCCCAAATTAGCACCGCAGGGACACCCTCCTCACCGCCCCCGCCTGCTGGCGGCAGCTCTTTGGCATATCTGTACCGGGGAAAATATTTCACACTGTATGAATTATTAAGTGAGGGGCCAGTGCTAAGCAGTGTGGAGATAGACCAGTTATTCACAGCTCTATTGGGACGGATGCGTCGGAAACCCGGGCCGCTCGCCTATCAGATCGTTTGTCACGAGCGATAGACAATTTACAATGAGGGAATTTTTCAATTTATTCATTCTGCTGTCACTGCAGTTTTCCACCTCCACTCATTCCACTCAACAAACCCCTCCTCCTTTAACTCTGTCTCATCCAGGGAGGGAGTTCAATACCCGAACCAGGCGTCTGCCTCTCTGTCTGACACTGTATCTCAACCTGAGGAGAGAGGTGGGGGTGAAACACATGCAGAAGACACGGCGAAAGTGATTCTGCTACTTTAATCATCTTAACTGAGGTAAAAGTGTGTTGGGGACATCCTGTGACAGCTGAGGGGTTCAGGCCCCGGTGATGAAGCTGTGGCTGTGGCTCTGTGATAAAGGAAAAGAACGGGAAACCAGGGATGAAGGTCCTAGATTGTGTCTTTTCAGAACTAAGCTCCAAGCAATAGCAGGGCCCCCCATTTGATACAAAAAGAATGTGTTAACGGAATTAAACAGCTGTGTAGAGCTGTTTGGTTCTGTATTGCAATAAAATAATGCATTTCAAAAACAGAATAATCCCAAATGCAGTTTTCTTTTTCAGATTATTTTTTTTCTTTTTTAGGTTGATGGGAATTTTATTCAGGAGAAAGAAAAGGATCCCAGAGGGCAGGATCCTGTTTATTTTCACTTAAGAGAAAATGCCAAATAACAACTCCCACACAGATAGGACCTCAGCACAAATGTCTGGCAGACTGCTATTTCAACATTAATTACTGAAGGTGAACCAGCTGTCAAAACAGCCACAGATTTCATTTTTGTTCACAAATATCCTCTGTTGAAGAGGACAAACCACAGAACAGCCTCAAAAGCTCAATGCTGCTCTCTCGCACCATTTCAAGAGACGGGCACTCAAATTCATGACAGACAAGACATGGGTAACATTTTTTTTTCTCTTAAAGCTGCATATACCAGAAAAATAGAAAATGAGATCAGCACCTTTGTTGGTCCAAATGCTCAGTGAGAGCAGTTTGACCTGTGAAGCAGCACAGAGTGTTTCTCTATCTGTGATGTCCTTTGAAAGCCTGATGCAGACGGGTCGCACTGAATAGGTCTTGATGTGAAAGGCAGAGATTTTAGATAAATGTCCTCGCAGCCAAGGCCTCTGCCCTCTTCCTGATGATGCATTCTTATACTCAAATACCCACTCCCCCTTTACACATTCACACACACATACGGAAACACAGACAGGCAGTGCCAACAATCCCACTGAGGGCAGCATTTGTTTGGGGACAAGGTGACCCTGTTGCCTAGGGGCCTGTGAACAGGCACAATGAAGGCCTCTCATCCTGCACACACCCAGCCGGCTGTGTGGAGCTGATGACGGGCGGAGGGGAGAAGGGTGGGGTGTGAGAGGCATCACAACTCCCTTCTACTGCAGCTTTAAAAGCCTATTCAGGAAGCCCCCTGAGATAGCTCCTTTCACACCCTGCACAGACGGAGCAAAATCCCCGCTTGTAACCCAGAGTCACGCAGTCAACAGATGGAGCGGCTATTGAGTGAAGGATCGCGCCGGTAGAGGCGGCTCCCTATCCATCCCCACTGGAAACAATAGGGCAGCAGGTCAAGAGTGCCGTCTCCAGTAGGAGGGGTCAGGGGCGAGGGGGGGTGGGGGGGTGGGGTGCTTTGACACAGTCGTGCTATGCGAGCACTTTGAAACTGGAAGAACTGAGAGAATCTTTTTTGGATGACGGGCGCAGGGGAGGAGGCCCACGGGCGCATGCGAGGCGCTCGGGCTGGTTGCCGGGGATCAGGCCCAGGTGGAGGGGGATTTTGTGCGAATCTGGGACAGCAGTGTTTGTGTTTAACCTGCAAACATGAACAAAAAAGGCGTCCCTGTACACACACTTTTGCACATTCAGAAGGTGGGGAAGCGCAGACTCGCACACATTTCTAGGACCAACTGTTAGAGAGACTTGTGCATCTTTGTGCACAAAACGCTGCACATGAAGCACGGGGAACTTCACTGTTGATAAAAAGCATGACTACGAGGCTTTAGAGATAGAAGGGAGAGGAAACCTTTACCACTGCAAAACAGCTGTAGTGCCCTCAGGACATTTTTGTCATAAAATACTGAGGTGGATATACTTGAAACTGCTATCAAGCATTACAAAAATAGGCCACAAAGCTTTTTAGTATTTAAAACATATACTTTAATACAAATGCTTCACCTCATAGATTCATTATTGTTCAATATCCTCCAAGAACCATCACGTGAGATCAGACTAAAGTGTCAGAGCAGTGGGGAAAAAGAGGATATGAAGAGCTACATGCTCACTCTCTCAAGTGTGCACGCATGCACGGCCGCGTGTCCACACAGATGATCACAAAGCAGTTGTAGCTCACTGTAGGGGAAAGTATATCAATTTCCATTGACCAGCAGCCTTGCTATCATATGGCTCTGACCTGGGAGTCAATTAGTCATCTAGGCTGCCCTGCCTCACCGGGTTTCCATGGCCAGCGAGGACAAAAAGACACGAGGAAGGGATGCGGAGATCCCGTAACTTCTGGGTCTTTACATGGCATAAACGTCGTTGCGACTGAGACGCCAAATACTGCTGCCACATGGTCCTCAGCCTTGAAAATGTTGGTTTATGGGGCTATTTTGCACAGGAAGGCGCTCATTACGAAGCGGAGGGTGTCAGGAGCATCGCGGCAATTCTCCATTAACAACCACTTGGCAAGAAAGTACAGAGACTCAAAAAAGACTTCCTGCCACTTGGGAAATGTTCACAAATCACACCTAATTAACAACAAAAGCCTAGCCCATGAAATGCCCACAGCCTTTTCAAGACATAGGTGAGATAGTTTTTTTTCTGGGTTGTAGAGAACACACATTGCAAGTAAACCATTATTTCATTCACGTTTGTTTTTCCTTCAAATAGTCAGAGAAGCACAGGGGGACAAAGGGTCGAACTGTTATTCTATCTTCCCTGGGTCACATCACAATACATCAATGGTTTGCCATTTCAGAATATGCTGCTGTTATGCTATTTGAGCCCAGAACTGAAAAAAAAAAAAAATTCAAGCCTATTCAACCACACTGAAAGGGATCAATAAGTGCATGGAGAAAGAAAATGGTCATAAACACAGAGGCTTTTATTCAGAGTGCCACGATGCAGATGAAAGCACAAAATGCACCTGGAGAGCAAGGCTGAGAGCGGCACAAGACAACAGAGCCCGCAGAGTTATCAGGTGGGTCCAGGGAGTGCTAGCAATATTCAGACCTCAGCACCATCGCTCTCCACAGCAGCTATTAACTTTCTAATATTGTTGATTTCAAGGAGACTCTGCTTTCCTGGGTGAAATTCAGCCCCAGTTGCCCCCTTTTTTCTTTTCAGTGTGGTCTCACAAGGTCCTCTTGGTTTTCTTGCAAACAATACTGCTGGGCTGCGGCCCTTATTTAAGAGATTAATAGGATGCCGTCTTGGCAGAGAAGCAATCAGTGAGGTTTCTGTGACAGCAGAAAATGTGTGAAAACAAGGCAAAGAGGAGAGACCATTGTCACGGTTACCAACTGGCTGCCGCAGCTCAATTGAGATAGCTGTGGCTTTCAAGCCCAGCTGTCAATCACAGCAGCAAGCATCAATGGGGTAAATTTAAATGATAAAACGATAAGTCATGAGCAGGCGATTTTGCTGTCATCGGGACGGGGGCTGTTTGAAAGTAACTCACTATGGGTGCAGAGATTTCACTGCAGCCATATGGAATTTGGTTTTGCATCAAGTCGCTGGCTTCACCCCTCAATCATGACAGAATGTGTAATCACCAAATGTCTTCCTCTCAATCCCTGTTACAATTGGCAGCACAGTGCTGCCACTAGAGATGGGGGAACAAAATGGAAAGCTGACTAAAAGACAAGCTTTAAGTGACACTTAATTTGAGATACCCAGCCATTCTCTCGGCTCCAGTAAACAGGATCCATCAAACTTCGCCCACAGCCTGTATGACTCCGCAGCTGTCTGCGAGGAGAAACACACTATGCCTGAGAGGCCCTCAGTTATCAAGAGGACTGATAAAGAAATCAAGTCCCTTAATATTTCCTAAAATATCAGAAACGAGGCGCGGGATTATTAAACCGTTCGGCGTGCTAATTTTTATCTCATCTGCAGCAGCACACCGCAGCATTTCCTTGTTTAAAGACAAACCCATCCAAAAAGCAGCTTGACGTGTTTAACGACCATAACTGCAACATCCACAGCTCAAATACCTGCTGAAGGACCTTTGTTACATGTCATGTCCATCTCTCACCAACCCACATTGCCTGTCTAATAAGCTCTGCTGCAAGCAAATGAAGGCGAAAATTGCCCAAAAAAATAATCTTTATAAAAAAATAAAATAAAAAAAGCATGACAGAAGCTAATGACAGCCTCGGAGAAAATGACAGAGCGGGGAAAACACAAGTGAGTTGCTGAAGAAGTGAGAGAAAAACACTAAACAGCTGCTTTCTCCCTTCCTCCCTCTGCTCATCCCAAGAGAGAGTCCCATGCGATCTCCCTGATCCTAGTTTGTGGCTGACAGAGGGGACGGCAGCTCTGTTCATCTCCCCGCTCTCATGGCTCTGTGCCCCCCCCTCCGTCTCACCATCACTCTGCTGCCAGGAGGGAAAGATGGTAGGGAGGGGGAGCAGGAGTGGGGGGCTACATCAAGGAGAGACTCTCCCAGTGGGTTCTCGTCAGTTCCAGGCCATTGCACCTTGCTCGCTGGGATTTTGTTTACACACATGTGCGCACACGCACGCACACACATCCATGCAGAGGCAGACGACTGTTAATGGATACGATAATGTGATGTGGATTTTTTTTGGGGGGGAAGGGGGGGTGGGGGGGCTGTACAGTTGCATGTTTACTTTTTAAGAACTGTTGTGACATTGTGAATCGCTTCAGTAACAGATAGCTGTAAGTTGGTGACAAAAGCGAACAGTCTGACGCCTCACGGAGCTTATTTAAGTGGCACAGGAGCAGATAACATTCAATCAAAACCCAGTGATACGGTTGATGTGGTCAGTGGTAATGTGTAGCCAAAAGGCTTGACACACTTCCACAGTCTTTGGGGACAAGCAGAGAACGGCAGGCTGCCCTTGTGCATTCAGTTTCTACAGATGTTGCCTTGGAGAGCGACTGACTGGCTGGCTGCGGTGACAGCTGGACAGCTGTTCCTATAGACGCAGCCACAGAAGCATGGCATGGAGATGGGGGAGGGGGAGGGGGGGTGGATGTATGTTTAGTTTATCTGTACGAAGTTCCCAGGATGTGCAAAGCTGTCAATTTTAGCAATGGTGCATGAGCCTGGATACGAAAAGATGGCACCGAACAGGATATGGAGAGAGAGCACAGATGGGCAAATATCAGACACGGATGATGTTCTTTAAAGAAGTTCCAATAACAGATTTTTTTGTAAATTGTAATTAATCTATTCAAAAATGAACAAGTGCACCGCCAACTGCTGGCTACGCAAGCATAAGTCAGAACATTTAATTTGATCCAGGAGGTTTGTTTGAGCAGGCACAACGTTTTATCATCATAAACAAGTAAAAGTTTAATACGAACTTCACAGAGAATTTCAAATTAATTTTTTACTTCTTCATAAAAGAGGAAAGGGGAAAAAAAATCAATTTTAAAAAGAGGAGAGGATAATTGGCTGAGCATTAAAACGACTCTAGACTTTGTGCCAACATCAGTGGCTGCTGGTGATGAAAGGGAGTTTAAATTGGGGTCGTGTTCGGATATCACACCTTAATTCTGCCACCTGAAAAACACAGTTCAGACAAGACAACCCTGCAGATCACAGCCTATACAGTAGCATCCCGACTGAGGACTTTGAAAAAAAAATGAATGATGAAAAAGAACTGAGATGTTGGAAAACACTCAGCGGTATTAAATGTTTTCACCTGCTGAATAAACACTCCGCAAATCACGAGTTAAACAGCTTGGATTGATGCCATGTCACTTCTGCCAAAACTTGAATTTGTCCGAAGCAGCGCAGGCTATTCATTATGCCACAAAAGGTCAGCAATTTGTTCAACTCAATAAAAATGTTAATAAAACTAAGAGCTCACGAGAAGCAGCACTCGTAGCCCCTGGTCGCCCATCAAAAAAACATGAATATGTGAATGCGTGTATTTGTGCATCTGTTCGACCACGCTGCTGCCAATGCAGCATTACGTAGGTCAAAGGTCGTACAGCGGCAGCTATCTAGTAGGAAATATAGCTTTGGCCTAGTCGTAATCCCGGTCAAACTCCACCAACAAAACGGATGTAACACATACACGCACAAACACACAAGCAAAAAAACTCCAATTCCAGTTTGCACCCTCATCCCGGTCTGCTAAATAAATGAAAAGACCCATTATAATTATATATGAGATATTTTAGAAGGGAAAAAGTGATTACTGTGGATGCAAGTCTGGAGGTGGGTGGGGGTGGGTCATTGCTAAGCAACCAGTCATTATCCTCCAGAGTGGAGCGAGGTGACCGGCCATCCGTCTAACTCTGGTGGCTCGCCTGGCTCCTGTGCACATACTCGCTCCCCCCCCCCCCCAACCCCCCACCCCCACCCCTCCCTTCGCCACTCTCTCTCCCTCTTCCTCACCCCCTCGCTCTCTCCGCCGTCTCCCCGTCCGAATACAAACAGAGATAAAGAACGCTGCAATCGCTCTTGACACACAAATAGGTTAACACAATAAAGCCGGCTTTGCCTGGCTCACTCGAGGGAGGAAAGCAATTCCAGCAGCAGGCAGGAGGTAATAAAACAGGGCTAGGAGTGTGTGTGTCCCTGTGTGAGTGAGCGTGTGAGTGTGTGTGTGTGTGTCCATACATGTCCTCATGTCAATGTTTCTATGTTTTTGTATGTGAGTGGAAGCAGGCACACAGAAGCTCTTTGGCCTCGGGGCCTAATATCCTAAGGATTTTCAACCCTTTCTTGACACAAATAATAAGACGGGAGAAAATGACGGAAATTCCAGGGTACTCCTCCGTTTGGATTAAGGATACGGCAGCGTTATATTAACAATATAGCTGACCTGCAATAGTCCTATACAAACACATAAACATTTCCCTATGGGTCGTATGCCGCCTCTCTTGTAAACGTTCCCCGGCTTGGTTAAAATTCAACAAATAAATTGAATGAGTTTTATCTGTGCAAGCCTCAGCTTACTCTCCCTGATGCGGCTGCCAGGCCTGGCAATAAATGATAAAAATCTCCAGAGTTTTATTAAATCGTGTTGCATTCACGCTGAACTCGGGGAAAATGGTGAGGTGGCTTCTGCAATTACAGTCCAGACCAGACAACATTGTTTTCTCCAGTCAGTGGAAATTTCATTACCTTACAGCAACCGCCTTAGAATTGGGTAATAGCCTCTTTTTGTCACAGACACAAACCGTCTGCGGGAGGTGTGACACCCCATAAGTGTTATCCATTTGCAACAATATGCATCGAGCCAGTCACAGCCCGGATGCCGGTCAGCATAATGTACGCTGTTATTCAGTGATATGGAGGAAGTGAATGGACAACGCGGCGGTCAATAGCTAATTCCTGCAATGACTGGAGTGTAATCAAAAGCATTGAACCTTGATACATCCATGCCGCTGACATATCCCTCCTCGGGCTACACATGCCCCCTTCTCTCGTTTGTCAATAATCAGCGAGGGCTGGCACATTTGCCTGTGGAAGGACTGATCTGTGAAGAAACCCAAATTGAAGCTTCTGGAAAAGTTCCTCACGTTCAGGTCACACAGGACAGCTATTTGTAAGCGCCAGTCAATTCCCCTGCCTTTACCTGCTGTTCCTCCGACCAGGCAATCAAACCACAGAGATGTAAAGTGGTGGGCATTGTCAACAGGGAATAAATTACCAAAGCATGAAGAGAAAAAACATCTTATCTGTCTGATGTATTTCCTGCTTCTGCAGAAAGCTACAAAGCCCAAGGGAGAGCAGTCAACCAAAATGCAGGGAGATGGAGATTAGGATGATGTGCAGTTCCTTGTTCCATTAAAGTTTGATCTTCCTCAATAGCCGAGGAGAATCAGATACCTCCCATTCAAGATTAAAGTACACCAGCATAGAGGGAGAGATTAATCAGAGGCCTGCATGAGATAAAAACAGCCTTGCTTCTGGCATGGAAAACAGTGGCAATAAAGAGTTCAGCTGATAATGTGAAACATGGCGAGGCACAATAGCAAATCAAACAACATGTGCGGGCCTCCAAAACAAATCAAAGCGCCGGCTAGACTGCGATACAGTGGCTGAAGAAGTGCAGCGGGGGCTGATCTGATAGTAACCAAGGCCTTCATTTTATTACTGGTTAAGGTTGAGGAGGGCACGCCGAGGATTTTCCCATGTTGCTCTCTGTCGCCAGGCTCTCATTCCCTCTCCTCCTCTTCTCCTTGAGATCAATGGCGCTGGGGTGATTTCACAGCAGCCTGCACTGTCACCCAGAACAAATCAATGTGACCATGAGGAAGGCAAGAGCGGCATTGTTTTTAAGGAGAGCAAATTCGCTGTTGGAGAGCTTGTCAGATTTGCTTTATTCTCTTTCTCCCCCCAAGAACTCTTTGGAAGGAGCATGCCTCCCCTCACTTTTCTGCCTGGGTTATGGAACAAACTATAAACTGCACAGCACTCAAGCTCTCGTAGTGTACTCATTAACCACATATAACCTGCGCAGTTCCTGTTGACTACATTTCTCATGCACGGGAGCATTCTCAAACTGAAAAAAAAAAAAAGATAGACTGGCCGCCGCCCCTAACCTTTCCAAATGAAAGACTATACATTAACCTCGAGGCCTGCCGAGACGTGACTTCCATTCAGCCTGACAGGGGGGCGAGAGGGGAAGAGGAGGAGGAGGAGGTCGGAGGATCATTGCTGTCCGTCATGCACTAAGTGGCTGCAGATAACCCTGATGAGGAGCTGCCAAGGTCTCATGAGCACAGCGGTGGTCAGGTAAACCTTTGACTGCAGTCAAAATAACAGGAAATCATCAGCGGAGTAATGAGCGGAGAGCCTCACGCTCACTAACATATACCACTCATCAGAAACACTGCAGGAGTGCATGTATGCAATCACATGCCTGTGGTCTATTTTAGTGTTGCTGCTCAAAGAAAGACACACTTGAATTTAAATGTTAAAGCTCATGTTTACAGAAACAACACGCCTGCGCTGCCACATCTGTTTAAAGAAGACTTTTGCACATCCATTTCCACAAGGTTAGTATTATAATCAGGGTTTTTCACATATTGTATACATAGTTGATACAGTGTGGGAACCTGGGAATCAGCCTTTGGCCAAGAGTGACCCTGAATTATTTAGAAGTCGGTGTTTAAGTATTTGAGAGTGAAAACATCACCAGACCAGGGAGAAAATGAGAGCTGCTCATCTGCCATCTGACAGCCAAAACTGAGGGTTAATTATTCAGACCTAAAACAGTTGCAGCAGCGGCGTAGTTTGATGCATCTCAGCAGCTACACAACAAAGCAACAAGCACAATGTGCTTCGTGGTGCTACTTGCAAACACCAACGCCAAATACACAACCGGAACCGTTCTCGCTAATCCTGCCTGTCCAATCCAATCAACACCTTCATCTCTACTGGAAACTGAACATCGCTTTCACCTGCGTTCACTCGCATTGACTGGCTGACGGGTGTGTTTGTTTCTCTACAATCATTTGCATGTAATGCTTTTGTTTTATGTTCCTCTTTTCATGCTCTGTCACCACATCCCAGGTACTGATGTGCAAGATAAATCTCGGCGCAGGGACCACAGAGTTTAAATCAAATCATGTAAAACTGCAAAGCACAAGAAAGGCCACGTCTCTTTTGTTTGGCTCCACGGGAAATGTCTTAAATCAAGGACTGTTATAGACTTTTCTTGATAGGAAACGCTTTGATCAGGTACCTAATGAGCTGCTGCTGTCACGGCTTTGAGAGAAAACGTTCCTTTAAGTGTCCGATGATATTTCGAGGGAAGAAGCTTTGTGCTTTTTCTATGATATCAGCTAATGTCGGGACTGTTGTCTTTTAATTTCTTTGACAAGATAAGAAAATGTTTTCATTATTTTTACTGTTTTCTTTCATTATCTACAGTATATTTTTCTATAAATGGAGTCTGAGGACAACACATCGGTTTAACTTAATTTGCGTGAGTAAAAAGCCGCGGTAAGAAACACAAGAACGGACATGCAAGCTTAGACACTTAAGGGATTGGTAGTTCTTGAATAACACACGCACACACACACACACACATAAACACACACACTCTCGCTCTCTCTCTCACTCACATACACACACACACAGACACACACACACACACATCTGTATCTACTATTTTAGTCATCTTAAGTGCCAAAATGAGTTTCGCTGCCTCTGGGTAGGTGTTGAGACAATCAAACCATGCACGGATTAAAAAAGATTAATACACAGCACAGGAAATTAAACTTCAGCGACTTTAACAATATTCATGAGTGGAGCTCGCTTATTCACTGCAGGCAGGCACTTTAATAAGCAAAGAATACAGTAAGGAACCCAAATGCTATCAATCAATCAAGCTGATATGCAATTTGAGTTGCAAATTGATCATATGCCAGGCTTCTCTCAGCATATTACTTTTGTTAATGCGTTGCTAAAATATGTCCTCCGCCTTCCAAACGTTGGAAGCTTAAACGAATAAAGCAGATTAGATTTTACTTAAGTAATTTAGGTGTTCTGAAAGTAAATAAGAGTGGAGGAAACTGCTGGCGTGTGATCAGCGCTTGGATAACACTGTAAAACAGGTTTCAAACCTACAAAGCGCCAGTACCTGGTGGAATGAGAGCGGATAGCAGAGTAAACATGGGGAAAGTGAGAAGAATGAAATGTGAGTAAAGTCTCGTGTCCGTAGCAGAAGCCTTGAAGGTCCAGTGTTGTAGAAAATAAAAGAAAGATCTAACAGCGAGAAATAAAGAGACAAAACAAGAGAAAAAAAACTCCAAAAGGTAATTCAGTGACCTAGATATTAAAGCGTTTCTGCCATTCCGTTCTCCCCTGCCTTGTCCAACCATCATGTTGAGTTAAGGCAAGCATTATGCTGGGAAGACTATTTGTTTAGGTGAGGAGCAGCCGCAGAGCTAATATGAGCACAATTTGCTCAGCAGGTCATAGGCGCAGGGTGGAGGAAGTAAATGAGGCAGTTCTGCCCCCTCGGGTGCAGCTCCTGCCTCATACATCACTGGATGTTTTATTCAATACAGCCAGGAAGGCTCTATGGCAGGTGCCCCGACTGTGGGGGCGCCTGCCCTGCTGTAGGGGCCCATATTACATTCGGCGAGCTCTCTTTCTGCGGGGCTGGCGGAGTGAGAATGAGTGGAGCCAGCGAGGAAGATAAATTTTGAGGATGCTTGTAGTCTAATGATAAAACATACTGTGTGCAGCTTTTTCACTGCACAGTCAGCATAATGTGGGGGCTCATTTATGTGCAGTGCGAGCTAAATATTGCAAAGCAACCTCAGCAACCCAATAAGGCTCAAAGTTCACAGGAGCCGAAACAGCCTCAACTCCACCAGAACAGATTCATATTCAAATAAGGTGTGAGTTTCAGCCAGATGCAAGATTAACACATTTTCAGACTGCATTAGAGGCGAGTAGGCTGCACAGGACAAACCAGCCGAAAGATTCACAGGACAATGACAAATTGTCTCCAGACCTCAATGCAGCACAGATGATCATCCACGTCGTCGAGCATAAAGTGAAAAGTTTTACAGTGTTACGCACACATCTCCATGAATTTTATGAGTTCCTCGATAAAAGCCTGTCACACTATACAAGCACACTATAAAATAAGGCTGTATATCATTAACACTCCCGGGCGAAAAATCACTAATTGCAACAGACACTACAGTACAGTCACCCACCCCGCACGCTGTGACGCACGGGGGCGTACAGATGAGAAATTCGCACCTTTTGCTCTGAGCCGCAACTCTAGTGCCACATACCGTATCCCTGTCTGTGGTGCCTGCGGTGCTTTGCCCTACAATACACTTAATTGCTACCCATACTTGAAAAGACCAATATTACACATCAAAGCAGTTCCTAAAGCCATTCGGCAGCGGCTCTCTAACAAGTCGATTTTTACAACACTTCCTTTATTGTGGGTCACGCATGGAAACAAAGGCTTTAAATCTGAGACATCGTTATGTGAACAGCATCCTGGGAAAAGGGAGCATTCACAAACATTCATTATTTTCTGGCGTTCCTCTATTTACCATCCCAAAAGGATCCAGCGAGGCTTTGAGAGAAACTACGGTAATGGTTACAGAGGATGGCCCGAAACATTCAGAATCGGCAAGACTCAGACAAACAGAAATTTAAATGATATTTACCATAAATTTCTCCGTAGTGCAGTCTAGAACTCCATGCAGATTGTAGCAGTCACTGAGCAATCTGCCTCATACTTCTGTGGTCCAAATTAAAAAGGATTCATTCTGTTCCCCAAAATCCAGCTGCTGTTTTGTCGATGTCAAATGTTGATTAAGTTTATCCTCGTTTTCCGATGGTATGCAAATATACCGGTAAGCCTGCAAATTAGATTCCACACTCTAGCCTCTAGCAAGCAAAGTTAATAAGCTTTGCCTTTTTTCTCGACTCGGCTGCCAATTTTTGTCGAGGGCAAAAGCGCAGGTCGGCAATTTCAGGAGCGTCCTCAGAAGGATTGCGCACAAAGTGCGCTTCGGGTTTTCAACGTTTAGCCTCCGAAACAAAGTAAACGGTCCTGGTTGCTCTTCTTTTTCTGACTCGTAGATATCTCCAAATAAAAGAAATCTGAATAAAAACACTGTGTGGTTAAACGGCTACGCTGTATTCCAAAATCCCCCGCTGTTACGCATGGGTTTAAAGTGGTCCGCCTGCTCGCTATAGACGACCTTATGCGAAATGTATCATGCAGATGTTAGAAATATTATCTAGGCAATATTGTGTAAAGGTACCCTGAAAGAAATCGAGGCAGGGCCAAAGTAGCTGCCTGAAATATCCTAAACTGATGCGATGCGATGTAAAATCCCGGTGACCAGGCTCTGCTCCGTCCGTCACTTTCTCCGTGGTGTCGGCAGCCTCTCTGAGATGTCTTGCCTCCGGATTCAGACTCAGATTTCCAGCTGAGCTTGCGGAGGAACCTCGATAGTGAAGCTCGGAGAAACTCTCTTTGGTATATTAACCAAAAAAGAAATGGTTAGGTGTGGATAAAGAGCTAGCTACTTCAGGCAGCTCCGGGATGCGGTCCTGCCCTTCTGCCGAGCTGCCGAGACTGACAATAACCCGGAACGCTGCAGACTGTCAGGCTGCACAGACCGCCCACCGACCAATCACTGTACTGCGGGAATAGAAACATTCCCACGGGTCAGCCAATCATCGGTAATTGAGGACTGTTACCATAGAGATGCTCGGCGTCTAAGCGTCTGAAACCACGTTGTTTATTCGCAGAAAATGAAAAAATGAAAAAAAAAAAAAAAAAAAACGTTTGATATAAATTGGCTTGACAGAATGCAGATTGAGATCTTTAATCACTCTTTTATCCATTACAGCGTTTCAGACTTTTTTTTTCTCCGCTGCCCAGTCAAAGGTTGAAGGTGCCATCCTATTAATGGGAGGACCTGTCTGCAGGCTCTCTGAAGTGCCCTTGAGCACAACACTGAATCCCTTCGAGTTTAATCTGTAGCAGGCCTTCAGGGAGAAATAAAGTATTGTTATGCAAGCTGAATAAGATTAAGTCTGATTAGTGAGCCAAATTAATCTACTATTTGAGAAATGGTGACTTGAAAATGCTATTTAACTAAATTAGTTTGAAACTGCACTAGGGGAAATAAGTGTGACTGTCAATGACACTGGGCTGATTGTACACTGTGAGCTCAGATTTATATAGTGATCTAAGACGTATCATAGACATTTTTTTCATCTAAAATTGTAACGAGTAGAGTTTCTTTTTGAAGCAACGCTTAAAGATTGCATAAGTTTATTAATGCATGTAAAGTACCATGTAGAGTCTTTACTGACTAACTCCAGTATTAAATCACCTAAAAATATTGGAAAATATAAGAAACTAAAAAGTGACTGTCTGTTTAACTTTGCAGAGTTCCATCACTGACAGCTCCAGCTTACATGAGTCAGAGGAAACCTTGCAAAACACCTGTTTTTGCAAAATGCCATTACAACAGTGGGGGAAGTGGACAGTTTACATTGACAGAGGCCCTTAGTATTCTTCTTCTTGCCAACTATGTCCGGTGCACACAGACCCTGGGACACACAAAGGCAGTACAAGCAATCACACATCATGGACTCTCATAATAAGCTGACGCTGGGAAGTGGGTGATGCAGCACTCAGCTTATGCCAGTGCTGATAAGAGCCTGAAAGTATTACCTCGGTCTGGCAGCCCGCTCCAAGAAATCCATCCTGAGCCAGGTCATCAATTCTGCCCTATCTGATTGCTCACCAATCCCTGGCAGCTCCATGTCGCTGTCCTGGCTTCTGCCTTTGAAATTTTCTCTATGACTTGCACTTTTATGCTAGTTCTTACACAGAAAAACAGATTCACACTGTATATATACATCTCTTATGTGGCCTGACGCCTCCATGACAAGTAATAAAATGCTGAATAAATGCTGCCAGAGAGGCAGAACAAAGGAGCGCCTGACTTCGTCAGTCCTTTAAATGTATTAGCTTCAATCACTCCTCCCCCTTATTGCTGCAGTGGACCTAGGGAGCATACATTAAAGCCTGTGGAGTTCAGTCATATCACCTACACTGTGTGGCTGCATAGTCAATCAAACAGATGAACAATTAATTGAAAAATACTCAACCAGGCCTGTGCTGTGCTCCAGTGAGGCAGGCAGGCAAATAAGCCATTTGATTAGCTGATAAGCAGATGACTCAACAAACATTCAAGGCATGTTTACTGTGGTTTGATTAGAGTACGCCCAATACGCAGAAGATTGGACACAAATACGTTGTGAAAACACTCAGCTGTTCCAATCCCCAAGGCAGCATGAGGGCACATAAAAACAATGAATTATTTATGGGGGAGACTAGCGAAATATCACAGTGGATAATTTTCTGTGGGCTATATTAAATGCAGTTTTCAAAATAATATGTCTGAGTCTGTGCATTTCCCAGAAATCATTCCCGATGACGGGATCTTGTGCCTGGAGATTGGATGTGAAATCATATTAGATATTTCCCTGCCAAGAAACCTATGAGCTAAAACACCAAAGCAAGGGTTATTCAGATGCTAATTGGACCTCCTTCTTTCTTAGTAAATATGATCAAAGGATATTTGCTTTGTCTCTGTTTTAGGTATTAGCTCTGGTTCAAAATGAAAGACCTCACAATCAAGGCAAGCCTTTTGCATGCCTCATCTGAAAGAGGGTTCACAATACCAGTAAATCCAGGTTCAGCTTCAGTAAAAATCACTGCAGCATCTCTTTGAATAGAGCATCTCATAAATAAAGCTCTTGTACACCCCATCCTGCGCTAACATTAGTGTCTGTCTCAGCGCTGAAAGCTTACGCTGTTACAATTTGTTCCTGAAAGTGAACTCAGTTTAATTGAGCAAAGTTCAAGACTCCACAAACAGCAAAGTAACAGAAAAAAAATCGATGGTAGCAGAGGCATGGGAAAAAGAGATAGCATTGATTTATCTGCCATTGATTCACGAGGATCGCTGCATTGTGCCTTGCGGGTGAAATGCACGCTGTCTGCCAACTGATGGGGATGAATCTGAAAAGGTGTCAAGTGGTTAGAGGACACAGAGGTGGAGGATGAGATCGGGGGCAGGCAGAGGTGGCAGGGGAGGAAGAGTAGAGTGGAGTGGGAACAAGGGCCTGAAGTAGCAAACAGAACAAGGCAGAAGAAGGACGGCTTTATAAAGTGAGGACAATACTTCAAGGATAGGACCGCCACCATGCAGGATTGTGTTCCCGTAGCGTTGTGTTGAACGCTTGACAAAAGAGATCATGAAAATAAAGAACTGAGAAAAAGGCCAAAAGACATCAGTTAAAATCTAGACGGGTTTGTCCCTTTGTCAATATTAACATCTTAAATTAAGGGTGATTCAGCAGACCCCTGTTATGAGTGTTACAATCGATGGTGATAAAAGTACGACCACAGGGCACTTTTCTTTGTATTCCTGCAAAGTTAAAGGATAACTACAGTTTTTTACAACCTGGACCTTATATCTGGCATAAAATATGATCGTTTACTCACCCACATAACTTTTGTGTAATTTGTATTCCTTTGGGAGATAATTAGATCAGCATATATCCATGTAGTGGGAGTGACTGAGGCACCGAAGCGCAGCCTCTAAATAACGCATTATCTGCCTCGAAACTCGTATTATTTGTTATCGTATGTTAGTGCTATTCCCTGTTGAGTCCGGAGTTACCTGTTATCATCATCTGGGGTCTGTAGATTGACCTACAGACCCCAGATGATGTCTTCTGACCTGGAAGATGTCGTCTCTGAGCGCCGCGCACACCCGTGACGGTCGGCTTGTTTACCTGTAATTTGCTACTGCTAGTTTTTTACAACATGGCTGAATATTTTTCTGATTCTGAGGTTGTGGACGAACCATAGCAGTAGCAAATTACAGGTAAACAATCTGACCGTTGTGGGTGCGCGCGGCGCTCAGAGATGACATCATCCAGGTCAGAAAACACGATGATAACAGCTAACTCCGGACTCAACGGGGAATAGCACTAGCGTACGATAACAAAATATTGGTTTCGTGGCGGATAATGCGTTACTTAGAGGCTGCGTTTCGGTGCCCCAGTCACTCCCACTACATGGATATACGCTGATCTAATTATCTCCCGAAGGAGTACAAATTACACAAAAGTTATATGGGTGAGTAAACGATCGTATTTTATGCCAGAAATAAGGTCCAGATTGAAAAAAACAGTAGTTCCCCTTTAAAGATTGCTAAAATAATACTGTATGTGTAAGCATTTATCAAATCCCGCTGTTGCAAGTGTGTGGCAGGACAGGCATCTTTTGCAATATTTTAAGAAATTGGCAAATAGATTCCTCCTCTGAGAATTTATACTGACAGCCATATGTTGATGAGATGAGGGGAAGCCAGGACAGAGATCAGAGGCCAGAGCAGACTCACAGAGTGTTACTCCTGAACTTTGGTATCTTTACAACATCTCTCTGCCTCCTCTGTGGCTGTTGGCAATATCACGTCTGCTTTGAAACCAAAGGAGGACTAAATGTTTGTTATTGCAGCCCTTTGCTTGTGTAGCAATTTTCAAAAATTATTTGGTATGATAGAAAAAAAACAGACACATTTTTCTTCCTTCCTTGCTATTGTTAAGACAGCAATATTTCACATTTTTGCTTGATTTAACTTTTGCGTTCAAGGTGTACTAAAAATGTCATCAACTTGACAGGAAGTCTGTCACTTGTTTGTTTTTCAAAAAGGACAAGGTGTTCCTGAACAGAAGTGCTTTGCAGCCTTGTTTTTCATACGAGGCGCAGTTTAAATGAAGCCGACACCTAGACTGTCACTTGTTTATGTCTTAGAAGGTTGTTTTCTTGAGCTGTGCTGTGGTTCAACCCTGGAAAGCATCTCAGTTTCCTGTGTGTGACCAGTCTGAGCTATCTTCATGGAACAGCACCCGCAGCCGCAGCACACCCACACAGGAAGCTCTTTGCAGACGGGCTGATTTAAAGTTATGTGATGCCCTTTGTGTATGGGATGAGTGTGAGTGTTTTTGCTATTCACAGGACCAGGGTTCAATTTAAAAAAACGAACTAACAAAAAAATAACAACATCAAAATCAAATTACTGCCACAGCACAAAGGTGTGAAAAGCAGAGAGTGGACAGGAAAAAGAGAAATAACAACAATCATGTCCACATTTTTAATATAAAACAGATGACCACAGATGAAGTTGTGTTCACATTGTCAGGTGTTCACATATCTCAATTAAACAGAAGCATAAAAGTGCTTGGGTGTGGGGAGGTCACGCGTAGTGTGACCCCTGTCGCACGTGGGCTTGTTAAAGGAGCAGACGCCCAAACAGTTTGAATTTACTACACCTAACGTAGGAACCTATGTCCCAGTAATTGGAAAGCTTTGGAGCAGATGTTTTTTGCATCTAGTTGTCAGTATCTTGCCACAAAGTAAAAGTTTTTAACACCTTTCAAGATGTTTGTCAGCACCTTTGTGCTAGCTGCAGCTCCCAGCAGAATAGAAAAAAAGAAACGTGACACATCTACTAATATTCTTTTATTTAATAAGAAATATAAATGTCCTCAATGTGGATATTTTATATCAACATAGTTTCTGGAGAGTAAGGACAAAGAATAAAATGTCAGCATCTTCTGAATATCTGAAAGCATGAAATATTAACAACTTAAATGATACTGCTGTCTGTCGAGGAGCACTCATGAGATCACACACTCAGATACACCCACACACACATCCACACACACACACACAGACACACAGACACACATTTACACTCCAAATAGCAGCTGGTTAAGGCAGGTCTGCCAAGAACACAGCTATTCTTCCTGTTGTTTGAGAGCTTCACAGGTTGTATCTCCCCTCTCTCCATACAATGTAATGTCACGTCAGCACTGGTGTCTATGACAGCTAAGGGCCCACTGAATACTCTTAAGACCTACCATGAAGGAACACGCCCCCAGAGACCTGCAAAAAGAAACTGAAGCGTTTTCAACCGTATCAAACAGTCTTCAACACTGGACGGATCCATAGACATGACAGCTAAAACTAATTTCACCCAATATCCAGCAGCTGGCTTACCGTATAATAAAGCTTTTAACATGATGTGGCCATCCGCTTGTTAAGTTTTACATGTGAAAGTCACAGTTGCTTTCGATGGTCAGAACACTTCTAGGTAATGGTTTATGTTACCTGCAAACAGTCACCTGTGAAGAACACACGGTATAGAAATATATATATACTGTATATTTTAAAGTTCCTGTTAACAATACATTTAAAGAAATACTTTTACATTTCAGGAAAAATGTTCCGTATATTACCAAAAGTCAGTTGAAGTCCATATGCCTCTCGATGTCAGTACCAATTTAATGTGTTAAATCTCCTTTCATGCGTTTTTAGGGCTGGTGTTCACGACAGGCTATTTTCTCAAACAAAACTCACCACTTTCTGTATGTAGGCCTCCAGCTAAACAGCTATTTTCGTTAAGTGGTCACACACAGTGTTTTCTCTTTTTGTCACTTTTGTTCTGCCGTAAATGACAAGCACAAGAGTTTCTCTATTTGCTGTCATAAGGTTATGTTGTCCTTTCTGATGCACATATATAGGCCTGATTAAGCAAATCTTTGTGTAATATGCAGGCATGGAACAGAATTACGCTTCAGATATATAACTGTAATCTAAATGCAATTAGATGAGCGTCTACTGTCCACGTTCGAAGTCTGCATTGATTTGCACATGCAGAAACCATGAATTGGCCTTTAGCTTGCTGGATTAACAGTGTTGTAGATCTTGAAATCTCTGCAAGACAGCAAATCATTGTGTTTCCCAAAATATTAAAGTAAGGCTTAACGTCGGGACGTGTAAGTAGCAAAGTTCACCGTCTGTTAAAAACGCCTTCACCGCGGACAGACGCTTGCATTAATATATTAAAACAGACAGGAAAAGTCACAGGATTTGGGTGTCCCCGTTGCCAGTTACTGTACGCTGACTTTCTCGTGTTGCATTTTGAATTGCTTAGGCTTGTTCATTTCAAGTTGTGAGGTAGCTGGTTGAACACTTTCCATGTCTCTCCATCTCAGTCAGTCAGGCTCCAGTGGACAGCGGGACCATCATCCTCTGCTTTGCGCAGTGCTCAGCTCTGCCCAATTTTGCACCTCCGTTCGCAAGTGATAGAGCACTATCAGTTCTGACAGCTCCCCAGAGCCACTGGGATTTGAGTGCTCCCTCCTTTCACTCACCCTGCACCCCCAAAACACACACACACACACAACCACACGCACCTTTTCTCTACTGTCTGTCTCTTCAAAGGACGAGGGCTGGAAATGAAAGGCGGAACAAAAGCTGTCAAAGTAAAGAAAGAAACAGAGAAGTGAGGATATCTGCAGGGATGCTTAGGACAATGGGATACTTTGTCCCTGGTTTCATTATTGGCTTGTGTTTAATTTGAAACAGACAGCTAATCACATTAGAGACAACCTCTCCACAACACTCGGGCACTGCTGTCTCCTGGAAGCAATCACCACGCTGAAACTGTCTCATTGGATTCTTTGTCCAATTACTTAACTCCATACAAATCGCCCTTGATGCAACCAAATTGTGAGCTCAGATGATTACAACACTTTTTTCCGATAGAAGCTTTAGCTGCAAGAATAGCACCATTATGGGAATAATGATAATCACTACAGTAATGATAATGAATACCATGATTTACCATGATGATTGTGAAGCTTAATTGTTAGCCTTTATGTATGCAATGTTTACGTCCTGTACAGTTTCTCTTACTTAGTACAAATCATCTACCAACTGGGCAATGCTCGCAAATTTGAGGTAGATATTGCTGTTTGACCGAGCCAGGGAGGAACTTTAAGACTCATCAATACTTTTGCTATGGTTGCAATGTTCTTCTAATCTTTGAGTTGACAGGGAACTCCCTTTAGCATGCAGACATCTCCTTAGACATGCAAAGAAACACAGGCATTCACATGTGGAGTCATGGGTCTGGTCTATTCCACTGTTTCATCCTGCGAAAACTATCTGTCTCTTCAGCTTTTAAATATGCCACTAAGTTCAGCAGAGAGTTTCTAACTTTGACATGTACAATGGTTCTTTTAAAAAATGAAAGTAAAAAGCCAGAAGGCAATTTTTGAAAAGCTTTGTAGAGCTAAAAAAAAAAAAAAAAGAGAGAGAGAGAGAAAGAAAAAAAAAGAGATTCTAGCAATCATTTTGTGTGGGTTCGTCACAGCCAACATCATTCACGTACAAGTGTGATCTATTGTAACATAAAAGTATTGATTATAAACACTTTCAAGTTAAACAATTCACAGAATAACTGTGATCAGGGGCTGCTTCACGGACACAAAGAATTCCACATATTGGAGGGTAATCACAAATGAGAGAGCAGGTTAAAAGTCTGTGCTGAAAGCTGGTTAACACTCCCAGCAGGACATCCTAGCTCAAAGCACAAAGTATGAATGAGATCAGAGGAAAAATCTCAGACTGAGGTCCTGGGAGCAGAGAGCCAGAGCAGGATGGAAACATGCAGTCAGTACGCATGGGAAGAGAAAGCGGCTGATATAAGCAGCGTGCAATTAACTGGACTTAGAGGACACTGTGTAAAAATTAAATAGCCCATTTCCCTTTTCACCGTGACATAATTGACTTTCGGGAGTGGTTTGTATTTGCTCTGCTGAAATGATTCTGTAAGAAACTGGATCCAAAGAAGCCTTCAGGAATCCAGGTGTTCATTTACATGTCGGTTTGCCGCTTCACGTCTGCATGTCAGCCGCTGGTGAAAAGGTGCAGTGACGGAGGTGAACGCTCCAGCTAGACAGTGGCTGCTGAATGCGGATTATAATAACACCTTGACCTCTGTCTAGAACGACACACTCTTCTTTCTCCAGCTGTTCCAGCTCCACAACGCTTCAGTTCCTTCACCGCTTTATTTTCTTTTTTCTTCTACACCCACCCGATTCATTTTATTTATTTTTTTCATCCTTCTCCACAACTGTTGCTAACCTTTGACTCTTCTCGCCACTCTTAATCCCTTTTTTGTTTCACAGATGGATCTTGGCTGCATTATTCAATATTCATATTTCCATCTTCATCATTCCTCTTCACTCAACTCTAACCTCAAAAAAGCTGCCTTTCTTTTGCCTGGTGAATTATTATCCCATCTTCTGTGAGACCTTGCCAATCTATTAATCTAACTTGCCATTTACTGTCTTTTCTCTCCAGCTCTGTTAAAGGTTGGCTGCCTCTCCTCTCACTCTATCTGTCAGTCAGTCTTTGTGTGCAAATCCCACATCTTTCCTCCCCAGACTGAATTATTCAATTTAGATGCCATTTGTTTCACAGCTGGCAATAGGGACTGTGTGCACACTCTCCTCTGTATACACTGTAGCTCTTCTTTTTTTTTTTTTTTCTTCCAAGAGTGCGCTCTTTTCTATTTCACATTCATTTTTCTGTCCCCTTTTTCCTCTGAATTAGCGGCATATATACGTGTGAAGAGTGTTTTAGGAGCTGTTGTCTCGGGGGACAACTCCCTGTTTCACACATAGAAATCAATTTGTCGAGACGAGCGTTTCACTGAGAGGCGCTATCAGGATTCACTAATATCAGCAGGAAGGGAGCCGAGGTGTCGGCCCCTTACTCCTTTTAAATGGGTTCCTCCAGACGGACAATAAAAAAAAACAAAAAAGTTTTCTTGATGATTCACAGAAAGCTGTAAAATAACATGACGACTAAGGTAAAATAAAGTGTAACAGAGCATTAAGAGAGCAAAATGAACACATGTATGTATTAACAATGGATATACATGATATTAATAACATATTTAAACATCTGTGTCACAGATTCTTCAGGCAGAACCGCATGAATTCATCAGATTCAACCCTTTAAACAGAGAGGGCCCAATGAACCCATTCAAATGTAAATGTCTGTGCTGATCCCCGCAGGCTAAAATTGTCAACAGCTGACCTAATGCGCCGGTAATACTTCAAAGATTCTCTCCTCCCGTGCTATATTTAAAATGTGAATCAATGATAGTGGCTCTTTCTGGTGCCAGTAATGCACTCAGCTACCTTAGCTCTGACAAACATGTATCCTTTGGGCCCATCTAATCTCCGATGCCATGGTTTCCAGCTCCTCTAGTAACACCTCTGCTCCAACTGCAAATGGAGGCAATCCGTTACCCGGGCAACAAACTTCTCTCCTGGCTCCTGTCATGCAAATCCCTCTGAAGAAAGGGCAAAAAGTTAAGGAAGCCCATCCAGCCACTTTGCAAAGTGGTATGACAGGGACAGGATTCAGTGAAGGTGGAGAGACTCCACTCTCAATAGAGCTGCAGGGGAGCCTCGCTCTCATTTTTATTCTCTCCCCACCAATGTTCTCATCTCTTCTGGAAACGCGGTCAATTCGGCGTGGAAATATTACAATCCAAAACGCTTATATTGGCTCACACAGGAACATCCAAAAGCTTCCTTTGTGAGGCAGATTTTGAATGTTGAAAAATATATAAAAAGCGTTGTTCTTTTATTTTCTAAAAAAAAGTATCTATATTCAAAGGGAACCAGTGTAATAACATTCAACGCTGTAATAATACAGAGAGGAAAAGGGAATGACTAGTCTGGCAAATTAAATCTACGAGAGCCTCCGTGTACCCCGAGACCCTCACAGGGGCATTTTCTCCTCGGTGGCCTTAGAGCACCCTTCCTCCTAATGGAAGGGAAGCAGAACAGATGGGACACAAATTGCACTTTCATACACCTCAAGGTTCAAGGCAATTTCCCCTCTGCGCCTGTGAAGTTCTCGGATTGCCTCTCCATCCTTTGAGCCTTTCACTCTTCAAAGGGGTTTGGGTTTGTTCAGTGCCCTGACTCATACGCGCACGCACACACACACACACACGCAGACACACACTAAAACAAACACTCTAACACCACCATGTGAACACACACTAAACTAAAAGCCCTTTTCATATTGGTCACCCTATATGTTTCGTCATTACACAGTCATCCGTCTGAGTCATTTTAATGATTATACCATCAAAGACATTGTTTTAATAAATAGTAAGATGACTATAACTTATGAAAGAATCCTTTGTTTGCCCTGACAGATGTGCACCAATTGCTCTCTGATGTCCTTAATAATGTAGCTGGGTTTCTTTTTTCATGTCATTACATATGGCAGTGTTTTTTTGTTTTGTTTTTTTTTGCAGTCTGTGCTGGCTGCAGGATAAGAATTCTTGGTTATATTGTCATGTTGGGTCGCTAGCTCTGTTTCCCAATATTAGTAACTACAAGAGCCAAAAGAATTGCATTTATCAGAGCAAGCAGATTTCATCTCCTTCATTTGATGTTCGGGGTGCAGCGCGCTGTTGAATGGCCCAGGTGCTAGCAGGGCCGCTGAGGAGGTAATAAAAGACCTCCAGCAGTATTGTTTATGGCGCCATTAACAAACAAACATTAGGGCCCATTTGACTAAATACTGCTGACAGAGAATATGGTGATCAATCACCATGGCAACCATCCCCATTAATTAATATTGCACCAGGAGATTAAGGAATGCTTGGATGAGGAGGACGAAGTGTGCACAGATTTTGTTTTGTCTTTGGGATGGGGTGGCGGCGGCGGCGGCGGCGGTGGTGGTGGTGGCGGGGGTTGGATTCTGTGGGGCGGGGGTTCTGCTGCCGCATCTTTCATTTCTGGCCTTTGTCCGACGCCGACAGAAGTAGCCTTGCTCTGCATACCAACCAAGGGGTTAACCGTGTCCCCAAAGCAATTACAGCCAATTGTGGCGCTAGTTAGCAATTAGTGGATTAAATGTAATGAGTCTGCCGTTTCCATGGCAACTGAATTTTTCAATGATACTTGTCAAAATGAAGAGCACTTTAAAAAAAGGCAGTAGTTTTTAACAGATGGAGGCAGATAGGTCCTATCCATTTAGCGCGATCATCACTTTAGTTTGTTATTGAACGTAATTAGTTGTTTTCATGTAAACCTAAAATGAAAAAAAACAAAAAAAAAAACACATCATAATCAATGGTAATAGTAAAGAAGGCAGGGTATAAGATAAACCCTCATCTGTTGTTAAGAGCACCTGGTGTGGGCGGTTTGAAAACAACCACAAACTCATTTTCAAAGTCCCCAACTGTTTTTCTGTGTGCTTGAGCTTCAGTGTATGATATACCAAAATAGCTGCAAACAGTCAGATTTTGATATATATATGATAAGACTAACACTGGAGCGGGCTTCTATGATGAACAAGTTGTGTGCACTCAGCTTGTATGTGTTCACTCAGCTGTCAACCATAGTTATTAGACTGTTCAGTCATATGCATATTGCACATATACAGTACCATCTGTGCTTTTGTCCCTTCAGGGCCAGAGCTGACATATTACAGTGCGAAGACTCTTATTGAGTAGTATAATGGATTCCAAACTACGGCATTTCATATCCCGTGTAATTTGATCGCTATTTAGGCTGGATATCTGATGCCCATTCCTCTCCCTTTATGAAACCGTCTGTGCAAACGGGGCCAGAATCCAAAAATGATTTATGACAGATTCATGAAGAGAGGCCAAGGGGAGAGAAACAGATTAGGTAAAAATCTGGAGAGATAAAGATGAGATGTCTGTCTGCTGCTGAGGGCAGCTAGACAAGCCCTGTCTGTATCAAGCTCAGGGAAATGTGCTCAGGGCTCTGACAGACAGCATCGAACCATCTCAGAGCTGACACAGACATCATCTTTCTTTTCTTTTCCTAGGGCAAGGGGAGAACTGTGACATTGCCAATTATAGAGTCCTTAGATGTCCATCTTGTACTTTATTTAGCCATTTCTGTGAATGTATACAACCTCGTGAAGGGCTCCTGTAGAGTTTCCCTCTCAATAAACATGTCACCATGTTTCCAACCAGTAAGTGACACAGGAGAAAGGTATATCATGCCCAGTAGTGTGTGCAATTGTAGCATCTGATAGCAGCTGGAAAGGAGAGGTCTGATCCTGTCAACTGAGCACATAAGGAGTGGACAGCATGATTTATCCAGTGTGCTCCCCTGCTCTGCTCAGCAGCTAATGCTGTGGCAGCACCTGGAATCAACAGTCGCAACTCAGTGTTCAGATGGCATTAAGATATTCCTGTCAAAACAGCAAAAAGCCACTGCTTGGCATTCAATACACTTTATCATTCAAGGACTGTCTGCTCAAGTCATATCACCATTACGTCACCCAGAGTACAGGGTCGGGGCGGACTTTGACATCTGATCACTGTGAAAGTGTTGATGTTTTCTCACTGTGTACACCTGCATCGGTTTGACAAATCAAGAGTAAAACCGAGCTGATTCAGCCCATTTCTCCAGTTTTCATCTTCCATCTCCTTTTCATTTCTCCTCTCTTCACAGGTATGATGACTGTCAGCCATAACGTCGGTCAGCATGAGCCCGGTTGCAGTAGAGCAGAGTGCTGGAAGGCCTGTGCGATTACCCCTGCCCCCCTGCTGCGAGCACTGCAGCGGTGGAGGGACTGAGTGAGAGAGTGGTGAGCTTTTAATACCACGCACAATAGGGCACCTCAACCCCAGACAGGCACCATATTTACACTGAGCTAAGGCTCTCCCTGAGCCTTATGACAGAGCAGGCAGAATGATCACCCCTCGCCTTGCAGCCAGGGATCCATAATTCATGAGAAGAGGTGGATGGGGTGCAAACAGGGCATGCTTACAGAGAGGGGGGTTGCTGCCTGAGGAGTGTGGCCTGAGCCCTGTGTGTCTAAGTAATTAAATGGGATTAGGTATGCGCTGAACCCATTTTCAGAGAGATTGGCTGGCAATGCCATTATTATTGGAAAGGATCAGAGCGGCTTATAGGCATTGAGGAGAAAGGTAACTGAAGAGAGAGGGTTGAGGAGATTTATTAAAAGAAAAAAAAAACTCTCTCAAATGTGGGTGGCAGGTTGGAGACAATCATCTTTTACGTCCCCTTTTCCTCTTTAGGGGAGAGAGAGAGGCGAGAGAGCATCCGCCTTGAGGTGGTGCTTCCTGTGGAGGTGTGGAGAGGCACACTAACATGTCAAAGAAACCAGGGCTAACTACGTCCACAGACTCTGCACCTCTGCTCTGCCCAAAACATCCGTTTCTAATTTGTGTGACAATGCCAGGGTAGATGGCACCTGATTTGCAAGAGGGTGCCCGGAGCAGAACTCATTTGAATAAGCACACATCCGAGTTATCAGGGATCAGGAAGAAGAGCTCACAGACAGACAAGGCTCTACCTCTTTCCTCAGTAGCTCAACACACTCAGCTAACAATGTGTCTCTGCATGCACCTGGACTGTAATTCACAACAATACAGCTCACAAAGCGGTCTATACACGTACTGAAACCTAAACATCTTATTCCTAATCTGAATGGATTGTAAATCCCAGCTAGTGTGCCCTACTGAGGAAGATTTCCTCTCGCCAGAAGAGCCGAAGCAACTTCTTGTTTGTGCCTCCCTTTTCCCTCACAGAGAGAACCTTTTGGCGACAGCAACCCTGGGAGAGATGCAGAAAGCACGTCCCCTGGGGAGAAAAGCTGCCTCGGGCTTCAGAAAGCCTATTTACAACAAGCTGTGCTTGTTACTTTCATCAAAATAGAGCACTGAGCTTTTCTCTTGCCTTGTTTTTTTGTGCTTTTGGCAGGAGGTTGTTATTGTAAAGCACTGACTCCATTGTGCTCAGCAGTGCGGTGAAAGTCTAGCTGTCCACGGCCATGGAGAAGACAAAACAAGAGAGATGGCTAGATGGGAAGAAGGGAAGACACCCTTTTTCATCAGGACCGCGGCCTGTTTTATAGACTTTGAAGGAGTGTCTGTGGGAGGAGTAGAGAAACCTGCTATGTCACCGAATTTTCCCAACCTTTGATCCTCAGCTGTACTCCATCAAGATCAATTAGAGGATCGGTGGTCTCTGGCGGGCACGTTTGTCATAATCTATTGGGTATGGCGCATTCCACATATTGAAGGAGAGGACAGAAAATCAATAAACTGGATTGGGCTGCCAGGCCCAGAGGGAGGTCTCCTTACCCAGGCTTGCGTGGCTCAGACTCAACTCTCCTCCATCAAGCCTCTCGTTTTACTTCTGTTTGGGCCATCAAATTGAATTTCATCAAAGGTCTCAACAAAAAAAAAAAAGGAAGATATATAACATACAGGTTTTGTATTCTACGGACTCTCCATTTGCCCTTCAGGCAAATATGCAATCACGTATAGCCAATGTTCAGGAAGGGCTGCTGTTTGCTTTTGATTTTATAAAAAGCAAACACCGTCTGATTTATCACTCCAGTAGATTTTCCTCACCAGTGGAGGGTATACCCTCACTTTTGTCTGTTATCATCAAACGCCGATGCAAACTGCATCGCACGGGTAGAAAAAAAATTCTGAAATGTTTCAAAATCGTGCTACATCTTAAATGTGGTGAGACAGATGCGTTGATCTGACAGCTCTTTTAAACCCGCACATTCTTGTTTGCTCTTATCAGCTCAGAGCAGAGGGAACAGAAAGGAACTCTGGTAGGAATCAAGGTCAATGACTCCTTGACAACCGTTCCATCTGTGAGGTATTATCATTTCATTACCTGCCCACGTCAATAGCCACTGCTGTTTTCTTTTTGACTCCATTTCCATAGTAACTATTGATTCATTGTTTGTAAGCGGCCAATCATTCTTGGACAATTGCCTCTTAATGGTGCAATATCAGTAGAGGCTTTCAGCTGTTTGAAAACTCTCTCTCTCTCTCTATCGCTTTCTCTACCGCTTTCTCTTGCTATGTGGGTGTGTGTGTGTGTGTCTGTGTGTGTGTGTGTGTGTGTGTGTTAGGAGGCCAAGGCTAAAGGCGATACATGCTGTCTATTGTTCCTGAGAGGCAATAATCATTGAAACACTATGCCATTCTTCCACAAGGCAGAGATTTCCATATACATGACTGACTGCATTGCTGATCTGGTTATTGTTACTGTCACCGTGAACCTCCGTGCTCGCTCCCACTCTTACATTACTCCACCCTTTCTCTCCCTTACCTCAAGTATGTAGAACAAAAGAGAAAAGAAATGTCACCCAAAGGAGGTGGTCCACCTACAAAATCTATAAAGTCCTCCATCAAAATCAGCTCCCTTGCTTTATGAGGACATTAATCTGCTGCTGCAGTGCTCTGCTCTTCAAAGCACCTTGACAATGTGATTGTCCTTTTTTTTCTTCTTCTTCTTCTTTCTCGTGGCTGCTGTTTCTTGTGTGCTTTGTTAGACAAAATCTCAAAAGTTTATCAAACGGAGAGGAGGCTGTAAGAAAGAGACGGCGCCTCAGAGAGAAATAAAGGATGGAGATGAAGAGAGGACAGAGATAGATGAAGAGGAAGAGAGGAGGGAGGAAAGAGCACCACTTCTGAGTAACAGCCCTGCCAAAATAAATCCTCTACGGGAAAAACAAAACATCCTGTGAAATAAAACTCTAGCATCCCCATCCAAAAATGCTGCAACCTTCATCTATTACTCTCAAGTGTCAGATAAATGTCTGGAAGAGATGGAGAAGTTGTCCTTGCAGTTGTGCTTTCTTTGCTTAAACTCTGCATGTGCCCTCTTCCTCACCGGTATCCTATTCACACGGCGTACACACACACTCGCCTGCATACTGTAGCTGGGTCAGCCGAGCCAGGGCAGGCTGTATACCGATTTAATTGGCTGTCTGTGGGCGTGGTATGAGTGATATATGTCAAAGTAGTGAGCAAAAAGAGGAGCCCGAGTTAGAAATCTATCATTCCTGCCAGATACTATTGTCTTCAGATTGGTCATGATGAATGCAGCTCACAGACGCTCCCCATACGCTATTACAATCAGATTCATCTCTGGCTGTGCTCAGTGGTCCCACTAAAGTCTGCCACGGAGATTATTTACGACACAAGAGGAAAGCACAGCTCTGTTCTTTAACAGCCTGTCAGAGTGGGGAGCGTTACCAGGAACATGAGCAGAGCTGAGCCAGTGGCACTGCTCTGTTTAGTAAATAAATTAAGTGGGTAAATGAGGGCGGCAAGAGTGGGACCCCACTCCTGTTAATTACGGCCTTGGCTGCTGCCGTGGGACTCCTGAGCTAACAGGTAGGATGTGGGATACTGAAGTTTCCGAGTGGGATTGTCAAACTGGGCCCTTCTGTGTGCCGCAGGGAGTGCCGGATCTCAGACACAAATTATGCGCTGTCAATAGAGAGGAGGCAAATAAAATGCGCGCAGAATAATCTTCACTAAGACGGCTCCACTCCAGTCGTTTCATTTAACGGCCTGTCCTTTTTTTTAAGATTCACTTAGTAATCACAGATGAGAGATGTGCACATCAAACGAGACGAGCGACTTTGGTCTACACAGCTGCCTTATAAAAAGCAAACAAGCTATAAATAAAAGAGAATTTTATAGAGGGGTGTCTGTCGGGCATGTGCGGTTGAAATAGGGAGAAATAGAAGGGAAAGGAGAGGGGGATCTGCCAGACATCAGAGACCACAGTGCATGACATTACCTATTATGAATACAATGTGATGCTATTTAAATGTGATGGTAGGAACAGGTTGGCTCAGGGTGGGGCTGGTGTCACAGCTCGTAATGAGATCCTTTGATGTGTCGGATAAGGGGGAAGTGAATAAGAGAGAGGGCCCTCTGGGGAGGAGAGGCGAGAGGACACCCGACCACCACCGCCAGCACCAGCAAAGAAGTGGAAAAGGGAATAAATGGTATAAAAGTGTGGGTGGAGGCAGGAAGCAGCTCCATCCTACTCAGACAGGACAGAAAGTGTTCTTCTTATTGCTCACTAGGCCAAGTCCCCTCAGCGACTGCATACCTGTCAAGCTTTCTGATAATGATGGCAGAGTTACCACTCAAAAGTTCTGGTAATTATTTTAACCAGACAGCGGTCGACAAAGCAAGGTCCTCCATTCTAGCTGCTGACAGCGGCTTTTATGTTACTTAATTTAAGTAAGCAGAGAACGTCATAAACTTCTCTTGCATGCGCAGTTTTTGGCTTGGGCTGGCGATCCAAAAGATCCTAAATGTAAGATCTATTTCCAACTTATTTAAGCAAACAGTTTATAACATAATTTCTAGGAGACTGTATTGGCAGGAGTTATCCGAAACACTGTTGTATTATCTAATCTGCTGGAAACTAAAGCACGGATCATTTATAATCCACCCTCCTGAAACACCAAATATCTGATTCTTTAAGATTATTTAAGATAATGGATGCCGACTGCAGACTCTGTAACTGATTTGATGTGGCGGCCATCTATGCTCATCAAACCATGCTGACATTCAGACTCACAAGTACTTTTGTGACAGTCTTATACACCGTTCCAACGTTAATGCATTGATAAAATCTGTTCTCTGACATGTAAACCTGCAAAAGCCCTAAAAAAATACTAACACAAAAGCGGCCGCTTCCGCTACAGTATGTCTCTCCAGGACCACAATTTGCAATGATGACACACACATACACACGCACAGACATCGGTTGCCTGACCTTAAGAGTGTTATAGTCACTGCAGGTGTCTCGATGGAGTCTATCTGGCCCCGCTCTGCCATTAACAGAATTCTCCACCTGCTGTCTCAGCGCGGCCTCGGCTTGCTTTATTTTTGACAGAAATCAATCGGGCTATCACAAGCCATCATCCTCTATACTGCAGTATGTGTTTGTGTGCACCCACTGTGCTCATAAAACACACACACGCACACAAAATCCCGTATACAAACAAACAGAGACCCGCTTGATGTTTTTTGATGGCAAACAAAGTGCAAAGACAGAGGAATAATTTGACAGAAAGAAAGAATATGACAGTGTGTATTCAGAGGCCTTGTACTTCTGACACCTGCGAGTGAGGCAGTGTTATTGAAGCATACTTTGAAGGCAATAATCAAGGCCCGTTTCTGAAAACACAGAAGAATCTCTGCACATGATGTTCTTTCTGATTGAAAACAAATTGGTTTTTATTAGCAATGCCATCTCACACAGACTCGCATACCAAAAGTCAGAGGTGGCCTTTGATTTTTGGGAATGCACAAACACAAGCCGCTTTTATCTCAAAGAAGTTTGCTGCACCCTCCGATTCCTGTGATTCAGGTGATTTCAGGCTGGGAAATCTTCATCTGATCAAGGCTTCTTTTGTTTCTATCTCCACATCAGGCGAGGTGTGGGGTCATCATTAAGCTTGTTGCACAACAGGGTCTGTAATCTACTGGGCTGCTGCCGATGACGCTTAGATATCTTAATCAATTATCAGCGGCCTCAGAATAATCAGAGATGATCTCCACTCATTGTTCCATGCAAAGTCCAACGCGCCCCAAACAAAAGATAGAAATCTACCGAGCTGTTGCTTTTTAACACAACAAATCGCCTAAGTTCTCAGGAACATATGAGGGGAAGCACCATAAAAGGACGCGAAGAGAAAGTCAAACCCCTACTTGTGTGGTGTAGACAACAGTAGGTTATTTACAGTCAACGTCTGGGACAAGGACTTGTGTTTCACCTGGAGACCCATAAGCTCACAGAATCATCAAAGCAGCAACTGCCACTACCTGGCGTGTGTGGGCCCGTGTGTCACACCTCATTTCCCCCGAGTCTTCATGTCTGTTGGCAAGCAAATGACTCGGGGCAAACATTCACATTTACACACCAGAGGTTACGTGCCTTGCCTTTATTTCATATCGCGAGCGCTCCATATGGAAATCTGACTTCTATGTAGAAGTGGTAGTTAAAGCTCTGATTTATGAGTGCTTGTGATTTCGTTTCTATAAATATGCATAAAATCTAACATTTTGTCGCTAAGCAGTAAAATGGCATTATCAGACGGAGCCACCTAGCTATTCAAGGCAGAGCTAATAATTAGTTTAGTATTATATTAGTCAAATATTGATACTCAACTCAGTATCACTTGAATATGATGAATTAACACTGTGAATAGAGGAACATAGCAATCAACACCCTTAAAGCTGTTTTCCTATTAAGTGTTTCTTGTCTCAGTTCTGGAAGAGTTTCTTGACCTTTGGTAAGGATTATTGAGATGTAAACATCCTAGCAAGCTAGGTGTTTATTCAGAAATTTTGGACGGAGCCAGCATAAAGGCGTTTGCACATCAAGTGTGTATTTATCGTAGTCATGGTCCTCTCACCACTTGGAAGAAGAAAAGAAAAAGCAAGAACAGCTTCACCAGCACATGAAGGAGCTGCGGAACAGTTTCCAGGTCTGTTTCGGGATTTGAATGGGGCGGTTTAATTTGCTGCTAGCGATACTGGAAGTGCACATTTAAAAGAAGACCAACAGCTTCTGGGACATAGTTTTATCAGAAGCCATTTTGGCTATGACTATGTTGGCTGCAACAAATTTAATTCTCACATTTCCCAAAATGTCAATGTATTCCTTTTGGTTGACATTTCACGGCTACTTTACTGACTTGGCTCCGTTGAAAGTTAAAAACACAGGTCTATAAAGATGCCAAAAGAAAGTCTTTATAATTAGCTGGACTGAACAGCTGACTCTGGGCACATGTGTAGAACAATGGTGTATTTTCATTATATTTCTCTAACTGGATCCAGTAATCTTTTGCAGTCTCGTGATTTACTTGCTAACTTCAAGATTGGAAAGCAAGCTGAAGAAATTATTCCGCCAAGATGTTTCAGAACAGTCAGACATTATGCTATCTCAGTTTACATAGAGGCTTCTTTTAGGGGTACAGTACTTGGATGTGCATGCAAATTTTTCACATCTTTTCATCAGCGGGTTATAAACACCACAGAAACCCACAGCAGGAGTCACTGGGTCACGGCTGCTTACGAGGCTGCTTTGGTTTCACTTCCGGACCTTCATCCTGACAGCGAGAGAGAGTTTCTAAATCTTCCCTTCGAGAAAAAAAAACCCTCTCCTCTCCTCTCAGGCCCAGGTTTCCACCCGGCCTGCCCTGACATCCCCCGCATGCTGCAGCTGTGACCTCGGCGCTCTCTGCGCACCACATAGTGGGAGGAGGTTACACGAAGTGGAGAGCGTGGCATGCTGGGCTGGTCTCTGTAATGTTGGCTATTTTTATTTGTACACTTGTGATACTCCAAGCCCTTGAATTGTTCAGAAATGCCACAAATACAATTCTCTAATGTTATAGAAATGTGCATGGGACTTTTTTTAAACATCAAAGACATCATATATGTAGCATATATACTTCCGCTAACTCTTTGGCAACGCTGAGAGATAACCATTTCCTTTGTGTACTGTGGGTTTCTTGTGAAATTGTGGTTATCATTAATACAATTGTTTCCACTGACATGTATAGAGAGCTGTGTGACAGACAGCAACCTACCACAGCTGAAAAATACGTCAAATTGCTTAAAGTGTGTAATAATCCGATATGTGAATAGAAAAGTTTGTCAGTGCTACACACACAAACAAATAAACACAGTAGAAACCTGCCTGCTTGCCTTTCGTGTGAGTGTTGATGACCTCTGCTACCAGATTTACTGTGGTGAGGTGAAAGAAGGTCCTCCGATTCCCACTGATCACCAGAGGGCACAACATGCTGCTCTCCGTTGGGTGGGGTCATAAACCGTGACTTTTCAAGGCTTTTACATGAAAGAGCACAGAGGGAAAATCTGATAATTCATCAAAGGGATTGTTTTAAGGTTTTTTCATGGAGAACAAAGGGCTCTGTAAATCATTACTAATCAGACACCAGAAAGCAAATTAAATCAGCGGGGCAATCAATGATCTCCGATCGATCGGGGGTAAAGGACGGCTGATTTGGCCCCAGAGAGCGGTGGAATTCCAGAGGCCATACGGAGAGCTACGGATCTGTTTCCACTTTATAGCCACAGCTGTCAGAGCTCATTCCCGTCAAGGTGGACCACCATTTCTGAAGGTAGCTCAGCTGGGCTTAACTAAAACAAAACCTTAGAGGGCAGAGAAATATGGGACAGAAACCAGTCTGATGGAATCTGACTCGATAGACAGAAGATTAAGGCCAAATTCCCTTTAGTCTTTTCTCTGCCTCTCGGTTTCCCTCCCTCTTCAACTCTTCTCCAGGAAGTGGATGGATCTGTAATCTACAGTTGCGCAGCAGATGGCTTCAAGTTCACTGATGGCTCATTTCCACATCTTTAAGGTCACACACAACCACTTTACCAACAGCAAGTGCAAATGTTTATCACCACCAATGGACCCATAACGGTAGAAAACAGATCGATTTACCATTTTGGCCATGTGGAGGATAAGATTTAGCCTAGAAGTCGGCTCAGATTTGAGCATTTTAGTGGAGGAATTTTGATTCACATTGATTCAGATTGAAACATCAACTCATATAACAGGGGTTGGATGACTTGCAATGAAAATGTGTACAGACACTGTCATTGTATACTGATTTTAGCCCAAAGCAGTACTGCCTGAGCACAGCTGTATAAAACTTATGTGTCGTGTCTGTTTTTAAGAATAATTATACTAAAAGGGCAAAAACTAATTTGCAAACCAAGACTTAAAATCAAAAGCTGCATAACGACAAACGTCCGTGTCATTAATCACCGTCCCAGATCTGCTCCTGTTTTACCACCAGGACACGTTTATTCCCGCAAACACACCTCACTCCTCAGCGCCGCCCTTTCTTTGCATGTTTCATGAAAAATATAGTTGTGAATTCCACAAATGTTTCACCTTGTTAGAGGCTTACAATTATAGCGCAGACCCCTGAGGCAAACCTAATCTCAAAGTGAAGGGAAATCTTCTATCATATCAAGTGAAATTACTGTGAGCTTTTCTCGGGCCTATTCCGATAAGATACCGATCAGCCAAATAGATTGGCTTTTCCATTATCTGCCAGGAGATCTTGGAAGGCATTGGGTAGATAATTTGCTAATGTTTCCTGTGACCTCCCCAGATTTAAATTATGTCTTTGGGTACATGTCAACTCAATCCTTCTGTTTACCGAGGGGCAAGCACTCGAAGAGCCATTAATATTCAGTGCAACATAACTGTCTTTTCACATATTTCTCTGCAGTATTTACAGACTCCAAGGAGAGCAGTCTCCATGCTACTTGAAGGATATGGATTGAGCTGGCTAAGTGCTTTACAGACCTTGTGGGTGTTCAGAAAAAGAAATGACAGAGCCGGGGAATAAAAGGGGGAAAAAATAAGAAGAGTATGGAAGATGGGAACAGGGGAATAATAATATAATTTAAAAAGTGGAAAATCACCTTTAGCTGCCTCAGATGTTGCAGGAAAGACTAGGCTATTCAAGCCTAGCCCATATTTCAATGAACAGAAACCTATTCTCATTTTCCTACTTTTTGAAGTAAGGGTCAATTATTCTATGTCTAATTAACAAAATGTAATGAGCTGCTTTGATGTGGGAATTTTCTGAAATGAGCATGGTAAAATAATTTTAATAACAGTGTTACATTGTTGTTTCTTATTAAAGCAGTTGATTAATTCCATGCTCTTTTTTTTATCATAACTACACAGCAACACTATAAACAAGAAAAGAGGTTAGCTGCTTAAACGCTGCTTATAAACAATTCAGTTTCATTAAATTATGCGAACATGCACACATATAAAAGCCAGGGTCGATGTGTTTTGTTATGTTCAATCGCTGTACACCCCCCACCTCAAAATCAAAGCAAGCAGTCAGTAAAAATTATGAACATTTCCGTTCAGATCAGTACTGTGTGTTACAAGATCAGCCATTGATGTAAGTTGCAAATTGTGTTGCAGCAGTTCAGCACTTGCAGGAGTGGAAGTCCTAAGCCTGGTTGAGCATGTTTTCTGCCCCTGTACCGACAGATGCTATAGCGTACCTCGTAACAGAACGTTTGGCCTTCGCTGGTGAGACGGGCCGATAAAATCAACAACTTAGTCTGATTTTTAAAACAGAACTTCAGTTCATTTTTGCCTTTGGAAAACAGAGAGCAAATATCGTACAATGAACCCAAAAAGTGCTGTATTGTTTTAAATCTTATTAAAACTGGTCTGACAATGACATTTCAAATTCTGCTCACTTGTACCACACAGCATGTAAAAAGAACACTAAGCAGAGAGAAATGAGGGCAACTGCCATTTCATCCCGCAATCATATATTTTAAAACCTTGCTCAAATTTTCATTTAGCCCAGTGCCACCCCCTCCTTCTGGAGTTATTAAATCAGCTGGAAGCAGCGCGGCTCTGTCACACACAGTATTAGAACGCCACCCCCCTCCTATTACCAGGTGCAGCCCTGTGATTTAAAGCTTTGATTCTGTTCAAATGACAACAAAGGTGAGCCCAGAGCTGACGCTCCTAATTCATCATTCCCTGCTTGATAAGAGCGGGATTAATGCTTTTAATGCGACGGTCGCAGGCAATCATCCATTTTAAAGCTGGCTCCCTGGAGGATGCAGCTAAAAAGAGAAAACACCTGAAACACAGGGTTTGAAGAGGGCACATCACAGGCATATACTGAGCTCTACAAGGCCTCTTTATTGATGCTGATGGAGCCAGAACCCTGCCCTGTGGCCTTGGCCTGCATCCCAGGAGCAGATGGTTGCAAGACCCGAGGTAAAGTTTGACCTAAATGCTGAAATCCAAAATTCAAAATGCAAAAGAATTGGCCTCCTCAAAATATTCTCTCGACATATCCTCCTTCGTGCCAGGACCACCACAGGCTTTGAATAATAGAGATAATGTCCTTTGACCATTTTGGATCTGTGTACAAAGTACCATGATATTAAGGACATGTTTTCTTGCCTTAATAGCTCATTATGTATTCACTCCATGCTTAATTTAACATCTGCTGACTCCTTCACCCTTGCTCTATAGACCCTGACTTGGGCAAACGCATGGGACTGGGAATAAAGAATGATCCATTATCCACACGTGTCTGGGCCAGCTGAGCTCTATCACAGTCCTTCCTTTCTATAGCTGTGACCTCTTCCCCGAAACAAACCTCTAACGATCTTAAGACAACTGTGTATCGCGACAAAAAACCTGCAGCACCATTTTCGACTCACGTAACATGCGATAACTAACCTGCAAAGTCAGAAGTCTACCTCTACCAATACAAGCTAGTCATTCACTTACCAAAGTAGGTGGCTTTACATGCGTAGTAAAGCATGATACCATCTTCTGCAAATGTTTTGCAGAAACTAAGGATGAGAAATAGCTCAGATGTATTAAACCTGCAACCTTGAGCTTTAGTAATGATAGAAGCAGGGGAAGAATCTCAGACAAACAAACAACAAAGAATGCATAAAAGAAATGAAAAACAATGCCCTAAATTCGACATGCTTATCAGGGGTTGACCCTGCCATTATGAAACTACTTTCATCTTAAATCAAGTAATTTTTTTTCTGCATTTTTCATGATTTTGCTCTTTTTATACGTTGTATTCAGTATTACAAGTGATGCAAGGAGTGTACTATATTGTAGTTCATTTATTCCCAACTTGAAAAAGCAAAACAACAAAGACAAAAGTACAGATATGATCAGCATTTGATCCTGATGAATATGGAATATAAGGATTTATTCTCTGGGATAAGCCAAAACACAAAACACAGCACTACGGCTGAATACATTAGAATAAATGTAATGAACAGATTTTATATGGATTTCAAACTTACACTCGGAATATTGTGCTCCGCTGAAATTAAATTAAATGTTGCCGAGTTTATTTAAGTTCAGGAAATCTAACAGATAGCTTCACAACCCAAAGTATAGCTGTTTGTCTAGTTTGCCTATTTATTATCACCGGCGTCCGACCACTGTTTTAATTTAGATTTATTTACACTTGATTACTTGTGGCTGCAATGACAAATTATTAATTATTCATAGGAATTAGGAAAAAAGTGCTGAATTTAAATAATTCAGTGTTACTGTAGCATTTATGTTTAGCTAAACCCTAAGCACAGGATAATCAGTTTATATTTCATAAACAATAAGATAAAAAAAAAAAAACACAAAATGAATGTCTAATGCTGGACAACACATAATGGCACCCAGAGTGGTTCAATACCCTGAGAAAAAACATTATCATCGCAGTAATACAGGGTCACTTCAGCAGGCAGCTGTTTGATGGCTGTAATCTTTCTTTGGGTTTCAGTAAAAATGTCAAAAGTGGACCTACAGCTGATGTGACCCTGCGTAACCTGCAGACAGCAGACAGGAGAGCGCAGGTGTTGGCTGACACTGAAGCTCAGAGCCTGGACACTACGTGTAAGTCACTCATCCATTTTATTCCATGCTGTACCAAAGATACACTTTGCTGAGCACACTGACATGTTTCAAGATGCAAGCAGTGGCATTTAGAGTTTGCCAGATTATCTTAACGGAAGATAAGAAGAGTCAGGCGATGAGGATGATTCACAGACTTTACATAGTTTTGTTTGTTATTGGCCTGCGAGGAAATAGCGACATTAGATAACGGTCCGTTTTAACTGACATCCTCACAGCCCAGTGGAGACAGACAGTCTGTACCTTCGTGTACCATCTGATCAGAGTTGCCGATCCCTTCAGCAACTTTCTAACTGTAAATTCATACCACATGTACCTAACAAAACCGAAACATTTGAATGCAATACCGTGTTGGTGTGAGTGCTTATGAAGTATTAAGTCTAGAAACAACCTACATAGTGACTGTGCTCCTAATCAGGGCTTGAGGCCAAAATATGGTGCTGCGGGGCCAAGTTCTATGAGCTGTGATGTTTCATTATTATCCCCCTTTAGCTACATCGACAACACAGTAGGCTGCTTTAATTACTCTCCATCAGTAGGGGAGTCAAAGCCACTTCAGAGACACACTCTAATCCCCCTCCCTTCTTTTTCTCTGCAGGGCACTCATTGTCTCCTAAATATCATTTCCCTGAGCTCTGTGCACACTATTGGATTAAAATGTGGAAGTTTTGCTGAAGGGGTGAGGAGGTGGGAATGGGGGGGTTTGGCATTTGGGTATTTGAGCTTAGCCCGAGGACCCGGCTGTCTCTGGTAACAGCATTTTAGTTGCATCTGCTCTACAGCCCACAGAAGAGATGCTGACTCGCATCACGGCTCTACAGTTAGCCCCACAGACACAGATAATGGCCCTTTTGTGCGCAAACAATCATTATTATTAAGCTCTTCACATTTTAAAGTAAGTGTTCTTAGAGTAGACCTTCAGTTTTGAGCAACAGCATTCACTGGTCTCCACCAAATGTGGCTATTCAAGCCACGCTCATATACATACGTAATACACTGATGAAATGTTCTATAGTGTCTTTGTGTAGAAAGGCCTTAAAATGGTGTTTGCGAAACTCAGACTGCAGAATGAATGTTGGTGCAATAGACATCCATAGACAGAGACAGTTAGAAACACCAATCATAACCATTTTTAAGACTTCAAATTTTGACCGTCAGCTAAAGAAAAGATTTGAGCTTCAAGTTGGCAGACATTTACTCATTATTACTACATTTATTGTAAAACATAGATTTGTATTTGTTGCATTATATCAGCTGAACAAAGACCTTGACTTGAAAGAGCTGAATAACATTTTGACGAGAGACGTATAATAAATTCAGACGCGGCCACGCAGGGCTGAGGATTCACCGAGTTTGAAAACAATGTGAATCATATGCTATGACCTTTGCAGCCGCCACATCTCAGCGCTCATGAGTTTAGCCCGACATGTTCGGCAGATTTGAAAGGCTAATTTGATTGCACATCTCAAGTGATCTTATTTTTTTATTTATCTTTTTTATGAAAGACGTTATATCACATTTGGAAAAGCACAAGAGTAAATGAAAAGTGTAAAAAAGTAAAAGCACAATGATGAATTCCACTTAGCTGTGTTGCTTTCAGGGTCCTATGAGTGAGCAGGCTGCTGGTTTACTGGGACACTTGAGTGAAACAGAGTTATTGTTAATGCCATTAGTAACAGCTGTGTTTTTCCTGCTATGGAAAAAAAAAAAAGTTGACATTCAGAACCATTTATTACAAAAATCAATTTAGCTCAAAGTAATTGGTACATGAGTGTAAAGAGATAATTGTCTTGTTAGGAAAAATGTGACTGTTGTATGGTTGCTCCAGGGATACCGTTAACACACTGCTGCATTTACAGTGACTGATTGTGACTGGAGCTATCAGTGCTGCAACACATATGCACTCGTGCCATTGTAAGCCACTTTGGGGAGAAAGGAAAAAAAAAAAAGCGAATAAATATCTTCTGCATGAAACAACTTGCAGGGAGTGTCCCTCCACGGGAGATAGGGATGCGAGCGTTCGCTAAACCAGTTCAGAGGGGACAGCTCATATTGTCTTCTTTTATTGCCCATGATAAAGCAGCATTAGAATTCCCACTTCCTGCTCCTGTATGCATGCCAAGACTCTTTGTTAGCCTGAATGCAGAGCCTATTCATCTCAGGGCGCACAACAGAACACAGTTATAACACAGTCATGAGTTTTGACTGATGTCAGTGAGGCGCAGGGCTGCTTCTGTAAGCAGGAACCAGAGCTGGAAAACAGGCCCCCTCACCTTCTCCGCATTGGTCTGCTGACCTCTGCGTGGCCCCACTCAAACTCTTAACGCTCCTGGGTCTTTTACAGACTCAAAAGGCCAAACAATAACAGCCGGCGTGTTTAATACCAAACCCAGGTTAACCTCCTGGCCCCACTTGGCCCCTGCCTTCTGTGGCTAAAAAGAAGACTTCAGTTGATGTTTCTTGGAGCTGTTTTTCACCGCTAATGATCTGGAATAATATCGCTATTAGGAGTTGTGTGAAGCATCAGCAAATTCCGTTTTGCTCGGCGGTGTTGATTGTGACATACAAACAAAGAAATTACAGCTGCCCCAATTCCTCCTCATATAGCCTGCGCTGCTGTGCATTGTATTCCAGTGTGTTTTGTTGCATAAATATGATTGTACGGCAGTAAGGTAGCAGATGTTGCAAGCATCAAACAATACAGAATGGGTTAGGAGCTGTCATTACATGGGAACTAGGTCACCGTTCAAGCCCACTCGCTTGCATTGACTGCTTCGAGTGACTATTGATTTTCTGACTAAAGCAATGACTTCATTAATATCACCATTAGTCTGCCATCTGACACAAATGGGTAGCTTGGCTGCTGGGCCAGACAATAATTCAAGTGGATATGAATCAGAGACGGTATGAATTAAACATACAGGACATTTCACAGCGAATGTGCATTACACGTTGTAAAATTGGAAAAGGCTGTGGAGCTCCTTCACTCGACGGCGCTCAAACGAAATCACCTGAAAAAACAGCGCTGCCCCTGCCGCAGCGTGCACCAACATAAACAGACATTACCAGCAAATTCTCCTTTCATCGTTCAATTTAAACTTAATATGTGAAAGATGAGAGAAAAATCAACAGATCGCTTTTCAGCAGGTTTCCAAAACAAAAACAACAATGAAAGAAGGATTATTTTCCCTTTAATCCGGGGGCACCAGCTTAGCTAAAACAAAAGCAAGACCATGGGAACGCATAGAGGAATGAGAAGGCTCGCTCTACCCACCAAGCCCAGCTCTCCAGCAAACCACAAAAGAAGAACAATGAGTGTGTGTGTGTGTGCATGAGTGGCAGAGTGAAAGGGAAACGGGATTTGAGATCTATATTAAAACTGCAAATAGCTTTTAAAGATTAGTGATGGGCAGAAGGAGGTGACAGCAATGGGATGTGTGAAAAGTGGATTGCCCCTCCCCACTGTGACTATTTTGATAGCAGTACGGTTGACAAGCATCGACTTGATTGTGAGAAGGCAATGTGCGCTGAAAAGCCTTGACAAGTTTCTTTGAGGCATGTACAGATCTTTTGGTGACTGAAAGGAACACAAATCAGGATTATGTATTACATAGCCATATTCAAACAGCTGGCATTAGGAGCTCTGAAGTGTCTGGCAAGATACTGTTATTCAAGGATGTGCCTCCCTCTCTCTCTGTGTGTGCACTGTAATTACCCAGATCTGGGCTTTTAGAAAAACGTTTCTTATAAAGGCATGCAACCATGGCCTGAATACTCGCATTACTCACATCCTAAATGTTTCACTGACCATTTAGTGTGCAGAAAATCCTTTTGACCATTTTAAATGCACTGATCAAGGTGTTCAAATTGTCCTTGCAGCACATGCTGTTTTTCTGTTACGAAAGCGTACGTCCTGTATGCTGAAATTATTTAAACCAATCACCATGGTCATCTCAGGCTGTGTAGTTGCTCTGTTGTGTCAGAGACGTGTCTCACTCTGAAGCATTTGTCAGGATTAGACAGGAGTAATCCCTAACCAAACTCCAGAGGATGTAATTTGGAGATATGTGCTGGAACTGAAACTGTGTCGGCTTATTCCCACAAACCCCATCTCCCTCCCAATCTGAGCCATCTAACTCCTTTTTGCCAGCCCTCAGACACTTCCAATATTTTTGAAATGGCAGGAAATGTAAAATGCAGACACACACACACACACAAAAAAAGTTTAAAGTGGCAGAAGTGCCCTTCAAGTCACTTTCTCATTCCACACCTGAACACAACCCTCCTCCAGGCAGGTGAGGCGCGCGTGATGTCAGGTCCCATTGCTGGTATCCGTTTTAATACCCCTCAACACTTGGCTGTCACGTCACCACCCACCATTAAGTCATCGCTTGTGTCCGACACAGGGGCCGATCTGTGCGGTCTGGCCCACTCTCAGCCCTGTGCCTTTATCATGCCCCAACCTCTCTGTGACAGACAGGACTGATCTCCCCTGCAGCAACCCTCCACACCGCCAGTAAAAGGACAGCAGTGGAAAAAGCCCCCCAGGGCCCACTGAGGATAGACTCATGAATCAAACATGCGCCTGAAGCTTCCTTCTTATCACCGAGGTCAGTCCAAGCATTAATACGCCATGGCTCGAGGGAGCTACCTACTGTGACCTCCCCCAGTTTCCCTCAACAGAAGGGCACAGTCCTCAGGAGCTGGTCCAGTGAGAGAGGGCCTCCCTCCAACACAGTCACTTCACATTAAGTCCACACACTGAGAGAGGAGGCAACAGAGAAAGATAGAGATGAGAGAGAACAAAAAGAAGTGAAGAAATGAAGCATTAAGGATCAAACAGACAAAGAAGGAGAGAAAAAGAAAAGCAATATTCCTTGGTGCAAAGCTGGCCACGGAGTAACACGTGGGTAAAATCGACTGTGTATACAGACCCTTTCAAACACCACCAATCTTCATTGGCCAGACTGGGTGTGATATATGTGACTGTCTGCCAGCGTAAATTAGGCAGTCCAGCCCGCTGTGTGGTAAAGCATGACGGGGCCGGACAGTGCACTAACTCAGGCGGCCTGGTGCCATGCACACCAGCTTCTCTCTGCTTTGCCGTGCCATAAATCACCAGCTGGGGGAAATGAATCGCTGTCCGTCCGAGCTGGATGCACCAGCTGGCACCGCCATCACCTGACCAGCAGGAGCCCATGCCGACACTGGAGCGGCTGAAATCAAGAAAAATGAGGCATGGAGGCAGACGGAGCCATACCCCTGCGCTCTCTCATTAGTCTCCTCTGGGCTTCCTCCACACTGAGCTCGTCTGAAGTGAAAGGGCACACAAAATATATTTCAAAGTGTCACCTGAGGGGAGGGAAAAAAAGGGGAAGAAATGATCACCCCTGGTCTCCTCACAAATCTATGTAGAACTGAACTGGCAGACAGTATTAGTGTTCCTGAAACCCAGAGCTCTGAGAGACAGCAGGAGGGACTGCAGCTCGGGGGAAAAGTAGAGGAAGCATGTGGGGGACAGCTTTGTGTTCACTCTTATTTAATGGAGTTTTTTTTTTTTTTTTACTGAAAGTAATGACTCAACCCTATTGGGGATTCCACTCTGCATTCAGATGTAGTTAACGGAAAAACATGTTGATGAATAGATTTTCACTTTTCAATATTGCTGAGTTGCTGGTGGAGAGCCCACTTATATGCTGACCGCTGCGATTATGAGAAGCTGTGTGGGCGTCAGAACTGAGGCACTCATCAGGAAAATGGGTTGAAATTACATCAATACAGCCACATAGAGAGTTGGAGAGATCTAAAATAATATATACTTGATCCTCTACTATGGACATAGGGTTACTGTTTACCTCTAATGTCCTGAATTATGGATTCAAAACATTTGATTTTATTTTTTTATTTATTTATTTTGCATTATTCTTGACATTATGTTGGAAAAAGCAATAACGCTGCACTGGAAATCTGAGATGGATACAGTTCCACCACGAAAAAAGGTTCTGTGTAAATGAACAGATGCTGGTTAGACTGACATTAAATTTGAGGCTTGTGATACAGCACCGGGTTGCTGCGTGTGATTGGCAAGGGCAATTTCCTGTGAACCCCCACAGCAGTTTTAGGCTAAATTTCATTGGTCCTGCAGCAGTCCTGTGGAGCAGAAAGTCTATCACTGTCTCAGATATAGAGGATTAGCTCCTCTTTCCTGCTCAGATGAATTTGCCCGTCATGGTGTTGTGATGAATGGCAGGAAGGCTGAGGAAATGTACTGTGGGCTCACTGGAAGCGGCAAGGTGAAGTCTGGCCTGGCAGCCTGCCCCGGGCTCAGATCTCACCATGGTTGTGACCTCCCACAGATGTCCAGGTGTAGGCTCACACATCCGCAGCCAGCTCATCAGTCGGCTCGTCAGTCAGTAATAGACCACGGCATCAGTTTGACATCTGTTTTGACAAGGAATCTGATTCCATCAGCGTGTTTCAAGGTCCCCGGATGCAGCAGATAGTGTCCAACGCTTCTCCTTTATTCATAGGTAAAGGATATCTCTAAAGGTCAGCTTCTTTAAGCATTCGGCCTGCTGCTTAAAACCAATACATCTGATTTATGCTGAATGACATTCTACTGAAAATAAGCTCAGTTCAAGTCTTTATTAAAACTTTATTAAAAGTTGTTATGGGGCCCTGTTTGATTACAGAAATTAAATTATATGAATTACTGTTTTACTATGCACTGATGCCGAGGTTCATTTTTATAAAAACATTCCCATCATGCCTCTGTGGATACGTTTCAATGGCAACAAAAACAAATGCTCTCCATTTCCTGTCCTCTTCTCTGCAGCTGTTACTGTCACCACCTTCCACCCCCAGCCCTACCCTCACCACACCTCCTCCATTTCAGCTGTAATCATGTAGCCATGCAAATGCTGCGCACTGAGAGGTTCGTGTTGCCCTCTCCGGGACATCATTCCCAGCTGCCTGAGCCCTTGAGCTGACCACCCAGGGGAGGGAGAAGAGGAAGTCATTACTGCTATCACACTCCCTACGCTGCCAGACAGCCCCTCCAACTCATAAAGTCCTTGACGACTTCGCTAAAACATCCAATTTCAGTCGGACCCCATTTATAATGACAAACAGAAATCAATCACTCTAACCACTGCACACTCCTCCTGTATCAGCCTGCTTATTTGACTGCCCAAAATGGCACAGAAAAAAAGGAATCTTTTTCCCCCCAACGCCGGTATCCTATCCACATCTCCGGGATATTCATAATTCATCATCTTCGATTCCTGACATCTGCCACTGATTGTGCCAACGGGTTGGCTGGAATTAGGCACTCCTGGGAGCGGCGTTAATGTGCTGGTGGGCCAGCACATGCACCCCGGCTGGGGAGGGGTTGCGGGTTGGGTGGAGGATTGAGGCCGGAGCGGCAGGAGCCTTTCACACTCCTAATGTGTAATTAGGAGCCATTTTGGAGCGCTGCCTTCCTCCACTGAAATTAGCTGCCTTTTATTAATCAGGCAGACCAGTTCCATGGCACGATGGGTCTCCCTATAATCTAACACAAAATGTTGTTCTTAATTACAGAGGGGGGAGAGGCAGTGCAGAGAGGGACTGCAGCTCCTGTATGATCCCACTGGGTTCGGTTTCTGAACTGCAAAACGCAGGAAAATTAAACATCTACTGCATCGTAACCCGTCCACACGCTTTGCTAAAAAATAATAGCCAATATTTTATCAAGAATTCTTCCAGCCTGAGCGTAACACTCTGCATTTGGCATGCTTTGCATAAAGGAATGATGCTCTACATCATAACAACCATACAAAGAGCAAAACTCTCAGAGCTATAAGTCCCTGAAATCATTTGCATTTGCTGGATGTCGGCTCCACTTGAATGAGAGATCATACATATTATGTGATTACAAGCACTGGTCCTCCTTTGGAGAGTTAAGTGTTGTGACCCTGACCACGCTCATCAGTGCCGATGCCCTCATGACTACAGATGAGCACTAAATACTTCAGTGTTCATTTTCAGTTTTTTTCTTTTCTTCTTGTGACACATTTAATTCAAGAGATCACAAGTACATGAAAACCCAGGCAAGGAAAAGTCATCTGGCAACGCAGTTAGAACCAAACACCTTAAAAGGGAAATCTGCAAGTGTTAAATCATTCCCCGCTTAAAACGGAAATTAGTTGTAATTTGTTGAACTGTTAAAGCCATTTTATTTCATTCATTATCACATCTTTAAAAATGAACAGCAAGAGAGAAAAGTACTTAAAAAAAAAAAAACCTCCTCCACATTAATAAACAGCCTTTGTGAGTTACACGCCTCTATTTTTTTGGATCAAAAGTGTCTTGTTTGTTTCCTGTTCTTGCAAAATCCTTTCTTTGATAACGGTCCCAGACTTGTTTGTTAATCCAACAGTTGATTCTGTTTTTTTTTTCTTTCTTTTCAAATTGCCCCCTGCAGTATAATCCTACTGTAAGTGAACGCAATCATGCAAAATGACCACTTTGGTGTTTGTAGTGTTTCACAAAGCCCAATGCATATTTATGACTATTGTTGTAGTGCCAGCTATCCCTATCATCTTCTATGGAAATGCATAAAATAAAACATGACCAAATCCTTAAAATAGATGCTTGACTAAAGTTTCTTTTACTACCAAGGACCCTATCTGCTGATTAACAAACAATCACCGCACAGAGAGGGCACAACACTAATGCGCAGCTGATGATAAAGACCCCCTCTTGTCCTCTGATAGCAATGCAGCAGGACAATCACAACTCTGAGGTCATCTGTCGCTGCAAGGCCGAGACTGACTGAGCATTCGGCGTAGGGGCTGTATGAGAGGATAGCCTGCCACTCAATCCTTATTGATAGAATCCAGAACAAAAATAATCTGATGCAGGGTCAATGAGCGAAGGTCCTGCCTTTTCTCTGCTCAGTTTGTGTCCAGTGGAACAGCCGCTGTCACAAAGTATTCACACAGGCAGAGACAGCATTTCTGAGAAATGGAAAAATGTCAACACAATTTATGGATATGCGGGAACTGAAGGGCAAACTGCGACTGAATTATACAACACCATTAAACATTTGAAACCCACACAGGGAGCCAGAGCCATTTAGCCTTTTTCTCTTTTACAAATTAAGATATATAACTATGCTGTTTTTTTTTTCCTAGTGAATAACAGGCTTAGGTGAAATGGTTGAAATTTTACTGATTAGTTTTGAGTGTGCAAAATGTCACATGTTAAATATTCTGGTTAATTCAAAGCAGAGAATTTTCTATCACTGTCAATGATAAAAGATTTTTAAGGATTTCAATTTAAGTACGGACACCAACTTGTCTCCTGGAAAAAAACACAATGCTTTAAATTTTATAACCATAACATAACTTGTTACTAGAGTATTATTACTGATGTAGTGTTTTAGCACAACAACAGACCATAGAAGTTGATTTAAGGTTTCATATAAAAAATATTTAGATGCCGATAAAGTATAGATAAATGGATTTAATGTTGTGGTCCAAAGTAGCAGAAAATATTAAGAAAAAAATCTGCATCTGCTCAACGCCACAACTACAGCAAATATACTAACTAACGCAATGTGTGTGTGAATAAACAAAACTTCCAATAATTACTTTTGCTAGTTTGGATGAAAGAAACCTCTAACATGATAAGATCACAGGAAGATGGTCAGAAGTGTTACCCACAACAAACCGTAAAGTCAGAACGGATCTAAGCTCAAAACCAGAAAAGGATTTTGCTCGTCTTTTCAGAAAACTCGACAACAGATTTTTGACCACTTGATGCATGATGATGCAGAAAAGCTGTGAACACAATACTGGCATTTTCATCACCATTCAAGTTGTTATAATGAACTCGTTAGCATTGCATATATCCGCTAGATTTGCAGCGACGTATGCATTCATTTGGAGGCCCTGTTGTGTCCCCTGAGTATTGTAAGCCCAATATTTACATTCCTTTCAGCCGTTTAGAGTATTTTACTAAAAGCAGCTGCGTGCTGCGGTCAAAAAGGGGCACAGAGTGAAACACAAAAATGAGGTTACAGGCCGTAAAACCATAACAGGAAAGCTCAAAGACACTATAAAGGATTGCAGAGGGTATTTTTCTAAGGGTTCACCACAACAGTCTCATTTGATCATTTTCATTATAAAAACATTTATCAAGGCGACAGCTTATAACAAGTTCACCTAACATTAATCTAATTAAACCTGCCGTTTTAAAATCAAATGACACCAAGCTTCTGTCCTCGTCATCATGAACAATCAATGAATTTAGGGACAAGACTTTAGTTGTGTTTAGAGAAAGAAGCTGCAGAAACGGTTGTTATTATGGCAGAACTGTAGCAGTTGGTGTGTTATAATTAGCATTCAGAGTGAAAGCAGGATCATGTGACTATTGGCAGAGTTCTTAAGTTCTGGCCCAATGGACAGAGAGTAAACTCCACAGGGGACTCCCCAGGGAGCGAGACATGCTGGGTTTGAGAGGGGTTATTGGACTGTGCTGTCTCTCTGACTGTGAGCCACTAGGGACCCGAGCAGAGGTGCCTGATGGTGCACTGAAGCCTGAGTGTGACACCTGGGCTGTCTGTCACGGCCACAAACACTGACAATGTGACACTTGACAGGATAGGAGTTGAGGCTGCAACACCAGAAGTCAAGACCCGGCTGACAGTTAGGATGAGAGGCGTGCAGTTCAACTCAATAATTTCCCCGACACACTTAAATCCAGGCCTGCTCGTCTCCTTCCCCCTTTCTTCTTCTTCTCTTTTCCTTGGTGCGCATGGCCCTTTAAATAAATCAGGGTCCCGAGGAGGCTGAACCCATCAATTAGAGTCGTCTGATGAGACTGTGTGTGTGTATTAATCAACAGTGTGAGGCGTGTGACAGGCTGAGAAGAGACAGGATGAAGGGCTGCAGTGCCAGAGCGCTTTAAGAGGAGCTCTGACGAGCAGGCTCTTAAGATGAATTTCCGAGTCTGCATCACTAAACTAAACTGATATCCAATTATGTTCCCCGCATCGACAAGCTAACGGAGCAGCTGTGAGCAGCAAAAGCTCGCAGTGTCAGAATTGGCCAGGCGCAAGGCAGAGAAACCCGGGACCTTGAAGGAGATGTCACAAGGAGGCCGGAGTCAGCCGCTTGAGTGAGCGATGGTCCACACGCTTGCCTGAAAGCATGACATTGCCGAAGGGGGAAAAACACCATTTTATCATTCAGTGCGATTCGCACCCTCTCTCCCTGTCAAACATGCCATATGTCCCCGTCACAGGTCGTCTTGCTGGCTTATCGAGTGTGACAGGGCTATTCACACACTGCTCCCAATCAGACACCATCTCCTGCAGAAAAAAATCACCACTATAGCACAGTGACGGGCTGTCAGGCAGAGGGCACCAACCTCCACAGGGCCTTGGCTGAGAGTCTGCCCATCTGGGGGAAGGGGGCAAAGGCCAGGGGTTACAATGGGATGGGAGACACAGCGCAGGCATCCACACATGCATACACCTCATGCACATATTGTTGACACTTTACTTTCAATATTCAGTCAGCGACAACGCAGAGCTAAACTTTGAGTCTAAACGTATGAAATCATCGAACTGAAGCTTTATTTAAAAATGCCACTAAAGCTTTTATGTCGGCATAGAAACAAGAGAGGGACTGCTTATAAAACTAAAGCTAAAGTGTTCTGTGAACTACGTTTGACTTGACATTTCACTGGATGATGCAGTAGATCATTGTGACTGTGAAACACATTATTTGCCTGACAGGAAACAGACACAAGCGCGAACCTCAACTGGAACTGCGCGCTCAGACCCGGTCACCGGCCTATTTCCCTAACCACTAAACCACACAAGTCCCTTATTTATTATGCCGATCAGAACAACCAGAGGTCACTGAAATCCGTACGTACGGCACACAATCACAGAGCTTTGACGGAGAAGACTCGCGTCTCTCGATGCACTTCTGGAGTCTGCAAATGTTTACTTTGACGCCAAAGAATCTCAGTGGTACTTAGCCACTTGGCTCCAAACACAATAACACTGCAGATGCTGAATATATTCACTAAGTGAGCAATCAGTTGCAAAGTGGGCTGAAAATTACACTTATCCCCCCCATGATGATATGCATAGAGAAATAAATCAGAGAGCAAGAGAAGGAGCAGAGGGGCAAGGGGGAGAAGTGGTATCACCTGATCGGTCTTATCTTAAAAAGCAGCAGGATGTAGCAACTCAACTCTTCAGAAAAAGAGATAGAACCCTCCTGGCACATTTTTATAAGAAAGATTTCTGTGAAATGATTGCTAATCTATGCAAAAAAGCAATCAGTGGCTCATTCATAATGCATGAGCAACGAGATACCAATTTTGCAACGCTTTCGGATTATTAGATGTTATCGTGAATGCAGCAGATGAAATATGAACACTCCTACCTGTCCCGTTGTAATTACATGACTGCAGCGCGGTCCAGAGATCCACCGAGAGAGGGAGAGGAGCAGGAAGAAAGAAGCATACAGCGAGACAGACAGACCTTTAGCTAGAACATCCATTACTATCTGACTGCAGATAGCTCTAGATGGGAATATTTGTTTCTAACAGCTTTATGTATCCATTTGTGCCATGATTTATCAACCTAAAAGCTGTGGTTTTAAGTACATCTGGCTGACATTTTAATGGTCCATCAATCACGCAGTGTCATGTGATAACATTTTGAGATCATCCTCCTCCCGCTGCCTCTGAGGAAAAAAAAAAAAAGAAATCCAATAAATTGGCTGCAATCCCGAGGAAATGATGAGAACCTATTTCGAATTCAAAGCAAGTTCAAAGTATGAATGTTAGATAAGCTGGTTCTCAAATTAATGCAAATCAAATTTCATTTAGGATGTTTTTGTTCTATATAGACCCTCGTGTACTGAATATATTTCTGTTCCAGTATTTAAACTGCAGTTTAAACATTCCTGCTTGGATTATTGGATTCAGATTATTTTATAATTTACTGCAAAGATTTCTTAAAGTAGAAAGCATTTCTTGTATAAGAGCCATATATATCATAAACCAAAAGGCTTAAAATAGCTCCTCTTTGATATCGAAATTAGTAAAACGGTGCAAAACCGTCCCAAAATACTGAAATATCCTTTTTTTTCCTTTCACCCACAAAAGCAATACAGCCTTAACCATCAGATCAGAGTGTGTAACAACACTCTCTCACATTCAACTGGTCCCATGTGAGACAGAGACAGGCAGAATGCAGCACAGCCTCCCCTCTTACTTCTTCTGTTTAAACATAAAAAAAAAATAAAAAGAAATAGAAGACTCACTTCTTTTAACCGAGTGTTAACGTGTCTGGATAGCACCTGGAAGCCTTGTGAAAAGCGCTGACAGATTTCATACTTTTACATTCTAGGCAACTTCGACACAAGGGATTTGCTCTTAAAACGGAGCACAGCAAGGATGAAGGGTGGTATAAAAATCAATGAGGCTTTTCAAAGGCAACATGAAAAACCAGCGCCTTAGCCTGCAATTAAACAACAGCGCTCCTGGCACTGAGGGATGACAGAGTATGTTGCAGGTGCCCTCAACTTCACAGGATCAATTACAGGATCAATACTATGACATGATACAATGCCGTGATGGAAACTGGGACGTGGACCGTGGTTGCTCTGTGTCATGTGTTTCAGATGTTTATTATAATACAGCTCAAGCAGGTCTATACACTGTGGGCCCATTTATAAACATGAAAGAAGCCCTGTGCTAGACCAAACAGATGAGCCAGGTGGAAACCTCATTTGAAATATTTTGTCTAAGTTGAGGAAAGGTTCGGGGGTGGCCCCACGGAGAGTCACAAAATGAATCTGAGCTGTCATGAGATGATGAACAGGCCAAGAAAGCAATAAAATAAAATAAAATTAATCATTTTTGAGACCTCCCTCTAACATTTGCCTTTCTAGTCATGCAGATTGGTCTCATGTCAGTCTCGTTGATCAGTCAACCAAGAAACATTTCAACATCTTTTGGAAATTTTAAGCAGACATTCTTGGTAGTCAGATCACATCTGCAGGAGAGTTTTAGCACTATTTGCCATTTAATAATTTTAAAATGATATTCCCATCAGCTTCGGTTGAACATTGTGTTAAATGCTAGTTAGCAATTACTGGCACGCTGACATCCCAAACTGAGACGGCAAACACTGACCAGCCACAACATTATGACCACCTTCCTAACATTGTACAACCAAAACAGTTGTGACTTGTCAGAGAATGGACATGGGCCTTCTGAGGGTGTCCTGTGGTGTCTGGCAACAAAATGTTTTGAGTGGGGGCCTTTGGGTCCTATGGGTTGAGGGGAGGGGCCTCTGTGAATCAGGCTTGTTCCAGTGCATCCCACAGATACTTGATCACTTTAGGATCTAGTGAAACTGGTGGCCAGGTCAACACCTTGCGCTGTTCTTCATGTTTTTTGAGTTGATCCTAAACCATTTTCGTGTGCGTGTCTGTGTCAGGCTGTATCCTGCAGGGAATTGCTGCTGCCATCAAGGAGTGTCATTGCTACGGGGTGGTGGTGCCTGGTCTGGTCAAGGTGGGTGGTACATGTCTAAGTAACATCCACACGAATGCCAAAAGTTTCCCAGCAGAACATTGAATTGTCACAGGATGGTCAATGTTATTCACTTCAACTGTGAGTGGTTTTAATGTTGTGGCTGATCAGCGCACATCTGCCAAACTGTTCCAAAGCACAGCCTCACAAAGTCTGTAAACTGGTCTTGTTTGGGTTAATTTTACCTCTTCAGAACACTTAAGATCATTCTAGTGAGGAATAATAGTCTAAATATTCCTTTACAACCAGTGACAAGTAAATATTATTTAGTTTTGAGGGTTCACAGGTCAAATGTATTGGGAACTGCTGATATTAATTTCTAAAAAGTCGGTGTAAATTAGTTGGACGGTAGCTTCAGCCGTCCCAACCTCTGGAAGCATAAATCAGAAAGTCAGATGTGAGTGATATGTATTAAAAATTTGCTACAGGTGATCACAGACAAATGAATTCTGCAGCAGCAAAGCCCCTGAGAGTACAAAGTGTAGCTTTTCACTCTCAGCTCCATCTTACACATAATGCATATCTTGTATTTGTCACTACTACTGAGTTATGAGAAGCTGGGACTACAAGAATACAGCATTTCCACAAATCTTGGAAATGTAAAAACTCTTTCCTCCGTTCTTTGACAGCGCCCTCCTACCCTGCTGTCTTAATCGGACCCCTGCTACCAACACTGTCCGCCAACCCCCACTTACCAAAAGGGCAAACACCCCCAGGAGGATTATACAGCTCATCGTGACAGAGAGGAGCTCATGATGTTGATGTTGCTTCTGTCACCGTGTCTGTATAAATGCTGGGAGAGGACGGCCGCAGAAGTAGTCCCCGCTGTGGCTGATTCCACGTCCACCTTTCAACACGGATATCGCGACAGAAAATAGAACGAACACAAGCAATTTTCCATACGACGACAAACCGTAATCTGGAGGCCTGTGTATGTGAATGCAAATGCTCGCTGTAGGAAGTCGTAGACTAAATCCCCTTTAGCGAAAACCAGTGGACATCAGCAACATGATATCTTGTCAGTCAGGTCTAATTCTGTATTCAAACTTAATGGCTCCTGACAAGCATTTCACCAGTCGACAGGGGACCAGAGGGAATGTGCCACAGTGAGCATGACCACTCAGCAAATTCACATTTAGCATTTTATTCCTCCTGCTTGGACAAAATGAATAATTCATCCTTGATTCTCTCACATTGATCCATCCAGACAAAACTCCCTAAAACCCCGAAACGTCAAATGATTTGTACGTCTCCCGCCTCACTGCTAAGAGACGGCACACCACTTTCACTGTATCTCTCGAATTCTGACACACTCCCTCAAACCTTGACCCCCTTTCCCCACTCCCTCTGTTATCTGAAATAATCTCGGGCCCTCCTTAGATTCTATTCATCAGAGCAGAAAGAAGCGGGCGCTGACATTGATATAAAAAAATACCATCTGTGCCTCGCAGGGGTAAAAGGACCGAGCGAGAGAATGTGACGGAAAAGAAAAAGAGGGGCTTCAGATAAAACCGGCTCTGTTGTCTCCCTCTTGTCCCCCCTCATCAATGCCATTTCAATTGAAAAGCGCAGTGGTAATTAAATTCCAGCAGGGGTTAGGGGCAACTGTGCGGCATGCTGACGGGGGGCTGCCCTGACATAAAGATGACACAATTCAAGGGGACAGAGGGGGCGCCAGGCAGAAAAGGAGGGAGGGTGACAAATGTCGTTTATTCACGTACACTGCCAGATTTGTACCACTCAATCTTCGTGACATTTAAAAAATAGAAAATGAAATGGATATTCAAACTCAGCCGAATCCCACAATGACCTTTTCTCCAAATCAGGGATATTCTGAACAGATCCGTCTTCTGCATCTGCGGCATTTGTAGAATATTTTTGTAATGCTTAGGAGGATGGGCGATTAGGTGGAGAAGAATTTAGGGAAAGCTGGTGTGTTAGTGTGTGTGTGTGTGTCTGCACAAATGTGTGACTCAGAAGGACACTGCTTGCTGTTGATTCATATTATTGTGGCGCTAATCCAGTGCTCCAGAGAGGCCACACACTCCTGCTGCCCCTCTTTCCCATCCTGTGAGTAAAACAACACAGCCAGTTAATCTGTAACTGCATAAATAAATAGAGCACAATACTAAAGAATAATATGTTACCAAACTATTAGAAATTTAAGACAAGATATCATTTTAGATTCCTGCCTTCATGCTTTATGTGCAGTGACATGCATCAATCTTGATAATTATAATTCACAAGAGTGAAGGGTTGACATTACATGTGAATCGTTCTCTGAATACATTTGAGACATCATGAGTTTCCAACTCCCTTCAAAAACAATACCAGGGGTACTGACAATCTACTGGATTAAGAAAGGCTGGACCTGCTGCTGTAAACATTCAGAGGAAGACATAACTTATTTGAGCCAGTGCTTCTTTTCCACATTAATCAATTTTATCAGAGCCGGTTCATAAACAGCATTTGTGCAATTCTGATGCCACCTAGTGGCCAAAGATCTCAGCGCACAATCCAGTAGTTCGTTTAAACTCAGATGTTAAAAAGAGATGTTAAACCAAAAACACACACAATAGCTGATTGTTATTGTTAGTTTCAAGCATTTTTCAGTCTGGAAAATCTTTAATTAGTAACCAAGAAAGTTCTGTCCATCTCCACTCACTCCACAGTCTGAAATATCCCTTTGTCCAGTTTGCACACTTGATTAGTTCAGAATGATTAGGTCTTGAGGTGTTATCTCGTTCATCCACGGGTCTCAGTATCGATTTAAAATCTCCAGAATTTCCTCTTTAACAGAGAGGGTAGAGTGCTGCTGGACACCTGGTCCACCAATACTTGTTTCCCAGCAGTCAAAGCCGCACTCTCTCAAGTCCTGCGCTGTACTCTGGACAACCGAGGAGTCCGTTTCTATAAAAGTCATAATAAAGCCATGTCAGAAAAGGTAAAATAAAACCAAAAAGGTTTTGCAGTCCAACAGAACAGGTGTTGCTGAATGCGTATGTAATCTTGTGTATGAAAATAAATGGGATGCAGTGGTGCAGAGGAGCTACGCAAACCGCAACCCCCTTCACTCAGTTTGTGATTTGTGTGACCAAACATTGGGTTGTTCCCAGCTATTTGCTGCCACAGCCAGGAAATGCACAAGATGAAGGACACAGCCTCACAATAACACTGACTCCAACCACATGTCCAGTTGAAAACATAATGGTACAGATTTGAGCTTTTAAATGCAAAGATAAAATAACTCAGTGCTCGCTCCCTTAACACAAAGAGCTTTCCAATAAAGGCTCTGAGAGCTTTAAATCTACTTGAAAATAACTTCACACAGACAGAACAGCTCGCTAAGAAAACAAAGAAAGAACGTTTAGAAATCTATTTGGAAGATTTAAAACTTATTATAGGTCGGTATGCTATAGAGGCTGCAGGCATAAACAGAGACTGAACTTTGCCTGTTTGCTTCGCCAAAGTTTCCTCAAAACCAGTCACAGAGTTGTGCAGCCTTCTCATCATTTGCTGTCACTCAAATCGTTGGTTGACAGACTAAGAGTATGGGAGCGATTGAGGAAATCTGCTTACAGCAGGAGTCTAATGGTTTGGCTCATCAAACTGAGTTCATTAGACAACATAAATCATAGAGAGAGGGGTTTCGAGGTGCTGCAGGGACCCCTGGAATAGCCATAGCAGCCCCACCCAGCACACCCAAAGAAATGAGTGTTGTCTATTTTAAAATGTTAATGTGTGCCTACTCTAATTTATAATTTTTTTTTTTTTATTATTGTATAATTAGGAAGGGGTTGTATAATACTAGATTATTTTTTGTACTCCATGGACGTCCAAACATGGCGACTGAAATTACAGTTTCATTAGACTCACAAATTACAGTGTGAATCTAATGAGGTTAATGCAGGTAAGCACAGTTTTTCTTGTGGGTCAGCACTGTGGACGCTTGAAAACAGAAACCTGCCAATTTATCAGAGCGAACCAGAGCCCTTGGCAGCAACAAAATCACTGATGCCTCTGCGCACAGCCGCAACAACAGATGCATTGTTCTATTTTTATGAAGATACTTAATGGTTAATATGTATGAGTTGTTGTTTGTTTTTTTCCATCTGTTGCCTGTTATGAAGCGAATGAATGCATTTGTTGATTTAGGCACAAATGTCTGACTCCTTGGAGTTGCTGTATAACTAAGGAATGCTCCTTCATGCAACATTAGGCGTGCTCGTTGTGTACAAGCCCTGTCTGTGGCGTTGTGTGGGATTTTATTTATTCAGAATAAAAGAGCCTTTTTAAAGGCTTTTGTGAACCTTACACCTACTTGCATAAATTCACCAGTGCATGTATTTGTATCAAGTGTGCTGCAGCAGAAATTAAACTGTGGAGATCATTATTCTGATACCCCTAATAAGGATGCAGTGTAGTCTGAAAAAAATGAGGGGTTCATTTTTAACTATATGCAGCATCTAAACTGGAGAGGTCATAACAAACATAAAATTTGAAGTTTACCCTTTATATATATACATATATATGTGTGTGTGTGTTTATATTTTACAGCACCTGGTCTCAGGAGTGTGATGCCACAGCCTCCTCCTCCTGCACCTGTTAGCTTGCTGTGGAGCCCTCTGGCCAACGTGACCCGGCACAGTGTGTCCAAGGCAGGGTGCCCCACACCCATCACATTCAGGTGGTGCTGGTTGATGTCAATGAGCTCCTATAAATGATGTGACACAGCTGCAGTTAATACCTGTTGCTGCTGGCAGAGAACTGGTTGATGTGAATAAGAGACCTCTGGTTTTAAGAAATTATACATTAAAAAAAGAAACTTGATGTTGTATGTTCAGCACTGACTTATTCAATCTAGTAATATTTTGTACCTCTAGGGTATTGTAGTGATCTCCAGTGATGGGCTCACAGGTCATGTCTGAGAGGACTTTCTCACAAGTGCAGGAAATGGCATCAACTGAGTCAAGCACAGGGGTTATGATGGAGGGAAACTACAGGGGGGGGGGGGCAGAAAGGAAATGTGTGAAAAACAACAAATATCTTCATGTTTTGGAAATCCTATCAGTTTTATTAATCAAACAGTTAAACTGTCAACAAAAAAATGACTGGTTCGACTTTGGTCGCGCTCCAGCCCCATCACAAAACTGTCACAACACCATCCAGGCCCATCCGTGTCTGAGACAGAAATCTGCACACCTGCTGGTGTCACCAAGGCAACAGGACACAGGGGTGCTGGCTAAGAGTTTAATTTTAATATTTTATGAAGGCACTCAACGGTATGCTCTGGAGTATCTGCCATGCAAAAGCGCCGTCCATTATATTAATTACAGTGTCGGCAAGAAACACATGGGGGAGGAAGAAACCATTTAGTACCTTGTTAATTTTGTCCTTCACCCCGGCAACAAGTACCTTGGTGCTACGTGGTACTTTGGTGTTAGTGAGGAGGATTCTTAATAACGGCACCCTGGAAATAAAGCAGACAGATCACAGAGTTCAGACAGATACTGGTACACTGATGTTGATGCGTTATTTTACTCAATAACTATTTGTTTTCTGTGCACAAACACAACCCCACTGATTTTATTAATGGATTTAACTGAAATGAATTTTGAAAGTGTTAATCAGGACCTGCTTAGTGGTATTATCTTTCCAGCCAAGAATCTCAGCATGCCACCTGCATGAAGAAAAAACCAGAATCATTAAAGAGATAATCATCAGAAGATAATGAACTGTGGTGGTTCAGCCCTGCGATATTTCTATTAACGGGTGTTGTGTATAAACAGAAGGCGGTATAACGCCATATGTACTGTGCCGTATGCTGGATCATTTCAAGCCTCACCCCATGTTCCTACAGCGTTGTCTACTCCTGAAGGATTACCATGGATGATCGTCTCCCCCTGGAAAGCCCAACTGTTGATCAGCTCCAAGTCCTCCTGACACCATCTGCAATTAAATGAAGAACTCTGAAGCACAACAAACCCTCTGAGGCCGACTGTCCACCTCACTTAACGACCTCTCATAACACTGTTATCTATGTATGATATTAACCATGCTTCTTAGCTTACAGACCTGTGATATTAGAGAGTATTATTATCAAGCCTAAAGACCCTGTCCTTGCAAAATACTGTCTGACAGCACCACCTACACTTAAGAAAAGATCATTACCTGGCGGTGTGATCCCACTCTTTGAGAGGACATGGGATGGCTCCGCTTGCACAGAGCAGAGATGCAGCTACACACACTGAGAAGGCGGCACTCGACCCCAGTCCGGCTCCAGTCGGCAGCTCTGACCACACAGACACCGTCAGGCTGGGCAGCTCACTGAGGAAATAATCAGAAAGACTGAGCTTCTATTTGTATATGACTTAAATAGGGCATTATTACAGTTATATAACAGATGACTATAGATAATTGCAATAATTAATATGATAACTGAGACAGGATTAAAGTGTTTAATATACAGGCCATAAAATTTTGCAACTGCATCCCCAAAATGAGAAAGAGCATAAAACTTTGAGCATTACTATTTATTTAATAATATTCAGTATTTGTCTATTGTGGTGCAAGTATGAAAAAAATCAATAATCCATTATTTAGAATTATATTAACTGGTGTAATTACAGTACAGACATTGTGTAATCCACACCCTAACACACGCAACAGAAACTTACTTGACACTTCTGTCAGTGTTTGTCAGGGAAGCTGCTTTCGGGCAGAAAGGAGAATACTCTAAACTAATTGTCCGGCTCTTCTCTCGGGGGGAAAAACACATCCAGACTTGTTAAAGGGTGCAGAGGGGCTCAGTGCCAGACTCTCATTAGTGGCCATCCTGTCAGAACCCATCACCTCTCTGAGACACGCCAGCACCGTGTCAGTGCCGATTAAACTTCCCAACCTGAAGCTCTAATGCTCCCGAGCATCCTTCCTGTTCACAGCTGCTGGAGCTGCTAAGACTAACATCCGACCTTTCCGACTCCCTCTCCTTGCTATCTTCATTTAGAAGAGGGGGATTTTCTTTTTCTTTTTTTTACAGAATGTAGTAGATACAAGCTGAACTATAGAGAATATCACATAATATCATGAAGGTGTCTTAATGCAGACAGAGGCAGAAGTCATTGTGGAAAACAAAAAAAAGTAATGTAGCAAGCAAGTAACCCCACTACGATACAATTTAGTACACATATCATGCTACACAAGATAACTAGCACAGATTTGCCTGATTTAATGTGAACTATGTTGCAGAAGAACACAAATGACAAATGTGGGTCAAGCAGGCTGTGACTTTTCCACACGGTAGAGGAATTTTGTCATTCCACAGCCACACACTGTGCCTGCATCACCTACAGGTACTGAAAGTAATAGCTCCTGACATTTTAAGGTGCACCACATCCAGGTAACAAGTATTACAACTGCTGCTTTTTGCCTTTTATTTACTGTATGATTTAAGTGTGTGCCTTCTATTTAATGATTAGCTCATTATAAATGTGTTATTAGAAATTAAACATTATAATAAGTTTTAACCCCTTGACGCCTGAATTGATTTTTCAATTATATAAATAAATTAATTATTTGTGTTTTTGTTTACCACTCCGACCGGTCCTACGAGAAACTAGTGCTTGCAAAAGGTTCTTAGGTATTTTTTGAATGTGCACAAACCGACATTGGAGGATTACATGCGTTATTTCGGCTGCAGTCTGAGCGGAAACAGTGCGTCGCGAATTTGCGACACTCGGCGAAAAGGGGTTAATATTAATAAAGACACTATTCCACATAACCAGTACTCACAGGCATTACATTATGTTGTTTGATGGGATTTAATTATCAGACACTCTCAAATCTGGTGAGGTCCGCCCTTGCAGCTACAGAGCTGAAACAGCTGGCACAACAGTTTTGCAGTTGGGTGATTTTTTGATGGGCCTGGTTTCTGGATTGCTTTACATACATCTGTAATTTGACATTTGTGCTCTTCTGATTAAACAGTAGGACTTTCTCACCTTGGCCCGAACAGTGAGAGGTAGGTGTAAAGGAAGGCTAGTAGGGCCATTTTGGAAGAATCCAAGTTTCCATTGGTTGCACCAACAAATTCACGCAGTTTCCTCACAAGTTCAGCATCCAGACGTTGCACCTCGTCCCTCTTACCTATGAACATATCACAGCAACACACACTTTAGTCTGTAGGTGAATGAAATAGGTGATGAAGAAAAAGTTAGTAATTCATTCATACAACAAAAAATATCAAATACTGACATCAATATAACCTCCTGACGTGATTAAGACAATGCATGGTTTGTGGCTTCAACAGAACTCTAGAGACTCATATCTTAAATCACTCTGAGTAGTGTTGCAGTCCATCTCCCACCCATGTGGCGTCCCCATATGCAATCATCCACATTCATCAGCTGACCCCATTTTCCTAGCAGACATTTGACTGCAATTAATAACAGCAGTGCATCTGCTGCAGTTGATAACTGAACTGATAACAAGTCAAAATCTCTGCATGCTGTGAAAAGGGGTCCATACAGATACAGTTAAACCAGAGCCCAGTGGTCCCAGTGCTGAATCATTACTTACCACAGGAAGAAGGGACAAGCTGCTTAAGCTCAGACAGCTCCCAGCTGAGGAATGTGTCAATATTGGGCAGGTTGATGCAAACTTTGCCAGAAGTGGTGGCTTTCAGCCGCAAATATGCTCTCAGGTTCAAACTCACAGCGAGAGCCACCTGCAACAAAGCAATGCTCATCAGAACAGGCAAAAGATCCAAAAAAAGGATCACAATTAAAACTGAACTGCTGCAGGTTTATGTGTTTTCCTTATAATGCAATATGCACATCAACACATAGTGTAGAGCAAAAAACTATACTATAAACTGTACTAAACAAGGACTAAAAATCCAACAAGAGTAAATTACAGTTTTCAGTGGTATGAGAGTCTTGTTAGTCCAAAGGTCACTATCTCGTTTTTGTTGACATAACGGCTGATGCACCAGTGTCATTATAAAACTGAATACACTAACTGCCATCCTCACAGATTACCTTTCCGTGAACAACTGCATGCTCTCCATGGAGGATCGCCTTCCCAGGAGCAGACACGAACAAGTCCTTAACGTACATTTCTGTAAGTTTAAAAAGTATTAAATGTCTCCAGAGCTGAACACCTCGACAGCTTCTCGACTTGAACTTTTCACTGACAGTATTATTGTTAGCTAGCTTAGCTAATGTTAATCCGCTGAACCAGCAACAAACAGTAGACAGTCCGTGCCCCCGGCAGCTCTGTGCTTTTCACAAACGAACGATGAATCAGGAGTTTAAAAAAACATTTTTACAATCAAAGAATATGGAGATGCCTTCAGTACAAACTCTACTCAATGTGGCGTGTTAAAAATACAGCTGACACACAGGACGAGGGGCGAACAGTTTTGACTTCCTTTGTCCAATCAGCGCCGTAACTGCTTGAACACATTTTCTTCCAGCCAATCAGCGTCCCGCGTTCACTCATCGCCTGGTGAGTTGACCAATCATGCCATGAAAACGAACCGCCCCTTAAGTACGGACTCCGCAGAGGGACAAAATAAGGCTCCGAGCGTCGTTCACCTTTAGCTGCTACCTCCGTAGCTAAACATGACATCGTTTGTTATCAAACCTGCTCACCTCCGCTGCTTTGTGCGTTCATGCAGGTTAATAAGTGAGCATCGGACAAAGGCACCGTTGTGTTCAGTCAGAAGGTAGTTGTTCATCGATGTTGTCTGTGAAAGTACATGTGTAAAGTGTTGTGCTCTTCATGTAGCCATGTCATGTTGCACAACTGTTGTATCTGTTAGACTGGTAGCAGAATACTTTTAAAATAAACATCATTTTAGCACAGCACAGAGTGTTTTTACTGTTGTTTGAATACAAAACTTATTGATTCATTTCGTTTTTATCAAAATCTTTTTTGTCTCTTTCTTTTCCCCAACAGTTATGTCACTGGAAGAGATAACATGGTGCCCAAAATTTACACCAAAACTGGCGATAAAGGTTAGTTATTAAGACAAAAAGCAACATGTTAGAATAAATTGCATCTTTAAAAAAAGTTGATTTGATTCTTGCCGTGCAGGTTTCTCAAGCACATTTACAGGAGAAAGGAGGCCGAAGGAGGATCACATTTTTGAAGCCTTAGGAAACACAGATGAGCTGTCATCAGCCATAGGGTAAAATGTCTAGTATTAAAGTGAACTTGTTTTAAAATAATCTGACACACTTAAAGGTCAAATCTTGATTTACATTACAGATTGGCCAGAGAATTCTGCCTCGACAAAGGCCACACATTCACACATCAGCTGGACATGGTTTGATTTTCATGTTGCATTTATTAACTTACTTCAGTACACTTTACATTCACTCAAAAAAAGATGTTTTTTTGTTTGTTGTTGCAGATACAGTGCATTTTACAAGACGTGGGCTCCAATATTGCTACCCCCAGATCATCTGCAAGAGAAAGCCATATAAGTATGCACATGCTGGCTCAGCTTGTATAAGTAAATTGGTTGTTTTTCCCGTGCACTCAAAGATTATACTGTCCTTTCCCTCGTTTCAAGAGAGAACTAAATTCACTGCCAAACCAATTCAAGAAATGGAAACCTGGATTGATAACTTCACTGAAGAACTCCCTCCTCTGACCAACTTCATTTTACCAGTAAGCTCATTCGTTCTTCTGTGTGCCCCTTATTCTTAGGAGATTTCAGGTTTTCACCGTTACATTTTGTGTTTCACAGTCGGGCGGGAAGAGTAGCGCAGCTCTGCACTTCGCTCGGACAGTCTGCCGGCGAGCAGAACGCAGGTCAGTTCCAGCCCGTGTCCGAAAAACATTACTTCGTTTCTCTGGTACAGTTGGAGAACTCTTCGTTCTTGTTACAGTGTGGCTCCAATTGTGCGCTCGGGGGAGGCGGATCCAGATGTTGCCAAGTTCTTGAACAGGTCAGTCTTGCATTTTAAAATTAATATGAGAACAAGGTTCTTCCGCCACACACCTGAAAGTGTCCTAATGTTTTCACTCAGACTGAGCGACTACCTGTTCACCGTAGCCAGATATGCAGCAATGAAAGAAGGCAACGAGGAGAAAATCTACAAGAGACCTGAATGAGGATTACAGCACAAGCCTAATTCTTTTTTTCTTTTTTTTTTTGTGGGGGAGTGGTTGAATGAGATGTTTAAGTCATACTGTAAATGCATTAAAACACACAAATGAGGTCCAAATTGTTTTTTCCATGACCATAGGGTTATAATAAATCTTAAGGTGTACTTGTCCAAACCACTGGTATTCTGTGATTTCTGTCATTTCCAAGGATTACATTTGATCAAACATCTGATGCAAAATCAAGATGGTTTTCTAAAGAATCTGTAAATAATTGTGACTGTTATTCTTGTTGGCTTCACAATTGACACACATTGAGATTAATAGGATATTCTTTGTTAAACGTGTCTGTACCCCGGTGAACTTTACTCTTGTTTTAATTACGTAATAATACACTTGCATGTCGGGACTGTTCATGACCTAGGGGGTACTTTGTTTTATTCCAGCTCAGCTCTTTCATTTCCCCCCCCTCGCACACAGTCACAGGATTTGGCACCAGCCCTGGCTCTTCTGGGACAGGGTACTGGCCCATGTCATTAGAGACAGATTGCGGTCCTCATAAGGCGGATAGCGCAGATAGGTGACACACTCAAAGCGTGTGCCTCGTAGCAAGCATGATTTCCTGTGAGAGAAGGTATCAAAACTGTAGCGGCCGTGGAAGGAACCCATTCCACTGGCACCTGTGAAAAGGGAAGAGAGAGTCAATTGCAGGCAATAATGTTGCAACACTTTTTACTTTGAAGCCACAAACGTACCTACTCCACCAAAAGGCAGAGCCACCATCAGACTCTGCAGGACGCAGTCATTGGAGCAAAAGCTTCCACTAGAGGTCTCGCTCATTAACCTCGAAATAACCTGCATCGTCAGAGAGGCCAACACGAGATCAGAACACACACTGACTAGCCCAGGCATAGAAATTAATACAGTGTTTTAACTTGAAAATTTCCTACGTACCTTAGTGTTGCTGGAATATGCGTACACACAGAGGGGTTTCTCTTGCTTATTAATAAAGGCAATTGCTTCATCAACACTGTTTACAGTCAAAACAGGAAGGACTGGGCCAAAAACCTCATGTTGCATGATGGCGTCCGATTCTGCCACCTCTGTCAAAATTGTTGGGGCTTCAGATGGAACAAAAATAAATGACCGCAAGATTAGATATAATTCACATACCTATTGGTGTCATTTCAAGTAATTCACTATTGAATGTTCTTACCTATATATTTCTCTGCTTCCATCACCTGCCCACCCACGGACACTTTGCCACATCGCCACAGTATGTCTCTCATACGGCTGAAGATCTCCAGATTGACCATGCGGCCAAAGCTGCGGGACTCTCTGGGATCAGATCCATAGAATTGCATCAGACAGCACTTCAGGGCCTGCACCAGCCGTGCTTTGACATCCGTGTGGCATAAAATGTAATCAGGAGCCACTAAGCTCTGTCCGGCGTTGTGGAAACGTGCCCAGGCAATGCGCTGCACGGCGGTGGCAATGTCACAGTGTTGGTCCACGTAACACGGGTTCTTTCCGCCCATAATCAGGGTGACGGGGGTGGCACTGCGGGCTGCAGACTGGGCAATTCTAATTCCGTCTTCTCGGTTTCCTATGGGGCGATAGCCATGTTTAACACATTTCTGAATGATTCATTTAATAGTCAAATGATGTCAAAGGTGGTGTTCGGTTTACCTGTAAAGAAAACGTGATCAAATTTGAGTTCCACCAGTTCAGGCAAGTCATTCATGCCTGCAAGAATCACATGGAAGCATTCCTTGAGGAAAATAAGAATTTTTCTTATCAGATAATTCATTTTTTACTGGAGCGTCATCTTTTTCTTTTTATAATTTGCCATCTGAAACAGCAAGATCATAATTGATTCCATCTTTGAGGACTAAATGGTCCTACAATCTCAGATCTGAGTGTTTCAGTGAAGTTTAATCTAGCTGAACAATGGCTCATTTGAGTTTTTGTGAACAAATGCCTTCTTTGAAAGAGCACACAACAAAGGTACCTGCTTAAGTAGCTTTATACAGATGAGTCATTAAACTATTCTGCTGGAGACTACAGTCATGGGTGTTTTTGCTCTGACTGCAGCAAACAAAATCTCATTCCTACATTACACCAGATGATCCAGTGCACCTAGGGCAACAAGTTATATCAACAGCTGTTCAATTTTCGGCGTGAAAGTCACACTTCGAGAGATATCAAGACGCTGTAAATGGTTTAAGAAAAGAGAGAAGAGCTAATCAGCCCTCTATGCAGACGCACTCACATTATCCAAGTAGTAGGGAACAAGACGATGGAGAAGCTCCGCTGTGTGGACGGTGAACTCAGAGGGGCCGATGATTGCACAGTTTCCTGCACAGATGAACAAAACCTCACCAGTGGCTCTGAAATAATCTGTAAACCTGCGTTTCTGAAAACTAAACGTTTGCCTCACCTGCTGCAATGGCTCCAACCAGCGGCACCAGACACATTTGGACAGGACTACACCAGGTCCCCATGATAAACACCACCCCCAGGGGCTCACTGATCACCAGACACTCATCTAGCGTGGTGGACTGTACCAACCAGACAAGCTCAAAATTAGGTTACATGTGAAACAAAATACAGGCAGAGTTCAACAGGGCACAGTATTACACAGAGGAAAAGACATCAGCCCGCTTTTCTCACAAAAACCACAAGGCCACTTAACTTTTAATCTGCTTTGTCGAGCTCAGCACAATACATTTCTTTGTAGCAGCGAGCTGGAATGTTCTCTCCGAAAGGTTGTATAAGTCATCAATAATCCCAATAATGTTATTATGAAGATGTTTGTTTAGGAAAAGGGGCATTACAAACAACAGTCTCACCAGGTTCCTTTCCACGGGCTGCGGTTGCATCCACTTCTTTAGGTTGCTGATGGCATAAAGAGCCTCATTCTTGACCACAACCAGCTCAGACATAACGGTTTCAAACCGCGGCTGATCGAAAGGATAGAGTGCAGACAAATAAACCAAGGAGAAAAATAAACATTTGGACCGTCATGTTAATTCTCACAGTTAAAAACATGACAGTGCTGCGGCAAATGTAAACACAGCAGGAGACTGCATCAAGTGTCACCTTGTGGAGGTCCCGTCCGAGAGCATCCACAAAGTCGCACTCGTGTTCCTCCAGCATCCGCACCACAGCCTCCAGCTGAGCCAGCCTGACGTTCTCCTTGAGGGTGCGTCCAGCTTGAAAGGCAACCCTGGACCTCCTCAGAAGGTCCTCGCACTCCAGAGGGTATGTCTTCAAACAAGGCTCCCCCAGCCTGGTCCTAGAACAGTTGACTAGTTTTAACCCTGCACGGCTTTTAAACACATTTTCAGTCCATGTCTCATCACTTTACCTTCTGCACGTTAAGCGGCCATTCCTCTGACAAACAGAGCATGCCCTTACTTTCCCACTCATGCTTCTTCAAGTCAACAAATCTCCAGTGCTGGCCTTTCTGAATGGAGCAGTGTGCAGTTAAGCCTATGCACCCGCTCAGTTAAAACCCAACTGGCTGGAAGGATAGTGGGAAATCCTAGTGACTCCAGTCAGGTGATGCACATAAAACTAAGAAAGCTGGAGTCTAACGTGGAGCCAGAAGGCTCATGCAGAGGTAAAATAAGGACAGCAGAAGTAGCTTGCAGTACAAAACTTTTAATACTTTGACATAAAACCTAATTCCTTACGATGCAAGTTCAGTTTAATTCAATGCCAATAAAAATAATAAAGTGAACCAATTACCTCCGCAGCGCTTTGAACCATCGGGAAGGTGAAGGACTCGGTGGATTGCTCATAGTTGTTGTGGAGGGTTCGGGCTTTTTTGGAAATCCTCACACCGTCCACCTCTCATGAACTGCCACACAGCGCAGGCAGCCAGCACAATGGAGAATTTGACACAGACGTGCGCAATTACGCCATAATCCGCAATACACGGTGCTCAGAAAACACCAGCGTATGCGTGCTACGAGACAACGCTCGATCCCACCGCCTATTGTGAATGCCTCAGACGTGTTCGTGGCCAATTACCAGCCTGTCACAGAGCAACAGCATGTGTCGGTTTCACGCGTGGCTTCCTCCGTCATGATGCGTCTTTGCAGAATCAGCAGGTGTTTGTACTTAATTAATAATTTATGAGTTGAAGAAAAAAAACAAAAACAAAAAAAAACAGCCAATATGTGTAAACGATTTAAAGTAAATGATTTACTTGTGTACATGATTTAACATTACAGGGGAGAAAAAGTATCTTACACATAGACAAATCTCACATGGGAATCTTTTTTCCTCACTAACTCTTCTAAAATGTAGTGCAGCCAGTTTCAAAGACACTTTAAAAAGAGGTCAAAATCTTTACTTGGACGGATGGGAACATTTCCAGGATCAGCATATATATATATATTTTTTTTTGTTACTATCAATTTTTTTTTTGTACTAAAAGAGCAGATATTCAAAGTCTGCACCAGCAGTCCACTGGTGCCTTTAAAGTCTAGCCTACTCTTGACATCATTTAAAACGGATGAGAGACCTCATCAGACCAGACAGACAATCACATGAGGTAACTTTCATCTCTCTTGCACGCTGGCACACACTCATCTTAGTGTTTTGTGTAAATCCATTTGCAGTGTTACAGTTTTCTGATAGCTGAAGAGAAATCCTCCCATTTGTCAGAATAATCTAATCTCATTCCTAGACTGGAGGTAATTTCAATACAACCAATTTATTTATTTATATATATATGTGTGTGTGTGTGTGTATGTTTGTGTGTAATGGTTGCATTTTAAATTATAAATTGCTTTTTTATTTATTTATTTTTTTATACAAGTTAGCGGCCATGGTATAACTAGTTAGAAACATGGCAATATTGATCAGTATGTTCTATAGATTGATTACTTATTAACAAAAGTATCTCATCTCAACGCCTTTTTTTTTTTGCATAATACAGAATATGGTAAAGATTTGATACTTCCTTTGAGACTAGCAGTCCTCTTTCTGGTAAATGGTCCAAATGTCTTAACCATCTGATGTAAATGAACCCTGTGTAAAGTAATATTTAGGCCTATAAGGTAACATTCACCCTCATGTCCCTTTTCCGAACATCCACAAACGGCAAAAAAAAAAAAAAAAAAAAAAAGACGTGTGCAACATTTCCAAGGGAACGTCAAGTCAAGCAGTCACACTTCGTTGACGAACCAGTCCATGACATCATGTTGAAAGGTTTTAAAACCTCAAATTCTTATCCGCATGGCTTGAAAAGTCCACAGAGATCAGAGAGCGTGAGTATGACCCTCCTCGGTTGCTGTTGTTGTAGTACAGTGGTAGGGTTTCCAGGACCATAGCCCCCATTTCTATGGCTTGTTTCCGATATATGTGGTTATTGGTTACCGCTGAAGTACAGTCAGGCATGAGATAGAAAGGGATGGTGGCGATACATGAGGCACTGAGCGTTATTCAAAGGTATAGTGAGAACGTTTTTTTTTTCCTTGTATTAAGTAGAAAGACTAACATGATTAACTACACGCGTCATGTTTTTAAAATGGAGGTCAAGCACAAATGTGTGACATGGAGCTGCTGCGTCTGCTCTACAGAAACAAATGATGGCAAAACATTTCAAGTTATTTTTTCTCAAAAGTAACTGATGCTACAGCAGGACATCTTTCTTAAAATCAAACAGCATAATCAGATTTTTTTTTTGGTGTCTGTGTGTCAAGAACTTCTTCGCTGCTAAACGGGAACAGAGGCAGGCGGTTGGCCAGCGTCTCTCTCTGGTGTGACTGCACTGTCTTTTAGTGGGGAGAAATGGACAGAGGTCAACAGGGTTTTCCTCAAAATGGGACATAATGTAATCAGCTCTGGATCCCTGTTATCATCCACCTCTCAGTCATGGACGTTGCACACAAGACATTGATTTGTCTTCCACTTATAAAAGATGCATTATGTTCAGCAAAACATTTTAAGACTCGTCCAGTATCAGCTTAAAGATGCCCAGATAATGGAATCCAAGCTGGTAAGCGTATTATCAATGCATCACTTGCTTTCACTCAAGACAGTCGACCATGTGTCTAATGGCTTGCATTGCATGTGTATTGCTTTCCAGTTCGTTTAAATGGGAGTGTTAGAGCCAAGAAACGATTCTGTGAAGCCTGAGTAACACTGTTCTAGCCACTGTATATCCGTATCTCATAAAAGTTAAATACATGGTATTTTCAATTTATGGAGTGGTAGAGGGAGAGGTTAAAAATTGGATTGTGCTGCAGAAACAGCATCCCCTTTGATGGGAGAGAGTGAGCTAAAGTAGAGATCGCTCCCTTGGAGCTCATCCAGTTTTCATAGGAGACAAAAGGAAAGAGAGGAGACTAGATCCTTCATGAACCCCTCTTGTTCAGGTGATGCCCCTTTGATGTGACAGGCTCCGGTCCAGGAAAGCTGAGCCTCTTGCTTGGTGTAGGCTGATTAACACAACCCTCCTGTGCAGATTGTCCAGATGCAACTAAGTTAGGAGAGCTCAAAGCCTGTGTTCATACTGATAGCATAGCGGAGCTTGTCACGCAGGATGCTCTTTTTGCTGTAGTTAGGCAGCTTGAGTAGGTTGAAGCACGTAGATGAAGTAGGAAGTCGGCCACCGGGCTCCTTCTTCCGGATAGTGAAAAAGCCCCTGAGGACACTGCCAAGAGTGTCTCCAGTGTCCTGAACATACAACACATGAAATGTATCAGTTTATAAGTGCAAACATACAATATTCTGTTAATGCCAATGTTTTATTGTTGATTCTTACCTGATCATCTGAAACCTCCACACAGCGGATGGAGAAGGGTGGCTTGAGGTAGGCAAAACCTAGAAGAGGTGGCCTTGAGCAGCTGGTAACAAACTGTAAAAAACACATTTAAAAGATAATTAACGGTCAAACCGCCCCAGTGCTAGCAATAAATTACATTTGGCTGTTGCAAATAAATGACGACCTACCTTAAGGAACATAGCCCTCTCTTCAGCATTGAAGTCACTTGACAGGATGTCCCACAGCCAGATGATGACACGATGGCTGCTGTGAAAACCTCCATAATAGACAGTGTGTTTCCTGACAAAGAGAGGAAGACAAAAGCTTATTAAACTGTGAAGAAGGACAACATCGAGCGTCTATCTGGCTTAATGAAGTAATGGAAGCATGTTGTAATACTTCTCTAATCAGTATACTTGTTGTATTAATAGAACAATTATAAAATCTTCTCATAAACCAGTATGTGACTGTATCCATTGGATGACATCATCCATAATGGAGACAGGACAAAATAAGACAGAGGTAAACTGTTACAAACTTGAGGTCATCGAGATCAATCTCAGCGTTATCTCCTGAGACAAGACGCTGAACCTCGGGCGTGGAAAACATGTGCAGCCACTCCGGATTAATGATGCTGCGGAAGCCCCGGATGAAAGCAGCCGTTTGCTCCTTAATCTGCGTGTGCATCCGAAAGTGAGCCATAAGGTGGATGTAGCTGATTCTGCAGGCAAAGATGAGGTTGGAGATTGTTTTAAACATAAAATGGGTCAGTATACTTTTAAGTTTTTACGTTGAATCTGAATTTACGTACTTGTTTTCATTGGTGACTGGCATGGTTTTGCCCCCGGGTATCAATTCATGACAGACAAGCTGTAATGGATCAAAAAATTAACTTGTGGATTTTATGTATTTAACTACAATCATATCTAACATGCTTTCCATCCTTACCTGCCCCATAACATCCTCATCATAGGATAACGTCAGTCCTAGATCACCTACATCTCCATCGTAGCGCTGAAAATATTCCACAGTGAAATGTGAACTTGATAGTTGAAACTGAATTACAGCAATCGGAGAGGAAAAGTTGGCAAATAGGAGAAGAAATAATAAGTTTTCTCACCTTGATGGAAGTGAGGTTCTTGTAAAACTCAGAGTCCAGTGAGGGAAGCTCATCGATGGAGCTGTAGAAAGTGGTGTGGTGGTGACCCAAGACTTGACTGAGGAAGAAGGAGGCAAAAGGGACGTCCACAACAATGCCCTAAATACACAGAGGAGATGAAGACACGATCACTGAAGACCACCAAACCAAAAGTGTTCAGAGTGAGAACAACAAATCCGACATCATTAGATATGTGGTGTACCTCGTACACAGCTTTCCCGAGCATCTTCCCAACAAACTCAAACAGCTGCAGATGGTTCTCATGGATGTAAGACGTGGGTGAAGGATACAACCTTTCATTTCCGCTTGTAGTCTAGGAAAAAATAAAACGTCACATCACATCACATAAAAGAGGAACATAAACAGCAGAAGCATGGTGGTTTGAAAGTGGCATTTGCCTGAGTTACCTTGAAAAGATTGAGAGCAGGATTGAAAACTTTCTTAATGATCTCCTCTAGAAACTCTTTGAAGACACCATCCTGATCGATACCAGCCTCGTCCACTCCCAGGTCATTAACAAACTTCACACGAATCACACCTTTTATAGAATTCACCGGTAGACGACGGAGCTGGTCATATCCATCCTTAGGACAGAAAAGTGTTGTTATGGAACAACTCACATACGGTAGCACGATACTTTCATTTCATTTGTTGCTTTTTTCACTCCATACCTCTAACATCCGTGAGCGGCGGATTGTAATATGGGTGACATGCGGTGAAGCAGAGCTTGTTTCTACCAATCCTAAATTTTCCTTTTCCTTTGTGACAATGTTCCTGAACAGCAGCACCCTCTAAAACGAGAAGGGACGTAATTATAAAAAGGAAAGTGAAAATGACACCTCTCAATGAAAACAGTCCTGTTTACTCACGTTTTTATGTGGAATGACGTGCGGGATGTACTGCAGTAAAAGCTGGGCTCTTTTTTTGCCCTTCTCCAGCTCTTGGAACAACAGACTAGGCTTCAGATCCCTGAAGACAACAACAGGAACATGTGAAGGCGAGCTTTAATAACAAAGCAGTATATCCGGAAACAGAGCTGTTAAAGACAGTCACTGACTACATTTACATACACATTTTTTCTACACCTCCATTGATATAATACAATTATAATTATAATTCTAAATCAAAAATTCTAAAATGATCCAATGTGACACCAGTGAGAATTTAAAATCATGTAGATTCAATACTCCCACCATAGAAAAGAAATATAAGATCCTAGACGGACCCATGTTTTCAATAATTCTGCTAAAATTGATTTTCTGAGTTTTCTAACACTCCTCACTTTGCTCCCACCATGTTTCTGTTGCTCCCAGAAACTTGTGATGCACAGAAAGAATATAATCATTCCAACCAGACCAGATGAGGTCAAGTATCTTCATAGTGATTGGGCGGGAGATTTGTTCCTATTGAGCTAGTCTGTTTTGAATGAGGTGTTTGCGCTATTCGCATTATTGCTCTGATTTTAAGTGGAATATTAGTGTCCATGTAAATGCAGCAACTGTTTCAGAGTTTGTATTTACTTGCGTAGCCAGTGGTCATCAGGGGTGAACCTTCTCCTGCAGTCCCGCTCATAAAGCACCATCAGCCAGCCGTGCACACTGTGGAACAACTCCAGTTTCTCTCCCTTTGCGTTTTCTGTTAAACATGGTATACATAATAAATATATACCCTTTCAAAGAGGTGCCATCGTCAACTCTGTCGAGGTCTCACACTCACCCAAGATGCCATCCCATACCATCTTGTACACAAATGTGTTAAGAAAAGAGGAGATTGTGATGAGTTCTTCTATCTTGAATGATGTTTGTTCTTCATAGACTTCAATGTCATCCAGGATTCTGTGACAAATTAAATTTGTGTCAAAAAATGTTTCTGCAAAATTGGCCATTATACAGTATCTGGTAAAAATCTGTGTGACATTACGTGATGAGGTGGCGCGAGCAGTCACAGAAGAGCATGAGCATAGCCAGAAGCTGCTTGGATTCTTCAGTGTCGTTGTTCAGACACTCCATGAAGAGCTTGAGGCCTCCCTGAGGACCGAGCTCACAGATAAAGGCCCAGAGTTTGGGCAAAAGATCATCAAGATGTGTCAGACCTGCAGACAAACAGAATGTACACAAACATAAGTTATGACGTTTCCAGAGTATTTTATGTATGTGTAATATGAAACTATCTGATTCTGTTACTGACCAGTGAGTATCTGGAGACGTATTTGCGTCAGTGTAGAAAGAGCCGTCTGGTAGAGCACACAGATGCTGCACACCTTCTGAACTTCCACTGAGTCAACTCGCTTTCCTCCAACTGGTTTCAGGATGTTTCGCACAGAAGCTGACTTCTGAAATGCTCGCTTGAACAGATCTGTAAAAATACAGACGGGCGACAGAGAGGAGGTAAGGGAAATCTAAATCAACAGATTTGTAGGGATTTCAAAATATAATAATAATATGGTTGTGCTTATAACTTACTTTTAACTGGTAGATTGTTTTGTGATGTGCTGGGCTGTGGGGGTGGGGGAGTCGGCTCCTGACTCTCCAGCTTTTTAGAGAGGACGTCACTGAAGAGGGTTCGAATGACAGATACACCCCACAGGTGCTGAAGCTGCTTAGTGACCAGTGGCATCGACTCATTGAGACTGCAGAGAATGCCAGAAGGAAGAAGAAAGTAATGTACACAGTCTACACAATTTAAAATGTTAAAAGTGATTGCTTAATGTTGATAAGAACCAGACCAGGCAGCTGAGGTTAGTCTATCAAACCATCTCAGTGAGTTTGTTGTCACTTATGTTTAAAGAACGTCAGAGATTTCCTCTGGTTGCATAATTTGGTCAACCAGATTATGCAACCCCTTTCTAGGCAGCTTACAGATGCCTTCTTAAATTGATTCATGCAAATATAATCACTGACCCGTAGTCTACAGTTTGGGAGAACCAGCCAAGGACAGGATGCCAGTGGGTCAGGTTGGACTTCTTTTGCGAAACGTATCCCTGGCAGTAGGACAGCATGTCCGTCAGGTCCTTCACAAAATGGTTGGCTTCCTCCTCTAAGACTTTCTCAGTCAGGAAGCCCAACTGAATCAGGTTGCCTATAAAACAAGATGCAATAACAGGGGTGAAATTAACAGTCTACAGCCTCAATTATGTTTTCAAATCTGTACATGAGATATCACGGCTGAAAAGTCCGAGCCCTTATTTATCCAAAATACTATACCAAGTAAGCAGAGTGTGTGGCTTCCCTCAAGGCACACACAGATGTCCAAACACTGCTCTTCCCGACTGAGAAACAAAATGAACTTTCGCAGCAGGTCGTGTGTCTGGATGGACGCCATGCACTGTTAAGACAGAGCAGATATTAAAGCCTAGTCTCTTACAGATCAAATTACATACAGGCACTGAGTACCACTAGGCATAAACAACACACGACAGGGGGATGTTACCTCTGGAGTAAGCACACTGAGGTGGGATACTATGGCTGGAACTGACATGATGTGAAGGAGTAATGATCTCAGCAGGTTATCTGAGAAGTGAGCAGCAATGACTGGCCTGAAAAAATATAAGACTTAATTAAAAAGGCAGCCTACAATTAAAGCCACAAAAACAGCGTAATAAAAATAACTTCAATTAAACTGTCCCATCCTCTTAATTAAAACTGGAATATGCACTTACCTTAATGACAAAGTGAAGATGGCTGTCAGCGTGCCTTTGGAGAGAGACGGTTTAGAACGAGCCAAGCCATTGGTCAGCAAGATCTAAACAAGAAAATGAAATGAAATAAAATTAAATTTCTGTTCTGAGGAAAGAAGTAGATAGCACACTACTTCACTGAATCTTTGGATGAACTTGAACAAGTATGAGCTGTAATACTGAACCTGCAGCATTGAATAGAATCCTTTTTGATTGAGATGGCCCATGATATTTTCACAAATCCTCGTCAGAGCAGGTCTGAGAGCCTCGCCTAAAATGGTAAGTGGTAAACAGGCCGTTTGTCTTTGCAGAAAATATGCCCTGCACCAAAAAAACACTTTGGCTGAACTTGAGACTCACCCTTCCCTCGGACTATCCGCCAGGTTGACGTGTCAGTAAAGGTCACGAGCATGGTGAGGTACAGCGTTACCAACTTGTTGTCCTGAAGTATGTCAGGCTGGAAATCACAAAAAGGGCAGTTTTATGTGCAGCTCAAATGATAAAATAAAGATCAAAACACAACTCGAAGCATCACATCAAGACTTACCTTCAAATTTTTCAGTAGTTGACAACAGGTCCACAGAACATCTTTTATCTGTTTGAGCCAGGGAATGGTGAGGTCTTTGGAGAGAGCCAAGGAAACATACCACACCTGCAGACCAAATGTCAGGACAATAAGACAACAATCACATTTAAAAAAAAAAAAAAAAAACGTTCGGTATGTGGAGGGTATAAACATATACACACTCACTTTAGGTTCATTTTCAACCTCCATGCTGGCCAGGATGGCGCGACAGAGCTTCTCAAATCTCTGATAGACAAAATTACACTCGTTTGAGTTGCACATCCCAAGTAGAATGTGAAAATTACAACTCTTATGTTTACAACCGATTAATGGAATTAACATGATTATGAAAGTGAAATAACTTGTACTACACTTGGACTGCACACATACACTCACATGTAAACTAATGAAAACAAATGCATTCTAATATAACCGTCTTACACTAAATCTTGGCTTGATTGAATGAAAGAAGTATGGTATTCAGCGTTTGTTAAAATAACTGAGAGAGCTGTTGATTCATTCTGGAGGCTGCGGTTTGTAGCACTATTGAGTTGTAAAATGTTGTACCAACAACCCCCTTTTAGTCAGTGGACTAGGATAATTAACAGAAACACTTTTGTGTTTAATTCACAAAAAAATTATTTCCACCTTTCTTATGCTGTTTCAATTTAAACTGAGCATAATAACAGTCACAAGGACGGTGTTTATTAGAATGCATTAGCCTTCACTAGTGCATCTAATGTTTTATTAAGTGAGTGTATATACATAGCGGTCTACAGTACAGCAAGTATGACAGACAGACACTCACCAGCTTATCCTCCAGGCAATATATGAATAGTAATTTCCTAGCAATTTTGAAAATTGAAAGTGCATTTCTTTTGGACGTCCCAGTTTCAGAAGCTTGAAAAAAGTCATCAACCTCTTTCCTGGTGAAACACAGAATGAAAATACTGAGCAAACACTTACACGTAAAATGGTTTTAAATAATACAGGTAATATTTACTCATGATGTTCATGACAAACAAAGTGACTTTAAAGCTCTACAAATCACTGTTAATGAAATAGATGAGCACCTTATTTGTTTCTGGAGTCTGCAGCGACAGAGAAATCTCCTGACCAGGGCTTGGATGTTGGTTGCTGCTCTCTCCTTCTCCTTCTGTCCCTTCCTCTCCTCCCTGGCCTGCCTGGCTTTGTCCAGGAACTCGGACTTGGAGCTTTGAGGCACACTAAACATTGTGCACCCTGGAAATAAAGCATGCAAAAATCTCGGCTGCTGTACTATAAAGTCACACGCTAATAATCTGAACGCTGGTTTTGCTAACATTGTGGCTCTGTGAAGACTGTGACCGTGAACATGCATCACCCGAACAGCACAACAACACAGTGTTTTGGGTGAACACAACACTGAACTTACCTGCAACGTTGAAGATAAGAAGGTTTTGTCTAGCCTTGAGGCTCACCTGCCGCTATACCTCATCGGGCATTTTGATATCTTTGATTTCCAAGCAGTAGAAAAGCCAAATAAAACGAGAAGACTAACTTGCCATCCCGAAGCAAACAGCGATACAGTAAAGATGGAGCTGGAGTAGTTAGCACACAGGGCTAGTTCGCTACTTGACGGCTCGATACTGACTCGGGTAGATTTTTTCTTCCATCTATTTAACGACTTTTAGCATCGTCATGGGGCTAGGTTTGCTCCTATGTCAATGTCAATCTCGCAAACCCAGGGAACATACCGTTTGGAAATGTAAACAATGAGAGGAGATCCGTACATTGACTGCAGCCATTAATCCCCTGTGTCGCATTAAATTATTCCGGGTAGTGTTTGTCTTCATGTACACGCCGCGATACGAGAACAGGAAATCTACAGTCTAAAATCTACAAAATCTTCCATTTACGACAAAACTATCGTTGTTCGCGTTGTAACAACAGCGACTTTGTATTTCTGATGTTGAATAAAAGTATCGGCCAATGTGTTGGGTGGGTGCTGGGGGACTGTTATCACTGTTACCCCTTCAACAGCGGATATGTACAGGTTAATGTTATTAAAGCTATTTTCCTCAATATGTTAATTATAATTTCCACGATATAAAGTGAGCTGAAGTTAGATACCACAATATTACTTATGTACTATTCACAATTTCTTGAATGAGCTTTAAAAGTCAGCAATAAAATGTAACATGTCCCTTTAAAGAGACGTTCGGACGGTTGACGTCATTTTTCTAACTGCGCACCGCTGGACCGGAAGGAAGTGGGTGTTAGCTGACTGAAGTTAGCAAGAGACAATTACGAAGTCTGCTGTGGGTTCTATGGTAAATATATTATTGTCTTATCATTGAACAATAAAACGCGACGCTGCCGTTATGAAGAGAAAACTACTTTGCCGGCCAGTTCTATGACATATGATGTTTTGACTGATATGTATTAATATTGTTAACTTTAGTCAGAAGCTAGCTTATTAGCCGAGATAGCTAAAATCAAATTAGTGCTCACTAGATTAAGGGGTACGCCTCACCATGCTACAGATTAAGAGCTTCGAACATGCGTGTAAACATAGTTTAACGTTTATGTACTCATTACAAAACGCTGTTTTGCTGTAGTTACTCATAACTTAATGTCGGACATAAAAACTACAGAAGGCCGTTTTTTTTCTATTCAAATAATATAAAATGGATGAAAGACTCGAGAAAAACTCAAGTTTCCTGTTGGCATGCTACACACACTGTAGTTCTATGAAAAAGATCACACCTTTTATTATAGTTGTTTTAAGTGATTGTTTAATTGTCTCAAGAAAAGTTAGAATCAGAATCAGAATATAATACATAATATTATTTTATATTTAGAAGTTTGGTGCTTCATTTTTATACCAATCTTGGAGAAGCTATCTTTTTGTAATAGCAGATCCAAGATATTTTTCATGTATTTATTTATGTTTTACATATTATATCTTAATGTCATCAAATCATGTAACACACCAGCAATAAACTGATTATAAATAACTTATCTAGAAGAAGCCTGATATAGCCACAAGCATCCATCGTAAAGACCACTAAAAACTCAATAAACCGATCCTTGCTCGGGTTAACACAACCTTAACTATCTTAACCATCTAAAAAAATAAATAAATAAAATGTTGATGATGAACATTGATCCTATATAACCAGATGTTTTGAGCTCAGTGCGGTAGACCGGTGAGATCGAAATGTCACTTTATGTGTTTCATTGTATTTTTACAGGAAGAGATGTCAGGAGAGAGTGTGGTGAGCTCGGCAGTGCCGGCAGCTACTACCCGGACTACGTCCTTCAAAGGCTCTAGCCCCAGCTCCAAATATGTTAAGTTAAACGTGGGTGGAGCCCTGTACTACACTACGATGCAGACACTAACCAAACAGGACACCATGCTTAAAGCCATGTTCAGTGGCAGGATGGAGGTCCTCACAGATAGTGAAGGTGAGCGGTTTCTGAAATAATTTGAAATTACGAGCTTACCATGATGTGTTGCTCAACAGTGTTTCACCGTGTCATATCTGTAGGTTGGATCCTGATTGATCGCTGCGGGAAACATTTTGGAACAATCCTTAACTACCTTAGAGATGGCGCAGTCCCGCTCCCAGACAGCCGCCGGGAAACTGAGGAGCTGCTCGCTGAAGCCAAGTATTACCTTGTCCAAGGCCTAGCTGATGAATGCACAGCTGCTTTGCAGGTACAGTTATCATATAGATAGTTAAATATTCTTGAATATTCCATCTAAAATTTGAGCTTTAAATTAGGTTTCATAAAAATATTAGTAAAGTTACTATTTACAACCAAGTTTGTTAATTGTTTTCCATACTGAATATCTGATAGTTAAATGAGAAAAACAAACATGCACATAAAAAACAACAAGTGAACAATCTGATACTTGTTGTACTTTTACTTCTATGCACAAACCGATATAGATCACAGGGGGAAAAACAATATTTGTAGTTATTGTGACAGGTGATTACTAAGACAGTGTCAACGTGTCTGTGAACCATATTTCTTCAAGTGTCTGTGAAGGTTCTCAGTCATCCAGGTCATTTGCCTTTTTTGAACCTTTTTGGATAAATATTTCTTCAACCTGATTGAAATCATTCTGATTATAGATTCCAACTTAACTGTTAACATGAAAAGGTGTATGCGTTTCCATCCCTCAAAACGCTGTGCAGCCGTGCAACAAATCCAAAACATAAGCCACAACCTATGAGAGTGCCGTCAGGCCTGAACACTGATTGGACTTGGGGAAAAAGTATAACGACAGAGAAGAAGTGTGCATAAACAAAGACGTATGAAAGATGAGAAACTCGAGGTAAAATATTGTGTAAATACCACAAATCTCTGAGACAAATGACATTACATTAGTTTTGGGAAAATCTCTTTCATAACCAAGCAAAATAGTTTTCATATCAATGAATTGATATGGAATCGCATAGAATAGGACCTCGTGGATTGGAATCTAATTGATTCAGGAAACTGTCAGTGATATCCATCCTCTACATTTTTTACTGTACTGAGGGTGGATGCTTTCTAATGTATAAAATAAAATCTCTTCCAGAACAAAGAAACTTATGAACCCCTTTGTAAAGTGCCTCTGATGACGTCATCTAAGGAAGAGCAGAGGCTTATTGCTACCTCGAATAAGGTATGTTATGTTTTTAATATAATGTGCTGAAATTCTTTAAAAGATATTGGTCATTTTGACAACTTCTGTTGTTTTCACAGCCTACTGTCAAACTGCTGTATAACAGAAGCAACAACAAATATTCATATACCAGGTGAGCCTTCTTCACCCAATGACAGGATCTCGCTATTTTAAAGTCTAATGCAGTGAAATTATGCAAGTTGTCCTGATAAATGCAACTTCTTATCTCCTCCTCAGCAATTCTGACGACAACATGCTAAAAAATATTGAGCTATTTGACAAGCTGTCATTGCGGTTCAATGGTCGAGTACTCTTCATCAAAGATGTGATTGGGGATGAGATCTGTTGTTGGTCATTTTATGGCCAGGGACGTAAGATTGCCGAAGTGTGTTGCACTTCCATTGTTTACGCCACAGAAAAGAAGCAGACAAAGGTAAATGTGCATTTTGTACATGTTCACTCTCTCGATGTTGGCATGTAAGATACTATGAGTTTAGACCGACTGTGTGTTTTTAAACATCTCTCCATCTCTTGTGGTATTCTCCTAGGTTGAGTTCCCAGAGGCTCGAATCTATGAGGAGACCCTCAACATACTCCTGTATGAGTCCCATGATGGTCGGGGTCCTGACAATGCTCTTCTGGAGGCCACAGGGGGCGCTGCAGGGCGGTCTAATCATCTGGATGAAGACGAGGAGCGAGAACGGATTGAGAGAGTTCGAAGGATTCATGTCAAACGACCTGATGACCGCACACACCACCACCAGTGACTTCACTCCTGTGACCCGTCGACCTGTGTCTCTGACCCGGATAGTATTTGCACCACGCTTGTGCCTTACAACACCCAGCGCCCTCTTTCACTTCCCCTCTTAGTTTTACCAGCTTTCTCCTGGAGATTATCATGAGATGGGTGTTATTCAACAGTGTGTAGTGGTGACGTTTTGTGTGTGTTTGTATGTTTTTGTGTTCTCTTGTCTTCATTGTTGTGTGGTGAGGCTGTAGTGTGTTATCTGTTTGTTATCCATGATAACTTCCTTCACTGTTTTCTGCTACTGTGCAGGAGCTTGTAGACGTGGATGTTTGTATTCAGCACTGCAGGCGACCACACGTTCACCCAAGTGTGTAGGGAAAGAAAAGAACGGTGTATCGTCAGTATAAGTCTGTCATTGGAGGTCCTAACTGCATTACATCCAGGAATTAAACTGATGCAAGCAGCTAAAACTTATTGTACATAACTAAGCTTTTCTTTTCCATGGTTCCGACGGGTCCACTGTAATGTCCTCAGTGGATGAACCAGGTGTTGTACACAACGGGGCCACGTGGTGGCGCTGTTTTACTCTTTTTAGGCTATTTTGTAGCCTGCTGATATTAGTAGTTAAACCTTTTTTGAGAATTTAATAAGATTTTTATACAGTTAAACTATCACAGATGGATGTGGCATTTCACTGTAGTGGATCCGCCATATTTAGTTTTAACACTGATGCCGTTTTCCTTCATTCCACGAAACAAATCATTATTTTCAATGAAGGGGAACTTGAGCTGTGACCTGAGGTGTTAAATGTACTGGGCTGATTGGATGGTGGATGCCGAGGTTGAAGTGAATGACTGTAACCAGAGCTCTCCCTGGCAGGAAGGGAACCCTGTCTACAAGCTTTTAACAGGGAGACAAATTAGACCTGTCCTTCATCACTGCATTCATTGGAGAATGTACTGTTTGCACACTATAGGGTTTGAGTTGAAATATGTCTAACAATCACAAGTACTTGTAGGGCTGTTGTACAGAAGTGAACACAAATGTATGTTTTATATTTATACATACTTTATCACAAATAAATTTCTACAAACATTCATTTGTTGTGATTTTAATTTGCACATTCCCACAATCGGTGAGTTTACAAAATTATGATACATATGGCTTCATTGGTCATAAATAACAACTGCATATTCTCTGAAGCAGTTTGTATAATGTGGAGTGTTTGTGGATTTAAATATCAAATTGAACTGAAGTGCTCAAATCGGCTGAGACGAACCTTGGATTGAGCACAGAAAGATTAAAGACTAGCCTTCTGTTGTAGTCATAATATTCTGCAGTGGTTAATCACTGTGTAACAATTGTGTATCGATAAAAAAAAAAAATGTGTTTCCTTCCAACAGGGTTCAGTAAGTGCAGCTGCCTCTGGTCAGGTGTGTATCCTGTAGACGTGTTGGTCCTCTCCTGAGGGGTCTCCTGATGAAATATGCAGGGGCTTCTTGTGTGTCTCAGCCAGACCTATTACCGGGTTCTAGCACGGGTGGCAACCTGCAGTGGCAAAAAGTCTGATTCATGTCGTATTTCTTTGTATGCTGATGCATTTTAGACCAGAGCTTGAGATCAGATTATTCGTCATAACATAATTATTCATAATCAACTCACCACCATGAGGTGTCCATTCTTGGCCTTGTACACCATGGGCTCCTGCCCGGTGCTGAAATCCACTGCGCTCTCTTTCCCCGCCTGGATTTCAATCTTGATACTAATATTTAATGCAAACACACAAGTGTTTTAGATCGATGAGTGTATCAAACAGATCCTCTAAAATTAAAATATTAAACTCACCTGCCCTGAACGACTTTGATTGCGTTTTGTTTGTTAGCGATGACGCTGAGTTTGGTCAAAAACTCAAACACGTGGTCACACTGCATTACCAGATCCCCCTGAAACAACCAGAGTGCATTACAACCAGACAGAAGGGACTTATGTTAGAATCCAGCTGAGAATCTCATTACATTTGCACAAACAGAACCACAGAGTATTTCTATCTATGCTGTAAGCCGAAATTAAATTTTGTTGCGCCAGAAACTCATATATCTGCTGCATATTATATTGTATCTCCACATACCTTTTGCTTGGGGTCTTCACATGTTATGTGGAATACAATGATGCCATCAGTCAAATTGCTGACCGAAATCCCTGCACAGAGTTAAATAACAGCACACACAGTCCAATATGAAAACACAGCCAATGTCTATTAATATACATATATATATATTATCCTTACAGTCTGACCTTTCAGAGAAGTGTACAGCACTCTTTGTTTGATCTTGGTTTCTTCTATCAAATAGGCGGCCGTCTGGGTGAGGATGAGCTGTCTTGGCCTTGGTTTGAATCCGTTCCTGTCGTATTTAATCACTGGGACGCTGTACTGCAGAAACACAGAATGCAACACGGTGAGCTGCGTTTGATGTGAGTTTTACGTGTAGCCCGTAATGACACTTTACTACCTTAATGTGCTCGTTGCGGATCATCTGAAGAACCCTCATGTTTATGTCTTGTTCGCCTGGAAATATTGAGTCAAAATTATCGTTCAGTAATAATAAAATGACACCATGTGAATGTATCCGATGCCTACTGATTCTGGTGTCCACAAAAGGCTGAGCAACACTCTGCGGATAACTCTCCTTTTTGCCCTTGAAGATAGAGCTGGTGATGGCTTTCAGTTGGAGCTGAGGGGACAAAATTTGATGAAAATCGTAACGTACAGTATGATGGTTCAGTCTGGATCAGTTTGACGTGTCTTACCTGTGCTTTCTTCTGCGGTGTGACCCCCCTCACATATTTCCTCACCATAAGACGATAGTGAATCTTACGCAGTAACTCTGATGTCTGAAAAAGAACAAAATCATGCACAGAGTTAAAATAATACATGCACCCAGTCGTTTTTTTGCAGTTAAGTTAATAAATTATCGTACCTCTGCCACCACAGCTGGTGGAGTTAGCCAGGTGGTTTTATCCAGAACAGTCTTTGGCAGTTTGTTTTTGAGCCTGTTTAAGTAACTTTGTCTCACGAAGGCCAGGTACTCTGAGTTATCGGTGCTTTTTGCTTCTCCTCTGGTCATGTAACCTTTGATAAATCTGGTTGTAAAATATTAAATCAGTAAAGTGTAATCTTGAGAGGAATGGTGCAGTTTAAGACTAACATCTTCTTTCTTACTTCTTGATGACTTTTACAGCCCAGGCTCTCTTCTCTCGCTCCTTCCTGGCCTGCACCCCTCTCCAACAAGTTTCAATCTTAGTGGCTGAGGATGTAAAAAATACAGAACATATATTGTCATTTTTAATTATTCATGTAAAAAGCACTGCATTGTGGGTCCTGGTTTGTATCACGTGTGGTTGCATTTACCTGCTTCTTTCTGTTTTTTGAACTCTCCCTTTGCCTTATATCCTTTGTATTTGGCCTGGAGTCGAGTTGCTGCAAAATCAGTAATACAATCAGTAAATCACTGCACAGCTTAGTGACTGAAAGGTTTTGTTATTTGATTCCCACTCACCCAGTTCATGTTTACACTTCTCATATGCATCCTCTGTGGCATACAGTGTCCTGGGATGACGGATGAATATTTTGGTTCTGTGAAATGCAAATAAAGAACTATTATTTTTATTGTCATTGGCATAAAATGCATTTGCTAAGTTGATTCAGAGGGCTGTCCTCACCGTCCCATTTTGTACTCATCTGGCAGGTAGCCCAGATGTTGAACCAGCACTTCCACTCCATCGGCAGGGAGTCCTCTCCAGTGTGGCCATGTGGCTGGGCACAGAGGTTTGTATCTGTAGGAGGCCAAGCAACCCACACAGCATGTTTTAAATGATCCGGAAAAGAATTACTCAATTCAACAAGAGTCAAAAATAAAAGTTAAAAATCTTAAAAACCAACATATATCAATCAGTCATAACATTAAAACCACTGACAGGAGAAGTAAATAACTTTGATGATATTGAGACAATTCAGTGTTGGACCTGTCATTCATGTGGATGTTACTTAGACATGTAGCACCCACCTAGACCAGACCAGGCACCCCCACCCCATAGCAATGACACTCCTTGATGGCAGCAGCCATCCCCAGCAGGATGCAGCCTGACACAGGCGCGCACACAGAAACGGTTTAGGAACAACCAAAAAAAAAATGAAAAACAGCACCAGGCCTCCAAATTCACTAGATCCAGAACTGATCAAGTGTCTGTGGGATGCACTGGAACAAGCCAGAGGGAGGCCCATGCCCTCAACCCATAGTACCCAAAGGACCCCACTAACAACATTCTGTTGCCAGACACCACAGGACACCCTCAGACCTGCACAATATTAGGAAGGTGGCAGTCATAATGTTATGCTTGATCGGTGTATGTTAGCATAGAAAGACAAACTCCCTAATACCTCTTCAGGAAAACGTCATATTTGCGTCTGTAAGCAAAACCGGCTCGTCTGACTCTGAGGTGCTCCATCAGGCCCAGGTACTTCACCTGGTGCCTGATCAGTGCTTCATCAAACTGACCTGTGATTGTGTGACAGACACATGCATCATTTAGTCATATTCAGAAACTTCCATCTATTTTCCGTCCTGTTCTTCTATCAGTTGGTGCATGTACCTGGCTGCTTGGACTCGTTAGATTTTAGGCAGCGTATGTACCAGGCCTCTTTAGCCATGAGGATCTCTGTCAGCTTCAGCAGGCTGCTCTTAAACTGGGTCGCCACCTGCAGACACAACATGAGGGTAATAATCCCCAACAGGTCGTCTGTCAGATACACATGGCTTAATGATGACACAGTCACACACACACACAGACAAAACTCTGCAGGAGAAAACAAGGAAGAACTTACTGTTGCTGGTCTTCTCTTACTGTCTTGATCCACGGCGGAGAAGCACTCTCTGACTATGGCATTTTTAGACTGACACATCAGCTATGAGAAGGTGGGCATCTACGCATTAACATACAACAACTCTCCTCAAATGGATATAATTTGTCTCAAGTGATATTAAGACTTACATCTTTTAGGTTTCTATACAGCAGGTCATTATTTTTGTCCAGGAAACCTAGAGTGTTACAAAAAAAATAAAACCACTTAGTGTTGCAGATTTGTCAACTTCAAATAAAAAGTTCAAGGTATTTGAGTAACAGAGCCTGAGACTGTGGTTCCTTTTACCCACAACACAGTAGGTGACCTCCCCGGCATAATGCAAGAGACGGAAATCTCCCCTCTCCAGAGTCTTACGTGTCATTTTGTCAGCCAGTTTGTGCCTGCAGTCAAAGAGGTGGAGAGAGACGGAGGGATGAAGAGTGAGAGGCTTTATGGATGAACCCTAATCCTCCGTCTCTATCGGCTCACTGTCGACTCGCTCACAGGACTCTGGTTGGCAGAGCAGTGTTGAAAGCAGCTGGTGTTGTAAAGCTTTGAGCTGCACAGTATCATTTAGTCGGACGGCATATTTAATTGAATCAACAGCTTAATTACAAAATGTGGGAATACTAATGATCTTTAAAGGCACATGTGATTAATGCGCTCCACATCATTAGTACTGATTCTAAACATCTCACCTCCTCCCTACTTAAAATATTCTGTCCGTGTGAGTCAAGGTTTTCACTCACGTAACAAAATGGGGGTGATTCCCCATCTTTTCCTCCAGTCTCTCCAGGAAGGTGAGATCTGTGGCCTCTCCTGGCCTGAGGCATTCCTCATCCTGCATTAAAATCATAAGCATATGACAAATCATAAGCGTTGTTTATGGGATTTGTTTTCTTAATAAATGACTGTCCCTACACATACACACCAGTATCGATATGATTCCCCTGTGTTTCTCCTCAACCAAGTCACAGATGATCTTGTTGTTGAAGAACTGAACTGGCTCCCACTGGAGAAAACGTTACGTGAATCAAACAGTCACCTAATTCGTTATTTCCATCCAAGTTTATTTCAGGTTACCTCAATATCCTCTGCTTCGTATTCCTCCTGCTCAGCTTTGAGTGTCAGCTGGATGAAAAGCTGCTGCAGCTTCTCATTGCAGTAGTTTATACAGAACTGCTCAAAACTGAGGGAAAGAGTCAAGACAAATGGCCAATTTTAATATAGTAGCGCTTATTTTTCTTCCATTTGTCTGTAGTCTATAACAGGGCATCAGGCACCCTTAATAAAAGCAGTGTGAGAACATGACAGAAACAGAACCACCCACCTGTTTACATAGAAAACCTCAAATCCATATATATCCAAAAGCCCTATAACAGTCTTCGGTGAAGGATCCTAGCAAAATAAAACAGAAAAAAAAAAAATAGTAGACACACATGTTCACAGTCTGGAAGTTGTCATTTGTCCCACGCCCCTATCCTCACCTTGTTCTCCATGGACTCGTTGATCCGGTTGACGAGCCAGGTGAAAGTCTGTCCGTAGATGGCTTTGGCCAGGGCATCTCTGGCATAGATGGCGTGATCAACTGTGAATGGGCTGAGGACCTTTAAAAACAGAACAGCAACTTTAGATAGAAACACCTTATTGTTAATTCAGCTATAGGATGATTTGACATGCGTGAACCTGATCTTTTTTGGCTTCAATCTTTCTGAATGTGAGTCCCTCTTGGAGGCTGTGAGCATCCACACCTAATAACTGCAGAGAAAGATAACGTGAGAAAGTGTTTCCCTATACTTGCTGAATAGCTAAAAAAAATCAAGTAAGTATTTTCTTACATTGGAGACCCAGTCCAGTTCTCCGTTGTTGTTCATATGGGCGTGGCCTTTACTGTCAGAGTCAAACTGAACGTTCCCCAAGTGGAGAACGCTTGCAACGACCCCAAGCAAGTGCTGCAGAGATTTGATCAAATCATTTGAGTGTTATTGCAAATCTTGCAAGCATGAGTTATTGGTGTAAATCAGGGCATGCAACTGCAATGTCATGCAACTCACATTTGTGTTAATCTCATCAAAGTTGATGACTTGCAGTGCATTTTTGACCGTTTTCCAGTCATTTCTGTCATTAATGGAAGACACAATGGCACACTCCCCCTACAAGAAACAATACACACACAAAAAACAAATCATTACTGCTACTTCCTTTTAATTTTTTTACTTGAAACAGGTTTACCAAGTTCTACGTACTTGCGTTAGGTAGTTGTAATGCTGGCAGTCTCTCTCCAACCCCAGCTGGCGCAGCAAGTCGTCTGTTCCTCCCTGCACTAGCTGATAGAAGATGTGGAAGTTTCTCTCCCCGTGATTCTGATGCACAACCCTCGACTTCTCCAGCAGGTAGTTCAGGATGTGACCTCCGACTGCATCCCCCTATGGGCATCATGATCCTAAAGACAGCAGCTCTACAACTTGCAGAAAAAACATGATCCTATGGTCCAGTGACCAGATTTAAAACTCGTAGGATCTTCTTTTTAGATGCTATTGTTTCAGTCCTAAGGAGAAGATTTTTCTTTATTTCCAGTATATTTTTATTCTTACTTCCTCTATTCTGTATCTTTTCTTTTGCATTATTATTAGTATTAGTATTAGTAGTAGTAGTTAGTAATAATAGAAGTATTAAATGTAGACACCTCTTGTGTTCATGACTCATTTACACACTTCGGGCTTTTACTCTAAGCCCATCTGTGGACGCTAACTTGAACTTGCTGTAAGACAAGTGCTGATTTATTCAACAGAAATTGCCACCATATGCTCTTATTTCTGTGTTTTGAACCAGTTCTTTAATTTGTTATTTTTCAGACATCAGATAACGCAGACCCTTGCATTAAGCCTTAAATACAGTATCTTGTCATTTTTATTTGACGTATGCTTTGCATATTAAAAGAAGGCACCAAATTATACTGCAGCCAACCCAAAAGTTGGCAACTACACAAAAGTGAGTGCACCATCAGTGTATGTCTGCTCAACCTTCTGTTTCTTCCAGTATGTATCTTTGTTGACAATATCTAAAGATCTGCCCTTAAAGTACATCTGTGTACCTGCTGTCTGATCCTTACCTGGCTGTCAAACTGAATGTCCATGTACTTCCCAAACCGACTTGAGTTGTCATTTTTTAGCGTTTTGGCATTGCCAAAAGCCTGAGGAAAAAACACAGTAAAAATTATTATTGTTAGCATGAAATGCTTTTTGGTTAATACAATGTTATGTAGATAGCAGACCTCCAGGACAGGGTTGGACATGAGCATTTTGTCTCTGACAGTGTTCAGCAGAGTGGTGCTCGGACAGCTGACAGCATAGTACTGCAGGATCTTCTTGGAGGCCTCCGTTTTCCCTGCCCCACTCTCGCCAGAGATGAGGATGAAGTGATTGTTGAACTCTGTCAGCATGGTGTGGTAGGCATTATCTGCCAGGGCGTAGCTGTAGGGATGCAGAGCAGCCATAATGTTTCACTGGAAAACTGCGATGAGGTGGACTAAGAGTTACGTCAGTTTTGAGTCACAGGCGCATACATAATAAGTAGTTATAAACTCACATGTGTGGTGGAAGTTCAAAAAAGTTGACCCCCATGTAGGTTTCCATTTGTTTCGCGTTGTAGATGTCCAGCTCTTTATAGGGGTTGACGGACACTAATAATGTGCCAATGTAGGTCTAAAAGAACGAGTCAAAGGTGATTATGTCTATTGTTAAAAATACGCACAAGTCTGTCGGCAGCGTGGTTCGAAAATCTTTTCCCAGACTCACATAGATGAGATCCTTGCTGAAGCGTTTTTTCAGGTTGCTGAGAAAAGCAGCTTCCGTGGTTTCATCCAGAAGGACAAAGTCCTGGATTCCCACCCTATCCCTGGCAGTCAGGGCGCCCTCCATGTCTAGCTGACCCTGTGCAGCAAGTGGTATCAACAACATGGGAGCTAAATGCACAGCCTCATTTGTAAGCTAGTAACAATATAAATAAGAATAAGAAGTGCAAAATTTTTGCATGCATGACAATAATATTCAAAATTTCCACTCATGTATTTTGACAACTGCAGCCGGATGAATGAATGTTTGATTAAATGGCTCCATGGGGGAGGACGGCATTGAAAACAGCACCAGAAAAAGCACAAACATGGTGTCTCTTAGTTCTATTGAAATGAGAGGTCTAGAGGTGCTATGTGTCTTTGAAGCAAAGGTCTGTGATTGTGCAGATGAACAGACAGAAGATAATGATCGCTACACAGCACACAGGGACCTTGGCTGGCGGCCCATAGTTCACTTGGGCTGACACACCAACCAAACACAACACACTGTGCAAATGGACTCGGGGAGCCCAAAACAGCGGCACATTTAAGAAGCATAGTGGGAAAAATTCCACCAATCTGTTTTGCATTCGCAGCACCAACACTTAGACCAAAGGTTTTCACAGCTTTTGTTGGTTTTGTATTTTCTTCTCTCTCCTTTGGAAGTAGAAGTCCTTTGATTCTCAACTCTCTCTGTAAAAACATTAAAAAAGATAATCCATTGGATCTAATTGACACAAAGCCCTCCTCCCCCCCTCCTCCCCTGCCTCTATCCTCCGCCTATGGCCCTCATTGCTTCTGAGAAAGGCCAAGTGTTTTTGTCCTGTAAATACCACGGAGCAGAGACAAAAAAGACGTCTTTAAAATGCAGTCTACAATCCATTACACATATTCCCCCTGCATATCCATTCAGTAATTATTCATTAGAAAACATTTAACGTCACAGTGAATTTCACACTAGGCAGTCGAAACACAATAGAGGAGATTTGGCCTATTTTGGGGTGAGGAGTTGGGGAGGGGTTTAGCTGTACAGAGGAAGGGTGAAGGCGAGGGAGGGGGAGCAGTATTTGTCTGATCTGAGAACCTCTGAAACGGGGCCGTCTTGAGACAACGGGACAGACTAAATAGTGCAGTAACGGTCTATGCCCCGCTGCTTGCTGTGACACTCATTTAGTGTGCTTTAGTGTGCCCCGAGGGCAAACAATAGGGGCTTGTTCTTAGCAATCCTGTGCTGTAATTTGGACTTCATTACTTTGCTCATACAGGGCCCCATGGAAGGAGAGAGGAGGCTAGTCAGATGAGAGTGTTTTTTTTTTTTTTCCACCTGTCAGCCCCGCACCCCCAATGCTCTCACCCTTCTCCTCAACAATACCCCTCACCCCGTGTCCCCACCAATAACCCTCACCCGACCCCCTTCCCATAGCTCCCTCCTCCCACCCACCCACTTTAAGCCAATGAGACAGGTGAACAATATCATTGAAGAAACCCTTTTTTGGACGTCAGAATCAATCTGGCAATGTGATGGTAGTGGTGCTGGTGTGGGGTATCTGTGACACCCCCTTCGTTCATGGGAACAAACTTCTCTCGGGGCAGCACAAGCAGACAATGTGCTGGGACAGCGTGACTTAGGGATCTGCCATACAGTATTACAAGTAATAACATGAACAGATAAGCTCCTGTCAAGAGAGGGATGAATGAATTCAGCAGGGATAATAATGCTAATGTTTTAGGTTTTCTGACTAAATCTAAAGGCTGGCTGTGTCCATCCAGGTTTTCCTTTGGTGTCCCGCGGGTCTTTCTTTTTAAGAAAGCTGTCTGCAGCAAGCAGAAGTGTTTCTAATGACACTGTGCTAAAAAAAAAGCTGAACACTGAATGGGCGTTCTCAGTCCAGGAGGACAAGAGAGTCTAAGCTGAAGGACGCACCTTCCCATTGAAAGGGTTCTCCTCATGCATGGGTTATTTGTAGCTTTATATATCTAACAAGCCAAATGAACTAGATTGTAATTCTAGTAATAATTAAACAAAAGACGGCCCAATCCGGTGCACGGCGGAAAGACTGATTATGTAATGAATCCTCAAAGGCACTGTCAGATCAGGTGAATTGCCTTGCTACCTCAGAGCGCAACCAATTGTATTTTAATTAAGAGATGGTTGCTCATCTTGGTCTAGAGTGTCAGTGTTGCCTGAGACAGAGTGACCTCATCTTTGTGAGAAGTGCAGGTACTTTCAGACGAAGGAGGGAGGGGAACCAGCAATATTTAACTGTCCCGCACGTATCCCCCTGTGAAAAAAAGTAAGATGAAGTCCTTGCGTGGATTAAACAAATTAGATGAAACATGTTAATTACTGGAGTTGCTACTTGGAACAATTTGTTACCCTTCTCAAAAAAGCTTCCAACAGGTTCAAAATGCTGCTGTGAGAGAATTGACAGGAATTACTAGGAGAGATCATATTACTCCACCTTTAGCTTCTCTTCATTGCTCTTCGTTAAACTCAAGTCTGTAAAATCCAGACTAGAATTTGAACTCCTTCTCCTTGCATACAAGGCCCTCGAAGGCCAAGCTCCTATTATATAAGACCTCAAAGCACCATATTACCCAAATAGATTGCTTCGCTCTTACAGTGCAGGCTTACTGCTGGTTACTAGAGTTTCAAAAAGTAGAACAGGAGGTGGTGTTTTCAGTTTCCAGGGCGCGCTCCTGTGGAACCAGTTCACTGTTTGAGTTTTGGAAGCAGACGCCCTCTGTACTTTTTAGATTAGACTTAAAGCTTAAAGTTAGGGATCTGAGTCAACCTTTAGATGTGCTGCTATAGGCCTGAGCTGCTGTGGGACTTCCCATGATGCACCGAGCACCTGTTCTCTACTTTCTTCTCTCACTCTATCCATGGATTCATGAGCCGCTGCTATACAGTATCTCCATTTCCCATCTCTCCATGTTCCAAGCTGCTCATGATACCTCTTACACTGAAACATTTTACCAGCCTACTCACCTGTAATAGAATGACTATTGTCACAGACCTGTTTATTCCTATAGGAGGAGCTCCATAAGTCCACTGTGTACCCACCAAACGGTTCTACGATGAATAATTTGAAAGGTAACTTATTCATTGTCAATCTCTCATGTAACATGTATAACTTACCTTATACCTTGTATTCTTGTTTGTATCATGTTTATATGCTCCCTGTATGTTTTATTCAGATGTATGTATGAATTCATCTTTTTCCTCCTCTCCTCTCTTCTCTTCTCTGTCTTTTTCTGTGTCTCTAGCAAGCCAATTCTTCAACATGGGTCCTCCCATGTTCAGTATAGTTACCACCAAACCTTACTCAAGGTTTCTTCCTGTTAAAAGGGAGTTTATCCTTACCAACATCGCCTTAGTGCTTGCTCTGTGGTTTTCAGGCTCCATGATCTTGTCTTGAGACAGTCTGAATTCATATAATATATAATTTGACATAGTAGAAAATAAAACATAATTGAGCTAAGCTAACTGGACGAGCCTTGACTTTGGGTGTCTTTATGTAAATGAACCCAAGTCTGAACACCACTCACAGTTTTAGAGTTTAGAGTTTAATTTAAAGCTTCTTTTATCCACTTTGAAACAATCCGACAATACATATAGCATCTAAACTGCATCCTGATGTAAAGCAAAAGCACTAAAAGTCCAGTGACAAAGAGAACACGCGACAACACAAAAGAAAACTCAAACCTGCATTTTTGAAGCTTTCTGCTGTCAGATGAGGAATATCTGTGAGGAGCCAAGTTGAAACAAGGTCCCTCCCTCCAGAGAAGTTAGACAAAAACAGAGTGTCCTCCCCTGTGTGCTTGCATGGAGGCAATCAGTGAACCGCTGGATTCTTAAAAGTTAGTTGGCAAAAGTCAAAATTGTACAGTGCTTCTACAAAAAAACATATTTGCTCTCCTTCCTGTTATGTCTCCAAACAAATTCATGCAGCATGCTGTGGTAGTACACTGTTGGTGATGGTGCGTTGAGGCCAGTTCACACATATGCTTCTCCACATCATCTTTACCCCGGCTCAAGACGCTGTGGGCCGAGTGCTTAATCATTCATGCCGTGGGAGGTAGGGGGATCTTATTCAGTGCTTACCCGGGTATCTACTGCTCTACTGAGTGTAACATAACAACACAGAAACAAGATCCAAACCACACCAATCCAACCATCCGCCTTTCCCTCTCTCTTTCCTCTCTGTCTGTGCCTCTCCTTTTCTCTCTCTAAGCTCCGTTACATCACTACCAGCAGCAAAAAGACCCCAGTCCCATTCTTCCAGCTGGCACAGTCCAGGTCTGGTTACTGATCTTTGATCAGGTGGGTACATTACAGGCTAACTATCCGCTGCTTTCGTACTCAGTATAATGGCGCTGGTGCAGAGTGGCAACGTTGATTCCAGCTGCCATCTGAGCTGCCAATAGTAGGCTCATGCATGGATGCAGTTACCATATTTTTTTTTGCCTCAGTGACGACAATTATCAGAACTTTTAATTACAGCTTCCCTGGGGCTTCCCTGGGAGCATTCAAACAACAGAAGTATTTTAGGAGCATTTGATTATTGCATTAGAGAGCAATATATGGTCTTTGTAAAGTCAAATAAAGTCTTTAAAAATTACTAAACCATGAACAAAAAAAATGCCTGCCCATCTGTGCTTTAAATCAGCGTGCTAATATGAACACAAAGCCACCATGATGATGTTTAGCAGGTATTACAGTCACCATGTTCAACATACTTTGTCTTGTAGGAGATATTTAAACCTGGACAGAGGTCGGGGTCAAGCAGACCAACTACGCTACCCGAGAGCCGCAGTGCCACATGACTAAAAATACAGCATTACATCATTAAATACCTAGAGATTAAAGCATTTCTATTACTGTATGCAGTTAAAATACGTGAGTCACTGCTTTCAGGCTATCCATATCACTTGATGTTGAAATAGTTGAGGCTGGGCGTCAGTGGATAAACCACAGTTTGAGTTTGACTGTGGTACAGGAATTCTAACTTTTCTTTTTTTTTTTTTAAGTAGACATGCCAATTATCTGCAACTTGTGATTTGAGACTGGGTGGAAGTAATTATGTGTTTACTCTTGTAACCCGGCAACAGCTGTTAGAAAACACACTCCCTCCAAGGTAACGCAGGTGTCTGTTTTCTCTGCTCTGGTGACCTAAATGGGAGAAAAGCTCAGGTTTCGCCCCGATTTATGAATTGATTAATGTCTTGAAAGCTTTCAGTCAATTGGCCTTAATGGGCGACCAAGTTGAGTGTTCAACATATTGAATTATTCACTCTCCACTCGAGAAAAGTTGTCAAGGTTACCTCTGCCGTCGCCCCACCTCTCCCCCTGCACAGCGGCCCGGCGATGCTTGTCCAATCTTAACAAGCTTTGTGCTACCCACTGGGCTCTGATTCAGCACGAGACCCGGCAAATCCAATTACACAGGAGTCAGAGAGGTTGATTTTCCCATTATAGATTCCATGCTGAGAATGAGAGCTGATGATAACACTCACATCACACCACCGCTGCCCTCTCTCTCCCTCTCTCTCTCTTCTCATTTTGTTTGCATTTCACCGTTCCCCTCCCTTTATTTCTCTCTCTCTCTTCCTATCTAATTCCTCTCTTCCCAAAGACCCTCTTTCTTCCCCTAGTCCTTTTCTTTTGGATGTCTCCTTCTTTCATAGTCCATAATTCAAATTTTTAGGGCAGCGTAACGAAGACTGGGCCCTGTCATCGTTTAAGTCCTGAAGTGCTGGGTCAGTGAGGTTACTTTTTACTTTTCTGTCTCACTATAATATCATTATATCTCCTTTGTAACTGCAATGTCTTATTCTGTCCTTAGTTTTAATGTACTGTAAAATCACAAAACTTTTATCTTACCTGCACGTCAAGAATAAAATATTTGTTTTTGTTGGACAACCTCTAAAAGGGCACTGCAAAAACTTAATGCAAAGAAATTCAAGCATCCTGACTTAGTGCCTTCTGAGCGCCATCTTTAAGGGACACACCATGTGCCCGCCATGCCACATAAAAAAAATGAAAGCTCTTTTTGAAATGAGTCTCTTTTACACTCAATCAGCTATGAAAAAGAAGAGGACTTTTGCTCCATCTTTACCCTTTGGGGCCCTGAAAAGACCTGACCTCGCCTCAGACCAGAGGCTTTGGTGTCGACACAGGCCACTCAAAAGGTCAATACCGTTGACCTTTCTGAAACTTTCTGATCAGGGTTTGTCTCTGATCCGTGAGGGCAATCGGATTGGGAAGTCCAGCAGTCAACGTGGAGAAATGTTCAACCGTGCAGGAGAGAAGAAAATGGTGTGATGGGACGTGTTAGGGCGTTTTTGGTTGACCAACGCTGTCAGTGCAGCTCAGTTTTTCCATTGTTCAGCTGGACACAAACAGATAGTGGCTGATAGTGGAAACTCATGGATGTAAAGTCTGATAGTTTTGGATAAAATATTCAGATCCTTTGATTGTGTAAAACCAAAAGTTAGAATAAAAGTGATGGCGAAAATACTCCAGTAAAACATTTTGCATTAAAGAAATACTTACATGAAAACACTCTACCAAGAAAATGTTGCTACAAATAAACAGCACCAGTGACTGCATTATTCTTTATTATCACAACTCTAATTGTCATTTTATTTAATGATCATGTGTTTTTAGTTAAAAAAAAATCCTAATCTATAATGCTTTTAGTGACAGCAGCTCTGCATTAAAAATAATGGAGAGGACAGAAATATATTTTCTGTTGAACTGAACTGTAGTGGAAGCAAGTAAAAAGTAGCATGGCATGAAAAAATTCAATAATGGATAATAAAAAAAAACATAAGTAGCTAAAATACTGGAGTAATTTTACTTCAGTCTGACGATACAATAAGGAATCAGCAGCATGTTGAGCTGATTCTAATTAAATGATTAGTTCAACAAATTACACACACAGAAAAGTTAGCCATATCTACCCATGGAGATTGTTCTAGGTTTTATTATCCATTTTTCACAATAAAATCCCTTCCACCAGCACTTTTGCCACCGCTATTATGAAAAACCAATAAGACGTATAGACTGCTTTCAAACTGGAGTTATAGCAACACCGATGCAATCAATGTTGCTGCATGTAATTTTGCATTGAACACCTGCACAATTTGACGATTCGGGTGAACTGATCATTCTGTTTCAGGTTATTGACTGCAACTGTGAGCTGTATGTGATGTTTCATTTCACAATTACAGCTATTATATCTTTATTTGAATATATATTAACAACCCAATACTGCTGTTAGTTGAACTTCATCTCCCCCAGAACCTACTGCAAGTCTTTACGGATCTATCACTGATTGACCTTTGACAGGGCAACCCCAGGCCTCACAGTCTGGACACTCTGCTCCATCCAGGTTTAAGCTTTGGTGGGAAAACAGAAAAGTCTTTGGCAGGACACCGATGCAGCTCCTTGGCTAAGTATGGCTGACAGCCGCTTCCTCTGTGTGGCCAGAGGGTCACTCTGGGTGACATGTTGTTCTGGGGGGACACTGTGTCTCTGCCTGAGGAGGCGATTAGAGGGGTGAGCTGACCTCGTTCTCAGAGGGTCTGGTGTGTTTTGAGTAAACACTTGGTGCAAGACAAAAACACAGGCTACAAACACAGGCCAACCCTCAGGCGGTGATCCCATTGTTTCCCCATTACTCCTGAACAGGCATGAGCGAGGAGAGTCGTCACTCTGTTATCCTGAGCTGCAGGGAGTCCTCGGCGGCACTGAATCTAAATTCATCACACACAGTCAGCACAGGCCGTCGGAGTTGCCCACAGGTCACTGCCATCACCTTAATAGACCAAAACATGGACATAAATAAATATCTTACTATCAAAATGATTAGGCATGCACAAGAGCACAGGGACAGAACTTTAGCAACAGGGAAAAACAAGAGAAAACAAGTACAGTAGATCTTCAAGATTAACTTGTCAGCATCTGAAACTGCAGAAGAAATTACCACAGACTAAAGCTTAACGCTTATCTTTTATATTGCTCTCGTGTTAGGTAATAATATAATGAGAGTGTTACCAGGATATTTACATGAATTAAGTGTTTAAAACACAGTCAGAAACGTTGTTTAGTGTTCTGATGACTACATAGTATGCACCAGTTTTAAAAGAAAGTCACTAATTTGATCAGTGAGTAGCCATGGCAACACAAGATGATACAGAGAGCTCAGAAAGTCACTTAATGAATGATGTGGAATAAAGACTAACCCAACAAAACTGCTCTCACTCAAATGAACAGCAGCCGCAGGCACAACACAACACAAACGTGACCATAATAATTTCAATTTCAACAATGCTCCACCCAACAGAATGAAACACGGGTCAATTAAATCCCCTGGAAATCTCGACAAAGACCAGAGATTCTATTTCAGTATGTTCTACCCTGGTTCTAAAGATAAAGAGTTGCAGTTAACATAAATTTGGCTGTTAGTCACGGGTTTGAATCCCCTCTACGTCCATGGCTGAGGTCCCTTGAGCCCCACTGTCTGTTCAATTTGATAAATGCAGAGAACAAAATCACTGAATGTGTACCCATAAACATGGTCAATAAAGCTGAATTCTTTTTTCTTCAAGAGAAAGTAGTGTAATGTGTCCACGGTCAAGGGCTCACATTGCTGCCCTTGTCCCAAACTTAAATAGATATCAAAAACAAACAACAACAAAAAAAAACAGTTAATCCTCAGATTTGAGAATCTGGGATTAAAGGCTAGTTAAGAGTGTTTTTAATTGATGATAACAATACTTTGTCCACTGGTTAATCTAGTTCCAGCTGTAGGTGTTTCTGTTATTTTAATCAGCACCTGCTAGTGGGGCTGGGTCACTGTCCTGCTCATGGCCTCTGGGTGCAAGGATCAGGCTGTCACCTTAAATTATACCATCATCATCGTCATTAACTCTTACCCCACAGACATTTCACACACTCTGAGCGCACACCCCCCTCCCGCCCCGCGGTCTTCACCCAGCTTCCAGATCATAACTCCGCGGGCTTTAGGACCTAAAGGACCTGCTCTGTGAGGACGGTCTTGTTTTTGTCCGTTACGTTCATGCATGTAATCATTGATTGTGCCTATTGTGACAGGCCGATTTACCATCTGTAAGGTCCCATGGGACTGGTACTGCTGTCACTGCAGTCTCCCTGCAGACTTTAAGGAATTCCTCTTTAATTTCCGGCCACAGTTTAATCTCAAACTGGTTTTCACATGTAAGCCTGTTATTATAAGACCATACCTCCTTGCCGCACATACTTCTTTAGGTGCAGAAACGTTTCCACTCATATCGACTCTGGAGTCCTAAATGGGAAGATTTATGCCATTCTGCACATTATATAATGTAAATATCTAACATATAAGTTGAAAGATAACTTTTTGTGTATGTATTTGTATCTTTACACGTGAAGTGTAATGTTTTATTGAAGGGGACTACATGGACGTGTTATAGGACCCCTGGGGGGCCCTGAATGCAAGAATCAGACGGATTAAGGCTATTGGTTGAAGGCTATTTTCTCAGAAGACGTAAATAAAAATAGAAACTTATATTGTGAGCTACATTTTTTTGTCGATTTCCCCACCAACAGAAAGTTGGATTCACCCCTAGACTATCAGGAAAGTTAAGGAAATAAAAATCACTTGACACACAACTTTCTCAGTATGTGAAGATATTCAAAGTTACAGGGACTTTCTTTTTAGTTTTTTTCAAAAAGTTATTCGGCATAGTGCATAACTTAACGAAATGCATGCAGTTATCTTCAGTGAGGAAGCGGACTCGATCGCATTGTAACGCGTTATTAACCAAAGATACAGCCTCATGCTTCAGGTTATGTTTCTTTTTTTCTTTTTCTTCTCCTTTTTCTTAAGAGGACCTGCTATACAGACAAATGTGAGCTTTTGCCGCCTCCTGCTGCAGCCCACCCGGCCCCCTGCCCTCCCTACCCGCCTCCCCGGCTCTTTTTCCCACTGCTGTGAGGAGCAGGACGCGGCCACAGCGGCGGGAAGCAAATTATCTACAAGCACTTCCCTTGAAAAAAAAAAAAAAAAAAGTTCACACTCACATACACAGATGCCACCACAAGTAGCGAGTCACAACGTCTTAGACCCGAACAAGGAGTCACTGGGAATAACCTCGCAGGAGCGCAGGTGGAGCGAAATGGATATTTAATAATCCTTCTTTTTTTTATTTTTATTTTTTATTTTTTAAAGTTTTTTTGTGTTTGTTTGTTTTTTTTAGTTAAGTTTTTTTCAGTTGCATTTATTCCGCTTGGACCAACTACTTTTTAGTGTAAAGGGATTTAGCCCTGAGCTGATGTATTCTGTATTCTTTTAAGACGCGTAAGGAGCACCTGTGTGCAACTGGACCAACAAGCGCACAGGGCAAACAGCTTAGGCCTGTCTCTATATGTCCCCATCTATTTAATAGTCATGCAGTAAGAAGACTGAGATGTCTGGATGGTGTGTGGCCTAACTTTTATTTCAAGAGAAGGTGTTTTTTTGGCTGCTGTTGGCTGTGGGTGACGGATCGTAACGCGAGCGCAGAAAGTCATCCCAAAAAAAAAAAAAAAAAACTAACGAGAGAAAATATAAAATCTCAACCTCGGCCGTTACAGCACTTGCTGTGAGGAGTGTGGACGTTGTCGGGGATGGTGACAAGCACTGCATTAACAACTAACAGCTGTCAAACTCATGGGATCCTCCTGCCCCCCGGGCCACTGAGCGCTCTGAAGAGGTCTCCAGTGCGCATGTCAGAGCGCTGGACAGCTCCAGAGAGGGAAATTTAAAAACGGTTTTTGGAGAATCAAGTGCAACACAGTGAAATACAGTAGAGGAGCTCACGACCGACTCTCACATTCTTCAATATCAACTAAAACAGGTGATTTCTTTTCTCTTTTTTTCTCAGTTTCTCTCTTACTGCATCCGAGTCTTTGTCGAATTGATAGTTTTGTAAATCTGGTGTCATTTAAATCATTTTTCTTTAACATGAATTCTCTGTAGGCAGGCTAAATGAGACGCCTTTTAAATGTAGGCTGTTATGAAAACATTTGCTCTGCATGCTTAATGATCACTATATATTTTCTATTCTTTCAAAATGATAATTAATGATTTTGATGAAGAGATCAAAAATCAGTCTTTAGCCGCAACAAAGGTGCTTACTGCTGCTTGTTTATTCTTGTCTTACACTGAACCTTAAATTCAAGTTTCAAATCAGTTTTTTATATATTTTACATTCCACTTATTTAAAAAGCACTTGCTGTTCCACCATATTTATTTACTTAAAGAAGGCTCTGAAGTAATATGATTAATATTGCATTGACTCTTTTGTATAGTTTGTTTATTTTAGTTTAAAGACAAACCGAGGGCATAAGCTAAAGTTTCAGATTTTTTATTTTTTTCTACATAACTGCACAGGTACCACATATCCCAGGAAATGATAGAAGGTGGAATAACGTCCAGGATGTCAGGAATAATTGAGAATGCTGGGCATCATCCGTCTCCACAGGACTACAGGTTGGACTTATTTACAGCATCTTCAGCTAGATTAGGACAAAAAGGTTACATCATATTCTACAAACAATGTGCCGTTTTCTTGTCACACGTCGTCGTAAACACTCAACTCTGAGACGCCTCTGCAGATAAAACGCATATATTCTTTTAAGAATCCAACCCTTTAAGGTGTTTCCTAAATTCTTGTGGAACAAGCTGTCTAACCCGCTATGTTAAATCTAATGCTAGATGGACAGCTCTTTTTGTGCATGGGGGGTTGCATGAAGAAAAAAAGAGAGAAAGAAAAAAAAAATCCCAAAGAATAAATGATTTTCAGTCTGAATGGATCTGTCAGAAACCATCAGCTCTGTTTACACTCCCGCTGTCGGCGCACGGAGCGTCTGAGCCTCTTGGCTTGCCAGCTCAAGGGGAGATGGGGCGCTCTGGGTCACCAGCGTGCACAAGTGGCTCCCAATTAGAAAAGGAGGGAAGAAGGGAGGGAGGAGACATAATATTTAGTGTTGTTGAACTTCTGCAAAGGCCTGGATGATACATGGGGACACCAGCTCAACATGCCTTGCATCAGTGAGCAATTTGTATGCCGTGTTAGTGAGAGAGTAGGAGGTGGGGATGCCCCTAATGCATCATCCATTCTATCAGCAGGTTTCTGCATTTATAATATACAGCAGTGACCTTGAATATAGGTGCTGAGCTAAAGCGTAAAAGGCCAGCTACAAAAAAACACTTTACAAATATGTTTCCACAATGGGCCGACCTGCTTTAAATGTATTCATTTGTCAGAAGTGACAGAAAACTCACACAACCAACGATAGAGAAGCTAGAGAAAGACATGAGAGTCCATCTCTTTCAGCTTCTCAGTCAGGGACAGTAACTCTGGAGCTCCAGCAGAGATATTGTGAGGTGCATGCAAGGTGTTTGAGGATGTGTTCTGCTGATTCCTGGCTGCAGTGATGTCACTTATTCAGACGGCTGACACAGAGCCCTGACCTCAAACTACATTTGCACCCCCTCTGGCCTGAGGCTCCGTTGATTTAAGGGGGGACGAGGGGGCTGATGGGGGTTGGTGGGGGGGGGAGCAGTGCGGATAGAGGCTGGAAAGGGACAGGGAAGCAGATGGCATCCTATTTGTCCCTCTTATGTGAGGGCTGTCATTCCAACAGATTAATGCAAGGGCTGGGTGAAGAAAAGAAATGACAGAGACAATCAAGGAAGGGTCTGGGGAAGACAATAGAGCCACGTGCCACTGGGCAGATTTGTCGTTTGGGACACAATAGGTGATCATTTTTCAATAGACAAGGCCAACTGTTGCAGGCAACATGTGCTGCTGTCCCATGTTTCAAACGATCTCATGCGTTGTTTACTTATGATTCAGCCAATGGGTAAGTCGAGACCGTGGTCACCTGACACAGGGTTGATTTTTTTTATTAGGAGATTTGGTGTGTTTGTGTGTGTGTGTATGAGGGGGGTGTGTACTCCTGCACTGTCCACGGACACACAAAGTAACTGAAGAGCATGTGTTGTCATAGCGACCCCGATTACAAAACCTTCGCACAGTAAGTGTGTGTGCAGAGAAGGCTGGAGAGGATTCAAGAGGATTCCTCTCTTTTCTTTCTTCCTGTTCGAGGCTCGCCATCTAAAAGACGTAACAACTGAAAGTCGACTGGTGCTGGCAGACCACTGGTTAAACTCAAATCCTCCTTTTTTCTTTTTTTTTTTTAGCTCAAAACATATCGTATACTGGGCTGAAAATATTAATCAGAAAAATATTCTGGTATATAAAATGTATTTCTTGGTTTATGTTAAATTTTTCATTAGAACCTGCAACAACAAAAAAAAGAAGAAAAGTTAAATTGGGAGAAAAAGGGGAAACAAAGATCAGAAAAAACACACAGGATTATGTCAACAAATGATTTGCTCTGAATGAAGCTTATTTAACTCCCTCATTGTTGATTAAAACTGTCGCTGCTAAATAACACTTGTAGTTAATCTTCTTATGGTAATTCCTGGATGGCTAATACACGGCCTCGCTGAGCAGCTTTCATCTCGGTTTCCCCGCAGTCAGACTCATTACAGTGGTTTGGACTTTGAAGGACAAAATGTTCCATCGAGTGTTTAGATTTTAATTCCACTTGTGATCAATGTGTGTCTTTGGCTGACAGCCGTGTTAACCCCGCAAACCTCCACTCCCCCCCACCTCCCCCTCCTCTCTCGAAAGGCTTCTGACCACGGACCCCTCCCAGCTGAGGGAGGAGGACCTCCCTGGGGACCTGCAGTCTCTGTCATGGCTCACCTCTGTGGATGTGCCCCGGCTACAGCAGATGGCTGATAGCAGAGGCCACAGCAACGGGCCCTCCCAGGGCAGCTTGCTGGAGCAACAGACAGGTGAGGTGACAGGGAGGGGACGGTGGAATATTCAAAAACTGCAGCAACTCTCTGATTGGATAAACCAGGGCCGCTGGATTATTTTGGATATCTGCCATATGCAGATATGAACACAGATTTAGAAGGATTGCTCTACAATAAAGCCACAGAGACAGTAATTCTCAGGGATTAATCCATTTTGATATGGTGATATGGTTATCTTTCCAAACATAGTTAATGTGATTAGCTACTTAAAGGACCTTATATTGAACTGTTTAACTAAGAACTTTTGGGCAGAAATCTATAAAAGACATACGTAGCCTTACCATTCTGTTTTTAAAGCTCTTCCTGAGCTTCTTCTTCACATAATAAATCTTACAGAGCCTGCTACAAATATCTTCAAAACTTAAAATCCCACCACAAGAGAAGAAGAAAATATGAACAATATTAAAATAATGTTTGTATTTCTTCCTTCCGCTTCGCAGCTCAACTTAGCAACATGACGATGGCCGCGAGTCAGGGCTCAATGCTCCACCTCCAGAGCAACATGCAGCACAGCCCTCTGGGAATCAGTATCATCAACACCCACAGTGGGAGCGTGAGTATTCACAGTCCTGCAAGAAGATATATTTTACTTTTTTTTATGGGTTTAGTTTAAATGAAACATTCCTGCCTTTGTTTCACAGATGTCTCCGTTCTCGATGAACGGCCTGCCCTCTCCAGGATACCAGTGCCCTACCTCAGTCTACCAGGCCACACCCCAGCAGGTGTACTCCCTAACCCAAACTGGACAACAGGTAATATACTTTAAGCTAATGAAGAATCTGAGTTCACCAAGCGGTAACTATAGGATGAGGTTGTGAATATTCTCCCCTCTCTCTCAGTGTTCTGCTGGTGGGCTTTATAGCAATGTCTCTTTCAACAACCAAAGTCTATTCACACAACCTCGCCTGGCTCCACAAGACCAGGAGCTGCAGCCCAAGTCTTTCCCCAAGCCAATCTACTCCTACAGGTCAGCACGCAAATAATAAAATAAAAATATCCACCTCGTTATGAATCTGCTCATTATTGTCCACCCAGTCTGTACTGAATCACATTCAAATGATGTTTTTGTTCCTCAGCTGTCTGATTGCCATGGCTCTGAAGAACAGCAAAACTGGCAGCCTTCCAGTCAGTGAGATCTATAGCTTTATGAAGGAACACTTTCCTTATTTTAAGGTACGATAGTCTATTCATATTACAGAAAAAAAACTAAAAATTACATGTGGGTCAAGTATGTGACTGATTATACTCAACCTGTTTGAATGCAGACTGCACCTGACGGATGGAAGAATTCAGTCCGGCATAACCTCTCCTTAAACAAATGCTTCGAGAAGGTGGAGAACAAGACAAGCAGCTCGTCCCGTAAGGGCTGCCTGTGGGCGCTGAACCCTGCCAAAATTGACAAGATGGAGGAAGAGATGCAGAAGTGGAAACGCAAGGACCTCCCAGCCATTCGGCGCAGCATGGCTAACCCTGGTGAGAGATGTATTTTGTTGAATGTGAAAGGTCGAAAGCTCAACCAGGCAACAAGTGTGTGTCATATTTTTGCTTAGTCTGACAGTCTGTCTTGCTTCCTGCAGATGAGTTGGATAAACTGATCACAGACCGCCCAGAGAACTGCAGACGAAAGGCTTTAGAGGCCGGCATGACCCGGCTTCCCAGCTGTCCAACCGGCCTCCCGCTGCAGGTCCCAGCCCAGATGCAGCCGCAGCCAATAGTCACGCTGTCCCTGCCGTGTTTACCCATGCACCAGCACCACCAGCTTCAGGCTCAGCTCCAGGCTCAGGCCCGACTGGGGCCTATGTCCCCTGCCCCGGCCCAGACACCTCCCCTCCACGCGGTCCCTGACCTTTGCCACAGTCCGCTCACCCAGCAGCCCAGCAAGCCCCCTGACGATTTCTACACTGTGCATGGAGACACGCACACAGAGGTGGATGCACTGGACCCTAGCATCATGGACTTTGCCCTTCAAGGTAAAATACATTGTATACGTGTCAGGTTTGCAAGTTTACAAGATAATTGTTGCCAAAGTACCCCAACATCTCCATCTTTCTGCTCAGGTAATCTATGGGAAGAAATGAAGGACGACAGCTTTAACCTGGATGCTCTGGGCACCTTTAGTAACTCACCCCTCCGACTATCAGACTGTGACTTGGGAAGTGTCAACCTCCCTCCCGTCTCCAACGGAGCGAACCTGTCGCTGTCAGATGTGCAGGTGACGGGGCTTTACACCTCCTACACCTCCCAGGATCCATTGTCTTCCCAGTACATGGGCGCCGCAGCCAACAGCAAGCCCATTGCCTTGCTTTAAAGCAGCAACACTGTTTCTCCAACATGATCCATTCGTTCATCTGTGGATATCTGTGGATGCCAACCGAAGAAGTCTGATGTCTGGTTTCTTTTGTGCTACTAAAAGTAAAAGGGACCCTGAGGAAAATCAGTTCACAAGAAAACTGCTCATTAAGAGCTATAACTGCTGACAAATAAAGAGGTGGATGTAAGAGAAAGTGTGTAAGACTTCGAGAATCAAGCTTTGCCAAGCAAAGACTGAAAGCCTGTATGAGTACAAAGACTCTGTTTGGAGAATGACATGTAAGTTAGCATCCAACAGTTTTTCTACCGCGTTTTAAAGACTTTCCATTATGTAGCTCCCCATCTCTCGTCTGTTGTATTGTGCTAGACATTATTGCTGTGATGTTTTATTTATATTTATAAAAGGCAGCTGGAGAAAGTGATGACTCTATCAATCTTTTGCTGTATATATTTGAATGTGTAAAATTCCTATTGCCACAGAAAAGCTTTCACTTGATAATATTTGCCCTTTTCATTCTAAAACGTGTGCCAACTCTTCGGGTAATCCACATTTTTACATATGCTACGCGCTGTGATTAACATGTCTGAAGGTCACGTGTACATTATGTTCATTAACTCGATCATATTAAAAAGCAAATGGGTAAATAAAAGAAGCATCTTTATAGTTAAATATATCAGTGACATTTATTGACAAACAGCCCTTGGTAAAATACAAGACACATGAAAGAGTTAATATACATTCAAATGAATGGCGTTTGCGGTGTTTTAGTCAGAGGTAAGGAGAATCAAGACGGTGCTTGACGGACCACTTTGGCAATTAATGTCCACCCTACACGAAACCTGAGTTTTAAGAATGGCTGCTTTGAGTCAGAGAGATACAGACTAAACTGAAAGAAACCCTCTGAAGTATCACATACAGTGTCACACTACATCCAAACCACTGAGTTCAAACACAAAACACAAGACTGAAAGTGGCAATGAAAACTGTGTCTAAGTCAAGTCAATGCAGTACAATAAGACAGAACTGACTGATTTCAACCTTTTCTGGCTCACAAACGTACTTATTTTTGATGGAAGAATCTTAGCTTATTTTTTACATTCAAATGTGATCACGCATTCTCACTCTCCAACTAAATAACAAAACTAGCACATTAATATCAAGTCTCCTATTTTATGAAGCCTGAATAACTCCAGCAGTAAGGCAAATTTAACACTGACACCTTTTGTGTACAAATACAGCAAAGTGAAATGTGCGTGACAGTGACCAGAGAAACAGGTTTCCTGGACTGAGCGACTGAAATGACTGCTTAACAATGCACAAGGCCGAACTGTCGATCATGACGTACATGGAGAGGCCACTCTGTATAGAGCACTGTTATTGTGCGTGTATTTTTATTTTTTTTTACAAAGAATCATCCGAACTATAAACCTGAAGTTCAAGACAGTGTTTCTTTAGCCTTACAATTTCCTCCTTTAAATCACTTTAATGCCTGCAACACACTTTAACAGTACAATCAAATAAAGTAGAGTGTTTTTGTTCTCTTTAATAGTGCAACCACGGTAAAGTGCCATTGCTTAACTGGAGCTGGTGTTGTCCATTGTGGCAAGCAGGTGCAACAGCTTGGCCCTCTGGGACGGAGTGATGTTCTGGCTCATGTGGATGATGCAGTCCATGGCCACGTCAGGGTTAGCCTGCACCAGGCTAGACACAAGGGGAGAAAAAAATCATAACAAGCTTATCTTTAAAACATGCCGACATAAAGTATTTTAAGATACTGTCATGCAGAGGTGGTCTGAATTAACATTTGCTGCAGCGTGTTCAGACTTCAACTCTAGTTTTTGCTTCGGAAAAAACAAGGGGATGTGGAGAAAGTCACTTTGCTACTATAAGGGTGCTATCAGTATTAAAGCACACTTTCAAACCTTACAGTCCTTACAGGTAAGTAAAGATTCAGCAGATGTCTTGGTAAAACCCCCAAGAAGGTATTTCAAACTGAGATCAGGCTCCTGTTTAAATATTTTTTTTCAGATGTTAAATATGATTAAAAAAAGTTTTAAAAAGCCTCTTTTCCCCAGAGCTAATATTCTTTACTATGAATACACAAGGTTTTATGACACTAACTTAATTCAAGGCTCAGTCCAAAGTGCCCACGTGACCAACATCTCTGAGTTATTTCACCAGAATATGTGAATAAATGCACGCTATATATACAATAAGTACACTTACACTTTCCTGTTTTATAGCCTGTCTATATGTCCTCTGGTCACCACACACTTGAAACCTTAAAATTTGCCTTCACTGATTTTTTTAGATGTAACACAGTATGCTATTAAAGGTCCACAAAATGTGTGTCCGTATACCTGCGAATGTGTTTCAAAGCGTTTTCTCTTTTCAAGTATTTGATGTTCTCTCGGATAGCCGACCGGGTACCATCCTCCGTGGATAAATGCTTCTCAAGCCACTCGACTACTGCTTGGTTATTATCCCAAAGATAAGCCTGGGAAAGCAGACAGACATGTCTTGAAATGAGCACTTGGCTTGCTACTTGACATGTATCCACAACATGTCAGCTGGATATTTTGCATTAGACAGTAATGCTGCCTGTCATCACATACCTTGACTGTTCCCTCTGTTTCAACAAACCAACGTCGCAGCATGGACTGCATGTGTCCATCGCTAAGATCCTTGTTGGCCTGCAGAATCTCACATTTCACCACCTGCTCCAACAGGAGGCGACGCAGACGCCAGTAGAAGAAGGTCCGTACGTTCTTCCAGTCCAAAATATCCTGTTGATAATCAAAGAGCACAGGGAAGTAAGTTAGAAAAGGTTGAATCAAATCTAAATATGACTATTTTCAGCATCTAATGTAATGTACACAGTGCCAGTCGTAATACCACATTGCTCATAAATGTGCACTCACAGTGATAGCACCCTTCTCCTGCATCCTGCCTGGAGTGTCATGCAGGTCTACAAACTGCACTGCCACCTGGTGGTAGATTGGCAACAGGAATTCCTCTCTGGCTTTGAGCTTTGACTCCAGCTCTTTGCACTGTTTGTCGGACAGCTCTGGAGAAGCTAATGAAAACAGAGGAACTCAGAGTTTATACAGACTAATCTTGCAATGATAAAGAAAATTAATATAATCTTGTAGTACAGTGATATTAGAGAAAAGGAGCTCTTACCGAGCTGCTCAACCAGACTGGCATAAACTGAATCTAGTCGTCTCATTGTTTTCAGCAGGTCTTTCCTCCTGTATTTAATCTCCACTGTACCCTCAGCCTCCAGCACACCACCTCTGTATTAAAAAAAAAAAGCAAGCCGGGAGACATACATGACAAACTTATAATCACAGTCATCTGTTGGTTGGGTGCGGATAAATAGTGCTTCATGTACCTGCTTTCCCTGTCAGCATAGAGTTCCATACACAGTGGGTTGATGGTGGGGTCTATCACCACCCAGGACCCCCCTCTCAGCTCAGCCTGTGGTGGGATGTACACTAACACTGGCTGGCGGAAACCATGCAGGGCATCCACGATATAGGCCCCAAACTTCAGTATTTGGTCATACATATCTGGGACGGAAATGGGCAAAAATTATGTTATTTTATAAATTCAAAAGTCCAAGGCAGTTGAGATTTTAAGCATTAAGATAGTTACACATGTGTGTTCAGAAAATAATGGATCTTGTATTTAAGTGACAAGTCTTGAAGAGCTGTGTTTAAGGCAGGTCTCTTTTTAAATGCAAAACCGAAAGAATAGGCGATTATGGAGGTGAAGAGGACAATAATGAGGCAAACAAGTGAGCAAAAATCTATCACAAGTCTTGTGGATGAGGTGAAAAACCAACCAAAGACATTTTCAGGGTCAAGAGGGGTAATGTATCTTTGACTGGCAAAGTAAATCATCTGTTCATAATCTAACTGAGCTGAATTCCACTTGCTGAAGACCAGACTAAAAGCAGAGAGACAGGACAACAAGAACAAGCTGAAAGTGGCTGCAGTGAAAGTCTGGGAGAACATCACCAGGGACTTCATATACACCGAATCAATTATTTTTAAACCTCTTAGCTTTGGACACTGAGGCTTTCTCACCCACATAATTATTGCTACATTCATGTAAACCAACTCCAATTAAAACTAAAACTTGAAACTTTATATTCAATATATATTTCAGATTGCCATTCAACCTGAAAGACAAAAGTATGTAAAGTATCTGTCCCTCATACATACCCTTCATTCCCCCAGAGAAGCCCCTCCAGTTGGCAAACACCATGAGGGGTAACCGCTCCCGGTTAAAGTCACAAATGGCCTGAGCCGTTTTAAAAGCTGAATCTGGAAACCACACCTGGCCAGCCTGCTGCATAACCTGACGAAATAACAAGAGCAGAGGTGAGACGTTGTTCTAATTACTATCACAGGTTATCATGTGGTTATGTTTCTTATGAACGTGTGGATGGATTGACTCACTTTAGATTCTGAATCCAGGTTGGCTGGATCTGCTGGGACAGTGAACTCGACGGTGCGCGTTTCAACAGCAATGACACCGAGGGGGATTCCTCCTAACCTGAATTTATTCAACGACGCTACTATTAATTTATCTGTGTTTAAGGTGTAATAAGCATTTAACATACAATGAAATATTTTGTGAGTGTGCGCGGCCGATTTACCGTGCTCTTCCCACTACCACAGTCTGAGCCCAGGACTCCATGATCTCCATGAAAGAGCCATGATCGAAGAATCCACTCTGCCAGGCACCTTTCACCGCTAATAACACCAATGAAAGAGTTATTAAATTACTTCGTTTAATTCTGAAACATAGGCATTTCAGAGTTTGGATCATGTCACTTACAGGGGTGAGGTCTCCCAGCTAGCATCCAGCGCGGGTCATACGGCGTTTTAGTGGGAGTAAATTCTATCTCTCTGTCTACTGGGTCTTTAGCAGCTATAACAGGCACAGGGGAGTGTTTGTTCTGTGAGGAAAGAAAAAGAACTTCAGTAAAAGATCTGAAGTTTATTCTGGTTTGATTCAGTTGCTGTATGTTTAGATGAAGACTGCACCTTTGGCATGTAGGAGAGCCACTGCAGGATAGTGAAGACACCGTCAAAGTCATCTGGCACAGTGGTGTGTGTGACTCCGTTATTGTGCATGATCTGGATACCTCCAAGCTGGTTGTTGGAGGTGTAGACCTCCCTGCCCAGAACCTGGAAAGAAACAGGAACTTAAATGAGAATGTGTCTTTTTTATTTATTCTAATTACAAAACCTTACTTATTACTTTTTTTACATTCAGAAAACACAAATAATGAAACAGACAAACCTTGTTAAGAGCTCCTGCTCCAGTCAGGATAATGTGTGAGTTATCCACCTGGATGACGCGCTGTCCCAAACGGACAAGATAGGCTCCGATTCCAATAGCGCGACATGTCACCTGCAAGAGCATTAAGAGGCTTATGCATAAGAATCACAGACTTTGCTACGCTTCTGCCAGGGAACGTCAGCTCTAATTCTCACCATACTGATTGTAATGATCTCTTCGTAGGCCTGAGAAGATTCTCCGGCAATGGTGCCAGAACCTCGCAGGTTCTCAACGCCGAGACCTTCATCCTTCCCAATGATGTCAGTGATAATGTACCTGCAATGAGCACGAGCGGGGAGAGTTTATTTCAGTTCAGTTATATTTTATTATATCTCCACACTTGATCACACAGTAAGCATGGTAGAAAAGCAAAAGTTAAGAGTGTCACATATTTCTTTTAGCTGATTTTGCTTTTTACACACAATGTACCTGGACTCTCCACCTTCCTCTACATGATGACAGTGGACAGAATTGGTAGAGCTGATTTTGGTGTAGTCTTGTGGTGTCAAGTAAAGATATTTGAACCCCTTCAGGAAGAAAATGAAATAACACATTATAAATGTTTCACAAAATGAAATCATGAAGGGAAACTTGTCTCAGAGGTCACCTTGTAGGGATCAGCAGGGTCGATCCAGGCCACCTGGAACATGTGTTTGACCTCTTCGGCAAGCCCGATTCGAGCTCCGCTGTTGGCTGAGATGTAAATGCGGGGGATGCCCTCGGCACGAGCCAACTCAGATGCCCTGAGGAACAGCTCATCCTCCTGAGGACCAAACGAGCCAATCATGTGAGTGATGTCATTACAGATGACAATTATGTCTCTGCCCTCCGGGTACTCTGGAGTCTTCATCCTCATCCTGAAAGCGACCATTCCCACCTGGTGAAGATAATAGTGACAGTGGGTATCAGTATCATCACACTGAGAAAGCTAAGCGAGCGTAGTAGGTAATAGAAATGTAATAGAAACCATCCTACGTCATTGTCTCCAGGCAGGCGGTTCATTTGCACCAGTCGACTTTGTGAGTCCAGAACCAGCTCAGTGCACATCAGCACATCTTTAGGGCATTTATCCCCTGGACCCCACTGCTTGAATAATGCCTACGAGAAGATTTTCAATGAGGTCAGAAAACTTGAACATCAAATACTGAAATATGTGATTCACTGAGATAGCAGTACTTGTCTGAACATCTCAGGGAAGTCATAGACGTATGTGGTGCCCAGCGTTTGAGCCTGGAAGCGTTTGGATTGCAGCAGGTCTTTGGTCACATAGGGAGTGTTGATCAGCATGCCGTGCAAGGGACCCTGTTTGTCTCCGTATGACTGAAACATGATCTAAAAAGGCAAAGACGGTGGAAAGTTTATATGACCGTGTAGCCATAAAAACAATCACAGGGCAACTGATCACAAACTTAGATTCGTATTTCTTTTCCCACAGTGTTTTGTCCTCACCTGCCCAGAGTTTAAGTCGGTGACTTCTTTATACAGGCTGATGTCCAAATAATAGCCCGATTCATTAGTGAGAAAAAGCCGGATAGGAATGGCGTTCCCAGATGGCGTCAGACGAATGTTGATCTTCAGCTCAGCCTGTAGGACACGCAGCTTCCAAAGACGACTGCCGTAACGCATCACCATGGAGCGGACAGACTCCTCTATCTGATGGTCCAAGGACATTTAAAAGAAATATGAATTTGGAATATATGAAGTTTGAGGTTTGAGAAAATAGGACATCTGAGAACATCATCTAATGTTAATTTGTAGTATTGCTGTGCACTGACTTTAGAGGGGTCCATGATGACAGTGGGGACAAAGTTGAGGAAAATGTGATTGCAGTCTGTGCGGACACTGGTGTTACTGAAGGCCACCTCCAGCTCATCCATGGCTTCCAACAGAAGACGCTCTCCTTCATTTTGAAGGTACTCAAAGGAAGCTTCCTAGTTATGTATAAAGATGGATGTAAGTGAGCTCAGAGAGCATCATACTACATTCTCATAAATGTTAGAAATGATTTCTTTTATTTAAACAAATGAGTTTTGGTTTGGGGTCCTCTTCTTACCTTTGTAATCAGATCTGAGTGGCGGATGATTGCTCGGATGAAGAAGCGGTAGTCCGTGACTTCAGCGCCCTCCTGAACACGAGCAGCGCCCAGGTAGAGGTGCATCTTGTGGTTGGCGCAGGGCACGGCCGTCAAGTCAAAGTTCCTCATTCGGTTGAGTTCGAGCTGGAAGGCCAAAGCTGGCTCCAGGTGCCTGTAAATACGATCCTCCTGGAACTGAAGACAAGCACAGACTGAGGCTCAGCATCTCCTCAGACAGCAGCATGTCGGCTCTTTAATTCTGAATTCAGGTTTGATGAAAACTTACTCCGTCTCTAGCTCTGAATGTGAAGAACTTGGGAAATTCTCTCTGTTTTCAGTGAAATAGCAAAAGAAAAATAATCAGATGGTTAATATGAAACAGCGCAAACATTTTAAAGAATAAATTATCCTATGATGATAATACATAAACACGATTACCTTCTGTGCAATCAAAAATGTGATTCTCCTGATTCCATACTCAAACAGGATCGCTTTCTGTAAAAAAACAAAAACAAACAACCACACACCACTTGCATTTAAAAAGATGTCATTTTAAAATTCATATTTTTATTCATGACATTCTTAAGACTTTAATCTGGTGGCTGACCTTTGACTGGGTGAAGGCAGTGAAGGCCGTAACCAAGGCATCGTCGTCTTCTGTATCAGCTGTTTTTATGGACACATTAATGATGTGGATTGGGTTATCCCTGGTATTCTGTAGGGGACAGAAGAGAAATTGGTAGCTGCAGAGAAACACACGAACACAAACCTTTTACTGAGAACACATTTAGACACCTTGAAGTTCTCGTCCTCATAGAGACTGGCGCAGGACTCCAGAAATGGAGAGCTCTCCAAGAGTGGTTCTGCAAAACTGGACAGAACTTCATCAAAATCCCTGCAAGAGAAAAACAAGAAAGAAACTTTTAACTTACTGATCTACATATATTTGTCATAAATATATATGTGAAAGAGTTAGAGGTCGAGTTTAAAGTGACCTTTTGAAGTCGTCAAAATCCTGGAAAGCCACCATGGCCCCCATGCGCTGGCAGGGCGGAGACAAGGCTCCTTCGAGGAAGAGCTCACTGCTCTGCCGTCTCATTTTAACATGGCCTGATCCACTTACTGGCACAGGAACCCTAAACAGAGCCAGAACCACCAAGTTATTACAAAGGCAGGTGTGATTTAGCAAAACTAAAAATAAAAAAACTCAACAGCACAGACAGTACAAGTATTCATACAGAGCGCAAATAAAGCAAGTCTGAATGACAACAAAGTTCGACCATCATTACATCCAATTACGTAGAGTTCACTACAGAAGTGGCATAAAGTCAAGTCAGTGTCAAGCCTCGACTTTAAAGTCCCGAAGTCAAGTCCAGACTGAGATCCAGGTGATACTGTTCACATCTAAATCCTTCTGATTACCCACATGTTTTAATGTCTGAATGAGATTCTGTGATTTGATCCTGCAGCCTGATTGCAGGCTGCTGGGTTGAGCCACTGTTATCATTGCCTGATTATCATCGGCACACCTTTGTATAACAAGTCTGGCCCGTCTTCCACTGTGTTCCTTCTATCTATAGCTAAAACACGTCATAAATTGAGAAAAAATGTTTACAAATTTGTACGCAGCCATGCTATTTGTGCTTGTCTCAAGTCTAAAGTTGTCAGATTCAAGTCAAGTCCCCACCAGGTTGATAGGTATAGTTCATATATTAAACTGAAATAGATACTTTTATTTTGTCTTATCCGGCGTAACCGTTAATATATCCAATTGAATTTTTCAAATCAAGAATCAACGTTTGATGCTGGAGAATACAGGCTCTCCAGTCCGTAGCAATCAACTCAATCTAAAGCTTGGGTTTTTAAGAGGAAGAAACTAAACTACGTACCTCTCAAAAAGCTCAGTAAAGTCGAAAGAAGCAGAAAAAAAAAAAAGATATAGAGCAGCTCAGCTTGAAAAGTGAATTAAGAAGGACTTGTTAGACGAGTCCTTAAGCAATCGTACAGTATCTGAGGAGAAGGAGCGAGCAAGATGTTGCATCCAGCATGCATTGCTGTGAGACATACACACAATCAGGTGGCTTGGCTGGCTGGGAGGAGCTTTACTCTACCTGTTCAGAGTAGGGCTGCTCCCTCTGAAATAAGATGATTGACAGGTGAATATTAGCAGGGGGTGATCAAACGGTATGTCCACCTCTAGGCATTACGATTAGACCAAAGCACTTCACAAGACGCTCTGCACATTCCCATTAATTTCAAGTGGGAGAAAACATTCTGCATTCAAAGTTAGCTGTAAGCAGTTACAGTAGCAGTTTATAGGTCGCCTTCCAGTCGTACAGCTTAACTACGCTATCAGTTCATCTTCATATTGATCTACCAGTGTCATATAGAAGATTTTTTTTCCTCTTGATCAGAGGAATCCCACTGCAAGAGAGACAACTTTACAGCCTCTGATGCCATGTTGATAGTATACCTATTCAAATTCGGACGTAGAGGTCGACTCGACGGTAACTCAAGAATTAGACAATATTCTGTTATTGTTATTGTGTGATGGGTGGCAACCTGTTACCTGTTTGGATGCGATGACGGCAGCATAAACTGGAAGTCCACAGCGCAAGTTCCATTCTGCAGCTGGTGATGCTGGATGCTATTGAGCTCGTAGGCGATGTACGCCCTGCGAACATACACCTGAAAGTCGAGACAGAACAAGTAATATTAACTATTTCAATAAATTTAAAAAATGCGTAAAAAAGTAATCCCTTTGTTTGAGTTCGCTAGCCATACCTCCAAGGCGGCCATGCACACGACTTGATTGACGTGATAGAAAAAGTTGGGCAACACGTCGAATATGGAGGTTTCAGAGAGAATGAGTTTCTGTGACAAATACACACACATATTATTTTTTTCATATTTAATTTGCTGCAGAGCGCTGGTCACAGCTTTAAACAAGGCTAACCTTCAAGTTCTCGGGGCAGAACTGGTGGCCATACATGTCAATGGCTGACAGGAAGATGGACTCCACCTGGTTGTGTCTCAGTTCATAAGATGGTAAATGGGAGGCAATCAAGACCTGTGAGACATTTAGAAGTAACAGATCAACCTATATTCCTGAAATTTGACAGTATATACATTTACAAATATCACTTAAATACTGTATATATTCCAAACTGAGACGCTTGCATGTTTACCTGTCTGGCTCTCAGCGCCACTTTTGAGTTCTCCATCTTGCTGAGCTGTGTGAATTCATTCAAAATGGCCATGAGCTCGTCTGCGAGGGTAGGATCCCGTCCACACAGCTGATCCTGCACAGAGTCAAAGCCACATGCTGCATGACTGTGAATAATTAGAATGTTTTTATTGGTGCAGAGGAGGATGAAGGAACTTACTATGAGCATTGTGACCAGGATGTTCTTCTTGGAGACCTGAGCATGAGAGAAGATGTAGTCGAGCACTGAACTCATGTCAGGTTTGTGCTTCTCTCTCAGGTTGATAACACACTTATCGTAGTGAGCTATTTGGGAGGGAAAAAAAAAAAAGAGTATTTCAATTAAATCTTAACTGCAGTTATTGTATAGAAAATGTCAGTATGTAGTAATAATGTCAGTATCAGTAAATTAAAGGCACATTAACGTTACCTTGTTGAAACTGCATCTCTACTTGCAGGTAGCGCTTCAGCAGATCGAGAACCACAGACTTCATATAACCACGAATTCCACTACGGTATCTGAGCAGAACAAATTCAAACGTGTGCCAACCAATGCAATGATTCAGTTATACATGTTACGAATGCTGCACAATTCGCATCAGACAAAAATAAAGAAGCTAACCTCTGCACCAGCTGAACAATACTCTGAGTATTCATGAAGAAAACCTCTCGGTCAGACTTCCTCTGCAAGGTCGCTGCGTGGCTGTCTAAAATGTTTGCGATCTGGAACCAGATATGCAAAGCATAATCATATTATCCTAACATCGGTGGTTATTTGTGTTTGAAGAACTTGACACGGGCACAACTCGTCACAAAGCGCTTACCTTTTGACTGGGGAACTGGCAGAGGACAGAGGTGATGTTGCTCGCATACTGAGCCATGACTTTTCGGATATCTTTCTCAACGCTAGACGGAATACGACCCGCCACGCTGGTCATGATCTCCTGGAGCTCCAACAGAGGCAGTGAAGGGTCCCTTAGAGTCTTCATCAGAGTAGCCACCCACTGTTTCAGCTGCCGATATGAACATACAAACCCAAACGTGCTCATGTAGTCAATGAAACTTGTGATTCGGGAATCTTTAGTATTAAGTGGGCCGATATGTACCTTGCTGCTATAATAGGGCTCCTCAAGGCAGTACCCATCCATCACTTTAACCAGGTTTTCTAGCACACTGTGGAACACCTGGTGAAGCTTTTCCCCAACCATGGGTAGTGGTTGCTGGGGGGGCAGCGTGGCTGTGTTGAGTTCCACCTATGAAAAAAGGCAAAATAGAAACAAAAAGTTTTCAGAAGCACTAACGACATAGAAACCTAGAATACAACCACGGACCAAAACGGCTAATCTGACTCTTTTTAGCCAAGTTTTGAACACGAAATACACATTTAAGAGTCCTGTTTATATGCCGAGTAGCAACAGTGATGTAGAACGGCCGAACCTTAAGTATACTGCTGGGGTCGTCCAGGTCTATGTGTGCCATCACACAGCCAGACTCCAGAACTGCCCCCGGCCTCTTGACAAAGTGGATGCAGCCAGACTGATGCACAGTCAGCGTCATCACCATCTTCATAACCTGAATCCACAGCACAAACAAACTAAAATAAAATACCAGCAGACACTACATGGGTCGGGAAAATTTTTTTTTTTTTTTTTTTTTATAACATATTTTAGCAGAATTGCTCAAAGTCACCTCAATCTCTGCATAGGTATCTCCTGCAAGAATATGACTCCCGTCCTCAACTACGTACTGCAGCAGTTTACCAGCAGAGGGCGACCTTAGCACCGTGGGATCCTTCTCCTTCTCAAATACGCAAGTCTTGTTGCCGACAGTGATGCGGTAGCTGATGGGTTACAACGATACTGGAAATAAGTAAACTGATAAACAGAAGTATGGAAAAATAAGCAACTCATCTAGATAATACACAGTCGCAGCCTTGCCTGTCTACTTCCTCCTTCATGTAGGTGGTGTGGCTGCTGCCATCGTAGCACAGCAGGAGGCCGCCATCATTCAACCTGTGGACGTCTATTTCAATGTTGGACCCATTCATCATGACGACATAAGTTGTTGGGGATTGGCGAGCCACCTGCAGGCAGCAACAGTGATTGTTTACTGATTAAAAAAAACACACAAGAGGTTGAGTCAAACAAGGAGATGAATGGGAATAAATCAAAAACCTTCAGACAGTATTTGACTCCTTCATATATGAGGTCCACATTGACACAGTTGAGCAGACTGGCAGCAGGCAGCACCTGGCCTCTGCAGATGCAACAAATAAAACTCAGTTATATGAAAAAGCAGTAATCATTCGTTTGAGACGTCAATAAGCGTGTCTACTGACCTCTCCAGTGAATGCAGGTAATCAGACATGCTCTTTCTGAAACTTGCATCAGCAACATGCAAAGCCCCACAGACAATACCCAGCATGGTTTCTGGTCTCTCCGCCTGCAGAAGGAACAAGTGTCTTAATGAAACGAAGAAATTACACATCAAACACATAACCAGCGACCGAGCACACAGCTGTGTAATGAGTCATGGAACAAGATCTTCAGTCTCTTACTTGCACTTTCTCCGCAATGAGATGATCCAGCCAGCCGGTGTCAATGTCATTGTTTCTAAAGCTTTCCGTTTCAAGTAGTTTAATGAGATATTCGACCGTCGTCCTGAAATCTCCTCTGATGGAAAGCTCCTTCATAGCCACCACCATGTTCCTGAGAAGCAAAGTAAATACGACACCTGATAAACATGTGTCCTATAACAGACTATTTCTTGTGTTTTGTTCCATAAATTATCATATGATCTAGTCCCTATCTCCCATCAGATTGTGTACAACCCTGAGAAATACAATTGCAATGATTCTAAATGATATATCATCAAATGAGACTTACGAAATGGCTTCTTCGCGGTTCTCGCCCCATGAAAAACAGTGTCCAAACTGCGAATCTGCAAATTCATGGAGGCCACCGGTCGCCCCCACACTGAAATAACCCCAGACGTTCTTACTGCTGCGAAAGTTCAGCTCCTGCACGGTGCCAGAACTGGGTTTGAAGCCCTGCGAGTGAGCACAAGCAAAACAAGTCAGTGGTGATAATTTAAAAGTACGTAACAGCGTTGTTCCCTCAGTGTTAAACAAACTGCGCTTTACCTCATCTGGGTTCTCGCTGGTGATCCGAGCAGCTATAACGTGGCCTCTTGGACTTGGTAGGCAGTCTGGAATCTCAAAGTTAATGACGTTGTCGCCCCACGGAGTTTCTCCATAGAGCAAGCGTATGTCCTTAATCCTATAAAGGGGGATGCCCATTGCAATCTATCAAAGATGAAACACTGAGTTAAAATGGGAGGCTTGGACCTGTACCTACAGTATCACAGTGAGGGTGAATTTTGTTCCGGGGTATACCTATGTTTCTGAGTCAACTAAATCAGATTTACCTGAAGTTGGGCAGCTGGCAGGTTTACATCTGCAATCATCTCTGTACAGGGATGTTCCACCTGTAGTCTAGGATTCAGCTCCAGGAAATGGAAACTTCCATCTTCAGAGAAGAGATATTCCACAGTACCAGCACTCACATAACCCACCATCTTGGCCAATCGCACAGCGTACTGAGCCAGAAAAAAAGATCAGATGAAATAGGTGAGAAATTAAGCAGAGCAGAAGATAACCTAGCTAAAGAAATCGCATGCCATGACCTAAACTGACCCGCTCCATTTGCTCAAAGGTTGAAGAAGCAGCTATGGTGGCCGGAGCCTCCTCTATGATCTTCTGGTGCCTTCTCTGGATGGAGCAGTCCCGTCCAAACAGAGAAATCGCATTTCCGTACTCGTCAGTCAGTATCTGGACCTCCAGGTGCCTTGCATGCTGAGCCAGTTGCATGACGAATATGGGTGAGCCGGGTACCTCTGTCTGAACCTGCGCTCAAAACACATGCAAACTGTAAGAGCTGCATCACAGTGCAGACAGAGTGGGTGGAATTACAATGTGAAATTAGAAACCACAAACCTGTCTAAAGAAACTTGGAAAATCCTCAGAACTTTCAACTTTTCGGATACCCTTTCCACCTCCACCCTCAGAGGCCTTGATGACAACGGGATAACCAATTCTCTCCGCCCCCTGCAAAGAAAAAACACATGAAATGTAACGTAGCAGAGAATACTTGCTTGATGGGGGTCATTACTTTTTAAAACAACAAAAAAATATGATCCCCGCCCACATATACTTACAGCCAGCCCATCGTCTACATCATGAACACAGCCCTTTGTGTAGATCTCTGGAGGAACGCTGATTACTTTGCCCAGTCTTTGGTCCTCTTCAGCCCAGTCGACTCTCAGACCTGGTGCACAATGACACACCAGATAAGAACTTATTTTGTGTGGAGCTGGATTCTGTGATATCACATAACAATCCAGGCTTCAAGTCACGTGCATATGGCTGATTCACAGTGGATGAACCTGTTTCAGGTGCTTTTTATGCACAAAGTTCCCTCACGAAGATGGCAAGAATCTTCTACCAAGCTGCTACCAACATACACACTGACTGCTTATGGAACGATGTGTTTAGCCCATGATAAACAGATGGTTGATAAAACCACCTGTAATTGTTTTAGTGCCTGCTCTTGTCCAATCTCCAAGAACAAGGAGGTACAAATTTAACACTGTCTATACCATCTACAGACAGCGCAGTATACTGTATCCCACTGCACATTATCAATGGTAAAAGTGTACAAGTGATGCATCACCTGATCCACTCCATGGTAGTGTGGGAATGTCAGCACTCTGGGCCACAATGGAAGAAGCCACCTTATCCCCTAAAGCCCACATGGCCTTGCTGGATGGCCCTGATAGAAACAGAAGTTAACAGTTAGATGTATCTAACCAAATGAAAGTGATGCAAATCGAATGCAAAATTCTGTTTTCATTTACCCAAGAATGATATTCCTGCTTTGTTCAGGAGCTCAGGCAGTTTGGGATTTTCAGATGCGTGACCCCAGCCGGCCCACACAGCCTGTACATAGTAATAAACAGAGACATTATCACAGCTGTTTATTAATGAGCAGGAAAAAAAAAAAAAAAGGTAAAGGGTGAAAAGTTCAACTCAGAGCCACGGCGTTGAGAAATGCACCTGCACTGGGATTCTTTTCGCAATGTCCACTATCAGCTCCACGTTTGCGTAGTTGTTGTTGTTGGTGCCACCCGGTACTGGCACGTAATGGTCAGCCATTTTAATGTATTCTACGAGGGAGGAGAGAAGACATAACAGGCAACATCATCATCTGCTGATTCACAGTTTCTTGTGTTTTTCTGTCACTCTAAAGCTGACAGGTGGTGATGGGTGCTGGGTAGAAAGAAGTGACCACGAGTACCTGCATTAGCTTTCAAGTCTTCGGGGGTTACCATGACAACAAAGCGGATTGTCCTCTCATTGCGAAACATTTCATAGGACCAGCGACGGATTGAACGCATACATTTGACCGCAGCGATGCCATTATTAGCTATCAGCACCTGGGAGAGAAAACAGTTGAGCAGCAGCGTCGTTGATGAATGAAAAGCATATTGTAACACACAAGAAGGATTTTGATTCTTACCTTTTCTATGACATGGTTGCCGCCAAATCGAGTGACGAGCTCGGCTGGAGAGGCCACGGTGAAGTCCCGCTGTAGATCCATCTTTCTGTGTTCACGTCCCTTCTTCACCAAGTGAGGACCGGACATGCTAGGCCTAGAGAGACAGCTCATAGTTACGTGTCGGTGAATATTTGCAGTCATCCAGGTCATGGTTTGTCCTAAAACAACTGGACTTTTTCTTGAGTTTTGGATGAGAAGTAAAACATGTTCAAGAAAACTCCAACAAGTCCAGCTGCCTTAGTTCTAGCTCATAGTTACTCGTCTTGCCCAACAGCACAATCAAAACCACAATCACCTGTTCTCTATACGACCTGCAAAACACATGAAATGATCTAGGAAACTTCACACTGCACATAATACCCCATATTATCAGATAGAAAACAGAAACAACCACAGTGCTCCTCAACAACCACAGACATCAACAGCCACATAACAGTGTCAATATGGGCCTGAGAACAAAACGACATGAGGGCAGCCAGCGGATTACAGCACCAAGAGTCAAAAAGACAAGTCAAAGTTCAGTGTCTCTCTGCAGAGACAGACTGAGGACCAGCCTAATCGTTTTTGACCTTATCTTTAAAATTAGATCATTACGAGTGCTCTGCACGGAAACCAATTCCCAGAAAGTACGATGCCGAGACTGGAGACTTTCTAGAAATGAGGCTGTGACAACCACCACGACTAAAATGCTTTATTTTTTTGTCAAGAAATGTTTGATCATAGGCGACTTAACTACCATCTTTAATTTGAGACAGACTAGAAATGACCTTCAGTCTTCATATTTTCTGAGATCTAAAGTGTAAAAAAACTAATAATTACACTCCTTAAGGTCTATAATGTTATTTTACATAACACTGGAAGAATAATTAATAGATGTCAGTGAAATCTAGAAGTTGGGATACTCTATCGATCAATGGTGTAGGGTTTATGAGCAGGGAAAGGTGCAAGATGCCTTTAACGTGTCAAAGTAGATACAATCAGCTGTCTAATAAACAGACGATTTAAAGTGTTTGGTATCAAATAAGAAGCTGCACTTCATTATCAATTGGTAATGATTTCGTTTTACTAGGGATCCTCGGACAATCAAAAGAGCAGCATTAAATGCTGTTTTGATTTTGGTTTCCTGTTATTTTAAACCCTACGACATGTATACCAGCAGCATTACAACCCACTGAACACTAATTAAGACTAAACACCTACACATTTTTTTTTTTTACATGTTTTGCAACAGAGAACTTGCCTGGATACGGGATACCACCAGTCGAACATTTCACGTACATACCATTGTTAACTGCTGGCTCGTGTCTTGTTCTTTCCAAAGTCTCGTTGCGATAGCACCACCAGCTACTTGTACTTTCACAGAAATCCTGTCCCCACGTTGAGATTATCACTGAGAAACACCTGCTTTGCATCTGTGGGCTATACTGTACTGGTGCAGCGCTATTCTGTCTGGGCTGATGTGAACTTTAAACCTAACTCATGTTGTGCTGTTCACTAAGGAAATGCAATCTGTGTCTGATAACATTTGCCAGTTTCGATGCCATGCACTTTCCTTTTTAGGAGACATGCATGATGTCAAAACGTTAAAACCTGTAAGCTCACTGCCCTGCTGTTTCATGGTGATAGCAAGCTACAAGCATATTCTGGTCTGTTTTACGCTTCCCCCTCTGCAAAAAGTACTCATTGTTGGGGACTTTTTTTTCTTTTTTTTTTTATTTCCTCTAACGCACATGTGCCAACCCAGGCTCTGTACAGTTACATAACTACAGAATGGCCATAAGAGCGAGCGTTCCCGTTCATAAACACGTCTGCAGAGCGTTCATTAAGCACACAGTAGCAGTCCGTTATTTTTCATTCCTTCTGCAGCTCTAACATAAAGAATGAGATAACTGTCCACATACCGGACGCTGCTGCTAAAGTTTCAGATTACAAAGAACGGCGCCAGACCTCTTTATGAGACTTACCTCTGGAGATACGGGAACAAGTTGAGACTTTTGCTCTCTTCCCCTCCATTATGCAGCATTTTTTATTGTGCAAGGTTACGTAGTAGCAAAGATGGGTTTCAAGACCAAAACAAAAAGTTCTCTACAAAGTGCTTCCTGTGCCGTGCTTCCTTCTCTCCTCCCACATGTGCAGCAAAATATTTAGAGACTCCCTGTGACAGTTCACTGGCTGCTCTTTACGAATATAAACACGGCAAAGCTGTTCCACACATTAAAGAAAACAGCCTGTAGGGAAAGTTTAGGAGACGAATAGGCTGAAACTCTCATACAAACAAACCCAAATAGATTTATTTTCCCTTTAAGCATTTTACAAAAGTAAAAAATATATGTTTTTTTTGCAGAAAAAAATGAAGAATCTTACCTTCCTCCCTTTCATGATGATTCCCACAAGTTCCACAAGCACACATAGCTTCTGAATAAGTCAATCGGAGACAAAATGTCAAGCCGAACACGTAGCCGCGTGCACCAAACAACTCTTCTGACCCTTCATCATATCATTTACTATCCAGCTTGGTATAAAAATAACCCTCACCTCGGCAGACTTTAAGGAAAAAATACTAGAAGACTGCAAAAACGACAAATTCGTGGAGGATTTGCTTTGTGCCGTGACCTCAAGTCACAACACCAGCAGTATTCAAAGTCACTGGCCGAGGCTCTTGTTCCAATAATAGAGCCGAGATGTTTGGTATGCGACAATAACGCAGGTCAACTCGATGAAGTCAGGTGATAACGTGCAGCGTGTGGAGCACCGGGCGAGAAGGAGCACGTTGCCAAACGGACAACATGTTTGAGCCACAGATTTCTGAGCAGGTAAATTTGCTCAGACAAGGGTTTAAATCTAAGTGCAGTTACATAAAGGAGCATTGAGAATGTACCTGATACCAGACAGTTGACAATAATAGAAAAAATATAGAGAAAATAAACAGAAACTAAGTCTTACCTGATGCGTGAAGAGCTGAGCTGTGGCACTGCGGAGGAAGCCTGCTGAGGGGAAGGTTTAGAGTTGTTTAAAGGTGGCTGAGATGCTCCACTTGGAGGTTTCGTGAGAAGAGGCTCCTCATCTGAAGAGTTGTCCTCCGATGCTCCGAGTATGAACTTGAGGCGTTCCCTCGCTTCAGGCCCGGAGCTGAGCATTGGTGCGATTGCTTTAGAACGTTTCTGGGTGGTCTGCGGCAGCGACGACGGCTTCTCTGAATTTACCTCAGAGGAGGCCTGCGGAGGCTCAGAGGCAAGTGTTTTGACTTGAAGACCCGCGGACTCCCTGTCACGCAGAGGACCGTCATCCTCACTGTGCGCCGAGGCAGCCGCAGCTGATGACGGGGAATGTAGGTCCTCCTTGCCTGTTGAAGGACCACGCTCAGATGGAGAGTCCTCTCCTTTCATTGCTGTCGTATTGGTGTTAATCCTCCACAGCAGCAACAATATCCACAGGATTAATCCCGAAACTGCAAACAGGAGCATTCACAGACATCCTCGTCCTGAGACTGCAACAAGAACAAGGCGAACATTAAAATTCATACAAGAGAGAAGACGAAAAGAAACAATAGAATATTTTAGGGACAGTTGGATATACAAATTTTGAATTTATATTTATATACAGTACTTTAACCGTACATTAATTTCACTTTGCACTTCAACACTACAATATTCTGATGGAAAATATATTGACGTGGTCTGATGCATATTGTCTACTGTACGTAGCTACTATTTATGTGTAGGACATTTTTGCAAACTGACTTATTTTACATGTGTACTTGTCTTGTTAACTGAGGCAGATATAACATGACCCACTTTCCCCACAGGGATCAATGAAGTATTTCTGATTGTGATAAGTCATTGACTGATTGTTTCTGTCTAGTATTTGAGAAGAAAAACATAAAAAGTCTCAGTTTCGGTTCTTGTGTAAATTAATACACCAGACATAAGAAGAAAACATGGGCTGAATAAATTGAATTAAACTTGACACTGTCATCTGACGTTTCTGAACGAACAATAATCAAAAACAAAATGTTGTAACTGAGAAAATAATCATCAGATCTCATGTTTTTTTTTTTCCGGAAAACATCTGAGAAAACGTACTGCTACGTAGCATCTAAGTCTGTGTACTATTCTAGTCTGACGACCTTTCTGTTGAGGCGGTCAGAGGTCAGGAGCCCTGTCAGGACAGGGGCATTCTGGGTAATTTGAGATAAAAACAGCATATACATTTATATATTTGGATCCATGCAAGCGGCCATTAAAATTTGCACAGCCACGCGCACGCTCTTGTTGACCATGAGACATATAACCGGCAAAGATATTCCAGCAGGCTGCGTTTCCCGGCCAGCGTCTTGTAAACAGTCTGTCCACAACAGCTGACAAGAGAGCCCGGCGTGGCTGCTTCATTTGGGGTAAAGGTCAACACTGAGAGTTAGGATGAAGGAGGTCACAACATCCACAAAGAGAGAAGCCATACATACTGGCACGTGTTGGAGTAAAGGAATTAAAATCATGTGTGAAGAAGAAATGCAAGCGAAACGAACGTGGATTCCTTGTGCTAGTCTTACCATATTAGGAAGTGAAAACAGGGATTTATAAACATGTGAACGAGACAAGGAGACTTTTGTCCTCTTTGACTTTGGGGATTGACAGAAACAAAGGAAAGGCTGAGCCATCATTTTCCATAAGAGGCCTTGTTATCGGAAAGAACTAATTTATAAAGTAGCTTAATTTTATGTGTCATATCTTAAAAATAGAAGAGATTAAAAATAACTCTGAAGAAAAGGTGGTGACTTCACAGGTTAACTAGAATAGTTACAGTGTGATGACTTCAGCTCCATACTGACCTCAACTCACAGTAAAACGCACACAAAATACTCCTATTTCTGAACCAAGTACACAAATACACAAACCTGTCCTTCAAAACATCAAGTTAGACACAAAAATGAAGACGTTAACTTCTAATAATTCAGATTTAACTGGACATTTCGCTGCCTCGTAGAGAGCAGCTGATCTGTGTAAGCTGATTTGTGAATGGTTAAAAGTGTATTAACTTGTAAACACGTGTTATTGGCACTCACCGCCGCAGAAAACGAGCCGCTGAGCTCCGTCTCTTTCGTTGCTGTTGTTGCTGCTGCACTCCGTAAGCTACTTAGCTACCATGACTGTATTTACTCATTACTCTGGGTTATTTTGAATCAAATAACATTCGTCACTGTTTCGGCCAGAATCCGCTCAAAGCCGGTGATGCGTTTATGGTCTTCAACATGCCAAAAGCTGCAAATGTCAAAGACAAACACCACCGGTATAGACTTCCTTCTGCAACCACTCAGCTGTACCTCCCCCTCCTCCGCCTCCTCCGTGGTGGTGGGATAGTAAACATGTGTGGGGTGGGGGATAACGGGGGGTTTCAAGCCCCTCCCAGGAAGAAGGGGGTCTTACGAAGAAGATCGTTTATCAACAAGATGTTTGCAATCGAGGTGATAAAACAGAAACCAGGCGCTCTGATAAAACGTACAAGTGATGCGCACAAATGAAATGGGACAAATGTGTACTTTCACAAGATAGTCCAAGATAACTCAAGGTAGATATTTTACTCCAAAATGTATTATTATTTCATATCCTGTGTTATTGCCACATGCACATTAAGGAAACATGTTTCTCTGTACAATGACATTTCTATCCGATTCTATTTCATTATTTATCTTTTATAGCTTCTCTTTTTGCTCTTGTTATTTTTTTTTATTCTGCATTTTCTGTAAGCTGTTGTAAACTGCAATTTCCCCATTGCGGGACTAATAAAGGTTTTTATTATTCTTATTCTTATTCCTTTGCTGCCTACAAACAATATAAGGTATAAAATGGACAAATAATAATAAAAGCACATAAAAGCAGCATGAATACAACAGAAATATGGGCTAAACTGCATTAGAGGCTAATTTTATACTATTAATATGTGTGTAAACTGCAATGAACTAATAAAAGTAAAAATAAACATGTTCAATGTTGCTGTTGCCTGATATGAAACCAATGTGACTTCCCTGTCGCGTGTCTTACAAAAATGTGGAAGCTGGCATTTACAGCGACTTCCCTGTGTCCTTAACGCCGCATTCAATTTTAATGGAGGCCAACACCGGAAGAGACCGCGAGGCGGTGGAGACCTGTTGGTGTGAGCAGATCATCTTCTCATAAACGATCTTTGTTCGCCCTGGGCTCAGCTCTACTCTCGCGGTATCTGCAGGAACGCGCCAAATTAAGAAAACACAGCCCGTGTCAGTGACAGCGGCAGAGAAAAGTAGAGGACATAACCTGCGAAATATTTTTCAAATGCAGCTTTACTTGTGCGTTTCTTAGAAGCTAGGAGGTGTTTTATTTATTCACCGTACTGTGGCCGGAACACGGAAGATAGAAGATGGTTCTGCAAAATAGTGGACGGTTCAGAGCGGACCGAGGACAAAGTGGAGGAGACCAGGAAAACCAGTGAGTCTGCGTTTAGTGACTGTAAACAGATAAAAATGTACTGTGAGTGACGGATATTAGACGGGTCAGTGGCTGTCAGAGGGAAACGCGGGACTTAACGTGGCTGTTACTGTGTCTGTGTCTGAACCAGGGATGATGGCTCCTCGATGTCGGCTCTCAAGCGGCTGGAGCGAAGCCAGTTCACGGACGAGATGGACGCTCGCTTCGGGTTCGACAGGATGAAGGAGCCGGGCGAGAAAACAGGCTGGTTGATCAACATGCACCCTGTAAGTCAGAGTGATGTGCGTCCTGCTGCTGAGCTTCTCCAGGAGAAGAAGTCGCACTTAACACTTTCATTTTTTCCTCCTGTGCCTTTTCCAGGTAGAGATCCTGGATGAAGACAAGCGGATGATCAGTGCTGTGGACTATTATTTCATACAGGAGGATGGAAGCAGGTTCAAGGTGTGTTGGAGAAAACACAGTGGTGTCAGACAGCTTTTTAAATATCAAACATGTCTAACTTATTCTGGCTAATATTTATTGTGTCTGCAGGTGGCTCTTCCATTCAAGCCTTATTTTTACATTGCTACAAAAAAGGTAAGCCAACGACCCTGGCTTATTTGTTTTGCCATTTAAACACGTAAAACAAAATTAAAGACTTAAAGACGTTGCTTTTCTTTCCAGAACTGCGAGAGGGAAGTCATCTCATATTTGTCTAGGAAGTTTCAAGGGAAGGTGGCAAAGCTTGAAATTATCCCAAAAGAGGATCTGGACCTGGTGAGAGTTTAGTTTTAGTCTCAATACGTAAAGATGTAGCACGTCTCAAACCTCCAAATGAAACGGGGCAAAGCACTCACATGTGTCTTACATGTATTAGCACAGAGCCATAACATTATGACCACTGACAGGTCAAGTGATTGACAGTGATTATCTCATCATCATGGTACCTGTTAGTCGGTGATGTATAATTGGCAGCAAGTAAATATTTTGTCCTGTGATGAGTGGAAGTATTGGACAAATTGTGATGGCTACACGCCTGTGTTTGAGCATCTCCAACACCGCAGCTCTTGATTCACATGGGGAACGAAGGCTGTCCAAAGTGGTCCAAAAGATGAGCTACTGTAGCTGAAACCGCTGGAAAAGTTAATCCTGGTTCTGATAGAAACGTCTCTGAACACACAGTTTACATCCAAAGTTTGCTTGTATTGGGCTGCTTAACGACAGACAAGTCAGGGCGTCCTTGCTGACCCCTGTCCACTGCTAAAAGAGCCTGCAATGGGCATGTGATCATCAGAACTTGGACACCAAGCAGTGGGAGGTGATGGTCTGGGCAGGTGTATGACGTATTCTTTTATATCGCACGGATGATTAATTTAGCTGTGGGACATATGACACACCACAAGCTTGGTGTAACCTGTATCAAAGTAGCATCTATATAAATAAATGTCAGGACCCAGGTTTCCAAAAAGAACATTATATTGTTGTGAGATCATAAATGTTATTAGTTTCACAGGTTTGTGGTTTTAATGTTTTGGCTGATCAGTGTAGTTTTGTTTTAGTGTGCTTTGAAATCATTGAAATGATTCATATTGTTAAAAACACAGAAACAAAAATCCATTGCTGTATTCTTTTACCTCCACCAACCAACATTTGTCCTCTGCAGCCGAACCATCTGGTTGGCCTGAAGAGAAGCTACGTCAAACTGTCTTTCAACACCGTGGACGACCTGATCAAGGTCAAACGGGAGATTTCCCCAGCTGTGCGCAAGAACAGAGAGCGGGAGCAGTCCAATGACACCTACACCTCCATGTTATCAGGGTATCACCAAGTCGTCAATCACAATAACTTCCTGTAATGTGACGTTTCCAGTTTTGTAACGATCGCCTGTGGTCGTTCTTTCAGCGCCTTATCGGGTGGCAACGTGACCTCGGCAGAAGAAGACGGGATGTCAAAGAGCATTTCAGATCAGCTGGACAACATCGTGGACATGAGAGAGTATGATGTGCCGTATCACGTACGAGTGTCCATCGACCTTAAGATCCACGTGGTAAAAACTCACCTCCTGTTATCCAAGAGTTTAATAAATCATCTGAGACCCCTGTGTGTCTAATTGTTCCTGCCTTTACTTCTCAGGCTCATTGGTACAATGTTCGATACCGAGGCAGCGCTTACCTGCCAGAGATCGTACGAAGAGACGATCTCGTAGAGCGGCCAGTACGAAGATTTTATTATTTTGTTGTTCATATAGAATCTTACTGAAGGATGTCAGAGCTTGTATTTAAAACATGGTTTCATCTGTTCTTTCAGGACCCTGTTGTTTTGGCTTTTGACATCGAGACCACCAAACTTCCACTTAAATTCCCAGACGCAGAGACGGATCAAATCATGATGATCTCCTACATGATCGATGGACAAGCAAGTCTCGTTTAATTCACAAGTTGTTACGTTTCAGTTCGTAATAAATGTCACGCCGCTCGTACTGACTTTGTTTTTTTTTTCTCAGGGCTTTCTGATCACGAACAGAGAGATCGTCTCTGAGAACATTGAGGATTTTGAGTTCACTCCCAAACCTGAATATGAAGGGCCCTTCACTGTCTTTAATGAGGATGACGAGGTAACTACATGACAGTAGATGTAGAGTAAATAAAAAATAAAACTCTTCGATGGTTGTGTGAATGTATAATAACATGTTGTAACCTTGTGTGCAGGCTGCACTTATTCAAAGATGGTTTGATCACGTTCAAGAAACGAAGCCAAACATCTTTGTAACCTACAACGGAGACTTCTTTGATTGGTAGGCTGTTATTTAATTACTCATACACAGAGAATTAAAACTTATTGTCTCATTCCACTGTGTTGAACACATTGTCTTGATTTCCTCAAGGCCTTTTATTGAGACTCGGGCTGCCCTCCACGGACTGAGCATGCACAGGGAGATTGGTTTCCAGAAGGATAATCAGGGGGAGTACAAGGCCAGTCAAGCCATCCACATGGACTGCTTAAGGTTTGTACAACTTGACATAAAATGATATCAGAGTGCTTAAATTTCCGACTCCATCCTTCCAACCTGCTTCTCCTGTGTGTCAGGTGGGTAAAGCGAGACAGCTACCTGCCGGTGGGAAGTCACAATCTGAAGGCAGCAGCGAAGGCTAAATTGAGCTACGACCCAGTGGAGCTGGACCCAGAAGAGATGTGCCGCATGGCGACTGAAGAGCCACAGGTACAGTAATAGACTTCTGTTTTTACAGCCCAGAAAATAAAGATTCAGATTGTTTTGAAATTTTTTTCTTTCTTCCTGTCAGACGTTAGCAACCTACTCCGTGTCCGATGCTGTTGCCACATATTACCTGTACATGAAATATGTCCACCCCTTCATCTTCGCTCTGTGCACCATCATCCCCATGGAGCCTGATGAGGTTTGTATGTGGTGTGTGTAATGAAAAAAAACTCAAATCTGAAAAACAAACATGTATTTGACAATCATCTATTTCTGTCCACCTGCCTGTTAACCAGGTGTTGCGTAAAGGTTCTGGGACGCTGTGTGAAGCCTTGCTGATGGTGCAGGCCTTCCACGCCAACATCGTCTTCCCCAACAAGCAGGAGCAGGTCTTCAACAAACTGACAAACGACGGTCACGTCATGGACTCTGAGACCTACGTGGGCGGCCACGTGGAGGCGCTGGAGTCTGGAGTGTTTCGCAGTGACATCCCCTGTCGTTTTAAAATGGTACCGTGGAGCTCCCTTCTTCTCAACGCTCATTTTTCATCACGCTTGTGTGTTTTAAATGCGGCCATTTGGTGTGTTGACAGAACCCAGCTGCATTTGACTTCCTGTTGCAAAGAGTTGAGCGAACAATGCGTCACGCTGTTGAGGAAGAGGAGGGCGTCCCTTTGGAGCAAGTCACCAACTTTAATGAGGTATGTTGACCTTTTTAGTTTGTTTCTTTTTCTTTTGTTTCGTCATTCTGCATCGAAGCTTGGATGACTCTGGTATTTATTTTTTTTCAGGTGTGTGATGATATCAAAAATAAGCTGATCTCACTGAAGGAGGTTCCAAACAGGATTGAATGCCCCCTCATCTACCATCTGGACGTCGGGGCCATGTACCCCAATATCATTCTCACTAACCGCCTGCAGGTAAAATTGAAAACAGACACAAAAAATTGGGGTTACATGTAGAAAAAGATTCACCATTTTCATTTTCTACTTCCTTAGCCATCAGCTATGGTTGATGAGGCCACCTGTGCTGCCTGTGACTTTAACAAGCCTGGTGCCACCTGCCAGAGGAGGATGGCCTGGCAGTGGAGAGGGGAAATCAGTAAGTTAATGTCGTGTAACTTTGTTCTGGACGTGACTCAGGTTTGTTCTTCTAAACAAAACTAAAACTTTTACCTCTTTCTTCCGTTTCTGCAGTGCCTGCCAGCCGCAGTGAGTTCCACCGCATCCAGCAGCAACTTGAGTCTGAGAAGTTCCCGCCGTTTTTCCCCAACGGTCCACCTCGAGCTTTCCACACTCTGAACAGGGAGGAGCAGGCCAAGCACGAGAAGAAACGTCTGGCAGGTACTTTCAATTTTTTTTCAAGCAACCTAAATGACCAGTTGGCAAAGCATAGCTGAAGCCGTCTTTTTTTCCTCTCTATCAGACTATTGTAAGAAGGCCTACAAGAAGACACACGTCACCAGGCTGGAGGAGCGGGTTACCACCATCTGTCAGAGAGAAAACTCCTTCTACGTCGACACCGTCAGAGCTTTCAGAGATCGGCGTTACGAATTTAAAGGACTTCACAAGGTATGTAAAGATGTAGATGATCTGTCTATCTTTAGTCGGCTGCTTCAAGCAAATGGGTTGCTCCATATGAGCTGGGTTCTGCTCAAGGTTTCTTCCGTTATAAGGGAGTTTTTTCTTGCCACTGTCACCTTAGTGCTTGTAAAGCATCTTGAGACAATTTGTATTGTTATTGACACTATATTAATAAAACTGAACGTTCAAATTCTCTGTAAATCATTTCTTACTCGTGCTGCCTCTGCTTAAGGTGTGGAAGAAGAAACTGTCGTCAGCTCAGGACAGTGGAGACGCTGCTGAGGTGAAGCGCTGCAAAAACATGGAGATCCTGTACGAGTCTCTTCAGCTGGCTCACAAGTGCATTCTTAACTCGTTCTACGGCTATGTCATGAGAAAAGGGTAGGAGCCAGCTGCAGTTTCAATCAGTGTTGCTTGAGCTGCTCTGAAATCTGTCAGCGCTGCTGACCTGACGCCGTCCGTGCTGTCTCTGTTTCGCCATCAGGGCCCGCTGGTACTCCATGGAGATGGCCGGTATTGTGTGCTTCACCGGAGCCAACATCATCACTCAGGCCAGAGAGCTCATCGAACAAATAGGGTGAGTGTGTTAGTGAGAATGTGACACCTAATTACAGGAAGTGCCTTCTTGGATAGAGCAAGGTCGGATCAAATGAGACTGAAAATGATCCACTGCCTTGTTTAAGAACGTTTCATCAGCAGATGTAGGCTTGAATCCAGATCAGACATCAAGGTTTATATCTTTTCCTGTAACCTGTGCAGTTTGTTGCAGGTCAATATACTTTTTCTATTTCTTACACATTCCTCTTGTACCACTCTTCTCCTCCTCAGGAGACCTCTGGAGTTGGACACTGATGGTATCTGGTGTGTCCTCCCCAACACATTCCCTGAGAACTTTGTAGTAAAGACCAGTAATGAGAAGAAGCCCAAGGTGACCATCTCCTACCCGGGGGCCATGCTGAACATCCTGGTGAAGGAGGGATTCACCAACGATCAGTACCACGAGCTGGTCGACCCCGCGTCCCTCACTTACAACGTCCGGGCAGAGAACAGCATCTTCTTTGAGGTGGATGGACCGTACCTGGCAATGATCCTGCCGGCCTCTAAAGAGGAAGGCAAGAAGCTGAAGAAGAGGTATGGCTGTATTTTTTATTTTTTTTTTATTTGCTGTGATTGAATAATTAAACCCTGGTCCATTAAGTGATTTATTGTCTCCTTTAGGGGGACGTCAGTATTAATATTCATCAGGATTTAAGACCTCTGTTGTCTTTAGGTACGCTGTGTTTAATGAGGATGGCTCTCTGGCTGAGCTGAAGGGTTTCGAAGTGAAAAGAAGAGGAGAGCTCCAGCTCATTAAGATCTTTCAGTCATCTGTGTTCGAGGCTTTCCTCAAAGGTACCACTCTGGAGGAGGTCTACGCATCAGTGGCTAAGGTGGCCGACTACTGGCTGGATGTGCTGTACAGCAAGGTAAATATCTATGATTGCATGCTGGAGAACAGTACTTTATTGTCATTTCATATTTATAAAAGTCCATTATTAGGAAAAAAAAACCTCATTGAAACTATAATCTTCACAATAACCTGATTAATTTCACTGGTTTTCCAGGCGGCCAACATGCCAGACGCAGAGCTGTTTGAACTGATTTCAGAGAATCGTTCAATGTCCAGGAGGCTCGAGGACTACGGAGAGCAGAAGTCCACCTCTATCAGCACAGCTAAGAGACTGGCTGAGTTCCTGGGAGATCAGATGGTGAAAGATGCTGGTCTGAGCTGTCGCTACGTCATCTCCCGGAAACCAGAGGGCTCCCCTGTCACAGAAAGGTGGGGTTATATTTGAAAATGAAAAAGCATACTGGTGGACGGTGTAAAGGCTCTTAGAAACTAAACGCCACTTTGACACAGTCATACCTGAAGATGTGAAGCATATTATTATAATGTCCTCAGCTCAGAGCTGGCTGAGGATGATCGTTTCATTTCATCCCCATCTCGTTTCACTGTGGATAAAAATCCAAAGCAAATAAAAAACAGCTTGGCCACGATGACAAACATGATGGAGCGTCTGTGGTAAGCAGCGCCAAATAAAATGTTCTTAGACGTTTTGTTTCTCAATGTAAATGTCTCTGGAGAACAGGCACTTTGTCCTATTACCAGAAGTAAAAGCCTTGGGTTTGACGCTGACTAATTTGTGGTTCTCCCCATCAGGGCCATACCTCTGGCTATCTTCCAGGCAGAGCCCAGTGTGAAGAAACATTTCCTTCGTAAGTGGCTGAAGATGCCCAGCTTGCATGACTTGGACATTCGCTCTGTGAGTATTTAAGAACGACGTTGGAAACAAACAACAGAGGGATGGGCCTTTTATTCCTTCTCTGATTTTAGTGACATGATCTTCAATAATAATAATGTCTTTTTGTTTGTTTTGGGCCTTTCCAGATTCTTGATTGGAGCTATTACATAGAGAGGTTGGGTAGTGCCATCCAGAAAATCATCACCATCCCTGCCGCTCTGCAACAGGTTGGAAAAAAAATAAATAAAACAACTCAAATGCGACAGTTCTTTCAGAGTATTTATCTAGACATTAATTTAAATTGCTTCTGTAATAAGGTGAAGAATCCAGTTCCCAGAGTGAGGCATCCTGACTGGCTCCATAAGAAACTCCTGGAGAAAAATGACATCTACAAGCAAAAGAAAATTAGTGAACTGTTCACCAGTGAGGGAAAGAGACAGGTAGGTTCACCTCACAGCAAAATATCCCATCAATCTACCTCCATACCTTCATATTTTTCTAAATGTTCTTGTCTTTCTCAGGTGGCCCATCAGCCTCTTGAAGCAGGTCAAGCTGCTGACATAGAGGACTTCGGGATGCGAGCCAAACCTCTGCAGCCGGCCATTCTCATCAGCACCAAGCGGAAGCGGGCTTCACAGGGAGACGACAGCCAGGTTGAGTCCCAGGACGTCGAGCTCACGCAGTCCTGGAGAGAGATCCTGGGACCACCCCCGCCTATGGGAAAGACACGGGTAGGAAACCAGCAGTCTTGATGTACCTATTCCTGGTACATTCACAGTGCATTTGAACTGACACTGAAGATGCGTCTATTAGTGCTAATTTTAAGGAGTGTGTGTATGCAGGAGGAGCGTCTAGTGTGGCTGCGTTACCATAAGAAGAAGTGGGAGCTGCAGCTGAGGCAGAGGAAGGAGAGAAAGAAGAGGAGGAGGCTGCTGGATGGTGAAGCTCAGCCTGTTGGAGGAGGACTGATCAGGGACGGCCCAACCACAGGCCTGGGAAGCTTCCTTCGCAGGACAGCACGCAGCATCCTGGACATGCCATGGCAAATCGTGCAGGTGTGGAAAAGGCACCTGATTAATCATCCTGAAATAATTTAAATAAATAACACAATCTAGAGAAAATAATATGTGATGTTCTGTTTGGTGTCTCCCAGATTGCAGAAACGAGTCACCCTGGTCTATATAAGCTGTGGGCCGTGATTGGAAACGACCTCCACTGCATGAAACTCAACATCCCACGTGTCTTCTATGTCAATCAGAAAGTCCCAAAACAGGAGGAGGGAGCCACGTACAAGAAGGCATGTAACAAAAAAAAAAGACAACTCTGCAGTCTCTGTAAATGCTGAGAGTATGTTAACCAAAGTGACGTTTCTGTGGCTTCAGGTTAACCGCATGCTTCCTCGCTCCAACATGGTGTACTACCTTTACGAGTACTGTGTACCGGAGGACATGTACCAGGAACACATCAATGAGATCAACGCCGACCTCTCTGCACCAGACATCGAAGGCGTCTATGAGACACAGGTTTCTATATATTCATCTCCATTGCTTTTATTATTTCAACTATAATGCCTTCTTTGTGTACAGAAAGAACAATGGTTGACCGTGTTTTCCCTCCTTTTAGGTCCCCTTGCTGTTTCGTGCACTGGTTCAGCTCGGGTGTGTGTGCATGGTGAATAAACATGTTGTGAGGGATCTGGCGGGCAGGGAGGCGGACACTTTCGATCTGGAGCATCTGGAGATGAGGTCTCTGGCCCAGTTCAGCTACCTGGAACCTGGTAAGACACTGTTTGCTGAACTGATGTAAAAAGTATCCTGCAGAGATGATATTTTGTGGGTTTAAATTTGTCATTTGATTTCCCTTCTTACCTGAAATTGGCCTGTATTGGCTTTGAATTATGATTTACATGACTCTGTAATGTTTGTGTTCCTCTCAGGGAGTGTTCGACACATGTACTTGTATCATCACAGCCAGGGCCACAAAGCTCTGTTCGGCCTGTTCATCCCCTCTCAGCGCAAAGCTAGCATCTTTGTCCTGGACACAGTAAGAATAATACAAGTCTTCATTTGTTTCCCACCATTTTGTTGGTGTTTTAACGCACATCGTACCATATCTGGTCTGATCTCTAAGAAGAAGAAGAAGAAGAAGGAATGTGTTTTACTTTTCATTTTGAGCCCAGTGCATTGTCCTCCAGCTCTAGAGAATCATTCTTGAGCTCCGTCATCATTCTGTGCTTGCAGGTTCGAAGCAATCAGATGCCCAATCTGAGTAACCTCTACACAGCTGAGCGCACCGCCCTCCTGGAGAAGACAACAGAGGATCTCCTGCCTCCAGAAAAACACAACTTTGAGGTCCGGGCTGAAAACGACATGAAAGCTATCTCCCGTGCACTGCAACGCATTCTGCTAAACTACAAGGTAAAACACATTCATATTTGTTCCTTGAATTATCTTTGCAATGAATACATTATAGATCATGATCATGAGGGTGTGACTACATTGGTGATTGTCTGCTGTTTACAGGATGAGCGTCGCGGACCCACCCTCATCGCTGTGCAGTCAAACTGGGAGCTGCGGCGACTGGCAGCAGGGATGCCGGTGCTGGAGGAGTTCCCCGTCGTTCCAGTACACGTGGTTGATGAGATCAGCTATAATGTGCTCGACTGGCAACGCCATGGCGCGAGGCGCATGATCCGCCACTACCTCAACCTGGACAGCTGCTTGTCACAGGCTTTTGACATGGCCAGGTACAAACTACACATCCTTCTGTAGAGTTTATATTCCCAGAACACTTACTGTAAGGCTGTGAGGATGGATTTATTTACTACCTTACCAGCCTCTGACAAAGTTTATATTCAGTCAGTAATTATTTTTTCCAGAAATATTTTTAACAACTTTATTAATGTCTCTCACTTTCAGATATTACCACTTGCCTGTGGGAAACTTGCCTCAGGATGTGTCCATCTTTGGGTCAGATTTGTTCCTGGCGAGACATCTACGTAAACACAACCACCTGTTGTGGCTTTCACCCACAGCCAGGCCCGACCTCGGAGGAAAAGAGGCAGATGACAGTCGTCTGGTCATGGAAAGCGATGACAGGGCCTCTGTGGAGATCAACTCTCAGGGATGTTATTCCACAGGTACACAAACGGCAGGAAGCACCGGGAAAGAAAAATGGTAAAAGCGTCTTACTCTGCATTTATGGATTTATCGTGCTTCTTCCACAGTTTGTGTGGAGCTGGACCTGCAGAGCCTGGCTGTGAACACCATCCTCCAGTCGCAGCACGTCAATGACATGGAGGGCGGAGCCAGTCTGGGCATCAGTTTTGATGTGATCCAGCAGGCCTCACTGGAGGACATGATGACAGGAAACCAGGGCGCCAGCGCTCACGCTAGCTACGATGAGACTGCTCTGTGCTCCAACACCTTCAGGTGAGTAAACTTCTGCTGACAGTTTCAACCTACTTGTGCTATAACAATAGAGGTGTGGCAGGTCGGCCTTTTAAGTTATGCTTCTTCTATTTAAGGAAGCCCATCGTGTTTTATGTGTTTTGCTCACTGTTTTCCTTGTGTTGTATGAGCAGGATCTTAAAGAGCATGGTGGTTGGATGGGTCAGAGAGATCACGCAGTACCACAACGTGTACGCAGACAACCAGGTGATGCACTTCTACCGCTGGCTGCGTTCTCCCAGCTCTCTGCTCTACGACCCTGCACTTCACCGCACCCTGAACAACATGATGAAGAAAGTGTTTCTGCAGTGAGTGCCAAATCCTTTGTACTACATAAATCATCATTTATTTAGTCATATCTGGAAAATATCTGTTTTGAAATGATGTTAAAATCTCCGACTTGTTTATGAGAACTGCAGTGTCCTCATCACCAGTTTACCAGCAGACGCCCATGGTATTTTACTTACTTCACTACACTCTCATGATAGCTCTGTTCCCATCATTTAATAAAGCTCTCAAGCTTTTTTGTAAATCAGCTTTCTGTGTCTGCACCAAAGTGCCCAAACAAAATTAATTGTAACCGAATACGATAATCAGACAATTGTGCATCTTCTGTGTACCACGTTGATATCAAAGAACAGGAAGAGGCGACTGACTGGCTTGTGTGACTCAAGACATCAGCTGTGGTAAAATGTTATCAGTGGTTGGTCTTGAATTGGTTTATGAACATGAGAAATTGAACACGATAACTGTGTCCACTGTGATTATCAACCTGACCTTTCTTTTTTTCTTGCTTTGAAACAATAACACATCCCAGGATAACACTGTCAAACTTCCATAAAATATATATTTTTGCATCATCTCCATGTTAGACCTTTATCAGGCAAATGCCAAACTAACAGAAGCCATGAAATAGAAGAGGAGGTGGGACAGTTTTTCACATGCAGTGAAATGCGTAACAGCTGTCAGTATCCTTTTCTTCAACTAATCATTCTCTCGTTCTGCTGTCAGGTTGGTCTCAGAGTTCAAACGTCTGGGTTCTACCGTGGTGTATGGAAACTTCAACAGGATCATCCTGTGCACTAAAAAGCGGAGGATCGACGATGCCATTGGCTACGTTGAATACATCACCAACAGGTCAGATATTTATACTCCACATACCATGTATGTTGCTATTAGGGGTTGAACAACTTCGGATTGTTTAAAGTCGACTAATATTTGGTGAAAGTCACATCGACATCGAACACAGTAGAAAGTAATGCTTTGCAACAATGAAATCTATAGAAGTATTTCCATGCTTGATGAACCACAAGTTTGCTGAGATGACCCACTGGGCTCCTCACCTGTCTTCTCCGATGCATCCGTGCTGTTATTTTCACGTGATTGCCGAATAGTCGACCTCCTGCTTAAAGCGTCGTCGCACAGCAGTAAAGTGCGTATGTCCATACATTTAATAAGGTCAACATTATGTATTTTTAAACTATACATTACGGCAGTGTTCTTGACTGTGAAATAAGAGCCTGAACACTGAAATCAGAAGAAAATTCATGTTCCGTTAAAGCAGATGCCAGAGGTGATTGTGGTTTCAGTCACGGGAAGAGACTTCTATAAACGAAACCTAAAAGAGGTGAACTCCCAATTACACCAATGGAAGGAACAACTTGCGCCAACATATCAGTAGAAAATAAATATTATAAAAAGGAAAATATCTTTCGGGATTTGGATTATGTTAGTGCTATGATGATGGCTCCAAGGCTGCATGTCTGAACGTGCCTGAGTCTACGTGGCAGCAATGCTTTTTAAGGGTTAGTACAATATCCTTAATGATCATTTCTGATTTTTGTCATATATTTAAGAAGCTTTTTTAGTATTTTTTTTAATGATTTCAGTCACAATATATCCCAGAAAACCTGACACATTTAACTGTTTGTCTTGTAGCATACATTCAAGAGAAATCTTCCACTCTCTGTCGATCTCCTTCTCGCGATGCTGGGAGTTCCTGATGTGGATGGACCCGGCTAACTTTGGAGGTGTGAAGGGCAAACTGCCCTCTAGCATCTTGTACGGAGAGGTATTGCAAAAAGAAATCCCTTTGGAGTTTATTTTCATAAAACATAAATGAATGAATGCAGCGCTTATAGTCTCTCTGTGATGGTCGTTGTTAGGAGGAAGCCAAAAAGAAACAAAAAACACAAGGAGAGGGAGATGAGGAAGGCAGCGAGGATGAAGATGAAGACGATGTTGAGGAAGATGATCGAGATGGAGAGACGGATGAAGTGGAGGAGTTGATAGAAAGCAACTGGAATATCATGCAATATCTTCCTCAAACCGCATCCTGTCAGAAATACTTCCTCATGATTGTGTCAGGTAAAAAAAACAAAAAAACAAGAACATCTTTTCACAACACAGTTTTTTCTTCGCGTTTCTCATTGTCAGATCTTTAATACACTTTTTCTACGCCAGCCTACATTGCAGCAGTTTACCACAGCATGAAGGAGGAACTGAGACGTAACGCTCCTGGGGCAACACCAGTCAAGAGACGTGGCGGCAGCCAGGCTACCCAGCAGGCAGTCGGGGACTTGAGTGCACTTCCTGGTAAGATGTTGTTCAGGAAGCTGCTTCAGTTCCTCAGGACTTAAGTTGTGTTTCCAAGAAACTGCACATTTCATTCATTAAAAGTACTTCAGAATTTCTATCATACAATTACTCTCTTCCACAGGAATGATCTCCTTCTCCCAGGAGTACGTGTCCAGCGAGCTCACACAGAACTTTTTCACCATCACTCAGAAAATCCAGAAAAAGGTGACGGGTACCAGGAGTGTGAGCCAGACCTCTGAGATGTTCCCTCTCCTGCCTGGTTCCCACCTGCCACTCAACAACCCAGCACTGGAGTTTATCAAATATGTCTGCCAGGTATGCCACTAAGTACAACAATACTGATACCACATGAGAAATTAATTAGTTTTACAAAATAACAGAGGCACAAAGCTCTTTTTTTTTGTCTCTTTCATTTTGGATTTTCCTCAAGCTTCACCAGTTATTCTTCTCTGTCTTTAGGTCCTTTCACTCGATGCCAACATTGTGAATCAGGTGAACAAGCTGAAGAGAGACCTCTTGCGTCTCGTGGATGTTGGAGAGTTCTCAGAGGAAGCCCAGTTCTGTGACCCCTGTAACTCCTACATCCTGCCAGAAGTTATCTGCCACCACTGCAACTTCTGTCGTGACCTTGACCTTTGCAAGGACCCGTCAGTGGCACAGGTCAGAGCTCATGATGATGATGATGATCATAAGCTTATCAAATTGTCCATTCAGGAATCTAAGTGAGATAAACTGTGTTGTCTGCTCCTCAGGATGGGTCCGTCTTGCCTCAGTGGTTCTGCTCCAACTGCCAGGCGCAGTATGAGACGGACTCTATTGAGATGTCTCTGGTAGAAGCTCTGCAAAAGAAGCTGATGAGCTACACCCTGCAGGACCTGGTAGGCAAAACAATGCTTCACAGTTGTAACCCCTTTACAAAATTAGAGCCTCGTAAATAAAAATATAATGCATGAAGACAACTACAATTTGCACCAAGTTAGACTGTCAGCCTGTACAAACCTATTAAAACATGTTCATAAATAAGAATGTAGAGCTGCAACAGTGCATCAGTGTAATCGACAACATAAATATGTAAGTAAGTATGAAATCTCAGACATGATGGAAATTATTCTTTATCCAAAAATCAATCAAAAGAGTAACTTTGTCAAACAGACCGCTACTAAATTGGACTCTTGTAAAAATGAAAGGCCCTACCACAGCAAAGCATGCACAAGCAATCCGCCTTTCAGGCACTTGAAAAGTGAAAAGTTTTGTTTGATTGTTGGTTGGTGGTCAGTGCCTGGGAGTCGAGGTTGAGTTCTTATCCGCAGTTTTTTAGACAAGAACTCAACAAAGGCTCCATGGAGCAGATGCTAATGGCATTTGCAGCCTATAAACAGTTTTTTTCCTGCACTTAAAAACCTGTGAAACTAAACCATGCAGATATCCATTAACATTCAGACAGATGTCTGAAGAAAGAGTTGAAAGATTAATGGTCAAAGTTTTTTTTATATTATTTAGTGTTGAATCAACCGAAGGATTAATTGACTCAAAAAGGAACTGTCTAATGGTATTATGTCTATTATACCAACACTAATACAGGAGGAGTTATGAATGTTTAATGGTGTTACTTGACATTATATTGTCGTTGCCAATGCTCTAAATTTACTTGTATTACAATCCTGAATCTAAAATGATTTCCACTCACCCTCAAGGTTCGGCCAATAAAGGTTTAAAAAATAAAAAATATATTATATTATATTCATAAATATATTTTTGTGTTTTTAGATGTGCACCAAATGTAAAGGCGTGAAGGAAGCAAATATGCCCCTCTACTGCAGATGTGCTGGAGACTTTGACCTCACTTTCTCAGCCAAGGTATGTCATTGAATTCAGTGATGAGATGGTGATTAGCGATCATGTGATTCCCCCCCCATTTGACACAACTGTTTGTTTTCTTTTTTCTTTCCATTTAAAGAGCTTCTCTGAGCAGATCACCGTGTTTCGGAACATAGCGTCCCACTACAACATGCGCTACCTGGAGGAGACCATTGACTGGTTGCTTGCTATGAGCCCTTCCATCAGCCAGAACTCTCACTAAATGCGACCTCGGCTGCATCTGTGGAAACTCAAAACTAGGAAACTGTCAATGCTGAAACTTTCACATTGATGCACTTCATCAGGCTTTGGACTTTTCTATGAGATTTTTTTCTTTTTCTGTGCTGTGTGTAATCAGGTGTGGACTGTAGATATGTTTTACTTTTGATTATGTCATGTTACTCCCATGTATGTGTATGAATTTCAGAATTTCACCTGTAATAAATATTTTTTCCAAACGTTTGAACTGTGAGTCCCTTTCTTATTTCTTCTCAGTAATCCCCCAGACCCTCCAGAGGACAGAGTGGTTATAGAAAATGAATGAATGAATTTCTCAGTGCTATAGTCGGCGGGCAGCGTTAACATGAAGGAAAAAGCAGATGGTAAACATCCTGAATTCCATCATCTGTGGGGACTTACACTAATCAACAGTCACATTGTTTCCTCCTCACTGAGCTGCTACTGTGTCTCATGTGGCTTCTGCACAGCAGTGACTTGAACTCTTAAGCATGTCTTTGACTGTGAAGATGACTGACAACATCTTGTTTTTATGTTTTAGGAATTATTGAACAAATTGCACCTTTAAGACTTCAACTGCATTTTTAATGCAGCCTGAAAATTCTTTGTGTAATAATATGAAAAGATTAAATATTTCTGGCTGCTTAACAAGATTTTTCCTTTAATACAATATGCTAAAAAAAAATTAAACGAGTCGGTAAGTATGTGGTTAGTAATTACTGTGAATAAGTTTGGATCATAATGATCTTGACCCATGTGCTTCCATTACTTTAACCTCATTGCCCTGTAGATGACTCACTTTGCTGATGGGTGTGTCCCAGACAGCTAATCACATTTCAGGTTGAACTGAGGCACAATTGAATTGTCTCCTTAGAGGTTCTCGCCAACACCTGCTGTACATTTACAGTAGGAAGATGAAAGAGGCAGTGAAGGCACCGTCACATCAGTACATGATAAATATCAGCTGCCATGAAATGCATTAACGTGACCAATACACTTTTAATTTCATTCTTTGAATTTTCATCATTTCACACGTCATAAAAACGCATTTTCCAAACTGACACGAGGCTGTCCATTGTACGTCTCTTTATTGTGGCAGATATCGATCCATGAGACTTGAGTGTCTTTTTTCACCACTGACATTTGTATTGCTCTCAGGCCTCCAGATGGATTCACACTTCCCCATTATCTTGTTAGGGGAAGCATTCTATGGGAAATGTCTGCGTTATTGGATTACTGCTCATCGTTCTCCTGGTGCGCAGTTTCCCTCTGTATCTTCTCATGCTATCGATCGCGTCAGGTCAAAAGATGAAAGTGTAATGAATCAGAATATTCTTCAAACACAGCGGGCTGTTTTATCTTTATAACAGCAAACGTCGGAGATGTTTAATGATATTTTATATTCAAGAAATCTATCGTACGAATGCTAATGTCTAAAACACAAGGTAATAAAGCATATTTATTGTTGGACTGACTGCAATACATGGATACACAGTAGGTTGTATGGTTTATAAGTCTGCTCTTCATGACAGTGTATATTTTTATTAAAAAAAAGATAAAATAAATACATTCTCTAATGCTGTTGTATAGGGTATATTTAGAGATCAAATTAGAGAAGGAGTTTATTCCACTGGTGAACAGTTGAGGTCCATCAAAGTTTGAGGAGATATTGTATATGAACTGAATTTGTGAGACAACCATCTCTCAGAAGACGCCCATAAGGATGATGTTCTTCAAGAATTTATCCCACTTTGCAACAGCCTAGTGTTCGGTCCATCAGTGAGCTGCTGCAGATGCTTGAGAAGCGGTTGCTGTTGCTGGAGGAGAGTCGTCGCACTTGGCCAGAGAGGACTGAGGCAACCGTGACGGCATCACAGCGGCACACCGTCTGACAGGTCCGAATGGTTTGAGCCATAGCTGTTGATGAAGCTGAGCTCAGTAGAAATGGAAACTACGGGAGCCTTGATCACCTGCAGTAGATAAATATACTTCAGTTAGATATGTAAACTGCAGCGTGGTGTCTGTACAATGTTTCTGGATAAGTTAGAAGCAGGGTAGGAATTTCTGGCTCAACTTTTCGACATGATGGTGCATAGACAAGGGAAAGATGTCTTTAACTATATGTATGTATACTGAAAATAGATCTTTACAAATGTTAGAAATTAGAATTTAATACTATACATATAATTTTCAATGATCAGAAGCTCAAAATGGCCCTGAACACAGAAGCGAGAGGAGCTTATAGTGTGTTCCTAGGGACCCATATTCCCCAGTTCAATATACTATTAACATACATTAGCTCTCCTGTATTGTTACTGCCTATGACGTCTTTTACAGAGCCAGGGAACTTGTTTTTACAAATTTCCATTAGGTGCTATGCTGGGGAACATAAGAATGACTGATGAACCCAGATGGGTTGACTCAACAATGCTTTTTACTCACCTCGTCAAACTTTCTATCACTGTAAACTTCATTCTTGTCAATAAATGTCAGCATGATCCAGTCACAGATAATGGAGCACTAGAGGAGGACGACATGAAGGAGAAGAAAACAGTTAGCTGTCACTTCAGAGTCGCTTCAGATAAAAAATAAATGAAATGATTACTCACAATCCCAACTGAAGTCAGAGCAGTCACTGTGCTGATGATGGTTGGAATAGGACTAAATTTACCAGCCTGCATTAAAAGAACATGCAGCAGTGTGATGATTGTCACCACAATAAGCAGGAAATACAAAATAGAGATGACGGAGAATCCACTTACATGTCCATGAACTATGATGTCTAGACGGATGCCAATGGCCTTGATTAGCGTGCGCGACTCGACCCCATCCTTGTTGTAATATTTAGCAAACCTGGACACAGAAATCACATCTTAAAACAGATAAACTTACCACAAGAGAAAATCAAATCAAACATACAGTGTAAAAAAACAGTGTCAGGTGTTAGATCTAACCTGTAGTAGTAGCCAGAGTTGGCCAGATCCTTTCGGAGGTCAAGGCGACGGAATGAATATGTAGGTTTACAGTATGAAGGATCGAAGTCCAGGTTACAGTCCCAGTTGATGAAAACCCCTATCACTCCTCCCTGAGCACAAACAACACGATAATATCTGAAGCAGTAATACTCTACCATTTTTACACATCTGCATGTCATACTCAAAACAACACAGATTGTTTTAATTACAGCTACAGGTCAAAGAGAGTGCATCATTTGATATATAGCTCTTAAATAAGCATTTTTAATAAACTATCTCTGTACCTTACATAATGAACAAACTGATATGAATTAATCCTCGAGATGAATGATAGCAACATGATTATGAGCTAAATTAATTCAGAAATTCATAAAGGTGTTCAGGGGCACAACATGCCTAGGAATTTACTGACTTGTCACATTTATTGAAATTGATTAAGGATGGAGTGACACACAGGAATTTATCATACACAATAAACTTTGAGACATTTAGTTAACATTTGGGACATTTGAATAATTGCAACAGAACACCAGATTAAGAATTAAAATTGCACAGCGTTTAAAGGCTAAAGATAACAGATTAAACAAGTAAAAGCTTCTAGAAAAAGACTCCAAACCCATGTTCAGTCAAAGTAGCATCTCTAAACACAAGATAAAGAAGATAAAAAACAACTACCAAAGCCAACGATGTACATTGTATGGTGTCCCACAGGGGCCTATACTAGGACCATTTATTATTTATTTTATTTCTATATTAATAATCTGCTTGCTGTATGTCCTAGTGTAGTGATCCAGGTACATGCTGATTTCACTGACATCTGTGGTTGCACAAAACCGAAAGCTGCTTCCTCCACTTATTGAGGACCAGAGCAATCATGTCTCAAGATAAATATAGAAAAAAACACGGTCCTCTCAAAACGTCTTGCATTATTCTTGAGTCAATCAATATGATGATATTAGTGTAAACACTACGAGTTGCGATCCAAATCTTTTATGGAAATACCAAAAAGTTGGTTTTAATTGAAGTAACCTTTCATGCCATTTCAAGAAACCTTTCCTATTATTTCCATTAACCTGCCTGGTAGAATATCTACATGTTAATTATGTTGTGTACTATTAACTTCACTTGATATGTTTCTTATTCTGGTTTTAGATGGCCAGGTTGATAAAACTTTGCCTTTTGTATCATCTCTCATTTTCAGGTCTTATTTCTATTAATCAATTAGTACTATCCCTGTCAAATAAATGAAGAAAATGGCCGCACATTTTTAAATGAGAATTAATCATTATGAGCCAAAGAATTGGCACATTACACAGTGCAGGCCTCAGATACTCACAGTCCTGCAGAGCTCGTTGAAATTTTCCCTTGCTTGAGCTGCGATGTAGCCCAGGCGGAAGTTTGGACAGTAGGGCTCTTTCTCTTTATCATAGTTACACTTATTGAGGTATCTCTTAATTTCGCGCTTGGTTGAAGCATCCTTTATATTTCCCCTGCCAAAGAAAATACCATAATGTTCTTATGACTATTTGCAACTCAAACAGCCAGAGGCACTGATTTGTCTTTGTGCGTGGAGGTCGTCTACCTTAGCACTTCAAATTTCGGGAAGCGGATAGAGTTCCTGATGAACACTGTGAAGTTGATGGCCTCCACTAATGGCGGCTCTCTGTGGAAGACAACCAATAATAAAACAGTTTATTAAAGTGAGGTTTCAGGAACTGATGTCAGTTTAATGATGTTTTCCCGTTTTGTCCAACAGAATGTTGGAGTGAGATCTGTGACTATGCAAGTAATAGCATGTCATTTGCAACATATTTGTGGTCATTATTTTCATTTATGTCCTGGTATGTTGAAACCAATGATACTCCTGCCTACACACCTCTATTAAACCCAAACACACCAGAGGAGCTGGGGAACATTAGATACTGGGAACATACATACACTCCCAGGTTTATCTCAAAGTATACCTCCTCTATAAGATTAACTAATTGTTTATGATATTCTATATTTTATTAACACATTTCTAATGCTGATGACAATGTTTTGCGTATTTTGTTGTATGTGTAACATATTTGTGGGCCTTTAACACATTTTAGTCTTACCGTACTACAGCATGCTCTTCAATGGGACACCAGCTTTGTATTTCACAGGTTTTAAAAGTGTAGTTGTAGTATTGAACACATCTCCCGGTCCGTCTGCCTGTACGAAAGGGTTTTAAACAGCTGAAAAACTGCTGCAATTACAAGCTATTAAGGAAGATTGTGTGAGATGTAAAAAAAAAAAAAAAAAAACATACCATGGCCATCAAAGTCAACCTCCCCCTCGACACAGTCAGAGTCTTTTGTGCAGTTGGCATTCGCAACTTCAAAATACTAAATAAGACATATGTTCAGTCATGGGAAGATAAAGATGTCTGAGTAACTGATACACTTATCAAATAGTATTATCTTGCATATTCATGCTGAGGGGACTTTAGTTGACCTCTCACCTCAGCGCAGGTGCCTTGCTTCTGATCATAAGTGAATTCTCTTCTCAGTAATGTACTGATCACGTCACCACCCTAAAAACAATATGTCAGCAACACTCATAAAGAAACAATGGTCCTGACAGAGTGTGGAAGATGAATGTTATCTTGCTGCGACACTTGTTCTGAATTCACCTCTGACGGTCGCGCATACTCCACAGTGTCCAGGATATCATCTCCATGAGCTGCTGATCCTTTCATGAGCGTGTAAACAGAGCTCTCTGGACGGGTCTCACTCTCTTGATATGCTTTCTGACTTATAAAGACGTACCTTCAAGATGATAGAATAGACAGGGGTGATATCTCATTTTCTGCCACGATGTCAAATGTTATTGGAGGTATCATGTTACACAGGATCTGTTCAGCCCTCTTTGCTGAAGGCAAAAAAAAGATGACGCACTATCCAAGGGATTGAAACAAAAGCAATGTGAAAAACCTAAACTATAATAACTGTTGATCAATTAACAGGTCTGATAATAGAGGGGAGCTCAATCAGACTCATCAGTTATGTTATCTGTTTGTCTGTGGTTAATTGCAAATGGATGCATTTCCTGTACACAGGACTACAATTTCTGGGTTTGCAAATTTACAGCTGCAGTGCATTTTTTTCTTTTTGTCAGACTCTTTTTTTTTTACATAGAATAACATATTGGCAGCATCCTATTACTTGATGTTATTACTGTAATTCCCAGAGAAAACATTGAAACTATAACATTATGTGTTGATCGGATATAAAAAAAAGTAAAGAGGCCTTTGAAAATAAACAAGCCGTTAAACTTGTCGTATTATACACTTTTACACAGTGGGCATGCAAATACATAAACATGAAGCTTACCAGATGAAATAGGTGATCACAAGAAACTGAACGCCCCTGTAAATGACTCCAAGAGTTCTATTTTTAACCACCATCACCTTCGGCGTCTCATAGTCCCAGAAAGAGTGAAAATAATCTCTTATAAAGTCACAAATACCTGTGAAGACTTTATAAAATGATTCAGCCATATCTTCGAATGTCCTTGTGCAGCCTGTTTCTATTTTCTATAAGTCCACCAATCTGTCTAGCTTTATAATTCTCTCATTATTTCTCTTTCTCAGTCTCTGTTCCTGCCCGGTATCAGCCTGCATTTCTCTCAAGCATCCCAAGATCCACAGTGAGAGAGAAAACAAGGGGGTGTGGTCCAGATGAGGCTGAATCCTGCACCCTGTCTGATGTATTATAATCAATTTATTGTAATAGTTCACAATTAATTGTCACTATTGGATCAGACTAAGACATCGGAATTGCTCAGTCCTGGGCAGAGACTTATTTCACAAGCATTTTGAAACAGCTACCTTTTAATAGTTTAATAGTTAAACTTAATTTTTGGAATAGAACAGTGTACAGGAGTAGTAGTAATAGTAGTAGTAGTAGCAGTAGTAGTAGTCGTGTCATTCTAATTAGGGGGTCTTTTTTTATGCATGCTGGTTTACTGTCATTGTTTAACAGGGACACTTAATTTTATTAAGTTATCATTTATATAGCCTACTTCTTTCTGTACTGTGACAAGTTAAAGTGTCTTCTGACACAATGTATATTTGGTAGCCTCCTCTTAACTTTTTATAACGCCACCTATGGGTGCAGACAGACAAAGTAAATGTAGCTTAACAACACATTATAACAACACACAATAATCTTTATTTATCCGCGTGTCTTTTCCGTACAGGCGCAGAATCGGCCAGCCCTTGGGTCCTGGCTCCAGCTCGCACCGCCTCCTCCGCGCATGTCAAACAACACGTGCGTCGGCTGTGGGTGATGCTGTTCTGGGGTTGTATGCTCCTGCTAGCTATTTAATTTATAGACAGTTATCCTTTTCCTAAGTTTCTGTGGAGTTTCACAGCGCGTTCGTAAATGGGAGGCACTCAGAAGAAAAAGGTAGGAGTTGTCGTGTCGCTAAAATAAAACACGTTTATACCAACATCAATCTGGCTATATAGTTAGCTAACGAAGCTAACTAAAGTTTGTTTGTCTTCCCGGCAGGATTTACTGGGTACAGATGTGAAGTTGGTTTCTTGATAACTTGACGGTTTGTGTGAATTTAATATGATGGTCCTGTCTTTGTTTTACAGTTTGAGAGTGGCTCGGCCACCAACTACATCACCAGAAACAGAGCTCGCAAGAAGTTGCAACTGAGCCTCCCAGACTTCAGGTAGCGTTACAGGACTGGTTGGGATATAAATTCAATCTTGTGTCTGGTCTATGTTATTATTGAATCACGATGTGTGTCATAAGGTTATACACACATCTACTATAACTTTTGACCATAACCACGTCTACACACATGGTTATGGTCTAAAGTTATGTCTCAAACATCAAGATTGGTGACTGTGGATTACTTGAATCAAACTAAGGGGTATTTCTTATCCACTGCCTGACCAAATAAAAGGTCACCCACTGTAATGTTTCGTTGGATCGCCTTTAGCTTTGATTACAGCACGCATTCGCTGTGGCATTGTTTTGAGAAGCTTCTGCAATGTCGTAAGATTTATTTCCATCCAGTGCTGCATTAATTTTTCACCAGGATCTTGTATTGATGATGGGACAGTCTGACCATTGTGTATAGCTTCCTTCAGCACATCAAAAAAAGATTCTCAATGGGGTTAAGGTGGTGGACAATCCATGTGTGAAAATGACTTCATTCTTTGGGCACATAATGTTGCTGAACCTAGACCTGAGCAACTGCAGCACTTCATCTGCCTCTCTTCCTACCCTGATGTGCCCATTGCTCTGGAACAGGGCAAATCTGGACTCATCAGACCACATGGCCTTCTTCCATTGCTCCAGAGTCCAATCTTTATCCTCTCTAACAAATTGATGCTTTTTTCTGGTTAACACTGATTAGTGGTTTTCTAGGCTACACAGCTGTTCAGTCCCAATCCCTTGAGTTCCCTTCGCATTGTACGCATGGAAATGCTCTTACTTTCACTATTAATCAAAGCCCTGAATTCTGCTGTTGTTTTTGCTCGATTTGATTTCACCAAACGTTTAAGTGATCGCAGATCATGGTCAATCAGGATTTTTTTTTCCGACCACATTTCTTCCTCAAAGACGATGGTTCCCCACTATCCTTCCAGTTTTCAAATAATGCGTTGGACAATTCTAAACCCAATTTTAGTAGTTTCTACAATCACCTTAGATGTTTTTTCTGCTTGATGCATGCCAATGATTTGACCCTTCTCAAACAGACTAACATCTTTTCCACGACCACAGGATGTGTCTTTTCACATGGTTGTTTAAGAAATGAGAAGCTACTCATTGCATCAGTTGGGGTTAAATCATGTGGGTGAATCAGCATGTCACTAAACACTGTTTCAGTAATTAAACAATACTTTTATCAAGGTGGAGTGTAAAGATTGAAACTGTGAGTTTAGTAGCTTAAAAATAAAAGTACTCCATCATTATAAATATGCTGTAAGTTCAATTTATCAGTTTCCGCATTTTATCGTCACCACTCCTCCCTCTGATCCTAAGCGCAGAAAATGTTGAGTTTTTTTTTTCCCTCCATATCTTGATGTCCAGATGGCAAGACGCTTTAGAAAACAACCAGGTTACAAACAAATAATTTCTGCCTATCTTTGATTTTCAGGCGACTGTGCATCCTTAAAGGCATCTATCCTCATGAGCCAAAGCACAAGAAGAAGGTGAACAAGGGCTCCACAGCCCCAAGGACCTTCTACCTGCTCAAAGACATCCGCTTTCTGCTCCATGAACCAATCGTCGCCAAGTTCAGAGACTACAAGGTATTTTAAATGGTAGCAACAGTGTTTGGACATTCTTCATTGTAACAGCTGACATGATTAAGAAAGTTTATTTAAATAGTTTATTCTCATTTATTAATAAACTGCTATCCCCTTTAGAAAATGTCTTTTAGATAAAGCATTTCTATCAGTTACTGATATTACTTTACTGAAATTGTCTTCTCTAATGCTATAACAGATGAACAAAAGCTTATTGTTCTTTATTTTAACAGGTATTTGTACGTAGACTTAAAAAGGCTTATGGTAAAACAGAATGGTCTGCAGTTGAAAGGCTGAGAGAGAACAAGCCGACCTATAAATTGGACCACATCATCAAAGAAAGGTAAGAGCTATTCTCCACACTCAACAAATGTCAACTCCAGTGTCAGTTTTAGCTGAAAGAACGCCTGGAGACATGCTCTTTATAGAAACAATGGCATGCCACCAGTTTTCCACATCTTCTAAAGCAGTTTTTGTCTTTTTAAGGCAGGAGATTGAAAAATAAAATTTGTATCATATTGTATTGCCTCACCGGTTCTGTTTTTGTGCCAGGTACCCCACCTTCATTGACGCCCTCCGTGATATCGACGACTCCCTCTGCATGTGCTTCCTCTTCTCCACATTCGCACGAACAGGAAAATGCCACGTGCAGACAATCCAGCTGTGCAGACGTCTCACTGTTGAGTGGATGAACTATGTCATTGCATCTCGTTCTCTCCGAAAGGTACAAGTTGACAACGAATAGCAAGCAAAAATAGGCAGTGGTCTTGGGGTGATCATATAACTTTGTGAGATTTGATTAACTGTGTTTTATAATGCACTAAACATTTGTCTATTCCTGATAGGTTTTCATCTCCATCAAGGGAATATATTATCAAGCTGAGGTGATGGGGCAGCTCATTACATGGCTGGTGCCATATCAGTTCTCCCATGATGTAAGTGCAGGTTGATGAAATGCGTCCATAGTGATTATGCTACTAATAAGATCTCACTTTATTACTATGGGATTACTCTGAAGGTTCACACAGCAAGTCAACAAACAAAGCTGCAACAACTAAAATTAGTTGTTAGTTTGCTCATATTATGTTTATATGTAGTTCTTATACGTTAACATAAATGTTTTCACTCATGATTGTTAAGTTTACCACTGAAACTTTGTTAAACTTATGTTTGTTGCACTTTCAGCACCCAACAGATGTTGACTACAGAGTAATGGCAACTTTCACAGAGCTGTACACAACTCTCCTGGGCTTTGTCAACTTCAGACTGTACCATTCCCTCAACTTGCTCTACCCACCAAAGGTATCATTGGAAAAAAAAAAATCACAAAGGCCTGTCCCCACGGTTACAATAGTCATTGATTTACGCCTGCTCGATCATCTGATTCCACACTTATACTATATTTCATCTCTTTGTAGCTGGAGATTAAAGCGCAGTTGGAACAAGAGGGAGAGAATGATGATGATGATGACTACGCCATGAATACGGAAAGCTACTTAGAGGTGAGTCTTCTTTGTTTACACAATAACCTGTGTAATTGCATTATCACACGGATAATTTTCGTTTGTTCAGCCAATGTTTTGTAAGATTTAAGATAAGATAGCTGTCTCATAAACAGTGAGGCTGGACAGAATATTGTTCATGGTACTCGTATCATTTTATAACAAGAAATCAGGATCGACACACCCTTTGGAATTTTATATTCACTCACCTCAGTCGCTCTTCTATTATATTTTGTATTATATATATATATAGACAGATATTTTGATAGTGGATCCAAACAACAGCATTAGAAGGTGTGAAGGAGTAAGTAATCAGCTGTCACAGGTGACACCACTGTGACAGTGGTTAAAAATGAGGATAATGGCACACATTCCTAGTAATCTCTCCAAAGATACATTAATAGCATTGCACTACATACATGAGACGTGCAAAATATAATAACATGGGTAATAAATGAAAAAAAGAGAACTAGAATTACTTTAAAACTATAGATAATAGGTGACACAGGCACCCCTTGTCTGGAGAAATGTAAGGGGGAATGGATACATGTGCAACTGTCACATTTATAGACCTTACCCTTCTCTGGTTGTTCAGATTAATGATATATCTACATATATCGATCACCTTGTTCTAATTCCGTGATTTGTGGCTGTGCAGAAACTGTCAGCTCTGAGTGCCAGCCTGGCACGGGTGGTTTCTTCTGCCGAAGAGGATGAGGCTCAACTCGACCAGTTTCCGGTTGAAGGGGTAAGAAAACCAGCTCACAAATTATGGTTCACTTCGTGTTTTAATGCAGAGAATTAAACATTGTCTTTGTGCGAATTAACATTCAAACATATAAAAGAACAACAGTTAAACTAATTGATCTCTGGAGGCAAATGTGAGGTGTTACACATTTTTTTGTCAGAGGAGTCAAACCTTTTCAAGATGTGAGACTGGGGATTTACAGCTTTATGTTTGGTTGCTATGAACAAGAGGTTTCTCACCCTGGGAAGCTTGTTTTGCCCAACTGGTTTGAAGTTATAACTATTGACATGGGTCAGTCCCTCAACAGGGACTTTCCACGAATCTGGAAAGCTTTCTTGGAACTATGAAACTGAACCTCCTCCAATTCAACAAACCTAATCCTGTCAGGTTTACGACAATGAGTCTCTGCTCCGCATCCACCGTCCCAGGAAAGATTAGAGCGTGTAGTGCTCACTTCTTGGAGTTTCATTTTCTCCTAAACGGCTGAAATGTGTTCATCATTGTTTCAGACTTGCCTTACCCTAGACTGAACCTTTCATATCTACACAAGGATCAGGTCAAAAAATGTTGAAGAAAGGCAACTGGACTTGTAGTGTTTTAAGTTATGAGTTATCCTACACACTTTAAAAAAAGTGTTGGTTGCAATCTGCGTCCACTAGATGTTGCTAAATTCTCCAGACCAGAATTTTTTTGTGTTGTATGCCTTACACACTAGTATCAAAGTGGATATTAGTTTGGTAGTTATTTGCATCCATCGCAATAAAGTAAACACATGACCATGTCCTTATTATTCTTCTTTCCTGAAGAGTTATTTTTAGAGTTAAAGTGCAGACTGTGACGTTGTCGCTCTACGAAGGCTAATGAGACATGCAGTTAGATAAATATTCACTGTGGAGGTGACCTCAGTCCCCAGACACTCCAAAGCTTGTTGCACCACCTTTGTTATTTTGAGATGTTTTTCTTCTGGGAGTCTGGTTTTTTTTTTTCTCTGTATTAAATCCTGTGTCAGGCGCTCTAAGACACCTACAGGTGAGTAATAATTCACAGAGGTCACCCTCCCGTTATTGTTGCCACCTTTTACACACTTTTAACTGTTTAACCACCACTCACTTGCGGGGAGGAGGACAAAAAAAAGAAAGGGACTGAATGACATTTTTTAACTAGTAGCAATAACAATATGTATCTGGTGCAATAGTAACGTGCAATAACAATATGCATCTGGTATCTTTCTATTTATGCAACAACCATGTATGTACAGTACAGTCACAATATTTATTTATTATTATTCTTTTCTGGGTGTTTGGTATTTGGGTTTATAATTCGTGTACATGTCTGACAGTGCTGTATGCGATGGAGATGTCAATTTCCCTGCGGGAACCTCCCAAAGAGATCAATAATGTTATCTATCTATCTATCTATCTATCTTTTGTTGAGTGATGTTTTGAAAGAGAGAGTTTAACTTCATTCCATTTTAAAGGCCATGTCCTTTTGTGGCACCGCACCCATGAGATGCTAACTAATAAAATAATAACGATAATGATGGTTTTCTTGTGTTTTTATTTTATTTCAGGAGGACATGGAGACGTTGGAGGCTAGAGAAAAGGAACTGAAACTGCAGGAAGCCCAAAAAAAGATTTTTGAGGGGCTCAAGTTCTTCATCAACAGAGAAGCGCCCAGAGAGTCGCTGGCTTTTGTCATCAGGTTAGCATGAGAAGCTGCATGACTGTGATGATTCTCAGTTGTCCAGGTCATGGTATATCTTAAGAACAAAGCTGGAGGAGCTGCAGTGAAAGCCCCAAGACATTTAGAAACATACATCTTCCACATAGATGTCAAACTCATGTGTATTTCTGATGCTTTCCAGGTGTTTTGGTGGTGAAGTGTCCTGGGACAAGTCTGTTTGCATTGGTAGCACATATGACATAACAGATGAGACGATCACACATCATATTGTTGACAGACCCAGCATCGACAAACAGTACATCAACAGGTAAAGGAATGATGCTGTTTTTAACATTTTTGTGCATTTTAATCATTAAGAATTCACTTTTCTTATACATCTAACTTGATGTACAGTATATTTAATAACGGGATGTCTGCTGGTTGTGATATGTGGACATTCCCATATCCCATACAATGCCTCCTTTCAGAAGAGTCTTTCCTTTGTCTTGCGTGAAAGCAGCAGTGTTATTTATCTTGTTTGAATGATCTTGCCATGTTCTGTATCAGTACGGGGGAAAAAAATCTCACCAAAGAGCAAGATTATATTCTCACTATTTCATTTAAGAAACAAAGAATGTACAGTTGTGTAGCAAGTGTCTAAAAAGCCCATTTTCATATCCTGGCTGTTTCAGGTACTACATCCAGCCTCAGTGGGTGTATGATTGTGTCAATGCCAAAATACTCTTGCCTGTGGAGGACTATTTCCTTGGAGTGACTCTGCCCCCTCACCTGTCTCCATTTGTGGAGGAGAAGGAAGGTGACTACGTGCCCCCTGAGAAACTGAAGATTATGGCCTTACAGCGAGGAGAAAAATCTGGTACGGAGCATTTCACTGATATTTCTGTGTTCACGCAGCTCCTTTAAAATCTCAGACTTTTTTCATGTTTTATTGTTTTAACACTGTGAAGTAACATAAATACAACACAAGTACTTTACTATAGGCACACGGGATTTAGTTATCATAAAAGCATTTTATTTTCTTTCTGCCATAGCTCAGGAAGATGAAGAAGATGAAGAGGAGGACGAGGATGAGGAGGATGAAGAAGAAGAGGAGGAGGAAGAGGAAGATGATGAGGAAGAAGAGAAGAACCTAAAAAAGATGGAAGAACAAAGATCCCAGGGAAAGGTAAGAGTTATTTGTCGTTTGTGTCATCCCGCACACCTTTTGTGAACTTTTGTAATCGCTTATTGACTCGTCTCTTCATCCCGTCAGTCGCTGCAAGTCAAAGTCACACCTGGAAAAGTGAAGGTAGAAAATCCAGAACGCCTGGAACAGGAGGAGAAGGCCGAGGAGAAACGTCTGGCCATCATGATGATGAAGAAGAAGGAGAAGTACCTCTACGACAAAATCATGTTCGGAAAGAAAAGAAAAGTCCGAGAGGTGCGTTTGATTTTGTTCTTGGTCGAGCTGGAATTCTCCTGTAGATAAGAGTATTTGTTCAGCTATGTGAAAAGGTTACATTCTTACATTTTTAACATTGAATCCTTTATAATCAATACCTGGTGTCTTATCAGGGATCAAGATAGCTGAACAGTATTGTGCAGCTGCTTTGTGCACAGCATGCAAGGCCAGGGACAACCCCCTGAGTTCATTAACTTCAAAAATACCTGTGTGAATGGTGTTGAGCATCTGTTCATTGACTACACTTGTTTTCTTCTTGCAGGCTAACAAACTTGCTGCTAAGAGGAAAGCCCATGACGATGCTGAAAAAGAAAAGAAGAAAAAGGCCAGAAAGTAACTCATTTGCTCATGTCTTCTTCAGAGTGACTTTATGTATTATGAGGTTGAGTGTGTCACAGGTTGACATGGAGTCATGTTAACATGTAAGTGCGTTAGAGAGCTCATTGTGTGAGTTTCATGCACTGTGATTTGGGCGCATTTACCTCTACATAATTTTGAACTGATATGCAGGATGTTGCATATGCGGATTGTGTAATTATTGATGTAAAAGTGAGTGTTTGCCTTCATTATGTCTGTATGAACCGTGCTCTGCTATTCTACATTACACAAGTCATCTTCCACTTTATTTTAAAATCTGTACTTAAAACTGTTTTCAAGTAAAACCATTAGATATTAAGCCTGGTTCTTGTCATCTTGTGTTATTTTCAACCTTATTTCTATTTTACTGTAGACGCTGCTCAACATCCACTGTTTGTATTTCAAATTAAAGTAGCATAGTGCAGTGCAGTGGATGTTATGGACGAGCACACTCTTTACAGTATCGTGGTTGACTCATGCAGACGGAGCAGGAAAGAATCTAGTGTAAACAGCTCAAGGCTGCCGCTGCATTAGCCTAGCAATAGGATGCAGCCTTTTGGGCCCAGACAGGAAGACAAACAGGTATCTCTGATGAAATTGCTCACCGATCCGAACGGAAACTCAATCGTTCTGCTGCCATGAATTTCAGCATGCGCTTGCCAACACCAAGGCAGTCAATGTTTGTTCGCCTTACAACATAAGGAAGTTTTACTTCTCACTTGGACAGAGGCCTCCTTCAACACCATAAAGATAATCGGAAACGTCAAGGTACCAGCATGTACCAAGAGGGCAGCTAAGTGAGTAAAATTATTTTCAAGGTTTAATGCTCTATTTGGCCAAGAACGTAATAGCTACAGGGTAGAGTGGTGATACGTGACCAAGAACATGACGTTTTCTCAAAACGTTTGCTTAGTGTTTTTAAAATTATGGTTTGTCTTTCTGTATTCTTGTCAAACAGTGGGGTCACGTTATTTCTGATTACTTTTAGGAGCCCTTCTTGATAAGCTGGGCAGGTTGCCTGTGCAAGCAGGCCAACTCCGGAAACTCCAACCTCTGTCAACAGAGCATGCAAAAACATACATTGCTTCAGGTAACTACAGTTGCCATCAGCACTGATTGGACATTGAGCTTTAATGTGATAAATGTTCCCTGTAATCTGGGCGTTGATGACAAAGGAGCATACACTCCTCTGCCCTCTGAGATGTTGCTGTGATCTTGTGAGCCAAAGGCCAGGGCTCGGCCCTCCCTCTACACCCAGATCTGCATTCCACGCATGCCCACCCAGTTCGGGTCTCGGCCTGGCACTCTGGGTGTCTGTAGGCAAAGGCACTCACTGCTGAACAAAGGCAACAGTGTCGTGCCCGAGCCTGACGAGTGTGGGATGAGCAGTACGGATCCAGTGCGCCTTCCAGGAATCAGGCGATCGGTGTTGAGTGAGATGGCGCTCACGTGTACTGTATTGGGTGAGGCATTGAGACGGCATATTGCAACGCCCTGGCACACAGAGTCAAATAGACTCTTTGCCCGTGGTGGAATGGTTCTTTCATTGTCTACAGAAATGTCTGTGCTGTCTTGATCAAGACATGTGAGTATGGTAGTTTAAGTTTAAAATGCCGTGTACTTTAGACTGCAACTTTTATGTTCCACATGTAAAATATTGATAGCTTGTAAGGCCGCTTTATACGGTCATCCTGGGACATCCATACACACATCTTTGTCAATAAGCATTTCAAACAATACATACACAAAGCAGTCTTGATCAACTGGTACAATTAAAGCCTTTGTGCGTTGGCTTTCTGCATTTGTTTTTTTTATGGTGTTTCTCTCCTCCTATCAGCTAGCAGCTCAGACTTCAGTGTCCAGACTCAATAGCCCTCTGTATGTAGACACAGAATGGGGACTATACAACTTCTCTCCTCCCGCCCTCTCTCCCTCCCCTCCTCTTTTACACTCACTGACAAGTGCATGTCCCCTGACATAAAGCCTGACGTCACAGGTGGCTAGATGCGCCTCCCTGCAGTGCTCGATTCGGCAAGATCAGTTTTGGATCTGAAAATTGAAGGAGAAGCAGCAGGCAGTCCGAAGGCATCAGGTGTGCACGCTGATAGGCAGCAGAGAAAGAGGAGAGGAGGGACGGCAACCAGATGAATGAGCTCCATAGCACTAGACATGTGATAAGGGGAGTGTCGAGCTTTGCTATATGCAAGCCAAGATCAGACATAAGAACAGCCGTGGGAGGGAGATGAAGTTGTATTAGTTATCTGGCACTGGATGGACAAAATGCTGCTGGGAAAGCAACACTTCCACTAGTTTTTATTTGGATTTATGCTGTGGGTAAGGAATCTTCCTCTAGTCTGTTGAACTGAATTTTCTCAGAAATTATCCTATTTTCTGCTTTGTACTCTTAATAATGGGTTTTATTGTTATATGTACAAGATTGTTAAACGTGTGTCGTTATACTTACCAACACCGTGCAGACAAGAAAATGTGTTGAACATAATCCTAAATCTTGCTTTGTTTGCACTTAATGTTTATTCTCAAAACAATGTTAGTCTTGATCTAAGCTGCTCACTGTACCAGACCTAACGCTTTTGTGTGGAGCCTTGCAAAGCTCGGGGTAAACATTTTCAGGACAAATGTTAGCTGTAGCATTGCCATTATGTAGCCCTAATGTTAAGTAAATGAGTTAACAGTCAGGATAATGGTGGAAATTATATTATTATGTAAACACCCTAGCAGGACACACATGGCGGTTACAAGGCTCATTTCCATCCCACACTCTTTCCTGGGGAAAACAAATACAAACAATATTATCACCTAACATCAAAATGCACGCTTTTTAATCTGATAGGATCCCAGGATTTTATTCCTGCAGACATTTCCAGGAAAGACAATGTCACTGTGCGTTACACTTGCTGATCTACCTTTGTCAGGAAAAGTACCCCATCAGAGTTGCTTCTGATAATGGAGAGAAAGCTCCACAATACCCCTTTCATAAAGCCCTGACAAAGAGGAGAAATGGCTCTTTTAGCTGTGTTTGCAGTTTTGTGCAATGCTTTGATGACAAGCCTGAACCTAAAATGTTAACTGTACTTTTCATTCATAACCAAGGCAGAGTCATTTAAGAAGTTTAAGACTCCAGACCAAATTCCAAATCCAGAAAATACACCAGATAATAACACCATAATTCAGAATGGAGTCAACTGGTATCGAGCCGTCATAGCTACAATTCAGCAGAGACTCATTCAAACTATGATTTACAAACATGACCACGGACAAAACATGGTTAACCTGTGTGGGACATTTCCCTTTCTTCTTGTGTTTGACACTAAAGATAAAAGAAGAAATAAAAGACAAGGCAGGAAACATGCACAATGAATGCTTGGTCTTATTAAAATTCTTCATCTGAAATTTCTATATCTTTACTTACTATCAGTTTCACGGCTGTTGAAAATGCAATAATACTGAACAAGATTCCCTCTTCTAATAGTAAAAAAGTTGAAAACTGACTTAGTTTAAAAAGATCTTTGTCTACTGATTTTAGAGGCATTAAGTCGCATTAATCAATATATATTTTAAGAGGACTTGACTTGATTTGTTGTTATCAAGCACTTATAACCAGTAAAAATAGTTTATCTCATCAGAGGATAGTGTTTTGTTTTACTTTTACAGCAGCAGTGTGATAACAGTGATTCAGAAACTTGGCTTCCAAACACTGTTGGCACAATGTTCATTTGCACCTTGGAAGCACTGCTGGATAGCTTTGATTACCGATAACAATGATAAATCTAAAAGATAAGTTAAAACACGATGCATTATCAAAGGTCATATGAACATCTGTTAGACATTCAAAGAGGGGGAAATGTATTATTTCACGCATGCAAGAAACAAAAACAAAAAAAACAAGTCTGCAAGTGGCTCGTCTTACCCGCAATTTCAATTTCAGATTTTTTTTTCTTATTTGTCTTTGCCCGTGATTCATTTATAAGAATAAGAATAATAAGAATAAGAAAACCTTTATTTGTCCCACAATGGGGAAACCACAGACTAAACTACTGAAGTGTATACACTTTTGTTGCCTAAATAAAATGAATGGACAGTGCAAAGGTGCCATTTTATTGCAGAATACTTTGACCCTTGACATTTGTTTTGCTCATTATGTACTTTTACTAAAGTAGAAGAAGTGGACTTTTACATTACAGTGGTTAACTAACTACCAGTCCTCCAACCTATATGACTGAAAGGCAACAAAAGCTGTTAATATAGACATAGTGAAAAATACAGTATTTACAGGGCGCTGTGTGGAGTTTGCATGTTCTCCCTGTGTCTGCGTGGATTCTCTCAGGGTACTCCAAATGAATGAATGAATAAAATACACAAAAGTGGTAAAAAAAAAAAAAATACTTCTTATTCTCTTATCTCCTCACGCCCTGGTCTGTGTTGAGGTTACATTGGGTCACATAACGCTGTAAATTCCAGGTGGTGAGGGTAACTTCATTACTTACCTACTGTAGCTGAGTCAGCAAGTGGCTTGTCTTACCTGCAGTCTGCGGGGGGAACGCAATATCCCTTTCCACAGTAGTGCATTATTTATTTTGTGGGGCAGCCGAGAACCACAGAGTTGTTCATTTCAATTGTCAGGTGAGCTATTCTGTTGCTCACCATACAACGTTATCCACACCGTGTGTTTAAAATGTTTATGAAGCAGACTGCTAAATGATATGAGATGATATGAGGTTATCTGGGACATTCTGTCACGTGCAGTCAGGAGCTATCTCTCTGTGGGTTTATTTTTCACGTGCTTTAAATTATAGTCCACCTGATGACAGTAATTACAAAGGACTGCTTTTAGAGATTCCTTAATAGTATTTAAAGGATTTGGGACAAATTCCGTCTAACCCTAATCTTATGTTTGTATTTATTTATTTTTTTTTTCACAATTTCTTTAATTGTAAAACAATTCTACATGCATTAATAGCGTCATTCTGTGAATAGGAGATACCACTATCACCCTCGAAATCAACCAACACCACTTCAGCCATTGCGGTGCATTAATTCATATTTTACTGGTGTTCATGTTTTTGTGTCCACTGCTAAATAAACTATAGAGCAGAGACTGTAATCTATGGAGTCATTTTACAGTGGCAACATAGTGCAGGCATTAGCTTTCAGGTAACTTGAGAATAACAAGGAAAAAAGGTGTGCTGAGCTAGCACGAAGGAAATGCATACCACATTGGTGGTGGCTTTGGAAATGATGATGATGAAGATGTTTCTTCTCTGTTTTTAAGGTAATATTAGATTCAGCTGGACCATGACGAGCATTCAAAGGAGGCAGTGGAGGTCCATGTGCAAAGGCCTGGTCCTGGGTACACTCCTGACCAGCAGCATGATCCTTCTGTACTGCCTCTCCAGCCCACAGATCCACTTCAGTCTGCCCGAGTAAGACGTGACTCTGGTTCAAATTTGTTCGGCAATGACCATCATGTAAAATATGCAATATGTAAAGTTTCTTCAGATCCATCAGAACATTTATCATCATCTTGTTTTCCTGTTTGCAGTGTACCAGTACCGTACTCGTGCGCTCACCATCCATCCCAGCCCCACCCCAAACCAACCACCAACAGTTCACAAAAAAACACCAGCCAGATGTGTGCTCCTAAAATGGATGTTATGTTCATGAAAACCCACAAAACAGCCAGCAGCACCTTCCTCAATATTCTTTTCCGCTTTGGAGAGAAACACCAGCTGAAATTTGCCTTCCCTGACAGCAGAAATGACTTCTTCTATCCAGCTTATTTCCACCGTTCTCAAGTTAAAGACTACAGACCTGGAATGTGCTTCAATATTATCTGTAATCACTTGCGTTTCAATGCACCTGAAGTTGTCAAGTTACTACCTACGGACACAACCTATATCACTATTCTGCGGGACCCTGCAGAGCTTTTTGAGTCATCCTTCCACTATTTTGGCCGGCTGGTGCCTTTTACCTGGAAGATACCAGGTGATGACAAGCTGTCTGAGTTCCTACTTGACCCCCATAGCTACTTTGACCCAGAAGGATTCAACTCGTTCTACCTCAAGAATCTGCTCTTCTTTGACTTTGGACAGGACAACACTCTGGAGCTGGATGACCCACAGGTAGAAGAAGGAATCAAGTCCATCACTGATCGTTTTCAGCTGGTCATGTTGGTGGAATACTTTGAAGAATCACTCATCCTGCTCAAGGATGCCCTCTGCTGGGACATGGATGACTTGCTCTACTTCAAGCTCAATGCTCGGAAGGGATCCACTGTGTCTAAACTTACCCCTGAGCTGCGGGCCAAGGCCCTTGAGTGGAACGCTATTGACTGGAAGCTATACCAGCATTGCAACCAAACTTTTTGGAAGAAAGTGGATGCATATGGACGGCAGCGTATGGCTGAAGACGTGGCAGAGCTCAGGAGGAGGAATGAACAGATGGCATCTATCTGCATTGAGGGGGGTCAAGCTGTGGAGGCTGGCAGCATCCAAGAGACAGACATGCAGCCCTGGCAGCCATTCGGAGAAAAGTCTATCATGGGCTATAACTTGAAGAAGAATGTGGACAAAGCTCATCAGAAGTTGTGCCGTAAGATGTTGATGCCAGAGATTCAATATCTAACTGAGCTTGGGGTGAACCTCTGGATCACCAAGCTGTGGGGGCATGTCCGTGATATCATTCACTTGTGATTAGGTGTGTGGGCAAGAGTTGCCAATTCAACTCTGAGGGACTGTATTAAGTGTTCCTGTTGCATTTTCTGTCTCATTTGTTGAATGATATCCAGATTCACTTGTTTGCATTATATGTTTATGGTGCACTGTAATGTATCTGAAGAGTGCTTGAGACAAAAAAAACTTGCCGACCTCACAATCTACAAATACTGAACCAATTTACTTAGTATTGTTTGTGGGTCAATTATCAAGCATTGCAATTTCCTTACTCTCAGAAATAAGCTTGTTGTAATGGAGTAGTTGAGTGAACAATGACGTCCGGGACTAATTTTCTAAGCCCTGTGATTGAATACAGAGCCATCGTTGTCATCACTGCCAAAGTTTGACAGCTTTTTGAAGACATGGAAAGAAAAAGGTGCATCACATTAAACTAATATCAAACTTTCTGGTGTCTGTTCCACAAAATTGAAACGTTGAAGTTGTATGAGACTGATTTCACACTAATACAGATGTGAAAATACTGAATGTAAGTATTAGATCCAACTTTACAGTCTATGGAGGACAAAATCGGCTCACAAAAAAAAAAAAAAAAAAGAGGAATGTGGAAATACGGACCTTTGCAATGTCAGACATTTCCACGTGTCGTAACAGTTAAACACAGGTTCAGTTAAAAACATTAGCAGTCACTTCTGTTTCACAGAAAATGTCTGACAAATAATGTGCAAAGAAATCAGTAACTAAAATAGCAAGTGCGGTACTATGCAATCAAAAAAAAAAATACTTTCCTTGTGACGTTACTTTGCTTGTGCTGTGCTTTTATTTTTTCATAACATATAATTTGCGCTCCTTTTTCTGCTGATGTCATAATGTTTAGCCTTAACAACAACAGCTCTCACTTGCTCTTTTGCCAAGTTTGTTGATGGGTTGATTTTGTTGTTGCACTTGCGTAGTGAGTAAAAAGTGATCATAATCTGCAGAAACAAAAGAAATTTAATTGAGAAATGTAATGATTTTTTTTTTAGTCGTTAACACACTGCACAGTTCATTTAATACATTCAGTATTTTGTTTATGGTGTTTTGTATTTTTTATTGGATTCTGTTATATATTGTATTATATATTTCATTAATTCGCTGATTTTGTCCTCCATACAATTCTCCACTGCCACAAGCAAAATATGATAATCTTTATACTCTCAATGTAAAGGGAAATGTAATACTGTACGTAGTCTGTGACTGACTGTTTCATCTTTGTTACCACATGTGTAATAAGTAACAGGATTGTTGTTGAACTTATTGTGTATGAATGTGTTGAACCTCCCAACGTCTTTGTAAAAGATAAAGATTATTACTTGTTGAAATGTAGTGCTAAGTTAAACCACCAACCACACTGAGAATGAATAATGTGAGAAGATTGTCTTGTTAAATATTAGTTTGGGTTTCAGTTAATATACCAAAGTGACAGGAGTTCCTCACTGACCCATTAAAGTATTTCTTTTGTTGATCAGTGTTAGAAAATCCTGTGATCTACCGTTGTAAAAATAAAACATAAAAAAAAAATCAACAAGGGTGAGTTGTTATATTTTTTTCCACATAATCTCAACATATTCTCAATATTTAAATACAAGGAAATATATCCTTGTATTAATTGCTCCACCTGGCCAAAACAAGGTCGCAACGAGTCGGTACGAGCCTCCTATTGGATAATTACTGCATGGGCGATTATCTTTTAGCTGGCAACAAGTTATGTAATCCCAACTGATGCAACAAATAGCTTCTCATTTCTTAAACAACCATGTCCAAAGACACATCCCATGGTCATGGAAAAGATGTTAGTCTGTTTGAGAAGGGTCAAATCGATGCCATGCATCAAGCAGAGAAAACATCTAAGGAGATTGCAGAAACTACTAAAATTGGGTTAAGAACTGTCCAACGCTTTATTAAAAACTGTAAGGATAGTGGGGAATCATCGTCTTTGAGGAAAAAATGTGGTCAGGATGTTCATGGGGCAAAGTGTAGTGAGCTTTGTCCCCATGGTCTGATCCTGAGGGCTCACCGCAGGGGGAGGAGTAGGAAATGTGAGATGTGGGATCATTGGAGGCAGTGGGGAGGTGCGGGGGAATGGGTTAGAAGGAAACCAAGGTCATAATGTTTGTGTGCTCAGAGAAGAAATCATAAAGTTTGCTCTCATAAGTACGTGCAGAGAGCAATAAACAACAACCTTAACCCATACTACAGATGGTGACACAATGCACATGCAATACAAACAAAGTGCAAGCTTTATCTTTGTACCAATAAAAGAACATTATTGGACCATCCTTCTGATATGTCCGACACCCTTATGACCCTTTAGATTTGTCTTATGTGAGGTTTATTGCATACATAATTAGTGTTCACTTAACTACATCTTACAGTCAGCACACGTGCAATATACAGTATATAATTTTAAAAGGTACAAAAAATAAATTGTAAAAGGGAATTTTCCTTTCCTTTAAACATTTCAATACAGTATAAAAATAATGTGTACTAATGCTATAAAATCAGGACAGATAATTATGGGGCAATCCAGTATAAGTTATTCGTTCATTCATCTTCTGTACCCGCTTATTCCTGTTAAGGGTCGCGGCGCCAGTATAAGTTATACTACAGTAAATATTTTGTTCTTGTGGTCCTTTTAGAAGTATTTTGGTTTAAATTCATTTTGGAAAAAATAAATAAATAAATTTGGGGTGTGATATCATAGTTTTTATTTATGTATTTATGGATAATGAATTTACCTGGAGATAGAAGTTGGGAATAAGGGGATACTTTACTTTTTTACTTCGCGTATGTCAAACTATTATTTTGTAAGCCATTACATGAAAAAATAAGAAAGTAAAAGTGCATTATATTCTTGGGCGCTGCCTTTTTTATTTTACATTACAGGAAATGAAGTGCTCGCCAAATCTCGCGGGGGCGTGGCTGGGGCATCTGTGCTCTTTAATGACAGCAGTCTTGTTTTGCTAGTGTAGTTTATGTGGCTAATGCCTTGCTACGCTCACTTGGTAGACGCGCTAGCAAATGTGTTTAACCTTTTTTAAACACGTATGTTAAAGTAATGTTAGTAACTATCCGTTAACTTTTCGTTCGCCGTAACTGTTGCTTGTTTCGAAGCGTAGCTTTAGCTCTACCGTAGCTAGCTAGCCAGGGCTAGCTGCGCGGCTAATGTTAGTTTTTAGCATTGCTAGTAGCTAACTGTTAGCCGGAAGAGTCCAGTCTCTAGCTTAACCCAGCGGTTATTAAACTAATGTTGCATTAAATTAGCGGTGGCAGTGTTATTATCTCTCTATTAACTGGATGACTGGCGTTAACGATGTTGCTAACTGAGGACGTCCCCACAGATGAGTGGCCCTGAGACCTGATTCATCCGGATGAGTTGGCAAAATGTCCTGCAAATCAACTAAAGTGGCCCCGAGTGTTGACTTCGACCACAGCTGCTCCGACAGCGTGGAGTATCTGACGCTCAACTTTGGCCCGTTTGAGACCGTCCATCGCTGGAGAAGACTCCCTCCGTGTGATGAGTTTGTTGGTGCCAGGTAACATGTTGACAGATGAGGAGAAGCATCTCCACTTCACCTGAATGTTCACTGACTTGTATTCACCGTGAACTTCGTGTGGCTCCTCACAGGCGCAGCAAGCACACAGTTGTGGCTTACAGGGATGCTATTTACGTGTTTGGGGGAGACAATGGGTGAGTACTGCTAGACACAGTGAGGAGCAATGTCTTTTCACACTGCATACAGGATGTTACAGATCTGTGTCATCCAACAGGAAGAACATGTTGAATGACTTACTCCGCTTTGATGTGAAGGACTGCTCATGGTGCCGGTAAGACAAGTGTCTCTATACAGACATATGTGATATACAGATAGATTGTAAAATGTGATTTAACAGCTGTTTATCACATTTTTTGCAGAGCTTTCACCACTGGAACGCCACCTGCTCCCCGATATCACCACTCCGCTGTGGTCTACGGCAGCAGCATGTTTGTTTTTGGTAACTTTCTTAAAGCTTATTTTGTTCAAATATATTTATATATTATTCATTCGGTTGTTTTTAGACTGTGTTTAGTCTTGCTACAACTAGTGGCTCTGGTTCATTTCAGGGGGCTACACTGGAGACATCTACTCAAATTCAAACCTGAAAAACAAAAATGACCTTTTTGAGTACAAGTTTGCCACAGGACAGTGGACTGAATGGAAAGTGGAGGGGAGGTATATTACTGTATTTATTTTTCTTGTCTCTGTTGCATTTCTTGGATAGATTTTACATCAGTTCCTTCAAATACACACATTTGAAGTTTTCAACAGCATTGATTAAGTTGTGTTTACTTAGAATTTTAGGAAATATTTTAAAAAGACGCAGTTTTTATTTGGTTTAAGTTTTTTAATAACTGGGACAATCACGTGCACTACTTTTCTTACGTTTGATTGTTTGAGTTTATAAAATCTGTACAAATATTTATCCGCCCTGCCGTATGTCTCTGTCTTAGTTTGCCAGTGGCCAGATCTGCTCATGGGGCAACAGTCTACAATGATAAGCTGTGGATATTTGCTGGCTATGATGGAAATGCCAGGTATGTTTAACAATGTTTTCATGTTTCACGCATATTGGTTTTTACACATGATCTTGACATGATATTCTTCCTGTTTATAGGCTGAATGACATGTGGACCATCAGCCTGCAAGATCGAGAACATGCCTGCTGGGAAGAGGCTAGTTTAACTCGTGTCCTTATTTTAAAGCAAAGACCATTAAAAGTTAATTACACTGAAACATTTTACATCTGCTGATGTCTTCATTTCTGCTTTTGTGTTCATCAGATCGATCAGAGTGGTGAGATTCCCCCTTCATGCTGCAACTTCCCTGTGGCCGTATGCAGGGATAAGATGTTTGTGTTTTCTGGTCAGAGTGGAGCCAAGATTACCAACAACCTCTTTCAGTTTGAGTTCAAGGGCCACATGTGAGCAAACAATTTCCTTACATACCACAGTTACACGTCTTGTAGTTACTAGTTACAGTCACATGGAACTCATTAGTCCATCTTTTCAGGTGGACACGTATCCCAACTGAACATTTACTGCGGGGCTCCCCGCCGCCTCCCCAGAGACGTTACGGCCACACTATGGTTGCCTTCGACCGCCACCTGTATGTATTCGGGGGAGCTGCTGACAACACTTTGCCCAATGAGCTGCACTGCTATGATGTTGACTCTCAGACCTGGGAGGTGATTCAACCCAGTCTGGACAGTGAGGTATTGACCAAATAAATTTACAAAGAACTGTGTCAATAGATGTGGTGGTGGAGGAATGATATCGAAAATATGTTTTGTTAGGAAGGTGAATTATTGAACAAGGACATAGTGGCTCTTTACTTTTCCACTCCTGCTGGACTTTTCCTTGTTTTATATAATTGGAAACTCTTCATTCAGCATTTTAGTGAAAATTCTGCCTTTTACTTTATTTTTATTAAACTTCTGATTCAGCCCGATTCATACAATCACCAAATTTTCTGGATATTTATATCTTGTTCACAGTAGTATGGTGCTCTTTAATAACCATCTTGGAAATGCATTTCAACACATTTGTTAGTGAATCCTACAGATTTTAAGCTGTAATTACACTCTGTCTTTGCCCCCTCAGATGCCCAGTGGGAGACTCTTCCATGCTGCTGCTGTGATTCAAGATGCCATGTACATCTTTGGAGGGACAGTAGACAACAACGTCCGCAGTGGAGAGATGTACAGATTCCAGGTTAGTGCCAAACAAAGTGATTGCATAAGGATACAAACACGATCGTGTGGTCAGAAACCTTTCCTGTCTAAAGATCAAACACTTTTGTTGAAATGTTACTCTTGCAGTTCTCATGCTACCCAAAGTGCACTCTCCATGAGGACTATGGTAAACTCTGGGAGAACCGCCAATTCTGTGATGTGGAGTTTATTCTTGGTGAGGTGAGTTTTCATGGCTGTATGCGAAACTGATGCGAAGCTGCTGATTAAAATTACAAGGTGACGTTCACATGATTCACCTGTTTTTTTTTCCATTGGTCTGACGCCTTGTTTTGTTGTTTACAGAGGGAGGAGAGAGTCTGGGGGCATATTGCCATAGTGACTGCAAGATGTCAGTGGTTGCGGAAGAAAATCCTGCAGGCTCGGGATAGGCAGCGACAGGTCCGAGCAATACCGCATGTGCACCTCTGAGACAACACAAGACTATTAGTGTTGTCACATGATATTTATATGTTGAATTTGTAAATGGCAAACAATCGGACACAGGACAACACAGAACTGCCATGAAGGAAAAATCGTTCCAGTCTTAAATTACAAAACTAACATTGTATTGGTAAAACCACTAGTGTCACCATTCAAATATCAAAACGGCTTCAGATTTACATAAGACTCAGCAAGTGTACTACAAGTGTTTTTAATGCAATAGGTGTCATGCAGAATCAACAGTGTGCGCTGTAAACTGTACATATTTATACAATTGTAACAGAAGATGTTTGTATTTAGGGCTGGGATGGTTAGTGATTAAAGTGTTGTGTAATTTGCTGTCTTGCAGAAGACAAAACAGGAGAGTGGTGAGGAGAGTGATGAGGGAGCAGCTGGAGGCCCGAGGGATATCCCAGCAGGCAATAGGCCATCGGGCACACAGCCGCTGTTGGAGGTATCCATCAGGGAAGCAGAGGCCCAACCTTTTGAAGTCTTAATGCAGTTCCTCTACACGGACAAGATCCAGTACCCTCGCAGAGGTAACTCTCATGGTTCTCATGTTAGGATGGTACCTGCAGTTATTCTGATTGGAGAAAAATCTGTTATTTGTTCTTGTCTCTGTCCGTCTTCACAGGTCATGTCCAGGATGTTCTTCTGATCATGGATGTGTACAAACTAGCACTGAGTTTTAAGCTTTCCCGGCTGGAGCAGCTGTGTGTGCAGTACATCGAGGCTTCTGTCGACCTGCAGAACGTTCTCAGCGTTTGTGAAAATGCCAACAAGCTGCAACTGGACCAGCTCAAGGTAGAAGGTTTCTACTGACCTCCAGTGGTTGAAATTCAGATTCTTCAGTCAACCCTGACATTAATGTCCATTTAACTAGAGCAACAAATCTGAATGCTAAAATCGCTTAGCTTGGTATTGAGTTACTCTTTAAGAACAGAGACGCAGAGTAAAGGGAAATCATCTTTTATTTTGACACTAATGGCTCAAAATGATTTCTTTCTTCAGGAACACTGTCTCAATTTTGTGGTGAAGGAATCGCACTTTAACCAGGTGATCATGACAAAAGAGTTTGAGCATCTTTCCACACCACTCATAGTGGAGATAGTGCGGCGAAAGCAGCACCCTCCTCCCAGGTTGTACTCGGACCAGCCGGTGGATATTGGGACCTCCCTGGTGCAGGACATGAAGGCTTACCTGGAGGGAGGTGGCCTGGAGTTCTGCGACATTGTTTTGCTGTTAGACGGTCACCCACGGCCTGCACATCAAGCCATACTGGCAGCCCGATCCAGGTAGAGATGGCACAGATTTCATGCTTTGAATTTCTGTTTCTTCTTTTCCTTCTGTGGACTGTGCTTAGAAGCTGCCTCTCGTAGATGTGTTTACATCTAATCTTTGTAATCATGTTCCTCTCAAGCTTAGTGATGTGACCGGTGCTTGTTATTCCTCAGTTACTTTGAGGCCATGTTCCGCTCCTTCATGCCTGAGGACGGTCAGGTGAATATTTCCATCGGTGAGATGGTCCCAAGTAAGCAGGCCTTTGAGTCCATGCTGCGTTACATCTACTATGGTGATGTCAACATGCCTCCAGAGGATTCCCTGTATCCTTTTCAAAGTGCTTGATACCAATTCACCACCTTAAAAGTAGGCAGAGCCTGCTAGAATAACACAACAGAAAGTCTCTTATGAGCATTTTTGCTAATTGAATTATAAGAAATGGAGTGGGCCACTTAATATCGCTGAGGCAGCATCTGAAATAAGCCAGAAACTACAAGTTTTGTAAATGCAGGGGAGCATTGGTGGACTAAAGGTAAGCTGCTAACAAGGTTAACATAACTAAAACGGCCTTGATAGATTTTCTTCTGTTGAGATCCTGAAAAATATGCAGACTATGTTATCCTATAGAGATATCAAATTGCTTTAGTACAGTAAGAAACACTGAATGATGGAACTGCTGGCTCACAAAGAAAGAACTTGTGGTTTTAGCAGCTTAAGATGTTTAGATATAAATCTAAATGTCTTATACTGAGATATAAATGTGGAAATGGTTTTATTTAAGATACAGTTAGAGGTGCTTGAGTGCTTTGCAGATATTAGTAGTCAAATGGTTTGTTAAGACACAGAATCCTACTTTTTATGTAACTACCAAAGAGTTTAATTCGAGCCTTTTCATTTCCTTGACCCATTATAAACAGCTATCTGTTTGCTGCACCATATTACTATGGGTTTTCCAATAACAGGCTGCAGGCGTACTGCAAGCAGAATCTGGAGATGAACGTCACTGTGGAGAATGTCTTGCAGGTATTTGTGTTTTCACCCAGGGGGGAGCAGTGACCTAAATGGACAATCCTGCCTTCTTACTAGCAGAATGTTTTCCATTAATCATTTCTTCACTCTCCTCAGATCTTGGAGGCTGCAGATAAGACCCAGGCTCTGGACATGAAGAAGCACTGCCTACACATTATTGTCCACCAGTTCATCAAGGTGGGTGGGCTTGTATCTGGAGCCTTCGGGGTTTGCTGCCCACTCAGTGCAGCTGAGCTAACCCTCTAGTCCTGTCTTCTTTGCGGGAGACTGACACCTTTGGCCTCCTAGTGGATCACCCTCCATCTTCTACGTAGAGAGAAGACTGTTTACAGCCTGGCCGGCTGTACAAGCAGCTCATCATGTAACTATGAGGGTCATAGTGGCACTCTGATTATTGTTTGTTATCCAAAGAAGCTATGAAGAACTCAATTTTCACTTCGCTGGAGTGTTAGCTCTGCTGTCAATATTTCCGTTAAGCTTCTTTCTGTTATCTTAATTTGTCGCGCATGAGCAACCAAGTGCTTCTTATTCCCTATTTTTATCCTAACTGACTCATTGTCCTGTCTTAATTTACGGCTCATTTTTTCATTTTATTTTCTGCTCCCCTCCCAAAGGTATCCAAGCTCCCCAACCTGCGGTCTCTCAGCCAGCTGCTGTTGTTGGACATCATTGAGTCTCTAGCCACACACATATCAGACAAACAGTGTGCTGAGATGGGCTCCGATATTTAGGAAGACTCTTTCCTCCTCTCACAGAAGCCATGAATCTCTGCTGCACCTACTTCTAGTCATTCCCTCTTCTCAAACATGCAGTATTTGTTTTTGTTGGACCTTGCATGTCTCCAGCCCCGTACAGTAGATGCCTTTGATCCATGCCGCATCATGTTGTTTTTCTCTCTGCGTCTCAGTGAGGAGTGGAAATCAATGAAGGAAACAGATTCAACAGTAGCTTATTAGAATTGTTAAATGACGCATAAATCCCTTTTTTTTTTAATTCTGTTGGTCATTTATTTATTTTGTACAGAAATCTACTTTTGCAATTTATCTTCTCAGTATTTCCTTTTGAATTTTTGTAAGATTTCATACTCGTGACGCTAGAAATGTTGTCAGACCTCTCCTCAGATCTGCTCTCAGTAATCTCTCAAAATCACGTAATCAGAGTATACCATTACACGGATCATTTATCTAAATCTGTATTCACCACTTGTATTATTCTCAGCTGTGACACAAGCTTGAGTTAAATGTTGAGAATCCGAATCATCGTATAAAAATAATTAGAATGTATGTCTGTCTTAAAGCCATCTGTGTCGTCATTGTTATACTAATCACCTCTTACCATTACTTACAGACAGTCTTTATCCATGCAATGTAGACATGTGTTTGTGACATCAGTATGCTGTTATTACATATTTAACCATGTGAGTTTCATGTATTTAAAGCCTTAATAAACCTTCTCTTACAAAATAAGATTCTGTGGTCCACACTTTGAACTGTAGTGCCTCTTGTGAAATACGGAACCAGTGGAGGCTGAACCCGCTCGAAACCCATACAAACATTTTCTTAGGGATCCCAGCATGCCTCTTTTTAGCTGTTATTATGGTTTCTGCACAACCGTCTTGGCAGTTCATCGGTGCTCAGTAAAACAAAATCTGAGTGAATGTTCTGTTGAAATCCCATCTTGATGTTTTGATCTGTCATCAGATAATACACTGGATGTCAGTTTGTGTTGTCACACATCTAACTGACCCTCTGACTGCTGACTTTGTTGTCTAGTCATGAATTAACCTTATAACTGCCTATAAATGTTGCAATCACCCAAGCAAAGAGCAGATACCCGGTGTTTATTGTATCTGTCTACTTTAAATCCCCCGTAGAGTGACTAGCCCCTTCAATGGGCTTTTTCTTAAAATATCTTTTTAATTCTATTGTTAAATATCTGATCTAGCAATTTCTATTGCAGTGGATTATTCACTCATCTGTGGAGATCCTTTCATTATGAATACAAGTAGAAAAATTATTATATAGACCGCAACCGTTAGCTAAAGCCGTTGTAACTTATACACCATGAGAAAGAGCTGAAGGTTAATCCTTGACCTTTCATCAAATTAGCTCTGTCCTTCAGGGGGTTTCAGTTTCCACAGATCTATGAATGATAAGGTCAGACAATGAATTCTTTTAGCTTCTGCAAGGTTTTGCAAAGATTTTAATTCATGCAAGTGAATTAAACTAAATTTAGTTGGTTAATTCTTCTGAAAGTATTCTTCAAATACCTGCATTTATTTACAGTATTTACAACAGTCAGGTCAACTATGAACATATAAATAAGACTTGAATAAGATGGTAAATGTCATTCTTTTATGGGAAAAGTTTGACCTAAATGCTAAGACACTGGATGGGAGTTTGGCTTTTCTGTGAACCGGGAGTTGTACTTTAAGATCTGTAAAGACCCACAGAGGAATTCACAGTCTTTTGGACTGTTGTAACCACAACTGCAGTGAACACAAAGTGCTATTCATGGTCCAGATACTTGAGACACTTGGCAAGTGAATTCTTTAGAGTGTAAATGTCTTAATTAAAATAACGCCAAAGAATCACCAGCGACATCCGTTAAAAAATAAAAAAATAAATCTGATTTTTTTTTTTTTTTTTTACATGGACTGAATTTCACAGCCACAAAGAAACACACTATTTCTGTGTTCCACCTGTGCCCATCTCTCTCATGTTTCATTCATTTAAGTCCACTTGTGCATGCACACAGCCCAGAGTCCCAGTGGAAATATCTGGTTTCATCTAAAAACAGAGTTCATTGTTCACCATGATGGTACTGAACACTGAAACAAAACAGTATGTCTGTTGTTATGCCACAGTTTTGGATTATCTCCCACTTTATTAAGGACACTGAAGAAGTGGGCTGTCCAGGTTTGTCCGGCAGGTGGGACGGGCTACAGAGCCGCCCTGCATCTCTTATTCTGTGTCATAGACCCGAACAGCAGAATCACAGCGCAGATTTTGTATGCGCGGAGGTCAAAGATGGTTTTTCTAACAACTAAAATGATGCAAAGGACTGCACTCTTTGTGACATTTGGGGGCTTGGTCACTTCTCTGGTCACCACCTTCCTTCCCTTTTGGAAGACGATGAACTCCGATCTAAATGAAGTGGAGAACTGGTTCTCTGGGCTGTGGCACACCTGCCTGTACACAGAGGAGGTAGGAATCCAGTGTAAGGCCTACGATTCCATCTTGGGACTCCCGATGGACCTGCAGATCTCCAGGGTGCTCATGTCAGTGTCTATAGGCACTGGAGGTTTAGCTGTGTTGGCTGCCTTTCCAGGTCTGCAGGGCGTTGAGATGTGCGTGGAGCAGCCTGGCATAAAGAGAGGGCTGATCATCTTCAGCGGGGTGCTGTCCTGGGTGTCGGGACTCACCACTCTGGCTCCTGTCTCTATTGTGGCCTACACGACCGTGGTGGACTTCTGGAATGAGGGTTTTCCTGATGTGATGCCACGGTGGGAGTATGGGGAGGCAATGTTCTCTGGCTGGTTTGGGGGTTTGGCTCTGGTCATCGGGGGGACCCTGTTCTTTATAGCCGTGTGCATGGGGGACTACGACCAGCGGCCACCAAGTGTGCCAAACAGCCCAAAGGTGAAGCACAGGACACAGCACTACCTGAAGACAGAGGTTTTATAGCTTTGCTATCGGCATGAGTGATACATCTGAGCATTCATGTAATTCAAGTATTTCAATGTCTCTGACGTGAAAGTCACAGGGATACTAGTGTTTTATTTGCTAATTTCTTACTGGATTTGTAACTGAAAGTCGCTTCTGTAATTTGTGTTTGTCCAAAAGCATGCAAAGTGATTCAACTGTAATGAGACTGGAATAGATTTATTGATGAAATGTGAGATAATAGGCAATAGTTTTTATTCCTTAGAGTCTAGGGCCCAGTTAAATAGAGTAGGAGAATGGTTTATTTGTCAGTAAACATACAATATACTGTAAAGAGAATTAATAGAACCATTAATTTTTTTTTTCAATTGTGATTTACAGCAGGATTTGTGATGTTATTTAGACAAGTAACACTTAATTACATTAATGTGATGCATGAACGAGCAAACGAGAAAGTAACGAGCAAAAAAACATTAGACTTTATAATATGACAAATGAAACGTTGACAATGTAGAGCAATACATAATGAATAAACACTGTCTTTGGTCATGCACAAGTGACTGTATGTTTCCTGAGAAACCTGGTCTGACGAAGAATGAAAATGTCTAACGTCAGTGGTGTGCAGGGTCTGAGAGCCCACTGCCAGGGCAGGAGAGTTGCATTCCAGTGCTGCAGCTCCTCTGTGCTGAATTTCGTTTTGGGGAGGGACTTGGCACCATCAGCTCCTCTTAGTCCTTAATGCACTCTGCTGTAGACTGTGATGCACATTATTGTGGCTGTCCCAAAAAAAAAAGGAAAAGATGCAGAATAAAATACTCAGATCACTCTGGCTGTGTCAGAGTTGCCGTTTTATTCACTAACTGTTTAAATCTAATTATCATATTGTCATATTGAACGTACCCCTATAACCTCAGGCATAATCTTTTGGCAAGCATTTTGTTTTATACTTCAGCCCATGAATGATTCATTCACTTCCCTCTCCTCTCTTAATCTGGGTTTTTGGATGCGGCAGCTCTTCCTGGCCCCTGGAGAGGAGAGTCCCCCCGTAACTCAATGAAACTGAGTGATGTATCGGTGATGAAAGGCGGCCCTGCCTGAACACGGGGAGAGCATGATCAATCATCTTGTCGAGCACGTGCGCAGAGGGCAACACAAACATAACTGACACTTGAGTTTGTGCACATGTTGCTGCCAGCACTGCCCTGTGGAAAAAACACAGCTCCGTACGGCCAGTGTCTCTTTTTAACCTGCTAATTCTTTGCTTGTTTTAACATCATTTTCTTTCTTGATTTTGGTGCTGCACCCTAATGATCACCCTGTGCCACTGCTGTCATTTCCTTAGAAATGAATTTGTGATTATCAAGTGAGTGACCTTGTCCCAGCAGCCATTTAAAATGAGACGCACGGTTCCTCCCACAGTGGAAATATCTTGGGAGCCCCTTCCTATAAGACTTAGTATACCTTTTTAATCCTGCTCCACCCTACCCCCTGACTGAAACTGGGATTTACTGCAACAACTGCACTTTCACTGGTTCCCTCTCTGCTGCACACCCTCAGCATTTACATTCAGTAAGGGCTGTTTCAGTGTTTAAAGCATGCAGCAGCCCCAGGGGTAGTTCTTTCATGTGTCCTGGTGGTCGGCGTGGATAAAATAAATGTCACACTGATAGGTTTTTTTCAATAGCTGCATGCAGCATGCCCAGAAAGCATGCAGTGCAGTAAGTGGGCAGTCAGTGCAGTGGGGAGGGCAGCAAGTCTTTCATCAGGTTTAACTGGCAAGTCAGGTCTTTGACATCTGAAAAGCAAGCCTCTAGCTGAGAGAGTGAGTGTGTTTTAGGAAAGAGAGAGGAGGGGTGGGAGGACGGTGAGATTTCATGCTGTGTTAGCATCCCCTCAGCAACTCCATCAATACTGCATACAGCTGAGAAACTGGCAAAGATCCTCCGTGCTGCATTTTCAAGGCTCGGCCAGAGAAAGCGAGCAACTCCCACGACCGCTCGGCTCAGCCCGCTGCTGCTGCTGCTGCTGGGGGGCTCTGCAAAGGGGCAGAGCACACACACACACACACACACATACATACATACACTTACACACCGAGTGGAGTTTCTGCTGCATCAAGAGGCAGAAGAGGAGAGCAGGAGGAGGGTACAGAGGGACACGCAGACTGGGAATACTCCGGCGACGAGAGCCAATCCCGGAGAGGGACAGGACCGTGAGGAGACTCGTGCTAATATGCTACCGCGCTCCGCAGGGGAAGCTGAGCACCGGGGAGTTTGACAGGATCTCAGTGCACCTGCTCCACGCACACTGGTGAGCTGATTTGTTCCTTTTACACCCAGGGAAGTGTAGTTTTTTGTGTGATGTGTTCGTGTGATGCTGTGTGCGTGTGTGACCAGACGTCTTTTCTTCATGTGGGGTTTTCCTGCGTTGGCGCACTGTGGAGTACTTGTAGAGAAGTTGTTTCCTCTGTGGCACAGGGGCTCTTCCCTGGAGAGGACAGTGGTGCAGATTATTAACTGAAATCACACTATTAGATTACATTATCAGAAAATGAGATAAGCCTTTAATTTATCCCACTTCACACATGTTGAATCATACTTTCATACTCAATGTACACCAGTGACTCCTAAAAAAAACTCAGATTATATTATATTCTACCCATTTTGACAGCAGTTGTGTGTGCATTTGTTTGTGTGCCTGTGCATGCTGAGAAACTGGTTAACAGCCGAACTGTTATGTGGAAGCACAGCTCCCCTGTAGGGGTGTACACCCGTCTGAAAACCTCAATTCTAGTTTTCCATGACATCACGGAGAGGTTATTGCTCAAAGCGGCAGCAGAATGACCTGATATACCTCAGCAGTGCCACTGTTAACAAGCTTTGGCTCTACAGACACATATAACATTAAAAGGTTTGGTTTAAATACAATATGCCAAAAAAACACAGAACTTCTTGATGAACTCTGTGGTGTAAATCAGTAAACGCCGCTGAATGACGCTTTAGACTTTGTTTTCTAGAGCCACGTGGCTTCCACAGTGTGTCTTATTCTAAACATTTAAAGTTTGTTTTTTAAAGCTTATCTCCCACCTCTGTAATCTGGTAAAACATGGTTCACATTTCAGACTTTCCTATATTCATGTTTTAGTTTTAGTCACAGTTTGGTTGAAACAACAGCCTCCATACTGTCGCAGGGATCTGCTGGCACTTCCTCAGATTTGAAATTGTCCAAACTGGATGAGAAATAATGTGAATGAACTTGCTCCCAGCGTATGACTTTGTCACACACACACACTAGAGCTTCTTAATGGGGATTGTGGTGACAGTAATCCTCACGTTTTTCTTTTATAGTTAAGACACATAGGCGGTGGAGTAAACAGAAGGAGTCGGACGAGAGTTTCCTGGCATTTCAGGGAACATCCTGGTGTGGTTTGGCACATGCATAACTTCAGACATGCCTTGGGGCTTCCTCCCCTGTCTCTCCCGTCTCCCTTCTCTGTGATCAATCAAAAGTAGAGCTGAAGAAATGCCGAAAAAAGTTAAAGATTAAAACTATGATTTTGCCCACCTGTTTATTACACTGGGGTCCTCATTAAGCTGACAGTAAACTAAATAAGTGAGCACTAACAGCTTGTTGAGACGGCATCTGCAGTTCATTTGCTCAACAGCTGGTTTACGCAATCACCAGACGATTCTCTGGCTTATCTTGTATTTCACAAACCAGGAGAACACTGAGACTGAGAGGGAAAGAGGTGCGGTCAAACATTAAGTGTTGTGACTTCTTGTCCCTTTATCAGCTGAGGATCAGAGAGTCCTAATCGTTAACTACAAGCTAACCTGTCAGGATACCTGCCAAGCAAGTGTTTGAATAAATCAGACCACCCGTTTGGACTGTTAGGAGGTGAACGACCTTTAATTTAGGTGCTGCTACATGTTCAGGGCTGAAAAGTAACATGTAATTAACAGGAAGTCGTTAAAATGTCCACTCTTGCTACATTTGGATCATGCAGCATGTTCCTCTGCTGCTTATGTTCACAAATGAGCATCATCATCAAGATCCTTTCAAATGCTTTCATGTTGCGTTAATTTAAGTGAAGCAGTTCCATCATAGAAGATATTTCATGGCAGGTCCAGTGAGTGATGGATGACCGTCAGAGCGCAGCATCAACTGTTCTTCTTTTTTCACTCACGTCGAGTTTATAGATCAACCTCCTCTCCACCAACCAGGAGCTGCATTTTGCTAATTCTCCCCTCTGACATTCCAGTAACAGGTATTACATTTGTAGGGAAGTGAGTGAAACTGACAGCTTGTTTGCAGGCAGGATTATTAGCACTGCTTGGGGACAGGCCCAACAGCGAGAGAGCGGGATCTGCGTCATATGTTGTGAGGACCAAATCTGCTTAACCTACTTTGGTTTTTGCACAAAATATCTCGGGTTTGCTGGAACCTCCAGTTATGGCGGCTCTCTGCGATCCAAGTTGTCGTTCATCAAATTTTCAGCGGTGACAAATTATTAAAGGGGCAACATGGGAGGGACACGTTTCCACACACAGCGGCTCTGTTCGGGAAGTCATGTCACATGTTGCTTTCTGTGTTTAGTGAAATCCACGACATTAACAACCCGTCTAGCATGGCTGGAAACTGAGAGAAGGGAAATGTAAGTGCTCGGCTTAGAGATTTGCATGGAAAGTACAAGAATACAGATCAAAAAGTGGCTTTTCTACTTGTGGGAGATACTCTGTTTAGAAAGTCTGATATGGTGTTGCAGCCAAAAATCATCACATTACTTCCAGGAACACCTTGTTCAGTGGAATATGTTTCAAAAAATCAGTGATTAAAGAAGTATTGAGATCTCTTTTACAGTAATGTAAAAGTATACTCCATTACAAGGAAAAGACCAAGACCGTATGTTTTGTGGGGGGAAAAAAATTTGGAATGAAAATCTGTTTTTGAAATTAGACCATCTGAGGAATCGCTCATGCTCGTATATTGTGATCTGAGATAAAGTCAAGGGTCACAGGTCAAAAGGTCATATCACAGATTGTATTTTTGAGACAGCCATTTCGCATGTTTATACCTAAAATCTTACTCTGTTAAATAAAGCCACAGCTGTTAGATAAGTGTAGTAAAGTACAAGATTTTCTTCACTGAATGGAAATGAAGAATAAATGGACATTAACTCAGTGTATTCAATTAAAGTCCTCAAGCACTATACTTCTGTATACATTAGTGAGTAAATGTACATAGTCGCTTTCATCAAGTACGTACAAAAACATGATTTAGAGACAACAACTCAATCTCCGTTGCAGAGCCGTGACCAGTCAGAGGAGATCTTTCCATTTCTCATTTGTTCTCAGGAACCTTTTTCTAAGCAGCCCTCCATTCAACACCAAACACTTTTTTCTCTGAACTTCGAGGACATTAAGATGTGCTCAGAATATCAAGCAGTCCCTTTTGGTTGTACCTCAAAAGGATAATTTGGTGATGGATTGCACCATATTAAGTCACACACCTGCCATTCTGCTCAGATTCATAGCGGCCAGCGCCCTGAGTAACGGCACTACAGTACATGTGTTGGTGAAATACCAGAGCTGGCAAAAATGTGAGGGCAGTGTGGCAACAAAACAAGGGGGATTTTGAAACTCAAGGGGCCCCTGCTTCCCTTTAAAGCACAGTGTGACGGGAAAGTTAATAGGTGTCGGAGGGCTGTTAATATTTAACAGTTTCCCATGCAATATGCATGAACAAAGGTAACAATGTGTGTGGAAATGTTCCTAATTAACACAACTGATTCCTTTTTACAAGCACTAACATGTTACGTGCACATAGAGTGAAGTGGTTTGCTTAGCTCTCCTCATTACTTGAATCGTGTGTCCTTTAGACCTTTCAGAACAACATCAGACTTTTTTTTTTTACACACAAATGTGACTATGACTTATCACAAGACACATGATCATAAAATGTATGAAGACAAAAGGACGACACGTGATTCTTTGTCACTTTCACAGAAAAAAATTGTGGATGAAAAGCATCAATTAGCATTTTCATATGGCTGCAAATAACATTGTCTCTTCTTGTATCTTGCAAACACTGTTAAGAGACTCTAGTCAGCGTTGCACTATGGGTGTTACATCACCGTGGCGTGCGTCGTTGACGGTGTCGCTCCCTCTGTCCACTCAGATTATGTGGACGAGCTGACGTGTGCGATGGGCAGCTTGGACCTGCAGGTTCTCATACCTCCGTCTCTGCGTTATCGTTACCTCCCGACCCGGCGGCCCAGCCCGAGGATCTGACCGCACCTCCCCTTCCCTCTTCCCCCCTCCCTCCCTCTCCCGGGGTGTCCCTCAATCCTGGGCCCACCATGGGAGGATGCTTCTCCAAACCCAAACCAGGTAAGCATTATGTTGCCTCAACTCAAAGGGTAGTAGTTTAGTTTAGGTAAAGAAAAACAAATGCTTCAAGTATAAAGAACAGGAGAAAACAAGATGAACATCTAATTGTCTGAATTATGTTTAATAATTGTTGGAATCTGGTTAAAAATATACTGCATTTGTATTTCTAGTAGTATGGTTGTAAAAACTTTATTAACCCATCTTAAAGTTCAGAAATTATTATTAAAATAAATAAAATAACATATCAACACTTAATTATTCTACTAAAATGTCAGTATAAATGTTTGTACATTGGAGTGTGGTATCTTCTCTTACAGATGTTTCGGTACATGGGTGTTTTAAATAAACCCCGCGTGTAAGGATGAGGAGCAGGAAAATATAATACAATGATAATACAATCACTATATTTAGAGACGGTTCTGTTTGTTTGAATAATGCTCAGAGCTTCTCCCTTCAAATCCTGCTCCTGTGTTTTGTGTGGGAGGAACTTAAATGCTCTCTGTGAAGTGGTGAAGTGGATTACACACTGAGACACAAATATGAGAATTTTTGTGTCTCAGTGTGTATGTGTATCCACTGTTTGCATGGCTTGGGCATATTCACTTGCATTCTTGCATGTGCTTATAACAAACTGTAGTTATCGTTCACTTGTACTGAGACATAAAAGCTTGGATCATGGGGAGATGAAGGGAGAAAGAAGAAACATGAGATGTTTGCAAACGATAGAGGCAGCTGACTGTCAGGACCCTGAGGGCTAATTAGTCAGCGTTGATCGCAGCTTGACCTCCGGCTACTATCGGTCCGTGACAAATTAATCAGAACCTCTTTTGAAAACGTGTTACGCACTCGAACTAGTGTGAAACCAAGTAGCATCATCTGGAGGTTGATATTCTGACATGTACGTCTTGTGGCAGTTTAGTTTAGTGCAAACTTTTAAACCGCATGCTTTGTGTCTAACAACAAAGGCAACATGACGTATCTGAGCTACTTGCATGAGGGGTGAGAAAACTCCCGCTTCCTTTTTGTTTTTGACAAGCGCTGTATGGACATACTCTAATTACTGGAGGAGCTGCTTTTAACAAAACAGATTGAGTCTAAAGTAAAGCAATTAAACCCACTGTGTTTATGGTTGACGACACTGTGAGGAGACATTTCTCATATTATCCTGAATATAAATTATGGTATCCTTTCTGTTTACATGCAGACAGAAAATAAATCTATAGTTAAACAGAGGTGTTTTTTTTAATAATTATTATTCTAATTTGCTAGAATCCAAAAGAGTGCAGTGCAACATCCCCTACAGGCAGGGATTACAGGCTCATCATAAATTTATTTTCTTTTATTCTAGGATTTGTAATTAAGTCATGGAAGAGCAACTGATACATTCACTGTATTTAGCAACACTATATTTTAAGTTAATCACGGCTCATGACTCAGCCTTCCAGCTAAAATAAATCCTCAAACATACACCACTAAGCATCCCAGTTCCTGAATCAAATCAGTCAGTGCTAAAGCATTAGATTGGAGGAAAATACAAAAGTTGTGTGTTCTTTAAACTGAATTATGAAGTGTACACGAAGACAGCTCCCACTCGAAACATACAGTAAATACTGTGTATAGATTTAAGTGTAAGCGGGAAGATCTACGAGGGAGGTAGAGCTTGTAAAGAACATGGCACGCTGCCTTCTTCATTTGCATAAACAAGTGAAGAAAGAGGCTTCAGTAACGTTAAATATACTGTGAAATTAAACATTATAATCCGAATCTCCTGTGCTTCATTTCAAGTATTTAAGTCATATTTGTTGAAGCTAAAGTTAAAAGCATGTCAGGGAATATTTTGATGCGTGTTCTAAAGCCGACTCCTACTGAGTCTCGATCAAACAAAGCGTCAGCGTGACCGTGTCCCAGTTAGCCTCAGATATTACAGCAGCATCTGGAGAATCTCTTCGGCAGTGGAAAGCTTTCCCTTTCTTTTCTCCTGCAATTGCACTCACTATTATGATTTTCCATTGATTTTAATTAAGACTTGCTCAGCGGGAGAAAATTCCAGCCAGATTACTGTGTAAGAACCGGATGATCAGCACATTTTTCCAGCCGAACAGATAAAGCCTGCTGCAGTGAAAAGGGAGTTACACAACGGCCGAATGAATGTTCAGAAATATATAAAAGCCGACGGCGGCGCATCACAACACCGATCACTCACTCTGTTATAGATTTCTTTACTGACATTTTAAGAAAGCAGCTGATGGAAATGTGCACAAAACACGCCTTTTTAAGCTGTAGTCCTACAATTATTACCTTATTTGAGGGGCAGAATCACACTTACTAGTATAGATTCACGTTCATTTAATGGCAAATATATATATAGATTTTTAGACCATGTCACTGGTAAAACTGATATGAATGGCGACTGCTTGGCGCTGCATTGCATGGAAACATTTGAGCGCTTTGTGTGACTGATTTCTTGCTTAAAGAAAAGACAAGAAAAGACTCACTTCTCCTTTCACCTGCTTCCTACTTTCATTTGTTTCACTTGTGGAGATGTCAGGCTCAATTTGTCCCAGACTTGTGGACGTCTCTCCAAGCTGAAAGGCAAATCACTCTCCCAAAACACTGGAGGGGGGTTGAAATAAAACAAGAGAGGACAGGAATATAGGAATAATGGTGCAATCCAGTGGTGTTAAAAGTCTGACAATAGATTAAAGCTTTACAGCTGCTAATATAGACATGTCTTTTGTCTTGCAGTTGAAGTCAAGGTGGAGCTCTCTCTCCTGGAAAAAGAAAAAGAGGTGGACGGGCTGTCACCTAATGGCAAAGCGAGTCCTTTTGCCGACTGCAGACCTAACGGGGCCCTGGGACACGGCTCTGATGACGACTCCACCCCGCTCCCACTCTACCACAAACCACGCGACTACGTGGAGGCCTCCGTGTGTCACGTTAAAGATCTGGAAAACGGACAGTAAGATTTCTTTCTCGTTCTCCCTCACATGCACACGTGGACGCAGAGGTTAACAAGCTGGTGTGAGCTGGTGATATACAAACGCTCATGTCTAAGATGGTCAAATGAGCAGCATATTGGAGGGCAATAACTCTCAAGTTTACAGAGGATGCTCATAACTTATAGGGACAGCTCACATAAGAGCACGGCATAAATAATTAGAGGCACATCAGGCATATTGATGCCTCTAAATTGTGGTTTCAGATTTAGTTGAGTTTACGTTGTAATTTTAAAATATGTCTGAGGAAAATGTTGATATTCCCAACAGCACAAGTAAAAAGACGTTGCTGTAAACAAAATACGTGTGCATTCGTTTAGATATGGTGCCAGGAATCCATAAGTTTTCTCTTCTTGTGAACATCATATACCCGACCCCATATGAAGGCAACATTATTAGTTATCTTACTGTAGATTCTGATACAGATGTGCTTTGGATTAGAATAAATAAGACCAGATTTGTTTAACTCAATCTGTTTGACTGTGTTTTTGTGTGAATTGTCCCCGTAATGTATATTGTTGTTGTTGTTTTATTTGCCATGTTCATTGTTTCACTGAGTGGTAATTGAGGTGACACTCGTGGAGTCTTTGTTTATTGTTGTTTATTTGCTCATTAATTCCAGTTTTATCTTCTAAGAGAAGGATTCTGTTTTTCCTCCATCTTTGAAGGCAAAAATGTAATTTTCTGTCTTTAATTGTCACTACTCTTTAATAACCTAAGTGACAACATCTGTCATACATCCAGAATACGGGCTTACTGTCATAATTGTCATTTAAGTGTTTGGGGGATTAACTGTCCCTTAAATTTTTGCTGTGATACAGATTGCTTCCCCTGCTAGACTGCAGAAATGTGTTTACTTGAAGCAGTCATGGACACGCACACTCACCTTTTTTGGTTTTTGTGTGCTTGACAGGATGAGAGAGGTCGACTTAGGAAGCGGCAGGGCTTTGTTGATCAAAGAACACGGGGAGTTCTCAGCAATGGCGCACAAGTGTCCACACTACGGAGCACCTCTGGTCAAAGGTGAGCAATAATTTTCCATATATGATTTTTTAACATTAATCAAATGTTTTTGGTCTCATTCGACATACTTGTCTTTCCAGGTGTGCTGTCAAAAGGACACGTGCGCTGTCCCTGGCACGGTGCGTGTTTTAACATTGCAACAGGAGACATTGAGGACTTCCCCGGTCTGGACAGCCTACCTACCTTCCAGGTGACCTTCCCCGCTGGTGCTGTCTCTTAACACAATCCCTGCTTTATCATGTCTGTAAGCACCGTGAAACAGTGTACACATCGCTCATGTCTGTTTGCTCCAGGTCAGAGTTGAAAAGGACAAGGTGATCATTCGTGCAAACAAGCAGGTAACAAGACAAAGAGACTGGAGAATTTATGCAGCAAAGTAAATGGACCACCTGAGTGATCTGAGGTCTTTCTTTAAACATTTCCAGGCCCTTCAGTCACAGAAAAGGTCAAAGCCCATGGCCCGATGTTCAGCAGTCATTAACTCCAGCACAGGCTTCAGCCACGTTCTCATCATTGGCTCAGGTCAGTGTCTTAATGTCCTTCGTCATTTATTGTCATCACAGTCCTATTCGTTTAACGTCTCATAGCTGTCCCTTCATTTCATGGTCATCATTAGATTATCTCATTTCCAACATCGTGCATATCTTTTTTTAGTAAACTGGGAATTTGTCGACAGGTCCAGCGGGTCTGGTGTGTGCGGAGACGCTGAGGCAGGAGGGCTTCACCGACCGCATTGTCATGTGCACCATGGACAGACACCCTCCGTATGACAGGCCTAAACTGAGTAAGGTTTGTACACAGACCCCGACCACATACGCTGAGACAGAACTCACTTTGGCAAGCAAGTTATGTAACAGACTGCAGAGGTGCAGCTTTGCTCAGCGGTGCTAAAATCAGGAGCTCTTTGGGGAACAGCTACACAGTTCACAACAGGCAAATGGGAGGAAAATAGCTTGTGCACAGTAGTACACACAGACATGACTGAATCAGAAAAGATACGGTAACAGCTTTGGCAAATAAATGCATTGCCATACTTACAGATTTCAGGATTAACTGTAATTTCTGTTGGAGTATGTAGACTTTTTACTATCTTGCTGTCCCTTAGTCCTTAGACAGCACAGCAGAGCAGCTGAGGTTGCGCTCCGTGGACTTCCTGCAGGATCATGACATTGAACTGCTCACAGAGAAGGAGGTGAGAGGTGAAGCTTGATTAATGATGTGCTGGGTAACATTATAACCTTTTGATTTATTTCGTTAACAAGAGCTTTTTTAAAATTTTTATTTTTAAATTTACACAAAATCCAACTTGTGTGCCTGTGTGTGTGTGTGTGTGTGTGTGTGTGTGTGTACATGTTTGCTTCAGGTTGTGGCAATAGATGTGAAAACACGATCGGTGACGTTTGAGGATGGCTTGAGGATGGAGTACAGGAAGCTCTTTATTGCTACGGGAAGCAAGTATGGAAAAATAAAACATTTATTTCACAGCAAATTCTGGACTTTATTATGAATGAATGAATGAACTGATGTCTGTTCCTTTTTTCCTGCACGAAAGACCAAAACCGATGATCTACAAGGGCAAAGACGTCAGTAACGTGTTTCACCTCATGACGCCTGAGGATGCTAACAGCGTAGCGAGGCTAGCCAACAACAAGAACGCTGTGATCGTGGGAACATCATTTGTGGGTGAGAAACAAGACACGTGCTTCTCATTTGTGCTGATTCCAAAACCGCCTTTTGAGTAATTTCACTTCAAGATGCTCCAGGAGCCGATTTAGATTTAACAAACTTATTTGTGCACCCTATCTGAGAGCAGCTCTCAAATGATGTGGACAATTGGTTGAATCTGCTCCGTTGCCTAAAAAGGCTTTCATTGGTTTTGGTGATGTATAATGTAGATTTTTAATTTACTTCACCAATCAAATATATAGCATTTATAATAATAATACAGTCCGGTGGAAAATAAAAGCCTGAAATAGAAGTTACACAAAACCCAAACTGTAACTTCTGAGAAATAATTTTGTAGTGACTCAAAAACAAACAAAAAAATCACATTTATTTTGGGTGTTTCTTCTAATTTGCACCCGCTCTACCATTCTGCATTAACATTTGCGGATATTAACTTGCACGCTGTGTGTGTGTTTCCTTGGCAGGTATGGAGGTGGCTGCGGCTCTAACTGACAAGGCCCACTCGGTCTCTGTCATCGGGATCGAGTCCGTCCCCTTCAAAAAAGCTCTCGGGGAGAAATTAGGGAAAGCCATAATGAAGGTAGAGACACACACTCCGGGGAAATCAGGCTTTTCAGAACGTGAAGCTCTATCATCAGCACTCTCGCCGACATGTAACTATTAGTTAAAATGCAAACCGTGTTTTCCTGGTCAATACTGCAGCACCGAGGGGAGCGTAAATCTTTTCATTAGCCGAGGTCGATCATGCGTGCACGTGGAAATTCAGCCGTGAACTGTCCTTGTTGCGGTTTTCGCGAGCTTCCTGTGACTGCGGTATGTCTTGTGTTTGCAGCTGTTCGAGGCCAACAGGGTGAAGTTCTACATGCTGAACGAGGTGTCAGAGATGATTGGCCATCATGGACAGGTATTCAGAAAGTGAGAGAAACAACATGATAAGATGCTCGGATGCACCCTCCTTGTTTAATACTGGGTGAAAGTCAGATGAGCCAAAAGTAAAGGTCGTAGTGTCAATTTAAAAGAAACATGCCGTCTTTCTTATTTGTTGAGACAGTTTACTTCATAGTGAGCAGTAAATTTAACGTTCAGACCAGCCAATGTGTATCTAAACTGCACTGTGTTTACTGTACACTTCTCATTAAAAGAAACTATAGGGAAATATGTTTACATGGCCTTTAAGAATCATCTCCATACACCATTTGTTTTTTTCTTGCAGCTGAAAGAAGTTGTTCTGAAGAGTGGAAAAGTTTTGCGGGCAGATGTGTGTGTCATTGGAGCAGGTGATGTCAGACATATGTTTTTCTTCTTTAAAATCCATCCTTATTGTGATACAGTTAATTGAAATCAGTTGAAATCACTTTTAAAGACTAAAGTTGTGGTATTTCTCGGCAGCTCCAGAGTTTAACCTGTTTTCTTGTACGTGTCTCTTCTCCTTCAGGAAGTGTTCCTGCAACAGGTTTCCTGAAACAGAGCGGCATCCACTTGGACTCTAAGGGCTTCATCACTGTGAACAAGGTATTTTGCAAAGCCTGACGCCGTGAATTGAAGCGTCTCTGTCCTAATTTGTTAATTTTCAGTTATTATCTTCTCCTAGATGATGCAGACGAATGTTGACGGGGTCTTTGCTGGAGGAGACGTGGTCATGTTTCCTTTTCCGCCGCGCAACAACAAGAAGGTGAACATCCCTCACTGGCAGATGGCTCACGTACACGGTATGTGTGTGGCTCACGGTTTGATCCTGAGCACGTTTCTACTGCATATCCGAGGCTGTTGTTGTAAATTAAGGCGTGCTGAAAGACGTGTTTTCATCCTCTCCAACAGGAAGGGTGGCAGCTCTCGGCATGATGGGAAGAGCCACTGAGATCAAAACTGTGCCTTACTTCTGGTCCGCCATGTTTGGAAAGACCATCCGTTATGCAGGTTGGCAGGCTTGTGTTTGCTTTAGCCTAAGGGCAGGATCTGGAGTTGAAAGAGCTCAATTGTGCCGTGAAGTCTTGTTACTGCACTGCCATCTAGCTGCAAATCAAAAAAATGAAAAATAAAAACTACCTAAGACTAGGAATTCAGCCTGAATTGAATTGTTTTCTTTCTATTTGTGGAGGTTATGGTGATGGATTTGATGATGTCATTATACAAGGAGATCTGGATGAACTGAGATTTGTAGCGTTTTATACCAGGTAACATTTATTTACAGATTTTAAGCACTTTTCACGAATGTCAATGTAATATCATGATGGTTTATTCTCTCCGTTTCCTCCTCTTTGTCCATCTATAGGAGTGAGGAGGTGGTGGCTGTTGCCAGCATGAACTATGATCCCATTGTATCCCGAGTGGCAGAGGTCTTAGGATCAGGAAAGACGATTAAGAAACGAGATGTGGAGTAAGTCTCCGTCCAAGACTTAAATCTGGTCATGGCTACAATAGCCGTTATGTTCTTTAGGTCTCTCAGGTTTTACAGTGAAGGAAAAACAAGACGGACGTTATCAGTCTGACAGAAAACGGCCTGCAGTTGTTGCAGCTTGTGACTTTTATCACATGAAAAGTATTATGTCAAGTCAAATAAGTTGGCTTATTGTGAAAACCCTAAAGAACAAACACACCGGCTGTTATTTTACACACTTGATTAATGTGTGTTTAAAGTTCACATTATCAGTAAAATAAAATAAAATCTAACACATTTAGAAGAAGACAAATAGTAGTCGTACGTTAGTATTAATGTATTTTGACCTATCCAGCATCCAACAGTAGATGGATGATTAAGTCTGTAACATCCAGGCAGTTATCATCATAATTAATGGGATTTGATTTCCTCAAAACCTGTTCTAAGGTGATTCAACAGCTTAAGTTCTTTATTTAGTGAATAAATAACGTTCTGCAATATAATACAGCTATAGTTCAAAGGTCGGGTACATATAAAACAGATCGGCTCTGATAAGCATTTTTGGAGCCGAGGACAGATCACAGGAAGCGATACTAGCCGATACTGATCACTGATCACGAAGTCTGTCTGTGGCCGTTTAAAAAAATCCTTTACGTGATTCATTTATATGAAAAAATGGCAAAAAAGTCACTATAATGTGTTTTTGCATCAGTTACACGGGGATACTGGACCTGGATAGTTGATAGGAAATAGGACAGCGTACACGTTTGTAACACATAAAAGCAGAACAAATATAGCCTTGCTTTCCTTTGGACTAAAATAAACAAATCGTTTTCCTTAAAGTTGGAATAATTTTGTTTTCAGACACATTCACTTCACTGTTTTTGTTCCTCTTTATATAAATCACATTGTCACAAGCATTTCAAGAGAAGAGGTAAAAGATATTTTATTGCAACTTTATGAGTGCAGTGTATTTGTTTTAATAAATAAATAGAAAGAAATTTGTGCACAGAACACCAAGTTTGAAATATAAATATTATACCGAAGCCACAAAAATAAATTGTCCGATTGATGGGAGCACGTTCAATATAAAATTAATAGACAAAACGTCAATGTTTCTTATTGTTGCTGACAAATTAACTTACAGTCTGCTTACACCTGCAGTTTAATGTTATAATAATGTTTTTTGATTTATTTTATATTAAATATATTTCTGCAGACACGTCTTATTTTCTCATGTGCACAAGAAATTAATTAAACATTTAATTGGTAACAAATACGTAATTCTCTTATGAGCTCTTACATATCAGTTCCTTCACCATGACTATATTATTAAAAACTACTAAACCTGTAAATTAATGTTCTTGTTGTTGTAAGAAGCCTTTCTGTCCATGTTTCCTTTGTATTTTTACTCCAACGTGACCATAGTGTTCCTCATGTCTCCCGTGTCTTGTGTTTCTTGTAATGCACACACACAAAATATTGAAGGATGTTAGCACGACTTGGCAAGTATGGAAAACTATGAGCTCTTCTTCTTTTCTGTTTAACTTAATAATGACCTCTTGTAGGGAAGCTGTAACTTAACCACTGATTAGTGATTACATGCGTCTATACGTGTCTAATTGCCGGTCTTTACGTTGCAGGACTGGAGACATTTCTTGGCTGATTGACAAAGGCTCTCAATGACTTCACATCTGAAGGTCCCAAAGTCCACCGGACACCTCAATATGGACACTTATGGTGCTGAGACACTGAGCAGCTATCCCAGTCTTTTCACGCTCACGCGACGAGGACATGACCGTGTCTGTTTGAGACACACCGACGCTTGCTTTTCTTCCTGAGAGACACTTCAACGTGACAAACGGAGCCATGCATGGTCTGGAAACACTGACTCACTGTGTTGGCAGGTTCTTTTATTGACAGTGTTGTCATATTTCACAACAAAGCAATATTGGATTCAGCCTCTGTGCTGCTGCAAGATGTATCTACCTGTACACTTTTGTTTATAAGAAGCCAAGGATGGGCATTGGCATTTTTTTTGTACAAATAACATTGTATATAGTTATAATCCTGAATGCACTGTAACAAAATAAGAACAATACAGCTGAATAACAGACTTGGCTGTATGCGCGCATACAGACCTCAGATCTGCATGGCATAACTTACAGTAATAGGAGGTGAAAAATGAAGCCCCAGACCTGAGACATTCCCAAGCTTAACCCTGCAAGTAAACGAACTGCGTCATCGTGTCAGTGCAACCCTGAATGCAGCTTTAACTGACTCACTAACACACACATGCAGCTTTAATTTGTGATTAATTACTATTGTTAGATTGGCCTCTTTGTATTGGATGCTAGTAGAGTACACAAATGAAATTCCTATCATACCTTGATCACTCACTAGTGCTTGCACAATAGATTCATGTATTTTCTAACAAATAGATATAAGTCCTCTAGACGAATGCAAAAGTAACTTTAGGTTATTTTTGATAGCTCTCGCCTCCATAGGGACGTTATTTGTTACTAACTCAGGGATCTGAGGTTTGTGGCCTGGGCTTACTGGTCCTTTTACAAAGCAGAAAATAAATTTGTTGCTTTAATTATTATTATATATTTTTTCCCAGTTACTGTTATATGACTGGTTCTCTCATTTTCATTCAGAAACACTTGCAAAGTGCTTCTGGGTATAAAGCAGATGTTTGATTACATCCCGGTTTCCTGAAGATCCGTGAATACTTGAGGCCTGACACATGCGATTTAAAAAGCATTGTTCTTCCTACAGAGAAGCCTGGAACGGCATTTTTATAACTAAACATTGAAATAAAAGTCTTCCAACAACAACCACTTGCTGCGTTATTTAATATTTAATATTTTACATGTCACTCCACCTGTTACTTGTGCGTACAGTCTTGACTTCATGGACCAGAACACAGTTAGTATGGCAACAGTAAGTCAGTAGAAAATGTTTAATAACTTCCAAAGAAGTGACAGAGCATAGTTTGACTGATTTCATTCTTTGAATCAGGATGACTGAACAGCATTTCTAGATAGATCAGTCTAGTCTAGTTTATACACAACAATGATTTTTGGAACAATCGCACAGAACTGATGAGCTTCACAAAATGTATAAATGTAATCTCATGTGACACATATTCCCTGGGAGGCATCTAACACAAATAAACTAAAAGTGTTCACAATAATATTGCAAACAGCCCACAAAAGGTCTTTTTATATTATTCTGGATAAAAAGTGAGGACGCACTGACCCAACTTTCTTCCTCTGATTAAAATTCTGAAACGTCAACCCAGGGCTTCAGCCGATACTACTGATCGCCATATTTTTCACTAAAAACTAATGATGCCGAATAGCATAGTGACACCAAGTACACAAAGTACTTAATGTGATCAGTCATGACAATGAAATGGACAGTATCAGGTACTGATGTGTATTGGATCAGAGCATCCTTAATAATAGAGTAACAACAGTTGGAACTAAAAAAAACACATCTACATCTTAGACAGGAGTGAAGAAAAAGTCAAAAGTCAGATCTATACATAGACGACTTGCAGGATTCAGTGCTCATTGACAGAACTAAGAGATGCACATCAGTGCAATGGCACCAGTTTTACTATACGGTTGCATTAAATTATTCAAACCACCAGTCTTTTCTATGGGTTAAGTGCTGTGGGTCACATGACAACGATTCACCTATAAAATACCTGATGTACAAATCACACAAAAAAAAGTCTAGTAGAGTCTTTGGAGGCAAGAGAAAGCTTGGAGCCCTAAGGTTTACTGGCTGTGTGAAAATTTAAGACAACTTTAATGCCCAGGTGTCTTCTCAGCATTGGTTATTGTGGTTATTGCAAAGAGACGGCATTAAAACGCATTCTGGTAAAAATGCCCGTCAGGACGGTGCTACGAAAGGACAGACTTTAGAAAACATCATAAAAACATACTTGCTGATAAAAGCAGCTGCAAGTTACTCCAGAAGAAAATGGGAAAAATAGTAATTTGTAAACACCTTTTACTTACTAACATATTTGATGCATGCACGACAAAAATTGAAAAATATCTAGTCACATTATGAAATCTGCTTTCCTTTAAAAAACTACAATCACAGTTTGTCTTGTACTCAATACTAAAGGCACTTTTAAAATGAGCTGCTGAGATGATAATAAACGTTGGCAGGTTACATTCTGATAATTTTGAGGATTATTATCTGTGTTCGGGGTCCTGCTTTCTCCACCACAAACGCCATATGACACACAACGCTTTTCACAAAAAAACCCACGTGTGTTTAAACGATCTTCGGCTTACCCGGGGTCAGAGGTCATATTCTGCTGCACACTGCTGGAGGTACCACTCGTAGAGTTTGCCCTGAAGAGCAAGATTAATGCGTGAAAACTCACAGTATGGATGGTTCACGTTGGACAGTTTTTACCTTCTTTAACTAGGTAACTAATCGGAAAGACATAAATAACTTAAAATGTATTAACAACCTCTTTGTGGTTGAGTGCAGTTAACATTGTTGTTGTGAGTCTTAAACTTAAAGACAAAGAATTGAAAGACACTACAAAGCTCCATGAAGCCTACTACTTACCTCTGATTCACATAATAAATCAATGATAATGTAAAATAGCAGACGTAACGGTGTGAATATGAATCTAACCTTCTTAGTTTTGACGATATCTTGGATATAATCATTGTATTCTGCCATTTTCCTCTTCTCCTTCTTCGTCAGAGTCTTATTCCCTTGGCTGGCAACACAAAACAACAACACGCAGAGTGACCATTAACTTCTTGTTTGTGTATACAGAGTGTATGAGAGTCTAATTAATCATAACCACCACATACATGAACACGCCTTCATTGACAAAAAAAACAGTTCCACTTAATTTAAACATTTATCTGAGGATTGAAGTTATTGATGTTTTGGTTTTACACAAGGAACACATCTGGAGCAGTCTGTAGACTTGTTACATACTCCGCGAGAAGCGAGAAATTTGTTCTCGCTCCTAAGAAAAAAGTTCGTTTTGGCCGGGTAATTTATACTTCACGAGAAATGCAAGTGCTGAACTCCGGGGAAGTCCTCATAGGGCCGTCCCACTGCAGCATACATCACACGCGCTAAGCATCGCGTGAGATGCAGGAGACAGACGACGAGAGGCACTTTTTTTTTTATTATTATTATTATTTTCGGATGTCGGCCGGTCATTTTGACAACCATTCATTCAGCATGCACCCACACACATTATGCCGATCTCTACCCAGGAGAGATTAGCGATCATGCCATGAATATTAGCATCTGGGAGCTAACAGAGTGGCCGCTAGCATTTCCGCATTAACCACACCCACTCCAATTTCTGACCAATCACAGAATAGTAACACACAAGAAAAAAGTTCTGCCCTGCTGATGTGTCGAGAACAAGCTGCAAGAACTCCCAAACAGCCCGAGGACTGACAACAAACTTCTCGCTTCTTGCCTTTATATTTGTACTGCATAACAGCAACACTTACCCTGCAAAATATTTGGCCAGGAAAAGCAGGAGGTAGCAAAAAGCTACAAAAATGATCACACACACAACTTGCCCATCTTCTGGTATCCAGTCCCATAAATACATCACTACTCCCTGTGGGATATATGTTGAACAGATGGTCAGAAAACTAGTTAAAAAAAAAAAAAATAGTAGCAAAATCATCCACTACATATGATTATTATAAATATTATAGTTTGATCAGTTACTTCTTGCTTTGCTCTCAGGACTTACCGTGAAGATAGTGACGGTCCGAGTCGCACTTTCACCCAGCAGCTCATCCAGCTGCTCTTTGGATATGGTGTTCACGATGAAACTGAGGATGAAGAGGAAAGGCAGGAAAACTCCCAGAGCACCACAGAGGAACGAGTGAAGACGGACGCTTTTGTTGTAAGCCGCATTAGCCCTATGTGCACAAAGAAGAAATGTGTTTTAACAACTGCGCTTATCTCCTTCACACACACAAAACGCGGTTTATTAAAATGCCACCATTATTTAATATAATACTCATTTGCATTGCAGTGAACAATAACACAGCTTTAGTGATGACATGTTACAAACCTGTCCTGTTCCAGTTTGCTGCTGATGGTGGAACAAATGAGGTCACAGTCTCTCTCCAGCTGATCCAAGGTCTTCTGAACGGCCTGGTTGATGGTCTTCTCGATGGTCTGGCAAACCCCTTCTATCTGGTTCACACACCTGCTCGGCTAAACAAGACAAAAAGCACACAAGTGTTTTAGAAAAAAATAAAATAAAAAGCATCTCATGCATCTCAAGCAAGGGGAAGTCTGGAAGCTTCCAGGACAGATCCTGAGGGTATTTTGATTGGCATCCTTGTGCACTTAGCAGGAAGTGCAGCTGCACTTGCTCAGCAAAAAGCACATTGGAGGTCTTGAGGGACGCACAAATCTACAATGAGGAGTAGGTCGTAGATCACAAGATGGTGCAGCAATAACTCAGGACTGAGGCCGCCGTGGTCAAAGCCGAGCAGATCAAGGTCCACAGTTTACGACCCCCCCCCCCCCCACATGATTGGATAACTCTCTAAGACGTCATATGGCAAACTGAATCATTCTGTTCAAGCTTTGCAGGAGGAAAAAAAAAATGGAGCAAAGAATTTACGTTTGAAGATCAAACAATGGATGTTGAAATCCATAATCCAATGCGACAAAAAACTCTCCAACTCCACTAACAGGTGGAAAGACGCTGCATTATTTATGGCATCAGATTGTTATTGTTAAAGATTTATATTTTTAAATCAACTACAGGCTGTAAAATACCCAACATAGGAGCACACAGTTCATTTTACCTTCTCTGGATTGGGGATGTATATTGTCGGCATCTCAAAACCACATTTATTGAGACCTGGACGGCGACACAGCTCCTGGACGATCTGCATCATAACTCTCTGACGAAAGGAAAAACAAAACAGCTTAACTTGACTTTCTTTAAATAAGAAATTGAAGAATTAAATAATATATGAACCTACCTGTCTGTCTGTTTCCCTCCCAGCCTCGTCTGCTTTGCTGAGGTAGAACAACAGCTTGTCTCCACATTTTTCACTGAGCTTCTCCACAATGTCCAGGGTGCGTTTGCAAAGCGCTTGGCCCATTGGGTCAAAGAACACAAATATCAGGTCTGCTTGTTCTCCTGCACACGTAAAAATAAATCCCGTTAGAGAGCAGCTGCAGAATCAATACGTCACCGGAGAGACAACCTGAAGCTATGAAACGTACCCAACCAGGTGATGGCGCTGTTGACATCAAAAGGGTAGATCATGTCCCCGTCCACCAAACCCGGAGTGTCCACAAATGTCACCAGGCTGAATTTCTTCTGCTTGGAGGTGGAGATCTCAGCAGAGAGGTAGTCCAACGCACCTGGAAAATACAGATGCCGTGTGTGCACAGGTGCTTCCTTCAGGGTAAATCCACAGTATTAAACGAGAAGTGGCGTCCCTGCACGAAGCTGCTGCCTCTAATTACTATATTACTATTTGCTACCAGGAGCCGCAGTGCAGTCAATACTTGGGAACCTGAGGGAGATCGGTGACGTTAAGATCAAGAACTTCAAAGTCAAGGAAGCTTTTTTTTTTTTCCTTTTTTCCCCAGGTCTCAGTTTTCTCACTGTCCCCTCAGCTGAGAGGCCTGTTGTCATGGTTACACACAACAGCTCTTCAACTGGCAGCTTTAGTGTGGGGCGTGGGACATAAAGCTAGCCAGTGAAGAACGACTGTGAGGCAACGCGCTGCGAGGTTACGATATTCCACCAAAACCGCCCCAAGTGAGCCTCACTCCCACCATCCCCCCCGGCTTAAACAGAACAGGATCACTGTTGAGACATACCCACTATTATTGGCAAAGTGAACCCACCGCCACATTATCACTCTACACACACACGCACACAGGCCTGGGATGACAGGGAGGCTGTTTCATGCGAAGCGGCAGGTGTTAACAGCCAGCACAAATCACATCCTTGTGCTGTAGCGAGCAGGACCGCTGCTGCTGTGGCACATTAGCATTCCCTTATGTTTGTCTTACATAGGCGCAGCCCCCAATATCAATACATCTGCGTCCCATCGAACATCTCGAAATGTACCCCAAGTACGGCAATGTTGACACATCCCTACTGTGCACAGGATAAATCATGGCATTTGCATATTCGTGTGCGCGCAGATAATCATGTAGCTTCGTGTTAGATATCCATCAGCCCACTGGTCAAATAAAAAGTGCATGCCACTTAGAATCGGTGAATTAAACGGCCTCAGTTCAGATGCATTCATCCACATGATAAAAAAAAAGGTCATCTGAAAGGTGAATTACACTGAGTTATACTTGCTGACGGGTGCTGAGTTACACAACTGACTGAGAGAGAGCCTGTGCATGAGGAAAAGGGCAAAGGCTTCAATAATGCCACATCGACTAGAATTAACTTGTTGGATTAAACGGACTGAACGAGACACAGTGCAGATATATGCAAAGCAACAGCTAGAGAAAGCCAAACATCTTTGTTAACAATAATGGATCACTTGACCTATGACAGAAACAGCCAATTCCCCTGCAGCATGTCAGCTCAACAACAGGTTGATGAGATAAAGACAAAAAGGTACACTTAAACATCCTTTAGAAGTATCTCCGAGCGTATCCAAGGAAGATTAAACTGTGTAATCAGCAGCTGCTCCCACGCAAGGATGTATGGTGCTTTTCTGATGAGTCATCCTCAGTCGGTGACAAGTAAACAAAGGCCTGATTTAATGTATTTCCAGAAAGGCGCTGATGAAGTTCAGATAAAAAGCGTGCTTGTAATCCAGCAGCAGATCGTTGCCGGTGCTGCGAGGCTCAGGCCTGCGGAGTGGAGCTGTTGCTGCTGGAGTCTGGGCTGTGCCGTCTCTAATGGCTGTGACATTTCTGAGCAGCTCCTCCTGACTACACTGCACTGCTGTCGATGGGGCGTGTGACTCATACGCCATACCGTGAGCGCTCTGGTCCGCACCCAGTGAACCCTCACTCTCTACAACATACACGCACACACATTACCTCCTCCACCGCGCGCGCGCACACACACACACACTCAGGCAGGCAGCAGACACACCCACACTTTCTACACGACCACCTCGCTCACAGTGGCCGTCCGCCGTCTACAGCTCACAGCTGACGCACAGATGTTGAAGCAACAATCTTAAAACAGCGTGCCGCTAATTAGTCTCTCTTTTCAGCGTCAGAGTCGTCTGAACTCAAGGCGCATAAAGTGTGTGATAAGAGGAGAGCGGGAGTCTCGGGAGATTTATATCGTGAAACATCCAGTTTATGACTCACTGGTGAGTTCGTCATGGCGAAGCACCTAAACTCAACTCAAATCGCAAAACACAGGTCTGCCTGCAGAAACTTGTAAATGACTCAGGGTTACGCCTCTGGGTTAAGGCACAGTATGAAAACGTCAGGATTTCTATTGATGGATGCATGGATGACGGATGGATGGATTTAGCAGAGCATTATCTTAAAACTCAAAACTATCAATCCCGTTTTCATGATCACATTCATCTCCTGTTCACTATTCATCTAGGGCTGCCAGACCGATGCATCATCTCCTTGCTGCATTAGGGTTTTGCACGGCAGGCTTGGTTTCATCCAAGAAAGAAAAAAATATCCTAGTTTAAATGTTAAATATCATGGAGATGCAAAGATTTAATTGAGTGTCCTCACAAGAAACACATAAAACATTTCCTAAACTGTTCCGTGGTGTTAGAAATGTTTCTGTTATCAGATACATTACACCAGGAAGTGCATAATGATTAGTTTAGGAACATGAAAACTGACTGGAATAAAATACAGTAGAGAGTAGAGAGGCCTGACTCCTCTATTAGTAACATAATCCCTAATTTTCAGCACAATTGCGGCAAGTATCGCAAAAGCTGTGACTTTCCGTTGCAAAGTCTTACCTTTGAACTCAAGGAGTGGTCGAAAGTGAGGGTAGAGGTGTAGCGTTGCATTCCCCTGCGGGAGAGTCACAAAGACAATGTGAGAAAGAACATGATGAGACAAATACTAATCTGCATTTTCTTCCTGCAGCATTTCCCACCCTTCTACAACAGAGTCCTCTCTCATCTCAGTACTTTGCTCAGTCTTACAGCTGCACCCCAATGCGCTCGCTCTACGTCTTCCTGTACATTGGAGATAATCCTTGCACGCCGCAGTCCTGCTCTGCAAATGCATTATTCATCTTCATCACTTTCACCACAGGCGCATATGAACAGAGAGGTAAAGGATGAGGCAAGGCAGAGAGACAGGCGTGTCTCGAGCCTTGTTTATGTCCTGCAGAAAATGCCTCTTTGTGCGTGTGTCCATTCTACAAATCAACTCATCGGCGCGGCGTAGCGAAAAACAAAACCACACTGACTGAGAAAATACTTTCCATGAAGGCCAGCAACGAACATTTTGCTTCATCAATATTTATGACTGGCTGCAGCTTCAGTTCCCAGCGCTAAAGTTAAAAATTCAAAAATCTCTTGAGCACAAAACTGAGAAGGGAGGTCTGAATAAAAGATATTCATCTGATCTCAGACACAACGAACACCGAGTCCTTCTGTAGCATTGCGGGAAATGTCTTCACGCTCCTCTTACCGTCAGGGATTCTCTTTTGCGACCACTTGTGATGAACGTAAACCCCTGGGTTTCAATAGCCACACCGGTTTTCTGTATGTGCTCTTCAGCGTACCTGGAATGAGAGAAAATGCGTCATTAAAAGCCTCAACGCTGCATTTATAGGGGCACAAATTTTAAAGCAACTTTAGAGAAACGTCTTTCTATAACTTATTCCGTCTGAACGAGCGTCCAAAATGCAAAGAAATTCTGCTCACGATCATGTAACACAAGAGGAGAAACAAATACTCATGGTTCCTCAAACAAGGAAGCGTTTCTGTCTCATTCACAAAAATATTAAATTGCTGTAAACTCAGCACAAACATCAGCACAAATTCCAATTTACTATCTGGTGTAAAAGACCAGTTAATATATTAGATGACTCAATAGACCGGTTGGACGTGTGACTGTGATCAGACAAACAGCCCAGTACACTCGAGACAGATGTCAATGTTATAGTCATAATAAATGTAAAAAAGTTTTTAATATAGAGAATACATTTCTGTTCGCTCTTACAAACTCTCAATGTCAAACTCCTACAGACTCAGGGTAGGTCTGCCGCCCTGCTGTAAAACAGGTGAGGTCAGTTAGCTTAGAACAATTTGTTATTTGACTAAGGTGTGTAGTCATTTGTGTTAGCCAATAAATAGACATTTTTGTGCCTTTTTTCCAAACAGGCATGTGCATCCAACTCCTAAAAAAGCTCTCTATACCATGTATAATATTTGGCAGATTAAAGAGAGAGATTATTTGTCTATATTTCCTACCCCTTAACTTGAGTGGACATTATTGTCACAATTATTATTTTCTCATCTTTCTATTCTAATTGGCCGGATATAAACAGACAAACAAGACTTTTTCTTGTTTTCTCACACCAGCAGCTGAACCGCACACAAACCGCGGAGCACTCCTAAAAGTCAAGTGTGAAGATGGCATTGTTGCCACTCTCTCTTTTTCACATTGAGCAGAGCATGTGATGGTCAGGCAGCCTTGGCACAGCGCTGGTAAGTCCCATTAACAATAATGTATTACCAGTTAATGAAGGAGCTCTTTCCTGCAGAGTGGTTACCCATTATCATCACAATGATCTTCTTTCTGGGAGGCAGGAGCCGGACTCCCAGGCTGCTGGCGATTTTCACCAGGCCTGAAATCACACGAGCACAAGTACGCACACGGGAATCAGGGCATGCAACGACTAAATGGTGTCCTCATAAAGCAATACCATTGATTTGGTTCAGGATTAAATATTATACAAACGTGGAAACAAAACGTGTGTGATTTTTGAAATGTAAGTAAAATCAAGTTAGTAGTAAACCTGCACATGAGCATAGTTGACATATATATATATATATATATATATATATATATGTGTGTGTGTGTGTGGTTAAGACACAAGTAAGAGGAATTTAAATTTGAACCGGCCTCAAAATGTATTCACAGAAAGCTGATTTTGCATTAAATAATCAAGTCTTGTTTCTAAAATCTAGGCTCTGTCAGGAAAATCAAAGAACAGTTATCACCCTTCCTCATTATCAACATGGAGTGGCCTTTGAGCTGCACGCTGATGTACTAAAGGTGCATAGACATTACATTGTTTGTCTTGTGCGTATTCTAGATGTGAATAAGTGAAAAAGACAGCCTTGCTCTCACTGGATCGACTATAACATACGCCGATCCGCCACAACATTAGAACTATCCATCCGTGACGTGAATAACACTGGTGATATTCTTTTGTGAAATCCTGGCATCTGTGTGGATGTCACTTTGACCAATTACCACAACCCGAACACTGCTGCAGACGAGGCACGCCCGCCATGGCATCGACATCAGACCTGGGCCATCTTCTTCCATTGCTTCATGGTCCAGGTCTGAGCTGCAGTATTATAGACGCTCTGACCCAGTCATCAAGCCTTGAGAATATGATTGCTCAAATATTTACACTTGTCCATTATCCCTACTCTTAATAAATCAACTTTGAGGACAAAATGTCCTAGTTCTTGCTGCCTAACGGGCTACAGGTCAAGTGCCATGATAATGGGATAATCAGATTTATTCCCTTGACCAGTCAGTCATAACGTCATGGCTGATTGGTATATAATGCTCCCGGTGTTGTTATTATTATCACACTGAAGTAACTAAGAGTAGAGACTGAATTAAACAGTTACTGCTAAAGACAAGACACTTCTCCAGACATGTGCATGGTCCTACATCTGCTACTGTACCACTGGACTGAGCTGTTTATTGTGAAGCATACAGCACGAGGCTTTGCTTAAGGACACTAATCTCGTGTTTTTCGTATTACACTTCATGTGACATTGTGCATAGAGACATAGAGATCGGGGCGCTGCCCTGCGGGGCTGCAGAGGAGCCTCTCCGGTGTCATGTGTTTGACACTGACAGGCAGCAGCTGCAGACTGCCGCCTGCTCCACACACTAAATCTGCAGCACTGACTCAACTTTTCTCACTCCAAACTTAATGCAGCCTTGTACCGCTCCCTTACATAACATCACAGCTGCTAGTTTCTGGATTTGTGGTGCAAACTTTGCAACAAATGGGGTCTACAGATTATTTACCGTTTTCGCTGTCGACATACAGGCTGTGGCATTCCTTCAGTATCCTCTCACTGGGTGTGGTGATCGCAGACTCCAGAGGGTTTGCCACAGACCGGGGCTTTCTGCCCGACATTGTGAACACAGTCACCTGCCGTCTTTCTGCCGTTTCCCAACCCGCCAGGGGAAGGATTTCAGGGTTACACATGGGTTGTGGTTTGCGGAAGAAGCTCCCCCTAGCGGCCGCCACCGGCATTTAGTCTGTTGCTCAAAGGTCCAAAGGGGTTCTTAACCTTTTTGACCTCGGAGCCCAACTTTTCCAGTACATAGTGGCCCGGGGCCCATTCAAATATTAACACTGTACTGGTTTAACTGATCTCACTCTCGATTTGTATTCATTAACTAAATCAAATCCACTCACAGTTTAGCAAGCTCCAGTGTTGGGGAGTAACGGAATACATGTACCGGAGTTATGTATTCAGAATACAAATTATGAGTAACTGTATTCCGTTACAGTTACAATTTAAATAGTTGGTATTTAGAATACAGTTACATTGTTGAAATCAATGGATTACATGACGATACTTCTGTTTCACGAGTTTATTCACTTTCTAAATAAATTAAGTCAACTCCATGCATTTCCCAGAAGCCCCAATATGAAAACGAAAAAATTAGCTGCGTGATCAGTCACAATGGAGTCGGAAGAGGAGCTAGCAGAGGTAGAGCTGGAACCGGCACAACAGGGCAAGAATGCGTTTTCATCGTGGAGATTCAAAGATCATTTCACCTTCAAGAAAGAGAAGGGACGCAATATAACTGTGCAGTGCAATCTCTGCTTGCCTCATCCTGAAGTTGCAACACCTATGTTAGATATATTAGGTAATAACAAATTCTGTACAAAAACAGAATATTTTATGTTTGTCTATTTTCCCACATTAAACAGCTGAGTAAATAAAGAAACTGAAAAGGGAAAATTGGTAAATTCTTCACTTTTTTAACAAAGCAAAACATCTTTTGCATAAACATACCCTTATAGTCTTGTTTCTCTACAGCAAATTATAATATATAATTTGCACTTTAAGGGAGACTTGGGCCTAACACATTCAGCCAGTTGGAACAGAAGAACACACCAGAATAGGCCTGTTTAGTAAGCAGGATTTGATGGTCGCATTCCTACACTTATAAAATGCAATTCAATGTGGAAGTAATCCAAGTATTCAGAATACGTTACTCAGATTGAGTAATGTAACGGAATACGTTACAAATTACATTTTTGGGCATGTATTCTGTATTCTGTAACGGAATACATTTTGAAAGTATCCTTCCCAACACTGGCAAGCTCACACCTTGTCAAATAAATGCCACAATGATAAAATATGATCATCACAGAAACATTTATTTATCATGTGTATGTAAACCTGCACATACAACAAGACGCCAAGCGGTTCATGGAGCAAATCAAGATGCTACAAGAATATATTTAAAGGCCCAAGTCAAGCTTATTAACACAAAAATAACTAATAATTAGGGGGGGGGGGGGGGAAACCTGATGATAAAAATTTGATAATTATATTTGATAAATAAAATTATGTGGTGAAAATATATACATTCAAAATAATAATTTCCTTTGGAAACTGGAACTCCCAAGCCCTGCGATAGACTGGCAACCTGTCCCCGCAACCGTTCACAGGACAAGCTGTTACAGAAGACGAATGAATGAATGAATGAACTAGAACTCCCAATATAAACTATGATTCCTCCTACTTTTTATCTGTTGCATACATTTAATACACCGTACTATACAATACCTTAATACTAGTGAGGCCTTATGTTGTAGATCATACATTCTGCAACAGTGGTGCGACCAGAAAGTTACAGCGTAATCATGTCTGTGATTTTAAACAAAAATTAAGACAACTGAACTTAGTTTTATTGGAAGCCTTTCACCCTTCATCCAGGTTATCAATAAAATGCTTATACACCGATCAGGCATAGTAGTTTCCCATATGTGAGATTAATAAACATGTATTATGTCTTATGCCTTATAACATTATGACAGGAGAAGTAAATAACATTGACCATTTTGTGACAATTCATTGTTCTGCTGGGAAACTTTTGGACCTGGCATTCGTGTGGATGTTACGTAGACATGTACCACCCACTTAGACCAGACCAGACACCCCCACCCCATAGCAATGACACTCCTTGATGGGAGCAGCCATGCCCAGCAGGATGCAGCCTGACACAGACACACACACAACAACGGTTTAGGAACAACTAAAAAAACAGGAAAAACAGAACAAGCTGTTGTCCTCCAAATTCACTAGATACCAAGCTGATCAAGTATCGGTGGGATGCAGTGGAATAAACCTGATCCACAGAGGCACCTCACCCACCACAGGACACTCTCAGAAGGCCCATGTCCATTCTCTTATGATTCAGAGCTGTTTTAGAGAGACCTATTAAATATTAGGAAGGAGGTCATAATGTTATGCCCAATCAGTGTATCTGTGAAGACAGGTAGACAGGTTCTGCAGTCTTCACAACACAGTTAGGTCTTATTAAAAGTGTTTAAATAAATTTTTACCACGTTCACAAGCTGTTAGTGAAAATGCAGAACAAAATATTCTTATACGCTTCTATTCTCAGTCTCACTTTTGCAGATCATATAATATCTGGGCTGAAAATAAAAAGTCTGTTTATTTTGGACTAAATTATTATTATTTATTTTTTTTAAATTTTGAACAGGATGTCCTTGGAGAGTAGATCTGGATTTGGGTCACCAGTCCTTCCACCACCTAGGGGCAAGCCTCAGCACCAAGCAGGAATGTGCTACAAGGGGCTGATCGCCCCCTCCTCCCCGGAACTCAGGTCATATGCTGCACCTTAAAATGGGCTGTCATTACGGAGGCACTCCGACTGCAGCGGAACATTCATTATAAATGTTTCATTCAAACATAATTTCCCGGCAGCTTCCGAAATGAACATCAATGAGGGATCTGCGGAATCAAAGAAAGAGGTAAGATCAAAATCGTCCCCTCAGCTTTTGTAGTTAACTGCTGAATAAAGCATGAAGTTGAATTGTCCGTGCGTTTTGGTGGATTAAAAGGTGAACTAGTCTGCAGTAGACAACATGCGAACATAATGGTTTGTATCTGGAACCAATGAGATCAGCATGGCTAGTTGTGACTAGACATTTTGCATCTGTCTCCTGTGCAGCAATAAACTGAAACAATTATTCAAACACTGCTCGAGTCAACAATTAGATTGCACACTGAGGTTTGCAATAATGATCACAAAAAAAAAACTACAATAGAAATGTGTGATTTCAGACTTATCATAACTTTATTTGCTCTGACTGTCGTTGGCTGTCAACCCATCAAATATAATCATTTCATTACTCAGAGTGCGATAAGATTATGTTTGTGTACTTTGCATCGCAGTCAGAACGCATGTCAAAGTATTACTTTGAGAACCACCTTGAATAAGAACCACCTTGTTAGACACTTCTTTAAAGAAGTGTCTAACAAGGTGGTTCTTATTATAAGTTGGACCCAGTGTCTATAATTGCCAAGAAATCATTTTAAATAATACAGAAAAAAATAAAATAAAATAAATCCGTTAAAAGTTTTTGGTTGCCAGATTGTGGGAAAAAAATCGTAATCGTAGCCACTGATTTCTCCCCGTCTTCAGTTATAAATATCAATATGCTTAAAAAAAAAGGTTTTCGTGAAAAACACCCAGACCTGTTCCTGCTAACAACTGATTCATAAGTCTATAGTAAATGAGTTGCACTTATTAAAACGTTTAATTGCAAATTATAAACCCAGAACAAATAGCCTACCTCTTGGAGATTATTTACCCTTTCATTCACCCTGCATATATTTTTTAAAGACTTTAATAGGGTGGGGTGGTGCACAATAATCCGTTTGCCCGTTTTAATGGAGCAGGCTGACTGAATCAGCTCATTAAACTTCACTGACTGCTTTCCTAGTGTTTGGAACACAGGGGGCGTCCATAGCGTTTTTACTGCCCTTCACTGTGTGCAAGGCACATTCAGTCATTATATAAATTTATTTGATGCTTTGTGCATGCATGCACATGACACTTTCATGACACTTCAAGGACGGAACAACAGGGGGAAAAAATAGGTGACCTTACAGATGAAGACATGCTCTTTATATATTATAAATTCTGTGAACAAAAGTGAATTCTGTGACCTCTCAGCAGTCAGCTTCCTCATCAGTCCGCCTCATTCATGACAAATTTGGGCGGCTCAAAAGCTAAATTATCTTGATTTAATTTAGTTACGCACAATATGATGATGTGAAATAGACTATAGTCTGATTTGCGCCGCAACCTCTCCGGGTTTGGACTTGGGTACTTCTTTTCTTTCATTTCAAATAAATTTCAAGTTTTTGGATGAATGGCATTATGCCGTGAAATCACGATAAACAGGGTAAGTAACGCTGCGGATTCTCCACAGCCTAAGGTCACCTTATGACAACAGATCAATTGTATCATCCCCAGGATAAACTCGTCCTCCTTAACTTAAGTTTCCTGTTTGTGCGCAAGCAGTTGGAGGAGAGCTGCTCTGCGCACACAAGACTAGTAAACTCTGAGCAAAAGACCAGCGAGCAAACAACAAAATGACAGGAGAATACGTGAATGAGTATCAGCCTCTGCTCGTTAAAGGGATCAGAAAGCGGTCAAAGGTACGTGGATTGTAATGAATTGGGAGCTCTGATGGAGAAAGAAAGGCGTGGATGTGTCGTGGACGCAGCTTTCCATACGTGATAAATGAAAATGTTTTGAACGGTGCGTGTGTGTATCTGTCTTTCTGCTTTCAGTTCCCAAACATATCCATTCTGCTGGCCGCGTTTGCCGCTTGTATCGGGGGGACCTTTCAATATGGATATAATATATCTGTCATCAATGCACCCACATTGGTAATGACTCTGCTGCAACTCACTGGATTTATTTCTGCACAGAATGTATCATAATAATTTTGACAATTCTAGTTTATATGATAGCCTTCAGCCCAAAGATGTCAGAATGGACAGACTTTGTATTGCATTTGTATTATTGTCTTATAGAAACAGTGGAGATCCCCATTTCAACATAGGAAGAATAAAGTGGTCCACATCTGTCTAGTGCTCCTGATTGATAGCCACCTATTCTGAGCATTTAGCATATATGTCAGCACTGGTCCGAACACCTTTATACTCAGGTTACAAACCATTTTTACAATCACTAATGTACAATACCACTGCAAAGAATCAGAATAAATTGTTTAAAGTCATTTATATTACCCTGCATATACAAATGGATGTTTCTGGCTTCTTCTTTTATCTCCAGTATGTGCACGAGTTCATCAACCAGACCTGGAGGGAGCGTTACCAAACAGACATATCAGAAGACCTTCTCACCCTTCTCTGGTCCACTATTGTGTCCATATTCACCTTAGGAGGACTTATAGGAGCGACGATCGGTGGGACATTGTCTGTGAAGTTGGGAAGGTATTGAGGAAAAAAAAAGATGTACTGGCATAATTCTTTCACGTTTTATCTTTTTTTAGTTTGACGTCAAGGATTTGCGACTTTACTTTGTGTTGTTTTCCAGGAAAGGGACACTGCTGATCAATAATATATTTGCATTAACGGCTGCTCTGCTGATGGGCCTGAGTTACCCCACAGGATTATTTGAGTTACTCATCGTTGGACGTTTCTTTACTGGAATAAATGCAGGTAATTACTTCAGGGACATTTAAAGGATTAATTCTTGAAAACCTGTAGAGACAAATAGATGTATTAGATTCAAATCTTTATAAATGTGTTCTATTTGTATATCTATTTATTGTTTTTTCTTCTTGCAGGCATTGCCATCTGTGTTCAACCCCTTTATCTTGGGGAATTAGCTCCGACAGCGTTACGCGGTGCCATGGGAATGGGAACCTCAATTTTCATAACTGGTGGGATCTTAACTGGACAAGTAATTGGCCTCAAGTAAATGCTTACTATTACAATCATCCACATCCCATAGTCTATGCCTTATCAGATTTTTCACACAAGTCTATATGTCTTGATCTGACATGTTTGTGTGATTATACAGAGAGTTCCTGGGCAGAGAAGAGTACTGGCCCATACTTCTCTCCACCACTTGTATCCCAGCATTCCTGCAGCTCCTGATCCTGCCCTGGTTCCCAGAGAGTCCGCGTTACCTGCTCATAGACAAAAGAGACGATGAAGGGTGTAAGAAAGGTAAAATGACATAGCAAATGCTACACTACTACTTCCATTTTAGAATAAGCTGCAAAGATTTATTTAGTGCACACAATAGCGTAGTAAAAAAGTCTGAAAAGGTCGTCGACTCTCCTTCTGGGAAATTACCGGAGGCAGAGAAGTGTCTCTTAATGGCTGCTTGTATTAGCATGTGATCACATTCTGATAAGGGCACAGTAGCATGAAAAGAAACTTGTCTGACGCAGAAAACCTTCTGACAGGATTGTAAAAAAAAAACACAGAAGCCTAATCTGATGAGAAACACGGTGTCTACAGAAGACTTCGATCACAGTGTCATGTGTTTTTCTGTCTGCAGCTCTGAAGCAGCTCCACGGGACAGCTTACTGTGATGATGAACTGAAAGAAATTGAGAAGGAGAGGATAAATTTAGCAGGGCTCAAGACCAGGAAGCCCTGGGAGCTCTTGACTGATCGCAGTGTGCGCTGGCAACTCCTCACAATCCTGCTGCTCAACGCCGCCCAACAGCTGAATGGCATCAATGCTGTATGCACATAATGTTCCTCATAATGACCCCTTTGCAAACAAATGAAAACAGTCTATTTAACAAGTAACAAGGTCTGTAATTGTGTTTTTTAATTTGCCGTTCTTGTCTCTGTTTTCTGTAGATTTACTTCTACACAGATTACGTCTTCAAACAATCCGGTATTCCCACTGATAAAATAGCATATGCGACTGTGGGGACTGGTGCATGTGAATGCATCACTGCTTTAACATGTGTAAGTATGAGTGCCTCATGAAATATCCAAGTGTACTGCTATAATAAGCCATTCATTTCAGATTTTACCTAGCAAATTTAGAAATAATCTGCAAGAGACTTACAGCTACTGTAAAGGACGTCTCTATAATAAAACCATCAAGAAGACTAACCATCGAAAGGAAAAACACAGCAAAAGAGTCCAAAAATGTGAAATTGCATGTTACAAACTTGACAACATCCCGTGAAAGGTCAGAGGTCTTCAGAGGACTGGTTTCTTGTCTTGTGGCATGCTGTGTCTCTCACAGGGTATGCTCATCGAATCTCTGGGGCGGAAAATACTCATCATGGGAGGATACATTCTGATGAGTATCTGCTGCATTTTATTCACGCTGACGCTCACTTTCCAGGTAATTAATCTCGAGACCAGACTTTGACAAAAACTGACATTTCAACCACTGTTTTGTGCATTCATGCTCCTCCTAGCTTGTGCTAACATTTCTTCTGTGCGTTTTCCTTTCTCTCAGGATGTCAGCCCAGTCTTTCCGTACTTGAGCATGGCGTGTGTTTTTGCTTTTATCCTGAGTTTTGGCCTCGGACCAGGTAACTGCCTCTTAGTTACTTTTTTGCTCCATTGAGCAAATGTTGTGCCTCAACACTTTATAACAGCGATTTCTTTTGTTGTTTCTTTTTCTGTGAAGGTGGCGTGACCAACATTTTAACAACTGAGCTGTTCACACAAAACTCCCGCCCTGCAGCATACATACTTGCAGGGTCGGTGAACTGGTCAAGTTTCTTCCTTGTCGGCCTAGTCTTCCCCTTTATTGTGGTAGGTGTTAAGAATAAGAATAAATATATGTTCCTTTTGAAAGGATCACTACCTGGCACATTTAAAAACAAAGAGGCAAGTTTGGATGTTGGAAACAGTCAGACTCACTCCGGGTTTATTTTCACAGATTGGACTGCAGCAGTACTGTTTCCTGGTCTTCTTGGGCATCTGCTGCTCGATGGCAACATACATTTACTTTGTCGTTCCCGAGACCAAGAACAAAACATTTCTTGAAATCCAGAATGAGTTCAAGTCCTCCAACAAGAGAAAGGACAGCAGTTCTGCTGGAGCAGGGACAACACTTTTGTCATCCTCTATATGAAAAATGGACCTCACGATTCAAGCTTCTTTATCTCTCACAGTATTCATGTCACAAAGATGGGCGAGGAGGATCTGTAGTCACACACACAATTAAATCAGTGACGCAGCATAGTAATCACTTATACTGTAAAAAACCATGGTGCCGTCAGAGATGCACATGGTAGCTATAACTGCGTATCTTTTGTTAACCTGTACATTAAAAATGAAACTGATGTGATAAAATCCAGTTTGTACAACTTTTAATAAAAAGGGTGCTCAACTGATATTTTTCAATAAAGATAATGTAAAACCAACCAGTGCGAACAAGCTCAGAGTGAACTTTTCTGGCCATTTGGGCTGCTTGATGGTTTAGTATTGGTAAGCCTTCAGTGTGGCATGTGATCCGGAGAACAAAGGCCTCACTGATACGTTTGTCATGCGTGTACTTACAGGGGTGGAAATAGTATTAGCAAGAGCAATTCAAGTGATACTTGCCCAAAATATTGAAAAATATGAAAAGAAGTTAAAAAGATAAGTAATTTTGAAAGTACTTTAACAGTTATTTGGTGTAAGTCAACACCTAACTGTGGCCAGCTCTTTAATTTTCTTCAATAAGGTCAATATATAATCAATAAATTACCATAAGATTATTATTATTACTATAAAATGTACTCTGAAGTACAAGCAAGCAATGAGTTTTGGCTATTCAATTACAGTAATCCCTCTGAATACCCGGTCTTGAGTGTTTGGCTCAAATCCCCAACTCATATAATAGGCTTAACTCCAAAACCAAGCACGGCGGCCATGAGGAAAGAGTGATCAGATCAGATTTATGTCTTTCACTGAAATATCTTTATTTACCACCAAACAGCTGGCGTAACAGTTCATTGTAAGGCAACGGATTAGGTACAATGAGCATCCAAAAAAAGGAGATACTCTCTGATTGAAACAGCGTATCAGGACAAGAAGCTCAGCAGTGCAACTAACTCCTGATTTGAATGACGTGCTTCACTTGGCAGGAAAATGTAGGCAGCCAATTATTACCAGTCTGCTTCTGATTTGAAGCAAAAAAAGCTGTTGCCTCAGCAGGAATCAAAGAGCGTACATGACCAACTTAAACTGTCAGGGCTACTAAGTAGAAACAAGCTGTGGTCCTTTGTTGAACCTTCCTTCCTCCTGCTCACTGTGCACTGTGTACGACGCACCCTGCTGCCTCAAGAATCCATTTAGTGTACATGACAGTTTTTGTGATATATACACACACTAGATGAAAAAGAAAACCCAAAACACTAATCCTGACACAGGGCCTTTGTATAAAACAGGGCTTTGAAACTAGGAAATAATACAGTTTATCATTTTGGATTATATCAAATTTGGAAAGATGTTTTAAAAAAAAGAAGACCATAAAAACAGTCAATCACCTACCTGTCACTTATGTATGTATAAGTAGATACAATGCTGCTGCACATAAAACTGGATATACAGTATGTCGACTCTTTGAAGTCTTTAGGATTATAAATATTGTTTTAATGTCGACTCTTGGGGAACTGGATTATCTCAAAGTTTCTATCTCAAAATTATTTTATAACGACATCATTATTAATTTTAAAAAAAGATTTTACAGAATAACCTCCATCTCTCCACTGTATACTGGATCTATCAGTGACAAACATGACAAATGACACGTCCCAGATGTTTGCTTGTGACGTCAGGGAGAACCAGGCTGCTGCTCGCCTCAGGATGCATGTTGTGTGGATCACATGCCGAGCAAAGGAACACAAGTTCTTTGCCACGGAGATCCCACTCCAGCGTTTTGGCAACCAACTATATGCTGTGGCATGTCTCTTTACAGACTATAAATTGACCTCTTGTATGGAGTTAGGTTTCTGTTCACATTTACACATCTGTAAAGTAACAAATACTAATAAATATCTGAAAGACTGGAATCAGCTAATTACTATTAAAAATTGGCAATTGTGACGGAAAATTTAACATAAGTCATGGATTATATCATAATAGTGTGTTCATTGTGCTTATTGTGCTTGTGTAACGGAAATCTAGTGGAGTACCAAACTCTGTGAGGTATCTGCAGCTATCTGAGTTTGAACCAGCCTATCTGTTGCCCTGACATGGTGTTGCTACTTATCAGCTCACTGCTCATCAAGGTCGTCTACTAACACTATAAATGATGATGAGACTCCTTTTTGTCTTTGCACAATTGTGTACTCCCTGCTGGACTCTGTGTACTTGCTGTGTAACACACTGCTGGATCATATCATGAGAGGGTCCACAATGCAATGTCAAAACAGAAACTTCCTGGGCAATATAACTATGGTTGTGACTGTGACTATGTGCCTACTCCTACTTGATTATTTTCGCTCTCTGTCCTTCCCTTCCTCTCTGTCCTCCTCTCTTACCCTTAGCTGTCATCCATAACGTAGACACAACGACCAAACTGAATTGATCCACAACAACTTATAACAATGTTCTAGTAATTTAATTGTGACTTTCTCTCACCTGAATCTGTCTGTTTTTTTTTTTTTTTTTTTCCAAAGTAGAAAACTTTTACAAACTAAAGTAATGAACGACATCAGCTATGTAGCTACATTGATGCAGCCTGAAGACTAAAAGCTCAGAAAGATTACATTAGTTGATCATTTCTAGCGAACCAACCTTTATCAGCTAACGTCTTTCACGCTATTTAAACAGATAAGACAACATTAATCCCATGATATCCTTTTGCACATTTGTTAATGTTTCTGGTAATGTGCATGAAAGAGAAATTTGCAGCAGGGGGGGAGGAGAGAGAGATGCCTTCCCACTGGAAAATGAACATGTAACACTTCATTGCACCAAATACAGTATACAGAGAAATAATATTTGGTTACTCGTAGCAATATTTCACTATGTGGACTCTTAAGCATGACAGAAAGATTTTAAAAGAGCTTAATATGGATAAAAGGTTGTCGTATTGTTGTTGTTCTCGGTTTAATCGCTTGTTCCACATTCGTCCAGTTGGTGGCGGTAAAGCATCTCTAAGCTGGTTTCACGACCGCTATTAAAACAAACGAAGAAGAAGAAGAATAAGCCCCTCCCTCCAACATGGCGACCTAGAGGACCGTACACGCTCGTTTGTTGACATTTATTTAAAACCTACTTTACGCCGTGTTTGTGGATTTACAGCTACTACAACCATGTCGAGACTCATCGTTAAAAACCTCCCTAACGGGGTAAGTAGACCGCTCAGATATCCGCAGACAGTAACGACAGCATGTCGCTTGAGCCCATCTGAAAATAACTGTGTCTTGGTTGCAGATGAAGGAGGAGAGGTTCAAGTCGATGTTTGCCGACTTTGGCACCCTGACCGACTGCTCTCTGAAGTTTACTAAAGACGGCAAGTTCCGCAAGTTCGGCTTCGTGGGGTTTAAAGCCGAGGAGGACGCTACCAGAGCCTTGAAACATTTCCACAAGAGCTTCGTGGACACGTCCAGAGTGACGGTATGACTTCAGTCGACTGAACACGAGTCTTGTTGACGTTTTCGTTTTTCCCACATGTGAACCAGTGGCTGTCGTTTCCTGCAGGTGGAGATGTGTAAAGCATTTGGAGACCCCACTAAAGCCAAAGCCTGGAGTAAACACACACAGAGCTCAGGCCAGGACAAACCGTCTGCTCCTCCTCCTGACACTGAGAGCAAAAAGGTAGGCAGACCTGTAGACATAGAAAATGACATGAATGTTTCAGCCTTCCCTCTAGAGAATAAAAGTTAAAGCAATAAAAATAAGCTCTACTTTATCCCTTCAATACAGTGTGTTGTAGTACATTGATACTGATAATGTAGCAACATTTCTATGTTTCAGCATTCAGTTATCTAATGTGTTTTGTACCATGTTTAGTAAAATTTGTTTTGCTTTGTATCTCAGAAAAAGAACGAGAAAAAGGAAACCAGCAGTGCTCTGGGAAATGTAAGTACATATGTAACTTTTTTTTAGCTGCAATATTAATGGTAATAATATAAGTCTTTGAGCTGCAGAGTAGAGGCCACATTTTAATGTTGTGTACACAAAGAGTTACCAGGAAATTCTGCTAATTACTTCATCTTTGCACGTTCGCATTCTCGTCCCGTTTCAGCTGGAAGAGGAACCAGGATTCAAGGAGTTTCTGTCAGTGCATCAGAACCGAAGCCAAGTACCGACCTGGGCGAACGACGCCGATCCCGACGATGGGCCGAAGAAAACTCAGAGCAAGAAGAAACCTGCTTCAGATGATTACCTCAACTTTGATTCAGACCAGTCAGAGGATGAGGATGAAGCAGGAGAATATGATGATGAGGAAGAAGATGAAGGTTGGTTGCTGATTTGTGGTGCAGGCAAATGAAAGGTGTATCGTAATTTTGACCTTTCATCCTCTTAAATCTACCTAGGCTATAAGCTGTACAAAAAAATCATATGCACATCCTGACAAAAAATAGAAATACAACAAAAAATAGAAATGAAATAAAAACTTGGAAATATACAAAATGAATGTAAAATGAAAGTAATGTTGTTGGTTTCAGGTTCCACTAAGGAAGCACTGAAGTCTGGCTTATCTGATATGGACTACCTGCGCTCAAAGATGGCAAAAACAGAGGATATAATGGAGGACAGTGATGAGAAGAACGATGGTGACGATGAAGAACAGGATGACAGTCCTGTGCAGCCCACAGACAGTGCCTATGAAAGTGGTGACAGAGAAAAGACCGTAACCTCAGCTTCCTCTGAGGAGGATAAGAAGCAGAGCAAAGGAAAGAAAAGTGGCAAGCAAGAGGTGATTGTTGAGACGCTGCTGTTCAGTGTCGCACATAATCTGTTCATTACTTCTTCTGGTTTAAACCCACATCTGTTTGTTGCAGATGGAGCCGACAACAGAGTTCACAGTGAAACTGAGAGGAGCCCCGTTCAACGTTAAAGAGGTGAGTGAACCTCCTGATTTCGGAGATCTGGTGTATATGTTCTGCCCTGAAAAGTGTATTTCAATGTATCTTCGTATCCGACATCAACAGCAACAAATTCGAGAGTTCATGACTCCGCTGAAGCCTGCGGCTATCAGGATTGGGAAGAATGAAAGTGGAAATAGAACAGGTACGTTATACTGAAGGCCTTTTAATGTTATTCTCAACATCGCGTTTGTACAACATTCACCGTACATATGTACTATTCTGGAGATTCTCCCTGAGAACTGAATACGTTTAATCTCTCTTTGCATTCACACCATTAGTAGTAACACTGGTGAAGATGGAGTACTTTCTCCCACAGTTACAGAAACTATGAAACAGGTCCTCTTGTCTGAAAGTGCTTTAGGTGTTTCGATAAACTGTATACAGGACCAAGTATCAGCTCGTGTGTGTGTTACTGTATGTTTGTGTTTCAGGCTATGTGTATGCGGACCTGCACTCTGAAGAGGAGGTGAAAAAGGCCTTGACGAAGAATAAAGATTACATAGGTGAGAGATATTATGACTCCATCTTCCTCCACCAGTGCATGTAAAAGTTGCCTTGGTTAAAAATGACACACCTTGTATACCTTTCATCTGCGTTTTCAGGGGGGCGTTACATTGAGGTCTTCCGTGTGGATGCCTTTGCGGCTAAGGGAAATAGGGACAGGAAGGACAAAGAAATTGACAGAAACTTCACCAGGAAGCTCAAGGAGGATGAGGAGGAGGAAGATGTTTCGGAGACGGGGCGACTCTTCATTAGAAATCTTCCTTACACCTGCACAGAGGAAGAGCTTAAAGAGCTGTTTGCTAAACATGGTGAATTTTAAAAAGCCAATACAATACATACACTCATTCATTTCAAGTTTTCACTTGCACAAGTTAGAGCGTTAAAATTGTACCATCTTCACAGGTCCTTTAACTGATGTGCTATTCCCTATTGACAATCTGACCAAGAAACCTAAAGGGTTTGCTTTTGTAACGTATATGATACCGGAGAACGCCGTGACAGCTCTTGCTCAACTAGATGGTCATATATTTCAGGTATTTATCGCTCACAGTTTGAGATATCTCTAAACCTCTTTATAACATTTACTCAGTGGATGTGTAATCACTTGGTGCCATCTGTTAAAACAGCCAGGAAACATTATGCTCTTATCTGTCTTGGGTTTTAGGGGAGAATGCTTCACCTACTTCCATCCACAGTGAAGAAAGAAAAGACAGAATCCTCCGACGCTGGTGGTCCCGGCTCCTCATCTTACAAACGACAAAGAGATGCTAAAAGTAAAACTACAAGTTCCAGGTATATGCCCGCTTCTTCTTTGTGTGTGTTGTTTTCTATCTTTTTAGTTTTTTAACATCAATTTCCTGCCTTTTTTTTTTCTAGTTCACACAACTGGAACACATTGTTTCTGGGTACAAGTGCAGTGGCAGATGCCATTGCTGAAAAATACAACACCACCAAAAGCCAAGTCCTGGACCATGTCAGTGACTTTGCTTCTTCTATCTTACATCAGATGCTGTTACAACAGCATGTTAAATATTAAGGATAACACAACCTGATCCTTTGTTTTCCTGTGCAGGAGTCAAAGGGAAGTGTTGCAGTGAGGATGGCTCTTGGAGAGACGCAGATCGTCCAGGAAACTCGACAGTTCCTACTGGACAACGGTGTCAGTCTGGATTCTTTTAGTCAGGTAAGTTCAATATAAACTTTGCTTTACTTCCTGCTAAACTCTCTGAACACAGCACTTAATCCTGATATGTTGGTTATTCCCTCCTTGTGTCGCTTCTTGTACAGGCAGCCGCAGCCAGAAGCACAACTGTGATCCTGGTTAAAAACCTTCCAGCCGGAGTGACGGCGTCAGAGCTCGAGGAGCTCTTCTCACCTCATGGCTCTTTGGGCAGAGTGTTGCTGCCACCGTCAGGGCTCAGCGCGATCGTCGAGTTCCTGGAGCCAACTGAAGCAAAACGAGCCTTCACGCGACTGGCTTATAGCAAGGTGGGCGTAGCTTTTCATCTGCAGCAGTCAATTTTAAGAAAACATAGCAGATTTACTTTTCAACATAGAGCTCTAAACACGTGGACAATATTTCTTCAACGATCAAACATTCCTACTTAGGTGTTTACAGTGACGCTGAACAAAATGTCCCACAGTTATTCAGGCTGCAGTCACAACTCTGGCCAGCATGACCCTCAGTCAGTCAGAAGGCAAGATGTTTTTGTTTAGTTTACATTTAATTTAATGTAAATACATGCTCATCTGTGAGCACTGGATGATGCAAAGTGGAGTTTTGGGTCTGTCAGAAATATATTAGAAGAAAACAAAACTTTCGACAACACTAAATTTATTCAATCCAAGAAGATGATTAAGACACACCGAGATAGACACACACTTTCAGTCACACTGCCCAGATTGATTTCCAATTCATTCATCTTTTTACACCATGGAGGGCAAACATGCTAAAAGAATTTATTAATTCGGACCGTAGAGAAGGCAACAATTGACCACTTACTGCTTTACTACTACCATAGGCCACTAACTTGTTAATCGCTGCCATATGTATTGACTATTTTATTTTCTCTCACATCAGTTCCACCATGTCCCATTGTATCTCGAGTGGGCACCTGTCGGGGTGTTTGTGTCAGCCAAACCAAAGCCAGGTAGACTCCTTCAAATGCTCATAAAACTGACAGTCTTGATATTTTCGAGATGAAAATAACCAGAATATATATATTTTATCCTTATTTAACAAAGAGGAGGCAGTGGAAGTGGAGAAGAAGGAGAAAGAGGAGGAGGAGGAGGAAGAAGACGAAGAGGAGGAGGAGGAGGAATCTGTTCCTGGTTCAACACTGTTCATTAAGAATCTTAATTTCAGCACGACAGAGGAGAAACTACAAGAGGTAGATCAGTTCATAAACTCAACCCTCTGTTATATACGGTGACATTTTTATTGATAGATAGACTTGATATGTAACTTTGTTTTCTTCATTTATTGCAGACATTCTCCAAATGTGGCAAAGTCAAATCCTGTACCATCTCCAAGAAGAAAGATAAAGCAGGTATCTAAAATCATAACTGGAGTCACTCATTTGAAAAAGGACCAAGCTGTGATTCATAAGTTTAGATACTTTGTAGACAAAGAGAACCATTATCATGATTCAACCACAGTTCATTCTAAAAAAGCGTTTTGTAAAGTTGTAGAAACACGAAACTAGAATTATTCAATTGATTATATTAATTTTGTCAGTGATGTAGGCTTGAACTGCTCTCACTGTTCAAATTACTTTTTACTGAAGGTTACAAAAGAAGAGAGCATGATTTTCCACTCCACAGTGCTGTTACATGGTATCTAGTTTGATGACAGACTGTTAGTTTTGTGTCTCATGTTGGTTGTTTTGAATTCCAGGTAAAATGCTGTCTATGGGTTATGGATTTGTTCAGTATCAGACAGCAGAGGCAGCACAGAAGGCCATGAGGCAGCTACAGGTATCAGCCCCGCTTCCTCACTATAACCCTCGCAGCCTTTTTCTGCAACCTGATTTTTGGCTAATATGTGATCTATCTCTTGCAACCCTCCACTAGCACTGTACTCTGGATGATCACCAGTTAGAGCTGAAGATTTCTGAGAAAGCCACAAGGTAAGAAACAAATGGGTTTGTGACTTTGTCTTGTATAGATGGAGGTCCAATAATTAGATTTACAAAAAATGTCTTGGAACGGGTAGTGAAATTAAGTGTGCCTGGGAATATAAAGCTTTTCATTATTTTGATAGAGTCATGTGTGCTGTCACTGCTTAATCAGTTATTTGCCCGTGTGCAGAACTACTGAGTCGTCCCGCAAGAAGAAGCAAGCTGAGAAGAAGCAGACGGGATCCAAGATCCTTGTGCGCAATGTTCCCTTCCAAGCTACTGTCCGGGAAATTCGAGAACTCTTCTGGTAGCTGTCACACGCACACACAGCTGTTTTTGTATTCACACTGTGTAGATCGAAATTATTTAACACTGTGATTTCTACATATTTTTTCAGTACATTTGGAGAGCTGAAGTTTGTCCGTCTCCCAAAGAAAGCAGCTGGTTCAGGAAATCATAGGGGCTTTGGTTTTGTAGATTTCCTCACCAAGCAGGATGCTAAGGTTTGGGCATGATATTTGTTTTTAGGCATTAAAACAAATACAAGGGTTTAATACTTAAGCATAGTAGACTGTACAATCTATAACTTGTATACTTATTAGATATAACTTTTTATATTGCATTCCTCTGTTTTCCCCCCATAGAGAGCTTTTGCTGCGCTGTGCCACAGCACCCATCTGTACGGGAGACGTCTTGTGCTAGAGTGGGCCGATGCCGAGGAAACGGTAGAAACACTCAGACGGAAAACAGCTGAACATTTTCACGGTAAAAATACACTTTTAAACAAAGTACAGAATCACATCCATTAATGGAAAGCAGATAGTTTTATTAATTAATCTAATTTCTTTCCATGTCAGTGGCTAACAAAAAGCAGCGAAAAGCAGAGGTTATGGAAGGAATTCTGGAGACGATGGAAACCGATGGCGTCGTGGAGGACTGAGGTCGCTGAACGTTGCTCAACCTGTTGGAATAAGAAGAAAATAAGGACTAAATGGTGTCTGCAAGAGGAGCAAATTATGATAAATTTATTAAATGATTAAAGTTTTCTTCAGAATTTCCCATGTTTTGTATAGAACAATAACTCAAAGAGACATGATGTTGCTGGTGTCAGTTTTTATATAAAATTTTAAGATTTCAAAGCTACACTAGTGTCTCTTGTTCGTGTGTGATGGATCTGAAATACAGCAATTGTCTGCTTATGAACTATAGCACATACCATAATGGGAAATTAACCGTCTAAACTACAGGAAGTAAGGACGTCTTTTATTTTGAAAGTACGGCTTCTGGTGAGGTCACGTGACTCAACAGTCTCGGTATCATATGACTTGTTCATGTAAACATGGCGTTCAGGCAGAGCAGGACGTTTACCTTCACAGGGTTTGGGTCGGTTTTAAGTGTTTTAGCAACTTTACTGGTATTTAGTTTTTTGTGTGCGTCTGTCCGAGCTGAAATACAAACCGCTGTTATTGACAAACAAACCGGAAAGCTGACTATCATTGAAGGCTACCGAGAAGATTTTGTGGCTTGGGCGAACTTCACTGATGACATTAAAACATCAGGGTGAGTTGACGTTAATGTGTCCTTTAACCGGAGGTGCTTCTTAGCTTATATCACTGTCCGATATGGATAAAAACGTCCCCCTAATATTTGTCTTGAGTAGCTCTGAGGCTCGAAGAAGGAGGATTGCAAATGTCGCAGGAGAAGATGTCGAGGCTGCAGCTTCATCATCATTTAATTCATTTATTTTTATAATCCGTCATAATAGGATTAATGCCAGACAAGTACGTCATACAGCCACAGTGACGGAACAATAATCTCAATTTAAGAAATGCGTTGCATTTATAGTGATGTAACAAAGATGAAGTCAGTCAATTGATTATCTGATGGCTTATTGGCTTCATTTTGTGTTGGTTAATTCAATCTTGAAATGATCTCTGGTTCGTTTAATTTCACATAATCTGTATAGTTTTACCTACACAAAGGACAAAAAAAAACAAATATGAAGCATGAGAAACATGTGACCGATGTTAAAATACCCAGACATTTACTTATGAGCCTCTGTGCAAATGAAGCATACAAGTATTAAAATTCAACATAAATGCGTGAGTCTGATAAATAAAATATATTTGGAGGATAGAAGAAAATGAGCAATGTCAACAGAAAACATGTTGAAAGAAAAAGGAAAGAGGCCACAGAAAAGAAGAACATCACAGAATGTAAAAACAAAACAGAAAACAACATGTGACCTTTCTTGAAAGGGAAGTGAAAAGATTTAACTTTTATTATGTTGATGATTGTTTTATTTTACCTCGTTCATTCTCGTGTGCCCTCTCTTCAGCTGGTCTTTCTTGGAGGTCACTACCAGCAGTCAGTACAATGACACCATCCAAGCTTATGCTGCTGGTGCAGTGGAGGCTGCAGTCACATCCCCGGTCAGTTTAAACCTCATTCAGTCACAGGTCAAGATGTTTGCTTCACATTATTATTGTTCTATCTAAAGACGTGTTGTATTGATGTTTTAGCTCATCTATAAGCACTGGATGAACACTCTAATGAATTACTGCGGGCCCTTCACGTCACTCTCTGGTTACTGCGATCGCCTGAAGGCTTTCATTACGATCAATCTGCAGTGGGTTCAGGAGCAAATAGAGAAGCAGCCAGGCTCACCCTACTGGTACCAGGTACCTGATGAGCATTTGGAGGATAAAGTAAATTTTCGGTGTGAAACAAATCAGATCTTTCAGTATTTGTTTCTGCTCACCAGGTGCGCCTTGCACTGCTACAACTGAAAGGTCTGGAAGACGGCTACAATGATGAGCTGTCGTTTCCAGAGGGGCCCATCACCCTCAACCCATTTGGTTTCCTGTAAGTACTTCATCTGTTAATGAAACATGTTTGTCCACTGCTCCAGTGATTATAACCATCTGCCCGCTGGCTCACGTGCTTCACTGACTCTCTGTCCAAACAGACTTTTTCAGCTGGGCGGGGATCTCGAGGACTTGGAATCGGCTCTGAATAAATCCAGCCAAACCCGACCCCTTGGATCTGGTTCCTGCTCTGCTCTCATTAAGCTGCTGCCAAACAATAAAGAGCTGCTTGTGTCACATGATACCTGGAACACCTACCAGTCAATGCTGCGCATCATGAAGAAATACATCTTTGCCTTTAAAACCTCTCCTTTAGGTATTTCACTGGTGCATGTGTGCATCCTGTTCATCATTGCTCTCTAATCCCTGAGTATATACATATAGGTTAACATTTTTGGAAATGCCTCCTTCCATTTTCTTGATGAAGACTAGATGACAAGATTAATACCACTCCCATATCTGTATAGTGCATATGAAGTGACAGTCAGCAGCCAGTTAGCTTAGCTAACCATGAAGACTGGAAACATTGTGAACTACTTAGCCTGGTTCTGTCTGAATGTGGATCCTCAACTTGCTTATGGCTTTACCATATGATTTACAGACACATAAAGGCAACAAAATATATTTCCCCCAAATATCAAACTAAAATCATTTGTTTCAATAACACAAACACAATTTTGCAGAACTGCACTGTCAGCATTGTTGATGTTTATATCTTAACACAGGTTAGTCTGACATTAAGACTTTTTTAAGTGCTCTTATTATTTTCTCAGCCAATGATCTTCTTCCTGGAGGAACTCAGGCATTCTCATCTTACCCTGGATCCATCTTCTCTGGAGATGACTTTTATATCCTGAGTAGTGGCTTGGTGAGAATTCTTCACAAACGACAGAGCGTTAAAAATAAACTGCTGAAGATTAATGTATTATTTCATTGTGTTCTTGTCTGTGTTACACTGCGTCTATGTAGGTTACGTTGGAAACCACCATTGGCAACAGCAACCCTGCTCTCTGGAAGTTTGTTCAGCCCACAGGAACCGTCATGGAATGGCTGAGGAACATTGTTGCTAATCGACTGGCTGCTACTGCCATGGAGTGGGCAGACATATTCAAACAGTTCAACAGCGGAACGTGAGTTTTACACATCGGTTTAAACTGCCTGATCATTAGCTTTATTATCTCTTTGTCCCAATGTAATCCTCCGAGCAGGGTCTAGGCTCAGCTGCTATTTGTCTTGTGTTCAAAATTTCCACTGATGACGAGATTAGGTCAGTTTCTGTGTTACCGTATGCTGTCATGTGGACTGATTGGGTGAAAGACAACGGAAGAAAGACATTTATTATCTGGGGTCACATGAGAGGTTGGTTGCGACATAGAGCTGTAGTGGGGTTTTCTAGCTCATCAGGAGTCTTTGCTGTAAAATGCAGAATCTGTGACTTGAACATCTGTTACGTTATTGGGGTTAAAGGTTATGTGTGTGTGCTTTGTAGGTATAACAACCAGTGGATGATTGTGGACTATAATCACTTCACTCCAGGGAAGACTGATATTAAAGAGAAGCTCTTTGTTGTGTTGGAGCAGATTCCGTAAGTCTGTGCACCGAAACTTTAACAAAATTGATTCAGTATTTCTACAGATCATTAGTAACCCTATTGGAGATGAATCACTTAAAACAGCTGTTTCTTGTCTTGCAATGCTGCAGGGGACACATTATTTACAGTGATAAAACTGAGGAACTGCTGAAGAAAGGGTACTGGTCTAGTTACAACATACCGTGAGTGTCCCATCTGGAATTTATACCTTCGATTACATGAGCTCTACTGTGCTTTATATAAAAACTTCTTTTGTTCACATATGTTCATACATAGGTACTATGTGGAAATATTCAATGCCAGTGGCTGCAATGAGTTGGTTGAGAAGTTCGGCCCGTGGTTCTCTCTGGACCAGAATCCTCGGGCTCAGATATTTAGGAGAAACCAGACAGATGTCACAGATGTGGACTCCATGATCCGTCTCATGAGGTAAGGCCTGTCTGTTGCTCAGGTTTGGTAGTGCTAGATTGTTTTTTCAAAACATAACTTTTAACAGATTGTTTATGAGATGTACTGGTTTGCCTCAGGTATAATAACTTTAAGGAAGACCCACTATCCAAGTGTGAAGGCTGCAATCCACCTGAGAACGGGGAGAATGCAATCTCAGCCCGTTCAGACCTGAACCAAGCTAATGGAACGTATCCCTTTGGTGCCTTGAGACAGAGACAACATGGAGGAACCGACATGAAGGTTTTTATATTTTAAATTAGATTTCTTAGTACCATGGCCATCTAACCACTTGCCGCATGTACACTGATTTTGCATCCTCAATCTTTTCTGTATGTAGAACTCAAATGAACGTGAAAGTGAAATAGATTTTTCCTGAATTTAATGCATTGTGTGTGTTCCTGTGCAGATGACCTCCTACAAGATGTTTCACGAGTATGGCATGATGGCAGTGAGTGGGCCAACCTGGGACCAGGTTCCACCCTTCCAGTGGAGCACTTCCCCCTACAAAGACCTTGTGCACATGGGTCATCCTGACATTTGGGCTTTCAAGCCTGTGAAAGTCACCTGGACACCTTAATTGTAATCACACTGAACGTATAAGTGACATAAATGTAAATAGTGCCAGCTGAGCTGTCTTACGTTTTGATAAAGGGAAATACAGTGGGCATTGATTGTCAGAAGATTGATAATAATAGTGTTGAAGTATTACAGTGTACACATTGTAAAGCATTGAATACTAAGAAAGTTGTGAATGTGAAGCAATATGATCAAGAACTACAAATTCTTCTACATCAGATTTATATTTGATTGTTTTGTTTTAATTCCTTTTTTTAAACTCTTTTCTTAAAATTTTCCTCAATTTTAATTCTGATGCCTGAAATATTTGGGACGTGTCTGCACTTTCCTCTAGAGAAATCACCAAGTATGAACATTGATGTTGATGCAATTTGTGTCACACATGGCATATGTTTTGATTTTTTTTGTTGAATCATTTTTGCATAATTTATGTGTAATTCAGACTTGTATTTAATGATTTGTTTTTAAAGATTTAGGTTTCTCAATAAACATTGCCCTGATCTTTGCCCCTTTTTCGTAATTATGATGTATTATTGTCCAATTCTAACAATTGTAGTACACACCTACTCATGTGTTTTCAGCTTTTGTGGCTGAAAGGTATACCTTTCTTAGTGTTCTGTGAGCAATTATAGCAATTAAGCACAGGTTGTCCACCATCAGATGTGACATAGAGCAAGTCAGTACTCAATAAATTCAGTGTCTTGGAACTTTTAGCCCTGTCTTTCCAAACTCCCCCATGAATTGCACCTTGAAGATGAAACATAATAATACATGAAAATTTAATATTTCCTCCAAGCTAAATGTGCAACGCTAAATATAAAAATATTGCATGCTCTATAAGGATACTGCATTGCCTCCTCACCGATGTTGCAGTGTAACAGCAATGAAAACCTTGAACTACTACACAAAATAGAGAATTGTTTCACAAAACAGCATTTTATAAGATGGGTTTGTGCAAGTTAAGTATATGTATTCATATGAATCTCGCAGCCCTTTAGATAAATAAGCTTTTTTATATAACTAATGCAAATGTTTAAGAAATGACGGTGGAGTCACGTGGCTAAACGTAAATAATAACACTACATGCTTTCTATCCGGCTCCATATTTATCAAATCCCTCTTAATGAACAATCACGTGTTCCAAGTCATGGTTGTCGTCAAGCTGTTGCTGGTGTCGTAAACTCGTAACTCCGTCGTGTTGTTGTCTCGGCGGTGGTGTAATAACTAACGTAGCTTTTAACTTCTTAAATGTCAAACTCTGGCTTTATTTCCGTCAGCAGATCGTCTCAATGTGTTTTACGGAAACTGGAGACGTGATCAGAGAAAACTGTTTCGAGGTATGAAGTCAACTTTCAGCTTGTTAGTTCGTCCGTTACGCGGACAGTTTGCTGTTGTCGTGGAGAAGTCGCCTCCTGTTGCGCTAAAGTCTGAATGAATTTCTTCCGTCTGGCTGTGTATACAAATGTTTTTGTCATAATAAAGGGCGTTTGGGGAGATATTGTTTTCCATCATTATAAATAATTATGTATGTGTATCGTTAGCGCGTCGTTTTTGGCAAGTTGCAGTCACACAGCATATGGTTGACCTAAAGAAATCTCTGGTAAAGTCCATTGGAGATTATTCAGCCCGCGTTTAACAATGTTTCCTTCTTAAATATATGTTATATGTTTATAATTTGTTATTAGTTAATCAGTGATCCCTCTGCAGTTTCTTAAAATGACATCTATACATCCTTTCTTACAAAAATATTGATGCATATGCACATATTTGTCATTTGAAACTCTAAACATAAGCCATTCTGCACAACAAACATTACAGATAGGTACACACTTTGTGAACTAATCATTAACACCTTGCTTTTGGTTGATCAGCTGTTTTATATAGCCTGTAGGTCCACTTACAGGTCCCAACAGCAGATCTGGTAGGACTACCAAATGTACTGTGAGTACAATTCTAGTACCAATTCTAGTAAGTAAAGTGACTCTCTTCTGTTTACAGCCCTCTGGTTCTCAGCTGTATGTGGAAGTCTGATGATGGGTTTCTTGCAGCCTGTGACTAACCTCAGAGATTATACATCCCAGAATCCTCCAGGGGTGACCTTTTTCCTTTGTCTGTTGACTCTGGCTATCTCATTCATCTGCCTCAGCTCTTACAGCTATACCCACACTCTGCCTAACCCTGACACTGCGAAGGTAAGAAAGCACTTAACTAAATTTATTTTGGAGAATTTCTTAGTAACACTTTAATGTTTTGAATGGCTTTAATACACTCATGCAAAACGTTCAGCAATGCTTTTTTTGAAGACTTCCTAGTAAATGATGAATTCTGGTGTGCATAAACATAATGCTGTGCACGCTGTGACTGAATGTGTTCAAGCATTTCTCTGTGTCCTGATAGTATTTATGTATAATGAGATGCTTTATTCTTCTTCAGGACTGGAACCTCATACTGTCCTCCTTATCACAGCTCCAGCTCTGTGTTAAAGAAAATGCAACTTCATCTGAGCTGGTTCCCTCTGTTCCCTCACCTCTGATGGAGCAGGGAACTGACAGAAAGACCTCAGTTAGCTTAACATCGAGGCCTTCGTCTGTAACACATTTGCATCTCCAAGTTCCTCTGGCTGTGACCACCAGCTCACCAAGTGGTTCTCTAAAAGACTTTAGTCTGCACACTGCCCTGAGTGCCAGTCAGCTACGTCTTGAAGGTTGGTTTTGCAGTGGATAGGTGAATTTTAGTAAATGTGTGTATTACCTTGAATTCTCACTGTAATTATTTTACTCCTTAGGCAAAGAAAATGTCAGTTTGACACTAGACTATCTGTCAGGAAACAGCACCCACACCTGCCTCACCATAAGTGCCCCCACACACCTCCTGCCAATGCGGCTGTAAGTTAATTTACTCTGTATAGTTTCTAAGCTTTTAATTTAAATCAGTAACTACTATGTAACCTAAAAGGAATTTCACCAAACTTATTTTTTAATTATTATTTCTGTATGCTATACTTTCATGAAGGCTTCCTCCAAAGTGTCATGCATCAGGGAAAAATATTTCATCCATCCATGTGGAAGCGACCGACCAGCTGCCAACAGCATCACAAACCTGCTACAGTCTGCGCTGGAAGAATGATCCCTCTCTTACAGTCATGTTAACACCGGTACAGTAAACACACATGACCAACACCACTTACTCAGGCATGATACAGATACTCTTGTTTTCATCCTTTAATTCACCCTGTGCTTTTATATTTTAGAAGGAGCAGAACGTGGCTGAGCGGCATTTATTGGAAGCCAGTGTGTGTCTGCTCGGAGTTTGTTTCATTCTCTGTTTAGCTGCTAGCATGACACAATCACTCACACGCCGCTACCATTGGAATGGCCTGGACGTACAAAATGTAACGGTCATTTTAAATTTTACTATACTACCACTCTGCTTTTAGCACACTGAGACATGTGCAGTCTGTTTAATCTAACCTTGTTGCTTTACTTTGTTTTCAGGAGCCCTTGATTGATAGCTGAACATGTTTCTCCCTCTGCATCCTGAAAAAAATCCCTTGGTTGAAACATGCAATATGTATTGTAAAGTATGTACTACTTAAAACTGAAAAGGCATCCCACCAGTTTTACAATAGAAAGCAGTTTACATGTCCTAGAGATGATAACTCACTCACTGACACTAAGTGATGTGTTTTATTTCTCTGAAAGAGTCTGACAAATGAACCCTGGGAGTGTCATCGTAGTTATCTCAGTTTTGTTATGCACCAGTGTCAATATATTTAAGTCTTTGTTTGCATTAATTTTGTCCATTTCACTCTTTCTCACAAGTTCCCAGCTTCATGAATGTGCAATACATAATATCCACGTGAGAAATGGCAGTGATAGAGAGGGAGTATTGTTTGTATCAGGACCATGGAGTAATGGAAACAGCTCTTCTGGTAAAACTGTTTGATATTGTTCTTTAATATATTCCAGGAGTTGCTCCATCTATTTGAGGTTGCACAATTTCAAAATTTCTCCCAAGAAGTGGTTGGAAGTGCACGTTTGATTCCAGTGTTTTTCTAGTCAAACATTTACTATAACTTGAATGTTTTGCCAGCGAATGTGGTATATATAATGTACTGTATTACTATCTGCAGATGTATTCTCTCTCACACTTTTATGGGACCAAAGGTCTTTGGGTATATTGGGCCAACTTGATAGTCTATTAACACACAGAAGCTTAGCAGCTTTAAGAGGCACTGAAGAAGCCCTAAAATATCTGAAAAGAAATGTTGTGTCTGTTAAAACTGCTGTGATACATTGCCATTTGTAATGCCTGTTTAAAAATAAAGAATTAACAGTACACAAAGCACAGTCACATGTTGCAGGATGTTTGATTCACCTAGGAAATAAAGCATTGCTTTCATTCTGTTTTCAAACATTGTTTTCCTTTGCTTTAACAATTCTAATGTTGAGGAACTTTACTTGAGTTTTAAACTGGTAAAGTTCAGCATCTCTGACTCATTTATGGATTTCAGTGTTTTCCCTGGCTTAATGGCAGGCTTTGTCGTACTTAATCACATTGTATTTGACTTTCTTACAGTGACGTGTAATTTGTAATTTCTGCATTTACAAGTCAAAATAGTTAGGGCTGCAAATTGATCAACAAAGATGATTGTAAATTTAGTGAAAGGCCTTTATTGCCCTTTGTGAGGCAAATACCTAATAAACATTTCCCTGAGAGTCTGGGCCTTTAATTATACCTTTTGAATGTTTCTTTTGTTTTATGGTCTGGTTGGTAGTAATTTAATAAGAGACGTCACCGTGGACTTTCACCTCGTCTCCTACGGCCTTCGCACGTAGCAAGTAAAAACCCTCCAATCAGCGTTCAGAACGTTCACACGGTGCCTTCCTATTGGCCGAGTAGGGAGAAAATGGGCGGGATCTGTGCATAGCAGAGGGAAACCAACCACCGACGTTGAGGTGGTTGGATTTTTCGCGGCCTGGAGACTAATTTCATGTCAAGGAAAAGAAAACGTAACGTCACAAATTAACAAATACCTCTTGGACGGATTATTGTAGCAGCGCAAAGAGACTACATAACCACCGGCATGTGATAACAGTCTTCAGAGTCGGTAAAATGAGTTGATACAGCTAACGTCAGCCTTGTTTCCACACAGTGTAACGCTAGCTAGCTGCTTCATAAACATTTTGCAGAAGTCGCTAATATCCGCTTGCTGTTAACGTTAGTCGAACGCTTAACGTTAACAACAGTTGCTGCATAACTTTTGAAACGCCTTATGCTCTTGTCTAAACCGGACTTGGCCTTACTCTAAAGAAACGCAGCTAGGCCAGAGCCGGACTACAAAAATACCAAAACTATGCCTTCATGGCTGCCTGTTAGGACGCTCTTTCATTACAGTTTTTGTTCCCAGCAGGCCTCCCACGTGGTTGTTGTTGGTATCCTGGCCCGAGGGCACACTTGTGGGTGTCTCCTGAGACTTGATGAAAAAGCGTCCACATGAGTTAATGTCACATCGTGCCAAGAGTGACAGTTAATAGAGTGAGGAAGTATTTAGGTGCATGCACAATATTTGTGAACTCATTGTTTCCCTCTTAGGATGAAAGCTCTGGACTAGAGCTCGTTTTGTCAGGAAGAAGACAAACAGGAGACCAGGAAGGAAGTTGGCTACAATTATTTGGTGACCATGGCCTACTCCATCTACAGCAACCTGAGCAGGGCTCAGCTTACCTTTGAGTACCTGCACACAAATTCGTAAGTAAATGCTTTCTCGTAATTAATATGTGCTTCTGAACTTACCACTACCACACTGAATTACCACCTTGTTAGTTGAAATGAGAGAAGTACCTAATGTGACAGAACAACAATTAGGCTTTGATTCAGTACTTACCGGTTCATCTGCAAATGTGTTCTTGCAAGGTGCACAAATGACTTAAAATGCTACAACAGATCAATGCACAATATTAATGTTTTTCCAAAAAATCACCAGCCTTGAACCAGTCAATACACTCACTTACCAAAACATTAGGTGCACTGGTGAATATGAATGTATTCTAATGCACGTCAAAGTGTTCAGTTTACACTGCAGCAGTGCAAGAAACCTGATAATTCCCCTGTGATCCTCTTGGAGAATGTAGTTTGTGCTGTTATTTAGCCTAGCTTGTCCACTGAAATGGGGTTGTCAAAATAACAGAGAAACATTTGTTCCTACAACACAATGCTCCAGCCTCCAAAGTGAAAACACAGTTGAAGCTGATATTTGGTGCGGGACTGTTATATTAGAATGCATTCATTTTCACTAGTGTACTTTATTAACTGGTGAAGAAACACTACTTACCACCCCATATATATGTATTTTTGCACGGTGCTACAACAGGTTGATTCCCAACGTTACCTTTATTCCAGATAGACTAGATCAGTATCTCTCACACCGACCCTGAACCAGCCAGAAAAGTTGCCTGAATAGCCCATAATTTGTTTTTATGGTAAATATGTACTTAAAACATTAAGCTGACGGCATGCAGTGTCTTGGTTTTAAAGATAATTCCTACATCGCCTGTTTACTGCAGAAATGAGGATGCAAGTTGACCATCCTTTCATTGCTACAAAACAAATAAACCTCAGCCTTTTCTCTGAACGCCGCGGGGCATGTTAGAACATGTAGGAGGGCATGAGTTAACACACCTAGAATCACAGATGATAATGGACCGAGGCTCATTTCCAAATCCACTGTGTAGGGATTACGCTCAGGTCCAGGAAGGATTTAACCACACATTTAGTACTGAAACTATTGGTGTGTGCTTTAGTTATTTATACTAAACACAAGCTGTGATGGTGTCTTGTGGCGGGCATTTCTCATGAAATGATTAACCTATACGATGTAGTGTGACTTGTACTCAAGTGATGTAGGCAGCACCTGTCTTTGTCTTGTCATGTCAGGAAGTGGTTATACAAAAAGTGCACTAGACACCATGTGAAGGGTGAATACAGATTTTAGCACAGTTTGTCTTTGAGGAAAATGAGAGAATTAGTGTTTTTTTATTCTGTGTGGCAAACCTTATTACTGATTAAAATGACGTGTTTCCCTCTACACTTAAAATACAGGTTGTATAAGTGAATAACAACCACGCTGAATATTAATGTTGACTTCAGAGCCTGTCACCAAGTATCTCTATATTCTGTTAGATTCATTTAGTGCAAACATCGTAAGTTATCTCCCTATGATTGAAGCTTTCAACCCAGAGTAGATGTCGTCAGGTCGTGTCTAACTTTCCTAAGAAGCTTCCTTTAATTGTTATTGTATTAATGGATTTAGCGATCTGTTTTCAGGACAACCCACGAGTTCTTATTTGGAGCCTTGGCAGAGCTTGTGGACAACTCAAGGTACTTATAATGACTTGCAACAAAGCCTATAACTATTACCATTGGCCTAGCATCGTTCTCGTAGAAAGTCTCACGGTTGGGTTATTTATTTTACAGAGATGCCAGCGCGACACGAATAGACATCTACACAGGTACGCTTAATAGTAGTTAACACGTACATATACATGCGCGGTTATTCATTGCTCATAGTGTCTTATCTCTTACCTTCCTGTTTTTTGTTGGTTTTTTTTCTTGACAGAAAAAAGACCAGAGCTGCGGGGCGGCTACATGCTCTGTTTTCTGGATGATGGTATTGGGATGGACCCCAGTAAGTGTCACTTAATTACCAGGGGAACAACTTAACGCTAGTGTTTAGTTCATATATTGTGTAGATCCATTGTGAGGTTTTCTGGTGATATCTGTATTTTGAATGTGATGCACCTTTCTCTTACTAGATGAAGCAACCCATGTGATTCAGTTTGGAAAGTCAAACAAACGGTCCCCTGAGTCCACTCAGATTGGACAGTATGGAAATGGACTGAAATCGTAAGTCCTTTGTCCAGTTCTTTTCTGTTTATGATTATACAGTTGGTATACTAGTGTTTACCGTTTACCATTGGAAATGTGCTTGTTTCCTCAGGGGCTCTATGCGTATTGGGAAAGACTTCATCTTGTTCACAAAAAAGAACGACACACTGACTTGCCTTTTCCTATCGAGGACTTTCCATGAAGAAGAAGGACTTGATGAGGTCAGAGACAGCTGTTAGAAAGGACTCCTGAGCTCTGATGCTATTTTTTTAGTAGGCATATCTACAAGTAATGGATTCAGTCATTCCTAAATGGATACATGCAGTTAACTGTCTACAGAACAAGACAATTTAATTGAATTCAGGAAATTAGTACTTAAGGTTTTTGATCCTCTCTCCGCAGGTGATTGTGCCTCTCCCCTCCTGGGATTTAAAGACTAAGGAGCCTCTGACGTCTGATCCAGAAAAGTATGCCATAGAGACAGAGCTGATCTTCAAATACTCTCCTTTTAAAAACGAACAGCAGCTGATGGAGCAGTTCAACAAAATAGAAAGCAGCAGTGGTAAGCGTAGGGGGCGTAGTGTGTGTGTAAAAAAGGGTTATCTTTGTAATGCTCAAGTTGTATGCACTTGAGTCTAGAGAATGTGGTGGTCGATGCTAAATATATTTTTTGTGTTGTATTCTAATAAAAGGCACACTTGTGATCGTCTATAATCTGAAGCTGATGGACAGCAGAGAACCTGAGCTGGATGTAGAGACGGATCACCAAGATATACTGATGGCTGGGACGCCTTCTGAGGGAGTGTGAGTATAGTTGTTGCTTTGAAGGGGTTTGAAAGGGACTGCTTTAAGGTATCTAACACAGGAGCCACTGACCCATCATGAAAGTAATTATATTCTGTACATTTTTTCATTTGACATTGAGTGCATTGGGAAAAAATGTTGTGAATGCTGATGGATTTATGTTTGGCTTTCACAGGAAGCCAGAGAAGAGGTCCTTCAGGGCCTATGCTGCTGTTTTGTACATCGACCCACGCATGAGGATTTTTATCCAGGGCCATAAAGTCAGGACAAAGAGACTTTCCTGCTGTCTTTATAAACCAAGGTAATATAATATTAAATTTATATAGTATCTGCAACTTCTTTATTCCACTAGCTTGATTTTCATTGGCATTGTTTTGTTTTTTTGTTAAAGGGTTTATAAATACTCCTCGACTCGTTTCAAAACTCGGGCTGAGCAAGAAGTTAAAAAAGCAGATCACCTTGCAAAGATTGGTGAGTCGGTGGTATGTTCATTGTGTTAATGCAGGATTTGTTTTTTTCCCCCCAAACGTGACAAATTTCTTTCTTGCTGTTTCAGCGGAAGAGAAGGCCAGAGAGGCGGACAGTAAGCGCGTGGCTTTGGAGGCCAGATTAGGAGAGGACCTGTCAAAAGATTCACGGGTAAACGGATATGTTGGTTTATCATCAAATGGAAATGTGTCTATTGAAGCAAGGTTTTAGACCCATCCATAGACAAGGAAGATACGAAAAGAAATACAGCATGTGAATACATAGTCTCAGATTTAATTAGATAGAAGTGGCAGATATAAAAGCATTAAACTGTGATGTGAAAAAGCTGAGAGTGTCTTAAAATCTGTTCTTGTGCAAACACGAAGCCAGTGTAAAGGTGTAAGACTGGAGGACACCTTGGATTATTTATCACTTGCTGTAACTAATTATGACTTGCATACATTTTGGTTTGTAATCTCACTTACTGATGTCGCCCTCTGCCTCATGTTCCTCTAGGCAATTTTGAGAAAGGTTCAGGATTCAGCCATGATGCTACGAAGGGATGCTGACATGAAAAAAAGGATTCTCGAAGCCAAACAGAAGTATGTTAATCAAAACTGTAAAGCCTCCTATTTATAGATGTACAAACTATAATTATTTTGTTTCTCATCAAATTGGCTGATAATTTAGGAAATAAAATAGTTGATGTTTAATCTTTATACATATTTGTTAAATGTAATATGCTCTGTCATTTGCACATAAAGAAAAAACTAAAACTCTTCCAATTCTTTCTTCTTCTTTAGAGCATTAAAGGAACCTAAGGAGTTAAACTTTATATTTGGAGTCAACATTAAACAGAGGGACCTTGATGGGATGTTTGTGTACAACTGCTCTCGTCTCATCAAGATGTATGAGAAGACAGGGCCTCAGCTGGAGGGAGGCATGTAAGTAAAACAAACAAAGACACTGAAAAGTGACAGGGGAAGATTAAATTGAAATGTTTTACAATTCTGTTTTTGTGTGTTTTAGGGCGTGTGGCGGTGTGGTTGGGGTAGTGGATGTCCCATATTTAGTTCTGGAGCCTACCCACAACAAACAAGACTTTGCAGATGCTAAAGAGTACCGGCATTTATTAAAATCCATGGGGGAACATTTAGCTCAGTACTGGAAGGACACCAACATTGGTAAGTGTTCCTTCATTGGGTAATAAAACATCCTGTTGGCATCTGAAGGTAAAATGGTCTGAACATGTCCATGTAGCCGTGTTTGAAGAGGGGGTATAAAAAAAAAAAAACAAACTCTGCTCTCCCATTCCACTTCAGTGTGAACACACACACTTTTTACTCACTTTGGAAGAAGGTGTGTCAAAAGGACACAGCCCCCTTTCTTTGCTGCCACACCTCTTCACTCCTGTGACATTTGTGTATGTTTTATGATTGACTGATTATCTCCTTGGAAGAGTTAGAAAATTTAACAACCATTTGAAACATTGAGGAGTTTGAGGAGATCTGTCCCCAACCGCTGACTGTCCTATTTAATCCAGGTGGTATCTGCAAGTCAGGCACCAAGAGAAGGAGATACAGGGATAGAGTAATGTGTGAGGTAGAGCTGGACTGTAAGTACATGTAGCTCCAGTAAGGGACAATTAGGAAAGTTCTATTTTCCACTTGGTAAATGGCCACTTTAATGCTTGTACTACAGTATATTTGTTTTTAAGTTTAACAAATAACTTCTGAATATATGTGTTTCTTATGCAGCACAGAAAGGCATAGTGAAGTTCTGGGATGAGTTTGGATATCTGTCTGCCAGCTGGTCTGCACCTCCATCTACAGAGCTGAGATACAAGCGACGTCGCGCCATGGAGATACCACTTACTATTCAGTGTGGTAAGTTACAGATTCACAGACTTACTGTATCTGAAGTGACTCGTTGCAACAAACCTTTTGATTGTGTATTTTATTTTTAGATAAATGTTTAAAGTGGAGAACGCTGCCTTTCCAGATGGATGCCGTGGACAAACGCTACCCAGACAGTTGGGTGTGTCTCATGAACCCCGACAGCAGTCAAGACAGGTACAGCCACAGTGAGGTTTAACTGGATATGGGATAGGACAATCAGTTCATAATATTTGTTAATTCAGTCACTGTCTTTACCATGCCACGACTTTACTTTGTTGTGTTTGTGTTTTAGATGTGATGCTCTTGAACAGAAACAGAATTTGCCTTGTGGTGTTTTGAAGAAAGACAAGCAAACAGCTGAAGACAAACAGAAAGAGCTTGCAGAGAAAATCAAACAGCAGCAGGAGAAACTAGAAGCTCTGCAGGTATCTCATTCAGCACATTCTGTCTTGTTATTATTATTATTATTATTATTATTATTATTATTATTATTATTCCATTTTTCACTGCTGCCACCTAGTGACTGGAGGCTTGTTTATCGTTCAAGCATGAATGACGACATTAATGTCCCCCCCACTATTTGAGAAATACTGGTTATGTGTATATGAAGAGGACGTAAATATCTGATTTCCTCCTTTCAGAAAACCAGCACCATTAAATCTTCAGCAGATGTAAAAAAGCTTCCACTCCAGGTCAGCATGAAACCAACCGACAGCTCCTCTCAGGTACAGCCTCCTCATACTGTAGTTCTCAAGTTGTTATTTTAAAATGCATTTCCTTCTTTTAAAAGAAGGATTCTAACTAAACAGAGAACATTAATATAGGATTGACACTGAAAATACGTTTTATATTATCCTTACCTTTCTGATACCATTTGTTGGCGCTTCAAGGGCAACTGCCTGTGCTTGTTATCCAGTTACTCGTTCATTCATAAAGACATTGCTGTTGGTGTGAATCAGGTTTTTCTTTCCTTATCGCACTGAAATGTTTGTGTCTCCTTTTAACGTGTTGCTGATTCAGGCAACAAGGTCTTCTGAAAGGTCCATAACACGCCCACGCTCCCCACCACTCCCAGTTCACCTCAAAAATGCCCAGAGTGCCCCTTCAGCACGTACAGCATCTCAGCGCCCCAGCCGAACACCTGCCCCTCCTCCACCTAAAGTTGAACCATCCAGGTCCAGAGCTGTGGCAAAACCTCCTCCACCTTCTTCAAAGACTGTACCCAAAGCTACTGCCAAAACACCACCATCCAGCCGAAGCTCACGGGTAAGTTGCAGGTTTCATGGAATGGAAAAGTTTGTTGGTGAAAGTGTTTAATAAGGCCTCATGTATGATTTAAACCCCAAAACAACATGAACAAGAAGATTTCTTTAAACAGGCATCTACCAAAGCATCATCTGTTAAACCAGCAGCTGCTGGGCAGCGCAAGAGAATAGTAGAACAGGAGGACAGTGAGGAAGAGGATGAAGAAGAGGAGGAGGAGGAAGAGGAGGAGGAGGAGGAGGAGGACAGTGAGGAGGAGAGTGAAGAACCTCAAACAAAGAAATCCAAAATGGCTGTAGCTGCTGGTTATCGTGGTAAAGTGGCAGAGAAGGCCCCACCTCCAAAACGTGGAAAAATGGATGAGGTAAAGATAAACAGTAGTTCCTGTTAAGTGCAGATTCAGTGATATTCATCTTTTCAGAGCGTTAGTTTGGTGCCTTGATCTCTGGACATATTATTTTCTAGTTGCATACACCTAATTTAAGCAGGAGACTCTGTACTGGAATGCAGTACAGAGTCTCTCTTAGCTGGCAACAATATTTTGGTGGACAACACGGTGGTGCCAGTGAAATCAATGTCATACAGCGGGGGAAAAAAACTAAATAAAGAAATGTAGGCATTACTGGATGACTAAGTAGGTTACTAAATTTACAAACAGATCCCTTCTGTTAACCTGCAAGGTTATTCTCATCCTCAGCCTGAGAAGAAAGGGGTTTTTGCTCCTACGCGGCAGACACCAGCTACACCAACCTCTGCCTCTAAATCCATTACTGTGCAACAGCATGGGGCTAAAGAAAAGGTAGCCTTACTGGATCCCGCTCTTTACTACCCTTCAGTAAAGCTGGGCTGCATCTGCCCTCACGACTCCTCTAACAGTCAAGTCATCGTATCTTTTAGCTCATTTGGGTGTGTTGTCAGATTAACACTCTTTTCTAACAACTTCCTGGAATAATAAAGTAATTTTCTTAACAGTTCTCTTCACCTGAGCATGCGATCTTACCAAATGCCTGAGATCACTTTGGGACTTCCAGCTCTTTCACTAAAACCTTTCCAACCAATTTCATCTAATCTCACTCTTCTCTCAGTGAAACACCTATCTCACTGCAGTGGAGGTTAAAAACAAGTTTTTATTTTTGCAGGCGCCTGAGAAAGCTACGCAGCAGGAACCAGAGATTGACACTAAAAATGCCCAAAAAGGTGAGATGATGCTCTGAAAAACATTCATCACTGGAACCGTTTAAAAAAAGGATTTTCTGACCATGAATACATTTTTGTTTTTTTTTAATAAACAGATAAAGGTCTACTAGTTGAAGTACGTGTCAATAAGGAGTGGTACACTGGCAAGGTTGTTGCTGTTGAGGCAAACAAACAAAGCATTCGCTGGAAAGTTAAATTTGACTACGTACCTCGAACCACCCTTAAGGACCGATGGTAAGGTACAGTGTCTGTGTGGTTTGATTCTCCACTTTTTGGCATGCCAGATAATTAATATCCCATACGTGTGTATATGTTTCTCTGTTAAGGGTTTTTAAGGGTAGTGATGAAGTCCGGTTGATGCGGCCACCGTCTCCAATCTCACAGACACCTGACACCCAGCAGGAGACAGAGAAGGGGCCGGCACCCATGGAGCCAGACACCACTCAGCCTGGAACCAGTCGAGAGGTGACCGACAGCCTGGTCACCATGTTGAGGTGAGCTGGTTACAATTCTGTTTCCTGTCATATGAATTCCAGCATCCAGTGCTCATACAATACAGCAGTTTCTGAATCACTCTTTATTGAAGTTTATGCTCTCATGTTTTCAGGACAATGCTGCGTTACTTCTTCCCTCCTGCTTTTCGGATCCCCAAGGACGATGTCAACAGCATGACAGCCGAGGAGTTGGTTGCATTTCCTTTGGTGAGATGAATTTAATAGAAGCATTAGAATCATAAATAAGTAAACATAATGGTATTTTACAGAATGGATATCTGTGTATCCAATTTTATAAGAGTACAGTACACTATGGCTGGGTTTAAAAAAAACCTTGGACTGATTTTGCATGACTATTCTCACAAGATCAGGAAATGAGATTGGTCTATATGTGTGGGAGATCGAAAACATGACATAAGCTACAGCTCTGACAGCAACGTCAGGCCTGAAGGCTGAACTGTGGCAACATTTTGGATTTAAAAAGTAAGACGACAGAATAGCTGGACAAAAGCAAAGCCTTGTGCAAGATCTATAGTGGAAAGACCTCAAATCTCTGAAACCAGTGAAAACTGTTTTTGTATAAAATCTGAATAACTTAAGCCAAATTCTTTCGAAACTGAAAATATCTAAATGAATTATTGAATTGAATTTGGATCTTGTTAATCAGAATCAAATCGATTCAGGACTCAGTAGCAAGCTTGTATCTCAGCTCCAAGATATATACACTGAAATAATACCTCATCATGTGCACCTCCATAAGGTGCATCATGTTTTACACCTTAAAATGTCTGTACTTGCACGTTAAGCTGCTCACTTGTGCCTTAAATTGCCCCCCAGGGACAAATAAAGTCTTCTGAATCTGAATCTGAATCTGAATTAACTTGGACTTGCTGCTGTTTTCTTGTTCAGAGTGTTGATCTTTTGTGTGAATTTGTTTCCCCTCTCTTTATAGAAAGAGTATTTCCAACAGTATGAGTCAGGTCTCCAGTCGTTGTGTAATTCATACCAGAGCAGAGCTGATGCTCGGGCCAAAGCTGTGGAGGAGAAGAGCAACAGCAATGAAGTCAAACTAAGGGAAGCAGACGAAAAACTACAGAAACTACGAACAAACATTGTAGCACTCCTACAGAAAGTACAAGAGGTAGGTTTGCTTCATTCAGTACTCAACATTATTAATGGTCAAAGAAACAGAACCGATAGAATAAATATACTGGATCATGGAGGTCACAAAGTAATGTTTGTTTCACTCTTTTAGGACATTGACATAAACACAGATGATGAACTTGATGCCTACATAGAAGACCTGCTCACCAAGGGTGACTAAAGAAGAAAATTATGAAACGGAAGAGGACATGGATATTAACGGACTGACAGTTTTCGATCCAGCCATTACTTGCTGTCCCCAAGGACCCATGCTTATGTGCAGTTGGCTGTGAATACTGGGGACATTTTCATTATTGATCCCTCCAAATCTTAAATCTTTTTTTTTTTTTTTTTTTTTAACATTGTTGGTTAGCCTCCTGGCCTGTGGTTTTCTTTTTAGTCCTTTTTATATATTCACGGTTATATATGTTAATCTATGTTTAAGACATCCTGTCTTTATCAAGCTTTGGAATAATTTGTGTAGGTTTAATACAACGTATGCTCCTTTTTATATAGTCAACTAATGCTGTGACATTTGTTGCTCCTTTTGGTCCTGGTGGGGGATTCCACACACTAAGTGACTGAAGACTTTGGTTGAAATGGTCTGTTCTCTGTTTTGGAGCCATTACCTAAACGGCGAGTTTTATTTTGTACACTAAAATCACATCAGTGTTGCCCGTCATCTTCCTACATCCTGGTTTGCAGACTAAGTTTGTCTCTTACGGTCAGGTGATGTGCCACACCCAAAAACAAGAACCAGTTACTGGCTCTTATCAGAATGGATATTCCTTTAAATCCCCTGCATGTAAGCTATATTCATTTTTGGGAGAGAAAAAAAGCTTTGTTAAATTCAAAACTGTGTTCATAATCATTCAGTACGCGTGTCCTTATTTCTGAACAGTTTTAACATGTCATGAAAATGTTTTATTAAACGGTGCATGCTTTCAGTCGTTTGACTTTTGCTTTTCAGCATTTTTGATGAAACTTTACTTGATGACAGTAGGTTCAGCAAAACGTTATTTAAATGTCTGTAAATAGTAAATAACAAAATATTGGTTGTGGGAAATGTACATTTTGTATTGAGTCTTAAGTAAAAGTTAAAAACTAAGGCATTATATATTAGTGTCATTAGTTTGCCCAGGGTCTGTGGTCACTTGAGAGTTTTGTCAGCCCAGTAATATTAAGGGGAATGGAATTTCGTTTGTGGTGCTTAGAGAATCAAACATTTTAATCGTTTAAATGAGCAATGCATCTTACACTCACTTGCCAGCTCGTTAGGTACACTAGTGAAAACAAATTGCGTCTGCACTAAATCTCCCTTCATGAAGGTTAATGTTCAGTTTATGTTGAAATGGTGTAAGAAAGATAGTAGGTCGTTTGGAGGATGTGGTTTGTGGACAAAACAGTCTTCATTTCAGTGCTCCAGCCACAGTAGTTAAAAGTCATATCTTAAAAAGTTGTTCAAATAAAAATTACGTCTTCAGTGGAAAAGTACATATGAAAATCTGCTAGACATTTGACCTGGCTTTTATATAGATTAGGAAACTGCTGTGGAAAGCTTTAAAAAATTATACAAGACAACACAAAGATGAAGGATCATAATAACAGTGGCTTTGACCATTTCTTTATTTTTTTTATATTTTTAATAAATCACATTGGCAGACTAATTTGTCATATCTTCACGGTTCTTGAGACTGATCCAAAGCAGGAAAACCAGTAGGCTGAAGGAACCTTTTTGTTCCTTTAAAATGCTGAGACTATAACTTCCAGGTGCTCTTGGGTGGAAACAGCCACAGTGGGATGGCGGCTTGGGACAGGTAAATCATGGATTCTTGATGGCCAGACATCTAATGTTTGAGAACGGGACATCATACGTCCAAATCACTAATAACTTCGGGTTAACCCTAAGCACTGCCAGCCATTAAGATGTGTGGTCAGTCGTAGTCTACTATCCATTTACACATGACAGTATTGAATGGACTGCTCCTCAACTGAGACAATCTCATCCACAATATCAACAACACCAGGGAAATGATTACACTCCAGAAAACAGGTGAAAGACTTGGAGGACATTTTTAGAAACTTGTAATTTACTTTGATGGAATTGTCAATTATATTTTTATTTTGTCGAAATCTGGTGATTTATTGAGAGTTTTGTCATTCCTCTTGACATACATGAAGGGGACCTAATATCAGAAACACATACAACACCATCACTAGCCGTGAGGTCGGTGCTTGAACATGTAGTAAATACAAAAACAGGAAGCAAGATGCAGAACGGTTGTATGTAATAGCATTAGACTGCACAGATGTGGCCAAAAAATGTGTGTATTCATTGTGCAACACAAAGATAATGAATAGCCTTGATACAAGAAAGTTCAATGTGCACGTGAACGCAGCGTTTACCAAAGAACGACTTTTATTTTGAAGGCGAAGGCTTGCAGCTGTGCATTTAAACACTGCAACGCTAACTGGTAAGCTTGCTAACACGCAATGTAAACCTTTTAATTCACTGTTTAAGGAGAATTAAAAGTCACAGCATTAGGTGACTCAATGTGAAGGTGGATACAGATGGATACGTCTTCGTTAAACTGCGTCGTAGCTTTGTTGTGTTTACTGTCGGGGTGCACAGTTACAATACGAGGAATTACAAATGCTTGGCGAACAGTTAGGGTGGCAGCTTTCTCCCAATATTAACCATTAGACTATGATTTAGTCAATATAAACACGTTAATTAAAATTTACAGATAATAGATGAACAAAAAGGAAAACGGAATCAAATGAACTTTGACCCACTTGTGTGGTCTCCGTCCAGTGTTTGTGTGAGCTTGTGTAGCCTACTTGTGTAAGCTGCTACTGCAATATTAAGATATTACAGTAGCTAGATTTAAATGAATCAGAAAAAAATATACTGTTATAGAAAATATAATTGTGACACCTGTGAGGAAATGATTGACTCAAATGCCAAATATACACTGCCAAGCCAAATAGGTACGAGCCTCCTAGTGGATAATTACTGCATGGGCGATTATCTTTCAGCTGGCAACAAGTTATTTAACCCCAACTGATGCAATGAGTAGCTTCTCATTTCTAAAGCAAACATGTCAAGACACATCCTGTGGTCTTGGGAAAGTTAGTCTGTTTGAGAAGCGTCAAATCATTGGCATGCATCAAGCAGAGAAAACATCTAAGGAGATTGCAGAATCTACTAAAATTGGGTTAAGAACTGTCAAACGCATTATTAAAACTGGAAGGATAGTGGAGAACCATTGCATCAGGGTAAGAAGAGAGGCAGAGGAAGTGATGCACCCATCAAGCCTAGTGTCTACTGTACAAGCCTGTGGGCAGTGCTATGATCTGGGGTTGCTGCAGTTGATCAGGTCTAGGTTCAGCAACATTATGTGTCCAAAGAATGAGGTCAGCTGACTACCTGAATATACTGAATGACCAGGTTATTTCATCAATGGATTTTTTCTTCCCTGATGATACGGGCATATTCCAAGATGACAATGCCAGGATTCATGGGGCTCAAACTGTCGAAGAGTGGTTCAAGGAGCATGAGACATCATTTTCACACGTGGATTGTCCACCACAGAGTCCAGACCTTAACCCCATTGAGAATCTTTGGGATGTGCTGGAGAAGGCTTTGTGCAGTGGTCAGACTCTCCCATCACCGATACAAGATCTTGGTGAAAAATTAACGCAACACTGGATGGAAATAAATCTTGTGGTACTGCAGAAGCTCATCGAAACAATGCCACAGAGAATGCGTGCTGTCGACAAAGTTAAAGGTGGTCCAACGAAATATTAGAGTGTGTGACTTTTGTTTTTGGCCAGGCAGTGTAATTGTGATACCTGTGAGGAAATAATTGACTCAAATGTCAAATATACACTGCCAAGCCAAATAGGTACAAGCCTCCTAGTGGATTATTACTTCATGGGCGATTATCTTTCAGCTGGCAACAAGTTATTTAACCCCAACTGATGCAATGAGTAGCTTCTCATTTCTTGAACAACCATGTCTAAAGACACATCCTGTGGTCTTGGGAAAGTTAGTCTGTTTGAGAAGGGTCAAATCATTGGCCTGCATCAAGCAGAGAAAACATCTAAGGAGATTGTAGAAACTACAAAAATTGGGTTAAGAACTGTCCAACGGATTATTAAAAACTGGAAGGATAGTGGGGAGAGGAAACTTATCAAAACAATGCCACAGCGAAACAAAAGTCAATCAAGTATCAGCAGTGGGAAAACCCAGACATGACTGGTTGTGCCGGCATAGTTCTGTTGATAAAGTGAACACAGACCAACTAGATCTAGGCGGTCCTTTAACTGACTGCCATCAGCTGAATGCTCCATCTAACAGCACTGTGTTGACTCTTCCGACTGCAGGTCTCCGGCCATGTCGGCGTGCTCAGCCCTCCTGAACCGGCGTGTAGCCAGATCCTGCCGCAGGCTGTGGTGTGGTGTTCCTCGGCCACTCGTCCACATCAGATCAGCCAGCGTAGCTGAGCCAGGACCAAAAAGATCTGATGAGGAACATTTCTGGGAGGCAGAGGGCAACCTGCCCTTCACCAGAGCTAGGATAGGTTCTTTCTTTCAGGAAAGGCCAGTGTTGAAGAACAAATTTCTGGAGGATGCTTTGCTCAGAGGGTACCTGAGCAGACACCTGCCCCAGGAGGTGAGCAATGAGTACAGCTGCAGTTGAAAACATACTAAACAGACATGACCGAACATAATGGGAATGCCTGAGAAATGGTGACAAGTTAGTAGTTTTGGAGGCGAAGAGGGGTCACACTAACTATATATCAATATACATATACTATATATGACTGGATATACATCTGTAAAAGCAGATTTTTGCATATGTAAAGCATGGTAAAAAATACCTTTGTTTCACATGTGATTCATAGTTTTCCCTTAGTTTTGCAGTCACAACGTCAAGTAGCTAATTTTGGAGAATTAAAGCAAAATCTGTCAGTTTTCTATCCCAGCATAAAGGCTTGTGTGTTGTTCATAATCTCATGTATTGTTCCTAGGCGGTTTTCTCAGACTTGTGTGCATTTGGAGAGCGTGTGGCTAAAGAAGTGGACGGGTGGGGTCGAGAGTGTGAGGTCACCCCTCCACAGCTGGTGCGCTTTGATCCCTGGGGTCGCAGAGTGGACCACATCGTGACCTCCCCGGCCTGGAAACGCATGAAAGACCTGTCAGCACAGGAGGGACTGGTCGCCATTGGATATGAGAGATCATTTGGGGAGTGGAGGTTTGGAGCTTTTTTTCAGTTTCAACTCATGTCATGCTTTAGTTCAACAGACAGTTTCTAAAAGGGTGCGTTTTATGTGTGCTTGTTGTCCAGTCGTGTGTACCAGATGAGCAAGTTGTACATTTTCTCTCCCTCGTCTGGTCTGTATACCTGTCCTCTGGCCATGACTGATGGAGCTGCCAAAGTCATCCAGGTGTGTTCAAACAAGTCAAACTAGCATAGTATGTTATGAAACAAAACAAACATTGTCCGTCATCTTGTCACTGTGCCGTCATCCACAGTAAATTAAGAACATGGAATGTGGGAAGAAGAAGGGGATGGGTGACTACTAGATTACTGAGCAGCTGTATGTAGACTAAGATTTTAGAATAATGGCATTGTTGCAGTGTATGTAAACACATTTGTCATTTTAACTTGATTCATCCCAGTAACCTTTATCTGTCTTGTGAGCATAGTGAGTGATTGTCTGGCTGTGTATGTGAAGTCCATAGGTGTCTCGCGGCCAGTGGAAGAAGCCTTCAGTCGTTTGACCACTCGTCAGCCTGAACGTTTCTGGACGTCTGGACAGTGGATGACAGAGAGACAGGGAGGATCTGATGTCGGTCAGTATTTGACCTGCTTGAAGCTCTATCAACCTCATACTACATATTAAAGGCTGCAGTACAGCAGAGAGTACTTGCACAAGTTATCCATGGAGGAAATTTTAAAGTACTGATGTTTGATCGATTCTGTAATTCTGTACTACAGTAACTATTGTTAGGCTTCACGAGTTGCCTGTCATTGTCCCCAGCCAGCGGCACTGAGACGGTGGCTGTTCCCCAAACAGACGGCTCATACAAACTGCATGGCTTCAAGTGGTTCACGTCTGCCACAGATGCAGACATGACTCTCACACTGGCCAGAGTGCAGGACAGGATGGGAGCAACCACACCGGTACGGCTGACGTCGTCCACCGGCACTCCTCTTCCATTTGTCCCTACGCACTCAGATGGATTTCATTGCTCTGTGTGTGCTTTTCTCTGCCCCGCAGGGAAGCAAGGGTTTGTCCCTCTTTTATGCAGAGGTGAGCCGAGATGAGGACGGCAGACTGAGAGGGATAGAGGTTCAGAGACTGAAGGACAAGCTGGGAACACGACAAATGCCGACTGCCGAGTTACTCCTGGATGGCCTGCCAGCACACAGGGTCAGTTACACAGTAATAAGTTATAGATTATCCCAAACCATCATAGTGGAAATATTTTTCCTGGGCTACTTTTATGTTCACCTCCCCTGATCTGAAAACATTTTGTACTGCTAAAGAGTAGAATAACAGTACACTCCATCACTGCTAATTTTATGCAAGGTACATTGCATACTACTTGTCAAAGTATTACTCATGCAGCAGTTGAAATATTTAAACTTTCTACATGTAAAAAAGAAAGAAATTGTACAATACTTGTGAAATCGGATGTCAGACTGTGACTTCAAAATGTTATGATGCAACACTTTTTCGTTTGATTGTTTCCCTGTGTTTCACCACTGTACATAGTCTGTGGGCAATTCCTTTGAGAACTTCATTATTAGAGAACATTATCAATTAGCACACAGCTCTCACTTACATTGAAAAAGCCCAGGACACCAGTTTCCTCCAGTGGCTTCAGTGTGATCGTGTGAAGAGCTGGGAATTGTCCAGGGTTGGGGTTAGGGTTTAAACATTGCTTGCCTTTGCTTCTGTTTACACAACATCAATGCTGCTTGTTATAAAACACATTTTTTATCTGTCTGTTGAAATTACAGGAGCTGATTAGAAAAATGAAATGAAATCAATATTTCAAAATGTGTTTTCTAAAATGACAGTTCTCAGAGGAAGGTAGAGGTGTGGCATCCATAGCAAACATGCTAACTATAACCAGGATCCACAACAGCATCTCTGCAGCAGCTGCAATGAGAAGGTATGATACGGCTCATGCCACGTCACGGCGTCCTGCACTGATTTCTGAAAACTATAAATAAGCTGATTATTAATGTTTGTGTGTCTTCAAAGGGTGCTCCAGTTAGCCCGTGACTATGCCACTCGCCGTACCGCTTTCGGAAAGCTTCTTAAAGACCACCCACTGCACATGCAGACTCTGTCCAGAATGGAGGTAAGCTTGAAGGATACTACACGTACTACACAAACATTAGACAGAGTTTCCCATCATGCCTCACTGACTCCTGCTCTCATTTCATGTGCAGGTGGAGACTCGCGGAGCTTTTCTCCTGGTGATGGACGTGTGTCGTCTGTTGGGCCGAGAGGAGAGCGGCATTGCGACCCAGCTTGATGCACACCTTCTACGTCTGCTCACGCCTGTGGTCAAACTCTACACTGGGAAGCAGGTGCACAGCTTTTACTTTTAATGTGGTCACATGCCCATAACCTGCCTGTTTGGATTGTTTGAAATGTTGATGAAATTTTGTTGGCCTCAGGCGGTTGCTGTGGTATCGGAGGGTCTGGAAAGCTTTGGTGGACAGGGCTACATTGAGGATACTGGGCTGCCCGGGCTACTTCGTGATGCACAGGTGAGGTCAACACCAAATATGAAAGTCTTTTACACTTTCTGTAGTATTAAAACTATTATCTCCTCTCTCAGGTGTTGAGTATATGGGAAGGAACAACAAACGTCCTGTCTCTGGATGTGTTGCGCTGTGTGGCTCGCAGCTCAGGAATGGTTCTTCAAGCTTACTTTACCCATGCCAAGGTATGATGTCGAGAACAGATCCTGTCAAGCAAGTTCTGTGACTATAACCTATGACAGAGCTGAATTAGAATGTGATGTGCACTTGTTTTCTTCTGCTTGCAGTCTCTTCTTTCAAGTGCCTCAAGCGTTTCTTCACTGGCGCCGGCTGTGAAAGCAGTCGACAGCGCTCTGTCTGAATTGGAGGAGTTTGTCCAGGCAGCAGCTACCAGAGCTCCGGGCTACCTGGAGCTAGCAGCCAGAGACCTGGCATACAGCCTGGCTCGCATCTACACAGGTGGGCACCACAGTTACACAGAAAAACAGTTATGATGAGTGGTTTAATGATTTTTAAATATTGCACTGTCAGTCCATCTTAGAGATCAGTTGGTATATAAGATCAATCATCTTATAAATCCTATATTTTTCTATATATCATAACTTTCACAGAACTCACAATCACTCTCTGTTTGTGAACAGGTGCCCTTCTTATTGATCATGCATGCTGGAAAGGAGCTTCTCCATGTGACTCCTACGCAGCTCTCAGGTAAAAAAAAAAAAAAAAAAAGTACAAAAAGAAATGCAATTTAAACTTTGCATTCATTCTTTATATATGTCTTTCTTTTCCTTTATCAGGTGGTGTGAACAAGACTTGTGTCCTGTGGCGACTAAGCAGAGGAGAGGCTACTATGACGCCAGCACTCCACCACTTGACGCTGCGCTGGTCTATGACCAGCCGACACAAGGCTGAACCATCGCTGAATACGTTGATGGCTTGATCTGCTAGTGCAAAGCTCAATACGCCACAAATTCGGCTTCTGTGGATGACTGAAATCATGTTATTGAAAATAAAAATGTAGCACAGCAATGCAACTGAAAATGAGGTTTCTAACACAATGTAGTTCTGTCCATTTGCTATTTTTACTATGTATATAAAGTTTCTATGTTTTGTCTGCAATAAATATAAACTATAGATTGATCTTTTTTTGTTTTTTTGCAGTGTACAAATAATTTTGGAGCTCTGAATTCTTTAAAAGCGGAAAATAATCACATCCGTTTGATTGTTCCCACACTTATTCTACTTTAAAGGCAACTGCTCACAGTTTATCTGGAGCACTGGTCAGAAGTAACAAGAGACCTGACTGATGATACAGGAGGGATAGAGTTTGCACACATGTTGCTTTCTAGTACTGTTGGACATGTCTAGTGCGCTAATGGTCCACCACTAAATCTTCATGACTGTTAAAATGATAATTTTTGGAGGATGTAGTTTTTGATGCTGCTAAACTAGATTGACTTAAAAAACAAAATGTTTCTGTTATTTAGTCTATATATTAGTGTATATGTAGTATCAAAAAATGGCCACAAAAATGGCACAAGATTGTATTTTCCTACTTATTTTTTGCATTGCGCTCTAATCCTGATTATATAACACATTAAATTAGTAACATTTAAATGCAGGATTATGTCTTTTATTTATTTCATTGTCAGGGGGCATTTCAACTTCAATGCTACTACTGCTTTCAGGTATTTCAAGGTCCGATTTGTTGATTCGTCATTAGCAGTGCTGAGTTTCCGAGGAGTCCCTGAACGCATACAGCTGGAAAAACAGGAGGTGGAGTTTCAGGAGAAGGTGTACACAGTGTACGCGGATATGAATCAGAGCACACATACTGTGTACACGGTTAGAGACAGATTATGATAAAAGCTTTCTCTGGGACAACAACAACGACGCGTATTTGTTGAGATTCGTTTTGCTCTTTGCTTTAAACGTTCGGCTCCGGATTAAAGGACTAAACTGACCACAGTCCCGTTTACGCACCACCACCACCACCACCAGTAGAAACATGGACTCGGCTCCAGGATAATCGGAATCATGTTTCTTAATTTTGTCCTGTCGCTTCTGCTGGTGCTGTGTCACCAGCAGGTCACCTCTGGTGTCGGATTAACCGGAGGGTCCTCAAACACCACACTGATGGACGTGATGTCTGAAAACGATGAGGTGGGTGAGACTGTGAACGAGGTGGGTTGTCAGGTGTTTGTGTCCCTGGGTGTTAATGTTTGGCCGGAAAGTTGTCAGCAGATTTTTCCAGCTGTCACAAGCCTGAGTGAAGTTGGATGTGTTCAGCCCGATCAGGACAAATGCATCTGGATTTACAATATTGTTAGGATATTGGAGAGCAGTGTATTGACTGAAAAATATAGTTAAAAGTGACTCATCTGCCTAAAAGTTATTCATATTAGTGCAATTTGTAGATAATAAATCCAGTATCCATAATAAAATATAAATAAATACAATTACAATTTACCAGAACTCAGCAAGACTTGTCCTGCTGCCTCAAACAGTCCCAGGTTCATTGTTTGTGGTAATTTCCTGAACTACAATGTGTTTGCACTCAAACTTTTCCTTATGCTGCAGAGCTGAGGGTATATTTATGCATATTCCGCATTTAAAAAGTTTATAACAGCCTTTTTTTCAGGAGTATGTTTATTGCTGAGATTATACACTGAACAAAAATATAAATGCAACACTTTTGTTTTTGCTCCCATTTTTCATGAGATGAACTCAGAGATCTAAAACATTTTCTATATACACACACAAAATGACCATTTCTCCCAAATATTATTCACAAATCTGTGATAGTGAGCACTTCTCCTTTGCCGAGATAATCCATCTCACCTCACAGGTGTGGCATATCAAGATGCTGAGTAGACACCATGATTATTGCAGAGGTGTGCCACTCTGAAACATGCAGTTTTGTTTTATTGGGGGGGGGGGGGGGGGTCTGGAAACCAATCAGTATCTGGTGTGACCACCATTTGCCTCACGCAGTGCAACACATCTCCTTCGCATAGAGTTGATCAGGTTGTTGATTGTGGCCTGTGGAATGTTGGTCCACTCCTCTTCAATGGCTGTGCGAAGTTGCTGGATATTGGCAGGAACTGGAGCACGCTGCTGCATACGCCGATCCAGAGCATCCCAAACATGCTCAATGGGTCCAAACATGCTCAATGGGTGACATGTCCGGTGAGTATGCTAGCCATGCAAGAACTGGGATGTTTTCAGCTTCCAGGAATTGTGTACAGATCCTTGCAACATGGGGCCGTGCATTATCATGCTGCAACATGAGGTGTTGGTCGTGGATGAATGGCACAATGATGGGGCTCAGAATCTCGTCACGGTATCTCTGTGCATTCGTAATGCCATCAATAAAATGCACCTGTATTTGTCGGCCATAACATACGCCTGCCCATACCATAACCCCACCGCCACCACGGGCCACTCGATCCACAACATTGACATCAGAAAACCGCTCACCCACACAACGCCACACACGCTGTCTGCCATCTGCCCTGAACAGTGAAAACCAGGATTCATCCGTGAAGAGAACACCTCTCCAATGTGCCAGACGCCATCGAATGTGACCATTTGCCCACTCAAGTTGGTTACGACGATAAACTGGAGTCAGGTCCAGACACCGATGAGGACGACGAACATGCAGATGAGCTTCCCTGAGACGGTTTCTGACAGTTTGTGCAGAAATTCTTTGGTTATGCAAACCGATTGTTGCAGCAGCTGTCCGAGTGGCTGGTCTCAGACGATCTTGGAGGTGAACATGCTGGGTCCTGGGCTGGTGTGGTTACAAGTGGTCTGCGGTTGTGAGGCCGGTTGGATGTACTGCCAAATTCTCTGAGACGGCTTATGGTAGAGAAATGAACATTCAATTCACAGGCAACAGCTCTGGTGGACATTATTGCTGTCAGCATGCCAATTGCACGCTCCCTCAAAACTTGCAACATCTGTGGCATTGTGCTGTGTGATAAAACTGAACATTTTTAGAGTGGCCTTTTATTGTGGCCAGCCTAAGGCACACCTGTGCAATAATCATGGTGTCTACTCGGCATCCTGATATGCCACACCTGTGAGGTGGGATGGATTATTTCGGTAAAAGAGAAGTGCTCACTATCACAGATTTAGACAGATTTGTGAACAATATTTGAGAGAAATGGTTATTTTGTGTATATAGAAAATGTTTTAGGTCTTTGAGTTCATCTCATGAAAAATGGGAGCAAAAACAAAAGTGTTGCGTTTATATTTTTGTTCAGTGTAGTTGGTGTATTGGGCTGCATGGATTAGGCAAATGCTGCAAATGAATGAGCAGGATGGCATTAAATCAGTATTGAGGTTGTGTAAAACATTGTGGTGACGTTTGTTTCTCGGTTTATCTACTTGATATCATGCACGCTGCATATCATTAATACTGTGTTAAAAATGCAGCATTGTGGTTTCACGCTTCTGAGAACTGGTTGATGTTCCTGTTGGCTTCTGTTAAAAATATTTGAGAGCTGTCACATGTAGTTCGTGGCATGCGTTGAACTCTAATGTCTGTATCAACATGTTGAGCCATTTACAGGTTTAACATGAGTAAATAGAGAGCTGGTGTTTGTGTGTCCAGTGTGACCACGTGATGAACCTCAGTACTGCCGACCGCTGCGCGTTTGTGAAGAACACACCAGACTGCAGCATGGAGGATGGCTTCATCAACTACCTGGACTTGGCCTTTTGTTTGCTGCCTCCCAACCTCACTCCTCTCACCATCACGCTCTGTGTAAGTGTTTGTGTGTCGGGACAGTGGTCATGAAGTGGCACGAAACTCTGCATCTTAGCAGACTACCAGATGACCTTAGGAGGAAGTTGACTTTACTGTGGGAGAACTGGGGAATACTGATATGACACACTCACTGTTTGCTAAATACTGGATGTTTTTTTTTTTTTATGTGTAAGCGTTTTTTGATTCCTCCTCTTTGCAGTATTGTTTAACTGTCTCATCTAAAATACCACTAATCATATTGTTGTACTGCAAAAACAGTCTGACTTTTAATTCTGCAAAGAAAAGTGTCTCTCAGATGAATGCCCTCTACTGCAGATTAGGAGCAATAAGACAAGTGTAGTAAACTGAATGCATTCAACCTAATCCTAGTTCACAGAGCATTTATCTGAGCAGCACTGAATGTGTGTCATTACAACAGTCTGCGTGACTTTACTTTCTTCTGCTTCTCCACAGATTATATGGCTTGTCTTTTTGTTTGTCATCCTTGGACTTACTGCGTCTAAGTTGTAAGTGTCTCTCCCCTTAATGTGCCCATACCTATGGAAAGTGAAATAACGCACGTGCAGGGTATGAACAGATTCACGTCCTCAGTGCTTAATAGTCACATGAGGGAGAGTCACGTGACTGCAGAGTTGGTTAGTTCACTTTGAGTTGTGGGATTTCCTCAAAGGAAGCTCAGTTTGTTCCGTATTTCTACTTTCACCCTGACCTTTTTTTAGTTGCGCTACTGTAACTGAATCATAAAGATGCAGAAGTATAGATTAACAAAGATGTGTTTATTTCGACTCATACAATCATTTGTATTTGTTTTGTCCCCAGTTTCTGTCCCAACCTGTCGGCCATCTCCTCCAGTCTACACCTCACCCACAACGTGGCCGTATCCTTTCACACCATCTTCTACTCTTTTGCTTCCGAGTTTGCAACTTCTTTTTTTGACTGGTTAGACTTTCTTGCTAGTTTCCTTAACTGCAGTCCGTGCTGAGGGCGTGACGTTTCTGGCTCTTGGTAATGGAGCTCCTGACATCTTCAGCGCCATGGCTGCGTTCTCCCACCCACACACTGCGGGGATGGCTGTCGGAGCTTTATTTGGTAGGCTTGGACTCTCTCCTTCTCACGACAAAATAGATAAAGGGAATTAGCCTTAACACGTGAACATCTGTTTGTCCCCTCAGGAGCCGGTATATTTGTTACTACAGTAGTTGCGGGCAGCGTGGCGTTGGTCAAACCTTTTGCTGTAGCCTCCCGGCCATTCCTACGTGACGTCATCTTCTACATGGTTGCAGTGTTTTGGACTTTTCTTATGCTCTACAGAGGAACTACAACTCTGGGAGAAACACTAGGTACACACACACACACACGCGCCTTTGCGGTAAAACTGAGTCTTAACCCTCAAACAGACAGCCTTGTAAAGAAGTGAAGACCGGCCAGAATGTCCTCAATTTGCCAAATGTCCTCACTTTGATGGTGTGAAATTCATGGAACTGGTCCTCGGAAAGATAGCTGTGCAAGAACACACTCACACACACGCACGTACTGACATTCATGTTTGGTGAGGACCTTGCATTGACATGATCATGCATTCCCTTGCCCCTCACCCGAACCATAACGTAACCTTTACCCTAAAGCCAAGTCTTAACAGGTTTTAACCCCCAAAAGGTTGTGGGGCTGAGTCTAAAGGGCTCGATAACAACAAAATATCCCCACAACATTAGTGATTTATAAAAAATTGACGCGCACAACCAAATAATAACACAGATGCACAGTGGGGCGTCATTTGAGTGTATTATTTGCACTCTTGAACAGATTTCTCTAACGGCCTCATGAGAGCCATTTTGTTCAAATCTGTCAACACTTTATTACTTCTGCCTCTGACTTGTTTATAACCCAGTCAGCTGTCAATTTCAAAATTTGTCTACAGACTTCTCTTAGTCTGTGAGTCAAGGAAGTTATGTTAGTGTCTGGCAAAGATCCAGGAACTTGCTCATCCTGCTAAAAGAGCTATTTAACTTCAATAAAAATAAAAGAATAAAAACTTAAAATAAAAGCAATACAACTATAAAGGATTTTGTAGCGTGGCAAACTAAATACTCTCTTGTAGACAGGGGCAGTCTACTGCTGAAAGCATTTTCTGCCCAAAAAACAATGTTGTTCAAAGACTCACCCAGCCATAGTGTCACTGCTGTGTGAAAGTATGAAACTGTTTTGAAATCTGAGCATGTTTTTTTTTTTTTTTTTTTTTTTTTTTCTCCAGCAAGAACTTCATTTTTACATCATGTATAGAGACTAGTGGTGGGACTTTAACTTGTTAATTACGATTGCGTGTTAAAAAAAAATAACGCATTTAATTGCAGTTTGCATTCCAAACAACGCAGAACTTTTGTCAGTGCCATTTAAACTCAATACTTTTCAGGGATATTTTTCTTTGTTTTTCTACTGTTTTGAATTGAAATGCTATTAAATGCATTTTTCCAGACATTAAAAGAGCTTGAGTTTACAATATTGTCTGTGTCTATTATTTGATTCAGTCGTCCACTAAAATCCATTTAAGTTAAAAAAAAAAATTGCTTTTTGGGGCAAATATTGTTATGCTATTAAAATGTGATTAATCGAGATTAATTAATTACAGAGCCTCTAATTAGATTAAGAGTCCCACCCCCAATAGAGACAGACATCATGATGTCTGTAAAGATTTTTTACATTGAATTATCAGTATTTTAATGGTTTATAGCCATGCCAACTTTTCTTAAAACGTGCACAAAAACAAGTTTGAAAGAAATCATTTTATGTGTCAAAATTTTTGTGTTATTCATATTTTTAAACATTTTTATGCTGTGTATAAATTCTAAAGTTGTATTTTAAATGAAAATGTTAAATGAAAAGTCAGACTCATAGTTGTCGGTTTAAGGAAGTTGATATGGTGCTAAACCAAGACAAAGTAAACGCGTGAAAGACAGAAGAAATTGACCAGTCAGTGTGGACTCCAGAGGATGAATAAATGTTTTACATATACTTTAGACCGGATGTCACTTTAAGTCTCAAGAGCAGTTTTACTCCAAAGTCTTCATTTCAACTTTTCTAGGGTACCTGGGCCTCTATGTGGTGTACGTACTGACTGTTATCATCAGTGCAATCATCTACAACCGGCAAAAATATTCATCAAACACAACCATCCAGAATGTGACACATATTCCAGGTTAGATACACAAACTCATATAAAGACAAAAATAAATAAAAATTAAATAATTTACACGGTGACGATTGTTTTCTTTGCAGAGAATTTACTGTCGTCTGACTCTTCAGATGACGACTTTACAGCTGGGGCCATCCAGCAGGAATATGGTAGGAATGCAGCACCCTTATAGGAAACAGTATAAAAGTTAATATACAACAGGACTTTTCTGCATGATCAGGACCATAACATGCACGTGTGTGTTTATGTTGCAGAGTCAGAGTACAGGCCACTTCTGCCTTACTCCGAGTCCACGAGCCACATCCTGCTGAGCTCTTTGAATCCTGTGGACAGCAGGAAGTGGAGGAGGAAACCAATAAGATGGAGAGTGCTTAAAGTAATCAAGGTGCGTGTGAACTTTGTTGATGGTTCAAAGTCGAAGCTCAAGGAAATCACTTAAAACTTTTGTCCTCCGCCCACAGACACCTCTAGAGGTGCTGCTGCTGCTCTGCATCCCCATAGTTGACCCCGACAAAGAGGACAAGAACTGGAGACGCCCACTGAACTGCATCCATCTAATCACTGCTCCGTTGGTGTGTGTGCTCGTCTTCCAGTCTGGAGTGTGTAAGTGTGCCACCTTTCATGGTAAAGGCAGCGTGACGCACTGTGGCCATATTCAGACGAAACGTGTGGTTAAATTACTGCTGTTCTTTTTTTTTTTTTCTTAACTAACGTCTAGATGGAGATTACATGATTCAAGGGCAGTTTCCTCTCTGGCTTCTGATTCTTCTGCTGGGACTTTTTCTGTCTGCTATTGTCTTCTGCACAACAACCAATGATTGTCCTCCCAAATATCATCCAGTAAGTGCTGATGACGTCCAAAATGTACAGGACATTCAGATCTTTGTGAGCATTACATCATTGTACCAAAGGCTGTAATTATTTCATTTTCTCTAAACGATTCATGCTATCAGCTCCACTGAGGCACAGGGATGCTTCGAGTTTAACACATGCTACAGGTACAATGTTTAGGTATATATGTTAGGTACACTAAACACAAAACTGAAGTTGATGAATACATCATTAGTTTTAAGAATAAGAAAACCTTTATTAGTCCCGCAATGGGGAAATTGCAATAGTGGGGGGAGGAAAAGGGGAAGAAAAACAAGAGGAGAGGGGAGGAGAAAAAAGGTACTTGGTTGGAAAATCTTGGAAAAACAATTGCCAAACTAAAAAATTTGACCATGTGATGATGGTGCCATCAGAAAAGTCAGACAACCACCAAAATCAGCACCGTGAATGTCTATTTAAAAAAAATAAAATAAATCACAGTGATATATATCCAGTTGTTGAAATGTTTTAATTTTCAGGTAGGGCTCGTATGCATTCATTCATTCATAATTAGAATCACCTCTCTGAAACAATTTAATTTGAAGGGTATTATTCGTGTTGCGATGATGAATTATGTTTTGTTGCATTTAAATCTGTGACTCTAACTTTGTCTCGTTTTCCTCTCCTCAGCTCTTTGCTCTTTTGGGCTTTGTGGTGAGCGCTGTGCTGATAAGCGCGGCGGCCTCTGAAGTGGTCAGTCTCCTGCACATGCTCGGGGTGGTGCTGAGTCTCAGCAACACTGTGCTGGGCCTGACTCTTTTGGCCTGGGGCAACAGCATAGGAGGTGAAACTTGAGAATCTAATTCCATGCTTTTACAAAACCTAATCAAATATATAGCTGCACATATATATGTAATATGATCTGTATGCATCTCTCTTTTTCAGACTGTTTCTCTGACATCACCATTGCCCGGCAGGGTTACCCACGGATGGCTATATCTGCCTGCTTTGGAGGCATCATTTTTAGTATCCTTACTGAATCTGTATGAGCATAAAAATACAATTCATGGACACGCATAAGAGTTTTGTAATGATTGCATCCTTGACTACTTCTTTCAGATATGTTATTTGGGGTAGGTTTGGGCTGCGTGGTGCAGATGGTTAACACAAAATCTAACGTGCAGGTAAGCTTCTCCTCAAAGGAATACAGAAGTCTCAGTTGAAAACATAATGGACACTATAAAGATATCACGTCTTTGTCTCTTTTTCCTCCTCAGTTTGAGTCAGAGGGTCTGTTGACGTGGATTCTTGCAGGAGCTCTGGGTTTGTCTTTGGTCCTCTCCTTTGTCACCGTTCCACTCTGCCGCTTCCACTTGGGTCGGATCTACGGGATCTTTCTCCTCATCTTCTACGCCATCTTCCTCCTCATCGCACTTCTCACAGAGTTTGGCAAGATTCACCTATAGACCTGTGGCCAGTCTCAAAGAGGACATGTTGCCCCGCAATGACGAATGTCACACTGGAAAAAGACAAAGACACCCTCTTCTACGCATGATATTAATGCACTATTTATACAAGAATCAACAGTATGCTCTGTTGCACTTGCCTGCTAACCACATCATGTGGTTAGCCAGTAAAACCAAACCAAACTAAAGAAAAGCCAAGACTGCTCAGGGAGAGCTGCAACTAAACACACTGTGCCTTTATTCAGCTTCTTATTTGTACGGGATCTGCGACGGCACTTAAGAGTAATAACAGACATTACAGATGGTTGAAATCTGTCATTTAAAACACTGTGAATCAAGATACTGTAAATTGAAATGTTAATGACCTTGTACAAAGCTACTTTGGGGAAATTAAATAATTTTGGTTTGGTATTTTTTTTAAAGCTTGCATGCTAGTCTTTCTTCACTTGTCCAATAGGTTGTAGCAGCAACAACTCATCAGTGCACTTGACAGTTTAAACAGTTTATTAAAATCCCTTAATATAGAATTAAAATACATTACAGAATGAGAAGTAATATAAAATAATCTGCTGAGACATTAGTTAGGAGAAACTGTACACATTAATTTGTTGGGTTGGGCTATAAGGAGTGTAATTGTTTATACTTTTGGTCTTAGTTGAAGTAGTGTCTGTGTTAATACTGATCAGATGAGCCATTTAACTAAGGCATCAGGTTTAAGTACTACATGATTTACAAAGGGCACTAAAGGCCTACAGCAGTATACGTACACAACATACTGTTCAGGCTCCCGGGTGACATTTGCTGCAGTCTTTCAAAAGGCCAAAAAAGGCAGCACTCCCATCTTAGCACCAGACTGGTGCTGCTGTCTTCATGTCTGGAGCAACGACTCCAGGAAGGAGTCACCATTAAACTCATCTCACTCTCACATCAGTCCAAAAGGCCCCGAACTAGTTTTCCCGCTGTGGCAAACGGTAAGTGTGGGGAAGCTGGAGATTTGGAGTGATGGGGTTTCTGTGAATTCACGAAGGCTGAGATGACGATGTGCATGTATCGCTCGCAAGCTGTGCATTAGTTAATGCTGTACGGTCCAGTCTGTGAGTTGAGCTGAGGCTCTGGTAAGGGAGACGGGTCAGAGACGGGACTGTTCAGATCTCGCTCCGGGCTTTGGTCTGACTGAGGCAGGATTTCCCTTGAATATTCTGCATACCACTCCTGGAGAAACCAGACATGGATAAGGTGAAGAAATCACAGCAGTCCAGCTGCTGTCATGATATTCAGGATTACTTCGTCAGTGTCTCACCTGTATCTCCTCCTCGTACATTTTCATACTGAGGTCACTCTTTGTCCTAGACCTGCGACCTAGGTAGACCAGAGACGAGTGCTGTGCACAACAGAAAAGGAGAGAAAGCTAGTTAGTGTGATTTAGAAGAGAGAAGATAAAGAGTTTAGGTAGCACTTGTGTTCTTACCCCACTCCTGTCCATAGCTTGTAAGACGCCCTGTAGAGAGCTGAGGTAAGACAGTCCAGGACACGTCTGTTTGTAAAGCTCAAGAGTGGTCAGAGCTTCATCACGACCCACCTCTACTTCAAATACTATTCCATTCTCATCTAGAACCAACACACACATTAAATTAGTCCTGAATACTAGATGAGAGCAGTGGCAACTATACTGATCAGGCATAACATTATCAGCACCTTCCTAATATTGTGTAGGTCTCCCTTGTGCCTCCCTTGTGTTACGGGGGCCTTTGGGTCCTATAAGTTGAGGGGAGGGTCAGGCTTGTTCCAGTATTTGGGATCTAGGGCATTTGGAGGCCAGGTCAACACCTTGTGCTGTTTTTTTAGTTGTTCTAGGTCTAGGTGGGTGGTACGTGTCTATGCAACATCCACATGAATGCCAGGTCCAAACGTTTCCCAGCAGAACATTGAATTGTCACAAGATGATCAGTGTTATTTACTTCAGTCAGTGGTCATAATGTTACGCCTGATCGATGTAAATACTAATCAAACATGAAATTTTATCTTTTATCCCACAATTATCTGTGCATATTGGAAATAAAGTTTTTGTTGAATACCTGCAAATGTTGCCCGAATGCAACAAGCACACATTAATTCACAGACACACACTGGGACCCACCCTCTGGGTTATCCACCGGCTCCCGATTCTTGCGGCTGTAGTTCATGCGGAACACAAACGCATCAAGAATGAACGCCACAATGATCGTCATCACCACCTGGGGAGGGCACAGGCGAAACGTCACACACATGCAACAAACACAATGAATCTTCTGAATCGTGAACAGACCATGAACACTTAAGCATACAAGGCCTCACCATAGTAACTATGTAGAAAGTCATGAAGTACAGGCGGCTCCAGTGAGTTGTCATAGACGTGACTCCTTCCTATGAGAGAACAAACAGCGACACCCACTGGTCAGTGATGAGACTGCAGGGTGGTGACAGACGAGCAACCACAGATAAAATGGCTTACCATGGTGATGTACCAGTTGTTGACTACAGTCAGTTCAAACAGGGTCACTGGAAATAAAATGCCCACATATGTTATAAATCTGGCAGATTAACACAGTTAGAGAACAAAATAAAGAAATTAATGGATGCAAGGAATTACCGAAGCTGCTGAGGATGTTGTTGAAGTTATTGAGATAGTAGTAGCCTTCCTCCAACACGGTTTTGTTGCCGACTGTGTTGTTGATCAGTCTGTAGGAGTCCGCCACTGTGCTGGAGCTTCAAAAGTAAATCAATGGAATGAAAAGTAGTTTAATAGTAGTAGAATTATGTTTCAAGGTGTAGGAGACTGCAGAAGACTAGTATAATATTTCTATAGCTAAATGAGCCAATATATATGATCGTGATAAATACATTTCTATTGATGAGGACTCACTTGCAGCAGTTGGGATAAATCACATCTGCAAAGAACTCCATTCCCACAATGGCAAACGAATAGTAGAAGATAATTAATGTCAACCCCAGACTTGCCATCCTGGGAAAGAGCTCAAACATGGTGTCCAACACATTGCGATATCTCTGCTTTATCTTAAACAGCCTGTAAAAAAAAATGACAGGTAGACAAGTTTGAACATAAAACACAATGCATAATATAAACAGAGTCTTGTGTAGATGTATGGTCTGTTGTTAACAGTAGAAAGGAAAGCGCACCGGAGCAGCTGAAATGGTCTGAGAACTACAATGAAGTAAAACGGCTCCATATCAAAGGCGAGAGCGATCAGGCCCAGGAAGGCAAACACCGTCACAGAGAAGTCAAACCTGGACAGATGAGCACAGCAAGGATTACCACTAAAAATATAAAAACAAATAACATCTGTATGTCACAGTAAAACACTGATCTATGAATTTGTGGTCAATAAAGTTCTCACTGTAAATCTGTCTGAGTCTAAAGTTTTGGATTAAGCAATAATTTAAATTTTACTTTAAAACATGATAATAATACTCACAGATTCCACCCAGAGCTGAAATAAGCCATTGGCCCCAAACCTGATATTTTCAATAACACCTCAACACCATAAACTAAAAACAGAAGGGCAGAGTTAGCATTAGTGTAAATGGGTGTAAACAACTTTAATTAATCTTTGACACCCTCTAGAAACAGTGCACAGTTTACTTACTGGTCAGGAAAACGATGTAGCTCCAGGGAACAAATCTGGACCAGGAAAATCCACCTGCAAGAGGAGGAAGAGGAAGACAGAAGTCGTACAGTTCGGTCCATATAAGAATGTTTTGACAGTGAGATCATTATTGTTATTTTAGCTGTATACCAAAACTGAAATTACAGTATAATAAATAGTCCTATCTCTAATTTGAAGGTATTCACTTACAAATCTGAGTAAGGGTGTAGGAATTACAACAATGCACATGACCAAAGAAAGGGTTTCCCCTCATGTCTTCAGTTATTTTGTGCCTGTTTTGTCTTAAGTGAAATTCTGCTCAAATAGATTAAGATCAGGTGAATGATTTGGCCATTGCAGAATATTCCACTTCTGAACCTTCGAACCCTCCTGGGTTGCTTTCGGAGTATGTTTTGGGTTACTGATCATTTGCGGTGTGAAGCGCCAGCCGATCATCGTTTGATTCATTTGTCTCAATCTGCAGACAGTATATCGCCAAAGGCTTCAGGAATCACGTGGCTGCGTCCCTCTTCTGTCACATCATCAATAAACAGTGCCTGGAAGCCATGCATACCCATGCAACACACTGCCTCCCCTGTTTTACAGATGATGTTGTTTGCTTTGGATCATGAGTCTTCCCCAAGCGTTTTTCTTCCAGCATTTCTGGTATAGGTTGATCTTAGTTTTAAAAAAATACTGTAGCAGAACTGAACTGGTATTTTAAGATGCATTTTCAGGAAAAAGTAAATTTATGACCTTTCCATTCTTGAGATTTATTTATAGTTAACCTGCGTAACTGTTGTAGGAATAATAAAAGTACATAAAACCACTTTTGAGTCCAGTCCACTTTATTCCTTGAAAAAGGTGACTGCATGTAAAAATAATGTTTGGACCTTAAGCACATATCCATTAGATAAGTGTAAATGTTTTGATAGACAGCTAAAATAACCAGGACCTAATTGTATGAGCTTGAGTTCTCTTAAGATTCTCTTAAATCTTACTATTGAGCGTGTACGTCTCCACCAGGATCCACACACCATTGATGGCCACCACCACATCTGCAGTAACAAGAAGACATTAAAGGGTCTTTGATGTCATTCTTTTCTAACTCTATCCAAGGGCAGCTGGGAGAATGTAAATGATTACACTTACACATAACATACTGGAAGGCCTTTGACTTCACAAGTATGTTGATGCCTATTAAAGAAAGGAAGAAAGCAGTGGCAATCAGGAACTGAGACACAAATGTCAAGTGCGTAATAAAAGATGACAAATAGAGAACTTGCCTTTGAAAATGAGGAAGGCCGTGTGTGGAAGGTCATCAAACCAATGTTCTCCACTGCGTCGCGCCTTAACACACATTTACAGCAAATGTATGTTACAGTCAGCCAGAGGGACTTAGAATGGTGGAGTGAATTATCAATGCACAGTACCAGTGTAAGGCTAATTACCTTCCATTTAAGACCAGTGACCTCGTAGAACTTGTAAAAGTCCTCCAGGCTGCAAGACAGCAGACCGCCATTAAATGACAAAACATGAAAAACTCACAACGCATGTGACAGAGCGTTTCAGACAGTTACCTCAGCATAGGAGCCCCTGATGTGTTAAGAGCTTTATATGTGAGGAAGCGGTCTCTTGCAGACATCCGTGGTCTGTAAAAACGCATCAGACCATCGAACTGTTTCAGCGACACACCCATCGGTCTCTGGGCACAAAACAATAGCAGCACTGTCACATTTAAGAATAGCAGCGGTTATAAATACCTCAGCGTGGCTCCTAGAAATGTATAAAATAAGCACCAGACTTACCTGCCGACTAACTAACAGCTGAAAGGCATGGTCAATAGCAGAGCGTTTGTGAAGCAAAAGAGATTTAAACTTCATCTTCTCGACATCATTAAATGTATCGAACACCACTGCCAGGAGCTGGAGGGGGACAGAGAAGATTACAGATGCTACCTGGAAGTCTCAAGGATAATACTGCTTAAATTAAAATGAAGTTAAATTAACATTTGCTCGTGTCGTGACCATGAATCATTCTAGACATTTAGGAAGTGGTGAAAACAGAGCGATTTGTACCAGGTTCATGATGAAGTAGAGCTCTATGGAGAGGTAAACAATGAAGAAAACACAGGACCAGCGGTTCTTGGAATACGCTGGCATCATCACATCGGGGAAACTAAAAAAAAAAAAAAAAAAAGAGATAAAGAGAAGTGTGAGGTAAAGCAGTCACGCGACAGAAGAGAGAAACTGTGGCAGTAGCTTAAACAGATGTGGTGGGGCAAAAGCGTTTATGACGAGCTTTCAAAGGAGGAACCACCGCTTGCATGCCATGCGTCTAAAGATCGCAAAAAAAGTGCTACATGTGCTGCTGTGCTTACTTTGCTGTGGTCAGCAGGACAAAGAGGCTGACGAGGCTGTTCTCCAGAGTGTTGAAGTACTGTAGTGAAAGGATAGGGTTTAAGTCAGGAAATCTGACCAGACACCAACGCACAAACAGATGGCCCGACGCGAAGAACCACCCAAGACAGAAAACATACACAACTCAAGCAAACTATTGTCATGCAGACTGAAGACTCAACATACCGGGTCAACGGTGTTTGGAGAGAAGAGGCAGAACCCTGGAGGAAACAAAAGCCAAATCAAACACACATCATGGCAAAAACAAGATTTTCAGTAGAAGAGTGCAAGAAAGAAGCAGCAACATTTATATGCGTTAAATTAATACACATTCTTACCCAAGATAGCAAATATAACCATGAAGAAAAGCAGCAGCAGGAGGATGTCAATGAAAGGTGGAAGGGACTGGAAGATCTGTCTTAAGTTTCTGATTAGATGAAAGAAACAAAGTCAGCGACGACTGCGTTTTACACAACACATCATTTTATGCGGCAAAATTAATACTTTGCCTCCTTAAGATTTCAACTCTGAATAATTAACCTATCAAGTAAAAGTGTGCGCTAATAGGAATTAGAAGTCGGAGTTACATCGCGTTATGTACATTCTTGTTGTGTGTTGAATGGTCAGCCACAAAACAGGACAGTGGCTTAATGAGCGCTAAGGCCTCTTTATCTGATTGCAATTAATACATTTTATTTGAGAAATAGACCAAAAGCTGTACATGTGGCTATGCACCTCGATCATTTAATAATAAGAGTGTCAAAAGGTAAGTTTAGCCTCTGTGTACAGTTCATTGCTTATCAAACATGGTCACTCCTGGTGATTTATTAGGTTTAATTGAAGAGGACTAGCCTGGATAGTATGTCATGTTTCAGTAAAACAAGATTTTGATACGTGGATAAGGTGAAAGCAAATTTATTCTAACAGAATGAATATTTGATCCCTCAAAAAATCAAAAGGCTATAGCCAGTCATACGTAAAAAGAAATTAAATACAGAACTATGAACAATCAATAATGTTGTAGTGGCTACAACCTGTCAGAACACCGCACATATGTGCCCATATATACTGTGTATTTTAAAGTAAATATACATCATATTGACTTTGGGAGTCTGTGTGTGTTTATTTAGGTCATGATGTACCTGCGCACAGCTCCACAGTATCTACAGTCCACCAGGAATATGGGTCTGAGCGCTCTGGTCACACGCACGTGAGACGTTTGTCTGATCAGAACCACTATAGCCTCCACAAACTGCAGCAGCAAGACACATGTCTGTACGAAAAGAGACGTGAAAAATGTAAAACATGAACAACATCACAAAAGCTGAATCCTAAACTTTGACATGAGGTATGCAGACCATGTGTTAGCAAGAATTCAAAGTAGCAGGCCAAAGTTTCTGGACCTGATCTCTCTGTAGAGCAAAACCACACAAAACAGAACTTCTCCATGGTTACTGTAAACTTAAGCGATCAGAAAGTGCCCAATTGGATCAGTTACCTTCACCATGGTCCTCTTGTGGCGTATGAAGGTGTGGAAGCCTAACCAGCGGAGTTTCATGCATAGCTCGAACGCAACCATAACCAGAGCCAGCAGCTCCAACGTGGCATGGACCTGCAGAGGTGTCAGACACAGAGGAGCTTCTAAAGGACACTGGCTGCATGCGGCTGCATTTGCGTGAGTGTCTTTGTGCGTGTCTGTTCACTCACGTAGACATCCAGCCGCAGTGAGGGTACGGCGGGAGCTTCGCACAGCGACAGCATCATGAGCAGCAGGCCTGTCACCAACTCCATCATGTAGAACAGGTGGTTGTGGGCAAACAGGTAGGCTGCCAGGGCCTTTGGGTTTCGAGGGTGAGTGAAGAACTTATCGTTGTTCTCTCCTTCCTGTATGTCAAATTCAAAAGGTAGAATTAAAAGCCACATATCTGTGCAGTCACACAAGATAAACATGTATAGTTACAAACTAATTACAGGAATGGCGGGAAGTTCCACATGCCCTTCCCTTGATATGGAAACTCTATTCTATATTTGTGCCTCCAAAGTTTACCTTGTACTTTGTTATGTATTAACAGACACTTGTGACTTCCTGGAGCAGTTCAGGATGTGAATACAGCCCATGAGACAAGTCACACAGTGTACAGGCTATAATAAAACCATGTGGACATGTGTGCACAGTAACTATAGTAACAATCATCACAATCCACCGCTTGTGAATACCTGCAGGTAGATGGCTGCCTCTTGGTAGTTCATCTCCCAGCTTTGTCGCAACGACACATTTTGGGTTCTGTAGTTTTGTGGCCCAGGTGTCGAGACCACAGCATTGTTCACTATGTCATAATTGCCTCCTCCATCTGGAAGAAAATGCCAAGTGTCAGTGAGTTGATACGGCCCTCATTTATGGAGAAATGTATAAGAAGCTGGAACTCAAGTTAGGTTCATATATACACACACACACACAAACAGTACACGTGTGCGTACCAATGCAGCCTAGGTCTAACTGTGAGGCATAAGAGGAGAGCACTTCTGGACACTCGTTACGGTAGTGATCTTCGTGCAAATCAGCTGTCTGTCCACATATGCACTCCATTGATCAGTCTATGTGCCGCAGCTCTGTGAATGTATTAAGGTCCTTGAAATCGTGCAAGTGTGTGTCATTCGCAGTACGCTGGTCTTGTTCCAACATCCACCCACATCTGGAGATACAGATGGCCGTACATTCCACTCAGGACTGATGCACACACCGGAAAACAGAGTCACGAGTGGAGTCCGGGTGATATCAATCGGAGTTCAAAAGGACTCAACCTATCAACAATGCTGAGGAAGATCTTTGACAACTTGTTGCTTTTTTCCCCCTTTTTTTTAGTACAGTCACCTGGATAAGCGATATTGACACACAGTAAAATGTAATTGCGCACTAAAATTATTTTTAGCAGCAGAGTTTGAACTTTGAGGCCATTGTCTGCTAGGTCTCCTTCCTGCCACAGACAGGATACTGATACAAAACAGACAAACCACAAGAGGGATTAATCTTGCATTAAAAGACAGATCGCAACTAATTTCAAAAGATGAGGAAGACATCTATAAATATAAATATCTGTCTTCTAAATGACAAAATGTTTTAAATGAGCTCAAAAGTACAGCTAAAATCCAGACAAACTCAGTATTCTCCCGTGAAGTGCATTCACAGATCCAAGCATGATCTCTAAAGCAGTCTCTTCATGCAGCTGCATATTTTACTCCAATGTGAATCTATCCGGGTGCTCTTCCCACACACTGTACATCACATGTTTCTGCTCCTCCAGGCACCGCTATTTGGATTTAAACGTAGTGTAGGCCATTCAACTCTCAGAAATGCAGTCTCAGATGTTTCCTGTCGACCATGACAGCAGCAGATTGAGCTTAAGTGTAAAGATCAAACTTCAGCTCAGCCACAGCCTGCCTGTTATCCTGACAGGAGTACACCCCGTGTCTGCTGTGAGCCATTCCAACCCGTCATTTGTTTGAGAACAATAACCTGTTTGGAGCTCCCAGTCAATAACACTGCGAGGTCAGGCTCACAGAAACACAAACAGACTCGGCAGTCATGACAGTTTCTCCCAGAAAAAAAAATACAATCTAGTTTTGTGGTCGTCTGAAGGATCCTGACCACCAGCAGTTAACTCCACACTTCTATCCAAGCATGTGACTTGTTTCTCCGGTGACACAACACAGCCTTCCTCCTCAGTGTCAAAGTTAAAACTCCCTCTTTTTCCACCAGAAGGCTCCAACAGCAATCAGCAAGGACAGCACGAAACGTCCCACTTGTACCACTCCCAGATATCCAGAGAAAAGAAAAAAAAAGACTCTTCCTGTCCACCCCAGCGCCAGAGAAAATGATTCAGTAAGCTCACAGGAACACTTACACGCAGGCTGCAGACATTCACACAACACACACATGCTGCCCATGAGCACCAGGGAGGGGCTGAGGGCCACACGGTCTGCTGAGCCAGCAGTTCCTCAGATGGGTCATTTTGTAGCTTATATGTTAGGAAAACAAAAGCAGCAGGGTTACTATGTTGAGTGGATGCATGGATGCCCATACATACTGCACACACACACACGTGATCCCAGAGCCTGGTGGACAGTCTGTGTTCACCATTAGAGCAGCTCGGCCCGGACATGCAGCATGCGTGCAACATTAAACAGCTTCTGACGGCACCAGTGCAACCGTGGTAAGTAGACGAACACTGTACACTATGCATCACTTATGCAAAAACAGTGTTCTGAAGAAGAAAACAATGGAGTCAAATGTGATCGCCACACAGGTCAGGATAGCCTGTCAAAAAATAACTTTAGGCTCAAGGAAAGTTAAAACATCTTTCCTTCTGTAGAAAATGTAGCATAAAGGAAAAACAACAATATTTTTTAAACTTAATTTGGTACACATCACCTTTCCGGAAGTAAAATTGTAGTTAGGTGACTGTAGTTGGTGTTGTGTTTAACCTAGTAGTTTTGTCCAACCTGTTTTTAAAAATGAGACGCATCGATCACTACAGCACAGCCTCCAAACTGAACATTAGATTAGACTGCTTCGGTTTTGTAAAGTATATTTTGTAAGGTGTTTATTTATTTGTATAGAATCAACAGCAGACCAGTTTCCACCGTCAATGGCCTAAATGTAGTTTCGGTAACTCTCCTACATAGGAGGATGGGTATGTGATAGCTGGGACTTACTCTCGTCTCCTCTCTCTGTCTCCTCGCTGAGCAGACCGCTGTTTGCTTCGTCCCAGGTTAAGATGAGAGGCACATCGTCGTCAGTCTCCATACCAGCAGACACTACACAGGCTGCAACCTGCTCTTTAATTCCAGCCTTTATTTGGCGTTGACCTAAGCTGCTAAATTAGCTAAACAACCGGAGGGATTGTCGAGCAAACCACGAGACGACTGCTCATCTTGGGCACTCAAGGCTAACGCCAGGGTTATTTAGTTGTTAGCTAACAATTATTTAGTTGTTAGCTTTCTGCGTTGTGCCGAGGCAATAGCTGGTTTCGAGTTAAAAAAGCCTCCAGTAAAAATATTCGGTTTAGGAATTAGCGCCTTTCAAGTTTTGAGTAGCGGACAAGGACACGGTTTGTTGGTCTTTGTCCCGTCACAGATGACATCTGTCACCGCTTCACTGTCACTCAGGCTAAGCTGACAGCGTCCGTTTGTGTACATCGTCGCATCATCACTGCACACCAGGCTTCGGCTAGACAACGAATGTTGCGCGTGTGAACCGATAACCGAGCACAGAAAATTTACACCTAGCCCAGTCTTGACAAAAACAACATCACCTGACACCAAAGATGCAACAGAAGCTCTACGAATAGGTGTAGCTCATAGACAGTGTAGTGTAGCTACAGCAAAACACTTTCACGACACCGACGCAGTTCACGGCAGGCTGGTACGAATGCCAGTTGGCATATTTTCAAAATAAAAGTAGACGGGTCTAAGATAGTATGTCAGTTTAAAGCTAGATACTACGTTATTTAATTTATTCGTTTATTTAATAATTAATTTTCTTGTACAATAAAAACATCTGATCCATGTAATAACGTATTTTCCACAACGGCTGCAAAGACGAATTGATTCCTTGTCAACCACCGCGTTGGTATCTTAGCAACCGAAAACGAAAACTTGTGGCGAGTCAACAGGTATGTAGCTTAGCTAGCACATTATAGAGTATTATTTACATCTAAATTAGCACAAGGTGAGACAATCATTTTCATCTTGTACACAAAACCAATGTATAGATATATAATTAAGACTTTTATCAAGCCATTAATATTTCGTGTAAAATATTTACTATTCATGTATTAAACGTAAAAAAAAACCAAATTACACTGGCTTTTACTAGATGTCTAGAAAACAAAGTACCGTAAGTACATTCAATTGGATAATATTTTATGTATAAGACTTTTACAACGCTCTTTGTTTTCTTCCATTTTTCCCTAACAGGGACTAAATGTCTGCAAAGATGTCAAATATTCCATCAGATGCTCTGTCCTCACAGAAGAAGCAGCTCTCTCCTGAGACTCAACGTATCTCAAGCATAATCGAAAACTGCATCAGTAAAGTTGAGCTTGCAGCCACTTTTCCTGCTGTCCTCCAGTTTAACGGTCTGGAGTCTGGTGTTGTGGACACGGAGCTGAGTAGGGTGCTTCATGAGCATCAAGTATTACATGAAAGACTGGAGGAACTGCAAGGTCTTGAACAGGAGTTAGATGGGGAGCAAGAGGGAGGAGAAGCTGGAGCTGCAAGGAAGAGAGCCCGGGCTCGGCTTGAGAAGGACATTCAGAACACTGTCAGAGATGTGTTCAGGTTTTTCCGTGCCCGTCCGGATGCAGTTGTTTGCTTGGGGACAGAGCTAGGTATGGAGGCAAGGGAGACTGAGTGCACACTAATAAACGGGCTTAAGATGTTTCACAGCTGTATGGTAGCAAGGTTGGTGACTAGTGTGGATGAGGAGCTACAGCTGGTACTCAAGAATAAGGTGTGTCCATCACATGCCCAAAATATGAACATTATTTTACAAGAAGAAGAAGAAGTAACTGCATTCCTGAACCAAATAGATGCAAAGGTAAGGCTTCAAGCAGATGCTGAAAAGGGACATATTACTTATCAGAGTCTAGTTTGTTTCATGCTGCAACAGAGATGCTCTTCTATATCGTCTCACGTTTTACCTCTCCTGTTTCTCTTCTCATAATGCAGATTTCTCAGAAAAACAATGAGATCACAACTTTGCAGAATGCTCTGCAAAGGAGGAGACACACACAAGAACATAAGTCACTTCTCACAGACCAACTGCAGAAATCAGATAGCCTTAAATATAATACGAAGCAGGCCAGTTTACAACAAGAAATTGATCAACTGAACAGTCAGATCAAAAGTCTGATGCTTGAAAATAGAAAGGCAGAAAAAGTACTCCAAGAGGTAGGTTTTAACATTGTTTAAACTTCTAGTTTTCATTAAAACTTGTTGACTGTTGTTCCTTCTTGTAGGAAAATGGAAAGGTCAAGTGGAAAATCGAATACTTGATCCAAGGTTTTGACGATGAAATTGAAGAAACACAGGTACAGATTCACACAAACATTATTGTTTATAATCAAAACACCGGGAACCATTTACAATCTTTCTCCACAGGTGATGGAGTTTGGTCAGTCCTAATCTTCACATTAGAGAAGCTGAAATCAGAAAATATTAATCTCGCTTGAATAAATATTCAGCTATTTGCCTTTTTGATTTATTGATTGACTCATCAATTTACTAAATAATCGCGGGTACCATCTCTAAAACTTAAAATAGTTTCATGTAATCCCACCATTGATCTCTGGTGTTTTTCCATTGTTAAATCCGAGATGCATATAACAATTGGAAACAATTTTTCCAACGATTTATATAAGCATATACATTTTTTATGTGTCACTTTCTTATCTAGCTTCCTCTGTCTATGTTTTTCTTCATATCAACATCATCTCCCATCTTTTTGTCTGTTCAACCCTGTAACTGCTGCTATCACCTCTCTCAGGCCACCCTGGAGGTGAATGAAACGGGCTACGAACAGGAGAAGGAGGAGGTGACGAAGCTGGAGAATCCCTACTCTGTCCTCGAGACGGAGTGCAACCAGATTCAGGAGAAGCGGCGGCTGGCAGAGGAAAAGAGTAAGAGAGAGATGAGGGAACTGGAACTGAAGACTAAAGCTGCTGTTTTTGCCCAAGCCTGGTGGAGAGGCTACAGTACTCGCAAGGCTTTAAAGAACAAGGGCAAAACCAAAAAGGGCAAGAAAGGCAAAGGCAAGAAGTCCAAATAAACCACAGACAGGTTTCTACCTGTGAAGCATTAACTTTGTTTGTCATTTTATGTTTTATGAAACACAAAGTCTATTGTGCAAATAGTTTTATATACCAGATTCAGTGTTGCCATCCATGTCTTCTTTTTCAATAAAAGCTTTCTTTACTATTTTTATGACCTAATCAATAATTTGCAGTGGTTCGTTACATTATGGGAGCAAAATGCGATATTTGGATACACCAGAAAACATCCAGCTAGTAATTATTGCTAAAACAGCAATGGATAATGTAATATTTTTATTAATAAATAAAACCAACAGACATTCAGGTGCAGTTTAGACTTCTCAGGGCAGCATTGGCATATAACTGATTGACATCTCTGTGCATGCGTGTGAGCTTTGTTGGCCTTGATGCACCTCTTCTGGATGAACTATTCATGTTTTTTTGTAACTGATGATTGTCCAGCATAGCTTTACTTATTTTTATTATTATTGTTATTTTTTTTTAATGGAGACAGGTCTAATTATAGGCAAATAAGCTAAAACTCAAGTTAAAAATCATTGGGTAAGTGAGCTGCTGTTTTCTTTAATGGCCACAGAGAGGCAGTGCAGCCTCCTGTGCTCTGAATCTTCTACATCTATTTGGCAGTCACATGGACAGCAGTGGCCCAGCAGGGACGGAGCCACAGACAGACAGTACAAGTTGTCTGAACATAGAGTTTTTAAAACAAGGTACAATTCATGGTTAACCATTAAGAGATACATTTTGGAATTCATAATCAAGCTCTGGTATTTACAACTAGACATTGAATGTTAAATGAATGTCATACTGACCCATCACTTAACTCATTAAACTACGTTGTTTAGTTATTAGGTTTCTTCCCAGCTAGACGGTAGGTAGGTGCTTATTTCTGGGGCAAAAATGGCTGCCAATGTTACATCCATACATCTTCATTATTGACGATCAATATGCGGAAACCGACGACAGCAGATTAAATGTTTAATTTGTCGTCAATTGCACATGGTCTTAATTTCAAGTTGGTAGTTCAGTTTATTTACAGATTCAAAGCTAGTTCAGTGAAATAAATTTTTAATCAGCATGAAAACTTATTTATTTTTTACATTGTTAACCTTTTTTACATTCCTTTTGTGCTTGTCTTGTTTCTGTCCATCCTGGTTCCTTAAGGAAGCTTGAAATTGTTTATTTATGTCCTCGTGATCCTTGATAAACATCTGGACCTGAGGAGGAAACAGTGGGAAACGGTTTGTTACAACAGTCATCTTCTGGCTGTGTGTCACCATCGCGGCTCTGTGGGGTTACGTACCTGGTCCAGCTGCTTCTCTGTGTCATTTATATCCACACCTTCTCCTCCTCCTATCTTACCACCTGTCTCCTCAAAAAGGTTGAGGGTGGCCACCTTAATCTGTCCCAGTTCTAGCGTTTTCTCCGCAGCTGTTTCCTGAATGTGGTTCCACTTCCTTTCCTGTGTGGAGACGTGACAACTGAACTTCATTTTGAAGAAAGCAGTTTGATCTTTAACATTTGATCTATTCTTAACTCTGATGCAGGAGTTTGAGCCAACAATGGTTCTCGTACCCATATAAGAGTTTCAGCCTGAGCCTTCTCTAGCTGGACGTTTAGCTGGGACAGTTCATTATTCTTCTGCAGCAACATCAGATTGTGTTGATCCTCCAGTGTATGGAGTATTTTTCTCTGCTGATCGAGCTGCTCCTGCGCCTCAACGTCCCTCTTAAAGAGCTTGTCTCTAAAGTGGAGAACATTCTCCAAATGATCCTTGAGTGCGTCCACATCTTTGAACTGTAACATACAAGTACACGCACACAAATTAAGGGTTTAGCACTAATACATCACAAGGAATAACATATGATTAGTGAGCATGGCTACTGTAGAGACCATCATCAATAGACAGGATGAGCCTAGGGCATCCTATTATTACAGCTGAGGGTTAAAATTAACTTTGCTCATTGACAGGTTAAAAATAAATAAATAAATAAATCAGTACCTTTGTGAGTTTGGACACCCGCTCCATGATCTCCTTGTACCCTGAGTATTTCTGCAGCTGATGCTGAAACTCCTTTTTCCTCTCCTCCAGTTCAGCTCGCTCATTCTGCAGCCTCTCTATCTCTGCCTCCCTTTGAAGCACCTCCTTCCTTTCCTTCTCTGCTTTCTCAACAGCTCGATTAGCTTCCTCTTCCTAGAGAGAGACAGAGAGCAATTAGTTAGATTGTTTCCCGGTTCCAGTCATAAAATTGAAACCCAGTACTCATAGTCTAATACGGAAGTTGTGTGTGAAAGGGTCCCCGGTTGTACCTTGCGTAAGATTTCAGCGCTGTAGTGTAACTCCCTCGTTTTCTCAATGTCCTTGTGCAACTCCTTTTCGCGTTGTTCTAACTTCTCTATTGCCTACAAAATAAACAAATAAATAAAAAACATGCAAAGAAGAAAAAAATGTTTAGCAATGTTTATGATGTATGGAGCTGTACAGATGAGACAGTGTTTAAATGTGACTAGCTGAATTTACTCAAGCACTGTACAATTCTGAGGTACTTAACATGAGAGTTTTATTTTCATGCCACCTTATTGTATACTCAAATACAGTTATCAGACAAATTTAGTTACTAAACCTATGAAGTGCTTATAAAATCCTCTGTGGTAAATTACACTACACTGCACTGAACTGTTTAGTCGATACACTGAGTAGTCAACAGGAAATCAATAAACTATAAATAACCCATATTTCACGATTCTCTCTTCTCAGATGTCATTTGTTGCTTTTTAACTATTAGAAACTTTTTACTTATTATTAATAACACTGAGGTTTGAACTACTGGTTTCACTTTTGGGTTGTAGGTAATGGTGATCTCACCAATGCGAGATGTTTTGCAAACAATCAGTCACTTCAGAAAAGCATCAATCTAAAATTAACAAAATGTTATATTCAAAAAAGTTAAAAATGGCCCCCATCTCAACCAACTACAAGAGCAAAAATACTGCTTATACAAGTAATGTCAATCCATACAGGTTCAGTGAGCACTTTATTAGAAATCTCTGTAAAACTTCACTTTGCTCCTAGGCAGCCTCAGTTCTTTGTGACTTGCTTTGCACAGTATGTTGGAACCACTTCTTTGAGTTTCTGCTCTGTGCTGACGTGATCCCATCACATGGTTTCTGCAGATTCGGCAGCTGAACATTCATGACAAGACGCGTTGTGCTGCAACTAGCTAACCAACAGAAGAAGTTGTAGCTATAAAGGACCTTGCAACAATGCTCTGACTGACGGAGAGGGAAAATGATCTCGTTTGATACTCCCACTTCTTTTCTCAAACCAACCCACCTGCCCATCTGCACAGTTCCCTGCATTGCTGTGGCTTTTAAATGATTGGAGAATTGCATGAATTAGCAGGTGCACTGGAGTTTCATTTTGTTCATTCTGTCATGCCTGCATACTTTTTCTAATTTTCAGTACAGAACTTGTAATTAATTATTATTATTATTTTTTTTTTTTGTGGTATTAGTACTTTTACTTGAGTAAAGAATCTGAGTATTTCTTCCACCTCTTGCATTAATAGAGCGTTGGCTCTATCGCGAGAAGTACCGTTTGCTAACTGCGAGACCTCACGAGACTTTACATCAGTAAAACTTAAACTTACCCTTTTACGCTCAGCGCAGTGGGCTCTGATCTTTTCCGCCTCTCGCTCCCTTCTCTGCAGCTCCAAGAGGGCACTGTCATATTTCGCCCGTATCAACCTGCCAGTCAACAACAAGCACAGCGTAACGTTATCAACACTGACTGAGTTTGGCTAAACCTCACGCACCCAAACGCCGGGGACCGTCTCCGCATTATTATAAACTCACTCCGATTTCAACTCCTCAGCCGTGGGGTTCAAACTCATGACTCTGCGTTGTGTCTTTCAGACAGAGGTAACCATTCATCAGTTTCCAGTTCAGCTCTTCCTCCTGCCTTTCTTAGTTTACAGTCAGTTTGCAGATACTCTAACAGCGTTTGAATCCGGCGTTTCTATGGCAACGCATGCTTTTAAAGGCTCAATCCGGGTATTTCAGCTCATAGAACAACAACACCAGCATCTTTCAAAATAAGATTGTTGGAATCTGTAAATTTCTATTAGAAAACACTAGACACTGGCAAAAGTCAAACTCTTGAATTATATTGTTTTTAGCTGAAAACAAAAGTCAATCAATCACTAAATAGCTAGTTCAAAAGCACAAATTTCCCAGGTTTACTTTGAATGCCTCTACTCATGTTTTAACAGTGTCCTATTTGTAGACCCATGTGTGTATGTGTGGCTTCAAATAAGGGAAGAAAAACCTTGCTTACCTCTCCGCTGCGAACAAAACACTGAAGCATTTTGCATGCTTTTTGAAACCGTGGTCAGCCTTGCAAAGTATGGGCCTCTGTAATGTGACCACTGAAAGTTTCAGACATCTGACTGGCAGGTGTTACCACAGCCACAGATGTGTGATTTCTGTCACTTAAAACACAGAAATAACACGTAATATCACACCTTTCACCAGCAAGTCTTTGAAGGCGCTGGGCCCTGCACGCAAGCATGTGGTCATACGCCACGTACCTCGGCGTGCAGTAGACTGACAGACACGGGCACACACGATGACACTGTGTTGTAAGCATGTCAGAAAAATAGCTGGGGCTACTTCTGACCAAAATATGTAAGGCTAATGAACGGATTTATTATCTGGTATGTTGTTTACATAAGCTTGAAAATATGGGTGTAGAAAGGCATGATATAACAGCCTTAATTTAACTAGGGATGCTGCGTCATGCACGGCATCCCTGAATGCATCGTAGATCACAACTGGGACCAAATCTGAATCCACATTTACAAACTCCTACAGCGTGAGGGCCTTTGTCAAAACGTTTAAGGTGCACTTCTGTTTCTAGCAACCTTTGAATCAGAGTCTGCTGACTGTGATTCAAATAAGATGAGATCATTTATCCCACAGTGGGGACACACAGGGAGTCCTGATGTAGCAGAATTAGTTAAATGAGTGTACAGAGTTGCAGGATTGTAATGTGTTTAACAACAGTAAACATCATTCATCCGGATCAAGGGCTCTCAATGGTTCCAGCAGTGAGGTTGCTTCAGTGGTCACGTAAAACTTTGAGTGTCCTCTTTCCATCGCCAGTTGCCTCTCTGCCAGCACATTCATGTCTAATAGTAGTTCCTGCCTAAAATATGATCAAATACTTGTTATCACCTCCCAGTAAGAGCCATTTAGGAGTGAGCAATTTGACATTACATGTTCATATTGGTTGCACAGCGACATGGGGTGTCAGAGCAAGGTGGCCGTAAACACACTTAATGGAAATGCTGTGTGCTGTTATTTTTGCATAATAATTGCCAGGTGTGGCAAAGGCAGTGATGCTGACAGAAACAGCGGCAAAACCAGAAATGTGCATCTGATGTAAATGCGTGTCTTGTAGAGACACACAGAGACACACACAGACAGACACCATCAGCTGAGAAGGCAAGAGGGAGCGAGAAAGTAAAGGCATGCCCAAAAGGCAGTGAAGGGGAAAAACAACAACACACATAGCTGCAGGCAGAGATGCTCCTCTATTCATTTTTAATGAGTGGATGGCTTGCTGCATACAAAAAAGTACTTTATTAATACTAATGCAAAGATGCTATTATAATAAAAGCATGTTGTGTCAGGCGATGTGAGAAAGAGGTATCACACCCATGTAAACACCAAGCAGGCCTTTTAACAGCTGAGGAGGACGAGGAGAAGGAGGTAAAGGGGTCAGAATCTATCATTCACGAAGCCCATGAGGACTACTTAAAAATACTGTTGGCGTTGCCTATTTTTGTTAACGTCAAGATCCTCCATTTCCCCTGTAAATGTTCTCTTAAATCTCTGCAACCTAAGAATTACCCCGTAAGGCGCCATAAGATCAAAGTCAAAATAATATTGTCTGTCTTTATCATTTATACAAGTTTTCGGTGATTTAGTGTTTTAATTTTTGTGATAGTCTGAGACCAAAGGATTGTGACTAATCTTTATGGACAAAATTAGGAACGTCGTGTCTCAAAGTGACGCTGAAAAATCAATTCAAGATTATTAGGATGTCTGGTTAGCTTCTTTTTACTGTCTTCCTGTAAAATCCAGTGAAGAAATTCAAAATCCCCCTTATCGCATACTAATGGCCAGGGTCCCTCTTAGCTTTAAGATATTTTAGTATCATATTAAACAACTTAACGCTTCCCTCTCAAAGTGCAGGGTTACTTCACAGAGTTTCCAAAAGTAGAATGAGAGGCAGAGAGTGGCCACACAGCCTGGTGTAGGATACGTGGATAGATAGATAGATAGATAGATAGATAGATAGATAGATAGATAGATAGATAGATAGATAGATAGATAGATAGATGTTGTTTCTTCACGTTTTAATGTCATTTTCAGACATGTTGATCAAATTCTGTGATCATTTTGAAGTTGTACTAATTTTGAACTCAATGGTATGAGGTTTAATGAGAATGAGTTTGCATGAATCTGTTGTGTCTTTGTGTGTGTAACCAGTCAAAGCCTCTTATTTCTCTCCCACACACATACACACACAGTTAAGTGGTCAGGTAACAAACATTTCTACATCCATAATTAAAGGTCAACAGTGTGGTGCAAACAGATATTGAGAGGAAGTCTGTGTTTATGCTAATGCCTTGTCAGACAGAGAGGCCACCGACTCTCTGACACCATCAATTAATAATGAGACAAGATCGCAGGAATGCACTGGGTATGAACCAAACAATGCTGCTTCTGGCAAACAATGGGCCCTGACAGCGGGCTGAGTGAGTGCTCTGAAATCGGGCTTCGTGTGCACGCGATGTTTTTAAGGGAGTTTAGTGGATCCGAGTGGATTTGTTTGTTTATTGATGTTTGTGTTTGTCTCACAGCAGTGGCCTTGTCGGGCCTGTTTGCAAACATGTTTGTACACGAGTGGCAACACGCCTCGAGGATTGTGTGGGCAACCGAAATGCATGGAGAGAGTGAAGCCTTAAAGGAGATGCTGAAGCAAATGGCACTCGTACAAAAGATAAGCTATGATACTCATTATGAATGTGACTCTGTAAATATGATTTACAGATTTAAAACGCAGCTTTTCTTTAAGAAATGTAGAGGTCAGAATTTCGTAAGGCAGGTGTCCACAACTGTTCATGTACCACAAACTGGTTTAATATTGACATTCATCCTGAGGATCCTGAATGTATTAGTCAATAGTGTGAAATAAAGTCCAAAGGTTCAGTACACATAAATCAGGCCAAGACAAGCAAACACATGCAGAGGTGCAGGCAAAAACTGACACACTGGGAGACTATCACTAAGAAACAAAGGCTGGAATACTTGACAAAAGCTGCAACGATAATTTGGCTCAGAGAGAAGGGAAGACAAGAATTGGTGCGAACATGTAAAAAATATTGCATCATTACATCTAATGTTGCACCAATGCAACGCTGGGAATAAGACCTGTGCCATATTGTTAGCTGTGGCTTCTCCTAGCGTTTCAGCAGTGGCGGCAGGCAGAATTGATTCTTCGCTTATAGTGAAAGTCTTCTTAGCCTTAGCAGTACAGCTAGACACTAAGTAAGATGCTCTCAGAGCAGACGCATTTAACAAGGTGGTGGCTCTTAGTAACTGCTTCTGTCTGACCTGGTTGTCAGCTTACTTCTTTTTTTTCCCAGTCTAAGCCTCTGGTGAGTCTGATTCATCGTCATCAGGTCTAGTTTTATTTCCCCCACCTCTTTAGAAGAAACTCCATCTCAGCATCTGTTTTTTACTCATGAGCGGGTAACGACGCCGATGACGTCAAGTGTGTGTCTGCTGTGGGCATGACAAGGGTGAGGGAAGGTGCACTACAGACTGTGTCAGGATCAGAATTCAGGTTTTTTTTTTCTTTTTTTAATTATTTGCAAAATCATATTGTTTCTTCCACCTCTGTGTTCTAAGAGGATGTATTGTCACCATAAAAATATATCTAATATAACTGTATAGCACATTTAGGGTCCATCAAAAAATCACAAAATAAACACATAAATAAAAGTGCTACAATATGAAATAACTTTTTTTTGTGGGACTGGTCGAAAGTTGTGACCCAATAATGAGACAACCTGTGTGACAAACTGTGAGGCTTCAGTCAGCCTGAACAGTGAGCAAAGAAGCAGAGTGAAGTCCTGCTGGGACTGATATCATTATGCTGTGCGTCCTGTCTGGAGAAGGGGACCGAGGAGAGGTCAGAGTGTATGGGATGTAATCTCTTGGCTGAATAGGTCCGTGTGCATCGGGATCTGTGTGTGTGTGCGTCTTTCTGCTATATTGTTTGTGTGTATTTTTCCCCAAGACAGCGTACGTGTGCATCTGCATGTGTGTGTGCGTGTGTGTGTTCGTCGAGGATTAGCGTGCCTCTCCAGTCCTCTGGCTGTAATCAGACGGGACACTGGCTCCATGACGGCCGGCAGCCCCCACCACCACCCACTGCGGGAGCGCCTCCATCCCTTTCACCCTGTCATGTGTGTGTTTGCCTGATGGTCTTGGGACCGTGGCGGTATGTTAGGAGTTAAAACAATTATTCTTGCTCACATCACGTCATTTATAAAAAATTTTGCTTCCATCAGCAAGAGCGACTGAAAATCCTCTCATTTGGATCCAAACTCGAGAGCTGGAACCACATGGCGCGTCGCTTTTTTCTTTTTCTTTCCCAGTGGGATCATCCGAGATGTTGAGCTGGTCTAAAAGTGAGAGTCCGGCGGTGAGGTTGAGAGCTGCCGCTGCTCCATCAGGGTGAGGGTTTAGGGTTCTTTAGATAAACAGCCATCATTGATCAGGTTAGTCTGAGCCCTCTGACCTTGGTCTGGCCTGTCTGCAGTTAGTTTGACCCTTAACCTCTCCCTTTGTCTTTCAGACTCAACAAGCAGGACAACCTACACTCACTCACCCACACACACATACACACACACATACTCTTACTTGGCCTCTTATCCTTGACAGCCCTTACGCTCATATTAAGATCTACTTCAGTGATTTCAGGGCTGTTTCAGCCATAAACTCTCATTTAGGGGGAAATTAGCTTGGCTCTGAGTCTTGTTACTATACTGCCCTTAACAACATTAGGTCATTCTTGTGGCTTTTAAATACCAACAAGGATGGATAGTACCATTCAAATAAACCTCCACCATCCTACTTTGTTACACCACACGTAATGGCCGTGCATTCATTGTTTTACATTATTGTATTGCCATTGTGTTGTTCTCTTAGTGCCGTGCAGTGCTCACTAATACAAATTAAAGAAGCTGAAAAATGGTTTTATGTCTCAACTGACCCTTCTTATCTGATGTCCTCCCCATATCTGAATACAACTTGTTCAAATAAAGCTCTAAAAGACTAACCACTCATCTAAATGAGCTTTGGTAAGATTATGGAGGTTTTGGTAAGCCACTTAGAAAAGAAAAAAACATCTTCTAGGCTCAGATACATTATTCTTTACTTCAAAACATTTAAAACCTGAAACACGCATAGAAAAGTCTTTCTTGATTACTAGGCTTTCCAGCATAACAGTTGTTTGTTAGTGCTGGTCAGGAAGGACTAAGCTTTTGCCCTTTACTGCCACAGAGACAGAGCACCATCAGACCCATAGAGACGAACCATAATCAGCTTTACCAATTACGCTCCATCTCAGACCACTTATTCCTCACGAAATGGCATCACTAATGTTAGACATCGCACAAATGTCCCTCGGAGCTCTGCGTGAGACTCCAGTACACATTTCTATATTCAAACAAATAGTTCTGACAGTAATGAAAAAGGCTTTAAATAAGTCTTTGATGTCTTTTTAAAAAAGCTCCTTTGCAAGAGAAATTGCTCTGCACAGCTGGGCAGTAGCTCTAACATACAATGGAGCAGAAACATAAGCTGTCCTCAGCGACCCTCCCGGTTGAGTCGCTACACAAAAATGTAGCTGTGCAGGCCAAATCAGTGACATTTAAAAATGTCCGTCAAAAAGATGTGTGTGCGTGCGTAAGTGTGTGTTAGAGGGGGGCGTCGGGTGGATAATGATAAGCACCACTTAGGCTCTTTGATCGCAAAGGTTCATCAATCTACTGTCTGACCAGTGTGTCTGAGAAAGTCCTCCGCTGATGGATTAAGATCCTTTACATGCACCACATAAACATGTACACACAGACCCACAAACCACAATCACTGCGTTAATATTACTTTACCACTTTCCCCAAAGCTTCACTGTCTCAACCCAACCCCAGCCATATAGATGTCAACACAGAAAGTCCTGTCACTGTAAAACAAGCATGACTGTAATGCACATTTTTGCATTGGAGGCCCCTGAGATCTCATTCCTTCCCCCTCCCTCCGCTACCCCTCCTTGTCTTAGCCAGAGCTTGTCTGGAGACAAAGGGTTAAGGAGGAACAGACCCTCTGAAGAGCTGCCTGCTTAACCTCTGCCCTCATGGTGTATGAGAGAGAGAGGGAAAGGAAGGAAGAGAAAAAAGACGGAGAGAAAGGGAGGTCTGACAACTTCTAACAGACATATAATTGTGTGGTTTAAAGATCGAACAATCTTTGTGTATAAATCTTTGCGTTCATGCTAAAGGCGTCTGTCACAATGTGTAAGAGGTTAACTTTTCTGCGAGACCCAGAAACGTGAGATGTCAGCAGTGAGGAAGGATGGTAAATGGCGGTTTGGAGGGGAGTCTGAAAGAAGTGGGGGACCACCAACACACCCCCACCTTTCTTTGTCCTCCATCCCCGCAGACCCCTCCCCTCTTTGGGCAGCAGGTTGTCAGTGAGGCGGACCAGCTGGCTTCAGACTGGAGATGCCAAACAACCTGTCAGAGATAAAGAGAGGTGGACAAGGTATGCACAGCACCCAGACCACTCTGGCTGCTTCACCGCGGAGTAGAAGAGTTGGAGACAGCGGGGTCCATTATACTTGATAAGACAGCACAGTAAACACTGTTACACTTTAAACAATTCTCTCTGCTGAACGAAGCAATGCTTGTTATCAGGTCCTTCATATTCATACATGCATTGAAACTGATAAAGTGCACTGCACTTAAAAGAGTTTCCACTCCAGAGGTGCTGAGCGCACTTTAAATAACTCACCGGGAATGTTAATAGGTCGTGTCTGCTGCGCTTGTTGTCTAATCACAAAGGAGAACGCTGCAACCGGTCGACTTTCTCTCTAAAATTTATTCAATTTCTGCTTATAAATCTGCATTTATTTTTTATAGAACAGAAAGGTTTGTTTGCTTATCACAACTATTTGTCACCACTTGGAGATGGGAGGTGAAACTGGAAACAAACCCTCAAAGAGAAACAAGTGTCTCAGAAGAATGCCGTCTTGTTTCACATGTCAACAACAAACTAGTCTTTACAAATCTAGAGTAATAAATACTATTAGCAGGAACAGGGCTAAAAAACAACTTATAAAACAATCCTTACATCTCATCGTCTCACACACTCACACACTCAAACACTCACAAATACACAAAAAAGGAATTATGACTTATCTGCATACTGATGGTTTGTGATGTTAGAGCACCTTATCACAAGTTACTGCATGTTAAACACCCGGACAGACATACAAAATCTGCTTCATAACACAAAAAAATAAAATAAAATAAACCATAATCTCAACTTGCGTCTATTCTGCACAAAAATACCCACAAATGTTTCTTTAGAATTAGCTACAAGGAGGAGAGCATCCCAAATCCCGCTGGAAGTGAACGTCACCAACTCTAATCAAATCAATTAGACCAGTAAGAGCTGACGCATCAAAAATGATTTACAGCACCGTGTTTCTTTGAACTTGCTGAGTAACCCTCACATGTCAAGGATCAACACTCATGAATAATTCACCAACAAACAAAAATGGGACAACACACACACACACACACAAACATACAAAACAGGTTGCACTCCAGCTCTGACTGGTCAGCTAGGGATAAAACAAAGCCGCATGCTCATTGGTCAGCTCTCGATGAACAGAGAAAGCCGATTGGTCAGACGGGGGTGACTGAGAGGACAGCAGTGACAGCTGTGTGATGCTGAGTTGTGCATTTACCCAGAATGCAGTGGGAACAGTGTTTACAGGTCCTTCCGCCTGTAGCGTGATCTAAACAAACTGTTTATCTCTATGGTGCAGCGCCTGCGGCTACCACTGACTGCCTCATTGAAAATTAACTCATAGCATCCTTGAGCTGAACTGACATAGGTTTTACATACACACAGGCACACACACACGCACACACTCAGACAACTCATGCCTTTTCTCCTTCACTGAGACCGAGCAGGGAGCCATGCTTTGCTCCTCTAAAGAGAAAACATGTCTCCCTCAGGCTCTGCTGTGAGAGCTGAGATTATTTTGCTCAATAAATGTCACTGCCTTTCTGACAGTGGGTCACAATTTACATCCTTTACAATGCAAAAAGTGGGAGTCACTGAGAGGAAAACCGCCTAGCGCTGTCCGTGGTCTGGGCTTCACAGGGCTCACAGTGCAAACATTTGGAGGACACCATACAACTCTGATGTTCAGCTTAGTGCTTGGAAGGAGACACACTTTTTTTTGAGGAGCATCGTAGATGTGAGGACCTTAACCGTCCACCGCTCCTTCCAGCAGAGGAGAGAAACATGACTAACAGATGAGACCTCTTCACACAGCACAAGATCACACTTTTCACAAATATTTTACAAAAGTAATATCGAGTCTATATACGGTGCAGCATCTCTCAGAGAAGCAAGAGGAGGGGCCGTTAAATTTGACATGAGGAATCTCTGTCCCACGATTAGTCTTTCAGGTATTTAGTGTCTCTGGTTCAGTTAGGAGGCTGCGCTCCATTCCGGGACTCCACATCTGATGTGTGTGTGCGTCTCTAGTGTGTGGTAGAGAGGAGGGGACAAATTGGCCGTGTAGCGAGGATACTCTCTGAGAGGAGAGCTGAGCTGCCTGCTGTGAATGTTTTGGGAGCTCTGAGATGGAGGTCCCGAGCTCTGGCTCTGGTAGGGATCGTGGGCGATGTGCTCTCCCAGTGGCGGAGAAACCTGATGGGCTATAGCGCTGAGTCGAGACCCCTGGGGGCTGGAGCTGTAGGGAGGATGAGGGGTGTAAGGTGGGTAGGGCTCCATAGGGGTCATGGCAGCAGGGAGCGGGCAGGTGTATGACCAGGATGGACAGCTGAGTTCATCCATTCTGGGCTCTGAGCCGGCAAACATGCACGCCTGACGCTGTCCCATGTCTGAGCCGTAGGGGGAGTCGGTGAGACCTAGGGCAGGGTTGTTGGATAGACCTGGAGGAGGAGGAGGGTAGGAGGAGGGGTTATAGAAAGATTCCCCCTCACTTGGTGAGCTACCAGCGAAGGCTTTCTTGTATGGATGCTGGTGGTTTCCCGAAGAGCAGTTTTCCTCCCCTACAGAGAGACGGACAGAAAATATTGCGCTGATTTTTCATTTGACGTTAACGACAACCGAGAGCTGGGAAGGTTTCTGCCCAGAATTTACAACTTCCCATTTACAAGAGCTCGAGTAGCTCAGATGAGAACAAAGTGAACGCATGAAGAGAAATGAAATTAGTTTGACAGATTTTACAGCAATTAACTTAAGTGCAAACATGATACAAGGGGGTCCAAGTGCAGTTTACTTGTAATGTTCAGTATCAGTTCTGCAGTCACATGATACCCAGCACCATTAACTATCAGCAGCACTTAGTGTCAGTGCAGCTAAGTGCACAAGTCGCTGCACGGACATTATAACTGATTTTCAACTTACAGCTGCTGATTTTTATCTCTGAATAAAAAAATCTGAATAAAATTCTTCTGGGCAAAAATTTCTAAAACACAGCTTCCTCCTACCTTTTCGTTTACTGCAGTGGTAGACCTGCGGCGGTTGGCCAGGCTGCAGGTGCGGATGAGGCAAGGTGTAGTGCGAGGGCGGAGCGCTCAGCAGCTCCTGAGGACTGCTGTTATTCAAGCCGTTCTCACAGTTGAAGGGGGAAGCAACGGCCTCAAGGGAGCCCCGCAGACCTCGACTCTCCCCGCTGAAGGGACTCCCAGCGGAGCAGGCTCTCTGACGGACAGTGCTGCGAGGGACCACTGGGTAATCCTTACTGAAACAGAAAGACGGAGGCGGGTTTAGATTTACAGCAGAAGCAACAGTTGCTCTGGCCTCTGGTTTCCTCAATCTGCGCAGGTTATTTTAATAATTCTGGTTGTTTGTGGTCTTGTTTCCTTTTTCTCCTTTTCCCTCACGTCTATTTAGATACTCTCCATCCTTTCAGCTCTGATCTCTTTCTGTACACACTGCCCTCTTGGTGAACCCTGTGGTATGTAGGAGACAGCGGGCCACATCTCCCTGAGTCCCGCTGAGATAGTGACACACTCTCTCACACTCATGCGCACACACACAGTCGGCGGAGATAATTCACCGCTCTAAAAATAAACATCCATCCATGTGTCACTTCAGATAGACTCTCCTCTCCGCTCCTCTTCTCCAACCACAGCAGCACAAAAACATGGGGTGTTTCATCTAATGCCGTCCTCTCTGGCTCCTTTTCCCTCGTTCTCTTTCCTCTCCCTCTCCTCTCACTATCAGCCTTTCCCATTGGCTTGTTTAAATCTCCGAACTGCCTGCCACAACACCACTTGAATGGAGATTAGTTCAGCACACAAACAGACACCATGTAGGGCCGTCAGCTGATCAGCTGTGACAGCGTAATAGACCAGCAGCAATGTGATATCATGTACTCATCAGCACAGCGCAGGAACTGATGCTGTATTTTGCTGCGTGTTCTGGATGAGATTTGAGGCTGAGATCAACCTTCAGGTGACAATGGCTCACATCCCTTCATACCACTTTGCTCCACTCACGCACACACTCATGTCTTCAACCATATGCATCCCATCATAACAACCTTCCTGAGGGAGGGTTGGAGAGAGGATAGAAATTGCTTCTATGAATACACACCATTACGCAGATACAGAAAACACACACACACACATACACACACTTTAACAAAGCTGTACTCACCCTTGTAGCTTGGCCATACGGTGCAGCTCATTGTCGTCGCTGCCTCTGAAGCCCTTAGCAAAAGGATTATTCTCTATCTTCAGCTGTGTGATCTAAAGACAAAACACAGAGACCCTTAAACTCACAAGCCCAAACACTTCCACGCAGACACACGGAGAACTGAAGGCACATTCACATTTAACGCTACTCTCCATTGACTGAATCGATGGTTTACTATTAGGCAGAGGCCCTGCAGATGTTTAAGAGCAGCCCCGGCCGAAGATCTGCGCGGCCAACATTCCTCAGCCGCTGACGTTTCTGACGGAGCGGACAGTGTTCTCGCCAGCTGACACAGAATAAACTGTTTACCCAAACAGTCGCCAGGTTTAAGGATTTCGGGCCAAAGCTTTTAGAGGTCCAGAGCCTTGAGCTTTGATGTTAAGTCTTCAAACTTTTCTCAGTGATGTCATGGAGCTAAACCTTTGCATTTTGAAGGATTTGGTTTGGCTAAGGACCAGGTCCGTCTCACAGCGGGCAAGTGGACTGGAGATCTGACACGAGCTCAGGCCCAAACAAACTTTGAAGTGCTGAAAATACTGATAGCCTCGACCAGACTGAGGCCCAAGAGCTCGGATTTCTATACAAGAATATTAGTTCTTCAGATTCATTAGAAAATATTTAGTTATACTGAATACTAAAAACATATTACACGTTCTGACAATGACTACTACTGCTGATACAAATAATAACCGTTACTACCATTAGTATTAATGTATTATTTAGTATTAAAGTGTAGATTATAACATGTGTTTTTACTACATTATTACTTTACCTTTATTAATTTCTTAAAAAATGTTATATACACGCAGACATGCTGATAAAATGAAAAGCAAAAAATTACAATTAATGTTTAATTATTGTAATTAGTAATACTAAATTATTTTACATGCTCATTGAGTAAATTGTAGTTAATTACAATATTCTTCTGTTCAGTTTAAATAAAGTAGCACAAACTTGGTTCTAAACTAAAAGCTGTATCTTTAATTGTACATAAAAATAATTATTTTTACAAATTTGTTTGGTTGGTTGTGGATTTGTTTCCCGAGCTTTACACAATAGAAGAATAGAAAAAAGCAAATAACACGCTGATGATACAAAATTTGGGCTTCTGTTTAATTAAGTGAATGACACTGCTAACACGATATGTAACATAAATATTATAAGCGCCACGATTTGTACCTTTTAAATTGGTAAACTTGCGTATTGTATTGTATTTATTATATCTTTTTTTTTTTTAAGTATTTATGAAAATTAAATGTGAATAAATCTCATATAAACCGAGAATGGAGAGTGGTTCAAAGCTTCACCAATCTGTCTTTCTACTAGATGTCGAGGAAGCAGGATCAGCCGAGATCAAGGGAAAGAAACAGGTCATTACTAGCCGACACGTCTCACACACACACACACACACACACACCCATGCACACACACTATTCCCTCTCTCTCTCTCTCTCTCTCTCTCTCTCTCTCTCTCTCTGTCTCTCTCTGTGTGTGTGTGTGTGTTTGTGTGTTTGTATTATCATTTTTATTTTGTATCCAGAAAGTCAATTAGCATCTTCTTTGTTTATGTGTCCCTAAACTGTATTTGTAAACATGTAAATATAAGATCTCTCTCTCTCTTTGTGTGTTTCAGAGACAGAAGTTTGACCGTGGCCATTGAGCAAGGGCATAACTTCAAACATGTGTCCATACGGTCACACAATTACAAAAAACCTAATTTGGAAACACAAGCAAAACTTTGAGATACATTTACACATTTTCTATCTATATGTAAGAATTATTTTGATTTACAGTAACTTCACATTGTTTATATCCAGTGCAACATAGGATGTCTAAGCATCTTTCACCAGTGACCTTATATAAATGTCCAAACCTCCATCTTTTTACTGTGTATGTTTCCCCTATAAAAATGTGTGTGGGTGTGGCAGTCCCTAGCTTTTAACACGTGTCTCCCTGCAAAGCATACCTTGTGGTTCTGATAGGACGTCACGGCGATGAAGGCCGTCTCAGAGAAGACGTGGGTGCAGAAGGCCGTGTTTTTTGAGCCGAAACCGTTGTTCTCGTCCGCCTTGACTATATGGAGACGAGGCTGGTATTTGTGCATGGAGTTCAGTATTATCTGCACAGGGGAGAGATTGAGAAGGTGACGCTGACGGACCTGTCATGTTTGCAGAAACCCACAACCAGATGCTGGGACTTTGACTACAGACTCCAGGTGGAGAGTACGCCCCATCTAAAGTCAGGATACTTTGATTTCCAGACTTCTTGGCTGACAAAAGACAGAGATTCATGGTTTACACATTAGGAGGATCAAACTGACGAGAGAAAATACAATACATTTTTGTTTATGTGACCACCCTCCAAGACTGTCGCCCAAATCCAACCCAATACTGTGAGTGTTGCATGGAGGAACTGTTTTGGGTTATTTACCTGCTTTGGTTAGAAAAGTTAGGATCATATTTTTGATGTTGCTCTAAAATGCTATCAAAAGTATAGCCACCAATTAAAAATAGATTATATTACTGTATGTTTTTTATCAATATAATGTGACATCTGTGATCATTTTTCATACAGTGTTTAGATGACTGTCTGCACAGCATCTGATATACTGCAGTTTATAAAAAAGCTGCTGTTTAATGCTCACTGGTTATTAACTCCATGGCCACTAAATAGCATTTGTTATGTATTCTAGATGCTGCAACTTTTAGTTTAAACATGTCAGTAACGCAAAACAATAACAGCTCCGTGATTTCAGTGCACAGTCAAAACAATTCCCCCACTCCACAAGTGGTTTTTAATTGGATCCCTCTCCGTATGCGTGCGCACGTTTGTTTATCCAGGGGGCTCAGTTTAATCGCAGTGACATGTCCGTCGGTGTTACGCATTACCTAATGGGCTTCAGAGTCACTGAAATCCTTACATCTAATTTAGCAGGAGAAAAAAAATATATATTACCGCTTGTTGTCCCGAGTGCGCAAACACAGACGCAAAGACGTGCGCAAAAACAAAAGCCCGGGATTTCACCTGCTCTACGCTTCCCTCTTTGAACAGTGTGCATGAGTGGACTGTTACTCCGTGGAGTCGGAGCTGCGTCCGCTCTGCTCTCCTGGTGATTTGTGCTGTGTTGTGATGTCGGCTGAGTTATATTCAGAAGAGTGAGCTACAAGTGCTGCCAGCTCAGTGCAGGAGTGAATGGGCTCCTCCGGTTATGCTGCCGCTTAACTGCACCTGTACTGTACTTTGTATAATCATTTTTCTTATTTTAAAAACATCACTCAGCATGGATTATTTAAAATGCAACGCTGGGCATGGCCCACAGACCACTGCCAATGGGTAATGGAAGATTTGTGTCCTTGTCATGAATGTATTGTAGTCTATTCTAGAGGACGCAGCTAAAAATACAAGGCAAAATATGTAAGCTATTTATTTATTTTTTTAAATGTGGCTTCACATAAACATTTCATTTTACTGAAACACACTGCATATGGAGAATGCTATTTCTTCTTAAGAAGACAGACTCACGTGACCAAAAGGGTCCAGGTGGTTGTTAGTGAGTTTGAGCTTCTGGAAGGACACGAGTTGACGGCTCCAGTGCGCACCGGTGGCTGGAGAGTCCGGATGGACGTAGAGCCTCCCGGGCATCGCGGGCTCTGCCTTTCCCGTTACCGACCTGTACGACCAAGCAAACGCAGCACAACGAAAAATCAGACGCTGTCACTCAGAAGGTCACGGTGGTTTGTCTGACCGAGGCGCCGCTCCCGAGGGCACCCAGTGGTGCAGCAGGCCTGCGCTGCCGCAGGCTGCACAAGGCCTGGTTGGTGCTTTAATTAGACAGAATAAATGCCCCAAGTTTAAACGGGAGTTTACGCAGAAACACGGCCACACGTGGACCTTCGCTTGGAGAACCAGAATGAAGTGGGTGTCCTCCAAAGCTGCTAAACTGCTGCCACCCCTGTTATTTTTTGTTATCGAGCGAAAACCCTGAAACCATCCAGCTAGGCTATTAAAATGAGCACAAAACTAAAACATTAGCAAATACCACATACGTCCAATAAAGGTGCAATATTAAAAAAAAAGAAAAAAAAAGTGGGCTGAGGGCCTACCTATTTAAGTCGCTCTGAGTTTCATCCATGTCATGGTGATTTTATATTTACGTTTTAACCGAATATAAGAAATTAGACTTGTAAAAAGTAATGGTATGGGGCAGGCGGTAATCTTAATATTTAATATAGTTCAGAAAGCCTTTAAGAACTATTGATCACATGTGTATAAGTCTGTGCTTTGAGTCTTCAGTGTACGGGCTCTACAAACATAACGCAAAAAATAAAACCGAAGAATATCGAATAATTTAGAAATACATTTCCAGCCTCTTACAGTAGAGAGGGTCAGTCTCTCACATTCTCATTAACACACACACACACACAAAAAAAAACTTATCTCCTCTGAGCGCTCCTCTGAGCTGGTGAGTCATGCTAAGTTCATCCACAACGCTCCGTTTCATTGTAACAAGGGAGCGAGGCAGCGCATTGATGGCTCTCACTGTAGAGTCAGTGGCCTGTAGTCCGTTTGGATTTTCCCCTCAGAGCAACACGGGGCTGAATGGAAGACTTTAATCCGGTCTGTGCCGTCTGTCCGCCCCGTGAACCCGTCATGTACTGATGTAACCGGCGGGCACACACGGGGGGAAACGCGGGGAACTAGGCCATCTCAGCCTCTGCAAGAAGGACCCCGACCTTTACGCACCGCAGAGGCGGGGGTGGAGTGGAGGTATAAAAACCAACAACACCACGGTTTAACGACAGTTTAGTAAAATAATATTAACGTTAGAAAAAAAAAACTTATTTAAAGAGAGACGAGACTGAATTTTATTCTACGGATGATACTTATTTATGTATTTATTTATTTACTTATTGGCTCGTTGTAATGGACATGAGTGGTTTTATTTACAGAGCGACAAACGTATAATGATTAAAAGATGATCCTATAGTTATAAATAATATACGACAGGGCTTTATCATGGGAAAGCTGGCCTCCTCACACCTCTGCGCCATCAACACCACTTAGAAATTAAAGCTGAATAAAAAGTTTGGATGTCGTTGATTCCAGCTATAGACAAAGCAATACGAACCATTTGTTGTCTGCGAATTTGTAGCGATGGTCATCCCCTGGCACAATGTCCATCAGGAGTATGTACTTGGTTTTTGGATTGAGTCCTGTGACCTTCACTTTGTAACTGGGGAACATCCTCCTGCAAGGGAACACGTGCGGGAAAATATCAATACCCCAGTGACTTTTCCAGCAAAATAAAAAATTTAGATAATGCAAACACATGATGTTAGATAGGCCTAACGAGGTGCACGATTTCCCGGAAATATTGTGATGATTAATAGTTCCCGTTCATTCGTCTGTCTTTTATAGTGGAAACACAACATACAGAGCCACAAACAACGCGATCAGTCAATATACAAACAGTCAAAATCGGTTTAGTAGTCAAAAGATATTTTTTCTTCCCCCTACCTTCCAGCCTTGGTGATGATCATTTCAGTTCCCACTTCGTCAAACTTCGTCCAAAGTTCCCTGTCATGAAGGAAAACTTTGATTCCCTCCATCCCCTGCAGCAAAAAAAAGAAAAAAAAAGAAAAAGAAAAAGAAAAAAGAAACAGTGCGAAATTAAGTCTTCTGCAAGTAAAATCAAAGCAGAACTCAGATTTAAGATATAGATATTTCAGATATATTATAGTCTATATATATTAATTAGGTGGCTATGGCCTCTGTGATTTTAACATTTGAAAATAATTTAGTTGTAAAATTGTAAACATCAGCCCAGTCCACGGCAAATTAAACTACCACCAAACTGTGAGGTGATGCATCCATTATAGGTCTTTTGTTTGGTTTTATGTTTTACAATACATGCAGCTATTAGTTCAAATCAATAATCAGTATTTACATTCTGCTCGTCCACAGTACAGGCCGGTACCTGCTGACTGGACGCAGACTGCGGAGAAGCTGGTGAGTTCAAGCTGAAGTTGAGATTTTCCTGTTTGGCCTCTTTTGGGGAATCCATGCAGTCCGAGTCCGGGCGCTCTGCAAGGCCGAACTGGTCCCCTCCGTTTGCCATACCCCACTGACACACACACACACACACAGACACACACACACGTACACACAAAGTTTAGTATTTCGTGCAGCATATTTATGTCACATTTCATATTAAACATTATATAACCCATATATAAACACGTCCTCTAGGCAAATTAGTCTGAAGAAAACTCGGCTTGATATATTAAAAATAACTACGGGGGGAAAAAACTCAAGTCCTAACTAAAGCTATGAAGCCTTATTAAGCTTCGATTTGTTTGTCAAAGGATGCACACAATTCATTTTGTTCTGAAACAACACACACAACTGTCTCCTTGCAGAACAATCACTTCGATTACAATGGCTCACATTGAATTATACAGTAACTGATCCAATAACCTAATTACAGGCTTCCAATTAAAAGGAGATTATACGTGCATGAACTTGAACTTTGGCCTTGTTTTCGAAGAAACCTTCTATTAATTTACCGTGCCATGTTTATGTGAAACTAACCACCAAACTACCAGACTGTATTATAGCTGCAGCAGTCATATTAATTGCACTGGGCACATTTTGTAATTCGAGCTAAATGCATGATAATTGGAGCTTTAAATTCCACTGTGTGTTAAAAGCTGAGTGAAATCACAGGCTGTAGCTTTTAAACTGCATATTGCTGACATTAAATAGGGTAACACTGAGTCTCTGGCGTGTGAGTGTGTGTGTATTTTGGATGGTTTCTCTGAGGGCCTTTACCTCAAACGCACTGCCCTGCTCCCCCGGCAGAAAACACGCTCATCCTGTTCCTGCGCGCTCTGCAGGCTGCTTGCGTATTTCTGTGCCTCGCTCGGCCTATATTTCCACTGAATTGATTTTTAAAAGTATGACTGTCCAAATGTTGCCGCGTCGGTTCTCAAAAATCCACCACGTCCCCCTCGCAGCTTTGACATATCGTGGGGTTGTTTCTCGCTCCACTGTCCGCCTCCCTGCGCGCAGACGGTGGCTCGTGCGCCCCCGCTTGCCTCCCTTCCACGGCTGCCTACCGCGGAGGCTGAGATCTGCCCAAAGTGGCTGTAAGTGTCTGTAATGTCTTCCTCATTTGTCTCGCTCACTCCTCATTGTCCTGCAGCAGCAGCCTTGGTCTGAACCCCGCTCATCAGATCCTTCATTACAAATGGAGTCAAGTCCGCCTCACACGCTCTGCCCTCCCCCTTGTGCCGTCCCTGCTCTCCCATAGGTCTGCACTGTGCATCGGTATCTGCAGCCCAAATCATAACTGTGACATTGGCCAATCACGCGCACAGGCGCACACATAAACACTGACCTGGTCGGTCGCACGCACGCGCAATACATAGAGAATCTATACATACATATTTTTTAAACTATTCATTTCCCATCAGTGTCGATTCGTTTATATCAACGCCTCCCGATTTCCTAATGTCACACATCCAAAATGAATGAGTGCTGATTTCAGATCATTTCAGATATTTGTATTATTCATCTAACAATCCTGGTTTATTTGAAGGGTTTGTCGGCTCTCTGTTTAAACAGAGAGTTGGGGTGTTTTACTCTTGTATTACTTAAACCTTTTGACCACTGATGTGGATGGAAGACAATTATAAGGCAAATTCTGAGGTAGGCCAATTTATCTCCAATTCCACATGGAGGACAAAATGGCTAACGACCACTGGTAGCTTTTATAATTAACAGGCTGTTAAGTCATGCCCGTGTCCTGCTACTGTTGAATTAAAAGACATAAAGACATACTTTTCAGGCTATCAACACATCCGAATCAGACGTGGATTTGATTTGTGCTTTTCAAAGATAAGCCCAGACAGGTCTAATCTCACACGAGGGACGTACAGATATGTATGTTTTTGGTGGAATAGATTATAAATTCAGGCACAGGGAGCAACAGCATCGGGTTGATGCAAGCGCGCATCAGTTTGACTGGATTACTGCAGATCCTGATAACCGGAGGCATCTAGAGTTGAAAGTTGAAGAGGTCACTGGGAGGCCAACATGCCGGATCCCTGCGTTACACATCTCTGCCCATGTCACTCCAGTCACCGCCACCACGCACAGCCTCCCAGTTCAGTCGTTTTGTTTTAATCGGTGTATTAATGGCCATGCTCTGATTAATAATTTACATGAAATGCCTGTGATTTTGATTTAGATCCCTCTCACAAACACACAGCGTGTGCCGAGACATTTGGCAGGTGTACGTGGTCTGAAATAGCCTTCTAGGAAGGCCTACAGCTTATATTGATCATTCTACTGGAGACAAAACAAACACAATTGGTCACCATTTAAAAACTAGATCTAAATATCTAAATCAAGTGTACACCACGCAGGGAATATTCGTGCGTAAAATGCATCCAAATACAAGCGAGAATTTTCTGGGTTTCCGTGCACCAAATGTGTTTTGTTCCAAAAAATCATCCATAACTGATGAATGAATGATGAATGAATTTTCATGACTTACCGTATTTAAATACAAAAAAAAAATCCCGATGACAGTCGTCTGGTTACCACAGCTCGGTGCAAAGCCTCTCCTGCAAAGCGCGACACGCGGCTGCTGCAGAGAGAGCGCGATGCCACTGGTAAAAAAAAAAAAACAGTAGCCTATCTAAACCCTCTCTCTCTCTCTGTGTGTATGTGTGTATGTGTGTGTGTCCGAGCTGCACTGATGTCCTACCAATAACCCTATCAATTTATACCCTACACAAAGACACACACTGCGTTTGTGCCCATTTTTAATCTGATGTGGTCAAATAAGATACATGCAGTGTGCTTGAAATTTGATCAGTTGGTAAAATAAATAAATAATAATAGAATAGAATATAATTGCGAATAGCCTATACACTCACTTGCTATTTCACTGGATGCACAAGTGAAAACAAATGCATTCTAATGAAATAGTCCTGCACTAAATCTGAGTTTCGTGAAGATTATTATTCATCCTTAGTTTAAAATAACCGAGAAAGCTGTTGATCCAACTGTGTTTGCATCACGGTTTGTAGAGCTGTTGAAATGTATTTGTATTTTGGCAGCCCCATTGTAGGCAGTGGGCTAAATAACAGAAACACTTCTGTGTTTAATTCAATCCACTTTAACAGCACCACAAACTACATCCTCCAAAAATGATCATCCAGCTGAATTACCACCTTTCTTACTCTGAGCATAAACTGAACTGTTTTTTTGTTTGTTTGTTTTTTACAAGTGTACCTAATGAAGTGGCAAGTGACTGTATACGTTAAAATAGTTTAATACAGAGTAAAATATCCAACAAACAACGCATGTTTGAGAGACAGGTTATCCAGAACAATAGATTTTAGCAATTTCGAAAAGCTTTTAACAGAGGTTACAGTCATTTATTCTGTTAAAGTCAAACTTAGATTAAGTTAAAATACAAACCTAAATATTTTTTAAATAAAGAAAGGCTCATTTGTATTCCTAAAAATTGTAGTTTTATGAGGGGGTTGCATGGAATTAGTCTTAGAAAGGAGGACGAGTCACCTTTGTCAGATTTAATTTTAGTTTACTCTGAATCCCTACACGCTCAAAGGTGACCCATATTAATAATTAACTTACATTTTTAATCCTTCCAAAACAGCCAACAGCTGCTCACTAACCAGTCTGATGCCACAGCTATTACACTCGTTGGAGACGAAATAATAATAATCATTATTATTTTTATTTCCAAGAATTTTCTGTTTGTAAAAACAAACAAAAAAAAATTGTTTTTTAAAAAATTACTAAAAGAGTAATTGCTCTGGAGTCACTACACTACGAAATCATTTTGTGTGATCGTGAAAGACAATACACACTATTTCCGTGAAGTTCAGTAAACCTTCCTTATCTCGCGGGATTTAAAGAGACAATTTGAAAATTGCAAAGTTGAACTTCTTCTTCATGAACGTTACAAATAAATAAATAAATAAATTTGGTCATCAAAAATCATCAGACCGACTGTGGGATTAAAAATTGACGCCAATTAAATTGAATTACATTTTGTGGAGAAATTCTTATTGAAAATAACGAAAGTCGTAAATAACTTTTTTTTTAGATGTAAACAACTTTTTTTTTAAAAAGTTAAACTTTTCTGACACGAGTATTCACCTACCTAATAATAAACACCGTTGATGAATCAACAAGTTATTTTCCATACAACTTTTAAACCATTGTTGAATGAGAAAACATGTCTGATGAAATTGTACAAAAATCACGATTGCAAAATATTTGTATATTTCTAATAATGAGCAGCAGGGTAATAAATGCTATTTTTAAAAAATAGTGTTCATTAAGGATGGTGTTTGTCTAAATACATTTAAATAGCACTATTGTTTATCATTAAAATTTTTGAGTAACTAATCTAATTTTCAAACTGGGTATTTCTTTTTGTGATATAACTCGCCATTTGGTCCTTATCCCACAGCTGTTTGGTCCATGCAGAAGAAAAGTGGGAGGCAATGGCCTCAATAGTACCTGAAATGAGGTGGTGGTGGCTGCTGGAAGGCTCATTATTGTCCCATCCTGGCTTCAGCTGACTGGATCCTCTGTTCTCCGTCTGGAGGAAGTGGTGAAGGGGTCCCAGACCTCCTGCACTCAGCAGGTCTGTCTCACACACCTCCAGTTCGGCCAGAGCCAGTGTGTGTGCATGTGTGTGTGTGGCATTAAAGGGCAAGGTCAACCCATTTCTCTGCAAACAATCACATCACACAGGGCAAAATACATTCCAATCCCCCCCTCTGCCTCCAGTTTGTAAGGTGGTCTTATGTGGGAACAGCAGAGGGTGGGGGTTTGGCAGTGGTCCAAACAAGGCCTCTGAGTCCAGATGAAGGAAAACCTGTTCCACATTAATATGACTTCGTATTACACATGTTACAAAGACTTTGCGTTCTGCACAGGCCTTTCTTAAATGTTATGTTTCTCTATCCGTATTATACGTGCCTTCATATCAGATCTCTTGCTGTTTGATGTGATATCACAAATCAGAAAACTCGAAACACTCAGCAAATCTTCACCCCTGTCTGTTTAAACTTATTATTTCATATGAAATGAAAGGAACACGCATACAAGTTGCATTACAGTAACATAATATTATAACATAATATTATTCCAGCTATCATGACAAGTGTTTTTGCATCATCAACTTACTGACGTGTGAACAAGCTCTCAAGGGACACTGAAAGCATCTTGACTCAATCGCCACTCAGTTTCTGAGAATGTAATTGTATTGAATGCTACTTATAATGAATGAGAGAAAACTGCAATAATTACACAAAACATACACAACTCGTGAACATTTCCACACAAATACATAACTCTAACAACTTCAAATCATTTCTTGAACAGAGGGGACATGAATGTAGGCTATGTCTTGTTTTAAAGGCTATTATTTTATAGTTTTTTATTCTAATGTAATTAAGTTAATCAGTGTTTGTTGTTTCTACATTTATTTGCTGATGAGTAGAAGTTTGGCACTTCCACTTTATTGCCTTTTATTTTGAAGGTACCCAAGCTCAAATGTTGTATTATTATTATTATTTTTTTAAATACTTTTGCACCATACTTTATTTATCATTGTTGTCAATGCTTTAGCACTGCCCTTGATAATGATGAGAATTATTATAAAGACTGCTTTATGAGTTCATTGCACCTTGAACTGCATGCCTGTTCCTCCACAGTGTGTTGGATGGAGAGTTGTGTCTTGCAGCGCCCTCTGGTGGTGTGCTTCTGCAAACAGGGAAATGACAGTTCGGGGGAAGAAAGACATGAGGGCGACCAAGTCCAAAGGAAACAAACTAAATTCACAATGTTTGTCTTTACCATACAGACATCCATTATGTCAATGCACAAGCAGCAACATCTCCATCCTTACTCAGGGCAATGAACATACTTTGGAACATTTAAAATCACCAGAGTGTAACAGCACCAGGAGGACGGACAGAGAGGAAGACGGAGAGCGGCCCGATGCAGAGTCATCCATGTGGGAACATTAACATTTAAAGAATCAGTGTGTCCGTCTGCCCTCAGAGCTGCCTGTCACTCACAGGCGTCAGACTGAAGTGCTATGTGACCTTTACGTAATGTTTGCGCAGACAGGAGTTAGAGATTCAACCTCCAAGGCTTCTCGTGCGATGCCGCATTCACAGACATTTACCTTTTTGTTTCTCAGACTAACACCAAGAGGTCAGGAGCTCACCAGAAGACTTGATTAAACTGGTGTTAGGTTTTAGATCAATGTAGCAGGGCTCACAGTTTAGCATTCAAAATGACATATTTGGAGATTATTTTAGATACTGTACATGTTGTTCTCCACAGGCTCCCTTTCCTTTTATTAACCTCACCGAACTTTCTTCATCCGTCTTTGTCTCTGCTTTGATTTCCCCCCCCAATACCTGGAGGAGTTCTGTCTTTAACAGACTGAAAACTCATTTCAACACAGCTGACATTTCACAAGCACTCAGGGCCTTTTTACCTACTGACACAATTTAAACTGTTCAGTGGAGACATTTTCATCTCACCAGTCCTGCAGCCACACAGCCACACCGGGAGGCAGAGTAGGAAGTGGACGGAGGTCAGGACGGAGTTTTAGGCGTTTTACCTAATGGACTTTGCTCTGGACGTGTGAAACACTTCACTTAACACGGCCTCTGGTCACTAGATTGGCCTGCATGTTTGTGTCTGAGGTGGTAGAGTTAAAGGGCAAACATGCTGGCCTTGACCCGACAGTTGGACATTTTCTTGCCCTTTAGAGAGAAAACACATAAAAGTCTTAATGCCATCGCTTCTATCCAACGGTAGTTTAGGAAACTCGTTGAAATTATTTTGCCATTTTTGGCGCAGAATGCATGCTGCTTGCCAGCCAGGCCACTAGATGGCAGGAGTGAAATACAAAAAAAAAAAAAATGAAACAACCTATAAACTTTGGAGTTGGTCAAAAACAGCCAAAACAAGACCAATAAAAAGCATCATTTAATGTGCAAGAAAGAAAATTAACATGATACGCAGGCAGATGAGTGCACACAGCTTTAGAAAACGGAAAGAGGAATGAACATGGTACCACATCAATGCAGTCTCGAGGTGAGCCTTAAGAAGGGTTGAGACTACCGCCGTAACAACGCAAAGCCTCATCTCAGAGGAAGCTGTAGTACCTGCTGTGAAGGCTGTGACAAAACATTAAAAAAAAAAACACAAGTAAAAAAAAAACAAAAAAAACAAATGCAAGGTGCAGAATTACAGTTACCAAAAGTAGTGGCCAAACTTCCCACATAATGCTGCAATAAGAAAATCACATTTACAAAGCTCCTGATGATGCTGGCAGCACATTTTACAACGAGTACCATTAAAGAACGGCAGTATTATTATGGTACGGTGTTAAAACCTAAAAGAGGAGTCACAGTTTATTGACAATTGATCTTTAAGTCGAAGGTTAAAGGCTCCTGTTCAAAACACAGTGCGAACTAACGTGGTTAGCGATAAAAGGCTTTTTAATTACTAACGAATCAATGAGAGGCTTTTCACAGGATGTGCGTCACAGGACGTAAGAAGGGGAAACACTGCTGGGCCCGAGAGAGGTTAAAATTGTCCAAAATATTTAAATGTATTTAGTGAAATAAAAGCTCGAGTACAAAAATATGGATACGAGTGTGTTACATTGTCAAACACTTCTTTGTGAATACTTCTAGCAAAGGTGAAAACACGGCCTTAGTGACCACGATACACGTTCAGTGGAAGCCAAGTGCAACAGAATGAAACAAATGTGCCTTTCTTTTTAAGTCTGCGAGAACAATTAAAGAGATTATTCAAGTTTTCAAAGGAAGTTGCACTAAAAACTCTCCGTCATACCTTTAGTCCCGTGAATAACAAACACTGTGCCTCTGGGCCTCCTCCCTGCTGGGTGCCTCCTTCAGAGCAGCTACAACACCAGCAGGGGGCCTCCAATTTCATGTCATGACATTGAGGCGGATGATCACAGTGTCCCTTCATTAGCAGGGAATACTACTACCAGTCACATTCATCTAAAAACCAGTATCGACACTGTAGTCCACACAGGAGTCTGGACAGACATCACTCAACTAGACGTCTGTGGTACGGATGCCTTCATCATCCAAGTTGAAGGGGAAGCCTGTGTGAGGCTGAGGCTGCGAGCGGTGCCTCCGACGCCCGCTCGCCGCATCTGCCGAGGCTGTGAGGATCCCCAGTCCGCTGGTCGAAGGTGGCTGAAGAGCGTTGGGGCAGGGATTTGGGGCGGTGAGGGAGTTGGAGGAGGAGGAGGTGGACGAGGAGGTGGAAGAGGAGGAGAGAGAAGGCAGAGTGGGCACTGAGCTGAACGCGCTATCTTCATCGTCTGCATCCAGGATGGAGTGCTCGCACTGCGGAACCGGTGTCCAGGGCTGCCAGCCCGGCGCCACAGAGCAGGACTTGACCAGCGGAGGTCTCCGATCATCACTCTGCTGGCTACGGTGTGTGCAAGAGGCGTTGTGACTTCGATAGAGAGATGACGCACGTTTAAATGACAAACCCTGCAATTAGAGAGAAGCAAACACACCAGTATATGAATCAAGAGTTCACTTTTCTTCCAACAACACATAGCCCACCAAAAATAAATGAAATTGTTTTGTTTTGGTGCCCCAGAGGAAAGTCGAGCAAAAAGGAATTACCTTTGGGGGACCTCGGAAGTCCTGGATCTTCATCTCAATGTCTCTGATCCAACCACGCATGTCCTCTGGAGAGTCTGCCTACAGAGACAAGTTACCAGAAAATAAAGTCAAAAAGGGGCAGGAAGTCTTCATCTATCCTTTTATCTATAGCTCTACTGTAGTTAGAGTTTATATTACGTGTGAATGTTGATTTTATTTTTTTATTTTCTATTAGTGTTCAGGTTAGCGAAAAATGTACTGCATGTAGTTGAAAATAATTTTTCATTTTGGTATCCACACGTTCATTTTGTTTGTTTGTTTATTTCAGTTTGCTAAATGTTGGTCACGCTTCCGTTTTTCTTTTTTTCTTGCACAGATAAACATAAAATCACTCGTGCTTGCAGCTCCTCTCTCTCTCTCTCTCTCCCACTTCCCATCTTCCCCGCTGTCTCAGTCAGCTGTTCTCCCAGGGGGAGGAACAGGATGTTATTGTTGTTATGGTAACAGATGGCCGTGCCCGTTTCGCAAAAACAAACTTTTCATGCTCCTAAAAAAAGGAGCTTGTGCCACACATCGGCAGCAGAGCATTTAGGGTAAACATCTCAGAGCGCCAGGACAGATACACCTGGGACTAAAGGCATATTCTGTTCTTACACGTGTATCTAAAAACACAAACGAGGCATCTACTTCATTAATTCTGCTTTAAACTCGCACAGACATGAAAACAACGCGGACATGGACAAAGGTTCAGATGAACAGAGATTTTACCTGAATGTAGAACGTTCGGGAGCTGGTGATGATCTCAAAAAGGTTGTCTCGTAACAGCAGATCCCTGACAAGGGAAGTTAAAAATATTATCTCAAACTTAGAGTGGCTACAGAAAGGGCTCAATAGGTAAATAAGTCCTGCACTTTTGTGTTAATTCAATCCAATTTAGAAGCACCGCAAACTACACCCTCCATATTGATCATACAGATAAATTAATATCTTTCTTTCTCTGATTCAACATTATACTGAACATTATAACAGTCATGATTTAGTGCAGGACTGTTATATTAGAAGCACTTTGTTTGTGGCAAGTGAGTGTGTATTCCTTATGTATTTATATTTAGGTGAAATATACTAAATAACATCATATTATAACCATGAACTGAAGTATCATTTATAACTGCAGCTCGTTCTTAAAGGGGAACTACTGTTTTTTACAACCATGGCCTTATTTCTGGCATAAAATACGATTGTTTACTCACCCATATAACTTGTTGTTATTTGGTGTCATGCGTCAGATATTTAGATCCGTGTATATCCATATAGTGGGAGAGAGTGGGGCACCGAAACGCAGCCTCTAAATAACACATTATCTGCCGCGAAACTCGTTCATTTCACCAATATTTTGTTATGATACACTAGTGCTATTCCCCCTTGAGTCCAGAGTTAACTGCTATCATCATCAGGGGTCTGTAGATTGACCTACTAACCTCTGACCTGGATGATGTCATCTCTGAGCGCCGCACGCACCCGCGGCTTGTTTACCTGTAATTTGCTAATGCTAGTTTTTTGCAACTCGGCTGAATATTTTTCCGATTCTGAGGTTGTGGACGACGACTTTGTTTATGATGGATGTCCTTACCGTTTTGAGCCAGACTATACGGATGAGGAGCTTGTTGAAAGGAGGATGCGGAGGCAGAGAGAGGAACAGCTGGCCAAAGAACAACAAACCGCTGCACGTCCGCGAATAGATAACAGGCAACTCCAGACTCAACGGGGAATAGCACTAGCGTATCGTAACAAAATATTGGTGAAATGAACGAGTTTCGCGGCAGATAATGCGTTATTTAGTGGCTGCGTTTTGGTGCCCCAGTCACACCCACTATATGGATATTTGCTGATCTAAATATCGTCCGAATGACTCCAAATGACAACAAATTTATATGGGTGAGTAAATGATCGTAATTTATGCCAGAAATAAGGTCCAGGTTGTAAAACACAGTAGTTCCCCTTTAAGTCTTAACTCAGTTACTGTTAAATAAGTGGAAATACGATTTTAACAAGGGAGAGAATTGGATTCTTGCGTTATTACTCTTTAAAAAGTGACGGTGCATATTCAGTAATAGGAGGGTCTCTGGATAAAGTGGTTAGAAGTTTCTATGAGCACAAATAAAAAAAAAATGATAGTTGCAGTGTCTATGGAGAAAGTTACGAAACTCGTGAGTGTTTTTAAGAAAGTCTCTAGCTTGTCACTTTTTTTATACCGTTAAGGTGTGCACAGCAGCCTTTAATTTTGGATCATAAGCTGATACTAAAACCTGTGTAACAAAAGCTACTTCCTGCGCAGGACAACAAATCCAGCTAAATCTGTTGAGCACACACGTGTCCCTACTTGCAGCGCGACAAATCAAATACTGTCTGTACCTGCTCAGACCAAATGCATTCAGGTTTGTTTACGTCTATGCTCGACAACAAGATGGAGAGACGACAAAATGGTGGGAGGACCGGACTCTGATTCACGCTTGACTCACCCCGACTTCACGAGACATTCGTGGACCTTCTGAACATCCCTCAGTGGAATAGCTCGGAGGGGATCCCGATCCTGGGACATATTCAGACAAAGACAGCAGTCACGCACTGGCAATTGAGCAGGAAAACAAGAAAAAGTCTGGCTCCTCACCATCTCAGACTTGTAGTAGCTGACTGAGCTGTCATCCAGGGTGAAAAACCGCCTCTTCCAGCTCTTCCTCTGAAACACACACCACATTAGAGTTTCCATGCACAGTGTTTTTACTCAAACACAGAGTTGTTATATTTAGTCACTGGGCACTCACCACATTTCCTTGTTTAACACAGTAACCGCATCTTAGCACGCCCGGCCTGTTGCCCTTTTTCTCTCTCCCTTCTGTCTCCTCACTTTCATTCTGAAACATCACAGCCATCTTCATTATCAGTTTAGGAATCAAAGTCTATGCACGAGTCACCATGTGGTATTTCACAGTTTCACAGTTTTCTTTTTTTTTTTTCTTAAACTAAATGTTCCAAACTAATTATAAAGTTGTGGTTGTTTGCAGCAACCAGGCCGGTTTTAGCTTCCTCTGCTTTACCTGGATGGGAGTGCGCACCACTAAACCACCAATGATCTCAGTCTTGTAGGCCTGCTGTCTCTTTCCCCCCTGAGTGTCACTGATCACTGTGGTCACATCAGACCTCGGAGGATCAGGGCAAGACTTGGGAACCTATGAACAGGTGGGAAGCGAGGAGAGTTAGCAAATTAACCTCCACAGTGGTTCCCAGTAATGCAGCGGTGTTTGCCACAATGCAAAGAAAAGTGAACAGATGGAAAGTGCTGTTCATGCCGAAGGCTCGCTAGCCGTCTCCTTCACTAGCATGTACTCATTTCAATCGAGAACACTGCCCAACATTAAGAAAATGCATTACGTAATTGGAAAATTAAACAAAATTTTAATTTAAGGTTAGTTAAAACGCATAAAAAAAAAACACTCTTGAGAACCACAAGTAAAAATAAAAAATAAAACATAAGTAAAAATCTAGTAAAATAAAATAAAATAGTATGAGCAAAAACCTGCACAATAATAGAACCATCTGTCAACAGCAGCATCCACATTAATCTAGATAAAACCTCTCTGAAACATAGTAACCTTTATTGCATTAGATTACATAATTTCCTGCAGCGTGTACCCAATATAACGGCAACTGAGTCAAACAGTACATAAATGGCCTCTGCAATGTATATGTGTCAAAACTATAAACTCACTCACACTAATTGTGGCTGAAAGTACAAACTGATAAATATGTCTTTAACCACTTCATCGCGTTCTTCCTGCATTTACATCATACCGGTCCTTCTTTAGAACGCATTTTCACACATTTCATTGAGACCAAGGAAGCCGAGAAAAAAAACGGCTGAGCAGACCTCAGCTCGATGGGGAAGTGAAAGACAGAGTTAGCTTCCTGTGTCATGGTGCAGGTGAGAGAAGAAGAGAAACGCTCCTCTCTTCTCTATCACCTGCCGCCATGAGCCATCTGGATGTCGCCGGTCAATGAGGCGGAGGTCATTCCGCTGAGCATACACAAATACCATGCAAATGTGCAAACTGAATGTTGACACCTTTACCACAGTGACGTGTGTGTGTTGTCACGCGTGCACTTGCACATTCACAATTTCCTCATTCACCAACAGTATGAGAGAGTGTTTGTGGGCTGGCATTTGCACACGCCTGGGCCAAACTGGTTTGCGTCTCAGCACCGCAAATTGCAGCTTCCTGCGTTCAGGTGGAAACTAATCCCCTGGCAATCTGCTTAGTTTAGCCATTGTGTATCTGCTCCCTAGATGTCTGGTTATAAAAGCACGCATGTGTTGCACTCACCGTGATCTTGGTGGCCTTGTTGAGAGCATCTACCCACTCCCTCATATCAGCCACATCATTGGCTTGGAGGAAGTACCGCCGTGAGACTGCATTGATGACTGCAGAAAAAGAGATCAGTTCCATGAACTTCCACAAGAACCATCTTGCGTAATCTCATCACATGGGTAAATAAAACAAATGTGACTGTGTGCTACTACATTTACATGACTCGGTGTTTCCCCTAAATACTCACCAAAGCAGAACTCCGTCTTGGGCTTTTGCTTCACTGTAGCTTCACTCACCTGAAAGGAGAGGAGAGAAGAGGTGATGAAGAGAAGAGAAGAGGTGATGAAGAGAAGAGAAGAGAAGAGAAGAGAAGAGAAGAGAAGAGAAGAGAAGAGAAGAGAAGAGAAGAGGTGATGAAGAGAAGAGAAGAGAAGAGAAATATCTTTGCCGTTCTTTTTGACTGAGTGTCTAGGGAGGAGCTGTCAGCAGTACTGCAGTGCAGTGAAGCCAGATGTCATTATCTTTGGGTTACTCCGTGAGTGCACTGACATCTGGAAAACTTCACAAAGTCAGCTCCAGCTCTGTGCTGCATGTGACCGTCAGCTAGAACTGAGAGCTCTTGTGTATTTCAGAAACACTGAGAGAATTTGCATATGATTTGGGTGTATTCTGTGAATTCCTTTATGAAACATCCAGCTCTGTGTACTTCACAGGACTTGCTGTCGCCACGGCACACAGTGGAGAGAGACATGACGGAGCGCTTTACCTTAGAGATGTAGGTTAATCTCAGGCTGCCAACAAAGCTGGCTCCACTGGGCAGGTTCTGCATGCAAACACAAACAAACGGACTCATCATTGGCTCAGAGTCCAAGGTTACACAGCTTCTATTGGTCAATTTAATTTCCTCTGGCTTGTTTGTGCAAGCCTGTGTCATGCATATGTGTGGAGTACCTGAGGGTTGTCCATATACCACAGCAGATTGTTTCCCTGCGTGTCCAGGATGAAGTATCGTCTCTGGAAGCGGCAGCTGTTCTCCTTCTCCTCAATGTCAAGAAAGCCGCATACTCGGTTCAGCCGGTCCATGTACGGCATGCTGCCGCTATCACATATCACTGAGACAGGGGGACAGTTAGAAAGACAGAAACTCAGGTGAGGTGTACAGTGGGCGGCAAAATGTAAAGACGGAAGCATAAGACAGATTGAGAGAATAGAAAGGCAAAGACAGGCAGATGTGGAGGATGAATCGTCTTTCATTTAGTGTTCAAATACACACAGACACAGGAAGAAAGAGACCCACTCGCACTCAGCAGTTTTTCATGTGACGTGATTGAGGCTGAGCAGCAAACCCTGAAGCCCGAGGCTGAGCTGAGGCCCTCCACCACAGCCAAAAATTACAGACTGCGTTTAAGATCTGCACACACGCACATTTCCACTGGCCAGGGAAAAGAGAGGAGCGGGAGGGAGGGAAATAGAGGAGAGGACGAGGGGGAGAAAACCGTTGAGATCTGTTCATTAAACTGATGCCATGCATGTGAATCACTGAGCTGCTGACTGGGTCTTCAACACAATCAAGCCTCATTCAGCTCAGACACTCGGGAATGCTGATGATATTTCAATATGGTGCGTTTTCCGAAAGAATTTCATCTACGACAGACATCTCAACCTAAATGAACCCTATTTTTATTTTTTGGGGGGAGCTGGAAGGCTTACGGCTCCATTTATATTCTTGTTCTCCTTAAATTTCCTGCTAACTCTCAGTCGAAATGTTGCTTCTTTTGCGTGTCTGCGGACAAAATAGGAGCCGATCACAGTGACAAACTGCACAGATTTCATTTCATTTCTTACTCTACCAGATACGCGAAAAGGACCTGAATAGTATGTGACCACAAAGGTAATGTGGTGGTGGCTAACTAGGCCACATCTGTGGCCGATTACTATTTTTTTATATGAAGGCAAGAACAAAAATTATAATGCGACAGTCATTTCTATAAATATATAATCAGAACTGAATGACTGTCCCCTCTGCCAATACTTTTACAGGACCGTTTTGGCTAAGAAGCTTTTGAGAGATGGAAATTATCGACATTTCCATGAAACCATTCACTCACGTCACGCAACAGAGCAGAAGACAAACAAAATAAATGCCAGCACGCACACACACACAGACCCCGGTTGCATCTTCACCGTGCTGCTGGAACTCCTGCAGAACTATTTTTAAGTCAGTGGCTACGAAAATGCTTCATTTTGAAACTGCTTTGAAAAAAAAAAAAAAACTGTGGGCTGTGCTCCTGATGCATCAGCCACATACTTTTTTGCCATTGTAATAGGTCAAAGAGACAGAAACCCAGAGATTCTGAGTGTGATGGAAAAGTGAAGATGATGACAGAGAGGTCACACACACACACAAACCATTTTGGGTATCAGAAAACATCTGGGTTAACCATTACAGGGAGAAGCAGCGTTGAGGTTGTGGCATCGTTGGCAAAACTGCACCAATAAATATAAATTTCACAGTTTGTGCTGTGAGTTTTCAAGTATCTCAGGGCTGGGGTGTTGCAGGATAACAAACAAACGGCCATTAACGTCAGCAGGAAGGTACAAGGACATAACACTTTGTATAGATCACAGCAGTGATGTCGGAGTTCTTGTCTTTTACCACATCCAAGGCAGTGAACTGAAACCCACCTACACTCACTTTACACATCTGCTTTATTTGTGTTCAGATTGACAGGCTGATAGCACAAGTGTTTGAGAACACAGTCTGAAGGCAAATTACAAATTAAACATTCGAGGACTTGAAGAAAATACACAAGAATGTTTGGTTTATCTTAACTTGTGACCGCTGCTGTGAATCAGACTCCAAACCTCAGCAATTCGTCACTTCCCTGAACACGCCACAGTACTAGAGCACCTTTTCTTTTGCCTGGTAAACGTCTGCGTTTGTACTCAGACTGGACAGAGCTCTCTCCGGGGCGGCTCAAGACATTTACGATGGTTCACTTTTCCTGACTTTGAAATGTAAAACCAGCTCTTTAACAGAGCCAAAATTTGTTATGTCAATGAAAAAGCCTCACCCTCAAAATGATTATACGCTTCCTAAAGGTTTTCAGTTCTTTAAAATGTAAAAGAAATTTAGTTTTAGACTAATTTGAGGGTGCTACTTTTGTGAAAGAGTTATATGTGTATATATATTTGACATATTACGGACCAAACTATTAATACAGTTAGATTAAGTGATAATAAAAGTAACTGCAAGGGCAGCCCTGGACTGATCACTCACTTTTTGTTCACTGATTTCCAAGAACAGCTCGCCACTGTTCAACAACGTGATAAAGAGCGTGCAATTTAAAGTTTAAAAATGTGATCAAGCAGTTACTCAGCAGCACCTGACAGACGTGTTACATTTGTTCAGCTCAGATGACCCGACCTGACTCACCACATCCAACGACTCAACGGCCCTGCCACACCTACTGTACCATCCGCACACATACACAATAGCAATCACACAACACACGACCATGAGGCAACGCACACACACACACACGCAGTCACAAAGTGCCACTCGGGGCTGACTACTTACCCGCTGTGGAGAGTCGGTGTGCGCCACAGCCAGCGCCCCGCAGCGCTATGAAGCGCAGAGCAGAGAGCCGAGTTTGGTAAATACGAGCATGTTCGACAAAGTTTTTAACAACTACAACAAACAGCAGACATTTACAAGACCGGCGTCTGCGACACTCTCACACCCTCGGCTATTTGTTTGTGCGATCGGATTACAGAAGACTTGTCTTTTTTTCCGGGTTGAACGTTTTGTTATTAGAATAAACCAGCCCCGGATGTGATCTATGAGCCCTCTGTGCGCAGTCTTGTGTCGAAATTGGTTTCCTCGTCGGGACGCGTTCAACCCTTACCCCGCCCTCCCCGAAAACGGCACAGTGGACGCGCATTCAAGACAAAGCTCGACCACGTTATGTTTTGCTCGTACCACGGAGGTTGCAGGTGAAACCATGAATCCCAAATGTGACGCTGTCAGCAATTTATGCGTGTGTGGTGTCGTTTTGGAGAAGACAAAAGCGGTTCTCTTGCGTATTATGAAAATGACAATGAGTTAACTAAACCCGCTTTGCTGCTGCTGCTGCTCTTTGAGTCATTAACACAATCAGTGACTGAAACCATCAAATCTATCATCCTCCAAGCACATTGCTGCCACACTTTGAGAGGAGATCATGGTTCCCGGGAAGAGCTGACAGCCACTGAGCACAAACACACGAGCAAGCAATATTTAAACTACAAATGTCCGCTGAGATCATATGAAACCAGAAGCAGCACTCTGATGCGATTCTCTCGGGGAGAAGATGATCTGGATCATTCTGCTTTTCACCCTCGCCTCCCCACATTTTCAGTAAATATGCTAAACAAAGCAGACACACTGGAAGTCCTCATGACTGGTGTCTTAACGTCAGTCAACTCCCCAACATGCCTCTCTGATTTATTTCCTTCAAAGCTTCTTGAGGTTTTGTATAAAATGTTAAACAGTGTTGTGGTTCCAGATTCTCAGTGTCAGCAGTTTGCAGGACGGCTTCAGAGGTACCTAGATGCTCTCAGAGAAGGACGAGTCAGACTTTAGAGTCACAGCTGAAGACTCTTTAAACCACAGCTGTGGTCTGGCTGTTAATGATGACAGGGTCTTGAAGAGATGTTCGCTCGAGTCCATAAAGAGGCAACGCTATCTAGTCTGTGGATGACAGCATCAATGAAAGGCAGGTTTATTCTGTCCTTGACCAGAACCAGACGACCTGCTGTAACCCTGCTCAGCTCATCCTGAATCTGGTCCAGAAAATGAAAGGATGCCAAAGTCAAATTTATTTTTATTTAAGTGTATGTTTTAGGTGATCATTATTGTAGTGGTCTGGCCTACACTGTAGCTTCAATTGTGTATGAAAGCTGGATATATCTAGAGTACTTTACCTTGAATCTTGGGATATTTGGCCGTAAACTAAAATCCTCATCTTAGAGCATATTGGTCGTATTGTTACATCAATACAACCAGCAATCACATTAGTAACGATTATACAAGTTTTTATTGTGGAAGTGACTATTGAAACTTCAAGAGTCTTGCATATGAAATTCAGCAGTAATTCACCCACTGCCAGACTATGTGTGACAATGTTCCACTGTCATATGCCAGTTTCACTTTTGATATTTGCCACCTTTAATTTTGTTTGTGGGCAAGAAAGTCTTCCACGAAGCCTCTGCACAAGTTAAAGGTCGCCTTCAAACGACTCGAGAGTTTTGATGTGTGTTTTCTATTTTGGCAGCAAACAACTTCACATACTCTTTCTGGAAACAAAGCAATTTGCCTATCTATAGGAACAGGTTGTAAAACTGTCAAAAAGTATATCTGTATTTGCATTAAAAATAACATATGAAACATGAATTCCTATGTTTATTTGGAGCAAAATTGTACAATGTATTTGGTTACTAAAATGAAAATGCCTGTAAGTATATAGTTTACCTTAAACCTTAGAATGATACCCGTACTGATAGTTCGCCAGAAGTTTCTCGTCTTCTGCGTGTGATCATCCACCAGAGACGTGAACTCTGGATCCTCTTATTCTGAAGCCGTAGGTGATAGAGCAGATGATATCAGAGACTGCATATTTCATGGTCGTGTCAAAAGCCTCTCCTACCACAAAGGAAATAGGAAATATTTAGAATGTTTACACCCAAAATGTTGTCATCACATTTAAAAATACTTTCCAATTTCTAACTTCAACATGGTCGTGACACTCCTCAGATTTTTTTTCTTGCTGATCCTAAAGTTCTTTAGGTTAGTCATTATGAACCTCCTGATCTCTTTTCCTGTTTTACCGTTGGACCAAATGATCCCTGATTAACAAATTTCATTAACACAAAAGGCCAACAATCATTAGCTTTTTGTTTACTTAGCACTTCATTCAAACTGTATCACTGATCTTTTATTCAAACTCTTATGTACCATTAACAAGCACCTCTTTCACTGTCTTGTATCCTGCCAGGACTACACCTTTTTTAAGTACCCAAATAGAGGGTGGAGACTAATCCTCATAAGCATGCTCTTATGATATTTGGTTGCATAGCATACAGCAGACAAGGAGACAATGACGAACTGAAAACTAACTAAACAAACACCTCTCCGGCCATTTCCTCTCCTTCAGTAATGTTTTGTTGAGAGGACTCTTCTGGTCGAGCTGCTGCAGGTTATCAAGCAGGGGAAGTGGTCTGTGAAGGCATCCATCCGACAACATCGTTATACATTCACTCTGAGTGCCGTCCGGATTGTCAAAGGTGCACCCTCAGTGATTCTACTTAAATTTTACGATAGGGGCCCTAAACTGTATGTTTATTTCCCTTCGCGGGTTTCTCCGTTCAAACTGAACGTCTGACCAATCAGCTGCTGAATTGTAGCGTACCTGGACGTCTCAGCAGGCCGTAATGATCACGTGACCGCCAATACTTCCGGTGTGAAACATTTTTCTCATACAAAATAACATAAAACATTATTGCACATTATTTAGAGCTTGCTTATTAAAAATAGGCAAGGAAAGGAAAATTAATTTTTATTTATTGTTGGTGGTGATTGCTTTTTTGAGGGAAAAATATGTTTGTTTTAAATTTGACATAATTAATGAGCCCGGTGGGAGGGGCTTGCATAGGTAAAACCGCCTCCTTGAGAGCAGAGGAGTCAACAGGAGACAGAGTGAAGCTGGATGCAGAGGAGGTAAAAGTGCTCTTTCTTTATCTGTTTGGGATGACGAGCATTGCACCATAAGTTGTTAGAGTGTTTTTTGTTTTCCTGTTTGCAAACAGCAACACTGGTGTATCAGTTGTGACTTGTTATGTGTCTAATGTTAAGGTCCTTTTATGATGCCAGTGTTAGACCTAGCAGTCTTCTGTTGCAATTAAACAATGACAATAAAGACATGTTCTCTCTCTTTAATGTGTCGTTGTCGACCACATCATATGAAGAACACAGGCAAGTGTACCATCACCCAAGGACACTGCCACAGTCCATCTGATTTCCCACAAAGGAATTTAATGGTCCATCTATAAGGGCAAAATTCACAAATGCCAAAACTGGGATATGCTGATACATATAGAAAATGACCTTTGACATACTGTTAAAAGAGCAAGAAGAATGGGATACACTTTAGAAAGCAATTCAAAGACTTTCTGAGCAGCAATGGCCCCAGTCATAACGCCTACCGCAAGAGTGAGACTGAATATATAAGGGACTAGGTAAAATGTCAGGTAAGACTGATAGTGTATTAGTTTCATTCTGATACCATAACACAGTAAAGATCAAATCTTAAGTATCTGAAATCTCTATCTATGTACATGGAAAGTGAAAATATTTGCTGCACTGTTGAGTGGGCGGGCAGTGGGGAACACATCACAACAAGGAAACAGATTTTGACACAACACCAGGCCTGGGCCCTCCTCCGCGTCCTCCCTTGCTGCTCTGCTGCTGCCCCACTCACACAGGAGAAACCACAAACTGAGTTCAACAGGCCTTACTGCCTCATTTTAACCTCTGCGTTGTAACTGTAACAGCTTTTTTGATGCAGCCTTACCTAAACTTAGGGTTTTGATGAACTTTGACCTTTTTCAAAACTATAAAGTGTGTGGTATCTCTCTTCTCTGCAACTGCATGCTCTCCGTTATCTCTTTGATCGGGTGGCAGTTTGAGGTCAAATGCACAGATGCACTCAGCTGATTCATACAAAGAGCTGCAGAGGAAGGGAGGGAGGGAGTGTTAACCCGGGGTAAAAAGTGAAGCCAGCGTCATTCCAGCATCTGCCATGGGAGCCGAGTGTGCGGCAGGTGCAACATGATGTGCCAAAAGCAGCCGGTGCCAATATATAACTGAGCTCATCTGCTAAAATGTCTTAAATGTAAAGCAGATCACATAGTTTCACTTTCATTCAAGTTCAGTTATGTTTTGTCTCTTGTTCCAGGGGATTTTCTGAACTACCAAGCAGAAAACCCAATTAACTTCATCGTATTGTGCTTGCTCCTCTTTATGCCATTTTATGCCCCCATCCATTCCCCCATCCCACATCCACTAACTAATGTAAATAAAGAGAAACTGGCACTTACTGTGATGAATACAGGAAGGTTGTTTTTGTACATTTTGTTCCCCAGTTGCCGCTACTTGTCCTCTCTTTGTGCAAATAAGAAACGCTTCATGCAAATGTGCTTATGGAAAACACATCCATAAATAAGCTTTGTGGTGCAAATTGCTCAGCTCACATTCATTTGTCGATCTGACTGCAACTCATTTAGCAGCATTTGGATTTTAATTTCTTTTAGGCCGGGGAGCATTGTGATCTGTAGAAACGAGCCTTGGGTTCAGTTCTGCCAGATGTTTAACAGATGACCTCGGTGATAGATAGCATGAAGCAATGCGCTCTGAACAAAGCACTGTTTACATTTCCCTTTCAGTGTTGAAGAATAAACCTCAAAAGCAAACATCTGGCTGATGTGTTTAAAGCCATTCAGAGTGTTTTTACAGTAATGGTGATCCATGATGGCATTCGGCTTGACTACCACATACTTTAAACTTTAGCGAGGTATTATTTTTGAGTTGATTTCAAACTCCAATGTGAAATCTTAATCTGCTAAAGGAGCAACTTCAGCGTTATACGAGTTCTGTGTGAGAATATTTCCTTGCGAAGATGATAGAGCTGCAGCTCAGACTGCATGCTGCTTAAATGTATTGCTTCAGGATTGCTTCACCTTTGCAGGGAGGTGACCACACTTGAGTCTTGTGACGAAACTCCCGAGAGACTCTCAAAAGAGATCTTGAGGGAAGAACTGAACTGACCTCGGCGTTACAACACTCCTCTCTATGTCAAGTCAAGATTCTGGGCTTAAAACTTTCACATGTGGTGCTAACCTTTGCATGCACTGAAATAACAAGTCTCCACATTTACAGGAGCTGCCACGCGTTCTGCTTTCTTTCTTTTGGTAAAATTCTCTGGTTTTAAGAGGAAGTGGTTGCACGTCATATGACCTGCCTGAGGACGGAGCACTACCTTACTGATTTCATATCCTGTGGCGACTGCAGACTTGAAGTTACACGGTTGCAGGAGGAAGTCTTGAAGTTTCCACAAACTCTGTTTTTCTACGGAAAATCACAGACTGTCAGAAAGTTTTGTTTACTGCATCCTTTATGCTTCTACATCAAAACATCGACACAAAAACTGGTTTTAAAGGCCAAGGTATCAAATTTTGCACAAAGATGAACTTTGTCACGCAAAAATAAGGGTGTGATTGTATCTTTATTCAGACAACTTTGTATGCACAAGAATGAAAGAAGTGAAGCACTAAATGCATCGTTACAGATAGTTTTAAACCTTAACTTTCAGAGTTTCGGAAACCCTTGATAATGAAACAGATCAATAACGTGGTTCTATGGTGTGAAGTGAGCTGTGCACTACCCTGCAACCAGGGGACCAAAACCACACCCGGATCCCCCCCAGAGCTGCGAGTAGGTGTTCTTCACTTTGTACACATTTCTTCACCACAAATATCCTCAGGTTCATCAGTTGCTTTACAGCTTTATATCATCTGAAACTGAACATGGTGATAACCTGATAACTGAAATTTGCTAAAGTGCACACATTCACCACTCACTGAAACACACTTTATTTTCTTTCCCCCCGAGTTTCAAGCCACATGAAACTCTCTGAAGCTCAAATTCCTTTTTGATCTTGGATGTATAATATTACAAATAAAAAAAAAAAAAAGATAAAGAGGAGGCGATGAATTGTGGGTGGAAAAGAAGAGGGAGGGGGAGGTTAGAGCTGACTAAAGGCCATGCGCAGCAGCAGCACTGCGATCAGCAGAACTGGGCTGGAGGCCACAGCCCCTGTGCTGTTGTGGTGGTGATGGCTGTGACTCTTGTGGGGCCCGTTGCAGTCGTCTCCGAAGCAACACTCCATCTTGGCTCCGGAGTTTCCGCCATTAGCCTTCTCGCAGAAAGCCTTGTACGTGCACGACTTCATCACGGTGTCTGAAAGAGGGCGAGACACGCGGTTAAAGTGCTTCCAAGTGACTGTGTTCGCTTGGTATGACTCTGTGAACCAGATGAACTCCCTTGCACAGTCCCACTCCTCCTCTCTTCACACACTCAAACAGACATACACAGACGAGCGCGCAGAGGCAGTGGTTATCAGAAACTGGGATAACATCCAGCAAACTCAGAGAGGCTTACTTTATGATCCCACTCACACACATACGCTAATATGCAAACGTTTTGGTTTACTTTCGGTGCGTAGAGTATCACCAGGGCTGAAGTTTATTCTGCAACATAAGAGACTCAGAAAAATGTCTTTAGCTGCAAGGTAACAAATGGTTGCATAGATGCAATGATTTCATGAATAAACAAAAGCAACAGAGAGATTCTGTAATATGTCCCAAATAGTAATTGCTTTACTTCTGACTTTATAACCTCTTTTTGTCTATGGAAATGAGTGCTATTTTAGGCCCTACTGACTTCCTTAAACTGTGACGCCACACGAGAAGTCGGTTGTCATTGTTGTGCTGACCTCTAGTGAGGCACTTGTGCATCCAACCAAATAACACTTGTTTGTCTTGATGTGTGTGTGTGTGTGTGTGTGTGTGTGTGTGTGTTTACTCACTGGGTCCTGTGATGGTGGAGCAGGCGTCGGCGTACTGAGGACAGGAGGTGGAGCCCTGCCGGTTACAGTCTTCCTCATTGGATGCCACGCATGTGTGACATTTGAGAGCATGGCCTTCGCACACGGAACAAGAGAGAACACCTGACTTGAGACTAAGCATGTATGTTCACATGGAGGGTAAACGCATTCAGATACATATCTATATGCCCCCCACCACCACCACCCCTCCCTGTGCATCTACACAGGACACACTGAGCAGATATCTGTGCAAGTGTATGTTACGGACACATTTGCACACAATAAAAGCTGTAAAATCATTTCTGTTTAAAACTAACAACCTTAAATCAAGTTCTGTCTTAGGGTTAAATATCCGGATCTGTGTCATAGTATCACCAGCAGTCGATCCGTCTCAATCGGACAAACAAACAAACTAATAAAAAGTTAGTCTTGCGTGATAGAAACTTACTGTGACAGGCCAGAGAGATGAGCAGCAGCAGGACAAGAGCAGTCTTCATGGCAGCTGAATAATGGGTCAGTGTGTCTCCAAGAGTCCAGAGATAGAGTGAGGCGAGTCTCTGATGGAGGGGACACACGGAGGGGGTGAGGTGGAGAAGGAGGTGGTTTAGCCATGGGAAGGTGTCTGAGGGCATTAAGGTCTTATCTCCGTAATCTGCATCTATGCTGCACAGCCAGCACACTGCAGTAATTAGACTTAGACCAGTCAAGCTTTAACAGGGAGACGGTGTTACATCTCAGTCCCATCAATAACAGAAATTTGAGGTCATTTGATAGAGCCTTGATGCACAAACAACACAATGGGAATTCATGCAGCAGTCGGGACACTCAGTGAGTCTGTGCTCAACGTAATTATGAAGAACTGCAACAAGCTAAAATAATAAAAAAGAAACAATTTAGTAGAACAAATTATTTTTATTCAGGCAAATGTACACACATTCACGCCGCTTCAACAAGTGTGAGATCGCAATTTCTAATACAGGTACGAACTGTTAAACAAAGAGCAGATAATTACAAAACAGCATTTTATAAAGCAAAAACAAGAGGTAACCTGACGTTAGAGTGGCACCAACAAATAAAGTGACGGCACATGAGTAGATTTGTTTCACAAGTGGATTTAAAAAGATTATCACACCTTACATCTTTTATAACAGTGACAAGAACTTCACTGAATATTGAAAACAGTGGAGTACCAAAAATTATCTATTATATTTTTGTCTGGTTTCAGTTTTTTTTTAACCGAATGTTACTTGATTTAAATATTTGTGAATATTATAATGTATTTAGTGAGAATTTATTTTGTCGAATGTGAAGAAAATTTTATTACAATTATAGAAAAAGACAGTATTGCAAGAAGATCAGAGTCTCAATTATCATACTGGTACCAGTTCTGAATTTCCTCACTGATACCCATTGATTACAGCCCACGACTAAACACATCTAGAGTATAATGGTGTGGTCGGGAAACCATCTGTATTATGAGAAATCAAAGCAGCGACAATAAACATGCAATGAAACAAATTTATTTGTTCAGTAACTAGTGCACTGCTGTAGATTACAGGCATGAGGGATCACATTGTCATCACACATAAGCAACAGACGGCAGCTCTTCAAATCCTGTTGTCTCATGGTAAGAGGTAAATGTGATTAGTGGACACTCAGTATATAATAATGTTAAATATCTTCAGTCAAAATATAGAGTCACTGTGTCTTACTGTTTTCCAGTTGTTCACAACTGTTAACACACTATAGTTAACATACAGTGGTGGTCCTTGTTACACAACATTGAAGTGACTCTGTGATGATTTAGTGGATCGGACAAAACGGTGCTGACAGGAAAAAGTCAATGATTGTCATGTTATTACATGTCTCTGTGACTGATAAACAATCTGCAGCTATGTGAATTGTCAATAATCCCAAATGGACCACACTGTAAACCAGATAAAGGAAAATCACTTGTAGCTCAATTTCAGTGTCACTCCTGAACAAACCAAGGCCTCTGAGGTCTACGCTCTTTCCCCAAACAATCCTAAATCCAGTTCTTGTGCAGTTTTATTTTAAACATGACCTCATTCTGCCCCAAACAATACCCCTGAGCTCTTCTCTTTCAGAATAAAATCTGTTTACTCTGTAGAAAAATACATCTAATGGATTGTTGCTTTAATATAAAATAATCCTTGTCAGTCGTCCATCAGTGTGCAAGTCCAACCTTCAAAACAAACCTGCAGTCAATCTGATGTCATCCTGCAGGAGGAGTTATCTGTTAAGCTGATGGGAATTTAAGTTGAGCAACCAGTAGGTTGTTTTTCCACTGGTGTGATGGACAAAAGCACAAAGGGGCCCCAGATGGCCTCGCAATGGGCACAAGATGCAAAAGAAGTGATCACATATAATTAACATGTACAGAAAGCTCCGGTCACATGTAGTGCAACTGTAGAATACAGGAAGTTACTTCTGTACACAAGCCGGCTCTGAGATGCACGATGGGAACAGGGTACGAGAGCTGCTTCTTGGCTGGGGGCATGCACAGGGCATCTCTGCAGGCGGTAGGCAGGGCCGGAGGGGCGGTAGTGTCTTATTCCCATTATACAACAACCTCAGTCTATTCTTCCCATTTTGGCAATCAGCTCATCACAGATCTTTGTGAGTTCCTCAATCTCTTGATTCTGTTAAAAATAGAAGAGGTACATAAAATCTGCACTGACAATGCATTACATTACATTTCTTGTACTGCAGCATGATGGGAACGAGTTTTACCTTCTGCTGCAGGGCTTGTTCCAGAGACTCGTTCTTCATCTGCTCCTTCCTCAGGCTGGCTGTCAGCGCCATGTTCTCTGAGCCTGCCTTAGCACGCACCTGAGCGATCTCCTCATTAGCCCTGAGAGATTCATGGAAATTAACACGCATTCAATACGACAGCGAATCTTTAAAACTGAAACACTTTCCGGTTTAACCTCCTCATACTTGTCTAGTTTCTCCTCAGCGTGCAGTTTTAGTGTCTGGTATCTCTGCTCCTCCTGCTTGACTCTGGCCAGATACTCCTGAGCACATTTCTTCAGCACCTCTTCATTCTGTATGAGGAAACAAATCAAACACGACATTGTTTGTCAGCCACACCTTCACAGAATGAAAGCAGTGTTGTTCACCTGTCACTCTTTCACATACATTTGTACCCGTGTGTTATCCTAATATTCTAACCTTTGGTCTTACACTGTGGTAATTCTCACTGGTAACCCCTTCTCCTTGTAATGTTACTGACTTCCTACGTTTATTCCTAGAGGCTGCCCGGGATAACCACAGCTGTCTCTCCATACATAAACAGCTGCTCTGAGGCAGCTCAGGGTCAAGATTTGGGCATGAACTCCTTTAATCAATGGGCTTTTGTGTGGTGTTTGTCAAGAGAGCGAACAATGTTTGAGGGCTAGGTTCATTGAGTGGCTTTCCATCTAAACCCCCGTTACTGTTCTTACGACCACTGCCCTCAATCACCTTATTCCGACCTTAATCTTTATACAACCCTTTAATTTGTGCTCCTATCAGCCAGTCACCTCAGCACGTGGAATTCACACTTCCTGCTTGTATTTATCTAGACATGAACTTGTCCCAGCACTGCTTACTTTCTTAAAACCCTCGAGGGTGCTCTTCATGTTTTCGTAACGGCGAAACACGTCAGAAAGAGAGCGCTCCACCGAGTTCAGGTCGGCCAAGGCGGCTTCCTTCTCCATCGTCACTGCATGCAAAGCCTTCTGGGAGCTCATGGTGTTGCGCTGCTCGTCCTCTGATTGAAGAAGAAGACATTATTGTGTACTATTAAATAATTAATCTCTTATAATAGAGCGGGGGGAAATTCAAAAATATCATTGTAAAAGAAAGAAATCCGATTACATCCAACAACCCGTGAAATAGATGATTACACGGAAGTAACACAAGTCTTTTCTACATCCCTGACCCCACAGTTTAAATGATTTGGTGGATTTCAGCTGAAAACATTTCTACTCACCAATCATCTGAGCAATCGTCTTCTCATATTCTGCAACAACCTTCCTGTAGAAAGACACAATAAATGCTGTTCTTTAGAGATAACATTTCATATTACGTAATAATTTCCAACACAGTGACCAGTTCAGGCTGTCAAAACCACACTCTCATGGTGATCATCCATTCTCCATGAGACCTGAGTGAGATCATGCGGCATCATGTTCTCTAACCTCATCTCCTCGACTTGCTGTCTGCAGTCCTCGTACTTTTTCTTCCATTCGTTGGCTTCAGCCTCTTTAGTGATTATCTGAAAGGAGACCATGTTAGTTCACTACACAATCTACTGCTAACATTCAACATGTTTGATGTGTGCCATACGAGTGTGTACCTCCTCCCTGATGAGGGTCAGGACTGCCTGCTTTTCCGCCTCACTGATGCAGATGGAATCCAAGACCTGACTTCCCGTTTTCTGCATTTCACTTCCCTCTGGTTTGTTCTTCAGTTTGCACGTGTCTTCATACTGCTGAGAGCAGAAGGAAATCAGTCACGGCCTATTTGTTTTGTTTTTTTCTTGTACACCCAGTAAAAAATAAGGGGTTTAACCCGCCAAGCTTCTTAAGAATTTACAAGGTATTTATGACAAAAACAGTCTCGATTTAATTTTATGGCAAATACTGCCATAAAATCTCTCTAAAGTTTGATTTTAATTTTGTGTCCCCTAAAGTTTTTGGTACCTTCTCATATTTTCATACAAATTTGCATAATTTCCTGTTTATTTAATTCCAAAAAGTCCCTCTCCTTTCCTTCCTCATCTTTCATTTCATACCCGTCATGCCTTTCGATTAGCGTTCTTACATATGTCATCCTCCTTCTGCTCCTCCTTGTGTCTCTCTCCTCTCTCATTTTGTCCTTTGTGGGATTATGACAGTCATATTCTAATCTCCTGAATGATAATCTAAATCCATCTGTCACCTGAGCAGATGAACATGGTGGCACCTGCTGCCCTACAGCACGCTACAGTCATGGTATCAGACAGCTGATCAGATGGCTCTAAACCCAAAACTGGGCAGTTAATTAAACCTCACAACAACAACACTTTATGTTTTTTTATTTCTAGTCACTCATGTGTATGTGATGAAACAAATGGAGGTGAAAGTGCCATGTTACCATGACATTGATGTGTTATGCTGGAACAAGCTTAGACTTGTCAAAGCTGCTTTCATCAGGTGACAGTTCAGTTTGAATATTAAAAGAGTGTTTCAGCTCCATCTAGTGGTCACTGGTGGGATCATTAGAAACAAATCTATACACATGACAAACTAATCACTGTTTCTCGCCTTTGTACATACAGCAGATGCAAGGAAAACTAATTCTGTGGTCAAACGTGATAATAACTCACCACAGAGCAGCAGTCAGAAACCTCAGGCTTGGAAGTCACACTGCAGTCTTGGGCTGTAGGAAAACAATGAAGTCATGTTAAGAATGACTTTAATACAGTTCATCAATGTGAAAAGCAAGCGCATGAAAGGAAAATATTAAAATATCTAAATAAAACTTTGTATTTCATCTCTTTGAAGAAAAAGTCTTAAAATAAGTGTTTTCATTAAGACTGAATCTTTAAGCTTTAGTCTTGATATGATCCCACCCATTAATTTTGACTTTATGATAGATAGATAGATAGATAGATAGATAGATAGATAGATAGAAATTCAGGATAAAACACACACTTCTTCTTGTAATTACATATTACAAGAAGTTCATACTTTAAACCTACATAATCATCAGCTCAATAAATCTTTGTCTTCCCACTAATTCATGCATTTGGGATCTATAAATCCAAAGCTACTAGATTTGATGCACAAGTATTCAAAATAACCGTCTCCAATAACTGATGTTGGATATTACTATAAATTATTCAAGTAATATCTACATCTTATTCCAAAGACAAACATATTTAAATAGGTATTCAGTCATAAGTCTGTGCAAATTAGGCTTGTTTAAGTTGTCGGTTGGACTGGCCTTTAGTCCTGCTCGGACATCCAAACCTTAAATCAGTTTAGTTTGAAAATAATCAATTTTATTTTATTTTATTTTTTATTTTTTTTACTTACTACACATCTCAGCTCAAACAAACACAGTAAACCAAACACCAACTCCTCTAAACATGTGAAGTTTCTTTTTGCCTGTGACTCACAATGCAGCACAAAACAACATGTAAAGTTAATGATTAATGTGTGTGTCTGCGCGACCTTGTTACTGTCCAGTATTGACTGACTGTGGCTGACTGTTTGCCCACAGGGAAAACAAAGTGTCAGGACATAACCTTATCTGATCTCGGTACAGTAGAGCCCTTCACTATGTAAATAAATAACTGAATTCACTGAGTAATAACTGAAATATTCACTGTTGTAACTGTGTATACAAGACAACTAAACAAGTATCAGTATCAGTTAAATAAATCTTTAACTGACACTTTTACTCACCGTTGTGGTCCTTTTCTGGTTTGACCCCGACACTGCTCGCCAACTTCTCCTCGTCTGTGGCGTGGCCTCCATGATGGTCATCCTTCAACGGGAAAAAAGGTTAATCATCCACACTGACTGTATGTTGTTCTCAAGGGCTAATGCTGTCTCATGAGTCAGAGGACAACTAAAGAGCAGAAATGTGTTCAGTGCTTACCTGTCCACCTGCATCCTTCTGCATCGACTGGCTCTGCTTTACTTTACATGAGTTCCTGAGGGTGAAGGTCAATAACAACATCAGTGTTGACACAGGCCAGATCAGGTAAGATGTAACGTGTACATGTGGACAGGTGTAATGATGAGAAGAGAAAGGAGGAAACATGGAAAGCCTTACAACAGGACCACATAACTCTGCTTTGTGTGTGCTGAGCTTGCATGCTCTGTTAAAAGTGCTGAATTACGCAGAATATAAAGCAGATTAATGAAGGCGTTCGCCAAACTGAAAATAAGAGAAAGAACATTTGCACAGAGCATTAAAGGGAATTATAGGGTTTCCTCTAAAGCTTACTCCCTTCTACTTAGTAATTATGTTCCTCACGCTTTCTTTCCACCCTCACTTTATGTTTGAGGGTGTATTTTTTTTACGTTGGTTGCATGTATTAAGAACAGAAATAAGTGCAGATGTAAAACACACACACACACATTTCTGCACACACAGTTATGCAGTACTTACAACAGAACACAGAGGAAATGGACTTGCTCAGCAGTCCTGATGCCACACAGAGAGAAGGGAAACATAATGACAGGTTTTGGGAGGAAAAGGAAGGAAAGACATAGGAGAGGATGGGACAGGGGTTAGGTTGAACACAAGGTGAGTGTAGGGGTTTATTATAGTTTAGCAAACCAAAAAAGAAGAAGAAGAAGAAGAAGAAAGCTATCCCAAAACTAGACCATTGTCACCATGAAATAAATGAAATAAAAACTGGATTTAACTGAAACTGGAGACATTTAAATCTGTTGAATAAAGCAATATACTGGATCATATTACCATCCAATATTTTCTTTGATTGAGGTGATGAGAGGGTCCATCCGAAAAATAACTATAAAAAAATGTTTATTCATCTTATGAAATAGACCATCTTGTTATGTGCTGACTTGTACCACAAACTATATCATCTGAAATTATCAGTCAGGACTGTTATGTTAGAATACATTTGTTTTCACTAGTGTACCTAATGTTTTGGCAAGTTAGTCCAGCTATAGATGTAAATTTGCTTAGTGTACTTTTTACGAAAAGCTAGGTATTACAAAGTAGGCTTGCATGTAATTCTTCCTATGTCAACAGAGATAATAGAGATGTAGCTTAGAAAACAAACCACAAGAGGGCGCTGTTTGATATTTTAACTCCTTACTCAAAACATTCTGCCTGCAAACACTGATTAATTTATCAAAAATACTGTTAATGCCAGCCTAAAATATCCAGCCTAATCTAAATTAATATCTATACAGATGCAAAGCAGGTGTGAACTTGGTTGTCAACAACCAAGAGTTGGCTGAAAGCTGTCTCTTGAGTGAACCCACATTATAAGCATTGTCTGAATGTGTTATTATGATTTAATGTCTAAACCCAAGCTGATATAGTACTTTGTCTAAAATGAACAACTATAATAAACACTATAATAAGACAGATGTAAGGGGAATGAATGTGTATGGGAGAAACAACATCTGACAGAGCTTTTCAAGATACAAAACAGGCCTCTGCTGATTGTTAAAATGGGAAACACTTTGATCACTACAGATTCATTGTGCACAATAGCAGCATTCACGATTACTGTTCCCAGCGGCCATTAAAAGAGAAGCGTTTGTTAAGCTTGAAAATCTGTGAGTCATTTTAGCTCAGCTTCAGCCTGTGTGTAGCTGTGGCCGCAGACTGGAACGAGGGTGATTGTGATTGATGACTGGGGAGGACTGGCCTTTGTGTGCGCTCTACTCACGAGATAATTGCGTTGTTGGTGTCACAGATCACTTTTGTGTTGCCGTTGAGCAAATCAGCGTCCACACAAATGTCATGATTTAGGCTCAGGTTTGAGTCCGGGCTGGAGTCAGACATCACTGGGGCCTCGTCATCTACCTCTGTAGGATCAGGTTTGTTCAGTGAGGAGAGGACAGGCAGTGATGGGGGCCGGAGAGCCTGGGACGTTGGGCTGGATGGGGAGAGGGTTTCTCCAGGAACAGGCTTGTTGCTCAGGGTCAGATTGAGGTTCTGATCCAAACTGAAGCTGTTCTTATTAGGTACGGAGTCTGTAAGGTTGTTCAGAGAATCGACCTCTTGAGGCGGAGCTGTAAAGAAGAAAAGTAAGTAGGTTTATATTGCATCAGTAAAAACACAAGGCAACAGACAAAGAACACAAACATAGAAATAATAAAAAGAGAAAAACAACATAATAGTTACATTAAGCAACAGGAAGTTACAGAAATTCTAGTCTAAACAGGTCGATCTTCTACAACCACCAATCCTGATCAGACTTCAGTGACAGATGGCTACAGGAGAGCTCTACTGAGTGACCCTAAAAGCTGCAAATGAATTGTATAATTAAAAGATCTATATCACATAAGAGCACTTAGAGAAACGGTTCTTAACCTTTGTTCAGTACTGTCTTTAAACTATTTTTATTTTGGTAAGTACACCCTGACCAATGCAGAACAATTTATTTTAGCTGGGACAATCCATAACAAATAAAACAATAAGTTGGTGAGGAGTCGGTGTTTGGTCTTTAGTGATACCTTGGAACAGGAAAGAGAAGTAAGTAAAGGACCGGGTTTGCCGCGGCCAAAAGAGGAACTTGATGACGAGTAGTTTTATTAAATACTTTTATTTATGTCACTGCTGTTAAACCCACAGACCGGACATTTTTCAGCCCTCAAGCTAGCTTTTAACTGAGTAGGTTGTGTAATGCTTTTTTTTTGTGCCTTCTGTGGCAAAAAACAATGAGAGTGACCCAAAACTGTTAAAAGCCCACATGACACTCCTTGATGGCAGCAGCCAGCCCCAGCAGGATGCAGCCTGACACAGGCACACGCACAAAAACGGTTTAGGAAAAAATAAAAAATAAAAAAAACATGAAAGACAGCACAAGGTGTTGACCTGGCCTCCAAATTCACTAGATACCAAACCGATCAAGTATCTGTGGGATGAACTGGAACAAGCCTGATCCACAGAGGCCCCTCCCCTCAACCCATAGGACCCAAAGGCCCCCACTAACAACACTCTGTTGGCAGACACCGCAGGACACCCTCAGAAGACCCATGTCCATTCTCTGATGAGTCACAACTGTTTTGGAGGCACAAGGAAGACCGACACAATATTAGATTAGGTCATAATGTTATGCCTGATCGGTGTATAGTAGGAAAAGAGAAGAGGACCCTGTGCAGAACCTTGTGATACACCACAAAACAGCGTTTCAGACAAGGACACATAGTGACTGTCAGAAAGGTGATAAAGGCACCTTTCTCTGTTCGTGAACCACAGCTACACAGGCCTTGATTTGAGTGATTGATAAAACCTCTGCTTCTAGCGTTGGAGCACTTAAAATGGCGGCTGGCTTCCTCTCAGAACACTTCACTTCCTGTGTCCTCATACATCCCATTCACAGCAAGCTAACGAGCACAGCAGCAGGCTGGTCTCCGTTGAGTCAGATCGCCGCTGAAACACAGGCATCTCTATCACTGAATCCCCCCCCCCCACTCCCTCCCAAAAATAATCTCTCCTGTATTTCTTTTTAGCGAGCACACTACATGAATGGAGTCGCTGTGGTTTCACCTCGGGTGGGTAAAACTTTCTCACATCGTTTGTCATCAACAAAAACTGACGTGCGAGTTATCACATCACACAGCCAGTTAATGGTTCTGCATGAAATCTGGGTACTTTTAGACACACGCCCTTTAGAGACAAGGAACAGATGTAGAGGAACCACACCCGGTCATACAGAGTACACACCACCACGTGGCCTAGCAACAAAAATAACGTCAGGCTTTATTACAGTTTCACTACTCAACAAAAATAAAGGGGAGAGGGGGAAGCAAGACAGAGTGCGTAGAGAAGTAGGCACAAGTACACACATTGTTGTGTAAGGATGCATCTACATATTTGTTGAAAGGTACATACACTTAGATTGTGGTTGTCATTTCAGTTTTGTAATTATAGGGTATCGGTTTGTGCAGACAGTCATCTTTTATTTATGAAACTAACCCAGATTTTATACCATTTCGTAGCATGTGACTGATTTTACATAAAAAGGAGACAGTCAACGTCTGTGAAGTGGAATCAATAATAAACACATTAATCTCTCTGTTTTCCGGCGTCTCATACACTGTGGTCAAAACAAATGAAATTCCAAAAGGTTGAGACATGCAAACCACACAGACCAATTGTATCCCAGCACTCCAGCAGTAGATTGCTTATTAAATGAATTACTTCTAATAATTGCTTTAGAGAATGTATTTTATGTTTGCAAACAAAATGTACTTTGGATTATTTGTCACTGTGGTAATGTGTAATACTTGTGTGTCTGTGCGGGTGAAAGCAGGACAGCTGGAGGAGTGTGTGTGTCTGTTGTAGTGGGCCCTTTTTGGCAGCTTCAGAAAGAGGAAATTCAACTACCACATATTTTATTTGGAAGCCTAACCAAAGAGATTTCATTTAGATTTCTAATTACCTTTGATATACATACTCCGGGTCGTATGCCAATCCGAGATCTGATACTTTAAGCAACCTGATGTTCCCAGTATTGAGTTATGTAAAAAATAACAGTCCAAATTTAATTTAGATTTAATTCAAAGGCATTAGTGTAATTACTGCTGCTGCGGTGATAGTAGTGCCAGTTCACCCAAACTACAAAGGACAGATTGGAGGAAAGTAAAAAATATATTTGTATGGAGTAATCATGATGTGATTAGAAGTGGCGTCTCAATACCTTTTTTATTTGAAGCAACAAAGATAACACTGCTGTTTTAGTAAAAACTGACATCCATGATCTCATTTTAGTGAGAAAAGCATTTTTTTTTCTGCATGCGAACTGTCCAACCTCACTCAGTCCTGATCTAGATCTGACCTGTTTGTATTGTAAACTCTTCAGGCTGAATATGGGTTATGTATTGTTAGAACAGTGTCAGGTCAAATGCTGATATGGTGACTGAGCTTTAGCGCAAATAATTTATCTGTTGTTACATTAAAAAACACCGTTACAGCAGTGATATACAGGTGCAACAAAGCCCACTTTCAACCACACCGAATCACTGCCAACAGTGATCCTGCTGCAGGGAAAACTTCCCTTTCAACATTGTGTTAAGTCATATCCCTCTCAGACTGACATCATCATGAGTTAAACCTGCTTTTCTGTCTGGCTGAACCTGAATCAGTCAACCGTCCTCTCGGCCTCGGTTTTATCAGGAAAGTGTCTCAGCTGCAGACTGAAGTCTCTCTGTCGACAACCAGGAGTTGGGTGAAAGCTGGCTCTTGAGTGGATCTACATTATAAGCACTGTCTGAAAGTCTTATTACTCTTTAAAGTCTAAACCCAAACTGACATAGTACTTTATCTAATATGAATACAGTGTCATTTTGGCAAGATTAATTAATTATATAGGAAATATCTGATCAGAGTAACAAGAAAACAAGATTATCAATCTGACAGGAGGTTAGGTATCTGCTTTTAGTAGTCCAATGTTGACATGGTACACACATTTTGTCAGAATATCTAATATCACTGTTCATATATGACAAATTATAAGCGCACTGAGTAATCTAAACATCTGTCTCACCTGTGTGGTTGGAGTTGTCCAGCTGGCCCAGCAGCTTCACAACACCAGGAGACTCGGACTCTGGAGTCCCGAAGGTCCCCTCAGAGTCCGAACTGCGGGAGAGAGGAATGAACAGATTTATTTTATGTCCGTGATCGAAGGAATATTTAATTTGAAAGACGAAAAAAGGCTGAACTGGCTGGGACTGTCTGAAAAGATGGCGACAGGGGTCCGCCTAGTGCCAGTGTTGTGGGACACCACGGAAAAACTAAGGCCACAAACATCCGTTTGCTTTGTCACAGCCTTTAGAGATATTATCTGGAACTAATGACGGACTCTGGAGTTTGAAAATGTGCTGAAACTGAGAAAAAGTACTTCCAAAAAACTGCAACCCTAAACTCACGTAGGGATTTGTGGGGCATGTGATACAAAACAAATCACATTGCCTTGTTTAGAGCTATAAAAAGAGTTTCAAACAACAGTGTACTGTCTTTAATAACAAAGAGGCATTCAAAATGCTGTTCTTGTCTACATTAACAACATGTACAGTGAGTATGCTACACACAGTTAACCAATAATCTACGTAAAGCTACGAAGGCTCATGTGTTGCAGTGTCAAAGTTATTCTAACAAATAACAAATGGCTTTCCAATATTCTCTGTTTTCTCAGAGTGACATTAAACCAACAGCTTAAATTCAAAGAAGCTCAAAATAAACAAACTGCTTTTATTTCAAAGGAAGTGAGAGGAAGGGAGAGGAGAGGAAGTGAAGCCCTAGAAGGCCACCTGCATCCTTTGCTCCTGAATAAGGACACACTGCCTCCCACAACAGTAACTCACACACATAAACACACACACAGTCTTTCGGTGTGCTCTGTCAGCTGCCTAGACACCCAGCCCAAATTTATTTCCAAACTGTGGAGAGACAAAAAGGAGGGGGAGACACATCCACAGCGAGGGTTTTTGTGCGTGTGCCCGTTCCCAGCCACTTGAACGCACATCAAAACGTCCGCGCTCTAATGAAAACCAGCACAAGGAGGAACACACAGCTCACAGTGCCAATACCCAACCGCACTCCATCTCTGATAACAAGCTCACACAAACACATTCAAACAGTCTGGGGCCCTATACGACACCACCATCCAGAGCTAATCCTAATATACATACCCACCCCCCACCCTATGGCAGCACACACACACACAGTGAATCACATCCCAGTGATGGCCCCAACGGCTGCAATCTTGGATGGTTACTTAGAAACTAGAAATGGACAGATAAAAAAAGACGAAAGCTGTGTCTTTTTCCCCTCCTCCCCCGCCTTTCAGAAACTGTTCCCAAACTGCTAAGGAGCGCTCTCGTACACACACAAACACACACACACAAATAAAAACAGGCCTACTTAATTACACAGTCATATCCTTGGCAAGGAAACCGGATGGTAAACAAAATGAATAAAACAGTACTTTGAGTGCCAGTATTTTGACTGAGGATCTGTTTTTAGAGAGCGACAGCATAGGAAAGAGTCTGAGATTATACCACAGCATCCGTCAGTTTATCTGAGAGTGTGTATATATCCACCACCTGTCAGTATGACTCAGGGGAATCTGCCTCCATCCCACAAACACCCACACCCTCAATACATTTTCAGGAGTACAAGTGGTACCACAAAGCCTCTATCTCTGATTTTATTCCTCGGACACAACTAGCTATGTGCTCGTCCCTCACTTTCACATGCACACTGTAATATCTGCTCCGAGCCTTCTTACTTGTCCTCTCTGTCATCCTTTGCTCTGGGCTGCCCATCGTCTCCTGGACCTCCAGTCACTGCTGACCACGTCCATTTGGCCCACTGGACGGGAGACAACCAGGACATCCCTGCAGCACGTCTAATTTAGAGGTAAACTTCCTCTTCCTCCCGATCAGTTTAGACTCTCGTTGCTGTCAAACTAACTGGAAATGTGGCGACCTTCCTGCGCTCCTCCGTTTCTGGCTGTCGAAAATGAGACGTCGATTTGTCTTTCTGATGTTCTCCTTTCTTGCTTTTTATACGGCTGTTTCACTTCCTCCTCTTGCTCAGAGGCTTAGCCTTCCCATCCTGCTCTTCTGCTGTTGTTGACGCTCGTGCGAGAGAGAGAGAGAGAGAGAGAGAGAAACGTGTCTCACAGTGCTGCAGCTGCTTCTGCTGCCGCTTTGCTCGCCACAGCACTGACTCACACAGTAGTGCAGATTACCAGAGCATCAGTAGTCACTCCCCTCTCTGCTCCCCTCCTTCTCCCTTTCTGTCTGGGAGGACGATCAGCTGGTTAACAGACATCGGCTTGCCCTGCTCCCACGTGTTTGTGAACTCGCTCGCTAGCTCTCAGGAGTTTGCCTCTCCCCTCCCCGGCTCTTTCAGGGTTTGACAATTGTGAGGGAGGAGAGGGGGAGAGGGGGGAGAGGAGAGGCAAAGCTTCCTGTTTTAAGAAGCCAGAAGGCTCTGTTTTCACTGAGACGGATTACCAGACGTTTGTGTCTCCACAGTGAAGAATGGACGAGGTGTAGAAAAATATAAAATATACATTATAATACTGTAAAGCCCTTATTGTCTCCATTTTCAGTTACTAAACAACATCAGTTTCCCTTCGTTTCTGTGGACTGTGGTAGTGATCCCGTGCAGTAAGTGACTGAGCAGTTGCTGACTAAGAATACTGTGTTTATATATATGTATATATAATAGACACAGGTAGATAACATTTAATCTGCCATTAGTGCCTCGATGTGTCACCAGACCTACAGAGGATCTATTGATCACTGAAAATATTCAGGCCAGACAGAAATCGAATCAATAGAGCAAACCTAGATTCAGCAGTAACGATGTGAGCTACCCTTCACACTGGCAGATAAGTCATTTAGATGAAAGCTCTCATCACTGCTGCTCACACATGAGGTGGGTCATGGCTTATGTAACTCTAAGTCCAGGCTTTCACATTTATACATCCCTCTCCCACACAGGGTATCTAGGCCAGATGAGACGTGTTCTGTGAAAAAACATGGACCATAACTAATCTAATTACAAGAAGACGGCTCAGTTACTGTAAAAAACGGTCCAAGGGTGGTGGAAAAACAAGGAGTAAAGACGTTTCAGTTTTTATTTGCGCTTTGAGGAAGCTTCCCTGCTGTTTACTGCTCACACATGAAACACGTGGAGGAAAGACAGAAGCTCTTTTATCAGCTGGTCCGCAGACACACACAAGGATACAGAATAGAAAGCATGCACCAGCGCAAACATAATCTTACACGGTGGTGAGCACAGAGAAAGAGGCCCTGTTCAATCTACGGCAGGCGGACAGAGACACTCAACAAATTAGGAGCACGGCAGATAAAGCAGCATTTATTAAAATGGAGGAGGGAGACAATAAGGAGATAATAATGAGAGTGTTTTGAATATGAAAGGGAAAGAAAGTGAGTTTTGGGCAAGACTAGAATGTCAAACATGTGTTTGTGTTTTTTTTTAGCATTCCTAAGACCGTCTCCTTTCCCTCCTTTGTTTCTTTGTCTGTCAGTCACAACAGCCGAGAGGAAAAACCTGTCTGTCTCAATGAGGAAGATCTGCTCAAAGCTAATAAAGCCCCTCAAGCAGCACACTAAAAACGTAAAGGACATCCTGTATTGCACAAACTATTTACCCTGCTACACCCTTAAGCTGTAAAACTTGACTGAGGACACAGGAAAAAAAATGGCAGGGATGGAAAGGGAATAAAACTGACTCTCGTGAGACAGAGAGGAAGAAAACAGAGGGAAGAGAATCAGCTCTTACGTAATACCTTGTAACCACAAATAGCACACGCAGTTACAGTGGTAAAAACCCACACATACATGCGGCCATACATGATCTAGCGCTGCCGCCTTAGCACACACAGTATGGCAGATTAAACAGACGCATTACATCAAACACACTCGGCCCCCCGGTTATTATTACATGCTGACAACTAATCCGGCAAGAATCCTCATCTTTAATCATCAATTAGTTTTTGACTGATAGCAGCATGTGTGGGTATGAGCTAAGAATAAATCGACCATGATGGACATGTCTGCGAGTCACAACAGAGCTGATGTGGTACTGGTTGAGATAACCGTGTGTGTGTGTGTGTGTGTGTATGCAGTGCAAGGGCATTAGAGAGGCGTCTCAACTATCACAGACTGTTGATCTCAATCCGCTGCAAGATCATTTTACAGTTTGCTAGTCTGAACCTCAACATTTCCTCTCTACCAACTCTTGGGTTCATTATAAGACACTGTAAAAAAAATAATTAATTACATTTACTTTATATTTGCTGTGAATATTCATGCTGCTTTCACTACTGAGCAGACTGCAGTGGGAACCGGGCCAGCGGTGTCAAAGCCAGTGATGTCTACATTAGAAGCTATACTGTATATTGATTTGTGTATTTATATGTTTTTACATGTGTTCTGTCTTTCACCTGACTGCAAGAGAAAATGAAGTTAAGCTACAGCTGCGCCACATTTGTTAAGGACATTCAAGCCTCAATGTTATAACAACCTTCAATCCTCTGCGCCACCCTCAAGACAAACTTTACGTTTTTATCCCCCACAATAGAGAATAACAAGATGTCAGTGTATTCTGTCCAACGTTTTCATGTTGCGGAGCGTAATTGCAGCTTTCATCCCTTTAATTTTAGACTTAGAGCCAGTCCCGTCTGAATTAGAGGTTACAATCGACCGACTGTACAAAACGCTGTCGAGAAAGCTTTTGTTTGATCAACATTTACACAGCATAGGTCTCACAGAGAAGCATAATCATTCCAGCTGTTACAGTGTTAATGCTCCCGTTCATGTGCCTAAATACAAACCCTAAACATTTCCCAAAGGGAATGCCGTAAATACCAGATACTTGATCCTCTCTGATGGAAACTCAAAAAACCCTTGAGATGAACTGACTTTATGAATGAAGTACTGTACACCAACGCTTTTACACATGACCACATCCCATGTCTCGCATGAATAAACTGATTAATGAACCAGCTAGCTTGCTGTCTGTGTCTGTGTGTAACAACCAATAATATGGCTGGGGTTTATACGTTGTCTTATTGTGTGATTTGGCTCCATCTAGTGGCTGTTGTTGAACCCACATCCCTCACGTCATTAAAATGAATCAAAACAAAAAACAGCAGCCCCTACATTCAGACTCCTCTTCAATTATACAAACCCAGGATGAAAAAGCAAAGAAGACAAAAGAGGCGGAGGGAAGATGAACGATGTGTGGGAGAAAGCCAGGGAGATAAATAACAAATCTGACATCACCTTCTAGACCTTAACCCATTCAGGCCTAAATACTCTTCTGTAAACCCCCTCTCAAAACCTGAGGTTCTTCAAAATATGTCAACGCTTACTAAAACCTTAATTTCTCAGGCTCTGTAGCAGATAAAAACATGAGATAAAAAGCATTTTACAGCTTACTTCTTTGGCTTTCAACTTAACTGACTTGCTAGGGCATAATCTTCAAATGCATTTTTTTTTAAAAATCAATAAACACCAAACATTTTTAAAATTTTGAAAATCAGTAAAGATCTATTTTTCCAATTACTTCGTCAATATCACTTCCTTCCCTTGAGTCAGCCATGACGGATCGCTAGCACGGTGTTTAAAATTTTCGACCAAAACATACTCCACGTGTAGGCTTATTTCGACCAATCACAAAGCGTTTTATTAGTCACATGAGTTTAAAAAAAATCTCTAAGCATCTCTGTCACTCACCTCAAGAATATTTCAGCCAATCACAGTGCATATAATTGGCCATGTGCCTCGAAAAAGACGACAACGCTCAAAATGATGCGTTTGCCGGTCTTAATGGGTTAAACAGAGTTGACAGGATTTCTGGTTTCACCATGGCAACCATTTGGGAAGAAGTCACAAGCGAATAACACTAAGAAAACATCCTTAAAGACAAATTCATTATCATGGCACCTGTCAAAGGCTGCTATGTATATTAGGCAGCAAGAGAACAATTTTTCCTCAAAGTGGATGTTAGAAGCAGGACAAATTGGCAAGTGGAAGGACTTGACTGACTCTGACATGGACCACATTGTGATGGTCACAATGGGTCAGAGTATCTCTAAATCTCTGCAAAACAAAAAACAAAAAAAAAAAACAGTTAATGGTGGCTATGATAAAGGTTTTGCGGTTTGTTTTGTATGAGGCTGTGTGGCCATAGACCTGTCAGGGTGTACATGCTGAACCCCTGTGCCAAAAATGCCTACATATCATGTGAGCATCAGAACTAGACCCATGCATCAGTGGAAGATGGTGGTGTGGTCCATTCATGTGTATGTTTCTCTGATAATTACTGCCTCCCTAAGCATTGTTGCAGACCAGGTGCACCCTTCCATGGAAACGATATTCCCTGATGGCAGGGGCGTCTTTCAGCAGGATAATGAGCCCCGCCCCAAAGCAAAAACGGTTCAGGAATGGTTTGAGGAACACAACAACAACTTCACTGTGTTGACCTGACCTCCAAGCTCTCCAGATCTTAATCCAATCAAGCAACTGTGGGGGGTGCTGGACAAACAAAGGCTGCAAGTTGCAGGACTTAAAAGATCTGCTGCCAACGCCTTGGTCCCAGATACCACAGCACACCCTCAGAGGTCTAGTGTATCAATGGGTCAGGGCCATTTTGGAGGCAAAAGTGGGACCTACTGTATACAATATTATGGTCATAATGTTATGGCTGATCTATGTATGCAGAAAGGAAGATGATATTACAATGATAAATTATACTTTAATGGCTCTCAGCATTATCAAGGCTTACAGAGATCAAACATACAGAGCGACCGATGCTCCAGACTCTTGATGTCTCTTGATCTTTTATGAAGAAAACCCAATTATCTGCAATCAGAGCAGAAAACCAGCATGGAGTGAACTTAGACTTAGAGTTAGACTCGCACTTGCGTAACTTAATTGACAGTGGCATGATAAAAGAGAGAGAGAAAGAGAGAGGCTACACGACAGGAAGAGAGGAGCCTTTTACCGAGGAGTCATGTTCGTACACCAGCCGAGCTATTGTTCGTGACTACGATGGGGACGCAGGAGGACACAGTTCCCAGACAACAGTGAATGCACATTGTACACACATGTACCCACAGAGATGTCACACCCCCTACTGTTCTAATGTTTCTGTTTCCATTCATTCTTTTAATTCCAGTTCAACGAGATTTCCACTCCACGAAATGCAACATATCTCTTTTTATATTATGTATTTATGTACATATTTGTTTACATTTCAATGCAGAAGCAAAAATATGCTGCCAATGGAAGTCTTCAGCCTTTTACTTTACAGCTATTCAGCAGAGTTTTTCTCATACTCTGGGCAAACCAATGTGTAATTAAAATGTTTATTCTCGGATGTCGTTATGTCACGTTACGTTGTTGTGTATTCACAATGCCTTTCTCTTTTAAAGATAAGAAAAGTTTTCAAGCCTTCACTGGCCTGAATTTCTTCCACCGCCGCAAGAAATGAGCTCCAAATGCAGGTCAGCCTCCTCCCAACTGAGAAACTGGATGTTCAGGGGTTTTGCAGAGCGAGCAGGAAGTCCACTGTGCGTCCAAGACTGCTCCAGTTAAGACATAAAACGGATGATTAAGCCAACTAAAATTAGAGCAAAAGCTAAAAGCCTCAATCCCAAGGCAGGGATTGGTTTCTCAGTTTTCCCACAGGGAGGACCCCAACCCCCACCTGCCCTCGCGTAAACACAGATGGATGGAGAAAACTACAGTACGCTTGTGTGGTGGGAAAGATTTTTGTCATCAAAACAACATCTGCGTCAATACATGGCAGCACACAAATATAAGAGAGGAGTGGCTGCATGTAGTGTTGTGTGCGTTAATGTGTATCGGGAGAAAGTGATCTTCAACAAGGGGCTTACAGAAGCTTTTAGAAACGCTGATAAAAGCATCACTGGGAGAACAAAGTGAAAGGACTCACTCTCAGTTACAAAAGGATTAGAGAGAAGAGGGAGAGTGGCGGTTAAGTGCTTTTAACCTCGGAAATGCCGCGGCAACAACATCTTAATTCACTCTCCTTACATTCGGGCAAGAACAAGGCGCCACACAGCTGCAGTTCATCACAAAATACTTTAACGATGTCAAACACACACCGCGAACAAAACATGAATCTGCGGCAGACGGAAATAAACTGTGCAGCTCGTGTGATTTACATCCCACTTTAGAATCAGGGTCACAGCTGCATAATTAATAACCAGCAGCATTATCTCTTCTACTTTAAAAGCGGACTACAAAAGCTGTCGGAAACGACAAAATCTTGGACACGGGCTTAATTGCAGCAGCATGACCTGATCAGCTCATGCTCATTACATCGGACTCTGTGCTAATGTCATCAGCTGCCTCTGTCCTGCTCCACGTCTCTCCTTAGATTTGAATAGCTAAATAGTATTCAAACAAACGCAGCACCAGGTGCTGTGTGCAACGCTGACTCAAGGGCTGACTTGCTTTCAGCCTGGCAGGAAAAGTCTTTAAAGAAAGCATCAGCGCACCAGCACTAACCTTCGCCCCATTATCTCCTGCCTCTATTCCCCTTCTAGACAGAGGCACTGAGTTCATCCACACAAAACAACACAATCTCAAGTACCAAGGGGTGAAATTGATCTGCTGTCATTGATCAGCCGCGCATGCTTCCTCATCACAATCTTACATAAACATATGAACAATGAAGTATCCAGTCTTACATGCTGCTCTTCTTCCGAGGAGAACTGACTGATCCCTTCCTGTGCTGGCTCAGGGAGCCCCCCATGGCAACGGCAGAGTCTGTGTCTCTTTCAGGTTGATCCCAGATGTACGTCGTCCTTTTCCACCTTCCAAGCTTCACCTCCGCTTCTCCTCGGGACAGCCTGGCTCAGCGTCAGAGCCCCACGACGCACTGCTTCTCATGACTGACTAGTTATTATTTAACCAACCAGCCTCTCCCTTTCATCACTGCTTCCTCCTCACTATCTCTGCTGATGCTCTACAGTACGGCCAGGCGTGCTACACATGAATAGCTCCGATGACAGCCCCGCCTCCTCGCTCTACTTCCCTACCTCCATCAACTCTCTCTCTCTCTCTCTCATTCAAAGACACACACACACACACACACACACACACACAACAGAGGCAGATTACATTCTCTTGTTAGGCGGTTCAAAGCCTTTGGATGAGGGGGGTAGTTTAAAAACCCTTATATCCAAGATGTTGGAATGGGGGTAGCTGGTGTGTGTCAGTGTGTCATGGGGGTTACATGATCTGGTTGGCTTGATGGCATTGTTCAAGAGAGAAAGAGTCTCTTCTATTGTTAGTCAGCTGAATATCTGAGATGCAGGGGGTGGGAGAGATTGAGGGAGGGTTGGCGGCAAAAAAAAAAAAAAAAAAACACAGCTTCCCTTGTTGTACCACATTCTCACTACCTGCTGTGATCCTAAACCCACCCCTCTGCACCCCCAAAGTTTAAGCATGACAGCACACACGCATTTGACTGTAAAGGCTCCCAGTTGGATGCAATTAGTAAATCGCAATCCAGACTGGTAGAGACTGAACATGAATGCTAAAGACAAAGACAAGAGATAGTTTGACATTGGATATATACAATGTCATTGGCCCATTCCTCCTATTGAGTGCATTGAGCCTCTTCATGATTAAATAAATAACTTATATCACCTGATTCAAGCATCACCCCGTCTTCTTTGTCTCTTTTGGTTAAACTGCTGATAAACCTCAGAGTACTGGAGGGTCAGGCAGTGGAGCCCAGGACAGGCCCGTCTTTGAGAACTACTGAGAAGCTTTGCTGCATAACTTCCTCCCACTGAAATGAATCACATGAGGCTCACTGTGTGGACTTCTGAATCTGAATGACCACATTTTTTTTTTTTTTTTTTTCTCTACTCGACAGGCACAACTTCACACACCGAGGCAGCAACAATACAGTGGCAATTAAATAATTTATTCGCAAATATATGTATAACTTTTTTATGGTAAATAACAACTAATTTTACCGTGAATTTGGCCGTTTGCTAGCTGTTACCTGTTAGCACCGGAAATTACGAACGAAGACATGAACAGAGCTACAATAAAGTAAATAAAGCTTTGAGGAAAGCGTTAAAAACAAACGCTGAAATCAAGTTTAGGACTTTAACTTGCCTCATCATGCTTGTTGTCCAAAGGTTCAGTTCAACCGCTGCAAGGGATGCTTTGTCTATGACAGGACTGCGCATGCTCGAGTCATTCACCATAGTAACGAGGTAAATTAGAGAACGTTTTAACGAAGTATATTTGATTTACTGCGTTTAAACTGTGATTTTCTCTTTAAACGTTTATTACGTTAAATAATCTTATCTGATTTAAAATGTCAAGCAAGGTTTATTGTCAAATCCAAAGCAAATCTCCAAAAAAACAAAACAGCACACTTGTTTTTTTTTGTTTTTTGTTTTTTTTTTTATTATGGCACACACACATGTTACCACATTCATATGGTATGTATTAAGAAAGGAGAACATTTGTTTGTTTTTTTTGGTATGTGTCAGCATATTAGTATCAAATGCCAAAACAGTGGTTATGGTAAAGAAGAGGACGAGAAGACCATAGCCATGTTTTTGTTTTCAGTTTACAATTTTACAATAGAGACAAAAGCGAGGTTCAAAAGAACATCATCTTGGTATCTATTGTGTTCAGTGCATTTCTCAAGGAAGAAAATGAACAACCCCAGTAGGTTAATTCACTAATTGTGCAGACAAGACAGCCAGAGGTCACTCAGAGCTTTGTTGGCAGGGACTGTGGTACCCCGACAGTGCATAACAAATTAGTCTTTTATAAAGTGAAATCACTCTAACAGAGTTTCTCAACTTTATAGTCTGGACCTTGTGTTGCTTGGTAAGCAGATCTATAACACCGAGATACTGGCATTTGTAATATATATTAAATAAACTAAACTGCTTTTGTGATTTCTACATAATTGATTTGTCATGCTCTTTAAATCAAAATATATGAATCGTATAAGGAAATTCTTATTGCTGTGGTCGTGAGAATAGTGAAAACATTTAGACCTAAAGAAAGAAAGGGGTCAGGAACAGAATATGTTGAGAAACCCTGCTGTAACATAACAAAGAAGTGCATGCAGTAAAATCTAGGAAAGCTGGTTTACAACACCAATACACAGGAACACATAAGAGAAATGTGTATGATTTTGGCCCTTAAAAGAAAATGCAAACCTTATGAGATGTCAGTCGTAATATATATTAGAATAAAGTATATATTCCTGTTATGGATAAAAGATAAAATGATAGGAGTCAACTGTAAACAAGCAGAAAGAAGAGAGGTAAACAAGGAATGGCACAGGTTTGGAAGAGAGAGGGAGAAGTTATCTTTCTGTACAGTTTACATCCTGCTTTAACATACTCTACAAACACACACACACCCACATTCACACATCATAAACAGACAGCTGGCCATTCGACTGTTTTCCGACAGACTGGACTGCGTCACATATGATTAAGGTGGCATTTAAATAAAAATTTGATCAGAAGGCAAAACAAACAACAGTAAAGAACAATGTTTGTGAAATGACAGGACATCAACATATTTCCAACATTGCACACATGTAAGAGTAGCAGCTTTGGGTCTTTAGTGGCCTTCACACAGCCAGAGAGAATATTACTGGCAGAAAATGTGTAACAGACAAAACCTTCAACCTTCATTTTCCAAATTAGAAATCAATACATCTCATAGTCAAACGAGAAACCTAAGCTGGTTATTTATAGAGGTAAGGCCTCGAGTTATGCTACAGCTTTCGTTCAAAAACCGGATTCCCTGCTGAACACACATAACATACATTATAGTTAACTATAATCTACATTTATGATATTTGGAGGATTTACACAGGAAATGTGTAGATTATAGTCAAACTGTGGATAATGGATTTTTTTTTTATATATATATGTTTTTGTTGCCAGCTGTGTACACTGTGACAATACACATCATGTACTGTGGGCGCCTTCTGGTATAATTATTTTCTTCAATACAATTCTAGCTGCAGCTTTAAGTATGATATTGTGCAAATTAATGAAAAATAAAGACTGACTCTGTAAAGTGCGACCAGGAACATGACAGGGATGAGACAACTATCAGACACCACCTCATATCTTGCAGTTTAGGCGACACTAAGGAGCCACAACTTTCTCAAATTAAGGTTGACTGATATAGTTTGCGTGATCGCAACCAAACGGGCTCTGTTGTACAAGGAGGAGAGGCTGTGGCAGTCAGGTAACAACCAGACAGTAAGGCATCCTGGAAAGAGGATTGTGCAGCCTCTTGGCTTAGTCAGCTGTTGTTCTTTTATTTTTCACTTTATTACTGTTGTGGCTGTTCAAAGGTCACGCCTAGCTTGTCGTAAATTTCCTTCAACAGCAGGAGAGCTGTATCTTCCGACTCCCTAACAGAGAGACAGACAAATAATTAATGTAATGTAATAAGTAATGTGTGATACAAGGAGAAATAGGTCAGAAATGCAAAAGCACAATTTGTGTACTACCCCTCCACAGATATATATGACTCACCAATAACACAGATGAGACTGAATGGCAAACAAGTATTCATTGAAGCTCTCAATGGGTTTCTCCTGAAGCACGTAGTCAATCCGCCGCCCTCCATTCAGCATCCCCATTTTAATCTCCGGCTGCTCGGCCTGTTCTGCGGACACTGAGGGCTCTGCCTCCTCATGGTCCGCTGAGGGGACAGAGATCAATACCACTGAAGTTGTATAGGGGTTACAATGAGAAGTGGCAACAGGCAGCAGCTAAATATTTCCACTCATCCTTTTTGGTACAGGTAATAACAGATAACATGTAACTTGGGGGAAAGAAGGAAGTAGCCGCTGTCTGCAGCATTTAAACTGCATTTAAACTGAAAAGACATAATAATGCACGGTAGTTCACCTTTGCCCTTTAGCTTAACAAAACTCACATTACAATGTGTGATGGAGAGATGAGTTAAGTGTCTGAATGTTGTACGAATATAAAAATGATAAGATAACAACACAGCAGAGCAGGAGCAGTTAGTCCACATATAATCCCAAAATGTGTCATGGTGTCTTCAAATGGGGTTGTGTTTACCATGTTCACAAGAATGGTCGTGGTATTCACAAGCCTATAACTGGAAATTGTCAATAAGGCTGAAGTTCACACTTGTTTGCTGTCATTTCAAGAAAGGACAGAATTGAAAGTTAATATATTACAATGCAGTTGTGTAGAGGTTTCTTTGTAGTTTCATGTGAGAGAAAAATACTGATATTCATCTTCACCTTTTCGTCATGACTTTTCCTACACTGAGTTATCTGGCTGTGACTAATAATAACGGTTAGACACTAACGGTGTTCTCACAACTTATGTCACCATTTGAATGGCAATCATTCCAAGTTCCATTTGAAGGGATTATTGGACTGTGCAACTAATCAAAGTCACAATTACCCTCTAGGTTTAACTACTCTTCTAATATCTGAAAGGTTTCACAAATGCTGCAGGCACTGGTTGTATGGCTCTGATTCAGTCACCATCAATCACACGAAGAACTGCACCACCTAAGTGGTTATACTTTTTGATTTTACATGTTGTGTAAATATAGTAATTTTGGTAGTTAATTTTGGAATATATTGTACTATTTTAGGCTTGGACAGAAGTGATTACGTTGCCTAATGCTACTCACAGAGTTGGCATTTTGCTTTGACATGACTCCTCCTGTGGTGCAAGTATGATCATGAGTAGGGTTGCAAAATTCCGGGAATTTTCAAAGTTGGAAACTTTCCATGGGAATTAACGGGAATATATGGGAATTAACGGGAATATATGGGAATAAACAGGAATAAATAAGAAATTTACAAAATTGAAGGTTGGCCCTTAACAGGGAACTTAAATATAGTTGGGGGGAATATATTGTAGCATAGTCTTGGCTAAAACAACCAGATTTAATGCAAGTACACTCCTCAATCACATGCACACAGCACACTGCTTACTGCAGGGCTATTGAGGCCACGCCCCCTACATGCACTGTGCATTCCTCCATCACATGCACAGGTGATTTCTTGAAGCCTGGAGGCCACACTTTTGAGCTCAAAGCACAAGACTATTGAAGCCACACATTTGAGCCCGCGGACTATATAAAGTCAAGTAAGTTTTGATAATATCATGGGGTAAATATATTTGATCTATAACGTTATTAATGTTTAACTTGCAAATATTAAATAAAAATGTATTAATACAGTAGCTAACTATCTGGTAAGTTAGGTGCTAAATGAAAGCTATTTTTCATTTCATTGACCATTTAAGAGGCTAGCTAATTATGGTGGTAGCTACCTCAAATTTGATGCTGTTTCTTCTGACTCCTGCAAGACGGTTTTCTGTAACCATACAAGAATTTATACATCAATTGTCATCCCATAATTCCCATAAATTCCCATAAATTCCCAATAATTCCCATAATTCCCATAATTCCCATGGAAAGTTTCTAATTTGGAATATTTCCAAAATTCCCCAGTTTAACTTCCCATGGAAAGTTTCTGGAAATTTACCGGAAATTTACCGGAAATTTTCCACCCCTTTGCAACCCTAATCATGAGTAAACGTCAGAAACTTGGATCAGTTTTGCAATGAGTGACTGATGTTCTTGTTGGTATGTTATGAACCCCTTGATCTCTCAAGGCCTCCCAACAATGATCTTGTGATGAACCCGAAACTGATAATTCGCAAAAATGCTTTATATTTGCATGAGAGTCTGCCACTGCACGCACGGGCTTGTAAGTACGACATAATGAGAAAAAAATCGCTCTCTCAGATTTCATTTCATGATGTAAGAGGCGGTAAACGAAAAGGCGAGAATCCTGAGGGAAAAGTGAATGACAAAGGGTACATTATTTAATTGTCTGTTCAGCTAAAATTACCTTTAACCTATTGTAAAGAACAGACAGTTTTAGCAGGACATGTACCCGCATGTACTGTGGGTGACCTTTTACATTTTTACTTATGAATGACATTTCCTCGAAGATTCAAATCCAGACTATTAAACTGCTAGTGTCATTTGTTTGGCTTAGTGATCTACTGAACACTTAAGTGGCTTCTGATGATGATGATGATGATGAGTGAAGTGGTCAATGAGTTCAGCCAATCAGAACTAATAGTAGGAGAGGGTGGAAACGTCCTGGAGGCGATGTCTGTAAATCAAACTTTAAGTTGAAGACCAGATGTACAGCAGGCAGAGTGGAGGGGGACAGAGGAGAAGTGTGAGCCTGGGGCAGTAATGATGTAGCTTACATAACATTTGCTCTTTGTATGGGAGAGAACGTACCAAAATGAACTACAACCGAGCAGAAGGTTTTTTTCAGTACTAACAGTTGAAAAGGGCAATCTGACTGCAGTAATAAGACAGAATGAGTTAATTTACTCATGTAATACTCATTCGTTTTAGCCAAATGACTATCCTGGCTTACCTTGGAAGTAATGCTTATGAAGGGCCCTGGGCCACTCCAGTATTCTACTCCAAAAATCAGCACTTTTGTCTCCCCTCTTAGCAGAAGCAGTGCCTGCAGATGCGGCTGACGTTCGGGGTAAAGTGGTAAGGGGTAAGGAAAGCAGTAGAAACCACGAGACAGAGCAGAAGAGAGGGGAGGGGGCAGCATGCAGAGAGGGGTGAGAGGAGTACGAGGAGACTCAGTTAGACTTATGGGTTAGGCACACTCTTGTGCACGTTCACTCACACAACACGCACAAATAAAAAAAGGCAAATAAACTGCTTTTTCTACCCTGAGTCTCCAGAAGGTTTCTCTCTAGTGTAGCTTCTCCTTCCTCCACCGGGGGCAGTGCAGCTACAGGCAGTCTGGCAAAGGACTGCCATGCCGTACGCAACGATCCCAAAACATTGTTCTTCAAATCCATACTCATGCGGGTCAGGCTGTCTTTCAGTTCTACAAGACATAGAGAAACGGAGATGGACATTGAACAAAAACTCAATACAAGTGTTGTGTAACAGAGCTAAGGATAGAGTCGTACCAAGGTGCATTCTCTTGCGGCCTTTATGGTGAGGGATTAGCATGGGTTCCACATCCACCTCCGAAACAATCATTGGCTCTATCCGATAGGCAACAGGGTCATACTGCAAAGACAAAAAGGGGAAGATGAAACTTCAGTAAATTGCCTCTTTCATAATGTTTAAAGAGAATGTGTCTTTATAAGAATAGTTCCCTCAGATGGCATGTGTTAATGTGAAGTTTCTATCCAGGTCACAGTATATCTAAAACAAAGCTAAATCAAGGCATTAACAAACACATTAACAAACTGTTCTCTAAATAATTCCTTTGGAGACAAACTCTATCTGTAGCAAATAACAGCTAGAACGATCCTTTTTGGTTCCGAGTGCAGACAGAGGAGGCAGATATAGTCAATATGTGATCACTCACTGGGTGGTAGATGTTGTAAAAGCTCTTGCAGGTTGGGAAGGTGTAGTTGGGATCGATGAGTTTAAGTCCACGTACGGTCAGGAACATACCAATCGGAGATCCAAACGCAAAAAACGTCTGAGGGTGGAACGCCAGCTGTGGGTAATCAATGGATACCTGTGGAGTGAAAGTAGGTAGTTTGTGTTAAAATAAGATAATAATAAGATAATACTGTGATGTTAAGACTATCTTTCATGACAAAAACATAACATCCAGGGAGCGTGGCAGCAGGTAAGGAGGAGAACGGGGAGATGGCCTCTCATGCAGCACTAATACATGTGTATGAGCACAGATACACTGGGTTGCAAAATGGGGGCAAACATGGTAGCCTAACTCAAGGCACAATGTGACTTAGCCATGGAAATGTTATTGATTAGGAAGTTACTAAAATTTAGTTGTGTTGAGATTTCCCAGACCAGACTGCACTGTATATGAAGAGGAAACTCCAGGCACAGTGAGATCAAAGACAGAAAAGGACCAAGGCTCAGAAAATATGGGCACCGTGTAAGACACACCTGTCCCTTGGCTATGCCTCCATTGGTCTGTCCAGGCAAGCGGTGGGAGGAGAGAAGCAGTAGGGTGACACAACAAAAGCTTCACCTCCCAAGCACAAATAATCATACTGGATATGTGTGCAAGTGTGCTACCTGTCCAATGCCAACATCGAAGTATTCGTAGTCCACAGCACTGGTGATCGACTGCGCTCTGTGGAACTGGGCCTGCTGAGGAGTCAATCCTGAGGACTGGTTATCATCGCGACCACTGGTAGCTTCAGGTGGAACTTGCAATCCTGGTGCCTGGCGTACTGCACCTGACTTATAGCCCTATTCAGATTACGAAACATAAAAATTAAAAATTAATTAAAGGTTGTTTGAACTGTAGATACAGATGCTATTATTAGTAAATAGAGCCACAAACAAATCAGACTGGCCATAAAATTGACCTTATCAAACAACTGGCTTCTTGCCGTTGTCTACAGTAAATCAGTTATTAGTACGAATGCTCACATGTACCAAAACAAAAAGACATCTGACCTCTGGAAGCCACTTCCTTCTGACGTAGTTCAAAATCTTCTTACGAGGTCCAAGCGGAATTCCTAAATCTTTGAGGTCGCTGTCTTGGCAAAGAGCCTGAGAAAAGAGATACGCTGGCTTTTAAGGACCAGGAGGCTTTATAATCTGTACAATACATCACATCTTTGATCCATAGACCCTCATTTCTAACGCTGCATCACACTTGACTTTGTATTTCGACATTTCGTGTCTGTGTGTGCACATGTGTTACCAGTGATTCCAGGTCAAGGTTTTCCGCCTGCAGAGTATCCAGGTATTGCTGTAGGCCCAGTCTGATCAGAGTCTGCTCAAGTGTATCACAGGACAGACGACAGGGCTCACCAGAAGGCACCTTAAGCACAGAGGGCAAAACAGGAAAACCATTTTTTATCTACTTAAAAAAAACTTCAATATTTCACACCAGTGATTTTTTTCTTTTCTTGTGAATGTTATATTGTACCCCCTCTTTGGCTTCTGATCCACTCCTCTGATTGGTTAGCAGGTCAAACAGGATTAGCGAACCTGATGAAGAAACAAAGCACAGAGTTTAAAGTCAGTAATTCTTTGTTCCAGTTGTGTGTGACCGGGTGTTTCTGTTTTTGCACATCTCTAACCCAGGCTATGGCCCACTACTGAAACTGCCCCATTGAATTCTGGGTGTCGCTGCTGGAAGAGGGCGTGCAGGCTGTTGATCTCTGAGGCCACCGTGTCCACTATTGTCTGGCAGTAGGTGGGACTGTTATAGAAAAATAAGTCCAGCAGAGTGTCATTGGTGAAGTGCCTCAGCCTGCTGATGCTGGGCAGAGTGATCCTCTGGATGTCCCTGGAGATAAAGAAAAACAAGAGTAGCAAGAGTTTGACAAGTTTCAGGAATTCATGGAGGAATCTTGTTGTTCTCTTCATACTTACTCATCCACACCAGTAGCATCCCCATGCAGAGCACTGTGCCAGTTGACTGGGAGGAACTCCACTCTTCCAATCTGTCCCTCTTGCTGAGCACGCTTATAATGAGAGGCCAGGAGGGACAGGGAAGCACTCCTGAAGTCATTTACTGGAGAGAGAACAGATGAAAGAGAGTCATAAAGGCACATAAATATATGTATGTGCCTTATCCACATATCCACACACAAACTCACCACACTGTATGATGGATCTGAAGCGCAAGTCACATGCAGGGCCGATGCCATGCACCATAAAGACAAGGTGATCCACCTTTTCTGGTTCACCTGGAAACAGACACATGAACATGATGCACCCGAAAGATTAGACTGCAGGGAATACTGTCAAACCGGTGTAGATTTTAGCGTACACACATACCATCAGGTATTTCTACAGAGATGTTCTCCACTCCCCTTTTGACTGTGCGCGGCCTGGTCTGCTCTGAGGGAGATGAGACCCAGTCATCCTGCAGTCCTAATGGCTGATACTGCATCATCAGCTGAGAGAAGAACAGTCAAGTGAGACTTATTAGGAGGAAACATTGTAATATTTATTTATTTAGTTTCATTATTTAAATTCGAGAGCGAGAGCCGCATATTAGCGCCGCATATAAGTGTCAGACTGACAGTGTTTATGGTGTTGACGTGACAGTAGCCTGTGATCAAGCTTCAATTACACTGCAGAAAAGCCTCCGTAGCTTCTTTTATGTTAAACGCTACAATATATATTCAGGTCAAGAATATAGGTTTCATTGTTGCAAAACATTACTTTCTACTGTGTTTTTATGTGTTGTTTTATGTCGTTCAACCCCTACAAGCATGGCTTAAACATTCAAATAATTTTAGTGCCGATTATATGCATAGAAAAGTCATGTATAGAACTATAGTACAAACAGTGGTGTTTAAACAGCAGGCTTCACCTTGGGATTGTGTAAGATGACAGTCTCTCCAGTGGGAAAGTCCAGTTTCCTCTTCCATTCATCTAAGGTTACTGCTATCATGTAGGCCTCCTGCGTAATTGAAGAGTGTGTGGAAAAACAGTAAGATATAAGAAAAGATTTAGGAGGAAACTAAAGTCAGGAATGAGCAGTGTGGTGGTGGTGAAAGCTCAGCGTCAGGGACTACCTCCAGACGTTTGCTGAAATCTTCAGGGTAGGGCATGAACCTGATGTCTTTATCTCCTTTGTAGAACCAGGTACAGCGGCGGACTTCAGAGGGAGCTTGCTCCCAATACACAGCGTAGCGCTTCCTTTCCTTGACGTGTACGTCATATCGCTGTCCATCCACAGCTACCACCACATCCTCCTCCCTATCTCCCACTGCGAAATGAGCACATACACATGCAAATGTAAAAAAAGGCTGACGGTCCAAATAGCCGGTGAAGTGTATAACAATGATGCTTTCATTACGGTGTGATGCTCTTTTGAGAAATATAGGTCCTGGCATCGGACGTTACTTTGATAAGACAGCACCTGAGCACTGTTGCAGGACAAGCTAATCGCCATAGCAACGACAAGGGGGTGTCCCTTGCGTCCTGGTGCCATATGTTCATCAGATAAGTGTCGAGTAATAAGTGAAACGTCTGTTTCTATGTGATGAAGCTACTGAACACCGAATTTGCCTCGGGATAAATAAAGTATCTGTCTATTTAGATACTGACCACTGCAGACTGGGAACACCCAACAAGAGCTGCAGTATCTTGTTTAATATTTAAAAGAAATAGCTAATTAATTAATTGTTAATGGGAATGTCCAAAGCAAAGTAACTGTAATTATAGTGCACAAACTGATGTGGAAAATAGCATCATCAAAAGGTAAAGATATTCTTCTTCTGCCGACAGGAAAGACAACTTTTCATGTCCTTAAATAGAATTTGTGGAAATGGATGGGGTATGAGAATGATTATAAATGTACAGTATGTTAGAAAAAGAGTTCTAACCTGTCATTGTCAACAGCTATTTACAGAAAACTCACACTTATCCGACTTTTCTAATACTGACACAACCCATAAGTACCCCGGATAACCTATGCTAATTTAATTTACATGTAAAACTAACTCTTACCAGAGTTGTAGGCATTCTCAAGATTGTCAGAGTCTTCTCTGCTGAAAGGAAGCCAGGACATATTGTCCTCGGCTCGTCGACAGAAGAACCAGTGAGGCTGCACTTCTCGGTAAGGAGCTGGAACCGGCTCCATGTCAAGCATCTCAAAGGAGGATGTGGAAGAAGGAGAGGCCTCATCCACCGCAGGGGACACCTGAGGAAAAATTGTGGCAACATGATCAAGATTTAAAATCAGTATTTGTTCTTGTCAATAATAATGCTGTGTTATCATTACGTATATACCCATGTTTACCTTTGTTAGAACAGTATACCATTCAACATTATAATGACTAGAATAACTGTATAAGTCTGTGTTCCTTTATTACAATCCCACCAAGCTAGCTGAGCCCATCAGACAAAGCAAAGGACAGTTGGACAGTAAAGGATCAGGCCTCCTCTTGGTGAGACACACAAAGCCCTGTTTAACAGTTTCTTTCTCTACAAGCTTTGTCTTGTCTTCTTCTTCTTCCCAAAACTAATAAACGCGCAGCTTGTAAACAACCTATTTCCACCGAATATCTCATGCTCCCAAACAATGCGACCACTAATTCTCTTGGTACCGCATTGCTCCTGTTGAGTGCTGAAAGAGGGTGTCACCGTTTGACGCAACACCCACTCACATTACACAGCTGCCAAATCAGTCATGCCATTCGCAGTCTAGTGAGTGCTTAAGATTTAAAATAAGATTGAGGAAAAACTGGAAATGTAAAAGTAACGCCCTTCCAAAGAATTACATTTTGCCGATTTCTTCTGAGGGCATGCCTTGGCAGTAACACCGTTCTGTATCTGCAGTAATTGCCAGGGTGATAACAAACACCATGAATGTGAATGATAACACTCCATCACAGAGTAAGACAAGTGTATAGCCTCTGACACCGTGCAGGATTTGTTGCCTCTTGCAGACTACTTGCTAAGCCCTAAGGTGTGAAAACCATAAAAAAGGGGCAGCGTGTAATGTCTATTACCCCACTCCTTTCCCTAGACTTTACAATTGTCCCCCTCTGTAACACAGTATGTACAGAATGCTGAAGCTATTTTTGTTGGAGCGGACCGGAGTACAAACACGGTTACACGCGGGGGCAAAAAAATCAGCAATTTTTCAAAATCAGAAACACTTAGTTGAGTGAGTCAACATTTTTTCCTGTCTGGTCACACTTGTTGGAGTACCCTGTTCCCACAAATACCTCCAAGTGGTTGGTACAATTCTCGCCTTGCACAACCCCATTCATTTCAAGATCTCTTTTTAGCATATGCATACTTGAAACGACTGCAAAAAATAACTGCATCGATGTCGTCCTGTCTCACGCATTTATGCAACAGAAGCACTGTATCGACCACACTGAAGCTCACATAAAACCACGCTGGGTGCTAGTAACAATGATTGTATTCTATTGGGAGAGTCAAGTGCCCTACTGGGCACCAGGCCTGTGATTACAACAGTAGCATTGTGACATTTTATCCCTTAACACGGATCAGCCACGCTAAGGGCTGAATGTAGACCACCCTTTAATAGTGTACTTTTAATAGGAATATTGCATTATGTGACTCTATGTCTCTGAAGAGGACAGGTGAAACGAGACACCGCCTTGTGTCTGGGGTTTCTTTCGGTTAATGGATCAAAAAGAACAGGACACCACCAAGGTTAATCTGAGCAAATTCCTCTAATTGTAGGTGACTACTGGGTAGTTAACAGAACCTAATCATGTGAGTGTCAGGTAAGCACCGCCCGAAGATGTTCCTAGCGAAAACCTGAACCATCCACCATCCAAAACCATTTGGACTTAACTTCATAAAAATATTAATTTAACACATCTCCCCTTTTTTTGGCTGCATAGAACGACCCACGCTAATCCCTCACCATAAAAGCCGCAAGAGGCCCGCATGTATGACTTTGTTGAACAATACAGATGTACTGGCCACAAAAGTATGGATTTTTGGATACACTGTGACCTGGATGACTGAGAATGTATCGTATGAATACTTAACGCTGCTGTGCTCAGTAAAATCACTAACCTGTAATGTGTCCCCCCGTCACTGACATAAAACAGAGCCTGCACAACATCACATGGCTTTTACACACATACTGTTACTATGAGAGACGGCACTGAACATGCCCAAACTATGCACACGCTCTCTGTGTGCTGTGTTACAGCGATACCTCCAACAATATTTATACCTTTGAGCACAATCACACGTGCATCCTCACCTGATCCTCAGGTGTATTGCCTGGGGCCACGGTATGAATGGCGTCGTCAAACTGGTCTTGAGTGTTGTTGCCAGGGGCGGCCTGAGATAGACGCCCCTCTTCGTCCGGACTTAATGACATTAGTCCAATCCTCAGCTCTTACCTGAGGTGAGCAGGGGGGGAGGCACACGTTCACACCACCTGCAACAACAAAGCTGTAAATAAATGAATGAAGTAAAGACTTGTCTAATGATGACAGCCACCAAACAGCTGCTTGAAACAGAACAGCAAACACTCAGCAATGAGACAGAAACAGAAACAAGACAGATCACTTTAGCTAATGCTTGAGTGTCGTTTCTAATCCTAGCTATGGGTAAACATGACATCAACAGCTGATCGTTTCGACACACTAGAAGATATAAACAATCATGATGTCTTTAAAGTGAAAACACACTGTGCATGTATTACAAGTTATGTTGATGTTCACGTAAATGGAAGTCCTGGGCGTTATCTTGAACCAAACTAGTCAATGCTGACTGTCATTTATCGTGTTGTTAGTGCATTTTAGAGAATGCATAAACACATCGTTGAGGCTAATGGTTGTTAACGATGGTTGAGGTTTATGCTAGCTGAGTTACCATGGCTGGACGGGACACTGGTGTTAAGTTCTCCGTCCTCACACCCTGTCGGTGTTTTGGACACCGTGTCACTGGTAATAGGCAATCATTAACTAAAACTCACCGACAACTTCACATGGACTTAATGCCGATGATTTATATTCGTTGTTTAGGTCGTTCAGACTAGCTAGGCTAGCCAAGGACAGCCTCCTGTCAACCGACCGCTGCCAGGCTACGGAGTGTCCTCGGAAATATGACGACTACACGGTGAGCGATGACCAAACACTAATCTAAGGACAAAATAAAGGGCGTACGGCCACTGCATTAAATAAGAGAGTTTTTTTTTGTGTGTGTGTGTGTGATGGACAAGTTTCAAAGTGTGACCATTAGACGGAGAAATACGCAAAAACCGCGTCCAATGCCAATGGGGGACATCAGAAAATAAAATCGTACATTATCTTCAAGACACTATTCTGCTGTGAAAGCAGCAAACAAACAAAATATGATTCGGTTAAATTGTACACAAAAGACAGCACCCCAAAACATCACATGTAAAGACATAACAGAAGTTTATAAGTAAAATGCTAAATTTACGAGGAGCACTTGAAGGTATCATGAACCACAACGCGTCACCACCAGGCCGCCGCCCCCAAACATGACGCCGGCGTCATGAATTAGTAATAACATGAATTCGATTATTGTCATTTTACAGCGGTAAAAAGTTTAATACGTACATAACATGATTCCCAATAATACTCACATAACATAATTCACATAATACACACAGTAAAAAAAATAAACAAGAGGTGGGCCATCAGAATAAATACACTTTTGAGCAGACGAAAGCTAGACTTTCCTGTCTTTCTGCTGAAAAGTGGGTTACACCATGCACGAACATACTGTAAATGAGTATGAGGTTTATTCTGCTACAGTCTAGCAACACCAAACAAGTCACCAGGTTAGCCTAACCCAGAAATCTTAATTCATGTTTCGACTGAAATACGGACAGGAATGACTAAGATGTGAATGTTGTAGGTGTAAGCTTCTCAACAGAAAGGAGTAACCCCATCATACTCAGACACGCCCGTGTGAGGCAGGTTAACTGTCTCATTGTTGTATTTTTAACAAACTGACTCCCCTACAGGTCAAGAATGTAACACAAGAATTTGCACAACACAGGGCAGGCTTGACCTCGGATTAGAAGAATGTTTGTAGTTTAAAAGTTTAAAAAGTGCCTGATTAGATTACTTTGTTAACATGATAACTTGTGTAGATAGAAGCTGCTTTTTGATTGTCAAACCAGTGTAGCTGGTTGACTGGTGTCCAGTCCCAAATAAACAGACAACTGTGTAATTGTCCATTTTACTTTAGGGCTTACGGAGGGAGGAGTGAGACATGTCAGGGGAAGGAAAAGCAAGTAGCGCTACAACACATAGACACACCCAGTCCAACAAAGTGTGTGAGACAGTCAGGGAGAGTAATGAGTCTGTGTGAAGCAATAAGAGGGTGTGGCTTTTTTACACAGGGAAAACAGATAAGCTAAAGTTTGCCTTGTAGAGAGAGGCAGGAGTCACAGTCCTGAAACAGACAGTCGCTCACTTTCACTCTGCTGGCTTTAGAAACAGTCCAGCTGCACACTTTCACTCTGTCCCTCTCTGGCAGTGTTGAAGCAAGACTCTGCGAGGGAGCAGCTTCCAGAAGTTAAAAAAGAAGAAAAAAAGAAGAAAACTTTAGAAAAAAAACTCAACTTGCAGCCATGAAGGACAAAGTGAGGAGAGGAGGAGGAAGAAATCAACACAAGACTGGTAAAAAATCCCTGCGATATGTTTTTGTACTCTGTTCCCCTCTCTGCACTTTCCTCTTCCTTCTTTTTCCTTCTGGTGCCTCCCTCGCTGGAGAATGCGTGGAGGGTGGGAGATTTAGCACCGCACTGCTGGTCTGAACATGGCTGCTCTCTGCAGGCATTCCCCCAGCTTTCTGGCCACTTGGAGACTCTGCTGTGTAACTTTTATTTAGTCAAACACATGCTTTGTCACAGATAAGATTGTTAGAAAAATACTGCAAATACTCAGTTAGGGTCATTTTAGGACAAAGAGTCGACTTTAGGTGAAACAGCATCTCTTGTTCTTTGTCCAGAAGGAAAACTTCCCACTTTATTATTGTCTTCCTTATAACTTCGTTTCCCTTTGACATTCTCAAATGGACCTTACCTCTCTTAACCCTTGCCTCTCCTCTTACACAAAACAGAATGAGTGAATTAAAATACAGTATGTCTGTGGCATGATTAGATTAGATCGCCCTCAGGTAATTTCTCCCCAAAAAATATATAAATCTGCAGGTATGACAATATGATTTTCAGGTGAAGTCATTTCAAAAGTACAAAATAGTGTCTTGAAAACCATCGGTTTATAAAATATGACATATAGTCACGAGTTTTGCTTGTTTGCTAAACTATGCATACCAGTGTCAGAAATCAGTGACTAAGTAAGCTTGAAGCCAATGCTGTTTTCTGTAGTAATAAAGCAGCAGCTCCAATACAGAATAAGCGGATGGCTCAAAGCTTCCAGAGAGGAGGAACGTTCTTCCAGCCAATCACAAACTCTTATTTTTTGGGTGCTTTCCCAAGGTAAAGCAGTCCCAGATTGACAGCAAGAGTTGAAGATTTACTCTAGAATGAAAGACCGTCTTTGGAGACAGGAACGGCTTCAATTCTACACAGCTTGCCGGTGTTGTATACACAATATGCACAGGCAGCCTTGCAAGAAAGCACACTCTACTGCCAGGTTTCGGGTTTGTTAGTTTTTGTGTCATAGCATTTGGCTGTCTCTACATGCCAGTGCTGGGTGTGGCTGTCCCTTCACCCAGAGATGACATGAAGACCAGTAGGTACAGCAAATTCAAGAGGTTTAGTCACACTTCACTTTGTGGGACACGCTGAGTCCTGTACTCCCTCCAGTTCGGCAAGTGTTTGTAAAAAGGTCGACACGCCCCACTTTCCCCTTCTTTGCCATTTTATTTGCATGAATTCACCCTCACCCTCAGGCACTCTCACACACACACACACACACTTTTCAGCCCAGCTCAGAATGATTTTAGAGATTAGTGATGAAATCTGAGCTTAATGAGTCATAATTATTATCCATTAATTCTTTGACTCTGCTTATCCGGTTATTGTGTAAAAGAAACTAAGTTTTTGTTTCAGTGTAAAGTATCGGTGTCACAGTGAGCTGGAAACTATCCAGGACTAATGAGCGGAAGGCAGGAAAACATCCAAAGTTATTTGCTCGGCTCTTACAAGACTGTGATTATACTCAGTTAGTTTGGTTTCTTGGATTTCTGTCTGAAACAGATGTGATGAGCCAGAGCAGCGGCGCTGATGCCGTTGGAATAAAGCGAGATGATGACACATCGTTCTCTGTGAAGATCCAGGGAGCAGGAGTTGAGCCATTTGAGCTGCAGGTAAAAAAAAACAAAAAAAAAACAGGTTTTTATTTTGCCTCAGACACTGTTCCTTCACTTTTTAATCATTAAGGAGGTTTGAACCATCCTTCTCTTTTGATCATACAGTTTATCTGCAATGCTCTCTCCTCACCAGTAAATATAGAATGATCTAAAATAGGTAGAATTACATGTGAGCAGTATGTGATGTTTCAAATCATACATCTTTGTAGGTGCATGGATTTTGGCTTGTTCAAGATGCAGTAATGGCTCTTCTTTCGAAGAATGAGGTGTGTCCACGCTCCCACTTTTCACTTTCTCTCGCTGGCGCAACCCTGGAACCCTTTGCAGAACTTCAAAGCCTTAAAGGCCTCAAGGCAGGATCCATCCTTCGCCTGGTAGAAGGTAGCATTATTTTATTAGCTTTGGCTTGAATGTTAGTACTTTTTTTGTTATTGCGTGTGAGAGAATACTGTAACCGTTGTCGCATATTAATTCTTACCTAAGATTTTTCCCAAGGTGTTTTTAGCATATTATATGATTTATTTTCGCAATTGTCAGAATACATGCCCGTCTTCTAGTGAATTTTTTAAATTTTGATATCAAAACCTTATTGTTTGCGACGATATTTCAAGTATTTTAGCATTTTCAGCACACTGTCGCCTTTTCACCTCCGCACACAGTTAAGACTCTCTCAGTTCAATGTAAACAGCTGACTCACCTTTATGAGTCGTCGTAACAGGGTTTATAGTTGCAGAGATTTATGCGTGCAGAGATTACAAATATGTGCCAACCAATTAGCAGATTTCTCACTATGCGATTCTTGCAGTAGTGAAACAAGCCACCCTGCAGCCATTCCTTATGCGTCACTGATCGATGGATTGATACTCGATCGTTACTGTTAAAATCTGAAATATAAACTCTTTTGAACTGAAAGTCTCCCACTTTTAAAGTGGATCACAGATAAAAGTCTTTGTCCTGTGATTTCTGTGAAAACAGAGTTGGTCATTCTCACAAGTTCATCAGACCTTTGTCATATTACTGTGAGTCTCATAAAGAGGGTCACGTCTAAAATTAAGGCTAACCAGCGCATGTTATTCCAGAGCCCTACACCTCCCGCTCAGCCAGAGTCCATATGGCTCGTGTTGTGGAGCTGCTGAGAGCTTCTGGACCACACGATGCACTGAGAGAAGGACGTTCGCCAAGCATACTGGAGACACTCACACACACACAAACACAAGGTAAACACATATAGTGTGCACAACGGCAAGAGGATAAAGCAAAGTAACGTCTAGCTCATAGTGAACTCTCTCTTTGTTTCTGGCGCAGACTCGAGCTTGCCAAATGGAAAGAGCCTGAAACGGTCTTCAAGCAACACAAAAACAGATTCAGCCAATCAGGACGGAGCTCTGCCTGAGTACCTTCTCCCTGGTTCTTCAGAAAGACCACTCATGGCCCTGCTGCCACATAGCTCCCAACCTGAGGTGCGTTAACACCTGGAATCTGCTTGAACGTTGTGATAGTTCCTTCAAACTCACACACTGTCACTTTATATTTGTCTCATCAGGCCCCCGGTTACTTGAGGGACTTGTCTCTCAGCTGTTGGAACCCGCCTCCAGGACACAGGAAGCTGCAGGGAGACTTCCAGTACATCACTGTGGTGACAATGGAGGGGCGGCGCTGTGACATCACATCCTGTCCAAAAGGTTTCTTCCTCAATAGGTGAAGATCATAACCAACCTGCTTCCTGTTGTGATGAATTTAGCAGTAAACCATAAAGCAAGATAATAATCTACCCGGCTGTCTCTTGTCTTTTTCATCTGAGACTCACGTATGAGTGACACTACAAGACTTCAAATATAAATTACTTTCCACAGGTCTACGGAAGATGTGTTTGATCCCCGTCCTGCACAGTCTTCTCCAGTTTGTCACTGTTTCACTGACCTCCTCTGTCACATCAGCCCTGCATTCAAACAAACCTTCAACACACTCAAAAACAGGTAACGTTATTGTCTTGCATAAAGTGGGAGCAGATGGGAGTTGCAGACAGAAGAAAACTCTGTAAAATGTGGCATGAAAAAAAAGTGTTTTGAGTGCTGCAGCTTCTTCTCCTTTATTTTTCAGGCCTCAGCAACCTCCAGTAGAGATGATCCCTACTCCTTATCACACACTGAGCTGGCTCGGGCCTCCCTGTGCCTCTCGCATTCACAAAAACACCTTCAGTAGACTGGGAGTAGATGAACAGGCAGCAACACAGGTCATTTAGTGTTTGTTACTGTTCACCGACAGAAGTTTGCTGTTGGCAAGGACATTTAAAGTAACCGTATGTGCAACTGTCTGTGTGTGTCATGTTTAGGCTCCAGACTGGAATGAGGAGTTGCAAGCTGCCAGAGATCTTCCAGGAGGAAGTCTGGAGGAGAGGCTGCAGAGAGACAGAGCTCTGCTGCAGGTAACCGTACCGGCTGTAATTGAGCTTTAAGCTGCGGCAAGACAGTTTCAAGACCCTTTCAGGTTCATTTCTTTTTTTAATTTATCTTCTCTCTCATCCATGCTGGTTCTCTCAGATAAACAGCGCATTCGTGAGGGCTGTCATGCAGGGAGCAGAGACTGTGGTAGATGGCCTTGTTGACTCGGTCAATGGGAACCCAGAGGACCCAGCTTTCCTGTGGGGTGGTCTGTTTATGAGCCAGGGGGCGGCAAGTGCTGTGTTTGGTGGTGAAAGAGGTCGCCGGTAAGAGAAACCACAAAAATTTGCCATTTTCTCTTATACATGCGAAAGGTACCTAATGTTGCCCATGTTGTTGCCTAATAGGAGGATTATAAAACATGTTTTTGCTTCATTTGTGAATGGTGCAAATTGCTTAAATCATTCCTCATGTTGTACTTGCAGGGCTGCACAGAGGCTGGAGCTTAAAGGTGTGCAGGCATACAGTGACTTGGAGGGGCTTCAGGGGCTGCACACTCTACCTACAGCCATTGTAGACTACAGAGGTGTGCGTTTGTCTGCCCAGGGTCTCGCCCCTGGCTTGGAAGGATCAGATCAAGACCAGGAAACTACTCCTGCCTCAAGGTAGACCATGCATGCTTAATTTATGACAAGAGTATTGTAACCCTGCGCAACTGTGATTAAACTAACTGTCTTTCCCTTCTGTTTTCAGAGGTTTGCTGTACGGGGTAAATGCAGGACATCAAGAGTCCCCCCATCGCAGGCAGCTACTAGCACTCTTAGCTCACGCAGCCAAATCTCTTTCTCTCCAAAGACATGTTGTTGTGGCGCCCAAAGGTCACAATGTACCACTGTTCACCTCGGTGGATGCTCAGGGACTGCTGGGTGCCGATGGGAGGTTCTACATACTTGATGTGTTCAGGACCTTCCCAGCTGATGCCAACTTCTGTCCAGAGGTGGAGACAGAAAGTCAGACAACGACTGGAGAAGAGGAGAGTAATAAAAGCTCTAATGAGGATCAGGACAAGGAAGGTGTTGTGAACAAAGGCTGGCCAGAGGATTATCATGCCAACAGTGGACTTCCAAAAAGCTTCCCTCATGGTCTCTGCAGACTGAAGCCAGAGCTGGTTCAGGCCTTCATCCAACACAAGTGAGTTCAACGCGAAAAAACAAACACTTTAAAGCTCGGTTTTTGAAGTTTTTCATGTAGTTTGACTTTTGTTTATTGTATTTAAGACATTGCCAGTTCACTCAGCGTGTCAGGGAGACACTGGAGGAAAATGGAGGTTTTGAAGAATGTGCAACAGCTGGTAAGACGTGTTTTAGTGTGCCTAACTGAACGGAGAGCAAAATCATTGTTGATACACACAGTACCTGGGGCATTTTATAGCAGACAAATGTTTGTATTCTTACAGGTGACTCTCGATCCACCGATGCAGTACGAGCTGCATGTAAAGAAGTGGGCTCAGTTAGTGACATCATCTTTGAGATGCGCTTTAACCCAAGTGTTTTTTCTCCAGGTATACCGTCTAACGACACACACACATGAATATACACACACACAAACTCACATGTTTGATTAGGACACGTTATGACATGCTTCTTGTGCTTTGCATTTAGAGGTGTCCATTCCTCCTAGTGAACATGCATCAATGAAGCTGCAGGAGAGGTTACTGAGGGAAGCTGCAGCTTTCATCATCACTCATCAGATACCGGCCTTCGTAAGTAGATCCATTGCTAACATGCTGCAACACGCATATCTTATGTTCAAATGAGACAAGCTCATGTATGTGTGTTTGCAGGTTCAGTATTGTCTGGAAAGCAACGAGGCACCAATGGACAGCGCTTCTCTAAAACAGGCGCTTCACCAGAGGGGCATCAACCTCCGATACATGGGCCATGTGATCAAGGCCATTACTCACTCGGAACACAAGGAGCGCCTGAGGCATATAATGGTTAGTTTAAACTTTCTTTTAAACTTAAACTACTCTTTATGATGTGACCAACTCTCTCAACAATGCTTTCTGTCTTTTCGGTCTACACCAGAGGTCGGCCGTAGGTGAAATTTTCATCCGCTCAACGAGAAGAGTGTTCAACAGTTTCCTCCAGGTACTTTACATATTTTGTGAACTCCCATTCGTTCTTGTTTGCACACTCTACCATTGGTCGGTAGGACAGGAGCAGGTGTGGGTCCACACATGTTCCAGAAGGAATGAACTGCAGCCTCTGGTCATGTGTTTGTAGGGTGTGGACGTGCCGAGCCTCTCTGCAGCAGTCAGTCACTTCCTCTGCTGCCTGTTGGTTTCCCACTTCACTCCCACTGCTGTAGGAGAAGAGTCTAAGAAGAAGTCAAGGCGGCGTGGCAAAGGGGCTGGGGCCTCTGAAAGCACGCCATGGAGCACGCTCACAGGGGCTGAGCTGTGGAGCCTGATCTGCCAGGATGCTGTTGAAACATATAACATCTCCGACTGCCTGGGGTCAGGACATAGCCTTTGTTTATTTACAGCTCATGTTATGCAGTGGTTCAGCAAGAATGCTGCACACTCCATATGCATTTTTCTTTTACTAGGATGACGTTTTACCCCTCAGGCCTTCTTTGAGATCAACGACGGCCTGTATCGTCATCCTAATAAAAGTGAAATACATATGTGCATAACTTCTTTCCTACTCTTACATCTACCTTCAGTGATTACTACCTACAGTATTACTTTTCTATTTTTTAATCAAAGGTTCAGTGCACGTCTTCAAATAAATTTACTTTACTGTCTTACAGCTCCGGTCCGAACCACCTGGTGGAGCACTACGGTCTTCAGAAGCTGTCTCTGCTCAGAGAAGTCTGTTTGAAGACCGGAGTACAGGTAACAGATATCTAAAATATAGATTCAGTCTTTTCAAATTAGGTACTAGACCAACTGAAGCACATACCGTATATAGTTTAGTAAAGCTTTAATACCCACTGGTTGCAAAATTAGCTGCCGGGCAAAACCTGGTAAAGAAATACTGAAATAAACTAAAAGAGAAAGTATGTTTGTTTATCTCACACCAGCTGAGACTGAGAGACTACTTCTTCGACAACCAAAACAAAGCTCCCATTGGTCCAGACGACATCCTCAACATCTTCCCCGTTGTCAAGAATGTTTGCATGCCAACTACAGATGCTTCAAAAGCATACCTGGCCGCACAGAACTCCATTCAGAAGGGTAGGGTCATAAGGGCTGGTTTACGATATGTGATTTAATTTGTGTAAAATAATTTTAAAAAAGTGCCATTGTGTGTTTTCCAACTGCAGGCCTGCTGGATCAGGCCCACGAGCACCTGAAAGAAGCAACCTACCTGTATGGTAGGGTGTGTGACGATCTGCACCCTGAGGCCTGTTACTGCCACAGCCTGTTGGCCAAGACAGCCTTCCTGCAGGGGAAAACAGCTGAGGTAGGATTACAGCTCCACAACCTTTCACAATTACTCTATTGGCCAGAGGCAAACTTACTTAGCTGTGGAAGACAGTAATTAAAACTTTAACTACTTTATTTAAAGTACTTTGTTTATTTGGTTTTACTTCTACATTATATTACATATGAGTAGAATGCTGTACTTTTTACTTCCCCACATTTAACAGACTCCAGTTAGACCAAAAAAATCAACTTGTAAAATATGATGATTATAGTTTATACTGTAGTAGAATGCAGTTTACATGTAAATCAATAATTAGTGAATGAATTAAATAGAATAATACTATAGAGGATATCATATCACTCTAAAATGAGATCACTCTTAATTACTTGATTTGATTACTTTTGATAGTTTAAGTACGTTTAAATCACACCATTGCTGACTGGTATAACAGCATGTACTGCAACACAGTGGAAGTCATTGAGATGTGTGCATTCATTTTATGGTGTTTTAAAGTGATTCTTAAAGTATCTGATGTTGCCTTTTAATTTCTCATCACCACTGTGACTTCCTCTGTCCTCAAGGCTCGCAGTGTCCAGCTGAAAACAGTGGTGATCAGTGAGAGGGTGCTTGGCTTTGACCATCCCAACACTATCCAGCAATATGTGAGTATAGCTACACGTCTGTATGTTCTTTGCCCAGTCATCACAGTGTAATTAATATTATTGTCATGTCAAATGTAGACCCTGCTGGCTGTGTATCTGTATGCTGGAGGAGAGGTTGCCCTGGCCAAGAAGTGTCTTCTCAGAGCTCGTCTGATAATGCTAACAGTCCACGGAGAAGACCACCCATACACCGCAACACTGGATGTAGGTTGCAGCAACTCAGAACAAATAATATTGATAAAATGTAATTAATATAATATTATGAAAGAAACATATGTACCAATATGCACTGTTGTTTTCTTACAGAGCTGTCTTGGGCTGTTGCTGATAGAGGATCAGACAGGGCAGTTCCTAAAGAACGCCCTAAGACTCAACATGTCCTTCTTCGGCCCTACTAATCTGCATACTGCTCTCAGGTAAGATGTCATTTACAGCTGGCACTGATATTTTGTTTAATAAGTCTGTTACCTTGATCCACTTTGTCGCCTTTTACAAATCATCACAATGTCTTTCCTTGTCCGTGCAGTCAGCACCTGTTGGCCCAGTGGATGTGCAGTAAAGGTGACTACAGAAGTGCTATGACACATGAGAAGGAGGCCCTCGCTGCTTTTACCTCTTTGGTCAGTAACCGTGTGGGAGAAAGTGAAGTGTAGTGGCTGTGTGTGCGTGTCATCTTACGTTCATTTTTCCGCTTAGTTTGGAGAGGATCACGAACGGACACGCTGCAGCAAAGACTTCCTGTGCGTCATAACAAAACAAGCTGTGATGGTGGAGCGCACTCTGAGACAGGCGGGAGCTGACGGCACGGAGCAAACTGTGGAGGTATGTGCCGGAACTCATTTGCTTTTCAGCCTCACAAAGAAAAAAGGAAAGTGTGTTTGACCTCCCTGTCCTCTCTGTCCTCAGTGTCTGACCCCATCTTCTGAAACCATTCTGGAGGAGATGGTTCTGGTTACAGGGATCAGGAGGATTACAAAGAGGTAAAACATGGTTAAAGCTTGTTATTTCATGTATTCTGCTGGAGACCTGCTATTATTCTCCATAATGTAAATGGTCAAATAAGCATCTTGATTTGGAGACTTTAGATAATATATAAATATACGTATATCAAAATATGTTGGTAGAGCATTTAAATATTCAAGACAAATGTGTGTACAGTACTTACAACTAAAACAGATTCTCAAATCATATTTTTAAATGCATTTGGATCCGGTAGCATTTAATTTGGACTATTTTTTTGCTGTGTAGAAACCCACTCATGATTTATTGTGTTTTCGCAGTGACAGGCTCCAGGAGTACAGGCAGAAACACAATGAACTAAAGGCCGCAGTGGCAAGGGAACTGGGTCTTAAACTGCCCAAGGATCTTGTCACCTCAGAGATTGTGAATGGAGAGAAAAGCTCAGATCAGGCATCAGGATGCGGGGTGGAAGCTGAGGATGGAGGAAAGCCTGTGGAGATGTCTGGGGAGAGTACTGCCGTAGTTTCGGCTAACGGTCATGTGGTGGAGCCAGCAGAGCAAAGCCAGAAAGAGGAGAAAACAGATGTTGACAGCGACAGAGCAGAGTCAGACGTTCAGGTCAAAACAGTAAATCCAGCAGTGTCCGATGAGGTGAAGTCAGGCTCAGGTGAGAAAAATGGCGAAATAAATGGAGCGGTGGACGCCATCGCGAGCCCATCAGCCCTTCAGAGTAAGATGACCTGGGCAGATGTTGTTGTTTCAAAAGGGGGCATAGCCAATGGAACAGGAGGCAAAGCCACGGCAGTCAATGGAGAAGGAGGTAGTGTCACTGCCAATGGAACAGCTGAAGAGTGAACACATAGCAAACAAGGAGTCCAGTATTCTGAAGTCACTGCTGTAAGATAAAACTCTCCCAGGATCCTTGCGTAGATGTAATCCGATCCAGTGAACAGCAAGAAGAGAATAAAATGAGAGAGGATGAGAGTACGAGTATTACTTTGTGTTGGAAGCATTACACTATTACTGATGCTGGGAGAGGGCTGTAATGTTGAGCCATTGTTTTTTCAACAATAAACTTTTTACTCTGGTGTATTAAACGTGTGTCTTCTCCTCTTTAAGAGTAATATTTGTCATTATTTGTCATTTATATAACCGGACAGGATAAATATGTATGGACACTAGGGATGGGCGATATGGACTAAAAAATTTATCCCGATAATTTCTGCTATTTATCACGGTAACGATAAAAATGACGATAAATAAACATAATTTTAGCCTAATCCTTTTGACTGTAGTGCATTGGGATGTTTCGTCTGAGTTTTTTTTTTGTTTGTTTTTTTACCGGAGGCTTTGGATGAAGTCGACGATGCTTCTTGCGCATTTTCTTCATATTCCGGTTTGAGCTGTGTTTTAGTGGCGTTACTGTCCTTTGTATGCACTATTTGTTTGCAAACCTTGCATGTTGTAAATTTCTGCTCCGCATCAGACTTTTAAAACCAAACCAGTTGAAAATAATGTAGGTGGAGCCTCGTCTAGGAACGAGCTCCTCGCTGAGGCGTATCTGCTCCGCCTTCTGCCGTTGTCAATTTGTCAATATTCCACACGTGTTGGGCTGCGAGCATGTCGCGCACATATATATACATCATCAACGGGAATTTATCGTTTTTATCGTGGGATGACATATTCTTACCGTGAGGAATGTTTTTGACGATATATCGTAAACGATAAAATATCGCACATCCCTAATGGACACATGACTTATAAAGGTGTGAATCTAAATCAATTCAAAAGATGAAGTCGTGTTTCTCAGTAGTACAAGAATCAATCTTCGAATCAAGGCATGGTTTTTTGTATATAAAAAACTGGTTTATTAATGACCACATAAAAAAGGAGTCCACTATTACCCATGTCTTATCTCAGCTCTGCGTTTCCCTCAGTATAATCTCCAAATCAGGGCAGTGTTGGTACTGTGGTTCAGCTGACTCTGCCCACGTAGATAGCGGGAGTCTATTAAGGCTGTTGGAAGGAAATGTGATGACTGATGTATCACCGAAGACGTCAATGAAACGGGATGGACAGGGCAGCTCTTTCTCCTCACACAAATCCACCGCCTTGCTGACGTAGCTGTAGTCCCGCTTGAACTCTCTCTCAATCGCCCTGTTGGTGCAACAGACAGCAAACGTCATCTCATCTCTCATCCAATTTGCTACAGACGTCAACTCCGTCATGCATGTCCTGTACAAACCTCTCCCTCATGCCACTGAAGCTGTTTCCAATGATTATCACTTGAGGCAGGTACCGCACACTCCAGTTTTTCCAAAGAAGGTTGTTGTACAAGGCTTTCCCACAGTGCATCAGGTAAAAGAGTGTGGGCTTGGTTGCGAGACGCTTCCCCTCCTGCACAACATAGTGAGACACAATACTATTTTTTTTTATGCACTGATTTTTTATCAATTTGTGAAACTCATCTTGTTTTTTTCAGTATAATTCTTGCAAGTTAATGAAACATCTTAACAGATTTCTAACTCAGTCTCACACAATCTAAAGAGCTATGGTCAACATACCTCGTTCTCTGCGAGTACAGTCAGACCAAGTTCCCTCAAAATGTCCCTCTCGGCAGAGGAGAAAGCAGGATCATAAACAGAGCAATCCTTCAGTGTAATCTAAAAGCAAACAATGTGAGATACAAAGTTCATCATGAACAGGTTCTCTTTCAAATGTTTGGTATCTCAGTAATGGAGCCCTCTGACCTGTCCAGCTTCCAGCAGCAGCAGCAACATGGCGAGCTGGTAGCGGGCCGAGACACACGAGGAAAAGGAGCCGAGGCCAAAACACACACACTCCAGCTGTTGACACAGTCTGCTGCTTTCCAGCTGTTCCTCAGTGACCTGGTTCTCTGGAGGTTTGGGGAGGGCTGCTGATCCTGCCACCACCAGGAGCCGCTCTGAGGACCACGACAGTCACTGCACTGCAAGCTAAATCATTCATCTACCAAGCCAAATGTTTGAGAACTTCACAACACACTCACCTTTCCACTCTTGACAAAACTCCTCACATCTTAGCTCAGACCTGCAGAGGAAGAAATGCAGGAATATGCTTTTACACAAGTCTGTGGTTAAGGTGTGCAATCATTTGCAATGTGTTCAAGGTGTTACAGCTGGCTTAGATTTCTTACACTGTGTCTCTGATCCTTTTAACAATTTTCCCAATATCCAGCTGCTCCTCACAACATGTAGAAGTTGAAGACACATGAATGGGCTTTGATTTTCTCGCTGCCCCTTTTCGTCGGCTGGCCACCTGCCACTCCTCTCCGGTGTCCGACATTTATGCTAATTCACCGGTTACATGTAAACAGACATGTCATAAAAACGTGTGTTTTCTTACTAAAGCTATCACTGAATTTATGTTCGCGTTTGGCGAACCTGTGACATGTGGGACTGTTTTGAGTGCAACACATGATTCTTCTTCCGGCGTTAGCCTTATGGGGCCGGTGATTTTACTGTAGAAATAAAAATATCAAAGTCCGCAAACTATTGCCATGAGAGCTTAGTCGATTATTTTATGGGAACCAGATGGCGTTTGATCTGTGAAATTCTTTAAAATGTTGTCTCCATTAACTACCATGAAATTAAACAACAACAAACTGTAAGGGAACGATAAACATAACGGTTGGTAATATTTGGAAGGAGCGCGGAACCTTTTTGGTAGAACACCACCTTACCCCGGAAGTGCTTGTGTTTTCGTGTGTTTAACGAAGACGTTAGCTGGATTACCTCTGATTACTACTCCATAAAAAGGATGTATAATTAATCTCAAATCTTAAACAAAGCTTCAGGTATGTTGGATAAAATTGATTTTTCATTTCCCCCCTTCACGTAACTTTCTTTATACAAATCGAGCACTTTATTTTACATTAGCCAGCTAATGCTAGCTTTTGCTAGTTAGCGTACGCATTTTACCTGACATTTCAGCCACAGTTCGCGGTTTGCATCAACACATAGTGTTTATGGTCAAGGAGATGATTGTAGTCTATAATCTGCTTTCCTTTGCTCTGCTTTAACCGGCCGGTGATTTTGTTATTTAAAATTTTCAGACATGTCTATGTCCCACCTGTACGGGCGAAGAGATGAAGAGGAGGAAGGTGTGGAGATTGAGAGCTTTGAGGTGACAGACTGGGACCTGGCCAATGAGTTCAACCCAGACCGCCGCAGATTCAGGCAGACCAAGGAGCAGGCCACCTATGGCATCTGGGCTGACAGAGATTCAGACGAAGATGAGAGGCCCAGCTTTGGTGGCAAGAAGTAAAACTTGTGTATTTTGTTGCCTCAATGCTCAATTTAAATCTTAACAAGTAGCAGCGTAACAGGTTAATTGTATATGTTTTTTTTTTTTTGGTTAGATCTAAAGACTACAGTGCTCCAGTGAACTTTGTGAGTGCCGGTCTGCGTAAGACTGCAGCTGAGGAGAAGCAGCAGCAAAAAGGAGAAGGAGACTCTGATGAATCTGATGAGGATGCTCCTGCAGCACCTCCCCCTCCTCGTGGCACTGCACCTAAAAAGCTTCAGATGGTAAGTTTGTGCTGTGTGTGCATTTTCTACCTATGGCAGAGTAATTCCTCACAGGCAAATTAAGGTACAACAATCTCATTCATCCAAAATGTGTCATTTTGCCAGGGTAATTTCCGAGGGAATCAATCGCAGAGATTTGCAGGTGGCATACAGTCTGGAAAAGGCATTGGTAACTGGGAGAAGCACACGAGGGGAATTGGGCAAAAACTTCTGCAGAAAATGGGCTACCAACCAGGAAAAGGCCTGGGCAAAAATGCTCAAGGTGGGTGGACTATTTTATTATTGAGACTGTTTTTAATGCAGTATGCGTGTATTATAGGAACAATGAAGCAGATATTCTTTAATATATCACTCTGCCATTGCTGCAGGTATTGTAAACCCCATTGAAGCAAAAGTTCGTAAAGGAAAGGGAGCTGTCGGTGCTTATGGCAATGAGCGAACCCAGCAGAGCCTTCAGGACTTTCCTGTGGTTGACTCAGAAGAAGAGGAGGAAAAGGTACAAAAAATCATCTTTTTCCCTTTTTTCCATCTAAACCACTGTTTTTGATGATTATCTGGCAGGAATTTTATTGTCATTACTTTTATTCTTAATTTCTGCCTGTGTAGGAGTTTCAGAAGGAACTAGGCCAGTGGCGTAAGGATCCTGCAGGCCCAGCTGGAAAGAAGAAACCCAAGTACTCCTACAGAACTGCAGATGAGCTGAAGGCTAAAGGCAAAGTGGCGGGGAGGAGCACAGCTGCATCCGCTGGAGAGCTGGCTCAAGTCAAGGTTTGTCTTGCTCCTTTGCTCCTGCCTCATAGGAACTTTATGACACACGCCTGGCTGCACTATTCTGACTGGCTTCAGGACGTTAATTGTAACAGTATATATTATATACAAAACTATTTTTGTTTTTGAATCTCATTTACCCCGTATGTCTCTTCCTGTTTCAAGGTTATAGATATGACTGGAAGAGAGCAAAAGGTTTACTACAGTTACAGTCAGATGTCCAACAAGCACAGCGTTCCTGATGAAGGCCCACCAAGCATGTCCACTCGGGATCAGAAGGGAACAAGCTTTGCTCTTCCTGAGCTTGAACATAACCTACAGCTGCTGATAGACCTTACAGAACAGGACATATTACAGGTATATAGAATGCAAAATATGGCTACTAGAGGGACCAATGAATAATTGTTAATAGATCAGAAACCTGAGGTTGTTTTATGATTTTCTACAATATATCTGTGTACCACTTTGTTACTTCTACCATGTACTGACTTGCTTCTGTTTCTTCATATCAACCCTTCTATAGTCTGCCAGACGTCTGCAACACGAAAAAGATGTAGTTGTGTCTCTGAGCCACGAGTCAATAGCATTGCAGAGCAGACTGGATGCAGAGCAAGATTCCATCCAGAAAATGGAAGCCGTACTGTCACTGGTTGAGCGTTTTCCTTCTGGGGAGACGGCACCGGGGGAGGGACCCACCCTGCAGGTCCATATACAACAAACCCACTGACTAACTACAGTTATCTGAGTTTTTCAGTTTATTAGTTCTGGGTTTTCATAGTCAAATAAGTAATTTGGAACACTTCCCTTCTCTTTGTTCAGGAGTGTGCCCGGATATTCGAGACCTTACAAACTGATTATTATGAAGAGTACAAGACAATGGGCTTGTCAGACCTGGCTGTAGCTGTTGTTCATCCGTTACTCAAAGAGAAACTTCGTTCCTGGGACCCGCTGAAGGTATGCCTTTGTAGTTATCTTCTTTTGAGGTAACTACATACTCGTTAATGTGTGAAAAACATTACTAACCAAACGATATTGTTCTTTGATTATTTCAGGACAGCTCTTACTGTCTGGAAGACATCGGTCAGTGGAGAGCAATCCTTGAATCCCGAGACTACCACTCCAGTGGTCCAGATTCAAATATGGATCCTTACCACAGGTCATTTTAAACACACACACACATATATATTAATCTTTGCTCATGGTTTACGAGAATACATTGCACAGGCTTGGTATACAGGCTGTGTTTCACTGAATATTTTTGAAATGTGTGTTGTGTCTTTCTTGCGGCAGACTATTATGGGAAGTGTGGATCCCAGTGATGCGACCTTGTGTGTCAAACTGGCAGCCTCGTATGGTTGGGCCAATGGTGGACTGTGTAGAAGTGTGGGCACCTCTTCTGCCGTCGTGGATCCTGGATCACATGTTGGAGCAGCTGATTTTACCTCGACTACAGCGAGAGGCAAGTCAGATAAAGAGAAACTTGCATTTTTACCCCTTTTACTAGTGAAAAATTGCTTATCAGTAGTGGCCTGGTTTAATGCTCTAATGACATCAAAAGCATGTTTCTTACCTGTAAATCTTTTACTTTGCTTTTCTTGTTTAATAGGTGGATAGCTGGAACCCTTTAACTGACACAGTGCCTATCCACTCCTGGATCCACCCTTGGCTGCCTCTGCTCCAATCACGTCTAGAGCCTCTTTACCCACCAATTAGGAGCAAACTATCCAACGCCTTGCAGAGGTGGCATCCCAGCGACACCTCAGCCCGCCTCATCTTGCAGCCATGGAAAGACGTTTTCACACCAGGTGCATGGGAGGCGTTCATGGTGAAAAACATCATCCCTAAACTAGGTATGGATGAAAACGTACTTCCCTACAGTCTCTCCACAGTTTGTCACTTTATCAACTACTTATTTTGATTTTTTTTTTCATGTGATGGCTCCTGTTTCTCTCCACAGCTTTGTGTCTTGAAGAGCTGGTTATCAACCCTCACCAGCAGCAGATGGAGCCATTTCACTGGGTGATGGACTGGGAGGGCATGCTGTCCCCCTCCAGCCTTGTGTCTCTGCTGGACAAAAACTTCTTTCCAAAATGGTTGCAGGTCAGTGAATATACTTTCAGTGAGAAGTATGAGCGTATTGCTCATTGTATATTCAGTATTTATTCAATTAAATCTTTATGCGTGTTTGTGTGTGTGTTTTGGTGATTACAGGTCCTGTGCTCATGGCTGAGTAACAGTCCTAACTATGAGGAAATCACGAAATGGTACCTTGGCTGGAAAAATATGTTCAGTGACGTCTTGTTGGCGCAGCCCGTCATTAAAGAGAAATTCAATGAGGCTTTGGACATCATGAACCGTGCAGTGTCTTCAGGCATGGGTTGGTACTACACACGCTGTCTGGGGTTATTTTGTAAATGCATGAAGATTATAGGACAGACTTGCTTTAGAAGTATGATAATAAAGCCCCTGAGCACTTTTTCCTCTCCTGTAATACTCTCTTTTTCGTATCTACAGGTGGATACATGCAACCTGGTGCAAGGGAGAATATTGCTTATCTCACACAGACAGAGAGAAGGAAAGACTTCCAGTATGAAGCTTTGCAGGAGCGCAGGGATGCTGAGAGTGTGTCCCACAGAGGCACAGGCACTGGTGTGCCAACTAACTTTAAAGATCTCATCCAGACCAAGGCAGAGGAGAACAACATTGTCTTCATGCCCTTGGTGGCCAAACGGCACGAGGGAAAGCAGCTGTACACCTTTGGGCGCATTGTCATCTACATAGACAGAGGGGTTGTGTTCGTGCAAGGAGAGAAGACTTGGGTGCCCACATCTTTGCAGAGTCTGATAGATATGGCGAAGTGAGCGAGTCGTCGGTTTGCCGAGTCTAAAAAGAGAAAGGGCAGAGCACATTTTTATGTAACTTCCGTATATTGAAACTTTGTCATATGTCTTTCTAAATGTGTAAAATGTCTGAAATTGTGAATAAATAATTTTTTGAATGGGTGTTATCTACTTTGTTTCTGATCAGAGCTGAACTGTGAATAAAAACGTCTATTTGTACAGTTATTGTGCAAATATTGCTTACAATATAGTGCTAACTGTACCTTTAGATTTATGTACATATTTAGTGCATATTAATGTTTACTTACAAACGTGATTTTAAAATAATTTCCTTTCTGTTTAAGTATCTGTAATTTACATTTGGAGTGCATTTTCACCGTCGTCCACACATCTATCTGAGGTTTCAACTTGTAACACCACCGATATCCGGATGGTGGCGGTGTAACATCTCCAGGTAGTCGGAGGTTTTTGGCCTAGCAGAGCTTCCGTAACCGGTGGAAGTCGGCGCTTTGTGGTCCAGGTCTCGTCTCCTGTGTGTGAATTTCTTAACGGTTTAATACTTTCAGACCAGTTTTGTCACCAAGGAGGTATGTGGATATTTATGCATGTGTCACTGAAACCTCAGTATGTCGCCAGTTTAGTGTCTGTGATGAGGAATCTGCCGTTATTAGTCGATAAGCTCACGTTTATTAGTCAACGAGCTAGCTTATCTTAGCTACCGAATGCTACAATGCTAACGTTAGCTAGCGCGCTAACGAAGCGGTATTGGTGACTTTTACTGTAATTAGTGCCTTCCTTTTATGGGGTTCCCTAAGCTCTGTGTTCAGTCTGTTGTGTTCATGTTTTTAATCCAGTTTCGATGTCGTCGGACGCCCTGAAGAAGCGGAAGTCAAAGGTTGTCCGCAGTGAAGGAGGAACCCCAGAGATGAAGCGAGGACGCGGAGAAGGGGACCCGCAGGTAAGAGAGGAAGGGGTCGCAGTCTGTAGTGAGTACTCTAATCTAGTGAGATACTAATGTAAACAAGTTTAAATAGGTACATTTTACAAAAAAGATATGCTTTCAATATCTAGATTTGTTTTAGAATAAAGAGGCTTCAAATCCAAGCATTTAGATGTGTTTTGGTTTCTTAAATAATAAACATTCACAAAGATCCTGAATCTACCTACATTTTAACATATAAGGTTACAGAGTCAAACATTGATTATTTATGAGTTTGTTAAATAATAAACATCTTACAAGTAATATAGCATTCAACAGGACCTTTAAACTCCAGCCCCTCCAATAACGAGATCCATTGCATTAATTACAATCTGAGTAAATACTGTAATGTAGGCCTTGTTAATGAAGGTGTTATTATCTTATAATTATTGTATTACCTCCTGTTGAATTCTAAAAATGAATCTAAAATCTAAAAATGAACAAATAGTTTAAATCTGTTTTAGTGAGCTGACTGAACGTCCACATATGACATAAATGCACCATTTGAGAAATACTAGGCTCTTGGTTTTTAAGCAGTGTGTATTTGAGTGACTTTGAGTGACAGTGGCTAGATTTTGATGTGTAAACATTTGGGTGGGATCATTTCTAAAACTGCAGCTCTTGTTGCAAAAGTGGTTCAAAGGTTTAACTAGTGACAGGGTCAAGGACAGCCAAGGTTAGTTTATGCACGTGGGCAGCAAAGGCTTGTAGCTCAAGTTGCTGAAAAAGTTCCTGCTGGTTCTTATTTGAAGGTGTCAGAACACACAGTTCATCACAGTGTTTTTTTTTTTTTTATATGGGCCTGCATAGCTGCATAGCTGCAGACCCCGCAGGGTGCCCATGCTGACCTGTGCCGTTTCTATAAGGATGTGCTTATTCTGCAACATTGTTCAGGTGGTAGTGGTAAATGCCAGGACTCGCATCGAAAAATCACATCGTAATGAGATCTTCAACTTTCAATTCACTTTAGTGTTTTGGTGGTTTTAGTGTTAGATACCTATCTAACTAATCGGTTAGATTAGCACTAAATTAGTATAATGAATGTGTATGTTATATATCAGAATATAGTAATGCAGTATGTAAGACGGAAGTTTGAGTTCAGAGTTATGAACTCACATGTCACCACAGCTTTGACTTTTCTCTTGGACATCTCACAGTAGACAAAAAAGTGTGATCAAGTTTAAACAACATCATCAGGAGAATGTGTATATTGACTTAGTTTTTTTTTTCCCCCCAGGATGTACGCGTATATAGTGAGGAGGTGGAACTGGAGAGCAGGGACCCTGAACAGGATTACGCGCAGTACAAAGAGTCATGTGAGAGTTTGGCCACACTCATGGGTGAGATCCAGGAGCTTAAAGCCAGCGGGGCCAAGGAAGGGGTAAGAATCACACCAACAAAGTCTACTGTCACTATAAATGGATTACATTTTCACTGATAATGTATATCTAGATTAAATCAATTGTTAAAGTGCACAGCAGTAATCTCAACATTCATCTTCTCCACAACAACGATGCTTAACTAGGTTTGTTTCTTCTCAGAATGTGGAGGTCGAGCAGAAACGTATGCAAGGCTGCATTCACTTCATGAATTTGAAAAAGCTCAACCGCCTGGCTCATATGCGACTAAAGAAAGGCAGAGACCAGACACATGAGGTAATTCCCTCAAACTCCCAAATACTATATATGTGATATTGAAAGAAATACCAGTTTAGGTTAAGCTCTATTCCAGTCTTTTACCAAGAAATACCGCCCCCTGTTCTTTTTTTGTGCTGATCACAAAAGGAAAACTGAGCACTTTCCTCCTTTTAACGCTAACTGCCGTAGCTGCCACTGTCAGCAAATAGAGTTTATGTCCCCGGGTTTGTTTGTTTGTTGTTCAGAATTTATTAAAATGGCAATCTTGCTTATTGATCTGTGTTGTGACTGATATACTGTATATTTTATACCAGCTTTACCAGTGTTTTATTTTTCATCCTCACAGGCAAAGCAAAAAGTCGATGTGCTGCATCTTCAGTTACAAAACCTGCTGTATGAGGTTATGCATCTTCAGAAGGAGATCAGCAAGTGTCTGGAGTTCAAGTTAGTACATTCTTTCTTTTTTTTATTATTTTGCTCACTTGAAATTATAGTGTAACATTAGAGCAGAACTTATCTTTCCTTTTAATTGAACAAATTACAAAATGCGTAGAAATGATTACCTTGATTCTATTTGAGAATCTAGTAGAGTCAGTAAATATGAACTTAATACTCTGACTTCCTTGATCCAATGGTGATGTTTCATATGCAGATTTTTCTTAAAGTATGGTTTCACAGTAGTTATTATATTATTTGTCTTGTTGCAGGTCTAAGCACGAAGAAATAGACCTAGTGAGTGAAGAAGAGTTTTACCAGGAGGCACCGCAGGACATTTCCAGGCCTCACCTGACAAAAAGTGATCCGCACCAACTCACGCTGGCGCGACTGGACTGGGAGCTGGAACAGAGAAAGAGGTGTGAAACCTGCATGCAACGAAGTGCACTTGAACCTTGTTGTATAAAAAAAAATTCTGTCTTGATCTTTGGGGAGCAGTTGTTAAACATTTTTCGGCGGCATATAGGTTGGCAGAGAAGTACAAGGAGTCCCAGGCCTCAAAGGAAACAATTCAGAAGAGCATTGAGGTGAAGAAGGAGCATCTGTCAAGCTTGCAGCCAGGACTCAATGCCATCATGCAGGTATAATAACTATCAATGGTGCCATCTCATACATTTTTTAAAAGGAGCACAGTGTCACTCTGTTTTTGTTCCACTCTCAGCAGCTTGGGACGTAACTTACTTGAGGTGAAGACTTAAATAAATACTGCGCCGTCAGCTAACACTGTTTCTTCTTCTTTTCTTCTGTCACAGGCCTCAATCCCAGTGCAGGAGTACCTGTCCATGCCCTATGAACAGACTCAGAAACAGACTGAGGTCGCCCGCCACCTGCCTCCACCTCTCTATGTCCTGTTTGTTCAAGCAAATGCCTATGGCCAGGCCTGTGGTGAGTAATCATTCGAGAGAACACAATTCTTAAAGACAAGATTGAGTATGTGTTGTGGGATGCAAGTTGGGATCATCAGCAATATATTTTGGTTTCTATTTCAGACAAGAACCTGAGTGTCTCAATCAGAGGTGATGTGGAGGAAGCCAAGGCCCTTTCCAAACCTCCAGAAGATTCTCAGGGTGTGCAAACTTTACGATACACCAGTTTGTTTCTCTCTTATAATCATTCACCAACAAAAATATGGAATTAAGTTTCCTTTCCCCTTTTTAGACGATGAAAGTGATTCAGATGCAGAAGAGGAGCAAGAGAAAACGGTGAGTCTCCGGGCCTCCATTTGGTCCAGAAAACTACACACACACACACACACACACACACACAGCGAGGTCACTGAGTTCAGTTCTTAATACACCAGTCTCTGCAATAGACAAATGACTGCTACCGTAATCTCTGGCTGTCACACATAGTGGTCTGGAGAGGGTTGGGGAGCTGCTGCTATCGACCGGTTCCGGCCTCCAGACTGCCGGTGGGGGGGGCTAAGTGACTGTAAACTGATCCCACCTCTGGCCTGCACATTCAACACCAAACCAGTGCTCATTTCTGTTGTCATGACAACTTGCTGTCAAGATGTTTCTTGTGGTGATTCTAAATAACTGATATGGGGGGATATATATATATATATATATATATATATATATATCATATGTCTGATGCCCTTTTCTTTGTCAGTCTTTTACATTAGCCCTTGACTTGAATATTATGCTTTTATCTTTAATTGTAGAGGCCAACAATGCTATGTCACTGTCCTGTTCCTGTAAGAAGTTGCTGTTTTTTTTCTTTCTTTTCATCTCCTGACGTCATTGCTTTTTATTGTCTGTTTGATAGAAGAGAAGACGACCCACTACAGGTGGCCAACTGGATGACAAAAGACGAGAGATGTTGAAAAGGCACCCTCTGTCTCTTGGCTTGGACCTAAAGTGTAAAGGTAACTCCCTCTGTTAACGTGATGTACGAAATAGGCCTGTTCATTTTGTGAAAGATTTGAACAGTGTGTGTACGCCCAAATATTTACACCCCTTCTGTGTTAACATTCCTTGTAATCTGATATGTCTATATACTGTTCAGTACAGTAACTCTACACCTGTCAGATAGTATGACAGCAAGTAAGCTTGACCCGCTCTGCTATGACATGACACCCAATTGACCCTCTTGTTCCCTCTGCTGGCGATGATAGGAATATAGTGACAGATTATAGGGAGATCTGCATTGCAGGCGTAACTCTACCTAAAGAGGGGGAGGAGGGATGGGTGGGAGACGCTTGCAGCATTGTAGGTCTGCAGCACCTACAACATCTCGTAAGCATATTTTCTCATCGCCGGCCTTTCTGTGAATTTTGCGTTTGTTTCTAGCGCCTCCCCTCCCACCCCCCACCCCCCACCCCCCAGCTATCTTCACTGCTGCCAGCTGCAGCAGTCCTTTTATTGCAGTAAAAGCAAAACGTGAGCAGCGTATGTGTGAGTGAGTGACGATGTGTCACTGAGTTCACTGTGACTGCAGGGTGTGGAGCATGAAAGAAGACCATCAGCATAGTATGCGTCCCCTGGGTGCTGCTAGCTGCCGTCGTGACCACACCCTTAAACTGCACTCTAATCCACTGCAGTGTAAAATAAACTCAGGGGGGTGATCTCTGAGAGGATTAATAAAAAGAGGGAGGGGTAGAGACGCTATTAAATTAAGATAGCAATGAGTTACTTCATCGCCGTGTGTTATCTGCTTTGCCTCTGCAGATGGCAGCATGCTCCATCTCTTCTTCTACTACCTGATGAATCTGAACATTATGACAGTGAAGACCAAGGTCTCCACCTCCACAGACCTCAGCGCAGCCATCAGCGCGGGGTATGTGTATGAACGTTGAACGTTTGAATCGGTCTGTGTCCTTGAGGGACCAAAAGAAAATCTAACGATTCCTTCTTTTTCAGGGAGCTGCTGAAATCAGACACTCTCCTCAGCTGCCTCTACACCAACGACCTGGGACGGGAAACACCCAATCCAGCAAATCGCTACCAGTTTGATAAAGTCGGGTAAGGATTCAGATAATTAGAGTAAAAAGCATGGTGTTTACTAGATCATCACATTTAATTGAACAAATTTCAGTCGTATTAAGCCACAATTTCTCTATAGGATTTTGTCCTTTCTGGATTATGTGGAGGAGCTCGGCCACCCCTATATGTGGGTTCAGAACCTCGGAGGACTACAGTTTCCTAGTGATGCTTTAGAGGTGGGTTTTCTAGTCGAGCATCATCCCAGTCGAGCATCGATGGTGTATGTTACAAATGTAAATTGTTGGTTCGTGTTCCTGTTTTTGCAGAGCGTGCGCGTGGCCAGTACTCTGAGCGCCAGCCACATGGAGAACACTATGAAGCTGCTGAGAGGACGAGTCCAGTCCCGCTTGGCTTTGCACAAACAGTTCGCCTCTTTAGGTACATTGTTTGTTTACAACTTGGCACATTAAATACTCTTAATGGACAGATTGTACATTTTAAGTTGTTTGTCGTCCTTTCCTCAGAGCACAGCATCATCCCGGTCTCCAGTGAGTGTCAGCAGCTGTTTCCTGCCAAGATCATCTCCCGTTTAGCTCGCTGGACCACTATCAGTCACCAGGAGTACATGGTATGAGAAGACAGATAAAATTATTCAGAAATACTCCTGATGCAGCAGGACTCACCGTGATATTTCTCTTCCTCTAAAGGATCTGACATATACACGTCATGTGACGGATGCTGGTCTGGCAAAGGAGACAGATCTGTATTTCATGGGAGTTATCGAAAGAGGCACAGGTAAATTCTTGAATCACCGTCAGAATAATTAAGTGTTGTACATTATTTGATTTGAAATAGGTTTTTAGAAACAACTTGCCTGTATTCCTTTCAGCTCACCTCCACGCTGCAGTTGTGCTGAGTCCTCGTTACCCAGAGATCTCTCCTCTTTTCTCGCTCTGCCTCAGCTGGAAAGGAGAGCGCAGTGGACGCACTGATGACAACCTCCGAGTATGAACATTTGAATAATGCTCATTCGTATCCCAGAAGCTTGCTTAAGCTCAATTAATGACTAGCTCTGTTTCTGAATCCACTATTTCCCATGCTCTAACTTTTTTTTACGTCTGTTTCAGGCCATGGAGAGTGAAATCAATGTGTTCAAAAATGAACTCCAGGGCCCGCGTCCTGGACACCAGCTCTTGACCAATCAGATGTCTCGCCTGTGTGTCTGCCTGGATGTGTATTTGGAGACGGAAAGACAAGATGACAGCGTGGAAGGACCACGAGAGTTCCCCCGTGAAAAGATGTGCTTGCGCACTGTCAGGTACACATTTAAGGAAAATTAATAGTGGACGTTTCAAATACAGCACATTTGGTCAAAGAACCACTGAATAGATTCACCTCTGACATCTCTCATCTCTTTGAATTCAGGGGTCCAAACCGTCTGAAGCCGTTCAAGTACAACCATCCTCAGGGTTTCTTCAGTCATCGCTAAACCTGTGTGTGTATATATATATTGTACAACTCTCTCGAGCTCAACTTTGTGACTCTTTGTCGTTTTTAAGTCTTCATACCAGTGTGAAAATAAAACATTTTCTTGTTATTTTCTTGACTGAGCGTGTATTGGGTGTTTGTTTCTTCTGTTGTGTGCAGGAATACATTTAATACATATTTCCCTGCTTCATCCCCTTACCCCCCTGTCTACCTTCACCTCTCAGGGCTATTTATAGGTCTCGTCTGAGCTAGCTGATTATTATGCTATTGAGGTTCAGTGCTGGAGCAAGCTGAGTCATTTCCACTGAGAATCATTGAACAGGATATTTGCTCTATTGTTTGCAGTTATCCTTTGAACTCTCATTTATCATCCTGGCTTTGGTAAAAAAACAAAAGAAGGTTATTAATTTGGATACAGATGAGTCTATCAAGGATTACTCTCATTTTATGACTGGCTTGCCGCACAAGTCTTACTTTTCTTTTTGCACATTGCAGCTAAAATCCAGCAGGGTGTAACCTCATCGATGTGTTGGTGAGGAAGTGTGTAATTACAAGGAAGAAGGGGCTGTTGTATATCTTTGAGACAAGCCCACTGGTGGTGATTACTATTTGAATTGTGAGTCTTAATGGATTTTCTCTCAGCGGTGGAAACGGTGCTGTAGTCAGGGCGTTTTCACCGCTCTGATCAGTTTACTTCTTAAAGGGCAAAATAAGAAACTAAAACTAAATGAATTAAATAAAACACAAGGATCCCAGATACCTTGTTCTTGTGTGTCATGCTGAACGCCTCCTGGCTCTTTGTAAATCTAAATCTTAAAATGACAGGACATGTGAACCAGCCCCTTCTCCTGTTTAATAATTTATATCAGCTGATTTCAGTCTATTGCTCTCTCTGGAGCTCATTGGTCTGTCTGTCTGATTTTTTATTTATAAATGCCAAATACAAAATACTACTGGGACACGGTGACCGGAGTAAAGGTAATTTAGAAGTTCCACCTTTTGTGGTTTGTGACACAGCTGCTGATCCCATTAACACAAAGCCATCAATCAGATGCAGTGACACTGGGTTTAAAGGGGAATACTGAAATCCTGCCAGGAGAGAAAAAAAACTTTCAATGTCAGCCAAGGTGTCGTATTATACCGATAAAATTGAAGGTTTGTCAGTGATATAAAATGAATCTGCTTTTTGATAGACTTTAGTAGTCTGATAATGAGGAATGATATCTGTCAATGTACTGACATGTAAATCTTATTAATACTTTAGCTGCACTATTTCTATTAAAGATTGTAGAAATCTATGAAAAGCTCAAATGCGGCTGCAAGTCATGACCAAAGCTGACAGTGAGGATTAATGTTTCCTCATTAATCTTGTCCGGTTTCAAAGTGAAGGCTTGTTCTTTAGTAATCTTAATCCTTCTCGTGACACCGGAGCCATTATACATCAGATATGATGTTAATTAGGAGCTAATAATACTCAGATAAACATGGGAGTTGTGGCTGGATTGTGAAGGTGCGATCCTGTCGGGAGGATAAGCCGGGGAGCCGAGTCTGTTCATGTGCAAGCGAGCCGCGCTGCTCCTGATTAATACATCGTGGTCTGTGGGATGTGAGGAAGGGTGCGGTGGCTGCTGAGGGTGGGCACAGCTCCCCCTCTCCTCAGCCGCAATGCAGTGCAAGCAACTCGTGGCATTTACCTTTTGGCCTCGAACCTTCCACAATTACACTTCAGAAATCTTCTCTGAAGGTTAACACGCCACACATTTTCATGCAGGGTCAACACATTAAGAAAACCTCACAGAGCCTCTTGTGTTTGATTTTTTTTTTTTTCCATTCTTTATTTACTGTTTCATATTGCATATTCTCAGCAGTTTATACATAGCACAGTCATCATTGTCCTTGCATTGCAGACTAGAAGAGTGAGACTCTGCAGCTCACCTGTCGGGAGAAGCTGCATTAAGGTGCACAAACAAGCAAAATTCAAGTCTTTCTTTACTATCTGTAAATATAATATAGACGTTTGTATCTCCTTAAATATACATTTTTATATTCAGTGTCTGTCACAAACTTTAGCTTGACATTATTTTGACATCTCTACCCTTGAAGGCTTGAGAGGGTCCAGCAGGACGCTGCTGTGCCCGTCAGCGGGATTCAGTTTAAATGCACTTGTTATTTATTAAGGGCAGTTGTCACATTCAGATAAAGAGTTTAGAGCATTCTGCATTCACTACAGTCATACATCAGAAGCATCGTGGGGGTGTAATGGCCATACTTAGGGAGCAAGGGGTTATTTGCTACAGAAATCACTATTGCTTACATACTGTTGTCTGCTTAGCTGTGGACATGAATTTGTCCATGTGCACTACTGGGTACACCCAGCTCCTTTCTCCTGCTCTTAACCCTCTGTTTGCCTTTCCATTACTTCCCTCTCTCAGAGTTCTTTGGCATCTCCACCTACTCCTCTCCTCTAGCCTTGAAATGCAGAATTTCAAGCTTACTTCTTTGCCTCCTTGCTTTCCTTTGACTCAGTGCCAGAAGATTTCTCAACTTTCTCCGTCTTTGCTCCCTCCTTCACCTCCTTACTCTCTTCTTTACTGGTCTCCTTTTTGTCCTCTGGCTTCTTCTCCTCCTTCTTGCTCTCTGTTTTCTCGGGCTCGGCCTTAGGAGCAGGCTTCTCCTCCGGCTTCTTCTCCTCCTTCTTGCTCTCCGCTTTCTCGGGCTCAGCCTTAGGAGCAGGCTTCTCCTCCGCCTTCTTCTCCTCCTTCTTGCTCTCTGCTTTCTCAGGCTCTGCCTTGGGTGCAGGCTTCTCCTCCGGCTTCTTCTCCTCCTTCTTGCTCTCTGCTTTCTCAGGCTCTGCTTTCGGAGCTGGCTTTGCGTCGGGCTCTGCCTTTTCCGATTTCGGAGCAGAGGGCTTCTCCTCCTTAGCGGGTGGAGCAGTCTCTTTAGGCTCAGGCTTGGGGGCAGGTTTCTCCTCAGCGGCCTTGCTGGTAGGTGTCGGTTTTGAGGCTTCATCCTTTTTGGGTGCTTCCTCTGCTTTGCTCTCTTTCTTGGTATCGGGTTTCTCTTCCTTCTCTGGCTCCTTCTCCTTGGGCTCTTGCTTCTTCTCCTCCTTCACGGGCTGCTCTTTCTCCTTCTTTTCCTCCTTGACGGGCTCGGGCTTCTCCTCTTTCTTCTCCTCTTTAGGGGTGTCTTTGGCAGCAGCAGGCTTGGCCTCCTCTTTCTCTGGAGACTTTGGTTCGGGGCTTTTGGGAGGAGGTGATTTTGGTTCAGGGGATTTTGACACAGGGGACTTAGACTCATCTCCTGCGGGGGATTTGACCGCAGGAGACTTAGCAGGTGATTTGGGCATGGGGGATTTGGATGCTGGTGATTTGGATTCTGGTGATTTAGATTCTGGTGATTTGGCCACAGGAGATTTAGGCTGAGGGGATTTTGAAGGAGGGGTTGCGGCTTTTTCTGGAGATTTGGACTTCTCTTCTTCCTCCCCTGCCTCCTCTTCCTCCTCTTTCTCCTCTTTCTCCTCTCCCTCTTCCTCCTTCTCCTCCTCTCCCTTTTCTTCTTCCTTCTCTCCCTCTCCCTCTCCTTCTTCCTCCTTTTCTTCACCTTCCTCACCTTCTCCCTCCTCCTCTTTGGTTTCCTCCTCTTCTTCCTCTCCTGCTTCTTCTTTCTCCTCCTCCTCTTCCTCCTCCTCTGTGACCTCAGTCACCTGGGTCTCATCTGTCTGCTCCTCCAAGATGACTGTATCAGAGATCTCCTCTCCTTTAACTTTCAAGTGGGCGGAAGACAACCTGCTTTCCATGTAGGAGTATGGGCTGCCGCCTGCAAAGCGGTTCTCCTCTCCTTCCAGTAACTTCCTGTTTCGAAGATGGCATCAATAAAAGTGTTAATAACATCTGACATAAGGCAACCAAGGAATCGGTTTAATGATACCAACCTGTAAGCAGCAATCTCAATATCTAGAGCCATCTTAACATTCAGCAGCTCCTGGTAGTCTTTCAGCTGGCTGGCCATCTCCCATTTGGTGGTTTTCAGCTCGTTGTCCAGCTGATTGATGGTCTCCTGTGAATTCAAAAACATGGAGACCAAACAGATCAGATATCACCCTGAGTGGATAAGTTGATAAGTGGAATAAATATGCATGTCTGGTTTCCCCGTGTCCGCGCTGATCTCTTGCCTGTAGTGAGCTGAGATCATCCTGGTGTCTGTCCTCACTCTCTATACGCTGCCTCTCTAGCGACTCCTTGGTTCCTCGGAGAGTCTCCAGCTCGATAGTGCGGTTCTGGAGCTGGCGACGGTACTCTGCGATCTCATCCTGGCTTCCACGGATTGCATCCTGGTTAGACCTCGCAGCGTCAGACAGGCGCTCCATGCGCACTGAAGGAAATGCAGACAACAGTAGGTGTAACATGTAGAAGTGGCTCGAATAAATGAGATATTTTGCTGTGTCACACCACTGACTTTCCTGCAGCCTGTGTGTGACGAAGAACAGAATTTTAAGATTCAGGATGCATAAGCACAGACTGGACCTTATGTTTTCAATCGTGAGACATTTGACCAGTCCTGCCTTAGAGGGCAGACAGTCCCTGTGGGAGCCTGAGTAACCTTGACACCATCCATCTGTCAGTCAGTGGTCTGACTCAGCTCCCTCCCTCTTCCAAGCATGAATGAGCTGCTGCTGCAGTCAGCTGGACTCAGAGAAGGTCATTCTGTTTGCACCTTTTATATCAGGTCAGCAGGTAAGTGTACTGCAAGAGTTTAGGCATAGACCATTAAGTCCTGTGACATGCCATTAAACTTATTGTGCACAAGAAACCCTTCTTGGCCTTCATAGTTGACAGCGGTGTGTTTGTGTAGTACGGCAAAGGTCAGCAGCTCTGTGCTCATCTCAGCTGACGTCTCAGTTACCGCTTTGCTTCCATAAACCTTCCCATCATATCTCTATGTACAGGTTACTTTGAAGTCCTGTCCTGAGTTAAGAGGAGGTGACCGGATGTGGCATTGCCTCCTGTCTACCTGACAGACACAGTGACCTTGAACAGAGCTGTTCTATTTGCGGAGGTTCAATGTTGAGATCCATCAACGCAGCGAACGGAGTAATACACTGCTCTCAAGAACACACCCACTGTTACCTACAGCAGAGTGCAAATTAATCACAGCCTCCTCTCTACGTGCATCTCACGTCTGCAGCAAAAAAGATCATTCTGCGGCAACAGGGCAGTCACAGAAAAGACTGTAACTAAACTAGAGGGAATATTATTTAAATCTGCCACATTGTATATTAGTAGTATATTATATTATATATATATATATTACAAGTATATTATAAATTCGGTGGCTTGGTGGGATGAAGGTTATAAACATCAAATATAACTAGAGGATCTAGTTAACAGTCTCATATCAGAAAGTAAATGTGTTCCTGAGTAACATACTGCAAGCCACTGGTACTCCACCTTAAGTCACGGTCTGGCTACTGTTCCAACCCAAACGACTGGACAGTTCAGCACCATGGACAGAGAACGATCACTATTTTACGCACGGGAAAGTTTGCGCACTTTTTAGAAACTTCCATTCCTCAACTCACCTTTGAACCATTCCTCGGCGTGGGTTGAGCTCTTGGATGCGTGACTATCCAGCTGGGATCGGATCTCTCGCAGTGCGCTGGTGACGTCCGCCTTGATCGAGTCCCGCATATCGAAGCTCACCTGCGCGCCCTGAATCTGCGCCAGGAGCTCGGCCACTTCTTCCTCGTGGTTCTTCTTCAGGAAAACGGCCTCCTCCTCCAGGGCGCGGAGCTTCTTGTCCAGCTCCAGACGTGTCAGCCGGCACTCCTCAACATACTTCTTCATGGCGCGGGCGGCAGCCTCCAACTCTTCCCGGTTCCGCGCCTCATCCTCCAGCCTGACCCGCAGGTGCTGGATGTCGTCTTCCAGGTGCTCGTGCTCTAGGGCAGCGCGGGCCTTCTCTCCGGTCAGCTGCTGCAGGAGACCCCTCAGGTCAGCCAGCTCTCGCTCGTAGTGCTCACCGACGGATGCACGTCCTGCCTGGCTCTGCCGCAGAGCTTCCGCTTCTGCCTCCAGGTTGCGGTTGTGCATCTCCAAGTTGCGCACCTTGTCGATGTAGCCGGCGAAGCGGTCGTTCAGAGCCTGCAGGATCTCTTTCTCGCTCTTCCTCGTCTTGTCTCCGTTGAATGTCTCCATGCTGTCCAGGGTGGACGGCTGGCTGTAGGTGAGGCGGCGGCGCTGGGAGTGAAATCCGCTGGAGGACACAGAGACGGGCCGAGCCTTGCGGTACGAGCCCGGGCCCATGTAGTGGTGTTCTACCGTGAAACTCATGTTGGCTGAGCCGGAGGAGAACTGACTGCAGTAGGAGGGAGAGCGCTGTGCTTTTATAGGCGGGAGGGAAAACTCACTAGTCAGCAGCAGGACACACTCTTTTTTAAAGAGACACATTTTCTCCAGAAACTACTGCAAGCGTAGGAATACTTATGGTCACTCTGATCAGTAGCTGTAGCATCTTGCTGATGAATATTTTAATTCAAGGTGTATTTTGTTCATACAACACACACATATCACACGATGTTTTCAAGCATCACTTCTTTATGCTTAACACCGGGAAAAATTAAAACATTAATAATTTTAGGCCTAGGTTTGCATTTGTCGGTTACCAAGTGTCTTTACAAACTTCCCTCATAAATAAAGATTTTATTTTTTTGTGCAAGTTGTGAACATGTCTCTATGTTTTGGGTATCCTGAGGCTAAGGTCCATGTGAACAGAGTGTGTGGGTGTTCAGTGTGTTCTGCTGATGCTCTCTGTAGCTACACTGCTGCAGTGTGAGTTTGCAGATCCACACCTTGCCCCCTGGGACTCAACTCAACTGCTGGGCCATTGACATACCCCCCCCCCCTCCTTTACTGCACACACGAACACACAAACGAGGTTAAAAATAAAACTCCTGAAGATGAATTAATTTCCAGATGTGCAGATCTGGTTGCAGGCCAAGCATGACATGGCAACAGCGACAGCATGAACACAAACGTTACGATGTGTGCACATCAGGATGCTACGATGATACAGCATTCAAAAAAACAAACGAACTGAGCTGTCTCTGCTGATCTACAGGATTGTCTGGTCTGAAAAGAGGACCAGGCCTGAAGAGCACATGCAGCACCTATTGATTACAAATTCAGGGTGAGTGAGTTTACTCTGCATTCCTCAAAAGGAGAAAGGAGAACAGCGTATATGCATAATCCCTGATGCCTACGTTAAAGCACCAGCACATATAGTCATTTCTCTTCATCAGCCAGTCTTTGTCACTGTAAACATGAGTGTTGTCCCCTTAGTGGTGTCCATGGGACTGTGTGACACCTAAGCCCTTAGTATACCCTCCATCAGTTGTGTCACATTTATTTAAGGTTGCAAATGTGTTAAAAGAATGAGGGATTGTGAGCATCTTGCTTCTCGTCTAACATGGTTGTGGGGGCTTAAGGGCATGTGGGATCGAAATAACATGCAACCCACCCCCTCCCTCCACTGTCTTCATGTTTTATAAATGAGGATATTGCAGCAGAGTAGGCAGAATTCGGCTCATATTCAATGCTTCTGCAAGACCATGTCATTTGAATGCACCATTAAGAAACCAAGTCAAGATGAAATAGATGGTCATTTTCCACAGAGTTTGTGTTAAAGTGTATAAGCAAGTCATGTGGCTCAAAAACAGATGAAATGGTTAAATCCTCCACTGTATGTGGAACTAAATTTATTTTACAAATAGCCAGTACCCTCACATAGGGCACACAGTCCATCACTAGTATATGGAAGAGGAGGATTTATGTCACTGTTAAGCAACATAATCTGTGAATTCTTCACAGTCAAATCTTAAATTGAAAGTTTATTTGCCGTGGAAATGACACTGACAGCACCAGGAAGAGAGGAGGATCTTGCCTTGCGACCTTGTCCTTGAAAGAATAGATAGAGAGGCAGAGCGAGACAGATGCAGAGATGGAAAATAGCAGGATCGATACAAAGGAAAATGTCAGGAAATAGTGAAATCTTTCCCAGGAGAATGATATCTTGTGTGCCTGCATGCCTGTGCAGCTGAGGGTGCAGTGACTGCAGGAGCTTCCCTAGAAAAAGCAAGCTTCCCTTGTTTTTTTTTTTCTTCCATATTGGTATATTTAGACCTTTCAGTGATTTGAGACAGCGGAATAAAGGAAGAACTGGGAGGCTGTGATGAAGGCAGACCGTGGTGATCTCAAACATTAGGGAACAAGATGATGCATCGATGGAGGGATGACAGAGGCACATAGACGGGAGGAGAAGAGTGGAACTGGATGAGAAAAGAGGGAGTCACCTTGGGAGGGTCATCCAGAAAAATGGCTGTCCTGGCACTCTCAAGGATGACTCAGCTGTATTGTCAATTAAGGCCTTGAATTGCATTAGCTTTCTGTGGGCTTGTATGTGTGCGAGCGTGCATGTGATATCATGACACTATGGACAGTGCTGACTCTTTTTTCCCCCTTATTTTTCACACATAATCAGGCAAAGTACATACAGGGCTTGTAACTGTGAAAGTGTCTGTGTGATATATAACAAACGGCTGTGTAGTTCTTAACAGTTTTGTGGTTGTGACAAATCCAGAGATTGAAGTTTCTAGAAGAACAGCTGGACTTGGCTCGGTCACAGCACCCCCTGCTGGACAGATAAAGCACTGTTGGTTGTCGCTGCCAGATCTGTCCACAGGGGGCAGCAGAGCCCCGCTGTGTCAGAGCGAGCCAATGTTTACTTCCGGTGTTAGCGCCTGCCTGACAGACGAGGGAAAGTTCAAACAAAACATCGCTTTTTGCAAAACAGCAATGCAATGTCATATAAAGTGTGTCAGCCGCTTTCTTTATCAGATAGGTGGATTCAAGAAAACAACGAGTTAGTGAACAAATTAAAGGTAGGTAGCATTACCCAGCGAGCGGAATAGATTAAGAGACCAGGAACATCATAGTGTTGGGTTTCATGTATTGATTTTATTTGGTTGGACAGTGAAAACTATTAGCAGAGGTAGAAGACGTATTCATATCTGTGGCAATACGGCCGTCAAAAAAGTATTTAAAGAAAAGTGCACTTGTGTACTTCTTTAATGGCTCTTCTTCAGAAAGTTAATTTATTACACTGCATTATGTCGTGGAATATTATTACAGATGTGTAATCTGTGTAAACGTGTAATCTGTACCTACAAAGTGACTTGCAGTTATATCTAATAAATGTATTTATGTTAAGGTAACCGTATTTCCCTTTAAATTGTAGTGAAGTATTAATGTGAAGTAGCATTACATTTAAACACTAAAATAAAGTATAAATATGTGAAAACTGTTATTGCCTGAATGTTGCAAACACTGTTACATTGATTGCTTCAGGAGCAAGAGGGACGACGAGATGCCTCGAGTCCAGACCACAACCAGACCCACCTGAGATGGTGTTCCTCTGAGTTTCACAAGCTTTTAATGAAAATACAAGGTGGCCCATTTCCTTCATAACACTAAGGGATAATTTTTGATGGCAGGGAGCTTTATGCGTATTCTGTCTCTCCCCTCCTCCTTAACCCGTGTCCCTCTTCTGCAGGTATCCCCCCCCATGCAGATCACACTCAGTTGGAGCTGGCCGTGGCGTACAATGCCTGCATGTGCTCTACTGCTCTGTCTCAGTTTTCAGAAGCTGAGCTGCTCCTCACAAAAGCCACAGAGAGAGGTGAGCCTCTGTGGTGATTGATGGCAAAACTATAGATGTAGAAATGCAGGAACTAGTGCCATAAGTCTAACTTTGTGATAGTCTGAAGGATTTTACGGATGGCTCTTATTCCTTGCAGTTCTACAGGTGACAGGAGGTGACCCTGGTACTTCAGACCAACTTGTGTGCTGGAGAGCAGTTCTCAAATCAGTGGGAAACACAGCTTTGCATACTCGTGTGTTGAATCTTCTCTGTCTGCAGTGGGCAATATGGCTGGCCACCTGCCAGTTGAAAACTGTACAGCAATTTCAGGTAAGAGTATGCTTTAAGAGAGTTTTTGCACCTTTTTCTGTGGCTTAAATGAAGTCTCAAGCATAAAGTTCATTTGGCCATAGTATTACGACTATACTTGTGATGCAGGAGGAGATGTCGTCTCTGTCTGAGACACTATGTGATGGAGTTGGGGATGACAACAGCAACAAAGCAAAGAGAAAGTTCTCAATCATTCCACTGTTGGTGATGGACACAAGAAGGCTTATTGAATTGTTGCAGATCTGCACTGCCATTGTTCAGGGTCAGCAACACTTGTGTGTTTTTTCTGAATGCATTTTGCAGTGCCAGTGACAGTTTGTTGTGTCGAGACTATAATCTTGTAAGAAGCCATTCTAAATAAATACTCCACTCTGTTTTTTTAAATAAGGTGCGGAAAGGCTGAATGAGGGTCAGAGCTCGGAGGCGCTGTGTGATCTGCAGGCAGCCTCCACCCTGCCAGCTCCCAGAGCTCTAGTAGCATACACACACTTCCTCTCTGGCTCCTGCCTTGCTCATATGGTACACACTCGCATACAAATAAAGAAGTAGCATGTTTTAGCCCTTGCATCTAAGAGTGTTTGCATTTGTCTCCAGAGCCGCCCTCAGATGGCACTGCAGTGTTACAGGAAAGCACTGGAGACGGACTCCAGTTGTGTATGTGCTCTCTACCAGAGCATGCTCATCTACAGGCAGATGGGAAACACGCAGGCTGAGATACAAGCTCTTCGCTTACTGCAATCAGTGAGTAACACATATACGCAGTACTTGCATAAATATGAGAGAATGATGCCAGCTGCTTGTAAAATTGTTCTCAACATTTGTCATGTAGATAAATAATTATTGTTGTTAAAGATAGTCCCTGCACATATTTATATTTTTAAGTTAACAAAGTTATTTTGGTCACTGACACATTTAAGTGCCTGCATGCTGAAACATGAAACCTCTCTTGTCCCACAGACATTGATGTTGCCCTCCGCTGCAGAGCCTACTCTGGCTGGTTCCCATCTCCTCTCCCCGTCCCTACTCCTCAGCAGCCAATCACTGAGCAGCCTGCTTTCAGTTCCGTCTACCCTCAGTGTCCTTCACAGTCTGGCCCTCAAGTGTGTCCGCCATGGCAGGTGAGAAGAGCAGCAGGGGGTCTTGGAATCTCTGTAACTCTCTTCTACTGGCATCTGTCCTGTACTCAAAACAGAACATGTAGAGGAAAATATTAAACACAGTGCACATGACAGTTAATAAATGAGTGTTGCTGCTTTTTCTACAGGGTGTCAGAAGGGGTTGAACATTATCTAGACCTGCTGGCTGCTCTTCACTCAGAAGACCAACATGAAGTAAGAGTGAAAATGACGACAGACATGCAAGATAATTTATTAAATCCATATTTGTGAGGATTCATAATGTATTCCCTGGGAATTCACTGACATGTGTTTGTCTCAGTTTCAGGTGCATGCAGAGGCCTCTACCCTTCCCAGGTTACCAGAGCTTTACCTGGAGGCTGGCGCTGCCTTGCTCATGGCTCGGCGGCCTGCAGATTGTATGGCGCTCTGCAATGAAGTCATCAGCTCGACACTGGAGCTGCTGCCAGAGAAAGTGGTGCTGGAAGAGCCAGAGGAGCGTATTGGGGCTGAGTCCAGTGATGTGAGTGCAGGTAGTGAAGATAGGGTGGCGATGCTGCTCTGGGCAGCAGCTGCCTACCTCCTCCAAGGTCACTGCCATACTCACCTGAAGGACTGGAAACAAGCTGTGACTCACTACACAAGGTCTATGACATGAAATTAGCTTTATTTCTGTCGTCAATTTTTGTGATTGTAACAAACATGTAAGCTTGTATTCTGTATTACAGGTGTATCAACCTGCTGGTGAAGGTACGCTTTAAAAGCAGTGGTGAGTACTTTAATAATTTTTCTCATGCATTGGAGAGACTGTCCATATTTACATATGTTCCAGCTTCTGTTATTTTGTGCATTTTATGGTCAATTACAGGTTTCCAAGCACACATCCCCAGCGCAGATACGTATGTCAAACAGGGGGGAAATCTCTGTATCCTCCAAAGACTGAAGGGGCTTTCACTAGCTGGTAGAGGCATCAGCTTCACCCAGACGGACCAGCTGAAAGAGGCTCTCAGAGACCTCCAGCTAAGCCAACAGGCCTTCCCAGGTACTCACGTCACAGCTACAACTTAACAATGTGTATAGCAAACCCTGAACCTATGTTTAACATCTATATGATACTCTGTTACAGTAAAATAAGTCACGATGATGTATGTATGTGCTGTCTCAGAGAGTGTGGATGCAGGGCTGTGGAGTGGTGAGGTGCTGTGGAGGCTTGGCAGGAGGCGGGAGGCGGCAGCTTGTTGGGAAAAAGCCTGGAGCCTGGCCACTGAATCCTTAGTAGAGTGAGAGACTGTTGTTATTATTTTTCCTCCTCCACTACATTTGTGGCTCCATGCTGTGCAGTATGTCATACACTTAAGCATATAAATGCATGTGTGAGGCACTGGGATGTAATTTTACAAACCACACTCAACGAGATGGTCACAAACACGTTTGACCACGCACTGAGCACAGATGCACAACCCACTAAAGCATTGATCTGTCTTGTCTCTCATGCTGCACACTAACTGTCTGCCTGCCTTTTGTGTTGCAGGAGTCTCCCTGTGTACTTACAGGAACCTCAGTCTGGCCCTTTGTTGGACTCCACGGAGCTGCGCCGCAGAATCCATGAACTTGGTCCTGTGTAGTCAGCTTGCAGACAAAAGAAGAATGCCCTGACACTTAATGAACGGGATCAACTTTCTCTGGCCTATGAAATGAAAACCACACCCACAACAAACATGTATCAACTAGGACAGTCAAATAAAGCATATTGTGTATTATGTATTTTATTCATTAAAAACGCTGAACGATTACTGTGACATATCGAGTGTGAACTGTTTTGCAGGGAAGAAAAACTGTATTTTACGGTGATAGACTTATTTTAATTTAAAGTACATTACTTACTACTTCTCAAGATACAATAAACTGACTGGCATCAGAATATGTGTTTATACAGCTTTTTAAATAAACGTTATCTTTAAATAAAAACACTAAGATTAAGTAGCTTCCTCCCCGTTAAGAAACGATTCTTGTGTTTTTGCGATTCTTTAATATCAACGCGGTAAACGCTGATTTGACGACTGGGTTTTGCCGATAGGCCAATAAGACAAAAGTTGATGAAAATAGTAACGGCCATCTCATTTGTAAGTGGCTGAAGTTTCTCAGTAGCCTCGGTGACGACAACCTGGGAGTATTTCGATTGGTTGTCGAGATTGACGACCGGCCTCCAGCCAATCGGAGTGAAGGATGCCTCCAGCTCATGGTATAACTGTAAAGAAAGCACGGAAACTGCTGCTCTTTCGTGTGAAATCTCAGAGAACGTAGAGTAACGAGAACCCGGTTAAGCCTCTTAAACATTTAGTGAGAATTTCTTTATTTATTAATAGTAATCCTAGTGGACGACCATGGCTTCCGGCGGGGAGTGAGTATAAATTTCATCCACTCTTATTAAAATTTGTTTTCGAATCAGTGGCTATCGGGGAAGGCCATTTAAATGCCCAACGTCAGTTCAGAATACATTAGTTTATTAAAGTTAGCTCAATGCTAATACATTGCCGAGTTTGCTAGCAGGAGAGCTAATGGGGTCAGCTACTTCATCCTCCGCACTTTGTCTGTTGGTTGAATAACCTAACACTACAGCCGTATAAACGCGTGTATTTTGTCCCGACGATTCGTTGACAGTTGTTTAACTGTTGTCACCCACACAGTTGTCGTTGGTCAGTTATTGGTATTCTGTTAGCTAGCTGTGTGACAGCGACTTGACAAAGCGCAGTCATCGCTGTCGTGTTTGAATGCTAACGTTAGCATAGCAACAGTGTCAAGGCCAAAACCGTCCACCATCACGCCGAGAAATTGGCCTATCTACCGGTTAATAACCTACATTTAGCCTTGGCGTCAAATTGTAAATGTAATAACAGCGAATTTACCCAGCGAATGGCGTACACTTTGGACACACGCTTACTGTTTCACGAGAGAAAACACTAGCTAACCAGATGGCTAACTTCACGTTAGACTGTCAATAGCGTTCCTACAGTGCACCGAAGCTAGCGGGCTAATAGCATCGGCTACTCATTTTAAGTCGACAATTTACTTGGGGTTTTTGCTGCTAGCTTAACAGCGGTGAAATAACACGTTTGATTATTATGTACCTCAAGGTTACATTGTCAGCTAACGTATGAAAAGTCACGCCACGGTTGTAGTGTAAGTCTTAAATTGTGCTAGCTAGCGAAGAAAGTTTTTTTTTTTTTTTTTCCTAATTCTTTTGCTGTGTCATCTGGCTCGCTTGCTTGCTAGTCGGCTAGCTTAAAGGCTAACATTAGCATGCTAACAACATGAAAGAGAAACTACAAAAACGGGCCATCAGTTTTCTAGAAACAATCACACCTTTTTTTTATTACGGCATTTTGAAAACTCGAGTGATTGCTCGAATTTTCCCTTTTGTATCTTTCGGTCATTGTAATCAACGAGCTGAGTAAACGACCTGTTTGTACTTAGTTAAAGTCATACATTCTTAATAATTAGAATATTAATATGCAGAAATTATTCTTTGTCACGTAATTTGATTTATAACGCTATACAAATTAAATTTATTTTTATAAAATGTACACGGACCGTAAAGTAAACATACATTTGTGTCCATTAACAATAGCAGCACATGGTAAACACAATCAATAGCACAAGTGCACATACTTATGTAACTCTTTTATAGTGTTATCATAGATCTGAAAGTATCCAAGTAGTAGTCCTTATTGAGTAAGAAGACAACTATAATGACCCCTGAACACTGATCCGTCTTCAAAGGAGGTGTTTTGCAATTCCCAGATGACGTACCCGAGAATCTAAACCAGAAACTCAATAGTTTCGTGGTGTCAGAGAGCGCCTTAGGAGCGGATTTCGTCATGTGTAGATAATATTTAAGGGTTTCCTGTACCTTTTATTCCTAATGATTTGTCCCTTTTTGTCATTGTAGGAACTGTACAACATCTTAAATGCACACAATAAGAAGTATTTTGTTTGACCTTGTCGCAACTGTTTCTCGTCATAGATCCAAAAATGATGATCTATCAACTGCGATTCTGAAACAGAAGAACAGACCCAACAGATTGATTGTTGATGAATCCATCAATGAAGACAACAGCGTGGTCTCTCTGTCTCAGGTACAACATTTTGAAGGTTTTTCCCCAAACACCGATCTGTCTAGATTGACGGGTGGATAGATGGCACTGGAATTCACAAAATAACTTGTTTGATTTGCCTTCAGACCAAGATGGACGAGCTGCAGCTCTTCCGTGGAGACACAGTGCTGATGAAAGGAAAGAAGCGGCGGGAAACGGTGTGCATTGTGCTGTCTGATGACACCTGCTCTGACGAAAAGGTTCGCATGAATAGGGTGGTCCGTAACAACCTGAGGGTCCGTTTGGGAGATGTCATCAGGTGAGGGAAAAAAACCTAATATAAGAATACATTACAATTAGAATACAGCTATTTATTAAGCAAGAGGTGTTATGTCTTATATCTCTCTCAGCATCCAGCCATGCCCTGATGTGAAGTATGGAAAGAGGATTCATGTCCTCCCAATAGATGACACCGTAGAAGGAATCACTGGCAACCTGTTTGAGGTCTACCTGAAGCCATACTTCTTAGAGGCTTACAGGCCAATCCGCAAAGGTAAGCACCAATTTCTAATGTGATGACAAGATTTGTTTGTTACAGGACTACTCGTATGTCTCAGTGTATGTCAGCATGTAGCTCTTCTGTGTTAGTAACGCGTTTTCTTTTACTTTGTGAAGGTGATATTTTCCTGGTCAGAGGAGGCATGCGTGCTGTGGAGTTCAAGGTGGTAGAGACCGATCCTTCTCCCTACTGCATCGTGGCACCTGATACAGTCATTCACTGTGAGGGAGAGCCAATCAGGAGAGAGGTAGGTAGCGGGTGCATACACAGTGCATAGGGCTAACATTTATCAAAAATGAATTCCATGGAAGTTTAAACATTATGTGTTTGCACATGCAGGATGAGGAAGAGTCCCTGAATGAAGTGGGCTATGATGACATTGGAGGGGTGAGGAAGCAGTTGGCTCAGATCAAAGAGATGGTGGAGCTGCCTCTTAGACACCCCGCACTGTTTAAGGCCATTGGAGTCAAGGTGAGGCACCTTATTAAAGTACAGGGAGAATCAAGTAGCTGGGTATGCCTTCATTGTGGAGTTTTAAAGATAACATGTGTGGCTAAATGATACAAATGAACTTTCTCTGTAACTTCTGTAGACTTAAATGCACCAATCCTGAAATTTAAAAAAGGTTGTACATTAATGAGCAGTGGCAAGTGTTGACTACTTTTAGCGAGACGCTACAGTGTAAGTAATACTTGGTCCCTTACGGAGTCTTCTATATCTGTGTTGCAGTTACGCAATGTGTGCTATGTCTGATCAAACACTTGTACACATGTATACTGTTGTATATCAGAGTAAAGCAAGAAGGCTACACACTGCTGGATACTTTTGGTTTTGTTTATATTGCTTTCAGTTTTTATGATGTCATTAAGATAAGTGACGGAAAGTTTGGTACTTTTCAGTCTGCCAGCACTCATCTTAAAAAAATTCTTCCCATTTTACAAAAAGGTATAACTTTAAGTTTTCTTCTTTCTCAGCCCCCACGTGGAATCCTGCTGTATGGACCCCCTGGAACTGGAAAAACTTTGATTGCCAGGGCTGTGGCCAATGAAACAGGAGCCTTCTTCTTCCTGATTAATGGTGTGAACACCCATCTTTGTCTATCTTCCATACACACACATTCCTAGTTGGGGCCATTAAATGAGTTATCCAGGGTTTCTTAATTGTAGTATGATCTGTATTTAACAGAATCCTATCCTATGGTTGCTTGGATAGTCTGTGAGGGAGGACTCTTTTAAATCAATCTATGCTTCTCCCTTTTAGGCCCTGAGATCATGAGTAAGCTGGCAGGAGAGAGCGAGAGTAACCTGAGAAAGGCCTTTGAGGAAGCGGAGAAGAATGCTCCTGCCATCATCTTTATCGATGAACTTGACGCAATTGCCCCAAAGAGAGAGAAGGTGAGTGGAAACTGAAGGGATAGCTGCTGTACATCAGCACAGCGTCTATTATGATTTTAGTGCAGTGCAGTCAAGACGACAGTAAATGTCTGGACGTTACAAAAGGGCTGAAATTGTACAAAGAATGCAGGTACTCCTTAGGTACCATGGTTTTCAAGTATTTGGTTTATTTTGCAGAGCAATTATCCACTTAAGACATAAGTGCCTGGACGAACATGTGAATTATAACAACAAGTGTCTTTTGTGTTTAGACTCACGGTGAGGTGGAGAGGCGCATTGTTTCTCAGCTGCTGACACTTATGGATGGCCTGAAACAGAGAGCTCATGTCATTGTCATGGCTGCCACCAACAGACCCAACAGCATCGACCCTGCTCTCAGGAGATTTGGTAAATTTAATGTTTATAGCATGTATTTAAGTTATTTCAGTTCTTAAGAACTTGAAGCATCCACATTACAATGAAACAGTGCTGTACGTTGTTAAGCCAGTAACACACTGAGGTAGAAAAATTGAAATTCTTTCATGGGGTTTTGACATTGCTCATACTTATCAACTCCTGTCAGTGAAGCCATTTCCAAAGAAATATAGGCATAGGACTTATTCAATTGCATGTAAAACCAGTTTTCTAGAATAATTTTAGTGACCTAGTGACCTGTGTTTTCCATAATATCCAGTGAGTCAATGTTATTGTTTCGAAGAGATCTGTAGCTCCTAGCAAATTCAGATATAAATGGATTTTATGATATTATCAAGTGGCACTGTGCCTATAACCTATACCAGGTTATTACAGTAGCCCAAAGTAATGGTTTCTTATATGAATGGATTTGCTATGCATCTTGTCATAGTACTGATTACTATGTAAGCCAGTACTGCTTGCTAGTGTTAAGTTTGTGGACTCTGCAGTTCATGTGTCGGCTTCCCACTACTCCAGTTTTCAAAACATGTGATGAGATGTTTTTGACATCTTGGATCTTGCTCAATCATCAAATTCTGATCCTTCACTAAATATAGTAGTTCATATCTGTGGTCTTAAGTGTCACTTCTGCTTCCACGACCTTAGAGAGGAAGCAATCATTTCCTGCAGGTGCAGCTTTTAAATTGTCTTGATAATGTGTTTTTCTTTTGGAACTAATGCGTGTGCTTGATCCCCACCAACAGGTCGTTTTGACAGGGAGGTGGACATTGGCATCCCTGATGCCACTGGCAGGTTGGAGATTCTCCAGATTCACACCAAGAACATGAAACTGGCTGACGATGTTGACTTGGAACAGGTTTGTACACTTTTTTTTTTTTTTTCTGCAATCAGGTGACACCAAATTCTTTGTTTGAATTACAGCTGTTTATGGTTTTATTGCTCGTCACAAGTGAAACTGCAAGAGAAAACATGGCCACTTATATGTTAGGAGAATAGTAGGTATAATTTAATGTAACATGGCTATCAAGCCAGAATAAGTGGCTTATGAAAATTAATACTTACTTGCATTGAACACTGTGAAAAGTCTAGGCCAGTGTGCTTGGCATACAATGTGAACTTCAGAACTTTATTCTGACACTGGCATCTAATGTAGGTACCAAACATTGGATCTACATAAAAATACAGGTGTGAGTCATGGTCACAAGCACGGTTATGTGGAAGGGCTATGTTAGGCAGGATACCTTTGTAAGAAGCTCTGTGTCTTATTGTAGGTAGCCAATGAGACCCATGGGCATGTGGGTGCAGATCTGGCTGCTCTCTGCTCTGAGGCTGCCCTGCAGGCCATTAGGAAGAAGATGGACCTCATTGACCTTGAGGACGAGACCATTGATGCTGAAGTCATGAACTCTCTTGCTGTTACCATGGATGACTTCAAGGTAAGATGTGTAATGTTCTCTTTTAATATGGTGTTGTATAGCCAGCAAAGGCTTTCTGAGTCGATACTAACGCACTCAATCTCATCTTGCAGTGGGCTCTGAGCCAGAGCAACCCATCTGCACTGAGAGAGACAGTTGTTGAGGTTCCTAACATTACCTGGGAAGATATCGGCGGTCTGGAGGACGTGAAGAGGGAGCTGCAGGAACTGGTGCAGGTATGATCGTCTTTCAGAAGTGAGACGGTGTCTGATATATCACAAACTTTCCGTTTGCCATCGCTTACTATGCCCCTTCTTATTAATTTAGTACCCAGTGGAGCACCCAGACAAGTTCCTCAAGTTTGGCATGACCCCATCCAAGGGTGTGCTATTCTATGGTCCCCCTGGATGTGGTAAGACTCTGCTGGCCAAAGCTATTGCCAATGAGTGCCAGGCAAACTTCATCTCCATCAAAGGACCTGAGCTGCTCACCATGTGGTTTGGAGAGTCTGAGGCCAACGTCAGAGAGATCTTTGACAAGGTAAGACTGATGTTGATGTTCGACAGACTGCTCAACAGGATTGATTTTCAATGTTGTATGTTCAATCTGCAGAACAATCACAATTTAAAAGTTTTAAGATGATTTCTGCCTTGTTTCGTAACCATTTGTGCGTCTGTTATGTTTCCAGGCTCGTCAAGCAGCCCCATGCGTCCTCTTCTTTGATGAGTTGGACTCCATAGCCAAGGCCCGTGGTGGCAACGTGGGTGATGGTGGCGGCGCCGCTGACCGTGTGATCAACCAGATCCTGACCGAGATGGATGGAATGTCGAGCAAGAAGAACGTCTTCATCATTGGAGCCACAAACAGACCGGACATCATTGACCCTGCCATCCTGAGACCTGGCCGTCTGGATCAGCTCATCTACATCCCCCTGCCTGATGAGAAGAGCAGGATGAGCATTCTGAAGGCCAACCTCCGCAAGAGTCCCATCAGCAAGGTGACTGCGCCACTACTCGTTATTCACACCACCAACGCACCTACTGCTTGTGCATTGTTTTTAGTAGCAGGTTTATTTTAAAACTTCAGCTGTGAAAAATAACTTTAAAGAGCCAAGGCACAAAATACAAAAATTTAAACGATCCATTTCTTTTGACTGACAGGATGTGGACTTGGACTTCCTGGCTAAGATGACAAATGGGTTCTCTGGAGCTGACCTGACAGAGATCTGCCAGCGGGCGTGTAAACTGGCCATCAGAGAGAGTATTGAGAATGAGATCCGCAGAGAGAGGGAGAGGCAGACCAACCCATCAGCTATGGTCAGTCCTTACTCTGTCTTGTTGTTCACCTATTTATATCTTGATGAGCATCTGTACACTGCTGATCTGCTGCTGCCATCTTCTGATATCTTTTATTTTTTTTCTGGTCTGTCTCATAGGAGGTGGAAGAGGATGATCCTGTGCCAGAGATCAGGAAGGACCACTTTGAAGAGGCGATGCGATTTGCCCGTCGCTCCGTCAGTGACAACGACATTCGCAAATATGAGATGTTTGCGCAGACACTGCAGCAGAGCCGTGGCTTCGGCAGCTTCAGGTAAGCTTTGGCATTTTATATTAAAGTCAGAAGTTGTGTTTTTAAGCTCTGAAGAAAGACACCAAGGAAGTGGTTCATTAGTTAGTGTGCATTTTTTTCCCTAAGTCCCTTTAACAAACTGATTTCTAATAATTATTAATTTGCATCTCCAATGATTAAAATTAACACAAGTTTTAAGAACCGCTTTTTCCTGGGATAAAAGGAGGATAAATAACTTCAACTTGAACATTGGTTGTCTTCCAGGTTTCCCTCCAGTGCTGCAGGTGGCAGTGGTCCAAGCCACGGCTCAGGAGGAACTGGCAGTGGTCCAGTGTTCAATGAAGACAACGATGATGACCTTTATGGATAAATGTACACTGCCCCCATGTGGTCAGTACCGGGATCACACCTGTACAAATTCTCACCAGATTCCACATTTTTAGGACTTTGTGCTTCTTTCATGTGTTCCTCTTTTTGTATGATTTTTCCTTGGAGAAAGCATGTAGCCGCTTGGTTTGCCCTGGCTTTGATGTGGGTGGGATAAGGGGATGTTGGAAGTGGAAGATGAGTGACTGACTGCAGATTCATTATTATTTTTTTTTCTTTTTCTTTGTTTTTTTTTTGTTCAATGGGGTGGGGGGGTGGGGTGGGGTGGCATTTATTGAGTGGCCTCATTCTCAGTATATCACAACCAACATGAATGGCTATAGTGAAGGGGTTCTATGCTAGACTTGGAAAGAAAAGAAAAAAAAAAACATATTGCTAATGACTTCCTTTTTCTTTTTTTTAAATAAACAGTAGCATATAATGTATTACAAATTTGTCAAGGTTATGTTGTTAAAAATAAAATCTCACAAAATGAAAGTGTTACCAGAGTCTGTTTTACGACTTGTTTATTGATACAGAGAGTTCATCTTGTCAGATTTAGGTCTTTCAAAGGATATGACAAATATGAATATGCAATTTAAGTGTAGTTAAAGACAATGGAATGAAATGCATTCAGTATTGGGGGAATATTCATGTATCATGGTTTTATATTTATGTGTACATTTCCATTTTACTGACTGGGTAGAAACATGGAGAGAGATGACAGGCTTGTGATTTATATGCTCCATAATATTGATTTTTTTTTTCTTTTTTCAACATGACACCAAAATTATCTTTATTTGATCACTCGTGTTCAAAGGTGTAACGGAGAGCACTGATGCAGAACAGTGAAAACATGAGGGCACCATGTGATCTATGACATTGTCACTGGGCTGAGAAGCAGTTCTGTTGCTCGCCACACAGTGTCACTCTGTGGCGTGACAGGAAAGTTAATGCAATGCACACTGGCCATTCCTTCCAAAGAGGGGAAAAAAATATTCTGATCACATTTCACTTTTATTTCTTTATTTTCAGTGCATGTCACAATTTGTTGTAGACTTAGTAAGTGTCATGGAAAGGGAAATGAGGGTGTTCTGCGTCTCTCCACACTCTCTTGCCGTCCCTCTGCAGAAGGAAAAACTAATTAGTTGTGTGAGCTCTGTAGTTATGGCAATGACAGATTATATTTTAGCAGTTTGTGCAGCAGCGAATAACTTCACCCAGCTGACCTGAAACACCTCACTGTACCACCAACAAACAGGGCCATTGAAATATAAAACTGACATTTAAGCCTTCCCCAGAGGGAGTCCACTGCAGTTAATGTTTTGGACTGAGGCGGCTGTTATATATATATAAACGTAAGAAATTTGAGCTCAGCAGGCTGTCCGCGGGGAAGAGGTGGCTATGAAAGCCTGCGAGGTGTCGTAAATTAGTGACTCACCTCGACTGTCGGAACGATGAAACGCTCGCCGCGGTTGAAGGATTCGATCAGCTTCATGTCCTCGTCGGACAAAGAAAAGTCAAACACCTTTAAATTCTGCTGGATCCTGGAGGGCGTCACACTTTTGGGGATGCACACTACACCCCTCTGAATGTGCCACCTGCGGATTTCACACGGCGTGATGAGGTTTAAATTATGTATTTGTAGAAGAAGTCCACTCTTACACCTGATTGGTGGGTTATGTGAGGCTTCCTGTCTTACCTGAGTATAACCTGGGCAGGTGTTTTCTGGTATCTTACGGCGATAGCTCCCAGCTGAGGATCCTGCAGCAGACTTGGTTCATTAGGAGAGGCCCAGGGTCTGTCTCCGCTGCCCAGAGGACTGTAAGCTGTCACACACACTGACACTGACCTGGAGTGGAGGGATGGTTACTGTTACTAGGAACATTATTGTATTAATCTCTCAGAAAACCAAACTCGATTGTATTAAACTGGCATCACACAGACCTGCAGTGTGACAGGAGGTCCGTTTGAGACAAATAAGGATGGCATTCCACCTGTGGCACAGACGATGAGTTTTATGAGCTATTTCCAATTTAAAAGTTTTATACAATGATTGACAATCTTAATAATGTACCTGGTTTACAACAGGTCTGTGTCTGGCCATGCTGAGGATGTCATCAGTCTGTCTGGCGTTGAAGTTGGACAGTCCTATAGCCTTGACCAGACCTTTGTCTACGAGGCTCTCCATGGCTTTCCAAGTATCTCTGTAGTGCGTGTCAGAGTAACAAATACTTCCATCTTCTCGTCGAGGCATCAGCTCGTCCCCCCTCCTGAAACATCCGCATACAGAAAGCAAAAAGTGATATTTTAACTTTTAACACAGATCCTAAGCTGTATAATAACATCTAAGTGAATACAAAATGATGTCACTGAGTGTGTGGCAGCCCACCGAAACGCCATGGGCCAGTGCATGAGGTAGAGGTCCAAGTAGGCGAGACCGAGATGGGCCAGACTGGTCCTGCAGGCGTCTTCAACATCCTCTGGGTGGTGTTTGGTGTTCCACAGTTTGGAAGTCACAAACACCTCCTCACGGAGCAGAGCCTGGAGTGGAAAGATTGGCGAGCACACAAGCCACTGACTGTTTGTTTGGGAAACACTCGGGACAGTCTGGCAGTTTAGACGCTAAATTAATTTAGCGTTGCCTTCAGGCTTGCTCTGGGGGTTTCAGGCCGGGTTTTTGTAAAGCGTCTTGAGACGATTTGTATTGTTATTGACGCTATATAAATAAAATTGAATTGAATTGAATTAATTAATATGTCACCCAACTATGTCCTGCAACTCTACAGACTGTCATAACCTTGAATGTAGCTCGAGCCTCGAGGCTTATATTTACCTGCAATTTTTGGTTTACAGTTTTGTACAAAGTTTTATCATGTGTCAGCTATGAGTTAACATGTCATTGTCACTTGTTGACACTGAGTTAAACAACACTGAACTGTCTAAATAAAGTTGTTGAAGCTGGAGCTTTACATAATGTCACATGGTCCAGCAGATGACATTTATTCAGTTCACATTTTGTAACTTTTCATTATTCTTATTCGTTATATTATTATTCTGAGTACTTTAGGCACAGTTCCAATGCTCTGGAACAAGTAGGTGGACCTTGAGACTGTCTTGTTAATGTTAAAAAGGACGGCGAGGCTGAACTGAAAAAAAAAAAAAAAGCTTTTGAGACGAGATAAAAAGGAGGAGATGCCTTTAAAATGTTAAGTGTGGTGGAAAAGTTTAAGCCTCTACAGTTGAGCAACAACTGACCAGAACGATCTGCTGATAATGTCTGAAAAGCTCTGAAACAACAGATTAAACAGCCCTTGACTTTTTTCTCATTTTCTCACCTTCCCGGGGCCGACCCAGAGCTCGAGAGCCTCTCCGATCTCCTGTTCGTTGCCGTAAGCAGCAGCACAGTCGATGTGTCTGTACCCACACTCCAAAGCGGTCAGCACTGCCTGCTTCACCTGAGAACACGTGAACACAATATGTTGTTTTTATAATGTAACCATCTCCAAAAACAAAGCAAGGCTTAAAAAAAAGTAAATAAATAAAAATGTGTGACCTGTCCTGGAGCACTCTTCCATGTGCCCAGTCCAACCACTGGCATCCTCTGCCCTGTTGTGAGGGTCACAAACGTGCTCATATTCCAACTCTGAGTACCTGATGGAGAAAAGACAAGGACTGATTAGTGCGTGAGGTGTGCTCTTGTAGACCCAGACTCAGGTCCAGTCATGGTGACTAAGTCCTAATACTCTGTTACTGATTATAACTTACATCTGAACTCATTAACTCTCTCTCGGGTACAGCAGGGGTCGTGTGTTTGCGTCCTCGACATGAACATAAGTCTCATGCAAAGCAGTAGCAATCACAGCGCAAATATCACTTGGTGACCTACTTTATGATGTTTTTTCACCTTCTGAACTGAAAAATGTGTTTCAATGGAAATATAAACCCTCTGTGAGTCCAGTCTTTTTTTCTTTTCTTTTTTTTGTTGCTGGAAATGGCTGATGCAGCTGTATGCATTTAGTCACAGTGTGGAGCTACTGGAGCACATCTCAGGCAGCCTCCCCCGCGGTTTACTAATTGCCCACAATACCCCGACCATGCGTATACACTTTGCTGATCAGCCGCTGCAGATGTTTCACATGATCTGAGTCTCTTAACGCAGATCACCTGCCCTGACGGCCTCCTGATCCCTGCCTGTGAACAGAGCGTGTAATCCACTAATCTTAACATTAAACTTACTGCAGATGACAAATATTTACAGTATTTGTTGGTGAGATTTTCTGTTCATACCTGAGCTCGCTGTGGTAGACGGGCCAGTGATCAGCCGAGGGTCGTGTGCCCATCCGAATTTTAACGTTTGAGGTCAAAGTCTGCCTTCATTTGTTTATCTCTAACTCACACTGAGAGAAAATGTCCAAACTCCACATATTCACTGGAGGCTGAAATAGATGATCACATGGGATTAAAAATAAAAACCCAGTTGAGCTCTGTTTATTAGTTTCTAAGCACTGATGACGGATCCATTTTTATGTTGAGGTGCACATTACTCCTCCTATTTTAGGCCTTATTTTTGCTTTGATCATGTTCACATATTAAATCTTATTTACATTTAAATGAGAAACTTGGACATGGATATCTCTGGAGACATGATCATAAACAGTACTCGGGTTCTGATCAGATGTATGCAGATGTGTCTTGATTCCTCAACATCTCAGCGGCAGAGGATGATCATCGGTAGAAGAAGCACTCAATCTTTTAGTTGGATAGCACTAGTCATACAAATATGTATAAAGTCTCCAATACAGTACAAGTCTGACATTTAAAATCCTATCTCAGCACATACGGCATATTATTAATATTGACGCGTCAGTGTGTATTCAGTACTTTACTATTGCAGCAAGTCCAGATGGAGCTGGTTGAACTATGTGTTCAGTGTTTCCCATCCTGACAAGATATATTTGGATCTTCATGAGATGACAAATGGTAAGAAAAAAGATGAAAAAAGAGATTTGTATTCACTGTTTGCTTTCTGATAAAATATTGCACAATTTTTCCTTTTGTGCTACAAGAAGTTTTTAAACTAAGACCATGACAGAACTATATAAAATCTCAGAAGTAACTCAGATAGACGAAGAAGAAATATACTTTCCACTACTGTGTTGTACGATGTGTCCCAGTCAAGGTCGTGTTTCAGAGTAAGAGTGTTTATCTATTGCTGTTTCTTTCAGAAACCCAGCTTGTTTATGATCACCTCCATCAAGTGTTGTCAAGTGATGTTACATGTGGTACAAAGTCAGAAAAGCGGCTTGGAAATGATATAATGACATCTACAGTAACTAAGTGTATAACTTACACCATTGCTACACAGGCTGAAACCAAACTTGAGTTCCTCATCATTTGTTGAGTGAGTTAAGTGTCTAGACACACATATGGGCAGATGATCGGAAACCTGGATGCTGTGATGACCCACGTCTTAGAAGGATGTGATGTAGAAGGATGTAGAAGGATGTGAAAAATCCGGTTACTCATTTCCATGCACACGTCATACCCTGAGACTGAAAACTGTGACTCTGACGTGCGTGTAAACACACTCATCGAGATCATATTCGGTGCAGATCGCACCATCGTCATGTGTGATGCAACTGGCAATTCATAGGGCACAAACTCGAGTGACACAAACTGCGAACTTCACACGTTTGGTTTATTTGTTGTCATCTCAAAAAAAAACAAAAAATTCATAAATATTGTCAAATGCACATAAGCAGTGACGGTGAGACTTTCAGCAGCGGCACATGTGCAGTCTGGCTGTAGCCACAGTCCGGCGTCCTTTGAGGCTCTGAGAGGCAGGACGTTCACACACTCAGACAAGTCATTCAAGTCTCTCCCATCATCTCATACTTTTGTCGGTATCTTTTACAACGTAGAAGTGCATTCGTCATCCGCGATTCATTCAAACATTTCCCTGTACACGTAATACACATGACTTGCTATGGCTCTCTGCATAATCCATACTCGCACATACAGTACATCTCATCATCGCTGTAAACTACAGCAGGAAGAGCTGAAGAGAGTTTTCAGAGCCCCCTGCAGCTGAGACAGAGAACAGCTCCTACAATATTACAAACCTGTTTCCTAAACAGGGGCTTCTACTTGCAGTATAGTATGTAAAAGTCTGACGTACACGTGTTGCAGAGGACAGAAGCAGTTATCAAATCACAAGCTGAGTGCTCGTTGAAGCCAAAAAGTAGACACCAATGTGGTCTATTTTTGGCTCTGCTCACAGTAGCACCAAGACATGGCCTTCAAATGCCACAAGAGAAAGCAGAGGATACACAACAAAGCTGGGTTTTCCAGAGGAACTGTTTTCTGTGAATTCAAGATTAACTTCATGCTTACGGTCCTCTGGGAAATCCAGCCTGTACTTGTATGGCACTTTTCAGGGATGCATTGGCAAAAAAATCATCAGTCTTATATCAAAGTTCTCCCTAAAAATGTTCTTGCTTACATACAATACAGTACTGACTTTGCTTATTTACGGTTTTCCTCAAATTACCAGCTTCTAATGGTAACGTCTAGCACAGCATAGGGCATTGTCTGCTGTACCCTCATCATGGCTGTTTGTATTACAGTGTGACCTGTGTGTGTGTGTGTGTGTGTGTGTGTTCACATATGTGGTATGACACTGCGCTAAGGCACCTAAATATTCCTCAGATACTGAGCCAGGCTGTGCACTTCAGAGCAGCCACGCAGCTCAGAAGGGAAAGCACCCATATTATGAGCAGACTGTAATGTCCAAGCTTACACTGCTGTTACAGTATGTGATTGTCATTCCCAGATTTCCCAATGCAGCAGTTACGCTAATAATGTTTGGAGTGATGTGAGACTTTAATTGCGCTGTGGCAATGCACACATCAACTTATTTTAGAGGAGACAGATCATATTAAACGGCCTACAGACTTTAAGCACAATGCTTTATTGGACTGAAAGTATGAGAAAATCAGGTGTTGGGGAAGAGTTACGGTAAAACCAGGGTTTGCACACGCTGAAGCTGCTGGTACACTCAAGGTAAAAATAAAGAATCCTATTTTCACCACACTGTAAAAGAAAATCCTAGAAAAAAAAAATTAAAAGTTTCCTTTAAAAAATATCCCACGCTTCATCCTATCACAAAAAGACGAGGATCAGAGAGTTGGACAGCATATAAAACCACCGATAAATCTGTAAAAAACAGTTAAGAAAAGAAGTTCCGGTAAAAGCCACAGTCGTGCTGAGCCCATCCTCGGCACCGTTCCCCTGCTCAGGTGCTTGCGTGTGTGCTTGGGTAAAAAGACAAAACAAACATGAATAAATTACATCCCGGAACTGCCATTCATGTTGACACTCATCCTTCATCCTCCCACTGTGAAGTCACTACAAACCACAGCTTATGTTTTGTGCTGTGTGAGGTGAAACAGGACATTTGGAGGGTAAGTATAATATAAGGGAGTGTATGAAAGTTTTTCTGCGTATAGTCTGTTGTGTGTTTTGGTGAAAGGATGAGAGCCGTGTCTTCCTACGACTGGGGTAGGTGTTGTCTGATAATCTCTCTGGACTGAGGAGGGATCCTGTCAGGAAAACGGACCGAAAACTCCACAATGAGGTCACCGCGCTGTGACGGGTTCTTCGGGAAAGGCAGGCCTTCCCCTCTGAGTCGCTTCACCGTCCCTGGCTTGATGATGTCGTGACAGGGGAGCGAGATAACCCGATTTTCCAGCGTGGGAATACTAACTGTGCAGCCACACAATGCCTGGAGAGAAAAGGAGATTGAGAGGGTTAATATCCTCAGGAATGACATGCCAAAGCCATGACTATCTCAATGACTTAATGTTTCCATGAAGTAAAACCTGAAGTTTATCTTCCCCAACTATGCAACGCTAGGCAATTTTTGTCGTGTGTTCTGTATGTGTTCACTGTGTGTGTGTAAGAGAAAGAGACAGAAAGTGTGTCTTCCTGACAAACCATTTATCACTGATTACAGCACTGTGGGGTCTAGAGAGTGGCAGTGGAACAGAAAATATGACTTGGCAGTGGAAAAGTTTTGTGTGTGTGTGTGCATAAGTGTGTCTGTATTGGAGGGGCTACACATTGCACAGGGAACTAATTTTAGCAACGTTCTCATAGCTGGGGCTAATGAAGTGAGGCAGGAATCGGCTGAGCTCGTAAATAGTTGGAGGGCTTGTCAGATCCCTACACACACACATGCATATATATTCACACACACACACACACACACACACACAGCCTCGCCACCTCATCACAACGCCTGGTGAATCCAGTCTAGTACATAGAGCGCCAAACTAAACACAGAGACCTGTGGTTATCACGACTTCACAGGCCTTCCAGTGAATCATTCAGAAGAAAAAAAACTTTAAATGCAAAAGCCAGTCAATGAACATACGCACGAATAACAAACCTTTTCTTATATAATTAATTTGCTGGCAACTGTTACAAAATGCATTATCACATATAATAAAGTCAGTGAATAAATGTGGTAAAGGTGTGGAGAAAGGCAGGTGGAGAGTCATTGTGGATGGCTCAAAATTCACGAAGGCTCTAGGTCAAGATAGTAAAAAGGACAAACAGAATGGTAACTTGATAACTTTTAATATCTCGTAGAACAATTAAAAACATCCAACACCAATAATGCTATCGAATGACACCAACCAACTCACAATGAATATGTTGAATGGTTATAAAGAGGCTGGCTTAGATGTAATGTATAATGTATGTTCTGTTTAGGAAGGACCAGAAGCTTTATGCTTTTTAGTTTTAGGAGCATTAAGTCACTTCTCCCTCTCAGGTATTTTCAAAACAAACCAACTCCTACACGATTAATTTTAAATCAACCAGCCACTCGTGATGTAATTGGAATTTCGCCTGCGCTGGCACATGATTAACCTCTAAGACCACATCCATGTTATTACTTGGTCAGTGTTGTATTAAGACTTCTGGGGGATTTTCTCGTCTCGTCTGGTGTTTTTTTTTAAACAATCAGTATACACGTCGACAGTTGAAGTTCGGTCAAGCAGAGCAGCTGCTTCGGAGGCCAGACAGAGTTTTCCAGCCATGACATCAACGTCCTTTTACCCCCTACATATATTACAGGGTGATTTACCCTTTGACTGTAATGGAGAGTAGTGGCTCATCCTCTTAGAACAGTCCCATTGACTAACACAAGTCTTACACAGAGACAGGTTGCCATGACGCTCGACACACACTGCCAGCTGATCCGAGGGCCCGCTGATTGCGTAAGCCTCAGCTCAGACAACAAGGCTATAGAACCTGAAACAAACGCACACATACACACACTATAAGAATTGTAAGACTACTCTCTAGACTTGCGTTCATTTCCTGGAGTCATATCTTAATCCAGCAGATATATTTTGTTATTGCTGTGAGGACCAGCTAAAAGTGTCCTCACAATCCAAAGTGTCCTCATAAACCTGTGGACTGTCTGTAGCCACGGTCCTTCCTGAATACTCGTTGCTAATGCTAAATTTTACTGAACCAAATGGATTCACACAATAAATGCAACAGCTACACTTAGCACCGTATCTTCCTCTGAATATGGGCTATGCTGCTGAACTGAGTGCAGCACTGACTCAAGCTAGGAAAAGACAATGGCCACAGACTGCAGAGACATCATTTAAACAGCTGTGTAGATCCTGATATAGGTTGGTTTCTGGGAAATTGGTGTGCCAAGTTTGTGCTACACTCTCTAATTGCCTCTGACTGCTGTCACAGTGAAGACAATGCACGGCTGCAAGTTGCCTTGAGCAGTTTCTCCTGGGAGTTTAGAGCATGGTCAAATGAGCTTGGCTGACCTAAACTAAGCTGCACATCAAGGCACAAAAAAGAAAACTGATCAGCCAAATAGCGATTAGAAGGTAAAGGTATCTGTATTTTTAAGTATCATTATCTTACCTTCCAACCGTTTTTGCATATGGACATGGAAACAATCCTCTTCTTGGTTGGACTACATTACCTACAGTTGCATTGCAATAGATTTGCAACATTATATGCGGCAGGTTGTCTTGTGTACATCATGCATCTGCCTCTGTCTTGAGTTTTCACTGCAGCGTTTAGCATCTTCAGGAGAGCAGAGTGGAGCAGTGGAATATGAGCTCTTATTTGCTTTGGATACAAAATCATCTGACCCACTTCCCAAATATTCCCCAGATACCTCCCACCACGACCACATCTCCCCTTCACTCCCCCATCTCGTCTTTAGCTGCGTCAGACTTAAGTCTCTTATCTGGCTGCTTTTAGAGCAGAGGGTTTTAGCTGTAGGAGTTCTGCAGTGCAAACCTAATTACTGTGCAGGTTTGATCAAGTACCACCTCCCGCTTAATGTGACTCAACAGACTCTAATGTGCTCTCATTAACTAGCCTTCATAGCGTTGCTGTGTGCAGGCACCCATGTTTTCCAGTGCATTACTTCTGTGGGCATTTGTGAGTCAGTGCTGCTTTTAAACTAAAAACTCTTCAAAACTGGCTTGAGTTGAGTATAAAAAAAAAAACCTTAACATCTCCAACTCTTTGAGAACACCTGCCATTTAGCTGGCCATGTGGAGCGCAGACCAGTGAGTGGCAGCGTTATTAGAAACATTAAAGCTTGTGTAATTCACAGACAGGACAGAGCGGTGCTGGACCCGTTGCCCTTGTAGGAGCAGCTAATTAAATGTCCTGCCAGTCACAGTAATAGCAGCCTGGATTGTCACCACTGTCACACTACGATCCATCTCTGACTGAGTGTGTTTGCAAACACACTTGAAGATGCAAGAGTGTGCATGTTTGCATGCATGTTTATGGCTGTGTGTAACTCGACGTTTGTGCGCCTGCTTATGTGTTTGTGTATGTGTTTTATACAGCAGTGCAGATGGCTAAAGTGGTGGCTTTAGGCCAGTCACACAAGGACACCACATTCCTGCTTCCTCTCTCACACCACAGTGACTGTGGAGATTCTGCTTTCACTGATCCAGCCCTCCAGCAACACCTCCATAGATACACCCTAACTCCACAAAATGTTTGATATGACCACCTACCCAGGACATAATCTTGCCCTTAAATCACTGCCACATCTCTTTACCTTACTCATGTTGAGTGACAAGAACGGTATGAATAAAAGGAGAAAGAAATGTGCCATTTTTGGATGTTCATCCACACTGCTCCTGCATTACATTTCTGCCTGGTTTGCACTACTAGGAATCAAATTCCTAACATCAGCAACATTATCTTATGATCTATATGCAGGCCTGCAACAAAGGAGTGATGATAGAAAAGCAGAAGGAAAGAGAGAAGAGAGAGAGGTTAGATCAAAAGAGACGGACGTACCTCTTTTAGACTGATCTTGCAGTTATAAATGATATTGGAACCGTCTCTCTTGAAGTGGGCGTGTCCTTTGTCTTTAAGCACAAAGGCTATGTCAGCAGGAATGTTCTCAGGGGTCTCGTCTCCCTCCTTTGGGAAAGTAATCTTGGTCCCCTCCTTCCAGCCCTTCTTGATGATAATGTTGAGGATCTTGTCCTCCGTCCTCATGCTCCGCCCATCTGGGTTCAGCCTGCGTCGGGTGATCTTCATGCGCTTGGTGCAGCCGTGGAAGATCTCTTCCAGCGAGACCTTCAGCTCATGGACCACCGGAGGGTCCTGCTGCTTTCGGCTGGTCCCCAGGCGTTCTGATGGCACCCCCCTCCTCCTGCGACCCTCTCCTGGGAAACCATTGTTCATCCCTCCTGGAAAACCAAACGGTCTCCCAAAATGAGAGAAGGGGTCATCCTCATCCATATCTATGTCCTGCTCTGTGTCGATGTTATGGTCGTTGTGGAAAGAGAAACCGTTTGAGCGGCTGTGGCCACGGTTTGAGCCAAAAAACATGTCGAAGGGGTTGGAGCCACCGAAGAAGGAGGCAAAGGTGGCGTGGGGATCTCCATGGAAAGTGTAGTGGTGCGTTGCGTTGCCAGGGACACCTGAAGAACTGCTGCCTCCTGTCTTCAAACCTGAGAGAAAAAGGTGAGGAAAGGATGTGAGACTTCCTATGCACATGTACACACTCAAACACCCACCATCTGAATACACACATTAATGTAAACTCTGTTAGCGCAGACACAGGACCGTGTTCAGAAAAGACACAGTGTGGGTAATGGTAGATATGTGAGCGAAGCACATGTGGGCGGGAAGAATCCCACAGCATCACTGATCTTCCAACAGTGCTGCTGGTGGAGGAACTTATGAAATACCAGGTCGCTCCATCCAACACACTCACACAAATACACGCAAACACCTTTTCAACATAGACGCATGCACAAAACACCCACAAATGCAAACTACAGCAGTCGCTGCTATTCATATCTCAAGCACGTAATGATCTAAAGCCATCTGTCTGTCAGCTAACACACACACAGTTATACGCACACTACACTAGCAGCTGAGGTAGACTATAAAGTATTAGAGCTGGTAAGTTTTGTTGAGAATACAGATAACAATAGATAATAACACACATGTTCCGGCACATAAAAATTGAAGAGGCAGCATTATTACTTCAGTGACTGGAACCCACCAAGGCTCCACTGTGATATTAGATGCTGGGTCTGTTCCTGAGCTATTTCAATATCAACTTAATCCATCAAAACGCCTGTTTAACAAGGCGTCACCCGCAAAGCTCTGCAAGCCAGCTCTGCCTGAACTCTTTGACCACTTTCATTCAATGATCCAGACATAGATAGAGGCAGATACAACACAACCCCTGCTCACCTTCCTCTCCCAGCTGATCGTAGACGACCCTCTTCTTGGGGTCACTGAGTACCTCATAGGCCTCAGCGATCTCCTTGAACTTCTCCTCTGCGTTGGCGTCTTTGTTCTTGTCAGGGTGAAAGCGGAGCGCCATGCGCCGGTACGCTTTCTTGATCTCCTCCTCGTTGGAGCCCTTGGGGATTCCCAGGGTCTTGTAGTAGTCCTTCCCCATAGCTGCAGACTTAGGACTGGGACCCACCTCTTCAGCTCAGGCTGTGGTCAGTCACTGGTGAGATACAAGGCAAATTTAAGAGCGTCATCATACCCCTCTGAGGGGCAATATGACCTGGCGAAGCCGCATAAGGCACTCAAGTGCTCTCCTTCGGGGCTTTACTGTGAAGTCTATTTACTGATGGGAACAAATAGTGCTGGTTTTACTAATTGTTGCTATGGTGATGTGGTTTCAGTGCTGATGTAGAGTCAGGTGGAGTGCAGAGGAATCCCCTTCATGAGCTTCATGAAAGGTCTTCTCCCTGTCAGCTCAAGACAATATTTGATTTTATAACGCTTATGTTAAAACATGTGTGATTTTTATTAATTAATTTATACATTTATTTATTTATTCATTACACAGATAACATGGATGTGGCTCAGTCAGTTGATACTGATGGTCTGCCTCCACTCTGCCGCGTTTTAACAGCTGGCCCAGAGATTCACAGTCCTGACAGGCAGAAGAAACCCCTTCACTGAGATACTGCGGTGTCCTCTGAACTGGACACGGCGATCTCCCGAAGAAAAAGCCCGGTTACACCGTTATACCACACCGCTCACAGTACTATAGGCTCTGCTGCTACGGACACCGTTCAGTATTAGCCTATAATATACAGCCATTACAGCCATTATAGCCGATCTGAACACCGGCTACTCGAACAACCGCTGGGTTATTCCGACTGATAAACATTTTCTCTAGTATCACACACAATGAAAACGAAATATCACTAATTGAACGCCTGGTTCACAATCCATACAAGGAATCAAAGGGGAAAAAAAAAATAAAAAATAAAAAATAAATAAAGCAATCCTACCAGAATACTCTGCAATTGACGGGGAATCAGATCAACATGGTCCGGCTCTTCTCTCTTTCCTCCCTCTCTCTGTCTATCTTTCTCAGTTTCTTTCTTCCCCTCAGCTCTTTGCTGTCTGCCTGCCGCCCCGGCACTGCTGGGTCCTTATAAATTGACGTCAGGACGCCGGGAGGATCACCGGCTCCGAAATAACCGGTGACCAAACACTGAGGTGCATCTGACGCTTCACTGGAAAACCTCGGACAACTGCCCACACAGCCAGCCATGAACATGCATCCATATCTGTATCACTGCAACTGCTACTTAGTGATCACCTATAGGACGGGATTTGGAAAGCTAAAAATGAAGCGCAAAAGAAAAACCATTTAGATTGTCTCTGTGATCCAAAGATGCAAAAAAAAAAAAAAACTATACTGATGCTTTGTAAATATTTTCTCTGTTCGTGATCAACCCGACCTCAAATGTGCACCATTTCTACTCAGATTTCACTTTTATGGGGGGATTTAAGCATAAAGATATGTCCTTACCGAGCCTGCTGCTGCCTCGTGTCCGATTCTGGTCCCGGCGTCTGAAAATCTCAGCCTTGAGAGAAGAGACCCAACCCTTCCCAGACAGCAGCCAGCTCTTTGTTCAAGGTCTGCTCACAAACACACTCTGTGAGTTTAGATCAAGTTTAACCAGAGGATGGGATTTGGTGGCATTGCTTTAACTTGCTGCTTTTCCAAAGATTGCCCCTGTGTGAGCAGGCAGGTCAGAGGTGTGAGGCTGTGCTTCACTGTGCGGAGAGACCGAGTCATATTTGGGGAGAGAGAGAGAATCCTGATGGCTTGATTAAAAAAAAAATAAAAAAGTGCGTGTTTATGCGCGTGATTGTGCAGTCGTGCCTGGACTGAGTCTGTATAAACACTGCTGAGTCATGTGATGACTACACGCACACAAACACACACACACATTTTCATTATCTTTGAAAAACTGAACATCTATTGAGGCACTTTCTCAACATCTTACTTTCAAATAAACCACAATTTGAACTCTTCACACACTGGAGGTCCCCTGCCAACCTGGAGGTGCCATGATACAAACAGATGCAACATTGCACTTCAGTTCTACTGCATCGAATCTGTTACAGCAGGTACCACTCTCACCAACATTAGTTGCATGCAGAGTGGCACAGGGATCTGGAGAACGTGTTGGCTTTGTTTTAGATATTTAAAACATATAAACAGTTTGTTTGAGGTTTCTTGAAAAAGGGTGACCAGTCATCCAAGTGGCTTCAGAACAAAAGCTGGATGATGGAACAGTTCACTGGAGTTCGCACCCCAACATTAAGGGCTGCACCTCGTTTGCTGTTCTGGAATATTAAAACAATGAAAGCCTATGGATGTCCTTTGTTTTAGATATTAAAACGTTATTTATTAATACATTATTTATACCTGGAAGACCGAGAATCCTCACAGGCATAATTTAACGTCTTGGCCTTAACACTAGACCTCAAGCCAACTCCATTTCTTGTAAACAAGAAGTCAAAGCCAGAGGTGTTTGAAGCCCAACGTGTACCCTTTTACATAACTTTAACTCTTTGTTCCGAGCTGCACAAGGTTTGCTCTTTACTGAGTACAGCTGAAATGGAAAACTGAAATAAAGAAGCCCCACAGTGGTTTTTCTCATGCACGACCCCCCTTAAAGATCAAATTTAGTATTCTGTCAAAATATTCTAAACCAGTCGACAGGGTGGAGATCTGGATTGAGATCTGAGGTCAAGAGGTGGCAGTCCAGCTTGAACTTAACGGTCTCACAATCTAGTGATGAGACAACACTAGCTTGTTCAACACAAGGTGGTTTTTTATTGGCCCTAAAGGTCAAACATTCCTCCCCGACTCCATCACCGTTCTCAGTCCTGATCAGAACAACAACCAGCCTACCCAGCTTTCAAACAGAAATAAAAAAGTATTATATCACAGGTGGAGGTCTGAGTCATTATTGATGACTTTTAGCGTTAAGTGCACAGGAAGGTAGACTCAGTGGGGTGAAGCGCTTCGGCTCTGCTTGGTCAAAGCGAGAGAGTGAGAAAAAGGGACTCATTTAAGTTTGAGTCATAAGTCCCAACAAGACTGGCGAGGAGGTGTGAGAAAAGTGGGTGTCTCAATGGAGGAGTCTGTCTGACACACGCAAATATACACACTCGCTCTCGCACACATACTGTACATGTACTCGTGCACTTAACATTCAAAACAGCGCAAGCATGTAGAGCAGAAACTGTTTCTTGTAGCCGTGCAGGAGCATAGTGAGAGGCATTCCTGTGTGTCCGGCTGAGTGAGTGTGTTTTGGCAGCAGGGAGGCTCTTCTGGCCGGTGCAGCTGTCCCAGAAGAGCAACTGGTTGTGCAGCAGTGGAGTGTTATTCACGCAGGAGCCTCGGCTACGTCTGGAACAGACTCTGAAACATGTTGCAGTGGGGAAGGGAAACACCCGGTTAAAGTGAGATCTGAAATCTGTGTCCGTCTGTGCAAATGATGCTCAGGTTATACAATCGACGATTCTTACTCATCACTCACAGAAGTTCTTGCGTAACTGCTGAATTTTCGTAGAATCTGATCTCTGCTGTTGTGTTTGTTTTATGTCTGCGTCCCAACTGCCAGTAATGGAGCTCATCCACGTGCCTCTCTGATGCTGAGTGTACCGTATTACAGTCTAGGAACAACTATTCTCGACCTGGTGCAGGGTTTCCATGGTGACACAGGAATCTGCCAGACAGTTATGTGTCAGACAGGAATGCTCTGTCTCAGGATTGGGTCCTCTCGGCATGTGCACAAGTAGGCGGTGTGTGAACATGGCAAGAGGGATCTTATAATGTTTGAGAGCAAGTCGTCCCGCGAACACCGACTCCGTCAGCGTGCTCCACCACCTGAGCCGAGAGACGGGGGAGCAGAAGGTTGCCTAAATGTGGCGAGAGACAGCAGAACGAGGGCTTCGACCAGCACATCAGTGGCCGTTTTTGTTAAACCGAGAAGAGGCAGCAATAATCGTCTGCGAGCGTCTCCCACCTCCTATCCTCTTCTCTCCCTCTCACAGCCTCAGAACACCCCGTCCTTTCCACCTCCTCTCTCACTTCTACCCTTCCTGTAACCATAGAGACCACTGTTGCCTGAAGAGAGGTTTTCTCCCAGACAGGCGATGTGGTGTCAAATGAGGATGCTGGAGGTATGCATGCACACACGCGCGCACAAAAAAGCACACAGCTCAATTTATAGGAGCGTTTCTGAAAAGTCTTTGTAAAGGCTGCTATTTTAGTGGGAGACGTGTACTGGATAAGCGCAGAGAACAACAGGACGCAAATGCCAATCATATTACTCCACAATGAGGCTTGTCATAACAGTCTTCTTAGGTAAGGGATGTCAGTGCAACCATGTGCATCATTATGCAGGAAAAGCACACATTCAAGACCACTTTGTTTTATTGTATGCACAGTACATTGTACCTCTTAGAGCTGTCAGGATCTCTTTCAGTGTTCTTTCTTATAACTCAGTTCAGTGTGTCCACATGACCTGTCCTGGGAGTTTACATCAATCTTGATGTTCCGAGAGGCTGCATGTACTACATAAGGGTCCAAATCACTGTGTTAAATTGATGAATACCAGCTGTGAGACATTCACTTCCCTTTACAGAGCCGTCTTGTCTCCTTTGTGCAGCCTGGCTCCGTAGCTCTTCAGACCCATTCCTGATCAGTGACTCATAAAAAAAAAACAAAAAACAAATGCTTTGACATTAACAGGCTGGCAAGAAGGTGTGCTTCAGGCGGCTGAAGTGCAGCGTGATGATTACTGAGACAGCACAGAGCAACAGAAGCAGTAAAGTGAAATGGCAACTAAAATGCGACAACTGTCTTGAATGAACTGAAGGTCCAACTTAAAATCTGCCTTCGTCCACAAATGAATTCAAGTGCATTCAAGTCCAGATACATGCTGGATCCAACATTTCATCCCTGCTCTCTGAGTAATACCAACAGCATTAGCAATTCGAATTACAGTGCGCATACTACTTTATAAGGAAGCCAAGTGGCGTGGCACATTGTGAGTGTATCTTCCTCTGTGTGTGTGCTTATTTCAGACTGCAGCTTTTGTACTGAACAGAGGCCGATTAAACAATCAGGGTACGTGGTCATGGAGGTTTCAGTAGCTGAACAGACAAAAAGAACATCTCTTTGGCAGAAAACAATGAAAGCACTTTTGGCTAGACATGGACATAATACTGGCAGATGTTGTTACTAAGCAAACTTCACACAGGCATCCACTGTATTCATCCGTATGTGTACACTACCTAGAGTTTAAACATCTGAGATTGTTATTCGTAGCTAGATGCTAGCAACCACAGCAAACGATTTGTATCGGACAATAAACCCCGGCATTCTTGGTATGTCCCCACCTTATTTTAAGAAGGTACTACTAAACTTATAGACTATTAGATCTGTCCTTCAACCTCCCCCTAAATAATCTATGGACTCTTCATCTTTTTTCTGTTAGATTCCACATGCAGGTGTGAGTTTCACACCTAAAGCCCAGCGCTGAATTCTGATTCATGAATTCTGTTTCAATAAATATGTGCAACATCCTCAACAGAACAGATGGCGATTAAAACCAACGGGCAAGTTACGCAAAAAGCAACAAGGCATAAACATGACAGAAGAAAGTAAAGTGCTAATAAACAAAAACGTCAGAGACTAGCACATGAGATTGCCTTCACCTCTGACTGGTTTTATGATACTTCATTGTACGGTACCAGTCAAGAAAGTATTTTTCACGAATGTACGGACGGCTCTGGTGAACAGTTTCTGTCACAACAAGTCTTCATTGATAAGATGTGTCGCTCTTGCTGATTAGCAGTAGTTAGTACCAGTCTGGAAAACTTTGTGCTCCGGCAAGATTTGGGCTGTGGCAGAACACATGTCACTCCTCCACATCTCCAGCATGAGTCACACTAGGTCACGATCAACGGATAATGTGTAGGTATCTGAGGTCGGGGTACAGAAGGTTGGCTAGGAGGGCCAGCAGTCGTGGTCCATCTTTCAGGCAGTGCCCTGGGTAACGGATGAACTGGACAGCCTTATTCACAGAGTCCTCCAATTCAGCATACTGCTTACTGCTGGGCATGGCCTCCAACATTGCCAGAGTCTGCATCCACAGGAAAAATAGAAAAAAAAAGGAAATACATGTTATTTTTAGGAGATAATTGCAGACAAGAAAAAATGCCAACGCCACAGTTTTATTTATTTTTTACATACTTGCTGAGCTTTAGCAGAGAGCTGCAAGTCACTGGTGGGTTGAAGTCGAAGCTCGGTTTCTGATGCCACCTGGATGGTTAGGAATGCTGCCAGACTGCGAACCACCACCCTGAACCTGGACATACAGTAGATTCTCATTAACAGTTGGTTTATCGACACTGGTAATGTATCAAGGCTACAGGTAAGTATGAGAACTGACCTATTGGAAACAGGAGACCTCTTTCCGAGGCCTATAGCTCCTAGCAGCCCAGAGTTCAGCCTTTCTTCTCCCAGCTGAAGCAGCCGAGTTTGCAGCCTCATCAGACCCATGACAACGCCTGACACTTCAGTCTGGCCTGCCTGAGGCTGAAGCTGCTCCGCTGATAGATTCAGTGCTTTGTGCCACCAAAGAAACAGCTTGGCTTCATCACCTGGACCACTGAACACAAATAAAGCCTCTGTTACGACATGTATAATATGCCTGCACTCCACAGAGCACACAAACTGATGTCCCAAACAGACGAAATCAGAGAGAGGGAAGAGGGGGAGGGGTCCAAACCTGGGGAAGACTTGAGTGGTCCATGTGTTAATTAGAGCCAGAGTCCTCCTCTCGTTGGCAGCTGTGTATTCGGTGTTGAGGCGCTGCAGGATGAAGGCATAGAGCGTCAGGAAGCTTCCTCCTGATTGGCTCTCAGAGAGGAAGTCATCCACAGTGAGCTCAGGCACCTGCAGCGATGCCAACACAGGACCCCAACCAGCAGACTCTTCCTCAACTGAAGAGAAAAGTTAGAGGAAAATCGCATCAATCCTCGATCTCGACTTGAAGCTGACAGTACAGAAATCAGACAAAAAAAAAATCTATATATAGAGGTTTAATGAACCCTAAGAGGACACTTTGCTTACCATGATTGAAGTATGCTGTAATACATGCCTCCATGATGCGCGTCATGTGGCGCACTGATGCAAGACAGCGAGAGCAAGCCGTGAGAAGAGGCAGAATAGGAAAGCCCCGCCCCTTCCTGTCCAGCCAGGTAATGACATGAGCAGCCAGCGCCTCTCCCGTTGAGACGCCAACCCCATTGAGCAAAGCCAGAGCGTCGCTGAAGAGACTGCAGAACGCCATGTGCCTCTGCTCCAAACCCACCTCTGTAGAGGAATAAGGAACGATAATTTATTACCAATAGTGGTTATGTGTTGGTAAGAAAGGTGGTAAGGACTGCTCACCTGGTGGGTTGAATGTGATGATGCACTCCAGAAGTGTCTCCATCTGAGCCTCCAGGCCGCTGAGGGTGATGCTTCCTCCTTGCTCCAGAGTCACCAATGACTGCACACACCAGCGCACATAGGCTCTGGCTTTCAGCGTCTCCTCCTGTTGGCAGCAAAGTAATTTTTTAATTAATGCTCCACAGGCATAGATACATTAATATCATATCCATGGTAAAATATATCTCTCCAAACAAAGAGATCCTAGCCACTAAAACTAAAAGTAGTTTTAATGTAGCGCCAGAATACAGCTGGTTTATTCGAGCACTTTTAACAAAAGCATTATGTCATTTATAAATTCCTACTGGGTTCATGTGCAGCTTATCTTATCTAAAAATAGATTTATCAACTAAAGAGGACATGGCTGCCAAACCTTACAGAAAGGGGAAATCTGATGCTTTACGTAAGATTTGAACTTTGAACTTAACCATAACTGATTTATAATAAAGTTCATGTCTTGAGTTTTCCACAGCCTTTTTGATTTAATTAGTATCACATAGAGTTTATTTAACACCATAGCACAAAGGAGACAAATAGCTGAATCTTGACACTGTCTTGTGTACAATATGGTTTGGAGGATTATATAGATCTTGCCAATGTCTGTCTTCTTTGGAACAATATCAATTGTGGTATGAAATGTCCTGCTGCTGCTCTCTATCTACAGCAACTACACTTATTTAAGTGTTACATTCACGTAATCTGGAAAAGCGATAGAGGGCTGGCAAATAAAACTGAATTGTTAAAGTCTAAATTTAGCGTGGATATTCCGAGCCTCCCACTCGTACACAAGCTGTGCCTGCCAGGAGCGCTGGAGAAGCATATATAAGAGCTCCTTCTCCAGCATCTCTCCATTCACCTCTATTAACTGCTTTGATTGACGGAAGATCATTTAGCTACCTTTGACGTTGACAATGTCTTAACAAATCTGAGATGTGCTTTGGCAAACAAACAGCCCTGTACTGGCTCACCGGGTGTGGGGTTTCACTAGGACGGGGGTGGAGCCCAGCAGCACTACGGAGTGATTTCAGCACCAGCTGAGGAGCAGAGTCCACACTGAGGAACAAAGAGGGAGGGTAGTGGGTGCCAACATATCCTAGAATGCTCTGGTATGAGGACTGGTCCAGCTGGTGCCAGGGCAGAGATGTGGACTGAACCAACAGACTGAGCAGAGGGGAGTCCTGGAGATGAAGAAAATGAGGAATGACTGAAGGGGCAAGAGGTCTGACCCTAATGTGACACCAAAATATCCTGGGCTCACCTGTTGTCTCAGGAGCTGTTCCTCCTTTGCCAGAAAAACTAGCATGTATAGCAGATAGACCAGCATGGCGTGCGAGTCCTTCTGTGTGCCCATGTCTGGCAGCGCCGGATACGCTGTAGCGGTGGGAGGTGTTTGTAAGTGGTCACTTAGGACGCTGACCCAGTTAACTTCACATAACACCTCTCCCATAAACAGGAAGCAGCTCTTGGGACTCCCTCTCTCCACCTGTAGGGATGAAAAATTGAGGAAAGACATTAAATCCTGCAAATAAATCAAACCTTTTGGATGTCAGTGGACTGCACCCAAAATATCACTACCTCCTACTTTTAATGTAACGTGCATATTTATGGCAAAATGCTCGATAATCACAAATAATTTCAAACTTTAGTAATCTTTACAGATTCTAGGTAGCAGCCCTTACAGACTGATGAGACAGCTTTCTTCTAGGAACAGTGTGTTGATTCTAATTATGGGACTTATAATAGGAACTAGGGCCAAGGACCAAGGTCTCAGGTTAACAAGCCCCCCCTGTGGCATGCATGTCTAGACCAGTGAGCAGCTATGGGGGTCAAGTGTCAGGAATCAGAGTATCTCACGTTGAAGAGCTGCTCCATGAGCTGAGTGTCAGGGTGCAGGTGTCTCCAGGGCAGGCTGCGGAGGTGTGTGTGGTACAGGTACAGCAGGTACTCGGGTGTTCGGGGTGAGGTGCAGCTCTCACAGTACTGCATCATGCACAGCCACAGGGCACCTCGCTGACCGGGGAGCAGGCGATCTGCGACATTAACGCGCACCCAGCAATTCAGTTATAAAGAACTTAAACTGAAACTAGTGTGTACACTTCAGAGAACAAAGGTTACAAGCAATAAAACGGGTGTGAACACTGGACTGCTGAGAACTCACCTCTGAATTTGTGATGGAGCGTGTCAGTGAGCTGAGTGTACAGGCCAACCATGCATCCTGCTGCACTCGCGTCTGACTCCAGCCAGGGGTAACACTTGACGTTACTGAGACAAAGAGACATTGGTATTGACATTTTCCATTCGTTGTTTGCCAATCAGGAGAACCAGAGTACAAACTTTATTGACTTTCTCGTGTCAGGGCAGCTCAGCAGTACATAAATAAAGTGATGTTTCCTCTCCAAGCAGTGTTTGTGCTTTGTCTTGTGTTATGTATAGTCAGCTTGGGAGATTTGAAGAGCCTCACTTTCAGTTCTACGCCAAGCAAACTTATAGAATACGAATATATTTTTATCTTCTGCCTCATCTGTTGTCTGCTCTGTCTGCACTCACATCTGTATCACAACTGCCTCACTCACAACAGCTTTCCTCTCCTCTACAAATCTGTGGTTATATAGATAGCTGAGGTTGTGTGATACTTACCCACCATCCCCAGTGTCCAGGGGAAAGATCCAGGGCTTAAATAACTTCACAACCTTGCTGTGTAGATCCTGCAGAGCTGTGAGAGTGCAAGACATGTTTCTTTTTTTTATCACTACAGGTAACCAAAGGTTAAACAACACAAACAATAATAAGTCTACCCTCAATGTATTCTGACAATGTACAATTACCTTTCATTATTTTGCTGCTGCCCACTGACTCTCTGGCGCAGCTGCTGAGCTGCACGTTGATGAGGCAACCAATCAGATGGTCCCAGAAGGAGACGACATCATTAATGTAGGGAGTCCAGGCAGAGTAGAGGCCGAAGCTGCGGAGGTCTGGCTTACTGAGACGACTTTTCAACAAGTAATCACTCAGCCAATCAACTGTCTCATCCACCTGTTAGCGACCAATAAAATATAACAGAAATTAATTTTTAAGAAAGGCTGGAAATTTGCAAGCAACTCCGGCCCATATTGTACACAACTACTATCAGGCCAGGAGGTTTGAATCCAACATGAACACCATGCTTAGGTACCTGCTGAGGAGAGAGGCTGATGGGGGATCTGTGAGTAGAGGCTGGGGGTCCGGCAGCACGGCCAGGGCCATCTGCAACGCTGACGATTGGTTCAGCTTTACTCTTGGTGCTGCGAATTGGAGGTAAGCAGCCCAGCACTCGCAGGGTCACTTTCCAGCACTCTGGACTCAGCAACTGGTTTGATGAACCTGAGAAAAATAAAAAAAAGTTTTTGTTGAGTAACACACAAACTAATGTTCTTGCAATAAAAAAGTGATTTAGTTTTTTAATATCTGGCTCCGTTTGGAATCATAACAAAAATGATGAATGACTCACACTTTAAACTCAGGTCTGATTCTCTAGATTGATGGAATGACTCAACTAATTTTAGTTTCATTTAATAATCAGTTGAATCTTTTGTTTGACGGTGAAAAGATGAGTAGGAAGGATTCTTTCAGAGGGATGAATGTGTCTTTTTTTCTGAATCACTTGAATGAGGAACAAAAGGACTTTTAAAAATAAGGTCTTTGTAAAGTGCATTAGCAGGCAGCGTCTGATATACCGAAGAAAGGAAGAACGCAGTTAAAGGCAGATGAGACTCTCAAGTGGATCATTGCTGGAGACAAATGACTAAGAAACAACGACTCCTTTATTAAAAATCTCCGGTATGCTTTGGAGAAGAGGTGGCACAGGTTGTAGCACTGGTAGCCTAAAACAAGTCTTCCTTATGAACGATTTACTTACTGGTCATGAGAAGACGTAGGCAATCACTGTAATGATCGGGGAAGTGGTGACGTAAAAGCCAGGTCCAGTGCTTGGTGAAGAGATGAAAAGGCGTGAGAAGTTCAGGCTCGGGGTCCTTCCCGCAGACACAGAGAGCTCCGTGGACCAACTCCAGCAAACGGGTTCTCTCCGAAAACACGGGATGGGCTTCATTCAGCCACAGAGACAAATCAAACTACGGGGAGGACATGCAGAAGTGACCACTGTCAATAAAACATAGCGGATGTACTGTACACATCGTGATATTTCTTAAATTAATTATGTGAACTAACCTTAGTGAGCAGCATGAAAATGACATCGGCACTGTCAAGGTGTAGGGATGTCACGACGTCCTGGTAGAGGAAGACGAGCTGTTTGGGTGCCGCGTTGGGAGTGAAGAAGGGGGAAATGAGAGGACAAAGGCGCCTCTGCTCCAGGATGGCCTTCAGGACTCGGCCACACTCCTCTGCATTTCCCTGAATAAACACCTGCACACCCAAAAATAAGTAGAATGCAGTTAAAGTTGCAAGGAAGTTTTATTAATAGAGGAGAATAACAAGAGAATCGTTTAGCCTCCATCTGTTTTTGTCCCGTAGGGGACAGGCTCTGAGGATTGGCTGTCATTTATTTGTTGGGCTGGCCTCAAAGTATGTTTTGATCACATGTCTATAGTGTATTTAAGTTAACATATTAGGAATAAAATGCAATGTACTGATGTGTAATGAGCAATATTTGCAGTGTTTGTTGGCTTAAGGTGACTGGGTGGGTACAGTCAGCAGTTTTAGTTATATTCCAGTATTGGATATTGGATAAACCGTCAAAACTCTACACAGAACATTAGCCCCATCTATCACATAAATGCTTAGGAAAACTTTGAGGAACGAGCTGTAAAGGCAGATGTGTCACAAGATGAGTGGCATGTGTCACATGAACTGTAGCTAGAACGGGAGTGAAACCTGCTGTCACCATGCCGGCTGTTTGGAGTTATTTTAAGAACAAGGAAGAAAACCGGCGGAGGGCAACTTATGCAATGTTCTTGTTGGATGGGAAATTACAACACCACTAACTTGATCTTACAGAAGAGTAATGGAGAGGATCAAGTAAAACGTCTAATTTAGAGTTGTTTAAGAGAGAGGAAAAGACAGTACAGGGTTGTTATCTATATCACTAGATGAAGTACAACACATTATTATGGCCAAACGTTGGGGCTCATTCTTCAACACTTGGGACAGGCTCCTGGGAAACACCTTGGAGAAGGCAGGGTGCGTTTGTATTTGTGCGTTCCATATAAAGCTGAATAATGCTTCAAAAACATCCTACTGGTATGTGTACAATGTGTGCATGTGTTTGTGTGCGCACCTGTCCCAGTATTTCCACACACGATGAGAGGTACTGCCGTGTTGGGGGATGTCGCAGTGTGTCCTCACACACAAAGGAGACCACCTGGTAAAAGGCTGCCACACCAACTTGCTGCACCGCCAGGGATTTCTGCACTTTGTGCAAGTTCACTAAAGCCCTGAGCACATACAACACAGAGTCAAAACATCCCTAATTTAAATAACTAACAATTTACTTTCTATTACATATACAAGTGGATAAATGGATAAATAACTGACATAAGAAATGTCTCGATGGAATAAGATTTGCTTGTACTGACGTGATAAAGTTCTCAGTGTGGACTGCAGCCTGGGCCAGGATCGGAGGTGGAGGAGCTATGGCATCATTTTGAAGCTTCTTGAGGTCCGTGCGCAGTGAAGATATCTGAGTGTGCACTGCCTCCTGCCTCTGGACTCGCTCACACTACGCAGTTGCACACACACACACACACGCACACAGATTAGCAAAATATGGCAAGGAGCTATAGAACCTTAAAAAGTGGCTATCATCTAGTTTGAGTGGTCGTACTGTGACAGTGATGTTTGCGGGTCCCTGGCACGGCTGTCCTCCCTTCCCTTTACACTCCAGAGCCATGCTAACTTGCTCTGGTCGGTTCTTAAACAGTAAAGGAAGGCTCTCCAGCAGCTCCTGCTCCATGGCCACTTGCTGGGCTTCACGTGCGACTGCAATCCTGACAACATATTCAACGTATTTGAGTAACTGCATGTTGCCTTGTTTACATTTTAATATAAATGTACAAACAAGAGAGGCTGTGTAAGCAACTGATGATAAGACATTGTTTTAATGGTATATGATCTCCATATACCTGGCCTGGTCCTGCAAAATACTGAGGTCATGCTGCAATAGTTCTTTAGCAGCTTTCCAGTCAGTGAGACAGGCGGTAGGAACATCAGCCACGGGAACCTTGTGCTGCTGCAGCTCAGGAGCTGTACGGGGAACCGGGTGCTTCTGCAGGTTGGACAGGATTCGCTCCTTTGCTAATAAGCAGAGAGACACGGAGCACAACATTAAACACAACATTATTGTACCTAAAAATACATATAATCAACTAAACTAAGATAACGTCATTCAAATATTATCCACATGTGTAGTAATTATGACTTCTGCATATATATATAGATATTTCAATGAACCTCTGCAGAACCTTCCAATTCAGAGTAACAATGTTGGCTTCATACCATTGCTGAGGCTGGTGTAGTCAATAAAGCCAGGGTTCTGGGTCTGCAGGAAAGTTGGCTCACTCTGCACCTTCTCCCACAGAGACAAAACCTCCCTCTGATCGTACTGCAGACGCTCCTGGTCCACATACTCCAGCCACAATTTCTACAAGACAACACGCGGTAAAACATAGCAGCAAAATGCCTAATACATCACAGATTTTACTTACTTATGTTTGTATCTTCTAATACAAACACACTGAAAAAGACAAACGTGAAGGCACTCTCACCTGCTGCCGCTGCATGACCTGTGCCAATCTGTGCGGTTCATACTCTGGAGGAAGACAGGGAAGGTACACCTCCTGTTTCTGCAGATGCTCATCATCCAACCACATGGCAAATACACCAAACAACCTGCAGACGACCAACAGCTGTAAACGCACTACTACGTTCCAAACAACAGGAATACATGCTTTTAGATGCGCGGGTTTAAAATGGGGGGGGCGGGAGCTACCTGACCAGCTCCGTGTGTAGCTGAGGAGATGTGAGGTAAGGCAGCTGTGGATTGTTGGGGCTTTCGTCGCTCTGGCTCTCTGACGAGGGTGTGTTTGATGGGGGCACCCTGAGGGCCTGGCTGGCAGCATGGTGGAAATCTGATACCTCTTGTATTCTCTGCCTCAGATCTCTGAATAAAGCGGCCTGAGATGAAGTCTGGAAGAACCTCCAGCCAATGCATCCCGCTGCAGCCAGCCTGTTGGGCAAACGTTACACAGATAGACAGATATACCTCTAGATTCTGTCCAATTCTTGCTTTCTCTGACAAGGGGAAATGACATATGCGTGTGCCTCGTACCCATATTCAGGCCCAGGCTGTCTGAGGTAGAGCTGTAGGAACTTCTGCCAGATGAGGGGAAGGAGAGGGTGGTCAGGCGGTGTGGCTACGGCCTGACACGCCCAGCGGTACACCTGCAGCCGCTGCAGAGATGGGGCTACCGGCAACTTCAGTCTGTGCTGCACCTTCTGGCTCAGACACAGAAAAAGTCTTAACACCATGTACACACAAGATTATGGACCAGTAACGGACTGGACTAATAAACAACATCTCCGCTGTTTTTAACTGGTCTGTGTTAATTTAAAGGTTAAAAAGAACATATTATGTGAGCTATAGTGCAACAATTTGTCTTCTGCTTATTGTGTAAGTCCCTTATGGTGAAATGTGAAATGATATTTTACACTTTATACATAACGCTAATCCAGTTATTTCCATCTGGGTATAATTTACAAATTATGTGTTTTTTTTCTACCTTCAAGGCTTGATCTGGGGAAATGCCAGGCTCTGACAGGAGCTCGTTCTCAACGCATCGCCTCAGCTGAGAATCTTCCTCAAACACACCCTCCATATTCAGCACCAACCAGGCAAACCAAACCTAAACACAACAACACAGACGACGGCAGGCCTGTCAGGACTGAGAACTTTACTAATATGATCAATATTCCCTGCACATAATGTTCCTGCTTTGGGACGCTCACTTCCGCACTCAGGGATTGGCCCTCTATGAAGGAAGGCGTGGCATTTCCAGAAATCCAGCCAACCAGAGAGGATATCAGACCCCGATCTCCATGGTAACCCAAGGCATTCTGCAAGTATGAAAAAACAGAAAAAATTAAATATCGCTTGTGTAACTGTTAAGCATCCCTCACCGATAGGTTGTCTTCTATAACACGTGACTTAGTAAATGTTAATGTGATGTCAAGAACGTAACTAAAGGCAGTTTACAGTGCTAAATTCAGCATCTGCACCTGTCAGACCCAAGAGAGTCTCTAAATTATGCACACCAAACAAAATTGCATAAATACCTTATGCTGTTGGTACAGGAGTTTCTGAACACACTCCTCCTGGTGGTGAGTGAAGGCAGCACAGCAGATCTGATCCATGAGGAACAGGACCGTTTTGTCTCGGTACCACAGGTTCTGCTGAGTAAGAATTCCCACCCAAAACTCCAGGACTGCTGCAGATCCGACTCGACCGGGCTGTGAACTTTCCAACACATGACTCTGCAGGAGAAATTGCATACATCACAAATAGATATTGAGAGTTTAAACCCTATGCGATTAGTTACAAAGTTCCTGCAGGTCACAATCCAACATGTTAGTGTTGTTTAACGATGGTTTAAAGTTTCCATGATGTACCTGAATGACGCTGTTCAGCAGACGAACGTTGTCTCCGTAGGTGGTTCCGGTGAGAAGTGGTGCTACTCTATGCGTCACCTGTTGCGTCACACCTTGAGGACACACGCTGTCGTACTGCAAGAACAACTGGATGCAACTCACAAACCTGGCATTGACAGAGGGCAAAAAACAAGTAGGAATACATGTTAGGGATGAAGATGCTACAGCTGCAGCTTCTCTATGAGGGACGGCTTACTGAGAGTTGTTGAGCAGGTAGAAGCTGAGAGGGTAGGTCGGGGGTATGATGTTATCCAGCAGATGCACAGCTGCTCTCAGGTGGCGAGACTGAATCAGGCTTTTCAACAATCCAACTCCATCGGTGCAAAAGTGTTCCAGACTGAAAGAGTACAGGGGAAATCCACATGAGCTCAACGTTCAGTTTTTAAAAGAATCGCCCACAAATGTTTAGCCTGTGTGCGACTACAAACCTGTGTCCCACTGTTGTCATGGCAATGGACAGGTAGCATCCAATAGGGATGCCTGCTTTTACAGCCCTGAGAACGGAGTGCATGCTAGGACTGTGAGTAAGCTCTGGAGGTGGGTTAGAAGCCAAAGCAGGGACCGCCCAGGCTCCTTTCGGATTCTGAGCATTTGCATGGAGCTTCAGCCTTAGCAACAGTTGCCATGCCCATTGACTAAAGGACGCTTCAGGAGATACGCCCAGACGAAGTACACTGGCAAGGTAAGACACCTGGTGGGAGAACATGAAAGAATGAAAGAGAGAAAGTTTATGGTGAATCAAGTAATATGTGGTCTGTTGTGAAAGTCGGAGCAAAATGTTCAGTTTTTTTTACCTGTTTGATTCCTTCTGATATGAGGCCACTATACGGTTTGTCTGTGAGGTACTTCTGATAGGCTTCAGCCACCAGCAGAGCTACCTCACTATGGAGAAATGAAGGCAGGGCCAAAGAACCATCCTACATGAGAAAGCAGGAGTAGTCGGTTAACAACAATCTGTGCTGTCAAGATTCTCAGAAACATATTTTTTTTTTAACACGACTATGATTACCTGTGTGTAACCCCAGTTCAAGCCCTCCAGTATAACACAGGCCAACCGGTTCTCCACTGCAGACAGAGGATTCTGGAGCAACCAGGCTCCTATCACACATATCTCCTCTTGCCGCGGCCGCCACAGACTCAGAGGCAGCTCTTTACACAGATACAATGCCACCTAACACACACACACAAAAAAAACAAAACAACAAAAACTCATGAGTCTAACATCTGCCACATTATACATTTTATATACTACTTTCAGTTAAAATCTTAGCCTCATCACAGTGGTACCAACCATTCCTACAGTCTGTATGGTCTCTCTCAGTCTCTCCAGGAGCACAGAGATAACGTAGGGATGGGCTGTTGCTATGGTAGCCAACAACTCCCTCCCGACCTTGGAGTAAGTTTCTCTGGTAGACACACTCACGTAAGACACCTGAAGGGAAAATAAGACGAGGAATGTCAACAAATACAGATACGGTAAAAATCTTTAACAGTTGTACGTTTTTTTTGTTTTTTTACACTTATCAGAAGAAAAGGATCTAATGTTGTTATCATCGTGACCCATAAAGGAAGAAGAAACTAATCAGACGTTACTGTGCCTGAAAATAAGTTGCTAAATCTATTTTCTGTTTCGTATAATATATTCAAGGTAAAGACAACAAGTCCATTATCCATTAGTTAATATGGATATACGATGCTCCACATTTAATTACTCTAAATTCTATTCAATATTTGAACAGAAAATCTGCTTTGTTTAACGCCTACATTACATATCATCTTTCTTTTATTCGAATTTGCCAGCATTTTGTTCTGTGTCTTCTTCCCGTACCTGGTAAATCAGCAGTGTTATAGTAGTGATGAATGTGGGGTCAGAGTGCTGAGTAGGTGTCGCCATGTGTGCTAGCGCAGTGAGGAGGGAGATGCCGTCAGAGCTGTTCACCTCACACAGCCATTGCTCGAATCTCTCCTGGTGCTTTGGGTCTGCGACAGAGACAGTGAGAAAATATCAGGATCACAACTCCAGGCTGAGAAGAACGACATGACACAACTTTATTTATGCAAGGTTTTGAAATCACAGTGTTGCAAAGATCCTAAACGCATTAGAAGTTGAGTTCACGGGGTTTTTAAAACTGCCTTAAGAACAGTTTAAAATACACTGAACTATTCATTTGATATGAAACCGGAGGCAAGGTCGAAGCATTGACACAATGAGGATGATAGTCTTTGAATAACAATATTTTGCGCATACTGGTACCTCTGAGAGCCTGAATGCAGGAGTGTGTGTCACTGGCAGTGCTGAGTGTTTCTAGTCCTGCAGTCTCTGCACACTGCATAACATAGAGGACCTTCCACAGCATCGAGCTGGACAAAGTCCCGTATGGCATCTCAGACATAAATAACCAAATGCCTAATCTGTGAAGGAGAACAGTTAAAATAATTAAAAGAGCCTTGGAAATAAAATGTTTCCAATTAGGGTCAAAACTTGAGGCCAGTTCCTCACCTTTTGTTTCTGAGTACATGTAAAACAGCTCTCAGGAAGAGATGATCATATTCCAGCTGCAGTTTGTCCAAAGACATAGAGTGGAGATGAGAGCTGGATCCACCAGCATCAGTCACACTCACAAACTGGGCCCAGTGATCACTGACGTAGCACACCGTCATACTGATGGAAAGGAGAAAGGATGTTTTAGTTAATGCATTTTCTGACTTCACAAAGGCTTTGCTTATATCACTGGTTCACTGACTGACCGTATGATGTGTCCTATTCGTTTGACTAGCTGTCTGTATCGCGCTCTGTTATAGGTTTGAAGGCCAAGAGCTAGAATTTCAATGAGTGACGATGCAAAAGCAAACACACGCATCATCTTCTGACTGGAGCAGGCCTGGGGCTCATACACACCTGGAAACAGAGTGATCTGTTAGTTTGCGAGACACAAACCACAAAACAGCCAGGAGAGACGGACTCTCTTACCCTGCTTGCTCATGCCCAGCATGTAAGAGTAGAGCTGCTTGAACGGGAACTGGGTCAGCAGGGAGATCAGGTCCTCCTCACAGAGAAGCAACCAGCTGCTCTCCGGATCTTCATCCTAAACACGTAAAAGAGGACATTTAGAGGATGAGCGCATCATTTGCCATAAAAGTGGCTCTGTTATTTAACACAGATTTTAAGGCAAGATGCAAAGTAGAGGCTGCCTTGTTTTCATATAATCTAGTAATAGCAGATCAGCATGTTAGGCAAAGAATGAATATGTGAAAGTAATAAATAATATGTTATGCAAAATGAATACTAATCTTGAAAGCCCTGAAAACAAAGTGGTTCCTAGGCAACACATTAGTACTGGCGGCAGTGGTGGTTTTAAAGCCAGCAGACTGATTGTTAAACAGTCATAGGTGCTCCTTTAATCATTTTCTCAGCAGGGTTAAGTATGATTCAGCAGATCCGAACAAAGACAAGAACATCCTGTACTTTAAAAATCACCATCTACATATCTACAACCCTCTGTGACACAACACTATATTTATTATCGGCTGCAACATAATCTGCAAAGGAAACGCTGTACTTAGAAATGCCAGTAACAAAGCTACCACGCAATTAGTGAGCGGATAATAACACAGTAGTTATTTCTGAAATGCTTCTATGTTATAACTAATGGTCCCCTTGTTACACTTACCTCCTCTCCGCCTTCGTCCACTAGGGTCCAGTTTCCAGACTCAGGTCCAGAGGCTGTTGAGCTCTGACTCTCACATGGCTTCATGTGGGCCAGAAATTCTGCTCGGTGTCTGTACCAAAACACAACCAAAGTCTTGAAATCAGAGAACACAGCTGACAGTCACTGCATAAGAAAGAGTAACTGCTATGATGGGCCTTACCTGGCAGGTGACATGAGGATGGCTAAAGCTTGCATGAAGTGTTGAACTCCAGAGGTGTTCCCCCAGACTTCAATCTGGAGAAGACAATGAAAAGCAAACACTTGCCGTCTGTATGTACAACCACAACTAACAGGACAATAACAAATTAAACACGTGTCCATAAACCAACCTGAAGGAAAGGTGCAGCCCACTTTCCCACCCCGGAAGGACAGCACAGAAGATGGCACAGCAGGTAAAGGTGCTCTCCAGACCCTCCAACATGCAAGAGAACGGCGACCTGGAGAGTAAAGCATGAACACATGAAAACCCACAACAACAACTTGATCACTGAGACTCGCAGTTTGAAAAGTGGTCCATACACACCAATCTCTCAAGCCATTGATGGACGTCTGTCTGGAACTGCGTGTCATCGAGGACTCTACGTGTGAAGCTAAATAGGACACTGATGGCCTCTTTCAGGGGTTGGAGAGAACAAGACTGTGTTTGGCTGCCAGTAAAATCTGAAAACAAAACATAACAGATGCAGTCTGTGTATTTAACATTGGCAATGTGAGACAAAAGTAGTACTAGATGTGATACTTTAAAGTCTCTCACCTTTTAATAGGCGATACAAGTATGACTCCACCTGCAGGCGTGACAGCAGAGCAGTGTATGCATGCAGCACCACCTTCTGATGGAGCAGCTCGCTGCAAGATTCAAACAGTCTTCTCAGCTCAGCCAGCACACTCTGACTAAACTCGGCCTGCTGGAAGCGATGGTATCCACATACTTTAGACTGGTCTGCACACACACCCTGTAAGAAACAAATGAGAAGTGACATTACAACAATGGGATATTACAGCTTCGGCACTATCCCATAATTTTGATTACTGATCCAAACAGCACACCTGCAGTGTGAGCTGTTCATCTCTGAAGCTCCAGAGACGATTCTGTGTGCTCTTGCAGTCAGAGGACTGTGTGTGCAGCTGTGTGTGCGACTGGGTCAGCTGTCTGCGGCAGCGCCAGTAGTTCTGCAGCAGTTCAGTCAGTTCGTGGCTCTCCTGTCTGGCCAGAGCACAGAACTGGGCTGCACAGACCTCAACACCCTCCAGCCATGCTCGCAACCCTCCCCCTGGCTCCCAGACACTGAGCTGCTCCAGGGTGAATGGCTGGAGAAGAAAAACATGAATTGTGTAATGCATGTAATGTATAGTAATGTGTAGTACATGTAAAGCCACAGGCTACAACATTAACAACAAGATATTTAGAAATTATTTACAATTATTTCTACTGATGTAAATATTTTCATTTTTTTTGCTCTGGTGAAAGAATTATTTAAGAATTACTGTTACTACAATGCATTTAACATAAGACACACATTTACTACATTATCATAATGCTATATTTAAAACCATAATCAGTAATCCCAATCATTGAGTGGTATCTTGTGGTGCATGAGTTCACCTGAATCTCTGGAGCAGTCTTGGGTAATTCAGGGTAAAGTTTGCTCCTTGAAAGTTCAGCTACAGACTCCAGAGGCCGCAAACTCGGAGGAGATGATTCCTGATCAGGAAGTGCCAACACTGCAGGTTCCTTTTCACAGTTTTTAACAGCTTCTTCACAGAGCTGTATCACAGGACCCACTTCCAGTGTAGGGAGAGATGGGTAAAGAGTAGGGGCACTTGGGACATGTAGGACTTCAAACTGAGCTGAAACGGAAGGCTCATTCCAAAACTGCGTGTCGTTTCCCAACTCAGTGGTTTGTGGTTCAAGTCTCTGAGCTTCCACCTCACCATCCTCCTCTACCCCCTTTTCTGACTCCGTCAGTTGCACAGTACCCTGTGGTGTCACCGCTGACACATTCAGACTTGACTGCAGAGTGTCGGTCAACACTGATGCGGAGGAAGTCTGTGATGAGGAGGTCTGTTGCTTCTCAGGGTGCAGATCTGATGTCTGTACTGCAGTTTCAGGGCTTTGAACAGGGTCCCGCTGGTCCTCATTTGGCTCCTCATAAGGCAGACTGAGGGGGATGTCGGTGAAGCCAGACGCGGAGGCCTCATCGCAGACGGCTGAGGAAGCTGTGGCTCCTTTGTCTTCCTCTGCCTGCTTCTGTTTCCTGACCAGCTGAGGACATAAATTAACAATCAGACGTGCTTTCACCGTGACCAACAACTCTTTTTGTGCAATACTTTCTGACACATGACAAGGGGCATGTGACTAAAGAAAATGCATTGTCATGAACGTGGTAAAAATAGGAAACTGTGTGTGATGACCTTTCTAAAGGGTGAGATGATAAGAAGTGTGTTTTTTTCTGTGTGTTAACTCTGGAGGATAACCTTGTCTTCTCTTGTGACTATACTTGTTTTGAGCCAATCCTCATACTACTTTTAACTACAGAAGGAGAGATCAGAAGACAAAGAATGACTGTGAAGTACTTGGTTTAATCACCTGAGATTTTCCGCTGGTTTTTGACTTGGTCTTCTTTGGCCTGACAGCCTCCATTTTTTTAGTGTCTGCTTACATCAGCTTCTCCCCACAACTCAGATCACACACGGACATTCAGCTGCCCCTCCTGGTGAAAGTGATGCCGACCATCTGAAAACTGCTGATCAGCTGAGAGCGAACAGTCATCATACGTATTCTTGGGACAACCTTTAGCTCGAGCAGCTAGCGAAGTCTTCCCTGTGATAAGCAGCTAGAGGCGGGCTGTGTTGTCGAGATAAACACTTTCACTGGTTGTAAACAAAACACTCCGTTATGTTCCGCAGGTAAAATTCACGCATGACGATGACTGGCGTGTCTCTTAACTTAAACATCACATCAAGATAAAGCATATCTGTTAAAACGAAACCAATCCCTGATGATGAAACTCCACGTAGCTTACTAACATAACTGAAATAGCAGGACCGAAACCTAAGCTAAGCTAACGCCTAGCTGTTCGTTGATTACGCCGTATTTTTGTTCATGGATGTGTTCTCCAGCGAGTCTTGTTTTCCCATATTGTTGCCCACATGGTCAAAACTTGTTTTCAACACGTCGAAGCGAGTGACACGCAGAGATAGCCCCGCATACTGCTCGGCTGTCATTTGTTTTGTTTGTTCCAGGAACTCCGTGATCACAATCTTGGATCACGTGACTACTCCACCTCTCTACGGGATACCAGAGTGGACAAACCTCATCGTTCGCACACGCTGTTTTAACAGCTGTTAGAGAAAAATAAAATATAACCCATTTATTTTCATGAGTTTTCATTTCATGTTATGTTTAAGTTCTCAAATGTGCTACAGATTGAAATAAACTGTATATATTCAATCTGACCACACTGTATATACTACGGAAGCGTATTGCTGCCACACTTTAAAAAAAAAAAAAAGGCTCAATATTATGTAATTACGTGAAAGTTTCTTGTTATAACAATATATTTTTCACGTTTTAACAAGATAAGTATCACGTTATTTCATGAAATTATCACGTTATTTCATGATAATGATATTTTCACGTTATAACGTGATAATTTCATGTAAAAACGTGAAAATATCATATCTTGAAATAACATATTTTCACGTTATAACATGAAAATATCATTATCATGAAATAACGTGATAATTTCATGAAATAACATGATAATTTCATGCAATAACGTGATACTTATCTTGTTAAAACGTGAAAAATATATTGTTATAACAAGAAACTTTCACGTAATTACATAATATTGAGCCTTTTTTTTCTAAAGTGTGGCAGCAATACGCTTCCGTAATATACAGAATGTCTTGAGTATTGTTATTTTTTTGTATATATTTTTCAAAAGTTTGTATTTGTGTCTTTTTGGTAACTTTTCCCTGTCGAAGTTGTCGCTGTTTTTCTGTATATATATATATTTTTTTTTTTGCCAAATTCCATCCTACTGTGACATGGAAATTTCCCATACGTGGGATTAATAAACATGTCTCATCTTATCTTAAAACAGGGGTGAGCTGCCACAAATACAAAGGCAGGTCAAAATAACAGAAAAAAAAAAATCTTTATTTTTAAACGTATATTACAAGAATAAATTCAATATTTCCCTTTAATATGCATTCACTCCTTTAACTGAACCTGACATCAACAAATGCTCTGGGCCTCTGTGTAATTAATTATAAAAAAAAACATAGAAAGTGTTTGTTCTTTTAATATTAGCTGCCACCTATACACTTAACACACAAACCAGACTGTATTTTCTCCCCCAGCTCCTCTGTGATGGTTATAAATTCGTGTCTCACAGCATCCAGCCTGAAAATATTTCCCACGGACTGTCAGTATATTGCTTTGCCATAAAAAGTAATTTCCATAAAGGATGCCAATGCACTAGATCACACGTTAGACAGGGAAGAAGAAAGGCTGCAAGAAGCACTGACTTGCTGGCAGGTTAAACAGTACATCGGCTAAATAATTAAAATCACTGCTAAATCCCTGTGTTCTAGTTTCAGGCTACACTGTGTATCATAATACACATCTAAAACAAAGACAACGAAACTGAGCTTAAATGAAACGTGAGACTGTAAAAGAGAGCTGACGTCATACAACTTGTAGTTCTTGTAGTTAAAGTCACAAATACATTAACTTTCATTTCTAATTTTAAAGTCATGAAACTACATTTGATGTTAGACTGTTAATAATGTTAGATCATTAATAAAAAAAAACACATATTACTGAGCTCTGAATGACATTTATAGAAAACATGTCATATGTGAGAATGTTTAATAATGTCTTTCCATGAAGCAACATTCATTCGCTCATTCATTCATGACAACTTCTACCGTCTATTCAGTCCATTCGAAAGGCTCAAAAGTCTGCTGTGAATGTGGTGAAGGTGTGTCAGAAGGCACGTGTTTGCCAAAGGCTTGACAGGCTGCTTGTGTTGTGTTTTTATGGAGGGTTGATGAAGGACTGCAGGGTGGACTCATCTGCATGTCTGTGTCCTGGCTGTAAAATGTGTGTAAAGGAAGTTGATCTTGCTGGTATGTGCAGCTTGATGCTTGGCTGAAAACATCCGGCGAGTGGTGTCTGTATGCTTGGCTCAGTGCCAAGCTGAGGATCTCTGTCTTTTCTTTGTGGAAGCGCAGCTCCACGCCCCGACGCCTGGCCAACACCAGCTCCCTCTGTGCCGCCTGAAGCTCCAATCCGAGCAGCCCCGGCGACCTCTGCTCCCGCCCGAGCCAGTCCAGAGCCATGCTACTGCGCATGTACTCATCGAGTCCTCGCTGAGAGTAATAGGCAATCACACTCTGAAATGGAGGTGGGGAAAAAAACACAGGCATGTTGATGCTTTATCAAAGTTTCCTGCAACTTTAAATGAGGTTTGTAATTGGCAAGACTTGTACCTGTCGAGAGCACTGCCTTTCTCTCAGAGCCTTCAGCGTCCCGTTCCAGTGCAACAACTGGAAAATCGTCATCATCTCCTGCAGAGAGATGAAAATGAGATAGCACACAGAGAGAAAGTTTTGTGCATTCCTGTGAGTAATCTTGAATAAATCCAGGCTTCTAGATCAGTGTATGTAAGCCTGGCGAAGATAACGTTAATATTTAATATTTTAATATTTTTTAAGCGATACGTAAACTGTGAACGATTGGTTTGACAAGATATTATAAATCTTTATGCTCCAGGTAGGTTTCACTCTGATTTTATAAAACGCTGTCTGGGGTGAACAGCTGCCATGTGTTAGCAGCCAGTGGCATTAGTGTTAAACACAGAGAGAGAGAGAGACTATACGTTAACTTAAATTGACCTAATGAGACACAGATGGAAAACATTACACGTAAGTTGTCAGGGGTTGAAGTCCAAGTTGCAGCTGCTGGCTTGTTTACTCAGTATTTTTTTTGTTTTTTTATGTTACTTGTTTATGATTCTGCCTGACCTCCAAACTATTCAACACCTCCTGCTCTGACTGTAAGTATAAATAATACCAACCACTGACAGATGCACGCCTCATGGCCATGCATGTGTGGCTAAATTTAAGTGTATGTTTTTGCATGGGTTACTTGGAAGCTCTCCATCTGTGAGTTGTACTTCAACAGGAATGATAATGAACCCATTTCCTCACACTAATAAGCTCCTGTCTGAAGACATGTGCTTATTTACACAAAGGTAGAAATATTAGGTGTTTCATACCACGACTTTGTGCTCGGGCCAGAGTGTGAAATGGAGTAGATGAAAACAGACCAAGTTGTGATGATTCCAATGAAGCGTAGAATTACCACCCACGGGTTAGGATTTCTGCTGAGTTTGGCTTAATAATGACTCTTTTGGTTATTAAGAGCAAAGTACTGCTTCACAAATCCTGAAACGGGTCTCTCATACAATAACCAAATGACCCCACATAATTTATAAGTCCAGCTCAAGGAAAATGTTTTATTATTTTACCTGGAACTCCAGCATGGTCTTCCCTATGTAGGAGTGGAGCAACAAGCTGTAGGTTCCTATACTGGTGCTTGAATCAGACGCATCTTCCATAGAGACCTTAACACAGGCAACAGCTCAGGTCAACATTCATGCTGAGACAGTCAAAGTGTGTTTTTGCTCCGGCTCACGCTTACAGCACTGTCGCTGGCCGCCTGGTGCAAACTCTGAGCGATGAACTGAGGGTTGATGCGTCGACATGGCAACTCGTTGACGAGAGAGTTCATCAGAGCCACGCGAGCCGCATCTCTCCGAGCTTCCGCCTGGGTGTCACACACCTGGAGGGTGATAAGAGCACGTAGAGCTATAACGAAGAGAGTAAAAAGATGTGACATTTTGTGGCAGAACTTTCAGGTTCAGCAGGTACGAGTGAACCTGAAGTGTTGATTGACTTGCTGCAACTCCTGCCTGCAAAAGAGCACCCAATCGTACATTCTGTATTATTTTACACTTCACTACACCTAATCATGGGATCAGAATTCAAATCACCGTTGAGATTAGGACATTAGAGGCATTCAAAGATAGCCAATCACATGCCCTCTCTGAGCTGGGGGCTGCTGTCTGGGTCACAATGAGCCCATTGAGAAGCATCATGAGATCTAAACTGAACAACATCAATGTCAAATAATCTTAAAAGTGTGTATTACGGTGTGTCTACTCCCACTGAACGGCTCTGATGTAAAGTTTCTGAGTAACTCTGAACGCGACAGTCGCCACAAAACAACTGAAGACATTCAAATGTTTTTGGTCAGAAAAACTGCAATTTGTAAGAAAAGGTACAACTAACATTTAATTTGGAACCACAACCACACCAGTACTATTACTAGTAGTTGGTGACTTACTTTTGTTAGGTGATTTAACAGTTACGGAGCTTTCTGCAATTTTATTATTAAGATGTACTACAACTGGACCGTCATCTCCGTCAAGTATCATAAAAATATGAATTGTTGGTCAGATTTGTTGTTACGAGTGTAAATGGAGCAATGTTAAGTTGACCACTGCGTGCAGAAATGTTGCTCCAGTGCACAGCACTGATGATGCCAAACACACCTTAAAGTTACCAAAGCAGCTTCCTCCAGGAAGTGTGACATAGCAGATGTACGGGGGACCAGGCAAAGGCGCAGATTCGTACAACAGCAGGATCTCTGACTGGCCGGCTGCCTTCCCAACGGGACAATCTGACTGACTGGAGGAACCGTTCGACTGACCGGCCTGCTTCTGCTCCCAGAAGTTATGGAGAATGGCCACCACGTTTACTGCAACACATGGATGTCACAATGTAGTCCAATTTAGTGCTGAAACATTTATGAAACCGCTGGAGCATAAATTCATGCATTTAGTTTAATCCGACCTAATTTCCTTTAAATGTGTAAAACTTCCTGACAGCTCTTCTATGTTATATTGGTAAAGTTTAACTCCCTGTGCAGAAATCCTAAACTGAAAATACAAGCTGGACATACACATGTATCAGCATTCCCAGACAGTGTTTATTTTAGTAGAATTAGGAGCTGAAGGGAAACACCTCATAACTTACACAAGTCAGCATTTCTTAACACACTGAGCACATTCTGACCCTGAAACAGGTTTTAACGTTTCTCACGTCCCTCTCTTTGTGCCAAACTATTTTCTACAGTTCATTTTACTGCAACATACACAACTTGACAGAAACATGATGGGGGTATAAGAATTAAGCAGTTCTAGTAAAACAATAAATTCATGTCCTGTTTTGTCAGGCTAGTGTTAAACCCACTGTGACAATTTCCCACAAAATTTCTGTTACTCACAGTCTTTGGGGCTGGTCTCAGTCTCACTCTGTGATAAGTATGCCATGATGCTCTCCTCCACTTTCATCTCACTCATCTTCACTCAGCGTTTAGCTCCACTGCTGCCTCAAACAACTTTACTCATCAAAATAGTCCACCAAAACAGCACGCATGACCCTAGAAACGAGAAGCCGCCACCGTCACATCAACTCAAGATGTGGACATCACGAAGAAAACACAAAATGTGAAGGCGCCTCCACTCCCCCTTTTCTCCCCTCCTCCTCTTGCCCTCCTGTATGAACATCTCACCAGGGTCTCTCTTTTGAAGCAGACCACCTTTGTCACTCCCGCTGCCAATTAGCTCCGAGGGCCCCTCACTCCTTCTGCACATGCACACACACACAGAGGTGCAGAGCTGGAATGCTGAGCCCCTCCCCTCGGGCTGTGCAGCTGGCTAATCCCCGAACAGTCGGACAGTTTTAAGACCTGCATAGAGTTGCCAAATTCAACCAGACAGCGTAACGTACAAATATATGCATAGATAAAAAAATTCCCAGGCCAAGTTTGATATCAATATTGGCATCATACAACGTGTCTAAGACGTGTGGGGGGTGGGATATTTTTGACTTCACATACAAATTTGAACCCACTGAGGCCAGGGCCTGAGCTCTATTCACCCTCTTCTCAATGAATGGCCATTGTTCAAGTTTGAATTCACCCACTCTCTAAAAGCCTCTTACACATAAATTAACTAAATTCTGAGAAAATGTTTTTTTCTTAGCGCCCAGCTTCTGTTTTACATGTGCACCACACTCTGTTCAGCAGTTTTTCTGCACATTTCCAAGAAGTGTTTTGATGTTTTCTGAAGCACATTCACACGTGTAAAATCTGATCGCTGGAGATCTTCGGCCGTCACAGTTTAGCTTGAACAAAAGCTCTCCGTGAACATGTTTGTGTCACACATCTACACCCACATTAGTCACTCCGTCACCAGAACAAGCATGAACGTCAATGCCTTTTTGTTTCCTGCAGCAATTTTAGAGGTTTGTTTTCTACATGTGAATATCAGTTTATAAGGATATACCTCGACTGGCAAAGTTTCATACAGCAGTCATGAGTGATAAAATGTTTTCAGGGTTGGTCATTTACATTATTTGAAACACAGAGAAAAAAAAACACACTCCTCAGCATCAACGCATGGTTTAAGTGTTTAATCATACCACTTCATTATAATAAGTAGTCCATATTTACATTAAACTTTGATTAAAACAACGCTGCAGTTCAAATAGAAAGAAGGCCCATCCTCTTGTTTGTCTAAAAAAAGATTTTCCAAGTGGGGAAGGGAGTTTGTTTTGCTCCATCTTCAGTTTCTCCATGATGGTACAAAACATCTCCATCAGTCATCACGTTGTTACAAATCTTCAGAACACAGAGATAAGGAATTGTGCAACACGCATATGAACTTAACAAATAGCGTGTTGACATGAATTCCATCTGTCCACGGTGCAGTCCTGTTTATCCCCAGAAGGAGGCGCTCTCCATGCTAGACTTGATATTATTTTGGTTCTCCCTCCTGGATTTGGTCACCAAGTTGGCCTCTCCCTTCTGCAGACGTCTCCTCTGTGCTGCCTTCTGCTGTTTGGTGAGCTGCCTCCGCATCTTCTGACGGACTACTTCCTGCAGCACACACAACAACGACAGCAGGTTACTACAGACGAACGCGTGCCCTGTCCGTCTCTACGGGGCAGACGCAACATTATCCAGTCATGCTGCCACACCACGTGGAAGCTCTTTAGCAACACCTACAGGACATTTAATGTTTAAATCTAAATCTGTATTTTATGACTGCTGCTATTGAAATGTCCAAATCATCACACTACCCTCACTTGCAAGTTAATTAGGAACACTACTGAAAACAAATCCATTCTAATAAAACAGCGTTGCACTAAATCTTAGCTTTATGAAGGTTAAGGTATTCAGAATTTATAACTAATTAATTGTGTTGTGTTGAACCGACACATGTTTCCATTATTTTGACAATCCCATTTTAGTCAGTGGGCTAAGCTAAATAACAAAACACTTTTACGTTTAACTCAAACCAGTTTAACAGCACCACAAACTAAATCCTTCATCGCTGATCATGCAGTTTAATTTCCAACTTTCTATAAATATCAAACTGAACATTATGGCACTCATGAAGGGGTTATACAAGAATCGTTTTCACTAATGTACCTGATGTTTAGTCAAGTGAGTATCTGTTTTACTTACAGGTGGAATAGTAGAGCAGCTCCCTGTGCTGCCCATTGTGGCCTCACTGTCTGTCCTCCTCCTCATGTGTTCTGCAATGTGTAGTAGGCTGTCAGAGTCTCTGCAGGGAAGAAAAAAATCAGTTGCTGTTAAAGTAATTTTTAACATTAAATCTTCAACTCCAAAGTGCTTCAACTTTGGAGGTTTTATTAATTGAACCAGTTTGATTAAACTCACCTGAAAGGTTTGTACTCTTTGTTGGAGGCAGCGATGTCTGTCAGCTCTGGGCACTCATCCTCTGCTTCTTTCAACTCTTCCTCTGTCTCCTTTTCTGTTTCCTCATCACTTCTAGCTGATGGGGCCGTCTCAGTCACTTCTTCTTCTTCTTCTTCTTCTTTCCGTCTCTCATTTTTTTCCTCCTCCTGAGCTTGTGTGTTTGCATGTGTTTCACTCACTTTCAATCCCTCCAGTTCCAGCATAGCATGTTTATACTCCTCCATGTCCACACTCTCCCCTTCTCTTTCTATGTCCTCATCTGTTGCCTCTTTCTCATCCTCATCCTCCTCCTCCTCCTCCTCCTCCTCCTCCTCCTCCTCATCTTCCTCTTCCTCAGGTCCAGCTGGGTGCAGCAATGCAGCATCTCTCTGCAGATCTTTGGTGAAGCCGCTGGCTGAGACTTCAACATCAAGAGAAAAAGTCCGTCTGTAGGAATTAACAGGGACAAAAGATCACGTAAGAAAGGACTGCTTTTCACTTTAAAGGCTTTAAAATAAAATTGTGTTTTATTGCAACTTAAAAAGTATGAGCAGTTACTTGATGTCTTTGAAGGTTGGGAAGAGCTCACTCTCGTAATTATATCGCTTTGCAAAGAAAGCTCTGATGCAATTGACGTCTCGGTCGAAGTACCTTGAAAGAAAAGTTGGAGAAATTAATAAAATGTACATCTTGCGATCGTTTTTACTTAGTTCAGCTGTTGATTTTCAATTTCACAGCAGAAAAGACCAACCATTCAGCATTGGGGTGTGACGTAGACACCATCTGAGGGAAGTCGATCATAGTTATGTGGTCCTGGTCATCCAGCATTAGGTTGAACTCGTTAAAGTCTCCATGAATCAAGCCATTGTTGGCTAGTTTGACTATGAGCTCCATGAATTCACTGTACAGGGCTGATGGATCCTGCAACTCATGCACCTGACACCTGAAAGAGTGTGATATCGCACACAAATTATGCAATGAGCACAGCGAAAAGAGCATGTTGTTGTACTTTTGTCATATATATAAAGCAATAAAGAAGAAAGGCTAGTTTACTTACAGCGGGTATCCATTGATGAGCTCCATCACCACAGCATGTCTGTTGTAGTCCACGGGTTTGGGGACAGGAAAGCCTCGTTCATACAACGCCTGGGAGGAGTGAAGTGGTGATTAAAATGATTCACAACACACTTACATTATACAATATAAATATCATCTGATTTGATCCATTACCTTCATGTAGGCAAACTCCTTCATGGCAGAGAGACGGGAGAGGTAGAGCCAGGACATACTCTTCCTATGTTGGTGGTAATCTCTCTTGTTCTTCAAGTTCCTGAAGGAGGTACGACCCAACCTGTGCAGCTTCAAAGCGTACTGCTCTCCTTCTGGACTGGCCACAATATAGATATCTACACAAAGTGAACACAAACAAACATTTGTATATATGTGAGCACAAAAGATACTGGCAAATAAACATTCACATTCTAATTTAGTTCAGTTAAACTGATGTCAGTTATTAAAAACTGGTGCCTTGTGTAGTTTTATTTGTTGGAAGCAATGTGAGCTCCTTTTGATAATGACATTTAAGACTGAACAATAATATAACATTTGTTGTATACGTCAAAAAAAACACTTTCATTTCACTGAGAAGTGACAACAGTAAAAAACAAGAGTATATACAGTATATTTACACACTTTGAGCCCTTTTTCTTACCTGACTCTTTGCCTACACCCATCTGGTTGCCAACAGACAGTATCACGTCTCTGGAGCACAACGTCTTAAGAGCCAAGTAGTCATATCCTCCATAATTCAACCTGTATCCCTGCACGGCTGAAATCAACACACACACATACTACATTAGACGAAAACTGTTCTCTCTCTTTCATGACATTTAAGCTAGTATTTCCGTGTGTTTTTTCTTACTCTTAGAGCGTTCATAAGCGACAAGTTTGTGTTTCACAAGCTCTCTGAGGATCTTGTTGCAGCCGCCATGTTTGAGGCTTGCAATGGAAGACAGGAGGCTTACTGGAACGATCTCGTGGTTCTTCATCCCCATCTCAACCTGTGCGGGGAAAATTCACATGAGGAAAACGGAACATGATCATTAGTGTGCAGAAAACCACACCTGCAATGAATTTACAACTACATGAAAAAATAGTGACTTGCCCCTATGTATTACAACACATCACGCTGTAACCACTTTTTTCATTTATGGTCCTCAAGAGATCTGTTCCAATCACAATTCCTGTGCAATGGATGCAGTAATAGTACTAATTCCTGTTTTTTAGTTAACATGCAATTTAGCAGCTTATATTAGATTCGGTAGACAATCAAATACATTTTGCTGTTTAAAGCCAATATAGACAGGAACAATTATTAAAGACATAAATAAATCTTGCAATGTATGTATACAGAAGCTTGCACATTTTGTTTTAGGACGGACATATCGTTTTAGGTGGAAGGAAACCACACAGAAAAGATGCAACTTTCCCCTCAATACTGCCTGATGCTAGATACAAACCTATCTAGTATTTCTAGCGATGATTCAGGTTGGACGGTTTTCACCAGCGTTACAGAAGCCCACTGCTAAATAATGACATCTGTAAAGGCATGGGTAAGAGATTGTGCCATCTCAATAACACATTTATTATAATACATTTTTATTTTATTTATTTGTATTACATTAATGCACACGCTGACAACACACAGTAACAATATACTATGAAGCTGCTGTTTGACACCTCGTTGATGAGCTCCTTACAGAAGTGGTGTATTTACCCAATGCACTGTTAGCTCAAGCTGAGTTGGTTATTGTGACAAACGGAGCAAAGCTAGCCTAGCACAGGCTAACTCGGTTGACAAAACTATTAAGTTAATTCCCTACTTACCGCTGTGAGGACTCGGAAGTCATCTCGAGATAAGTATCTCAATACCACAACATTCAGCTTCCCCATATTTCAACCGGTATACAGACAGGCAGTGTGTAAAAACTGTTATTATTAATGCGTTTTTGAGCTAGGACGTCCACATTTTTAGTAAACACACGTGCAGAGCGGAAGTTGGTAGAACGGAAGATGCGTCGCTTCCATTTACGTCATCATTATGCGCATACGCCATACCCCAGCATGGTTTCATCTGATTTAAAACAGGCTGCATTAACAGAAATAAACAGCTTTACACTTTACAAAATGTACAAAAAAATAAATAAATACAAAACGTGGAATAAAGCTAGTGGAATAATGGTTTGTATACGAACTTTTAACGTTATACAATAAAGAGTTTTAACCATAGACTATATGGTTTTAATAGCTTTGATTGTGTGAAAGTTTTGTTGAATTGTTTGAGTTCTAAGTTGAAGGCAACCGAGCATGGCTTCCTAACCAACAGATTTACGTTTGTGGACGTCAAATGTAGCCAGTATGATGATATGATTATTCAAAATTATCTGGGTGTTAGAACGACTGGACAGTGCTAAAACAAATCTTTCGCCAATTTCTAGGCATTTTGAACGAAAACTACAATTCAGTTCAATGTCTTTTTTCTTCGATTCATTTTATTTTTTCTCAATAGAATTTGAAGGAAATTTCTTTATTGCTAGCACTGATTAGAATCAAGAATCAAGAATCCTTTATTGTCATTATGTGAGAACATAACGAAATTTTGTGCGGTAGCTCCTCCCTGACCACCTGAGGGCCCCACAGACTACAGATACTTTTAAAAAGGACTTAAAAACATATCTTTTTTAAAAAGCCTACAACTAAAATGTATTTTTTTCTTTCTTCTATTTTTTTTAACCTTAATTTTAATTTTTGACCCTGATTGTTTTAACTTACATTATTTTTAAACTGTTTGCCCTGTAGCACTTTGAGATTGCTTTAAATGTTAAGTGCAATACAAATAAAATTGATTATTATTATTATTATTAAATAGTGATAGACCTGTAATAGACCTGGCCTTCTGCCGTGTCATGCCATCCATAAATGGTTTCAGTGTGATATCACTTACTTTAATGTAGCAATTTCCCCTTGGAACAGAGATCTTATAGATCTGACATACCTGAATAACTGTAACATGTGTATACACCAGTATTCACAACTGTATGTACAATACAATACATATGTAAATAAATAAATAAATAATATGTAGTGAAATAAAAGAAAATTGCACTAGAAGTAACAATGAAGGCACCAACAACAGTAAACATTTAAGTAACATTTAGACCTAGTTTGGATAATACATGTTTTTTTGATAATATGGCCATTTTAGCTTATCACAGTAGTGGAAAAAACAAGTGTGTTGATGACAGGTGCATTCCTCTTAGGAGAGGTTGTGCTACTGTAACAATTCAAAATGTCTGCTGTGAAAAGGCCTTTTTGCAATTTGTCTGCATTGTATCACTGAATGTCAGACTCATCAGAGGTCTACCTGAATCATAGGAATCAGTCTTAGATGTCCTGTATTCAATGATCCACACAAAGTTACACTGTTAAAAACCTTTGTTGCATCTTGTGTGTATTTTTACTGTTGCCTGCAGGGCTTGTGCAACATATCTTTTCTGGAGTTATATTCAGCGTCCTGGTATTGTAGATGCTGTCTCTCATGTCACACAGTCATGGCCTTTGTTTATGTCTTAGTTACACCCATGCATTTCCTGCTTTGACAAATCAAATGAGAAAAAGGCATGGGGTGTGTATATATATGTGTGTATGTGTGTGTTTGTTCTGTGTTGTTGTTTATGTCAAGGTTCTGTATTTGATGGTTGGTTGATCCAGCGACATTTGTGCGTTGTGTAACCATGATAGAGTGCAAGAGAAATTTCACCACAAGGGCAATAAAATACACTGTGCTGTATCCGAAAAAATATATATAAAAAATGTGCTGTGGGTATCACTGTATCACCCCCATGAAATCTGAAGGTTGTGTGCGGGTAACAGAGAGAGAGAGAAGGTGCTATACAGAGAATCCCAGGGGCAGATAGAGTATAAACAAAGTATGTGTGTGTGTGTGTGTGTGTGTGTGGCTGGGAGGTTTGTGGGAGGATGTGGATGGAGCTGATGTCCTGAATTGGTAGTTCATTTATGAATGGAGAAGAGTGAGAAGTTTATCACCAACAACAAACAACAGCGAGCGAGAACGATAGCAGAAACTCTGTGTGAGTCATTCATTCACACCTTTTTGCGCTGCTCCACAGGTAATTCCATGCCACTGAGCACTCTGGTCTGTTAACACTACATTGTGCTGTGTGCATTAACAGGTCCAGCAGGAGCATCTTGGGTGATAAAATATAGGTCTGCAACAGTGACCCCTTTGCCATAAAATGTAGTTTAACCACCACAACGAAGAAGCCCCACAGTAAGTATACTTATTCTAAAGGATTATGGCACTGAGATGTATTAGACTGCACCGATGTCCACCACATTACTGTATACCGAAAACCTGATATGAAAATGTAGTGAGCATCCAGGATTTAGGATTTGCACATATTATTTGCAAACCTTGCTCATCATTTAACATTATACGTAATGTTAAGATTAAAGAAACAGAACGTGCTTCTGGTTCATTCATTTCAGAAAATATTCATTTCTACATTTTTAAGCTAGATGGCACTGTGACACAGGCAGGATTACTGAATCTGCGGAGCTGCAGTTTTTTTTGTCTCATGCTCCACTGTTGTTTATGGTGTGTTTTGGGGATATTAATAGACAGTGTTCCTAAAGATGTCAGGCCTTTGACTAAAGGACATGTAGGAGAAGGTGTGTTATTTCACACCATCCTACCATCTGTGAATACTTAAACGTCCGTTTTAGCCTCACACGCAGTCACCTCATCTTTGCAGTTTTCTTTTTATTTTGTCTCTGATTTCATGCTGGAAACAAACTGGAGCACATGATAACTCTCTGAGTTGATTGCATACCAGTAATAACAGACCGTCCTTAAGATTTAGATTAGATTATCTTACCATCCCATAACTCAATTTCTCAAATTCTCTTATAATTCCACTGCGGCAGTAGGTCACGTAGAAATTCGATTGATTGATCTGATAGGCCAAATGTGTTTTTTACTGATAAAACTTGTGGTTTATTCGTTTGGCCATCTGCACTGGCAGACTTAAAGTATCCAGGCAGGATTTCTTGTTAAGCAGCCTATGACGGCTTCACTGATTCTGGACGGTTACACACAAGTGCAGACCAGAGCGGCCAGTGGTGCGTTGTAGCTGAGCCAGACTGGGGGCTTAGAGGGAGACTGCTGCCCCGCCTGTGTGTGGAATTATCCGGAACGTGGCGGAACGGCCATTCCTGCCTGCGTGTGCTCACAACCCCAACACACTGTGTAACAGTGAGATAGTGTCTTCTCTCCAGATGTGTTGAGGGAACTTTTTTGCAGCACTTCAACATAAAGCAGCTCCCTTTTCAATCTTTGTGCAATTCCACATTTTTCGTTCCTCATCTCTTTTTTTCTCCCTCGCCCTCTCGGCAGAATTGAATTCAGCACATTTCACTGAAAATTGGCTGAAGTGTTGTGAGACAGATTCACCTCCACATCGTGAGTTTATGTGAGCACTCATGCCTCAGTGGTCCTGGGCGTTGTTTGAAATGTGATGACCCTATCAGTTTTTATGTATAAAGCGGGTTGAAAATTGTCAATAGACCTGCAAGGAATCGGGATCCTTTGATTAGAAATTAATGAGCCCCTCGTTAGGGTAAGATGAAAGTGAGAGCTGGATAGGTCAAAGTGATGAAAGAACCTGTGCAGTGTTGAATGAACTGAAGTGATCTCTAAATTTTCTGTACACACTGCGTATCAAAGCTATCTTCCCCCTTTATTATATTCGCATGAAAAGAGACATTGCTTATGATGTTTTAATAATGTTTAAAAGGCTTAAAAGTGGCAGCGTGTCTATCACCTCATCCCTTACATATTTCAATACACAATACATCCTCGTAAAAGATGTAGTAGTATTTTCAGATGGTATATAGCATATTTATATGTTTTTTTTTTGTGTGTGTTAGTGCTGTCTGTAGGTGTTTAAGTTTCCCTCACTGTGTTTCTTCAGAGTAAACATAGGATCATGGAGGACTTGCCCCCATCAACCCACAGAGGATGTCTGCTCCACAAACAGACATGAACAGTTTTACGGGTAATACTCACACACACACGCGCGCACACACGTCTAAGCACACACTCATACAGTGTCAGGGCGTTAAATTGCTTTCCTGTTGTTTTCCAGTTCTAAGCTTCGGGGAGAAAATGCTAAATTGAGACAGGAATTGGAGAAGCTTAGGTAAGTCTCCAAGTACAAGCGTGGGCTTTGTTCCTGGGTTATCATCACTGTGCCTTTAGCCAGCTGCTGTGTGTTTGGAAACATCAAATTTGATTAGATTAGAAGAGGAGAGAGGGGATCTACTTTCGCTGCCTGTTTCTGCTGCCAGTCTCCTAAACAATAATCTTCTCTCAGGTGCCGGCACAAGCGGGCAGTAAATGAGAAGCCTTAGGAGAAATATGAGGCTCATAACCTGCTTCAAGACGGAGATACACACAGGCACATACACACATTTGAAAGGATAGCTGGTTTTATTAGACCTTTGTTGTTCTAATGTCTCTCTATATAAACCTTGAGCTCCATAAAATAATCATAGCTTATATATTCGAATGCATGTGCATGCGTATACCTTTCAACATTTCGATAATCCAATTAATACATATGCATTGTTAGCTGTTCAAAAAATGACAGCTCCTATTAATGTATTTCATAAACAAATTGCTGAATACAGTTTGTGCGTGTGAGTGCATTTGCAGGCTATGTGGAAGTGTGTCTGTCTGTGTGCAAGTAAGTCAGTCTGAGCTGACTTGACTGGCTTAATTGTGCTCCGCTCTGAGGCAGGCAAGTTGCCGCTGCACGGGAATAACGAGGCATTGGGAGGGCAGGTTTGCATCGAGATAAAGACTTGTTGGCAGCACAGTCTGTTCACAGAGCCACACCCAGTGTCATGCAGTTCCTGGTTCGTTGCTATGCTTAAAAGTTTCAAATTGTATGAGTTTGTGACTTAAATGCATTGTGTTTTTGACTAATCACATCAGTCCCCATAAAGGAAATACAGTATGTGGGAACTATGTTAACATTACCAGCAAGTCAGACATCCTTTTAAGCCTTAGTGAGACAGGTTCAATCCCCAACAATGCCTGATATTAAGTCTGATATAAATAAATCTAAATTATTTGACTGTTTTTACAGTGCCATTAAGTAATCTTTGTAGTGAGTTTTACTGGGAGTAGCATGAGGGTGCATTTATTGGCCAAGATTGTCGGCCATCTAACAGATGCTCTTAAAATCTCTAGGCCAGAGTGATGATTTTTTATTCTTACATAAAACAAATGACATGTCATCCATTAAGTTGCATTTATTTGTAACCTTTGGACTGGTAAGGCTTCAGCAAAATGTTGTATGATTTCTGCAAGTCTGTCCATGCAGTGAATGTGTCTACACACAAAAAAAATCAAGACAAATCTGTGTCTGTGCGTGTCTGCGTTTGTGTTTGTCGTCGTGTACGGGCGCGTGCGCGTGTGCAAGTGTAACTATGAGTGATGTAACATGGGCTCGTGCCAGATAATAACATGCCATAGTGATAGAGAATGCTGCTAACTAACAGCACTTCTGAGATGATCTTCTCCATCACACACACGCGGACAAACACACACGCACGCACAACCCTCGCTTGTCAGACTCTTGTAATAGGATCACTGACAGATTGGTGCGGTATCAGTCACAGTGCACGTGCAAATGTGCACACAAAGGTACAGCCATATCGTCTGGAGGTTGAACATGGCGGTGTATCACTGGAACAGGAATGCTGCTATTTATGTCAGAGGTTGTACGGGCCATCAGATAGCAGCTATATCTCTGTGGTGTGTGTTTGTGCACGCGTGTCTGTGTGTTTGAACGTGTGAGCATTTGAGTGTATCTGTATGTCTAGTTTAATAGCATTAACTCCTGCAAGCGTGAAATGAGACAGTCTCCCACTATCTGTCTTTAAAAGCATGGCCGAGGGAGCCGCGACTGAAATGAACTGATGGATCATGCAAGCCTCCAGTCAGTTTAGCCTGTTAGCTCTAATAGAAACTGTGCCAGTCACAGTAGAGAGACCTCTCACAGTGAGCCACGAAAAATCACCACATATTGTTCCTGATAAATTATTTCTGGTTGCATATTATCTTCAAAAGAGAAAAAAATGTGGGATGAGATTTCATACTGCTAAGTCAGACTTCAGCCGTCCATCCATCCATCATCTATAACTGCTTATCCTGTAAAGGGTCGCAGGAGGCTGGAGTTTGTCCCAGCTGGAATCGAGGTACATGTGGTACTTCACCGGTAGAAGAGATCAACATGTATTTGTTCAGATTGCTAATAGGAAGGCATTTTGTGTGAAATAGTTTTGCACTTGTAAAAATTGTAAATTACAGTGTGCATTCTCAGAAATTCAAAGAAACGCTCTGAAAATCTGAAAATCTCGTGGGTGTCCTGACAGTAGTCTTGGCTACCGATCAATGAGATTACTACTTAAAACCTGGAAACACGTTGTTTAAGCTTCGCCTGCGGGTCAGTGGGCGAAGTAGCGGTGATAACTGCCAGAGAGAGCAAGAATCAGATGCATTTATCACAAAAGGAACCCAAAAAGAAAACAGAGATTTTGTTTTCTCGTCTACTAGTTTTGATTCTCACTTGCTGCGTTTGTCTTCCAGCTCTGCATGAGCTGCTGTCCAGGGAGAAGTGAAAATGCACGCGCACACACACACACGCACACAAACAGTATGTAGAAGCAGAGACTGTGCATCACAGTAATCACAACGCAATGGATGCTGGGTAATTTGGTTACAGATGTCAGGAACGTAAATCACCTCCAATAAGTCCTGCTCTCTCATTGGTCAATGCTCCCACCTCCAGAAAAACTCCATTGGTCACTTGTCTGTATCTTTGTAGCTTCGGCACTGTTCAGCTGTTGCTCACAGGGCAGAGTGAGATTCACTTCCTCCAGGCTCCAGTATGGAAATCAAAGCAGAAATAACTTGATGTGATTGAAACACTTCATGCGAGAACAGGCACTGGAAGTGCACATTATCACCACTTCTGCTTTTGATGCCTTGATTTTTTTATTGAGCACTTTTTCTCACAATTTATTCTTTTTTTCTGGGTGATTTATAATAAATAACCCCAAATAAACTATGTTACCTAGGTTGCCCCCTTTTCTCTGTTGGTGATATGTCGAAGAAGCCTGACGTTATATTAAAGACACTATAATGTAAGCCTGGCTGCAAAACAGCAACGAGGAAAAAAAGTCAGCTAATGGGCTTGAAAGTCAAATCCTGGCCAGCCTTCATTTGCAACATACACCAAAGCTGGTGCACATAGCCTGAGGGAGAAGTGGACATAGAGCATGGGGATGCAGACGTGCTTGGTTTACAATACAAGAAAGAGCATCCTGGTCATATTACTCTATTGCACCACCCACTAAAACCAATGTACATAGGCAACTTTTAGTAGAACAATTGAAATGTCTGCTTTCCTGATTAACCAGTGTTTAGGGCAATGCTGTTCAAATTTAGTATTAGCGGGAACGGTGACACTGAAAAACTTTAATATTCGCTTTCATGCAACGTTATATGAAATAATTGATGTTTGCAGGTACAATTTGTTTCCGCTAAATAGAACCAGTCTGGCTATTCTGCTAGTTTCATCAGGTATCAACCATCTCAACTTTAATCTATCTTTCAGCCACAAAGTTATCTAATGAATGGATTTTGAGCTATTTTGTAAATTTGTCCTCTCATTAGAAAGCGGCCGGGCAAGCAGACTGCAGCAAAGTTGACTTGACTGTGCAGTGTTTCATGTTTACTGAGTACCTAATCTATGCAGTATCGAGTGTTGATTTGCAGTTTGTCTGTGATCAAATTAAGAATTTTTCCACCACTTGCTCTGATCCATGATCTAACCCCCTGATCTCTATTCACTCTAACCGCATATGAACATTTACAGAGTGTTATTCTGAAACACAGCCTTACCTCTGCAGAGCAATTCATCTTGCTTAGAGCGCCCAGCTGAAATCGGGCATTGAAATTAATTGTACTCTTCGCCAGATGTGTCAAATTGTAAAACACAGGTGAAACTGGAAAAGTTTCAGCCACTTGACTGCAGTTCTGTCTCTGCTCTGCAATGGAAAGCTGAAGAGAAGTCACCTACACACATGCACGTAGACTTTTTTAGATGTTCAAAGCTTTGATTTTCTGCAGTGTGCACTACAGGGTAGACAGCTTGAAATCTTCAAACAATACCTGGATAACACTTTGACACCCTGACTGCATATCTAGTGCTAATGATTACTTGTTAAGTCCAATACACACACACACACACACATACAGTATACACACACACACACACACCCACACACACACACACAGGAATGAGCTCAGATTTAATGATTCTGTGAACGCTGCAAATCTCAGAGCCTTTTCCATTTGGTCTTTCTACCCTCAGGCAAGGACCTTCATCACACCACCAACCATTGATTGGGACGATACACAGCATTAATAAATGAAACAAGCGCGTATAGCCAGTGGAAAAACAGAGCACTCTCACACAGGTAGAAATATGTATGACATTCCCAAGTCTGCTGAAAATTATGATGAGAACGTCAGACTGTGACAGTGGGTGTTTGCTTTCCTGGACCCAGGCAGTGGAGGTGATGGACAGTGAAAGGAGCATACAGATGAACAGCCACCCACGGGGAAAATCATCCCACCTTGGCTGTTTACTGCACAGGGACCACACTGTGTGAGACTGTGGTTCTCGGTAAATATTCCTGGTATGTGTGTATGTGGTAGCGTGCACTGCTGGGAGGGGGTGCTATGTGGAGTTCTTGAAATGCAACGAAAGAAGAGGTGCTGTGTGTTTGTGTGTGTGTGTGTGTGTGTGTGTGTGTGTGTGCCCTGTCCAGGTGGATGTATTCTGGGTCAGGCTGTTTGTCAGAGCTGAGACCAGATCGATGTATCTCTAATCTGAGGCAGTATGATGTGATTGATTACCTCATATTCTGAGGCCCCGCACATGGACCTCCAAAGGGTGTGATAGACACAAACACACAAGCGTGCCGGCGCGCATACACACACACACACACACATACACACTATGGTCAGTTCATCCAAGCAAAAGAATTGATTTGGATGAAATGAAATGAGAGCAGAGTGGTTTTGGTGTGCACAAGGCTGGACAGTGTATCTAAGAGGGTCAGAAAAAAATGATAGGAGCAGAAAATGTTCATTGATACCATCTTTCATGTGTGAGATATCGATGTGTGTGTGTGTGTGTTTTCTGAAATTGGTTTTCCCTAGAAACATTAGCTGTGCTATTTTTTATTTTTCTTGTCTATCTGGGCCCCTCTCCCGATGTCTGCGTGTGTGTTAATGTAAATGTGAGAGTGCACCGTGTTGACAAGATGTTTGTTTTTGCGGAACATCGACAGATGAGAAAACTGTTCCGTCTGAGCGGCTGGAGGAGTGTGTTAAATGAGCAGAGCTGCTTGCCCCCACAGCGTGTCAGGGTCTTTGCATAATTTTCCATGTTTGAAATGTTAATGACACCTGTAGGCTATATTATAGTGAAGCTGCTTGTAAGTGAATCAAATGAGACAGTGATTTGTGCATGTAATTGTGGGTGTTTTGTGAGTTACCAAATTTTCTCAGTGAGGATGTTTGTGTCCTTGTTTGTTGCTCTCTCACGGTGTGCTTACACACCAAGTGTCTGTGTGTGTTTTTACACAGTTGGACTTAAGATTCCCCACATTGACATGTCTTGTGTCAGGAAGTTCATTTGAACTACTTGTAATGGGCTTTGCTGGGTATTTGCCCGCTGGGCTGTACTGCCTTGTCTCCACTGAGAACACAAGTATTGTTTGAAAATTCACCACACATCCTCCTCTGAGTCTCGCTCATTTTCACCGTGGGTTGAAACCCTTTCATTTTCTCTACCTGGAATAAAAATAACATTAGTTATCGACATGTTAATTCTTCTTTCAAAAACAAACATCAAACTAGGTTTATGTTGTGTGGCTGCAATATACAGTCATTTAAGTCTGTGTTGTAGGCTTAAACTGAATTTAAGAAACAGTCATGCTACACCGATGAGGCATAACATTATGACAACCTTCCTAATATTGTGTAGGTCTCCCTTGTGCCTCCAAAACAGTTGTGACTCATCTGAGAATGGACATGGGCCTTCTGAGGGTGTCCTGTGGTGTCTGGCAACAAGATGTTGCTAGTGGGAGCCTTTGGGTCCTATGGGTTTAGGGGAGGGGTCTCTGTGGATTGGGCTTGTTCCAGTGCATCCCACAGACACTTGATCAGTTTGGGATCTAGGGCCAAGTCAACACCTTGTGCTGTTTTTCATGTTTTTTTAGTTGTTCCTAAACTGTTTTTGTGTGTGTGTGCCTGTGTCAGGCTGCATCCTGCTATGGGGTGGGGGTGCCTGGTCTGGTCTAGGTGGGTGGTACACATCTAAATAACGTCCACATTGTATTGTCACAAGATGGTCAATGTTATTCTCTTCTCCTGTCAGTGGTTGTAATGTTATGCGTGATCGGTGTATTTGCTTTCTTGTGCAGCAAAAAAAAAGTTCTGTAGAGTAAATTTCAACAAGATCCAGCAGATGCTTAGCTTATCACGGAGACAGGAAAAAAGAGGAAACAGTTGCTTAGACACCACTAAAAAAATCTGCTCACCAGAACTTCCAGAGCTAAATTAATACGCAACAGAAGAGTAAAAAAAAAAAAACAACAGGGTCGTGTGCTGGATTTACGAGCCATGTTTGGTGACCACTTGAAGTCTTGTTTTTCTATTTTTTTGCTTTTAATCCAGGCTATCGAGTTCCCACGGCTTCCATTCTGTTTGCTGAGCTAAGCTAACTCTCCTGTGCCTTCAGCTTTATACTGAACAGATATGAACATGATTATTAATCTTCTCCAAGATTAGTCATCTTCGAAAAGAGATCATCTAAGTGTGTACTTACTGGGGATGTTTTAAGATGAACATAGTACAAAGCTTTACTGTGCCCAGGATATTGTCTCAAAACATCACACACTTGGACGTGTGTTGAGACCAGATGGAGAGCGTCAACCTCCATGTGGCGAGTCCAACTACAAAGTCTGTCTACTGGTGTTTTTTACTGTCTAGCATTAGCCAAGTGTTTGCCTACAATGAATCTCACCTTTTATCTGCTCTTTTCTGTTGCTATTATTTAAATCGTCATGAGACACAGCTCAGCTTTAGGTTCAGCCGCTGCCCCTGAGGCCGACTGTATGCACCTCTTGGCCTACATAGAGTACAGATCGCCCTATCTGCCCTGTGGCTGTGTAGATCTGCTCCCTCTGCCTCAGACTCACCACAGGCAAACACACGAGTGAACACAGATAAGGCCACTCTGCTGGATTTATCACAGCTAGTTTCACTCGCCAAATGTGTGAACCACTCGCTGTCCGTCCCCCTTTGTCACTCTCCATCTCTCGCTCGCCTCTTCCCCCGTGTTGGACCTGCCTCCATGGCTCCACATTGTCCTTTTATCTGGCTCCCAGTCCTCCCCATCCCATCAGTCACTCAGCCTCCATTGCACCATGGGAGGAGGAGGAGGAAGAGGAGGAGGAGGAGGCGGATGTCCCTTCATGTTGTGCCCAGGTTTGCCTCTCTGAAGTATCTGTGTGTGTGTGTGTGTTTGAGCGCATGCATGAGGGCATGAAAGAGACAGGGGGAGCAAAAGCATCATTACAGAGCAGGTGTCCTTCCATCTGTGCTGATCACAGTTAACTTTTCACAGTCGCACACATCCTGCATTCGCACATTTACACAAAGACGTACGCTACAGGGCAGCATGACATTATCGCATGAAAATGGGAAAATATGAAAACCAAGTAGACGCAAAAGGAAGGGGTTAGAGCAGAACGAGGAGGGGCGATGTTGACGAGGAAGAAGAGGAAGGGACAGATGGTGAGCAGAGAGATAAGAGAGAAAATAAATAACAAGACATTAAAAGATGCCGTGGAGAGAAAAATAACATGTGTTTACAGGGAGGGAGATGAAAGGATTCATGTGGAAGAAACAAGTTTTTGAATAAAGAAATAGGGAACAAGAGAAAGAAGGAGAATAGAAAAGAGCCAGAGCCAGTGGCACTTATTATACAGCATATAAATTCAGTTATACGCAGTAATGTATGTGTGCATCTCTGGAGAACCAAAGTTCAGGCTCACCATTAAAACAGGTCTGAAGGCTGCAGGAGGCAGCTGAGCCTCTCCCATGGGAGAGCAGCTCACTGCCCGGGTGAATGTCAGTCAGACTCTCATATGGATGAGAGCAAGGTGGACAGGCGGCGGTAAAGAGAGAGCCTCAGGTATGTGGATAGAATCAGGCAGTTTATGTAAAATAATACCTCAGCAAAGACGTCAGTGTGGTGAATTTTCAGTATTCAGAAATCTCATAATTATGTTTTGCTCTGTCAGAATAGCCATCATTCACAATGCTGCAGCCTCAGATCCAAGCAACAATGATGATCACAGCAGCATTTACTGAATCCATAACCGAGCTTCAAAGTCACAGTCGGTGGTTTGCGTAGTGATAAGTGATCCTTGCTAAGTTGTTTTCGCAGTTTTCTTGCAGGAGATCAATAAATTGTGTTATTAGCAATGCTGCAGTGATATTTATATCTGCATTTCTTTATGTCTGAGATTATCTTTGTCAGTGAAGTTGGTCACCAGTAATAATTACTGTCTAAGGTATGGAAAGCATGGTGCTCAGTGTCATGCATGGATTGGTACAGGGTAGAACTTTATATTTACTGTGTATATTTGCTCCTACTGGTACATAAACATATGTACAGTAGAAGCAAACAAGATGGTAAAGTTTTATCTTAAAGACTGTAGCAAACAAACAAGTCAAATCAACTGGGCACTTTATAGAAAAGGGGAGAAATAATAATAATAAAATAATACTGTTAAACAAAAGTGAGATGGGCCGAACCATGCTTTGTTACTGTGTAATTAATTAATTAAAAAGTAAAAAAGGGAGCTCAGCCACACGTGTTTTTTTTTTTAAAACCACAAACGTTAACTTAAAATGAAATTTCACTTTGATAGACATCTACACCCACAATCCAGTGATTTGTTTTTGTCACTGATTCGTCTTGTCATTTATTTTACTACAGTCCTCGTCTTATTGCTTCTCAGCTGTTCTCTATGTGTTTTGGATGGATTGGACACGGACACATGTAGCCTCTTTATTTTCCTGGATGTGAAGGTCTTTTTCTTCCTTGCTCTGACAGACAGCCTCATGATGCCTCCCACACACATCTCATCACTCTTCAGCTGCTGTAATAATGATGTTTGTAGTGACAGATTGACATTATTCACTGCCCCCTCTGCGTTTGACGCGCGTGTGTCGGCAGATATTCTCGGATATGCCGTCCAGTTTGCTGCTGTTGGCTGTATCGACGGAGAATCAACATGTTTCCTGTCACCATTTGAAACAAACCAGTCAGAGATACTGATTCGGATGTGTCTGTGGTCATGTTTTTGTCTTTTAGTTAACGTTATGTGTTATTGGTCATGGCAGGACGTTTAGTTGGACGAACAGAGGGACATAATTTCAAATGTGCAGGTGTACACTCCAGCACTGATTCAACTGAAAGCACTGGGCTGACAGAAATGCTGCACATACACACCTATTACACAAGAAAACATGTTTACAATGATACACTCTCTGCAACAAAATGGCCAAGAGGCATTTGACCTGCTTTTTGCCCCTAAGTGCAAAAATCTCCTTCAATCCATACGCTGTTGCTGTGGATTCAGAGCGCCTCTGTATTCCACATGCAGCTCTCCTCAGAATCATCTCAAGGCTCAGAGAAACTCCGGGTCATCCAGAGGCTAGCCAGTCAGAGCGCTTGTAGTAAAGTCCTGACCAGATCCCCCTTGGAAGAACAAAGCAGCATAACAGTGTATCATCTTAATCAAATGAACATCTGCAGAAAGAGACTCTGCAGCCCCTGCATTCATCAGTGCTGCCTCTGTGGCTTTATGAAAAATGTATAAACATGTGTAATCACTAATGGCTAACACAACGCCTTGTTTCATCTGAATTATCACACACTCAAGGGAGCAAAGGAGAAGCAAAGCAAGTAAGCGTAAAGTCTCACTGTCTCTCCATCGTTCTCCCCCAAAGGTGATTTGAGGAAACGAGCAGCTCTTAGAAGCATGAGCTCTGGAGTCAGACGTCTGGATGTATCCGCTCAACCATGCATGTGTGTATGTGTGTGTGTGTGTCTGTTTGTGTGTGACTGAATGGGTAATTCTGAGTGATGTACTGTAGCAGGCACCTGCTGGTGCACTTTTATGGGATTGACCTCACAGACACACTCTCACTGTGCCCCAGACGCAGGTTTAATGCACTCGGTTTGTTGGTGGTAGTGAGATGGAAAAATAGTCCACACAGCCTGAAGCGGGGCAGTTTGTTTTGTTTGTCACCATTGTGCAAACAGGTTCGTTCATTCACTCTTACAGACGCCACTTGTTGTATTTCTGTGATTAAAAAGGCGGAGAGGTGCTTTTGTGATCGTTTAAATGGCATTGTTGTTGCTCACCTTGAAAGAATACCGCTTCAATTTGCACTTCGATAACGATGTCACGCCCACAATGGAAATTAATGGAAAAATCATCACAATTAATGCGGCAGAACCGGAGACACAGCTGTTTTTGTTCAGTGTGTTTGTCTCTCTTGTCAAACTCTGGTGTTGACATTACCGGCAATGCAGGAGAGATTAGTTTTAGATTTATCTGCATTAGCCTAGTCATGACTAATGTACTAACGTACTGTACAATGGCCTCAAGCAGAGATGACGACCAAACAGTGAAGAACAGTCAGTCTCTCACTGCCCAGGTTATAATAAATAATCATTGCCTCCAATATCACCTCTTTATCTCTAGCACTAGTTCCCTTGCAGCCTGAGCAATAATTGTCTTCACAGAATTACCCAAACGTTGTTGGGTAATTCTCACTTATACGCTAATTATCCTCTAATTCATAGACTGTTCTTTTAATTGCCACCTCAACTAAAGCATTTCCAAAATTAGTCAGTAACAGATACAAAACTGTGACTAAATCAAGCAACTTTGGGCTTGATACATAATAGACACTTGGAGGAATTTTGAAATTCAACGAGTCTGCTCATTGTTTACTCCACCTAATCGTCTCTAAAGAAAATCCCAACTGCGACTCTTCTGAATTTCGATGGAACAGAAATGTAACTTAAGAAATTCTTTAGTAGTACTCCACGGCCTCCTCAGTCAATGTGCTTTACTTAAAATTCTTGCGTTTCTATAACAACCTGGTTTTGGGAAGAACTTCCTGGATGAAATGGGTTAAGGTTACACATCAGTGCATTGTTGCTCAAAGAATTCAGCCAGGAGTCATTGTCATGCTTGTAGCCAGACTTGGCTAACGCTGCCTCGGGTGATCACTTCAGGCAGTTCATCAGATTTTGCACATCTCCTTCTGAATCCACAAAATCCAGAAACAGTATGCAGTTGATTTTGTTCCACATACAACTCCACAAGGCCAAGAGTAAAGTCTCCCTGTTAATGTAAACTGCATGAGGCTATTATTTGGCCTTTTCAGTGTTTACCAGTGGTCGTGCACTTTGTCATATTTACCAGTGTTTTCATGTATGAGGAAACTTTAATAGGAACGTTTATCATGAACATGCTCACACCCTGCAGCAGTCCCCTGAGAGCAATCACCGCAATTAAAAATTCCATTATGGTGCGAAAAATTAGTTGCTGGAATCTAATGGGAATTTAATTAATTGGACACTTTATTACTGCGGGTCAAAAAGGGGACAAGATAAACTTTAAAATAAGCACATTTTTTAAATGACATCGTTCCTCTATGTTACACGGAAAAACGGGACAGTGGCTTTTTAATTAATGCACAGGTGCCCACTTGCCGCCACACATCACCGTTGGGGGCAATAACACATTTGTGTCTGGCGAGATCTCGTCCTGTTTGCCCATCTGCCTCTCAGTGCCCCCTCCTTATGCCTTCAGCCTCAGTTTGCCTCCTTTCCTTTCCGTTCCTCACCTCGCCTCTTTTTTGCCTCTTCTTTAACTCCCCCCCTCCCTCCCCGTATGCTTGCCTTTCTTTCCCTACCCTTCTCTTCTTGACTGGGATTCTTTCAGCCTCTTACATTGCTGTCTTCTGTCTGACAGCCGCAGAATGGAAACAAAAGATAGAGCAGAAGATGGAGGGAGAGAGATAAAACGGCGAAAAGACAAGTGAAGTCGTACTTTCAGCCTCACTGCTTCTCCCCCCCTTGCTCTTCCTTACTTTGCTGTCCTCTCTTTTGCTTAATGTTTGAAAGAGCTTTTATTCCACAAATTCTCCTCGTGCTCATGAATAACACATGAGCATCAACGGCAAACTCTTATCCCCACCCTATTCTGCTCTCTCTCACTTACTAAAACACACACACGCCTTTACACACACACACACACTTCACTCACAGATGGCCTGGTCCAGGTCATTTCCTCTGTGGATGGAGGATAACTGGATTTACCAGTCTGTTGTGTTCTGTTGTTCTGACAGATCTGTTTATGCACAGAAAAGGCAAAAACACAAGCAGCTAATAAACAATGTGTGTGTGTGTGTTGCGCGCGCGTGTGTGGATAAATCCTCGAGGACTTTCATACGTGCACTAGAAGACCCCATACTGGTGATCACGTTGCCCCTACAGTGCAGTAATAGTGGTAATAGTTAATAGCATATCAACCACCTTGTGACAGTATAATGTTTAGTTAATGTGTTTAGCAGATTATTCCATTAAGGCCCTCTGTTTTTTGCCGAGAAGTCGTAATGGCGTTATTCCTCATTTCCGTCACTGTGTGCGGTTACCATTTTTTGTTTTTGCCTCTGTGCGTGCACACCGTCGCTCATGCGCATTATATTACTCCACTGAAAAAGCTATATCCCCATGAAGTTTGATAGAGTTCCCAATGAAACTGCGAGGGCTGTTTAAGACTCAGATGTGTCATTTTGCCGAAAATGGCTCGGCTTCTGAAATGTAATGTGCTACATGTCTTTGGAGCTTGGCGAGAAAAAAGCTCCTGAGGAGGTTCTTGTATCCATAAAACACTTTTTGAAGCTAGAGGGAACCCATTTGGCTGCGGTACACCCTTTCATCATTTTCTGTAGACAGATATTGTTTTCTAGGCTAGTAAATCTACTTTCTTGTCACATGATTACCTGAACATTGCTTGGCTGTGTTTCTCGTCAGTACAATGTTTGCAACAACTGATGTGCCGATGGAAGCTGTCGTTTAAGTTTGGAAGTGACATCTGACTCTTGCACACTTTATTTTTAGATTCAGTTTTCAGCAGGTGTGTGTTTTTCTGTACGTGCGTGTGGTAGATCCAGCCTGTGCAAGTAGGAGTTGCACGGAAATAACCAAGTTTGCCCAATTAACTGTGCGTGAAGTCATCAGCCCACACAGCCCCGTTACAAATTTTAATGCCCCCACGCTTCAGAATAAACACACGCAGGCACATGCACACACATACGCGTCTCCAAACTAAACAAACCATTAAAGTTAACTATCCTTCCCCGGCGTGTAATCTGTCAGGAGGTGCTAAAACACAACATATTTCATGTTTCTGACTTAAGCTGTCCGTCAGCTGCCAGCTTTAGTGTAAGCTGCACCGTTCCAGTCTGAGATCATGGATGAGCCGACAGGCAGGGAGACACAAAGACACACACAGGCCTGTGCTGCTGGAGATTTTCCCTTTATAATTCAAACAAGGAAGGTGGCATGCTGTGAAAGCTAATGTAGACATTTTAATGTCACTGCTTAATATCGGTTTATCTGTAATTAGAGGGGTGGACACCTAGTTATCACAGCTCCGTTTCCCTTTGTTATTGGCATGACATGGCTGAATAGACGCTCAAAAAATAATAACGTCGCACATGTGACTGTGGACATGTCGTGCGCCAGGTGGAGACAGGACTAGTTGAATTTAGATTGATTACTATTTGCCCTTTGAGCACCTGCTTAAACACATACACACTCACACGTAGCGATGGGTGAATTCCCAGTCCTGTGTTTGAGCTGCATTAGAAATGCATACGTAGTGTTTACTCTGGCACAGAGCTCTTTTCATATGGAGATATCTGACGAGTCCAGGCTTCGACCTGCCACGGCCTATCTGGTACAGCTTTCCACCCACAGCTGCCCCCTCTGTCTTCCCTTCTCCTTCCTTTCTTCCTCCTCCGCTTTCCTGCTCCGTATATTATAAAAACCCTTGACAATATGCACTGCAGAGGAACTTCTATTAATAGTGATGACAGTGATGCTGTCCCAGTTGTTTGCCTCTGCTGCTAGCCTAGATACTAAATTAATGATTCTAAATTCAGGAATGGTGAATACGGCAGTGTGCTAAAGCACTGAAATGTAAATGAATGGTACAGGAAAAAATGAGAAGAAAAGAGGTCCCAGATAGCGGGGCCGACCGCGTTTTTCTAGTCCGCCAGGAGATAAATATGATGGAGATGAATGTCAGCGAGGCTCATTGTTCGGCTGCCATGGGAGGTGTCTGCGACTCATCATGTATGTCATTGTGTGTTGTGTGTATGAGTGTGTGTGTCCTCTAATTATATGCATACTCTAAGCTCCAGTCTGATTGTCAATCTGACATGTGCTCACCTTTGTCTGAGGGAGGGAGGGAGGAGAGGGGAGGAATGAGGGAAGAGGAGGAGCGCAGAAGGAGAGCAGCGGGAGTGTTTGTGACAGAGAGAGAGAGAGAGAGAGAGATGGAGATTTGGAAGAAGTTTAAGAGGAAGCGAGAGGCTCTGATCAGGCTTTTGTCAGAGATTCGTGTGTGTCTGTGTGCGTGTGTGTCACAGACAGAACGAGACAGGAGGAGGAGTTTTGCCATGACAATATATCCGTTGCTTAGCAGGTGCAGTCTGACCTGCCACACTCTCCCCCCCGACCACATCTCTCTGTTTTTTTTTTGTATTTCATCTCTTCTCTCTGCCAAACAAAGGCAAGGAAGTCTACTGACGTCAGACCGAACAAAGACATAGGATGAAACAGTCACTTAACGTACCCTCGCCTTTTATATGCACCCTATTTCACATTTTTACTTTCATAACATCACCAATACCACTTTTACTTCTATATTTTTTTCTTACTGTATATAGGGCATGTCCCGAGTGCATATGCAACATTATTGTGCCATACAACCAGAGCAGATGGTGTGCAGTTTTAAGAACAAATACACAATACATACATTTACCCCTCCGCTTTCACCCCTCCCCACGCACACTCTCAAAGATCAGTCATTGATCTTCTTTTCCCCCCCTGCCTGGGCAATTATTCTCCTAATTATTCCGAATCCATCTTCAGCTCAGTGTAGGCCATCAAACAGTAAAGTAGCAGCGCCTGTGTGTGTGTGTAGGTGTGTGAGGATGTGTCACGGGGTGCGACAGAAACTGTTTCCCTAATTGCTTAAAAAAGACAGGGAGCCTGCTCAGGTTGACATTTGCCGGCACCCTGCAAACAGTAGCCTGCAGTGTAAATCAGGCAACAGTGTATGCACGGGCCTCCCTGTTAGACTTGTTCACCCAAACACACACACACACACACACACTGGACCACCACATGGGCAATGTGTCAAGCCTGTCATATTTAGAGAGCCATTAAGGAAGAGTCAGCACCCCGGCTCTTATTAATGATGTCACTGTGGACAGTATGTCGTATTAATGATGTCACAGCAAGGAGCGAGTTACAGCCGCCGACATTCATCAGCCCGTGTGTGTGTAGGGTGCACAGGAGAGGGGTGGAGCAGTGCTTCATTTGTAACGCGGCCCGACCTTGATGCCTGGGAATGAGGGATGGGGGAGGGGAGGGGAGGGGAGTTATGGGAGGAGGAGGAGGAGGAGGAGGAGGAGGAGGAGGAGGGACGGAGAGGTGTAACATCTCTTTGTCATCACTCCTCTCCGGTGGTTTTCCACGCGGCCCTGACGCTCCGCTCTGTGTACTCTCAGCCTCACTTTGTGTTCATGTGTCTGAGCCGCCGTCTTTTGCTTTCCCGGCGCGGTGTGTACACAGACTCAGACACCAGAACAACATCGGCACATTCCTGTGGGCCAACAGGGATTTACACCATGCAGTCATGCAGAGAGAGGGGAAGAGAGATTAAAGGAAAAGTGAGAGAGATGAGTTTAAACAGTGGGTGTGAATACGAGGGCGTCTAATTAGCTCCTGCAATATGGTGATGCTGCAAGTGCAACACTTCAGCAACAGCTGAGGTAAATATCCTTACACTATGAAATGCCTGTAACCAGACAGTAATAAAATATTCTGGTCTCTAAAAGCTGATGTCAGAACTTTACGTAAGGCTGATGTCAGTTCATAGTTTGGAGAGGAGAGAGGTCAGGTTACCGTATGTGTGTGCACTTCCATTAGTCATGTTGTGAGGACTAAAACCCATTTATACAGTCACATGTAACATAAATTGTTACATTCTCGGGTGGACACTTGTTTTATGGGTGAAATAAGGTCAGGTTAACTTCAGATTAAGCAAGTACTCCAGGGAGTGAATGTAAGTCAGTGTAACGTCCTCTAAAGTGATGCAAACACAACTGTGTGTGTGTCTTCGAGAGGTTATGTGCACAAAGGTGCTGACTACACTGTTCCACACCACACCAAGGTTAGATTAGTGAGAACAAACACAATTTACAATGATTTATGTCTTGATTCATGAAGAAAGGTTACGGAGATGGCTCCAGTTTGTGGCTTTTTCAAGCTCAACAGCAGAAGTCAACAAATATTTCCTTCTCTTTTTCTCTTGATTTCTTTTTTTTTCTGTCACTTTTAAAAAATACTATATTTTTTGGGGATAAAAATGCTTCTGTGTGCAGAGCTCTCTTCAGTGATTGCCTCAGAGTCTCAATGGGGCCCAGAACCCCTGCTGGCAATAGTATTAGCATCTGGAAAAAAGTGTGTGTTCGATGTGTGTGTGTGTGTGTGTGTGTGTTTGTCCTGCAGCCTCAGACTAATGATGTTTTTGACCTGCTCTTTGTCTTGAAACAAAGAGGTGCTTGTGGCCGCGTTCCTCGTGCTCACACTCATAATACACACTTATAGAAAGTGCGAAGAGTGTGAGAGTGTGTAATACATGCGTTTGTGTCTTTGGCAGCTGCGTCCATGTTGAGGACTCTTCAATGAGATGCATTGAAATGATTTGGGGTGCGTGTGTCTGAAGCAGCTCTTCAAACAGCCCCCCAGCCCTTCTCAAACCATCTCCGCTTCAGCACGTGTTCTTGTGAAAGGGACGTGTATGTGCACGCGTGTTAATTCATGAAACTTATCAGGGGATGTAATCTCCATAAGTGATGACTCGAGAGAGCAGACACATTTTCAGGTAATTACGTCTATTGGTCAATGTTGCCTGCACACACACACACACACACACACACAAACCTACACAGACCTCAATGGGGGTGGGTACATGTGCTTCAATTATCGCCCAAGTGACAGTGTGCCGTGCTCACACAAACCAGAGCTCGAAATATCCCTGCAAACAGTTGTGGACAAACAGACATGCGGACACATTTCCAGGCTCATTCACACATTTAGTGGGTGAACGGCCTCAAACACGGGCCTCTTTACACACACGCATTTGCAGACTCACAGCACGCACACTCAGCTGACAGTAAAATAAATACAGCTATTTGTAACATGTGGATATGGAGATAGGAGTTTCTTATCAGGCGTCAGTCAGTCCAAAGAGTCTCCCCTCCAAGGTGAAATGATATGAACGAAATCCAACTCAAGGCTATTGTTTCTATGAGAATTTGTGCTTAAATTCAAATTCCTACATTCATACAGTATTTATACGCTGTATGAAGTAACTTTAGTAGTAACTACAGTATAATATTGTACATACATGTATGAGATCTCTGCAGTTTACATTTTTACTCTTTTTCCCCCACCGTGGTGACCAAATGCATCCAGCTTGAAAACGCACAGCGACCAAAGTTAAATACAAATCAATTCTCAATCAATCGCAATCAAACATCATTTTCAAGACACAGCAGGGGGGACTTTGATTTCCTAAAGCTCACCTTCTCACACCACACTTCCCCCCATGGCATGTATTATAGATGTAGCTCAAACCAAGCTCATTCAGAAGACCTCTCTGACAGATAATTACCCACTTGTTAATTGTGCAGTATGACATGTAACATAACTTGGTAATAATATACTGGTAATTTCATACTGGCGCTTGTATGGGCGTATATATCCAGTTCTCATTTCACCAACCTCTGAAAAAAAGACAAATGCCGGAGTCACCGGTTGGACACGATATTGATAAGGAAGGTTTGGGTGGTTCTGTTGCAACTTCTGTGATAAAATGAACACTGAAATAATCTTTTTTTATTTTTCCTGTTTGATTCAGCATTTCAGACCAGGGAGACAGCACAGACCATGAGATAAGGGCACACTTCTGCAGCCATGCAGCTGGATGGCTATAATCACCTAACTTGTCTTTCTTATTGTCGGGCTTAATAGGATGGAAGGTAGCTTGTTTATTGAGCAGTATATTATCCATGTATGCTTTGGCACATAAATTTCACCCTTTATTACTTGGGTGCACACAATTCAAAAAAAGATTTATAAAGTCATTTACACAGACAGGCCAATTCCCTAAAACAGAGCTGTAATGTGGTGGAGTAGACTAGTTGATGGATTCACAGTTTTCATCCACATCTGTCTGCCAGCACTAAAAATTTCATTTAAACCTTTTTAATATTTTCATTTAAATAAATCTCTGTTAAGTCTCTATGCATCATTAAATGAGTTTGCACCATGGGGACGGGGGCATTGTCCCACTGGTGAATATACAGAAATATTAATTTGATTTTCATTATGAACTGTCTGTGGGAACATTCCCTGAATGAAAGAAAAATACTGTTTAACAGTTAATGCAATGTACAATATAAAGACACATCTATATATGAATGCAGAATGCTAAATCATTTTCTGATGAGGGGTTTGCCTCCTGGGTTCATAGGTTGCTGCTAAGTATTCACAGCAAATGCAATGTGTTTGTCAGTGAGCTGAATGCTTACTGCTATCACGAATCAAAAAGACTTCTACTAAACAAGACAGCTGTTATTTTTGGTATTTTCCTTTTGACCACAGATCTGTTTGAAGATTTTCAGGGAGTAATGGAACAAGAAGGAGCAGCTACAGTGAGCTGTTAGATGAAGGGCTGCAGGGGACAGACTGCACATCTCCATCTTCATAGAGAGGTAATCCACTCCTACGTATTTCTGTGAAGGTTCATCCAGGTCATGGTATATCCAAAAGTGTTTAAGAAAAGCACTTTTCGCCACTAACCCAAGTAGCCTTTTCAATTCTATAAGACTGGTGGGGAGTTGGAGTTTAAGCAGGCATATCTGTGGGTGTTACCCAACAGAAACTTGCTTGACTCGTGTCTGTTAACGACCAGATCTTTACCTGTTGTTGGAGGAGACTGTTTGACCCTGTCTTCTTTTTCCAATGAATGGTGCTCTCCTTTGACTGTGCCCCACTGTTCACAGACTCATGCCACATACAGCATAAAATAAGAATGATGGAAAAGGGCAATTACCGTCCTACTTCTTTAGTAAAAGGACAATTGTTAATTTTGCTGCCCCCAAAATTTGCTGAGCTGCATTTGTTGTTGCCTCCAGTAATTGCAAATCATCCAGGACTGAAATCAATTCAAGACAGCCACTTGAGAGTCAACAAATCCCTAAAGTTCCCTTTAAATCTGTTTATGCAATGAGTTTGTGTTTATGTTAAATACTCTTTTGAATCATAATGCAGACATTTGGCTGTTAGAATGTCCCCAGAGCCCTAACATGTGAATATCTCACTTAACATTTAACCTTAACGTTCAAATGTTATCATAGGGACCTAATTTTTGTCCTCAAAAAGAAGCCAGGTCCGCACAATGTGACTGTACACACAGACTGAAGTCACTACAACATGGATAATGCAACTGCACACACAAACACACACTTACACACAGAGTAAATAGTTTCTCAAGGGTCTGCCTGCTAGTCGCCCATCTGGGGCTGAAGATAACCCTCCCTACCCACATGCAGCAGTGTGCAGTGTGTGCGGATGTCTCTCCCTCCCTCCCGCCCTCCCTTTCTCCCTGTGTCTGTCTGTTGGGGTTGACAGAGGACAAAATTTGTTGCTCAGCACTGGACTGCAGCATCTATGCAATCTGTGTGTGTCTATATGTGTAGTCAGGGATAGCTATGGGAAAGGATTAGACAGGCCTTAGACAGGCTTTGTTTAATAAGCAGCACAACGGCTGCTCTGGATGGGAAACTACCCATCTACCTACCTCCAAATACACACACACGCACACTCAAGCGCTCTTAACAAAACACCACGAGCACATAGGAAAGACTCGAATAGGCTAAAAAAGCTTGGACCTCTAGTTTTGTTATGGTGGAAGCCGGGCTGTGGTTAGTGCATTGTATGGTGAGTACACGTGTGTATGTGTGTTGAGGTTCTGTTCCAGGGATTGGGGTCCCTGGCTGTGGTAATTGGGACCGATGGAGCTGAAAGCGAGGGATGAACCAGGGGATAAAGGATGGATAAAGGAAAGGATGGAACTCTGCACATTGCCCAAGGAGCTCTTCACTCATTGGCTCAGAGTGGCCGCATGTGTGCTGATTCACGTGTGTGTATTTGTGAATTTTTGTGTGTATGTATGCCCGCAGATGTGAAGAGCTTAGCGATTTTCTCAGCAGACCAATTAGATGTAGGGAGTTTGGTCCCCAGGTGTGAAAGCGTCCTCCTGGTAATAGGAGCTTGATTACTGGATGTATTTTAGTCAATGTGAAGATGTGTATGTGTGTGTGCATTTGGGCGCACCCTCTTCTTGTGGATATAAGAGAAAGATTAAAATTTTCTTTCAGCAATTTGTGCTTACTTGTGTGGGTATATCCGTACGTCTGAGACTAGTCAGTGAAGTGGCGCTAATTCAGCCAAGTTAGCCCCAAAGAAGAAGCACTGAAACACCTCATTCTGCTAAATACATGCAAATGGATTCCTACTGTGCTCATCACAACAGAGGCTTTACCATCAGAGCATTGTTTTCTCAACTAGGTCAGACAGGAAGAGATCTGTAACGGATGTATTTATGGGTTAGAGCCAGCAGATCCAGAAACGGAGGTTGAAAGTGTGATGAGGGCGAGTGGGATGGAGGGAAGGAGGAGAAGGGAATGACAGAGATGAAGAGGCCAAGAGGAGAGAGGTAAGGCCTGGTTCTGAGCACCACTCAGAGCACACTCTTCATCAGTAAACAGTGAATAATTCATCTAGTTACCATAGACCGAAACCTCATACACATCTGCATGCACACACACATACACACACAGCAGAAAAAAATCATATTCATGTCACAGACAGGCCATTTTTACACCACACAGACAGCCCAGTCCTGTGTGGAGCTTTTATTATTCACTAGCTTATGAACTCTGTAGGACCCTTCACTCTTTGACTGTCTGCACGTGTGTGCTTATGTGTATTTTGTTGCGTGTACAGTTTGTGTTGGTGTGTATTTGTGGCATATAGGAGTTTCCTTTTTTTCTGCATCTGTGCGGGTGAAAAGGAGGACACGCGAAGAGAGGCACGCAACATTCCCCTAACCGTAACCCTGAGGCATGCTCACACACACACACAAATATAATCCCAGAAACAAATATACAGCTCCATTTCTCAGGATCTCCAGTGTGTACGTTACAGCTCTTAAACTATCGATCCAGGGTTACCCAAGTTGTACAAACACACATTTGTCACATATACATACACACAAGCACACCTCGTGCATACAATCTGTCATTCAAACGCCATCGGCAGAGAGACGGCAGCGCGAGTGGGATTTTATGTGCACTCACAGACCTTCATTCCAGCTCAAACTCTTGTCTTTAATTCATATTTGTCATGTGTAATAACCGGATGTCTTAGCGGAATTCTGCTGCGTGCTGCAGAAGAACAAAAAACAATATTTTATTTCATTTCCATAACTCCAGCCTGTGAATTATTATTATGCTAATGTTGTCAGGGAGCCACTGCTGCTGTGCGCTGAGGTGCCAGCCTCGCTTCTTGAACCGAATGGAAAACACGGCGAAACACAATAAGCGCCGGAACAATCAATGATAAACAGTTTACAAAAGTGGCTTGCGTTGCCGTTTACTCTTATTATTTGATCACAGCAGTATTTCACATTTTAAAGCAAACCAAATACGAAGCAGAGGGCTGTGACATTGTAATGAGGTACAAGTGGAGGAAATGGGTTTTGTTTCTGGGTAATTCCAGCCCTGCCTGTGTGTACGTGTTGGTTGTGTGAGATGACTGATGTGTCTGACCATGACCTCTGCCCCAAAATGCTATGGACACCTGTCTTCCCACGCGAGATCCTCCCGGACCCTCCTGTTCAATGCAGGCCTGATTTATTAGACCCAAAGGGCTTCCTCTCTCTTGCGTTCCCTGTCTGTCTCATACTCTTTTTTCTTTCTGACACACACACTCACACATACAGACACACAGACAACCATCAACCTGAAGGGCCATAGAGAGAAAGGGAGAGAAATGGCTCCTGTCATTTTTTCTCTTTTAACTGGGGCTCTGCAGCGGTCTCTGTCACAGAGCCCCCGAGGGGAGGACATCCAACAAAGGAAGAACCTTTCACACTTTATTGTCTTTTACCACAGAGAGCTCATATCTCTTTCCTCACTCTCTCACTCTGTCTTCTCTAGTTTTTTTACACTTCTCTCACATTCCTTCTATTCATCTTTTTTCGCCCCTTTCCTCGTTCTCTGCACATCTCTTTTTATATCTATATTTTATAAAGTTTGACTGTTTGACAATGCCCTTTGAGTGCGCCTGCTTGTCAAAAATACAGAGAGGGCAAAGAGGTAGGAAAAAAGGGGGCACAGCAGAGAGAGAGAAGGCATTCTGAGTTGTAGAGCAGAGAGATGGACAGGTGTCTCACACCCAAAACAGCGGTCTGTCAGATCAGAGAGGCGTTTGATGAGCCGAGGTGGAACAGGAAGCTGCGCCACAGAATTTCTGCATGTTAAAAACGGGCAAACTGTGCTTCAAGCCGCTACGAAACATCAGACAAATCTAATTCACTTGAAGGATATAACAGTGAAGTTGCTCTTAGTTTGTCATATTTTTGTCACTATCCATATTCCTTTTCTGTCCAAGGTTTCGCATGATAAATGTGAAATCAAGATTGGCACGTGTGCTCCCCTAAAACACACAAATTCTTGCAAAACCCACGGGTCACCATGTACTGTATGATTCAACATGCTGCACGTGCTCTCTGCTGAAATTGGCACTGATGTGAATGTGTTTATCCTGAACTAAAGCTGCTTCAAAGGAGCCTTACCTTCAGAGAAGTTCGTGCAGGATGTCTATCAGACATATTCTGTGCTGTGGTATTAGCATCATCATATTATGCAGGTTCTTAAGTGTCTGCTCGGGAGATTATTTAAAGTGTGGGTGTAAAATGAATAATTTAAAGGCAGTGATCTAGAGGAAAGTAAAACATGCTGGAAGAAGCCACAGGACTGAAATAAAACCTTTTTGGAAATATGAGTCAATATTTGTTGAAAAACTAATGTTTGCACATTATTTAAGTAATTACTCAACAGAACATGTGCTACTTTAGATGTTTCAGTGCTTTCAGTTCTGATTACTTATTCACTTGAATGATCATCATGGTCAGCAATTACTTTGTTATAGTTGTATTTGTCTAGGAGAGAGGAAGTTGCTTTTTGTTGCGGTGATTACTAAATTTAGCTTTGAATGGGAATCAGAATCAGAGGCCTGTTAACAGTCACAGACAATTACAGAATATCTGGAGGTAATAACTCGAACAGAGCACTTTTAAATTTTTTACTGAGCTTAGTAAAGATTCATAAGCCTTGCATGCTGACATAGTTATAATGAATATTCAGCTTGTAGCTGCGCTAAAGAAATAATCATAATCAATAATGTAAAATATCTGCTCCAATATAAAATACTGTTAAACCATAAAATGAATAGAATTGCCTTTGTGCTATTCCCTGTGATGGAGTGTGTGTCTGTAAGGGAGTATAAAAACAAAAGATGCAAAGTTACCGAAAACCTTACGCTCAAAACGTACATTTGGTTCAGTTAATTCCTCTGGAGAAGCCGTTTAGATGAGCTGTGAATCATGTTTCAGTAAACTCAAGAAAAAGTTCAGTTGCACCCTCCCGTACCCGGCAGAGTCTGAGCGGTCGTGCACAGTAAATTGCACCGCACATAGAGACACACAAACACATTCAGTAAGGCCAGGACAGGGGTTAAAAATGGCTCGGGGCGACCTTCATCCGAGGTAACCGATTCCCCACGGACTTCTTGCCCTTTTTCAGCCAGCAGAAATGTTCAGAGAGAAGCAGCTCACAGCGTCATTATTTTCATCTTCCATGCAGGAGAAGAAGCGCTTCAGGAAGCAAATGGCTTGACACAGCTGGTATCTTCTGGTCTGAGTTGGGGGTAGGCAGATCAATACCACTGAGGGAGATCAATCCCGCTGTGTGTCTCTCGGTGGTTTCCACACTGTGTGTATATGTGTGTGTCATTTCCCAGGTGGTCCGGTTATTGTAACCGTTATAAGACCTAATGGGAGACCTGCTAACGGCGGCTCTTTGGAATTAAACACTGCCCAAAAACTGACTTTGACACGCCGCCTGATTGGCTGTTGGAGACTCAACTCACTTTTTGTGTGTGTGCGTGTTGAGAGCGTGCCTTGGATGTGTGTTTTATGTTCTTGTGTCTGAGTTGGGGAATGTGTGCGTGTTTACATCTGAGTGTGTCTGCATGTGTAAGCGCTGTACCCAGGTGCAGTGCCTGAAGGTTGTGTGTGTGTGTGTGTGTGTGTGTGTGTGTGAGGAGTGGGATGACAGGGTGTGTCAGGAGGATTCTTTTCCCAAAAGCCTAGAAGAAGAAATAAGGTCAAATTCAAAATATCTTATCGGGAGGCAAAAAGGAATGAAGGAAGAAGCTGGGGGGTATTTTTATGTAAATTAACATCATCTGCTGAATGAGAAAAGTTGAACTGAAACTGGAGATTTTAAATCATTGTGACACAGTTAGGAAGATTATAGTGTATACTATATATATATATATATATATATATATTGTTTTATGGATTCCAAGGTTGTAAACTTGTGTGATTTCTTTCAGTTCTCTTGCACAGACGTAAAAGGAAATGTTAAACAGTGTCTGTGATGTTACACAGTATTTTTTATTCTTTGGCTTCTCTTGTTTAATCTACATTTTTTAAAGGCATGAATGCATTTTTAAGTATTTCATTTAGGATTCTGAAAAACGTTACCTAAGACTGATTAACAATTGGATGAAAACAAAAGAGAGAGAAAATTAAAATGGTTAGACAAATTGAGTGGTTCAGACATAATGAGACAGAGCAGAGAGACACCTGCAAGGCCCTTTTACCTACCCGGCTCCGTTATTCCGTTTAGCCCCCCGGTGAATGGGTGTGTACCGTTGTGAATATGAGCTTGTAAAATAGCGTGCACACACACACACGCAAGCGTACACACTGCCGCTCCGCACACACCTGACATGTGCAGACACAATGGTGTCTGAATATTTCTCAACACTCAGGCCTTGAGGAAAGCAGGATAAATCATGTGTGCAAATATTTGGTTCGCAGCTCGAGGTTCCGTCTGAGTAAGTCATCAGTGTGAGCTGTGGCTGACGTGTGAACATTTACGTGTCTGTTTTTGCTTTACTATATCTGTGCCAATAAATTAAACGCAGACCTGAGCATATTTGTCCATGCTAGTAAAGAGAGGCGTCTGTGTGCTTTTGGTGTTTTTTTCTTTTTTGTAATTTCTAAGGGAATGATAATGATGAGCGGTGCGAAACAGTGGAAAAAATATTCAAGATCATGAATGTTTTATTAAAGCACATTAAATAAAACTGCAGCTTACGTACTAATGACCCCAGCTGTTAAACCCTCATTTGGTCCAGACCCTACCTCTTGATAAAACATGCATTACAAATCTGTCTCAATTAATTAGACCCTGTTATTATCATTTTGCTCCAATCCTTCATCTTGATAAATGATGAGTCATCAGTGCTAATTCATGTGGTCCTTTCTTCTTCTCCTTTTTTAAAAAAAGGAGTTAAATGAGAAAATCAGACATGAAAATTATCCCTGATGGATGGTTCCTTTTTGAACTCTGATCATGGAGCCGTGTGCTGCATTCATTAAACCGGGCTGTTTTCATTCATATTTTCATAAACAGCAACGAACAGTTCAGTGCTTTAATTTAAAAACGGGACCTTGTGTGTCTCTGCTGGACAGTTATTTGCACATATTTCATTTTTGTCTTTCAATATTCTTCAAATATAAATTTTAAACACTTTGGATATTTTATGACGAACCAGTTTTCATGTGCTCCCATTTTCGCACTCATTCAAGCCCCTCTTTAGCTCTAACAGCAACACCGTTGTTCAATGAATTCTTGGACGCTGCTCCCCACCCTTCACCCAGCCTGGGTGGGCCGGGCAGCGGGGTGCCAAACGTCTGTGGCCAGTGATGTGAATTGACACGCCGTTAAAAAGTGGATCCGTCTAAATTATTCAGTCTGTTATTTTAGTGTCAGCATTCGATGATGATGTCTGGTTGTCAGGGAGACATACTCCCATGATCCCGAGCCCGCAGCTGAGTCCCCTGTGGAAGAAGGCAGAGAAAGAGATGCCCCGTACCAGTCTGATCATTTCAACGGAAAATGAGGTGGAAATAAGGGTTGTCACCATGTGTCAAGATGTGTATAAGAAAAAATGGCTTTCCCAGAGAGAGAGGGAGAGAGAGAGAGAGAGAGAAAGAGAGAGAGAGAGAGAGAGAGAGAGAGAGAGACTGTTTTTATGTGCCCACTGGCAGTGAGGCATTATACAGGCCCACAAAACTGATATAAAATGTTATGTGCTGTATACTGCTAGTAGGGTGTAGAGGAAATACAATAATTTCCTGAAAATAATGAATTTAGTACTCGCAGGCTGTTCGCCGCCTCTGGCTTTCTTTCTCCTTCTGTCGCTCTCTTTCAGAACACACACTCGAACACAGGATAGGTCCCAGGCTGTTATGACCAATCTTTATGGATCTCCAGTGAGAAATGCACACATGGAACAGTCATCTAGCTTCCAGCTGCTGGTGTGGAGCTTCTCTCCATCCTCTCAGTTACAAGAGGCTGCATCTGGGGGCTGGCACCTCACTCACTGGACACTTAGTGTAAAGGAAAAACTGCTGTCCATTGCCATGTGCATGTATCTTCATGTCTGAAAGTCTTTGTGTGTGTACAGTAAACACTTCTTTGTTAACAATCGTGCTGTTGAGGCAGAGAAACGGCTGTGAGAACAGCTGGGGAATCAGACGGTGGCTCTGTCTTCCACCTAAACACTGGGATTTACAGACTGCCCAGAGCCCAGACACACAGCACTCTTGTGCCAAGAGGAACATGCATATGCATGCAATCATATGCTCCTATGCACACAAAGGAGTCTTCCACTTGTACAGCTTGCATCATACATTTCAGGATGTTTCATCATCTGTTAGTCATTTTTCTTCCTTAGCGTTACACCTTGAACAAACAACATTATATGTCGATTGATTTAATCAAGAGGATAAAGAGAGGCGAGTCTCTTGTGCACAAATTGGTTCTTGTTCTGGCAGCTTACTTGTGATATAACATGCTACCTGCTGTTTCAGTTCATTGCACAGTCACTCAGCAGAATTGTAAGCCCTATTTAACCAGACAAACTGTTTCTTTCTTCCGTAAGCAGGGGGAATGCACAGATAGTGTGTACATTCATGCTCAAACATTTTTAAATCTAGTGCGCAGCATTAGTGAATACAGAGAAGATTGTTCTTCAGGAAATGTGACACTCACAAACACTTTCTAGAAGTGTGCACATGCAACACTAGTAGCTGGGATGCTATGGTCATATTTCCCCAAAACTTCAGTAGCATTTATACAAAATAAATATTTCACTCATCAGTTGAGAGACAGCGTGCCACAAAACACAGACTTAATACCAGTCAGAATATGTTAATTCCCGCAGCAGCCATTTGGAGACACAAAGCCTGCTGCCTTCACAGTGTGACTCCAAATCCCACCGTCCCTATCGCGCTTTCATCCCTACCTGTCAGCAGATGAGAGCTCCATACACCTGCACGAGCCCACGTGGGTGTGTGTATTTTTGTGTATGCTTGTGTGTTCCCACTGAGGAGCTTGCTGTGCAAGCATATTCACAGCCAGCGTTTCTGACAGGCCTAATGAATCTCCAGAGACCGGCTACCTGCCAGCTTTCTCTTGTTCTGTCTTGTCTTCATTGTTCTCTCACTCTGTTTTCTACCTTCTTGTTGTCTCCCCCCTCCTCTTGCCGTTTGTCGGCCTTAACCGATGCTACCTCTCCTAGTGCAGTGGACTCTGCCTCCATCAGCTAACAAGCTTCTCTCATCTGTCCAGGGTACACATCGTTTTTGTCCCCATTAACTCCCAAGGGAGTAAATGGTCCGGGAGAGACCTTGCTGTTGATGGGGATGTGATGAATTTCTCTCGCAACTTTGCAGATTGTTACTCAGACTTTCCCTCTCTTTGTGTGGGAGGGAGCCTCCTTATAGAGAGGAGTCTTTAATTATACTTACGCATGCTATATTAGTTATGCCTCAGCTCAGCTTGTCTTTCCAAAAGCCATTACCTATGCCTGAGGAGGCCTTGTTAGTTCACAATTGATTGTTAATTACACAACATTATGATACATTGGCCTCATCTTGCTGTAATCACAGTAATTAGGGAAATAATGTCTACATGAAGTCTACATGAGCATGGAGGCAGAAGAAGCGCAACTGTGGAGAACAAAAGAGGCAGTCGGTTTAACAGCCACCTTAAACGTCCTTCAAAACACACACACAAGGACTGACGTGCGCACACACGCACAAATGTGTCATATAGAAAGTTGTGAGAGCATCACTGATCTGTCGCCTCACATGAACTGAAGGGGAGCGCGCACGCACCGAGCATGAGTAATGAAACGCTTCACACTCATTTGGCTTTTGCACTTCAAATGAGATTGGCACCGCGCAGCGTCTAAAACACAACCATTACATCTATAATGACTCCGCAGCCTACTCCCCGTGGACTTACTGCGCATACACACGCACACACACAGAAAGAGAGAACCCACCCAGCCCCCCAAATACTCTATGTATTATGCATTCCACCCATCTGCCACTCTGTGAGCACTCTATCCCAAGGGGAAGAGAGGGAAGGAGAGGGGGAGGAAAAGAGAGGGAGGCACTCACAGCTGGATGTCGGAAAGAGAGAGGGGAGGTGTGATTTCTCCTCTTTTTCTATGTGCCTCTCTCTCTAGTGTCTCTCTCTATCTCTCTTTCTCTCCCCCCATCTGTATATCTGTCAGGTTGCGAGCTGCTGGAATGTGAGAGGCTCACCTGTGTTTGGGCTTCTTCCTCAAAGACAGGTATGAGCATATGGCTCTGGAGTATGAGTGATTTATGGATGCCCATACCTCTTCTGTATGTGTGTGTGTGTGTGTTTGTGTGTGTGTGTGTGTGTGTTATGACAGAGGTTTGAAGGTTTTTTGTTTACCACTGGAGGATGAGGACGGCCTAGCAAGAGGTGTAAGCTGACCATCCGTAAGAAAAGAAAACATCTCAGAGGCTTCGGTTTGTGTTTGCATGTGTGGAAAACTGTGAACAACAACACGAGCAAAGCAAGCTGCACGTGCGTGTGAGACGGCGGTGTGCGTGATCAAAGTATGTGAACAGAACAGGAGCGACGGAGTAGGTGAACAATTATCGCTATGATCAGATGCACAGGATTGAACATTTTCCTCGTTTTCTGTAGTGCCGGCGTATGCAAGAGCACATCTCTTGGTCTAAAATAGGAAAATCACAAGACTGCTGCTAATTTAACTCGATGTTAGCTGGCAAACTGACTGACAAAACAAGTTTCACTGCAGAGCGAGCTGGAGGCGAGAGGGGAGCAGTTTTAATAGCACGTCTTTGTCTCACAGCTGCCAAACATTCACCCTGACCCAAACCAAACTGCAACCCCATGATCCTCATCTGCCCCATTACATCCTTCAGCTGTTTCCTTCTTACCGCTCTGTGTGTGCGAATGTGTGTGAGTGTGTGTGTGTATGTTTGTCCAGAGGAAACAGAGGCTTCTTTGTCGCTGCTCCGTCTGATGCAGCTGTGTGCGCTTCAGATGTTTTTACACAAAGGATGAAATGATAGAGGGTAACGACGGAGATGATGAAGAGAAAATAGCGTATGAACTTGTCAAAAGTGTCTCGGGTGACTATCTCAGATTTATTCTCAATAAAGTTGAAGCAAATGATTCACTTTATGCCGGCGTGTCGTCTTTCAGGGACCGACACCTTGTCAAGCTAAAGCTGGGAAGTGTCTCTGTGAAGCAGTGACGCCTTAGATGGCAGGTGTGTTACTTTCCATAGAAATCTGATATATTTCATGTCGGGTTTTGAGCTAATTTTACGTGTATTTATATTTATATTTATGATATGATGGTATATGCTTTATTGAACACAGACACTGTTGTGTACAACGTGAAAAAAATAGTCAAGTCTTTCACCGGTGCAATCACACACCTATTCTTCCTCCTCCTCTTGTTTTGGTCTTGCTTAAATAAATATACAGTAGTATTATCAGAAGCTACTTGTGCATTTTGGGGTGTTATCTTGTACACATTATATTATTGGATAAATGTCACTGATGCATTAACATGTAAGCAGTATTTGCATGCCACAGCTGGTTGATGTGAAACTATTTCACCAATACAGCTCAGCTCATCGAATGTTTTATATCGTCACCTGTGAAGCTCGATGGAAAAGACTCAAGGAAAGCGCCTCAAAGTAGTACAGGAGTAAACCTACTAAGGTAGTTTTCACAGTGAGGGGGGAGAGAAGAAAGGTGGAGAGCTTCTGTTTTAAACTAAAGTGTCATTCAATAAGAGCACATCATCAGATTGCTCAGGTAAAAAGAGCCAGGGGTTGAGTGTAAGGCAAGAAGGATCAATGTGATAATTTCTGTCAAAGGAATCCCCTCCTGCTGATCCGAGTTCTCTGATGACGCTACGTTTCTTTCTGGTATTTTAAAAGATAAACCAACTCCAAGATAAGCACTTTTGTTTTTCTCAACTCTGACACTTTCCGCGCCGAGGCACCTGAAACCAACCTCACTCTTCTCTGTCTAACACAGGTTTGGTCTGATAAGGCCGACTCAGGTAAAACACGACATGGGTGGAGTGGTGGTGGTGGTGGGGGGGGGAGGAGGGGGGCTATCAAAAGGGCTATTAAAGGATTTGGTTTCCGCTCGCATTTCAAGAGGCTTTGATACCTGGATTGTATCTGCTGCGTTATCGTCTCACATCAGGAATACAAACACACACACCTGCATGTTACCCCCTTACCTTTACCATACGTCTGTGAGTCAGGAATCAGGTGTGTGGGATTTGAGTGTGTGTGTGTGTGTGTGCTGTTGTGGCTGACGCTGAGAATGAACTGAGGATAACTGGATGTACTATGTAACTAAGAACATTTGCTCGACCACCGTGACAGCAATTTCAAGGTCCTTAACTTTTTGTTCCATTCCCAAACAAAATGATGCTGCTCCTTTCCTTCCTCTTCTGCGTCAGTAATCTTAATTAAGTTAACAAGAAACACCTTAACTCCTTATTTCAATACTCGGCAGCTTGTTTTTAAGTATTTTTGTGTGTGTATGTCCGATATTGAGAGAGTCATTGCATCATTTTCTAAACGCAACCTTTACCGTGCTTGCAACAATGCAAACTCTCAGCAGTCACACACTCAGGTATACGCGCACATGTGCACACAAGCGCGCTACGTAGCTGTGAGAGCTGTTGAATGATTGCCTGTTTGGAGTTGGGGTGGGGTGAGGGGGGAGAGGTGGAGAGAGGCAGAAGTGGAGAAGGGAGGCCGAGGTGTGGAGGTGAAGACAAGCTGGACGTTCAGAAACAGACTGTCTTTGTGCCTGGGGCCGGTGTGTGTGAATGCATGTGTTGCTAGGCAAAGCAGCTTTGTGGGGAAGTGTGCATGTGTGTGTGTGGAAGTGTGCGTTTCTGCGTCTGGTCTCAGCTGTGGTGTAATTGATTAAAGGAATTAGTATGAAATATGAAATTAATGGACATGATTAGGGTCATGCGTTATGTAGGTGTCTGTGCGTGTGTGTCTATGCAGGCAGATGTGCAATTAGAATTAAATATGAAATTAATCCTCATGAATAGCACCATATGCACACGTGTAATTGAATTATGCAGTCTGTGTTCGGTCTGTTAGCGTAAATGAAATGTTCACTCGTTGCACTTCATCCTGTGGAGAAGGTTGACAGCTGGACAGAGAGGCCGTCTAACTGTCAAAACTCTTCTCGTTTAATTCCCTTCCCAATATTCGGTATCCAGGATGTACAGCTGGGTGGCAAATTAAAGTTAAACAGCATTAAGTGTCTCAGCGGGGCGTTGGACCCGCAGAGGCCTCGAACGGTTGAGCTCCTCCGGCAGGACGAACGCCATTCTTCCAAAAGAAATTACCTCATTTGGTGTTTTTGACAATAATGGAGAGCACTGTCCAAGATGCTGGCCCCAAATCTTAAAAAGTTTTTTTTTTTTTTGAAAGGGCTTTTAAATTAGAGGCACAGTTTGATTCCTGCTTTTTTCATATTTGTTCAACGGAGGTGGAAAAATTCACTCTTGTTTGACGAACCGAGCGGCACTCGTGCTTTTTATTTGATAGTCAACAGCAGAGAACAGGAAATGAACGGATGGAGGAAAGGGAAAGGATTTGCGACCAAGGACCCCAGCCAGATACAAACACTGTGGTTCCTGATCAGTGCTCCTCAGCTGCTGGTGAACTCCAAAAAAGAACATTTTACTTGAAAGACATTCAGCAAAAAGTCCTGAATATGAAAGCTGAAAATGTTGCAGAAAAAAGTTGCAAAATGATTCTTTTCAGTCTAATAATTTACTGTACACGTTGTTTTGTTGCTGTTTTCTTTGAGATTAAAGCAATAAAGTAGAAGTGAAATCATTGCTTTTAAACTGCTGTGGATTGGTAGTATAAAGATCTGTCAAATGCAATATTTAAGAAAGACTAAAACTGCTTCAAAACTGTTGTCATGTGCAGTACTTGGTTAAGTCCCACTGTTCATCAAACATCCAGTGACCCATCCTGCTTACACAGCAGCCTGTATCTCCCCTCATTTATCACCTTTCTGTTTATCAATTCCAGACCTGCGATAAACAAACCGCACAGTATACACACACACACACACACTTTTCAAATACACATGCATGCACTAAAATGCAACATTTCACAAGATTTCCTCAGTCACGGACACACACAGACTTTGCCACTGATGAGATCAGGGGCTTCTGGCACAAACAGGAAGCTAATATAATCTAATATCATCAAAGCCGGCTTGAGTCGCACACACACATCATCTCCTCTGGCCACACTTACTGTGAAATCTTCTTGGGTTTTATAACTACTCCGTGTGTTTGCTTTACTGACACAATCAGCACGGAACGAGCGGCCATGACCAAACCTATGGCCAGCAGTGGTGCGAGTGAAGTCACTGAAGTTGAGTCACGTTGGAGGGAAACTGCTCCGGCTTTGAAGCGCAAGATATTAGCCAGAGAGAAGCTTTATTGTCATGGAGGCGCTCACTCTAAGGAACATATGCACATACATATGCACAAATCCGTTGAGCCACAGTGTGTGGCACAGTTTGGCAGAATGGAGCAGGGAGCAGCAGAGGATTACAGCCCTGGTGGACACACACACACGGACAAGGAGCAAACACAGTGTAGATATGCGGTAAAAAATTATCCAGCATTGTCTTCGGTGCCTGCTTTGAAACCCGTTCCAGCTTCTTAACCTTTATCGGAAAAAAAAGTAAGTTTGCCTCAGGTTCAAATTCTTGGCAATAAAAAGTTTTAACATGCATCTTGAGCGGCCTCCAGGACGTCAGTGTGAAGTTATTCATTTATGAATCATAGCTGGGAGTGCAGGTGACAGGTACGGGCGGATTTGCATACATTCATTGTCTGCCATTATCGCTGCAGGCTGTTTACATTGCCTGCTCACCTTGTTCTTCTGGCAGTTATGTTTTGTTGACTGTACAGATTTACAGTGTCTCTCCGTGTTGCTATATGCCCGGGCTGTTTTGTATCACAGGCACGGTTCCTTCACACTGTGTTCCCTTGTGTGCTCTTTTCTGCTTTTTGACACTGACGTCAGCGCTGACACAAACTTATCTAAGAAAGTTGGCGCGCTGCTTTTTTTTCCGTCCTCAATTCCCGGAGGGTTTCATCAGCAAACATAATACGAAGACTCAAACATGGACTTGATGGTGAATGCCCGTAAATTAATAACATTTCTCCCACAACAAATCCAGCTCATTTGGCCGGTGGATCAAATACATCAAAGGCTTTATACAGAAAATTAATAACAGTGAGGGAAGACAGGGAGTCGTCCTAAATTAAAAGTTATGAGGAGGGTGAAGAGTTGCAAGCCGAGAAACCCTTCTGATTTCGGAATTGCTTTGATTTTAATGTGTTTATTCTGCACTTTCTGTATTTTTTTGTTCTTTCATGCTCCAAAACAACAACACCAAACAAAAAGTAAAACACATCAAAACGATTTTTTAAAACTTGATTCTGCAGAAGACACTGTAAAACAAAAAACAACACGCATTTAAATTGACACATAGGCTGCAGAACTTAAATTATGCAGTCAAACATAAATGGAGCATTCTGATTTTTATTTGTATTTATTTTTTCTCGACATAAAAACACCATTTTATTGCTGCTCCTGGTCGATGCTCCAGTGATTTGATTTCTCGCTTTCCAAAAAGATTCGTGTTGCTCCCGAAGCACGATTTATTTATCTGGGAACGAATGCCATCACTATAACTGCTTGTGAAAACTAATTTACATATCCACAACTCTTATAAAAAAAATTCTCAGGCGGTTAAATGTGTTTCTCTTTGTTGTTGGAGGGAAGGATTATTCTCCAAGGTATAAACAGTGATTTATTGGCACCTCACCGACGTTTTACGACTTTTATCTCAAACTTTTACTATTTTATGGATTGTGCTCTCTCTCTGTTTGTGTCTGGGTGTGAGTGCGTGTGTGTGTGTGTGTGCGTGTGCGTTATGGTAGGCGGGTTTTCCGCCTGCAGGGTTTGGTTGATTCTCCATTGATTTGTTGGAGGGGCAGGGAAGCGGGAGGAGGAGGAGGAGGAGGAGGAGGAGAAAGTGAAAGGGGAGGAGTGGAGGAGAAACCCCGGCCTGGCGAGGGAGGGAGAGATGTGATTGTGCGTGTTTGGGACGACGAGAGAAGAGAGCGATCGCAACCGAGGCAAAAGTCCGGTCGCGGCGAGAGCGCACTTAAATCACGTGGGGCTGAGGATTTGTACGCGAGGAAAAAAAAAAAAGAGAGAAAAAAAGAAAAGTAAAAGTGTCGTCGAAGTGACTTCTGGTGCCACTTTGTTGTTCTCCTCCTTTCCTCCTCTCTTTGCCTTTCCACCCCTCCGCCCTGCATTCCGCGGAGCAGCTGTGTTTTAATGCCCCTGCGCACCCGAGGAGGAGAGGAAGGAGAGAAGAGTGAGGAAGAAGAAGAGGCAGAAGGAGAAGTGAGAAGGCCTGGACACCACCCCTCCTCGCCCGTTGGAAGTCTGTCCACTCTCCCCTCCTGGCCCTGCATGGACGGGGATGGGGAGAGCCGGATGCTGTTGCCGCGGGGCTGAGCGCCTCGCCTCCCCGTCTATGGTGCGCCGCTTCCGGCCACTGCTGCTGCTGATCATCGTTCTCTGCTGCGGTGCTCACATAGGTAATTAACCACAATTAAACGCTGCAAAACTAGTGTGTGTCTCTCGGTCACGGTCGCAACTAATCTGCAATTTTACGCACTTTGTTATCAAATTTCCCACTAATTGTTGCGCCTGCTATCTACACTTCTTTTCAGTGTCGTTGCACTTGGTGATGATCAGTGATACTTTACCAGTTATTAAGCGTTTCTAAAGCAAATTGTGTGGCCGATCCTTGCGTTGGGCCCATTGCTGCCTGACAATGGCTCTCTCTAAAGCGGCAGTGCAGCAGTCTGAGCACGGATCGAGTTTCGCCTCCTCTCTCCTGGGCCGTCATTCTCCTGTCTGCCCCTTAATGGCTCATGGAGGAGGGGAAGAGAATGGAAGAGAGTGCCACTACCTTTCCTTGTGTCCGTATATGTAACAGATTTATTCAGTGCACTGTACAAACAAAACAAAATCTATCCCAGTGTTGATTGTCACAAGAGGTAAAAACTTGTTTTGGGATGTAAATCTGTTGTTTATGCCCAGTTGATGCAGATTGATGAAATGCATCATAAGAAAAAATAATATATCAGGTAGTCTCATTAAAGAAATAAAGGTAAATTTGTCCTTCTGATAAAATCAGACACTTTCAATTTACATTAGTGGCTGTTTCGCTTTTGGTTATTACTAACAGAAACTCCTGAATCCTAAGAGAAGTACTAATAAACGAACTGAACAAAAGGAGACTCTTAACTGAGAGCCGAATGTTAGCGAGGTGTCTGCAGTGAGTAGCAAGAAAAACAGAAAAATGTGGCAGTTGGATAGACTCTCTTTCTGAAGCTCTTGATCTGCTAATTTATCATTGTGTGCCACTTCACGTGCTGCTCAGTTTATGTTCGGCTCAGATTCATTTTGCATTTGGTGCAAAACAACAAAAAAAAAAGAAAAGAAACAACAGTCCCCTTTCCCGAGGCCTGCTTTATTTGCCCGAGTCTGTGTGTTTTTATGTGTGCAGGGGGTCGGCGTGGTGGCGGCTGTCTGTTGAGCAGTCACACCTCCAGTAATTAGTTTAACACAGCTCCGGCAGCAGGACAAAACCGCCTCTGCACACAGCCTAGTGGGAACAGAGAGACCCACTTCACATAAAGACCCTCTTGGCACCTACTGCTGCGTGTGCGTCACCTGGAAAGAATGTGTATTATTTAGCCGTTTGAGCCAAACAGAATGTTTTATTTGTTAAAACTTGTGCTTGCTCGCCGTGTTTAGATTTATCTCATTGTTGCTCCAGCTGTCAGCTCCGTGTGTCTCTTTAGACAGGGAGGCAGGAGTGTCTGAAATGTTGACTATTGTTCGCAGCGTCTAGCCGAGAGCACATGCTGTAGTGAGTTCCTGTAAAGGTAAGCTCGGAAGGCTGTTAGTGGGATTTGAGCTCAGCGCGTGAGAGAGTGCACACAACAAGGTGATCAATAACCACTTCACAAGCCTTTCCCCCGGTTGAGAGATGATCCCAGTAGATCTTTTTCTGATCTCTGGAGATCAAAGAAGTTGAAGGCCGCAAGATTATGAGACAAAGAATCGCTAAACCGAGCCTGGGAGATTCAGCTGGATCTTTTGACCTCTGTCTGATGGGAGAGAAGCTGCCTCAGGATGCGGGAAGAGAGGTAGAGAGAAGACCAGGGGGCGAGCCGAGCGGCGAGGGAATCAGGAAAGGGAGAGGGCTGAGGGCTGAAAACGGAATAGTGCTGATGGAGGAAGGCGATTCAAGCTTTAAAAAAAAAAAAAAAAAAAAAGTCTGACAACAGATGATGTCTGAGAAGAAACAAGATCTGAGACCTGTCAGATGATAAAGTCAGATGTGAGATTAGTTTGAGGATGAGTGGGGGCGAAAAAAAGGTTAGAAGACACTGATGCAAAGGTGTGGGCATCACAGCTCTTTTATCGTGTTAAGACTTACCCCAGGGGGTGATACAAACCAGACTCTGAATGTGTTGAACACATTAGCTCCTCGCATCAGGAGTTCTTTATTCTCTTCTTAACACTATTTTCAAGTCAATTCAGTATTCACCACCTTGGCTCGGCTTACCATAAATTGCTTATTTATATGCATAGATTGGATTTTTTTTTTTTTTTAACTTCAGCTATGAATACTTAGGGAGCTTAAGAGGATGACTTCACAAAACTGAGATCAAGAAAAGCCTTGAAGAACAAAAATAAGAAGCTTGGGCTTTGATATTAAGCATAATTATATTCAGAACATCCTCGTATGGAAATCCTTTCTTGCTTTAAGGAAATGCTAGAGTGCAGGGTCAGCTATAGAGCAGCACATTGTGAGCTGGTGTAAACTCCAGCAGATGCTTGTCATCAGTAAGGTTTTAACCTTTTTCTATAAGTCAGAGGCTTGAACAGAGTGCTTTGGTTACAGGGTCAGCTCCCTTCCTGCTATGTCACCCAGCTGGGAAAATGTCTGTGAATAAGTGCTTTTGTGCGTCTTTTAGAGCAGCTCATGATCCTGATACCTTCTGAAAGAGAATAAACCCACTCTGATTAGATTGGGAGGAGTATGTAGGTACTGCGGGCCAGATAGGAGGGAGAGAAGGAGGCAGTTGGTGCTCGAGTCAACGACACAATGTGTCCTCAGTGCTCGGACCGTCTGTGCAGCGGTGGCTGGCATGGCAGGCAGCCTGCTGGGTATGTGCGTGTGTGTATCTGTGGGCTGGTGTCAGTATTTAACAGGCGGGAGAGAGATTCTGAAGTGTGGTGTGAGTGGGGGTCCGTACCTGCACCCTGATTTCTAAAACTCAGAGCAGCACTGCCCCCAAATGGCGGCACCCGACTCCTTCATGCCCCAAAATCAAATACATCTGAGTGTGCTGTGTGCCTGTGTTTATGTGTTTTCTGGAACTTGTTGTTTAGTGACGGCGTGACATTGATGGAATCTGTTGATTTCAGTAACAAAAAAATAAAAAAAAACCTTGCTTTCTGCTTTTCCTTGGCCATTAGGAGATCATGCCACCATCTGAAGATCACTGACTGTTTGTGTTTAACAGAAGCACAACCAGCATTCTTCCTAAGATAGCTATTTGTGTGCGTGTGTGTCTCTGTGTGTATGTGTGTGTCTTTGCAGCTGCCCATACACTGCAGAGCCTCTCTCTCCGGCCTAATCTAATAGGAGCACGCTGTGACTGATGCATTAGGTCTGGTCTCTAATCTCTCTCTCGCTCCTACCCTCTCTCTTTCCCTCTCTGATGATCCGTGATATGAAAGGCTGGTTTGACCCGCGTTACGTTCAGAAATGTAGAAATAGAGAAAACGTCGGGGACAATTTCATACCAGGAAATCTGTTTGTGATGAGTGTACACGGACAGAATAATCAGCCTTTTGGTTGAAAATTGAAGTTGCGTTTGGTGACGGTGTGTGTTTTTGATCATTTATCTCCTCTGCTGAAGATACGCAGGGTTTGAACGTTACAATGAGGTTCACAAAATCACAGTGATATGTCTGTATCTGCAGCATACCTGCATTGTCTTGCTCATGCTTCTTGGCTCTACGGGAACTATTATCTTACTCCTTCGGGGAAAACCTGCTTCATCTTTTCTCTCTGGCTGCTCTTTGGTTTATTACACTTGAGGTTTATTACGCTCACAGAGCGGTGCTGCCGGTTGATCAAGACTTTTTTGCAGTTTTATTAGGTTGGACTGTAGCAGGCTGGTATCATTGTGTGTTTAAGATCAAAGCCTTCTTCACAGTTAAGCCTTAGCCGCCCTGTGTGAGAGTATAGTCCTATTCATAACTAATTTGTCTGATATGCATGTTTCTTCATAGCTGTTTTCAGATGGCCACCCACCTTCGTGAATATATTCATTTCTGCCAGTATCTCAGACTTTATCTCTGTTTCCTCTTCAGGTCAGTGCCAGGTGGCCACCCCTCAGTGTCGCATCCAGAAGTGCACCACCGACTTTGTCTCCCTGACCTCCCACCTGACGCCGGCCGTGGATGTCTTTCACACTGAATTTTGCAAGGCCCTACGTGCGTATTCGGCCTGCACCCAGAGGACAGCCAAGTCCTGCCGGGGGAACCTGGTGTTTCACTCGGCCGTGCTGGGCATCTCAGACCTCATGAGCCAGAGGAATTGCTCCAGAGATGGGCCCACTTCCTCCACACACCCCGAAATCCCACTTGAGCCCTGCAGCTACCACAGTCGCACCCAGCACGCCCACGCGCACTCCCACTTGCATTCACACACGCACACCCACACTCACGGCCATGGCCACGGGCACGGCCACGGGCTCGGCCACTCTCACCTACCTGGCTACCTGTTTTGCGGGCTGTTCGGGGACCCTCATTTGAGGACATTTAAGGACAGCTTCCAGACTTGCAAGGTGGAGGGGGCGTGGCCTCTCATTGATAATGACTATCTGTCGGTGCAGGTCACTAATGTCCCTGTGGTTCCTGGCTCCAGTGCCACAGCAACCAATAAGGTAAGAACTGTTTAAGGGGGAGGCAAAGAGCAATTGCCCTTTTTTAGTCTAATTTGCTTTTATTAAGCCTGACAAAGTGAGAGCAGCTGGCGTAATCTGGTTTATTTCTGTGTGTTTGTTACTATAATGACCTCTAAGTTGCTTTTCTGGGCCTCGGAGTAAGAAATCTTATCAGTGCAAAAACACCCTTGCTCTCCCTGCTCTACTCTCTCTTTCTGTCTCGTTCTCTGCGTCTCTCGCTCCCACACTCGCAGGTGTGTGGCAAACAGCCTCGATCTTGTGACCGTCTCTTGTGACTGAAGCAGTGTTGGAAATCTAACTTGGTTAATGGCTGCGTGTAGCCTGACCTCTAATAGCTTGGAATGAGACGTGTGAAAGGACCCACTGTTTACTTATGTGTGTGTTTGCAAGCATTTGTGCATGCGTGTGTGTCCCGTAAGTTCATAAGTGGCACTCCTTGCGCTCGGCTTAAAGCACGATGTGTGTTAAAGGTCCCTGTACAACAGAAAAGGCGCTCGCACAGTCACAAACACACACGGATGACGAGCCGCACAAGGTGATCTTTGTGGTGTTAAAGAAGCAATGTTGATGTTTCCCCCGATGATCTGCCCTCTCTAGCTTAGTCGATGGCTTTAATTATTAAAGCACATACACACCCATGCATACACTTAGTCATGCATACGCTGGCAGAAACACACACACACAGATATACACACATTAAGCAAATAGCAGGGTTGCTACACTGTGGAGCTGGGGGTTTGACCTTGTGTCAGAGGTGGAGCAAATTATTAGTCACGACTATTAGGGACACACACACACACATACATGCACACACACACGCACACATTAACAACTCTCCGGGCTTAATGGCCTGCCAGGCCTCATTCCTCACGGCTGTCATGTGAACAAAGCAGCCATTCACCGGAACTATGATGCTAGCGCTAACCGTAATGCTCACACCACACCCTGCGTCTACGGCCGCTTCCACTCAGCACTGGAGCCCCATGTGTTTGTGTGCGTGCATGCATGTGTCAGCATGTTTGCATAGCTGTGTCAAATTACAACTTGTTAAAAAGTCATTTAGTCATTTCTCAAATATAGGGTGATGAGAGTCAATAACCTGGGTAATGGGTGAATGTTAATATTTCTGCGCGCACGTGTGTGCGTAAGAACGGGTCCTTGTACCTCACCTCTCCTACCTGTCTTGTGATTCATTGATTAATGGCTTAGTCTGTGTGACGGTGAAAGTGCAGTTTCCAATGTTCTGACCCAAAGACACTCAATTTGCAATAGCACAAAACAAAGAAAAATAGCAAATCTTTACAACTGAATGACTTTTAAGCTTGATAAAGAGTGTAAATTAATGAGTTAGGGCTACGACATATACATTATGTGTCATTTTCAGTATCACTTAATTTCTCATTTTGTTTGTCTGCTTTATCATTTATTCTGTAAAATGTAAAAACTATTTACATTAATTATCACAAATTCTAACGATGTTTTATTGACTCATTCGAGAAAGAAAGGCAGCAAATGCTCACTGTAACTAACAAATGTTTGGTATTCTTGCTTCAACAACGACTTTACATTCGACTCTATTTGTCTTCACCGTCAAACTTCTATAAATAATAAATTGACTCTGTACCTGAACCGTAAATCATGCACTGAACTCTCTTTAAACTCTTAACTGTCTCTGTCTTTCTATATAGATCACCATTATATTTAAGCCCTATGAGGGTTGTACAGATCAGAGGGTCTACCAGGCCGTCACAGACAGCCTCCCTGCTGCCTTCGATGATGGAACCGTGAGCAGCGGAGACCCCATCCAGACTTCTGCTGATCCAGAGGGTGCAGCTGGGAAGGTCAGGGCTCTGTGGATCTCCGAGCGCCTCCCAGGGCACCACGTGGAGCTGCATGCTGGCTACATTGGTGTAACTGTAATCGTTCGCCAGCTGGGGCGCTACTTGACCCTGGCAGTGCGGATCCCAGAGGACCTGGCTCAGGCCTACGATGCCACCCAGGACCTGCAGCTCTGTCTGAACGGCTGCCCCAGCAGCGAGCGCATCGACCAGGCAGGGCATCTTTCCCTACCCCTCTCCCCTCCTGCGCTCGGCCTGCAGCTTCAGCAGCTGCATCGGCCCAGCTACTCCTCACAGACTCAAGCATCCCCCTATGGTGTCGCGCAGATTTTCAGTGTGGACGCAGCGAAAGAACGGTGCAGGGAGCAGCTGGACGTGGAGGATATTTACTTCCACTCCTGTGTGTTTGATCTCCTGACCACTGGGGACGCTAACTTCACAGTGGCGGCGCTCAGCGCCCAGAAGGACATGGAAAGTCTCCATCCACACCGGGATAGATGGAGGATCTACCCCCGTGGCTCTGCAACCTCCACCTTGCACTCTGTTTCTCAACCTATCAAACACTTTGCTCTGCTCCTGCTGTGTGCTCTCAGCGCTGCTTTGATGTAAGGCTCAGAGTTTTTGTGTGTGCCTGCATGCTTGTAGGCTTGTGTGCACTAGAAAGAGAGTTTGGGCGTTCATTTTGCTGAGCACTGATACTGAGCCTGAGTCTCCTCTCATGCATAGGGGAAATGGCAGGCTGGACAGTTACTGGGAGTAGAAGTTTTTTTTAGGGGAGGTGACCGACCTCCCAGTGGGCACAGGAGACACTGATAGCCTCTGGAGGTAAAAAGAAAACTAAGGTCACATGATGATGGCTTCTAAAATCTGCCTTCATGGTTGGATAGAACGCAACTGACAATGACACAAATGTTTCTGTGTGGGTGAATTGACTGTAAATAGTTCATTTTGTCTTCAGTGCACAGTGTAATGTTGTAGATTTTGTTTTTTGTGCCAATTGATGTGATTTTTTTTCAATACCTCAGACAGAGGATGTTTGTTTTAACAAAAGCACTTTATTTTTTTTTCTCCACAAATCCACATCAGTGTTTCCTCTTTCACTCGCTGTTCTCCACCAAAACCTGCGATGGCTCAAGTTCTGTAACCTGTAACCTGGTTTTGGAATCAGTTGAACGCTAGGAGCCGCCGTTTCTGGTGACGGCTCCGCGTCTCATTTTAAGTCAGTCCGTGTGAGCTGTTCTGTTGAATGTATAATGAATATGTAGTCACAGCAAAATGCCATCAAAGGTAATGTTTTGTTGCTATATGAATCATTTTTCTTTTTTCAGTCTAGATTTCAACTGTGTGAGTGTGTGCGTGCGTGTCGAGTGCTTCAGTGTTATTTTACGTGTTGGTGACATGTTTGAATGTGTTTTCATTTCATCTGATTCACGTTAGAGGTATTCCCACCTTTTTTGCCAAGATGCTGTGACTGTACCGGCTCGTGTTTTTTATTCATCAAATGTTTTGTTATAATTTGAGCCAAAGAGATGTAATGTATTTTATTTTATTTTTTTTTTATGTACAAAGGAAATAATAACTCAACACCAAACCAGCACCCTGCTCCCCCTCCTCAGTTTTTAAATTTGCTACTGTCGACTGCTTTTCCCCTTTTCCCCGGAAGTGACTCCTTATTGAGTTGATGTGTGATAGACACTGAGGAAATTGCCCTGGGGTATGTGCTTCAGCGTGGGAATTTGATACTCGGTAGAAACGTCATCCCTTAAGACTACAACATAAGATAGGTTAAGATAATCCTTTATCTATCCCACAGTGGGGATTATTATCTAATTATTATGCCCAGTTTGTTAGACTGTGTAAGCCTAATCTCAGTTGTTTTTGTTTGTCTTTTTGGCATTGTGATCTCTTACATCACGTGTGAGTGTCGGTTTGGTGAAGAGTGACTGGTCAATGTTGAAATACTTAACTTATTTATGAACGTAATGTCCTGTAGAGGAAGTTAAGCTCCATATTCTTGCTGTTGGATAATAATTTAAAAAAAAAAAAAAAAAAAAAAAAAAAGTCTGATGTGATTGTACTGCCACCTAGTGGTGCTTTGTTGCTCTGTCAGTGTGTTACTCAAGGCGCTCAGAAAATGAAAAAAAAAAAAAAATGGAGGAAACAAATTGTGTGCCAGCGTTTTATTTAAAAAACAATAAAGTAAAAACAATCCACGCTTACTTTCTGTTTATTCATTTTACATTTGAAGGAGTTTAAAAAGCAAAATGAGTATGCTGAAAATGTGAAAATATCTTAACGTGTAAATGCACTAACTTATTTCTTCAGTATTAAATAAGAGTGGGACAAGTACCTCCTCACAAAAGCGCATACGCGTAAACTAGAGGAGAAACATTAAGCCATCTGTCTGAGGTTAGGCTTCAATCAGATACCAGGTTTGGCCTCACAAACACGATCTGTTTTCAACTGCCACAGTCGACAACACCTGGGATGGCAATATGAAAAGGCTGAAAAAGGCGCGGTGGAGGATGTGTAGCGTAACAGCAAACTCCTGTCATCCTGACAGCGGATCATTTTCCATTTAATTCGTACGACTTTTCCAAAAATAAAGCTCTCTGTGAAGCTGTCTTCATGAAGGACAAGAACATGCACGTCGTCTTTCGGGTGCAGAAATCCTCTCTGTTGAGACTTCAGACAAGAAGGAGCTCCCCGCACTGGGGTTTCTTTTCAAGGTCACATTGTGAATCAGAAACTCTCCATTTCCAGCATCTGAAAAGTCAAACACGTTATTAAGACCTCTAGAATAATATGATTACATTTTTCATACTTTTTTAACAATGCCTTACATTTAAAAGAACAACAAGCTGTATAAGAGGCTCTGTGTCTTGTATTGTTCATACTGATTACAGACACTTACCACTTAATGACAATATAAATGGTCATCAGAGTGTTAAAGACGACGATCTTTATGAAAATCAGCCTCAAAGCCAGTACAACCACAGAGTTTGTCCTCACATGAATATCTGGAGAGCAAACCACACGAACCAGCATAAGCCATCTGTTTGAGTCACAGGGAATTTTTTAATTATTTGGAAACAGCTCAAATTTACCCTCTGTTCCTTCATCTTCATGGCACATCTTGTCTCCACCGCCTGAATCATAGAATTGTGTTAATTCAAGATAACACACAAAACTGAAAACAAAAAACGAAATATTGAAAGCATATTCTCACATGTGATCATCTCTACCTGATGAGGTGCCGTGGCGTCGCCTCTTGACTTTTGAGTGTTGCCTGCGACTTACGGAGCAACCGTACGATGGCCAGTCGCTTGTTGCTACGGTGATTACTGCCACAGCACTGTGGCCGCGATGCTTGCTGGTTACGTGGTGGCTGTACAGTGCGGTGAACACGTAGCCCTCTGACGCTGATCTCCAGCTGACCTCCAGGTGCCCCCTCCTGAAGTCGCTCACCATACACACCAGCAGCGTCCAGCCGAGCCTTTCCCCAGACAGGTGCACCGGAGGGGCCAGAGACGCCAGCACATTACCCTCTACCCCTCCTGAGGCAGGTGGGGGGGGGGGAGGAATCACATGAAGAGGATCATAGTTATAAAATATGATGCAATGGTGCTTTTAAAAATGTAATATCATTACCAGATACAATTCTAGATATGTCAAAGTCTCATAAAAATCCCAAATCTTTGTGATTCTGATAATAACTCAAGCAGAAGGAGTCAAGATTAATATATGCTCCTGAGGATATAGGGTTACGTGTATGATACAGATTTCATAGATCCTAAATAATAACTTAAGTTAACTTTCAGACGTGATTAAACACAAAAAAAAATGCCAGCAAATGTAAAAAATTCCTTCTAAAAAGTTTATATTGTGTACAATTACGACCTTAATGAAACTGCACATTTTTATTTCATTGATTCAACCTAAATAATATTTACCGTAACAACGTGTTTAAATGTCTTACCTGTCCACAAATAAATGATAGGAAGGTAAAAGATACTCCTGGACGGCTCAGTCATGTCTGCTTTAGTTTAGAGTGACAGTGTGTGAGCGTTGGTGTGTTTGTGTGCCTTGTGTATGGGTGTGTGAAATGGGGGCATGCCATTTGGCTTTGCCAGGAGCATTGCATGATGGGGGATTGAAATGTCTCATTGTTGTGACCTTATACCAACAATGGAACTCCCTTGCCCCCCTCCCAACACACACACGCACACACACACACACACACACACACAAACATCGGGAGAAAGAGAGGGAGAGAGAGAGAAAAACAGTGTGAGCACATGTGGAGCTCTATCTGCTTTTGTGAACGCGCCATAAAACTGGGAACTGGACGTTGTTTTTGACAGGAGAAAGACAGTGAAGAGCAGTTTCCACAACTGGAGACACACACCTGTCCGCGGCTGTTAGCTCTGAGGTGAGAAACTGATGATATCAACACACCCCTGAGCATTAGAGGCACTCTTGTAGGTTACACCTGCAAACACACACACATGCGCGCACACACACACACACACAATAGTTTCAGAGTGTGATATTTAGATGAATGAATATTTATTAATCATCATTTAGTCACATTTTTAACGTACTTATATCACCATCTGTGTCCTCTCAGGTCATTAATTAACAAAGCAAACATGTGAAGCTGCATTCTCTCTCTCTCTCTCTCTCACACACACACACACACACACACACACACACACACACACACAGAGAGAGAGGCAGTTTTTTCGTCAGCATTGGGCGGGAGCAAAGAAGAGAAAGTGAAACTCAGCAGCAGAGACAAGGAGGAAGTATGATGAAGCTAAAATGATCAAGGTAAGTCTTTTCGACATTTCTAAAGTAATTTACCCCTTTGGGCTCTATTTTACAAACTGCAGCGTTTCAGCACACCTCCACGGTCTGTCGTGCAGTGTGTCTGGTGAGCTCTGGAGAGCATGTAAACAACAGCTTCAGTGCAGCATAACTGGTGCCTGTGCTGCCTGATTTGAACTGCATGCAGCTATGCTCCGGGCAGCTGTTGTCACCTTACAGTTATAGCCGTGTCCTCATCTTATTTGTCCACATGGAAAATCATGTGTTCGTTTGTCACATGTTTGAGTCTCCTTCAGGACGAGATGTGTTGTGGCCTCATATTTAGCAAACCTCCGTTTGACTGAATTAGCCGAGCATGTGATTCAGCACAGGCCAGTTAGAGCAAGCGTGAAACATCAGGCTACTTCCTCTAACCTTAAAATACAGAAGTACCACTCATTCATTAATGTTTATTAAAGCTATAAGCCAAATCATTAGACAGATGCCAGATCACAGAAAGGATTTGTCTGAATAGTGTGCCTTTTGTGAGATTTATGTGTTCTTAACCCTCCATTTGTGTCTTTCAGGTCTAATAAGAAGAAATCTTGAGAACTTGTCATTGAAGCTTTTCCTTCGGCCATATCATCGCCCAACATTCACATCCTTAACTCCCAGTGTTCGGGATATGACCGAGAGAGATCTACACTAGCCGTCAACCTTTCACACGGGTTGGCATTTTTTAAATCAGTGGTTGAAGGGCATTTCTTCTGCAATGGCCTCTGTGCGGCTGTTAGTGCTGTCACTATTCAGCGTGTCTCTGGCTGGCTCTCAGTCCAACCAGAGCTCACAACAGATATCAAACACTCCTCATCCGACAGGAGAACAGTCTCCTCTGGGTAATCTGTCCTTCCCATGGAGCCGTCTTCGCCTGCCAAGGCAAGTTTCATGCACATTACAGAAACGAACAAGATAAATTGATGTACCTCTGCCTTTTGATTAATCTACTAAAAAAATCATTCCTGCATCTCAGGTACATCGTTCCTGTTCAGTACCGCCTCCTTGTGCACCCCAACCTCACAAATCTCAGTTTCACTGGATCGGTGCAGATCCAGATTGATGTCCAGAACAATACAAACTGGGTTGTATTACACAGCAAGGGTCTACAGATCTCCAAGGCCACCATTTTAGACCAGAGATTTGCTCATCTGTCTGATCAGGTAGTTTTAAATGCAGATCACCTTATTTGTCATTCTTACCTACAACTGAAGCAACAATCTCCTCCGTTCTAGGTTCTTCCGGTTCTTCATAACCCTTCCCATGAGCAGATAGGCATATTCTCTCCCAGGGTGCTCAGCAGTGGGCAGAAGTATTTCCTCTATATTGAGTTTGAGGCGGAGCTTGCAGATGGTTTCTATGGCTTTTACAAGAGCACATACAAGACCAGTACAGGAGAGACCAGGTGAGACTAGGCTCACTGTTTCACAGCATGCATGGTACATCCTACACATACAGGTGTGTTGCAACCACAGTACAGTGCAATAGTATCTGTTGATATTTCTTTTCAGAACTTTGGCTTCAACTCACTTTGAGCCCACGAGTGCTCGGATGGCATTCCCTTGTTTCGATGAACCGAGCTTCAAAGCTAACTTTTCCTTACGGATCAGGAGGAGTCCGAAGCACATTTCTCTGTCCAACATGCCTGTGGTGAGTGTTGCATATTGCATATATTTGCTGCTTGTGGCAAGTGCTCAATTGTGTGTGACAGAAAAATTGCAATAAAATGGGTTTTATATTTCAGGTCAAGACAGTTGAATTAAAAGATGGCTTGCTTGAGGACTGGTTTGCTCCAAGCGTAAAGATGAGCACGTACCTTGTAGCGTTCGTCATATGTGACTTCAAGTCCGTCACTGCAACAACATCTTCTGGGGTGCAGGTGTGGTCTCCTGGACAACATGTCATGCCATAGTTCTACATTTCTTGCTTTAAATACTCATTTCTCTCTTATAAATGCTGGTTTGTTTTTTTCTTTATGCACTGTAGGTGTCCATATATGCTTCACCTGAGAAGTGGCAGCAAACCCACTACGCCCTGGAAGTTGCTGTCAAAATGCTGGACTTCTATGAGGAGTATTTCAACATCCGCTATCCTTTACCCAAACAGGGTGAACCATTTTTTCAGTATTTTTATTTTTTATTTTTTTCCCTGGAGTCCTTTAATCACTTTCTGAATCCTGACCTGTGCTTTCTTTCTCCCAGATCTGATAGCCATTCCAGACTTTCAGTCCGGTGCGATGGAGAACTGGGGTCTGACCACCTACAGAGAGACCAGCCTTCTTTTTGACCCCCTCACATCCTCTGTTTCTGACAAACTATGGGTTACTATGGTGATTGGCCATGAGCTTGCTCATCAGGTGAGAGTATAAGAAGGAATCTGCATACTAACGACATGCAGGATTGGGTGTTTGTTTAGCCCCAGCATTTTAGATGCTCATGAATCCATTTATTACATGAATAATCAATGAAGAGTAGTAAAATGAAGCCTTGCCTACAGTGGTTCGGTAACTTGGTGACCATGGAGTGGTGGAACGATATCTGGCTGAATGAGGGGTTCGCCAGATACATGGAGTACATATCAGTCGAAGCCACCTACCCTGACCTCAAAGTGGTATGTGCTTTAATAATAGATTAATTGATTAAGTCTTGGAGAGAAGATTGATATATTCATACTCTGTACCCAATCTTGCAGGATGAATACCTACTTCACGTCTGTTTTGCAGCAGTTGGCTACGATTCACTAAACTCTTCTCGGCCAATATCCAGCCCAGCTGAGAACCCCACTCAGATCAAAGAGATGTTCGACACAGTCTCTTATGATAAAGTATGCTGTCATGACACAAGTGATAACGCCAATTCATTCTAACTACATTAACCGTAGACATGTGTCTGTCTTTTTCACAGAACCTCTGCCCGCCTTCACACCAGCCTTCATGGCCTGTCATGGGTTGTTACAAAAATAAACCTTTTCTCTGCCTCTTTCAGGGTGCCTGTGTCTTGCACATGCTGCGACACTTTCTGACGGACGAGGTGTTTCAGAGCGGGATAGTACGATACCTCCGCAAGTACAGCTACAGAAATGCACACAATCAGGACCTGTGGGACAGTCTGGCCAATGTAAGAATCCAAATGATATTACAACTAATGTGTAACTAATGGGCTTCTCCGTGAAGGGGCAACCTGATGGGACAGTATTTGGCATTTTATTCATCCACACTTGGCCACAATTACGTTAGTTGATCATGTCACTGAGGAGATTTGAGAAGTGTTTTATTTGGACCAGGGAGAAACTGTGAGGAGGTCGCACTTATCAGAGTAGCAGAAGTAGTGTCTTTGTTGTTAATTTTTCAAATTTTTTTGTTTGTTTGTTTTAGCCCATAGTATCGGGTGATCTTTAAACGTTCTCTACCTGGAGCGCTTTAGATTTTTAATTTGTTTTTCTTCCTTCCAGACAGCTAATTTTTTTCTACTCATTTCACAATTGTGCAAAAATTTATTTGCTGAGCCTTGAACGTTACATTAAGGCCCTAATTATTCAGAGTAAACATTATCTTGTTATCTTATTATCCGTGCCAGGTGAAGCAGTTGCAAATTCTGATTGTTTCAAATTGATGCAATGCCTTTTCAGGCAACAGCAGCGGAACTGTGTTCGCTGTGATGGATTATCAATGTCAGGGAAGTTTAAAGTCTCTTAGCTGTAAATTTCTAACTGTCCTAAAAAGAAGTGAAAACAACAGTGACCGAGGACGTGAGGATGTGAGGATTGATCACATCCACAAACATGCGAAACCAAAATGTCATGCTACAGTGAATGTAACAATTAAATGGACTACATTGTTCAAAAATGTCATGTGTTTTAATAATAACATTTTGTTTTCTAGACATGCTCAGAGGAGGACTTCAACTCAGGAAAACACTGTTACAGCAGTGGCCAGGCCGCCAAGAATGCAGTGAGTAAACATTAAAAATCATCTCACTGGTTTCATGGCTTGCCTCACATAGTACTGACCTTCAGTCTCCTTCAGTACTTGTTTGCAGGGGAACATCTGAACCTGACAGCCATGATGAACACTTGGACTCTGCAGAAAGGTATTCCAGTGGTAACTGTGACAAGGAAGGGACCTCGTCTGTTTCTTAGGCAGGACAGGTTCCTGAGGACGGTGATGCCTTCAGACCCTCTGTGGCCCAAACTGCAAGACGGGTAAGTATAGCCTACTGCATGATACTCTTTTACTCTTGTATCTACCCACCAATTAAGATGGTAATGTAACATAATTGTTCAATTTAAACTTGAGAATGAGATTAAAATCAAAACTCTCTCTTGTCTAGTTTCCTTTGGCATATTCCTCTAACATACAAGACAGATGCTTCCAGCACCATCCACAGACACTTAATGACATCGGCCACAGGTAAGAGGCTGGCGAGAAGATGCTACTCATATTTATTACATTTGAACTTTTTTGTCCTTATATTGCTTTCTGCTTATGGTCCCTTTAGACAGTATACCCATTGAAGAAGAAGTGAGCTGGGTGAAGGTAAACACCGACATGACGGGCTATTATGTGGTTCATTACGAGGACGGTGGTTGGGATGGGATGACTAAGCTGCTGAGGGAAAACCACACTGCTCTGAGCTACAAAGACAGGACTCACTTGATTCACAACGCCTTTCAATTAGTCACGTAAGCATGTGTGTGTGTGGGTTTGTGTGAAACATCAAGAGACTTTTTTTGTACTTTTCGTTATCTGTAAGAAAACAGCTTTGATCAGCCAGCATGAAATAACAAGCAACCTTTCAAATATCTCTCTAAAGGGCAGGTCATCTGCCGCTCAATACAGCCTTAGACCTGATTGGTTATCTGCAGCGGGAGACTCATACCGTGCCTCTCCTTGAAGGATTGGGCTATCTGGAAGTCTTTTACCATTTGATTGAGAAAAGGGATGAGGTTGATTTAACCCGCAATCTGGGGGTAAGAAGACATGCACATGCAGGATTATATTTACGTTAGTATGAAACTGAGTTTATATGATATTCTTTTTCTCTGTGTTGTTTTTGTATAGATGTACATCCTTCGGTTTTTCCGTGCTGTTATTGACCAGCAGACATGGAGCGACACTGGCTCTGTGTCAGAGCGACGGCTGAGGTCAGAGGTCCTGTCTCTGGCTTGTCACCTGGAGGACCCTCCCTGTCTGGAGCGTGCACGTCAGCTCTTCGACGACTGGCTTCAGTCCAACGGAACGCTCAAGTGCGTCTAAATTATATTTGAACACACATCATTATCAGACACTCGCCACAGATATGATTCACATAAACACTCTACTTTGCCAGGCTGTATTGCATAATTGGATATTTTACGTTTCATTAATATGAACTTCTGTTCTTGTGTTCCCTCTAGTCTTCCCACTGATGTGGTAGAGACAGTGTATTCAGTTGGAGCTCAGGATGACCATGGCTGGACCTCGCTTTTAGACAAATACAAGATTTCCCTCTCTGAAGCACAGAAGGGTAAAATCTTGTATGCTTTGTGCAGCAGCAAAAACAAAGACAAACTGCAAAGGTATGTCTTCTTCCTATATTAATTTAACAGTGAATTCTGCCATCTTGTGGTAAACATGGAGTATTGCAAAACAATAGGAAAGCCATTGAATGAATGCAGCAGATTTCAGTCAACAGTCTGTGTCTGTGTGTTGAAGACTGCTGAGCCTTGGTCTAGAGGGGAAGGTGATTCGATCGCAGGACCTGTCCAGTCTCGTCATTATGGTGGCCAGGAATCCACAGGGACATAACCTTGCGTGGAACTTTGTCAAGACGAACTGGGACACACTGGTTCAAAAGTGAGTTCAACAGGATGGGGACTTGTTTTACAACCTTTTACTAGTTATAGTGGCTTTTGGAGCTGACCGAGTACAAGATCATTTTAAATTTTATGTATACTGTACCGTCTCATTCTATCCAATCAACACTTGAAACATATCTATATGTTGTTTTTCTGACCTGCAGGTTCCAGCTGGGCTCATCTTGCATTAGAAATATCATCATTGGCACCACGGGCCGGTTTTCATCTCCAGAGGAACTCACTGAAGTAAATGCACTCTTTATATTAACTCTTTATATTCAATAATGCCATTTTGATTTTAACCAACCCTAACCTTATTGAAAATATAATGACGCAATGTGAACTGAAGCAAATTTACTATTTTTGTCTAATTTTCTGTTCTATTTTTGTTTGTGCTTGACAGGTGCAGTTGTTCTTTGAGTCCATCAAGGAACAGGCTTCACAGCTGAGAGTTACTCAGATGGCTCTGGACAATGTGCAGAAAAATGTTCGCTGGGTCCAGAGGAACCTGGAGGATCTTAGAAACTGGGTAAATGAGCAGACACAGTGAAGGACGGAAGAAAGAGAGGTTGAGGTTGGCCCTAACCACAGAAGGAGGAGTGTTTAGGTGTTTTCTTTTTCTTTTGAATTTCTCTGTGTTTTAATTTTGAGTTTTTAATGCCTGACATCACTGAAGAATTGACAGTTTTGTATGTGACTATTTGTAAATTTCAGGGGATGTATTTGTTAGAGCAAAGCACTGATTTGTTAGAACCGGCAGCTGAGTGGTAGTAGCATGTGTGAGGAGTTGTGCGTATACCGTGAATATGTCGTTCTCTTTGTGTGTGTGTGAGAAACAGAAGGATCCATTCCAAAGTGACACACAAACCCTGTGCAAATGGACTCTTCACCAAAAAGACAATAAAAGGGTTCATTGTACCTCTTGCCGCGTTTGTGTGTTTTGTGTTAACCGAACCATACCTTGTTATTATTGTGTATCACCGCTATTACGGACTTCATTTGAAGATAATGGTCAGAGCAGTGTGTGAGGTAAAATGAGGTTTGGATTGTCCTCCAGGAAATGAATGTGGTACAGTGCAATGTCCTCAGTCTGTGAAGTCTGTGAAAAGCGTTTCTAATATTAACTACTCATTTGTGGCTCCAAATGTGGTTTTAATGATGAGTTAAGAATTGTAAATAGGCTAATATAATAAATCTAAAGCCATACAATGTCCCCACTAATACAGCATGTGTGTGCGTTGACTATAGAACGTATATAAAAGAGGTGTTGACGTACATGTGTGCGTGTGGCGTTCTGGCCCCGCCCTCCCGACGGTGTCATCCAATCGGGTGCCAGTACTGTAATTTGATGGGACGTTGTCAACAACTGGTCGGGGAGGAAGAAAAGTGTCATTTGCTCGTCTGCTGTTTTGTTGAGCCACCTTTAGAAAGATTTCTGCAAATATTTATGCCTTAAGGTTTGATATTTTGAGAAATTTTCGGTGCATTTATGCATTGTTATTCTTAAAATAATACAGCTATGTGCGATGAAGTTATGGAAAGCGGCTAACGTTAGCTAACTGAATGTCTTTCAGTCAGTTGCAATTGTCAGAAGTTGGCTAGTTCCGAGCTAGCTACTACGTAGTTAGCTAACGGGGAGTACAGTGGGGGTTGGCTGCTATTTATTGTGAGCGTCCGATAGCCTGCGGTGGGTTGTGGACGGCTATAAAAAACACCACGCCCGTCGAGGGTCTGTGAACGTACAGAGGTCTCCCCCTGTTTTTTGGAGGCGAGGAGGTCTTTGAGATATCCCATCATGGATCTGTTTGACAGCAACAGTGCAGGTAAGGAAGACGGCACAGGAACAGCAAGCTAACAGCAGCAGGCCGGCTAGTAAGTGTCGGGGCATTGGCTGCAAGCTGACGGACAGTGACATTCACCCGAGGGCACATGTTCAGAGGGGTACAATCCCAATCTTTTTTTGTTTTATGAGTTATTAAATCATTATACAGTTGGGGGGATTGTAACAAGCTAACTTAAGTTCAGTGTTTGTAAATAGTCCTGCAGTGACATGATGAGGTCTCTACATTTTAATAAGACTGTCTCCTCGTCATAAGCACAAAGTAGAATGAACTGTTTGTGTATAATGTAGTTTTAAACCATATAAAAACCTAAACAACAATTGTCTTGAGACAGACACACTGTATACTTGTTTTTAGGCTGAAGTTGTCTGTCAACATACAGCCGTGCTATCATCCTAGTTGGAGCCTGTTGGTTTGATAGTAGCTGTGTTTTGTCTTGGTGTGGAGAGCTGATAAGTCAGCTCAGCCCAGCTCAGCCTAGCAGCAGGCAGCTGCTTTATGGCCCACGGTCCCAGGGCGTCCAGGGCTTTATTAAAACAAATAAAAAAAAAAAAAGGCCAGTGCACACACTAAAATAGCTCTCTGAAGAAAGCTGAGTGTTCTCCAAACTGAAATGATCAACATATCAAATCACAGCCGGCTGACTTCCTGTTTTTGTTTGTGTTCTGGTCTATGACTTTTCATTTCAAGACCAAACTCAGCATTTCACAATCGTGTTTTCGATCAGATAATGACGCGAAGGCCTTAGCAGATATTTACTTCCTATATCATCTTAATGTTGAACTAACCAACAGCGGCACTATGTCTGGGTCGGGGTGCAGCGTGTCGTTTCTTACTTGGCCTGAAGCTCAGACACATATTTAACTATACTTCAATGATGCTGAGGTAATGTTGGATGAATATTTTGTGGAATCAGGAAGCCCTCTGTCAGCAGATAACATGCTTTACATGCAGACTTGTTGGTTATCCACATTGATACCTATAAAACTGATGATACCTATAAAACCATGATAACCACCTCTTTCATCTGAGCCTGTCATTTTGCATTTATGAAATATTCATTAACACATCAGTATCCAATCCTATTTTTATTTTTTTTAAATAGATATGACAAGTGTTAAATGTATTTTTGTGGGTATTATTTTTTCTCTTGCCCTATTAATAGGCATTCACACCACAGCAGTGTGGTCCAGATAGACCGACTGTGACATCCCATGCAAATCATATCAGAAACACTGCACTGCACAGACAAGGAGCCGAATCATTCACCTCTCACTTTTCTGGGCTTCCTTTCTGCGAGTTAAAACTCATCTTTGTTGTCATTGTCTCTGTGTCCTTTCCACCCAAATCCATCAGCAGTTGAGACTGAAAATGTATTGTCTTTAGCTGGTAGAAGGAGCATGCATGGGTAAGTCGTAAGGCGAAATGAAAAGTCTTGCATTGTGCTGCATTTTACAATTTCGGTTATTGAATTAGTAAGGTGAACATGGTTCTAGTTGTTCCGAGAGTGACTGCGAGGAGAAACTGTCTGACAGCAAATGATAGGAATTTCGTAAGACAAGGCTGCACCCTTGCCATCATGCTGAAGGTGCATGTTAGTTTGAGGAAATGGATGCTTTTGTAAACTGAAGCAGCACATGACACAGCCAGATTATGAATACTCATTGTATTTGGTTGTGGGATCTCTCTCTGTTGTTTAATTTCACTGCTGCTAAGTTAAAATAAATGTGAAGGAGAGAGGTTGTTTTTGCTCTTTATAGATTCACTTATATCAGAACTTAACAGTGTCTTACCAGTCAGACAAACCTATTCTTTATAGGTCAAATACCAGGAAATAGTGCAAGAAGGTTACCAACAGGAAATCACACACGTTCCTTTTTTAAGTATGTTTGCACATTCAGTGGCCACAACAAGTCTTTGTGTTGTATAATGAGGTTACAGGTTCTGTGGTGCGTAATAAGCTCTGTCACTCTGCGCTCTGTCTCACTTTTACCCATCTCACTCATTTCCCCTTTTGAGTGTCGTCTGTCTGATTTCGTTTCCTCTGTGTATTACAGACCGTGCCAACTTGCCACGAAACATGATTGAGAACAGCATGTTTGAAGAAGAGCCTGATGTCGTGGATTTGGCCAAAGACTCTACTGCGTTTCCGGTATGCCTGTGTGACATATAATGTGAAATGACTGGGGCAGTATAGATAAGGTTCAGCTGATTTAAGAATTCCCGACACTTCTGGGTAACCAGTTATACTTGTTTGCCCTTTTCACTAGTTTGTACTTCCTACCTACCCTACGTACCTACAGTACTGCGACGCATCATCAAAATTTCTTGAATTACTTCAGGAAAAAATAGCTACAGTTTAGCATAGAGTATATCAAAGTTTGCTTCTCCATCCCCCAGTCCCAGGTTACTTTTATTATATCCGACAAACCCGCTCATATTGCATCCAATATGTTCAGCATCTTTCTTCCTGTATCAGATACAATCTTGATAAAAAAAAAAAGAAGATTTCTACTCTGTCATATTTATTTTCCATTATTCCTGTCTCTTCCCTCACTTTTCTCACTTGTGCTAATTAATTAACCTATACAAACTGTCCCGTTATCAACAATAAAAGAGTGCATGCTCTCTCCAGGCATTTCCTGCTCTTGACCCGGATGAGGTGGCGTATGAGCCTCGTAGCTCACGGCTACTTGTTCGAGGCCTGGGAGAAAATGACATGGACGACGACGAGGAGGACTGTGAGTCTTCAGCACGTCTGCTGGGCATGTCCTTCATGAACCGTAGCTCTGCTCACCGATCCACCTCTTCCCCTTACACCAGACAGGCTCCGCCAAGGTAACGCACCAAGAGTGTCATTAACTTGGAGGCTGTACAGTATGTTTGCATTCAGATGGCCTGCCTTGTGACATTTTATGCAGTAGCGTCTGTGATTAGTATATTTCAGTGTCTTGTGATAACTTTTTAAATCAAGTGAATGTGTTGTAACTGTCCGAACACTTCAAACAAGCTTTTGTTATTTTTGGGAAACACATTTTCAGATAGTTAACACTTAATGATTCAGTAACTATAGTTGGAAGTAATAAACACACATAGGCAGGTTAAGCGCCATTGATATTCTCTGTGGGATTAGTAAAATGTCACTTGAGTTGAACTTTGTGGAGAAACATTTCCTGAATCCGCTGCTGAAATTAGACACCTGTGACCAACCTTGTGGTTAAAGTTGTGTTTTTAAAAAAAGAGAGCAGCACAGTTTGAGGTAAGTTTCAGTTGAATTTCCAAACCAACGAAAGTAACCACTAAGTGTAACCACAGTGCAAGAAAAAATAACTTACTACTGTATTTGAGTTCATAGCATATTTACAAAATGTGTCAAAAGCTCTTTTCATAGCAATGACACTCCTTGATTGCAGCAGCCATCCCCAGCAGGATGCAGCCTGACACAGACACAAAAACGGTTTAGGAACAACTCAGAAAACATGAAAAACAGCACAAGGTGTTGACCTGGCCTCCAAATTCCCTAGATCCCAAACTGATCAAGTATCTGTGAGATGCACTGGAACAAGCCTGATCCACAGAGACCCCTCCCCTCAACCCATAGGACCTAAAGGCCCCCACTAACAACATTGTGTTGCCAGACATCACAGGACACCCTCAGAAGGCCCATGTCCATTCTCTGATGAGTCAGAAATGTTTTGGAGGCACAAGGGAGACCTACACGACATTAGGAAGGTTATACCTGTATATCATAATGCTGTACCTGATTGGTGTATATATGGTCATCTCTACAGCTTTGTCACAAACACAGTTGCTCTGTATTACCCCTTAATTGTTAGTTAATGTAATATAATTTGTTTTTTGTTTGTTTCCAGGTCATGTTCACGACCCTCGGCTCGTACCACAGTTGTCTGTGTGTTATTCCTGGTGATTGTCGTTTCTATGACCATGGTATTATACTTCTTACCTGGTTGCAACTTCACCAGGGTAAGAAAATTATTTGGTTAGGTCTGTTAGTGTGGGGTTGACTATAATCTGTAAATAAACATAAATCACTCTTTCTGTACATTAATATATATATCTGTCAGACAGCCTTTTATTTCTCCTTCTTGCTCATTCCCCTGACTCACTCTCACCATCCATACTTTTGCAGGCTGGCTGTCGTAAACCAAACAAGACCGCTCCCATTGAGCCGGTCTACCCTGTATCCACAAATGGTGAACTTTTTCCATGGGCACAGCTCCGACTGCCTCACAGCATACGTCCTCTCAGCTATGACATCACCCTCAACCCTGACCTCGACAGCATGACCTTCACCGGCCGCACTGTTATCAACATGTCTGTGCTTCACAACACAAAGCGCATTGTCCTGCATGGTGCTAATCTCAATATTACCAAAGCCACATTCAAGGTGAGTTGAAAGTGCTGATGCACCAAATAATTTATGTTTTGCATTTTTATGTCGACATATTTTGTTTAGTATTTCTGCCCTCTCTTCCAGCTGGGTGATGGGCAAGCCACTGATGTGACTGTGCTGGAGTATAAACCCAGACAACAGATCGCTGTTAAGATTACTCAGGAGCTGAAGGCAGGCCAGTACTGTGTTTTGACCCTGGATTACTCTGCAAGTCTCTCGCACACCTATGATGGTTTCTACAACAGCTCATATACTGATAAAGATGGAAATAAAAGGTACACTTTGATAATTGGTTGTGTTGCAAGTACACGTGAAAGTTGTGACTGTGCTTACCAGCAAAGCAGTGGTGTTGAAATAATTGAAAACTGAATTTTGGTGTTGGCTATTTTACTTATTTTACAGCATTTATCTACTTCAGCATGATCATATTTGTATCCGTCTTGTCTCCAGGGTCCTAGCAGCGACGCAGTTCGAGCCGCTGTCAGCCAGGAAGGCTTTCCCATGTTTTGATGAGCCAGCTTTCAAAGCCACTTTCCTGATTAAAATCAGCAGAAAATCAAACTACATGACTCTTTCCAACATGCCTAAGGTACTGTAAAATTACATTAGCTTTGTTGATATATACAATATGATGCCAAGTGTTGAATTATCAGACTTGCTGTGCTTTCATCATTCTTTATAGTTGACATAATTTTTTCCACTTTTGCATTTATGGTGCATTTGTGAGGGCTGCCAGTATCTGGCAGTATCAAACTAAAACTAATACTGTATCAATGACATAACACAAACTTCAGTTTGAATTACACCTGGTTTCAGTAGTCTGACAGTGTATTTTCAGAGCACTTCTTCCGTAGTAAGGAAGAAACGAGGTCAGTCAGTTTCTGTGTTCAACATTATTAGGTTAGCACAGATGATGAGAGGCCAGTTGTTTGCAATTAACCACTCACATATAGAAAGTGAACAGACTTTCATATAAATAGCTTAACATTGCAGTGACATTGTGCACTGTGTCATTGTCTACCTACCCAAAAATATGCCATTGGTGGATCAGAAATTGTTTTGTTTATTGCTGTTTCGCCGCAGTTTACAGTATAACACAGTGGTAATATATTACTTCCTCTCCTGGGGAACTTATGAGTCATTTGTGTTCCCACAATGACTTGTCAGCTCTTAGTGTGGGCACAGTTAAGTAAACAGGCCGTATATGGTGTTTGCTTGTAGTGCTGTATTCCATAGGTTTTGATTTAGATGCTGCCAAAATTGACTGGTAGTAATCTCATCATTCTGGTTTATGTTTCAGGCTAAATCCACAATTGTTCGCGGTGACCTCGTACTGGATGAGTTTGAAAAGACCAGTGTCAACATGAGCACCTACCTGGTGGCCTTCATCGTTGCGAACTTCACCGCTATGAGCAAAAACGTGTCAGAAACCCTGGTAGGTCAGATACAGTATGTCTACTTTCTGCTTTCTGTTTAGGTTGTACATGTTTGCATCAGTATTTTATTTATTTTTTTTTTAGTTTTCAGAGAAGCTCTGTTGTTGCTGATACAATGTCTAGACGTGTGTGTATATACTGTATACTGTATGTTGGTGTCTGTTTGTTTTAGGTGTCCGTCTACTCTGTGCCAGAAAAGAAGGAGCACACTGTCCATGCTCTGGAGACAGTGTCCAAGCTGCTGGAGTTTTACAATAAGTTCTTTGAAATTAACTACCCCCTTAAAAAACTAGGTGAGTACACGCACCCACACACACACACTTGCAAATTTCACGCTGACTATATGTTTGCGTCCTCTTATCGTTCTTTCATTCTCCCCTCTTCCCACACCCTTGTATGTTTTCTTTCCCTTTTGTAAGACTTGGTAGCCATCCCAGACTTCCTCGCGGGAGCCATGGAAAACTGGGGGCTCATCACTTTTCGGGAGACCACCCTGCTGGTGGGCAACGAGTCCTCTCCTTTGGATAAGCAAGTAGTTGCCTCCGTCATTGCGCATGAACTCGCCCATCAGGTACTTTTGTTTTCCGTCGAGTATGTGATAGAAACTGAAACAGTGAATCAGTTCAGGGTCCTAATCGATCTCTGATGTTGTTTTGCAGTGGTTTGGGAACCTGGTAACTATGAGATGGTGGAATGATCTGTGGCTCAATGAAGGATTTGCCACGTACATGCAGTATATGTCGCTGCAGACGGTATTTCCACAGCTGGACACCGTAAGTTCAAATGTCTGACTCATAAATTTCTACGTGCATGTTTCGAGGCTGATAAAGTTGTGTGTCTTTGCGCACTAAGTCCTGTTTGTTTGCAGGGTAATTTATTCCTGTCAGTTCGGTTCAGAGCCATGGACAAAGATGCACTGAACTCGTCCCATGCTGTGTCGACAGATGTTAACACACCGGAACAAGTGGAAGAGATGTTTGATTCTGTTTCCTATGAAAAGGTACACGTTTACATATAGTAGTAGAAGAATTGATGCGCTGCCCTTCTAGCTTCATTTATTTATCTCTGATAGAATTATATGTACTGGACCGTACACTCAGTAGTCTAGTACAGTAGTCACTGACTGTGGTTAACGCTCCATTGTGGGTCTGATCACAGATGCCTTGTGCCTTTGTTTTCCAGGGTGCATCCATTCTCCTGATGCTGAATGCTTCCCTACCAGGGGACCAACAGTTCAGAAAGGGTATCATTCAATACCTAAAACAGTTCAGTGGATTAAATACAGAAACTGATGACCTCTGGAACAGCCTTACAGAGGTGTGTGTGTGTGTCTGTTTGCTTTTCGTTCTTTTGTCAGTATTATTATTGATAATAGACAATATGTAACTTAAATATACTCTTCTTGACATGTGTGGCACGTAGTTAGTTGTCTTGTCTTCACATGGCTGTAATAAGCTGTGTTATCAACTGAAAAGGCAGAAAATGAGTTCATAAAGTAATTATTTATTGATTATTATTAACTTTCTGGCTTACTGAAAGGAAGTTAGAAGGCATAACAAAACACAACTCAACATAAAATTGCTAACAAAGATGGTTAAACTTAGTGTCCTCAACTAAAGTTTATTCTGCTGCCAATTATGCTTCTGTTGACACAATTTCCTCCTCTATGTGCTGTGTAAACTGTGAGGTTGTCTGTCTTACTTATTGACTCCGTTAATATGCCTTTGAGCATGGCAGTTGACTGCACTGACTCACTGGACTTCTCTTTCTGTCCTCAGGTTGAGGTGTCCCCACAGCACCTGAATGTATCGGAGATGATGAGCTCATGGACGTCACAGAAAGGCTTCCCATTGGTCACTGTAAGCCGCAAGGGAGATCAGGTGGACCTCACGCAGGAGCACTTCCTGCTTACCTCTGACAATGCCATGCATAGTTCAAGGTGGGTTACAAACACACACACACACACACACACACACACAGATCACAGAAACACAGCACATCACTGATTACCATCTGTACTCTGTTTAGCTTGTGGAATATTCCAGTGACATACGTGAACGACAGCTGTAGTTTGGCCCCTGAGTGCAGACAAATGTTCACTCTGAAGAACAAGTCAGGTAAAACACTTATAAATATAAAGTATAAATCTCATACACCAAGTCTAAGCTGCTGTTTCAAATAGTAAATGTTTGTTTGTGTATATATATATATGTTTGTGTGTGTTTTCAGGTAGTTTTAAGGTACCAGAAAGTGTAAAGTGGCTGAAGCTGAACTACAGAAACACAGGCTTCTACGTCGTCCACTATGGAGATGATGGCTGGACTGCTCTTATCAGTGCTTTGTCCCAAAATGTCAGCGTCCTCCCCCATGAGGACCGAGCCTCACTTATACACAACATCTTTGCTCTCTCCAGGTATAAAACACAACCATAACAGTTTGGTATATTCACTGCTTTTATCTTTATGTTCCATTTTGCCTCATTGTCCTGTGTTGTTGTCAATAGACTGGGACGTGTATCCTTCCTTCAAGTCCTCAACGTGTTAAACTACATGTCCAATGAAACTGAGACTGCCCCTGTGACAGAGGCTCTGCTACAGCTCAATACAATCTACAGGCTGCTCGACAAAAGACAGGAGTCTGGTCTTGTGTCCCGCATGAAGGTACTGTACATATACACACAATTTGTTTACAGTTAGTCACATGCCATCAGCAACATCCAACATATGTTGCAGAACATGTACTGCATGAAGTGGTTATGGTATAATGTTGACGTTAATGCAAAAAACATAAATGCACTTTAAGGGTTTAAGCAGTAGGAATTGAGAGTTAATCTGAGTTAGTCTTATAACTAACTAATTTAAACGTTTTTTTTTTTTTTTCTCATTAAAGATCACTGGCATTAGCCTTAAAGTTCTAGCCTATTTTTGAATCAACGACATTATTGAAAACCAGCACCACCAGCAAGCTGTCTGCAAAAACATTATTCTTTCAAGAACACATGCAGGATACAAGCTTTCATCATAGGTCTGACAACAGTCATGTTAGTTTGCATGGCTACATGTTCTTGTGGGCTGCTCACATGCTGTTTTGTTATGTATCTATGATTTTTTTTTTTTTTTTAATACAACAGTCCTATATTCTGAGGCGCTTTGGTCCCCTGATGGACAAACAAACATGGGGAGAGGAGGACAGTGTGTCCAAACAGGAGCTTCGCTCATCCCTGCTGGGGACGGCCTGTAGTCTGAATGAAGAAAAATGCACTCAGCAAGCCAAGTCCTTATTCAAACAGTATACTGATTCCAATGGGACCATAAGGTATGTGAAGAACACAAGCAACATTTTATTCTGCTTACTGTACTGAGTGTCATGTTGGCAACAGTGTGAGAAGCACGACCCAAACGTAGCTTTACAAATAGAAGTGATGTTAAGCAGGGTTGAATGGTTATCTGACATTACATATTTATTCCTTCCATATTTATTTCTGTAGCATTCCAGGCGATCTGCAGGAAGTTGTGTTCACAGTGGCCGCTCAGTCAAATGACAACTGGCCAACCTTGCTGGCCATGTATGCAAAGGCCACTTATGATTCTGAGAAGCGAAAAATGCTGCGGGGCCTGGCATCCACTCAGGACACCCGACATTTAGTATGGTGAGTGTTTGTGCTCGTGTTTATTAAGCATAGATAGTTTTAATTTTTGTTGTCTGGCCATTTGTTTCCCCAACACCTGCAGCACATGTACAGTGGGTCATAAATTCAGAGGAGGAAGTGGGCAGGTCAGGGCTTCACAAAATACTAACTTAAGCAAAGTCATATTCAAACCTTGTTCTGCATTTCTGTACTTCAGTTTTGAGATATACATCAAAACAAATACATCACTAAGCTAATTGGTCTGTATACTGGTATGGACAATTTATGCACTTGATGACATTCTCATCCAGAGTGACTTTCTGTGACTGTAAATTATAATGGATCTGAAATGTTTAAATAAAAACAGTGGTTTTGTGATTTATGCTTGTCATGATAAGGAGTATATTGCACTGAAAATCATTTGAGCACTTGTTACTGTGTGTTTAGGATTCTAAACTCAGGTCTGAAGGGGGACGTCATCCAGACACAGGAGTTGCCTTTGGTCATCAACACTGTGTGCAACGGTTTTGCTGGCTATTTGTTTGCCTGGGATTTTATACAACAGAACTGGGACAGCCTCATAGAGAAGTACGTGCTCCCTTTAAGCTTCATACACGTTATCACAGAAAGAGTTTTAAGATTATGTCACCTTCAAATGTAAAAGATAAAACAGGATCCAATTTTATTTTATTTTTTTTTATTATCTAGGTTTCCTGTGGGCTCCTTCGCCATCCAGACAGTCATCAAATCTGCTACCTCTCAGTTCTCCACACAGGCACACCTCGATCAGGTTAGAGTTTTACAGAATACATCTAGCGGGCTCTCTAAACTCTGCTCTGGCTCACATCTTGTGGTGTGTTTTTGTGTGTTGTACAGGTGCAGGCTTTCTTCTCTAGCCTGAAGGAGCGCGGTTCTCAGATGAGAAGCGTACAGGAGGCTTTGGAAACCATCAGGCTAAACCAACGCTGGATGGACCAGAACCTCCCCACTCTCCGAAAGTGGCTGTAATGCGGGCAGTCCATCCAATCTCCACCTCAATAACAGGCAATTGGGGGGGATGTCGTTAATACAGCAGCAGTGTTTGCACTATCGTAGGACTGTGTCTCACAACTCTCTTTATCCAGTGGCAGAGTACTTATCAGTGGCAGAGGTTGTGCTCTAGCTGGGTGGACAGGGTGTTTGATTTTCTTGAGATTGGTCCTGTCAGTTGTACTTGATAGCTCAGGGTGGCTCCGATTGTGTGTGTGTGTGACTGGGCGTTGTTAGATATATGACACACTCCTCACATTTTATGCTGTCGACCAAACCTCCTCTGCACTTCTCATCTAAACCTCATGCCTGAGTAGACAATCACGCTTCACCTGCACTCCTTTAGCCCAGCCGGATCTCAGGCACCTAAATGTTGCTGTAAAATGGCCACTTCGAAAGTCAAAAGTATGATGAATGTCAATGTTACAGTCTATATGAGTATTGACAAGTAAATGTAAAGATGCGTCTGTCAGGGATTCCTCAGCAATGATAATTTATCAAAACCATAAATGATGCCTTTGTGAGATGTGAAATTATTCTTGGTGTTAAACTAAACCTTAAATCGCTGTTAAGAAAATCAGTGTAAAAGCTGCAATTACCGGTCGTCGGTGTAAACTAATTATTCATGCAACCTGAAGCATTTGCTTTATTAGCTGTGGTCGGGCCAGAAGGTTGGTTGATTGATTGATAGCTAAAAATACCAAACTTGCTTTGGCATCAGTTGAATGTACTGAAAAACCTTCTCACTGTGTACAGTTGATGATGTACGGAATAACAGTGCAGGTTTAAATCAACAACCGATGTGTCTTAGGCAAGAGCAGGCAGTGCACACTGGAGCCAAACGTTTCAGCCATAAGCTCAGTTTAAGTTTAATTTTGATGGCTTTTCTGCGCTGTGCAGTGCAGTCACTGTATAAACTCCCTCTTTAAAGGATAATTCTAGTATTTTTAAATCACACATCTTTTTGGGTCTAAAAGATTAATAGAGGAAAACAAATGTTCAGAATCAATCTAATATTAAGTGGGAATGTTTTACTGATGAATGAAGCAAACAGGGTGTTTTCTACAGTCCACTAAATGTGCTTGTTTTTATTTTTTTTTTAGGAAAAAGTGCAAAACCGCAGACGAGAGGTAGCCTGTGATAGCTATCTAAAATGTGGTACATAATTTCGATGCCAAAGTGCGGAAATGTGAATCGTTTTTAAATCTTTACCATAACACTCCAACTCCAAATGTAACATCATTGAACTCCTCCCAAGACGTCTCTTTCTAACTTTCACTCGTGTTTACACTGTTGTCTTCCTATGCCAACTCACCTCAGACGAGATTACAGGATGAGATTTTCTTTGAGCAAAACTTCTGGTACATGTTAGATCCATCTCTGATTATGTAGGAATCATTTCCAGTGTGTCGTTAGACTCTTAAAATAACTACCCGAGTCTGTTAGTGGCAACGACAAGCACTTTTATTGCACTGCTAGCAAAGGCCCTCTTTGATTAGGCTCTTGCCTGTTGGATCAGTACCAATCATTTTCGTCACTATTAATCATTTAGATCCAAATCGATGGGTAAAAATGACCGTAGATTTTAAAATACTAGAATTATCCTAAAACTTCATGCGCTTGTAAACTTGTAATTATAATGTAAATATGCTCAACCCCACAACCTTTATCCCTGCGATTTTGGATGTACTGTTTGAAACAGCTTGACTTTTAACATTTTAATATTTGCTTTCTGTTGTGTGTGTGTATATAGAGTGTAAAAAGGACGCGTAGATGTATGCATAGAATTCATCAAGACTTTTTACTGTATTTCCCGATTTAGACAACCACAAGGAGGTCATTTGCTAATGAATGCTGTGTTTTAAGGGCTAATATGCAAACTGAAGATACAAAGTGTAAAGAAGAACATCAGTATGACCTGTCCAGTGAGCTGTTGCTTATCAGCCAAAAGAAAAATACAGGAACTTACCCCGGTATTACTCGGCCATGTTTCGACGGAGAATGAAGAGTAGCTTAGCTATTTATGGAGCTATTTACGTGTTCCACTACATTTGCACCAGTGTAATTTAAATACAATGTAGACGCTTCCTGGGCTTTATTTAAAGTGGTACTTGTTCAGTCCGTTGTTTGTCAAAATCCTTAGAGGGTGTTATCATATTTGCATCACGTTTTTGGTTGTCTTGTTCTTGTTTAAGCTTATTTTGTCTCATTTATGTAAAGTTAGTACCACTGAATGTAACACAAGCTCTCTGTATTATTCAGAGTCGCCCTGTGCATAGGTGGGAACTCCACGTGCTTTTATGTCTGCACGAGTGACTCTTTGTGGGTGGTTGGGGTGGCTACACAGATCAGGGATTATTGAATGAACCTGGGCACATGTTGTGTTTTGAAGATGCTGAAAAAGGAAAAGTACGCTCCAGTGACATGTTCTGGGGAAAATTAGAAAAAGTACTAAGGAGTAAATCGGACTTTATCATCAGAATCAACAGCCCCTTGACTCATTCCATCCTGTCCATCATAGTTTCAGTGGGATTATGTGTTCAACTAGCATTTACTGTTTAGTGTTTTTTTTGTTTTGTTTTTTCTTTCTTTTTCGTTACACCAGCTATGCGATGTGATGAGAAAACTGAAGTAAATCACCACATGTGCAGCAAACCCGGTCAGATTGTCTTTGGTTTTGGGACAAAATGCTGTAGATGCCTCTGAAGTTTTGTTGCCCTTCACATGAACAAAAATATAAATAATTGTTGTTTTCTCAAAATGTTGGAGTTTCTTTTTTTTTATATACTGTATATCGATATAGATAGTGAGAAGTGAGCGAGGGAGAGAGAGGGATGAAAAGGGATCTACTATATATTAACCTTTCACATATTGTTAACTGTATGCTAAATTATATTAGAATAAGACCCTAGGTGGTTTAATTTCTGAGCCTTGAAGGCATTCTTTGAAGAAGCAAAACTTAAAAGTATTTTCGGTCCAAATAAAGCTGAGCTGCATCCAAATGTGTTAACCTGCCAGGTTTGTGTGTATAAGAGTGTAGCTACAGAGAATTAGTATAATATACAAACATGACACTCTGCTTTAGGTCAAAAAGTCATAGAGAGGAAAAGCTGACCTGAGGAATAATTTAGAACAACTCCTGAACGTTAACTGAAGTGGGTGAAAGGAGAAAATGCATGTTAGCGCTCAGACCAAATGTATGGACTCCAGAACGTAAGTCAGTTTAGTTCAGTTTAAATTAAACATTTTTACGATGGAAAACAAAGTTAAGTGTTTTGTCAAGATTGTTTCTTTCCAAAAATATTAAATTTCACACTGCAAAATATCCAAATCACTCCAGGGGGCGGATTCTGTCTCATCGCAATTGGACAGTGAGATTAATGCAGACATGATGCTTCTGTACCACCAGAGGTCGTTCTAGCTCTTTTGGAAACTCTCTGGCGCTGCTCATGTTCTTTCTGTTGTGGGTTGTGTATTTGGATGTGCTGTAAATGTGAATGACCTCAGGTGTTGACCTAGGGAAAGGTGACTTAAAAGGAATTTGGAAACTATAAATATATGTTAAGTCTGTAAAGCAAATGAAATCTGAAAAAAAAAAAAAAAGCAAGGAAAGCTGCATAAAAAATATCCAGTTCACGTACGGTTTCCTTTATGTACAGATATTGTTTTGTGTTTTAGAATATCTTTAAAGCTTGCTTTAAAGTTACATAGTTGGCATTATGTTGAGTTAGGCTTTCACCAGGAGTCTGTATCTTAATGCTCATTCTTTCTTTTAAAATCAGCCCTTGAGCAGAAGTTTTCTGCATGAAAATAATAAAAGTCATCAAAAGCCAGCAAACTTAAAGGGAAACTACAGTTTTTTACAACCTGGACCTTATTTCTGGCATATAATACGGTCATTTACTCACCCATATAACTTTCGTGTCATTTGTAGTCAATCATCAGATATTTAGATCTGCGTATATCCATATAGTGGGAGTGATGGGGCACCGAAACGCAGCCTTTAAATAACGCATTATCTCGTTCATTTCACCAATATTTTGTTATTGTACTCTAGTGCTATTCCCTGTTGAGTCCGGAGTTAGCTGTTATCATCACCCGGGGTCTGTAGGTCAATCTACAGACCCCGGATGATGATAACAGCTAACTCCGGACTCAGCGGGGAAATTATGTATTCTGACCTAGATGATGTTATCTCTGAGCGCCTCGCGCACCCATGACGGTCGGCCACGCCACTGTGCCACCCTCTGCAGATTTTCATTTTGCTATAATTCAACGTCACAGCACGTGAAGGAATGGGGGGTTGGAATGGGGAACAGCTTCCAGATCTCACTTGAGCAAAGAGATAACATATTTCCTCTTAATGACATTGTGTGTGTGTATATATATGCTACCAAGGCCTACCTCAGAAACATGAGGGCACAGATAAATGCCAGAGTCAAAATGGCTCGGACGTTGCCCTGGTCAACAAGGTCCGCATCAGGTGCTAGGGAACCAGGGCAACCTGATGAGAAATGGGCTACTGGAACAACACATAGGTGGACAAGGACGGAAAACACGGAACTTGTGTATATACAGTATATACCACTGGACACACATGTGTGAAAGTGTGACTGTGATCTGTATGAAGTGTCTGAGCGGAAGTTCTTTTAAAAATAATGTGTGAGTAGTCTGTTCGTATAAAATTTTTAAATGTGACTCACTGCCACAGTCACGGAGGTCATGAAAGTTCATTGACAAGTACAAGTCCTCTAACTTAACATGCATCAAAGCATCAAGGAGACAAGACCTGGAGGGGAAAGTCATCAGTTGTAACATTATGTGTGTTAACTGAAAACTCGTAGAGGTTAAGATCATTACGCTTGAAAGGGGGAATGTCATAAATAATTCCTGTCTGATGTCCGAAGCATGGTTAAGGTGATGGTTCTTGGAGAGTTACTTCAGTGAGTCATATTCCTAAATGACAATGCTCTGCTCACCGGCCAAACAATGATAATGATCAACTTGCAAAGCAGCTAGCACTTTCTAGCAAAACCTCACCCTTCAGGGTCTTCACACCAAACCTCTTGAGACGTTAAAAAAAAAAACAACTAAACGTCCAATCTGACATGTGCTGGAGTTCAATTCTGTCACCAGTCACCAAAAACAAGAATTTGTACTTTCAAATATTTGGAGTCCTACACACACTCTGACACTAAAGTGGTGTGCAGCAGTTGGATGCTTTATCTTATTCTAGAATTCTACACTATCTCATGCTTAGTATTCTTTGCATATTCTCAGCGGTGTGGCAACAGATGCCAAGTTTCCTTGCTTAGATGATGCTGCCATCAAACCAATCACGGTCATCTGCAAGCTCCTGCAGATGACCCAGATGATTACACAGGTAATTAAAGTAAGTAAGTAGATTAAACTTATTACAAGGAGCTGAGGTGTTTATCAGCCTCCAAATCTACACATTCTGTCTATTTCCACAACTGTTAATCATTGTCTTAAAATGTGCGTTACATTGCACATAAGTCATCTCATGACCCGTGACTCCTTGGACCAATCAAATCAGAGAAAATATGTGACCCTGACCAAACCCTTAACTTTGAACCTTTTAACTTTTAGAATTACTTTTATTGTGATGCAAATAGGCAACTACGACTTTACTGAATATGTGTTAACTTTTCCTGTGTGAAGATTTACAGTGTTGTAGCATTGTTGCCACAAAAACTGCATTTATATTTCCACTAGAAGTTCGGTCAGCTAATGATTAGGTAAAACGTGAATCCATTTTTCAGTGGTGATGGGTAATGAATAAGATAAAAGATAAGATAAAAAATATCCAGTTCGCGTACGGTTTCCTTTATGTGCAGATATTGTTTTGTGTTTTAGAATATCTTTAAAACTTGCTTTAAAGTTACACAGTTGGCATTATGTTGAGTTAGGCTTTCACCAGGAGTCTGTATCTTAATGCTCATTCTTTCTTTTAAAATCAGCCCTTGAGCAGAAGTTTTCTGCATGAAAATAATAAAAGTTATCAAAAGCCAGCAAACTTAAAGGGAAACTACAGTTTTTTACAACCTGGACCTTATTTCTGGCATATAATACGGTCATTTACTCACCCATATGACTTTTGTGTCATTTGTAGTCAATCATCAGATATTTAGATGCATATATCCATACAGTGGGTGTGACTGGGGCACCGAAACGCAGCCTTTAAATAACGCATTATCTGCCGCGAAATTCGTTCATATCACCAATATTTTGTTATTGTACTCTAGTGCTATTCCCTGTTGAGTCCGGAGTTAGCTGTTACCATCATCCGGGGTCGGTAGGTCCATCTACAGGTCAATCTACAGACGATGATGTCTGTTGACCTAGATGATGTTATCTCTGAGCGCCTTGCGCACCCATGACGGTCGGCCACGCCACTGTGCCACCCTCTGCAGATTTTCATTTTGCTATAATTCAACGTCACAGCACGTGAAGGAATGGGGGGTTGGAATGGGGAACAGCTTCCAGATCTCACGTGAGCAAAGAGATAACATATTTCCTCTTAATGACATTGTGTGTGTGTATATATATGCTACCAAGGCCTACCTCAGAAACATGAGGGCACAGATAAATGACAGAGTCAAAGTGGCTCGGACGTTGCCCTGGTCAACAAGGTCCGCGTCAGGTGCTATCGAACCAGGGCAACCTGATGAGAAATGGGCTACTGGAACAAGACATAGGTGGACAAGGACGGAAAACACGGAACTTGTGTATATACAGTATATACCACTGGACACACGTGTGAAAGTGTGACTGTGATCTGTATGAAGTGTCTGAGCGGAATTTCTTTTAAAAATAATGTGTGAGTAGTCTTTTCGTATAAAATTTTTAAATGTGACTCACTGCCACAGTCACGGAGGTCATGAAAGTTCATTGACAAGTACAAGTCCTCTAACTTAACATGCAGCAAAGCATCAAGGAGACAAAGCCTGGAGGGGAAAGTCATCAGTCGTAACATTATGTGTGTTAACTGAAAACTCGTAGAGGTTAAGATCATTACGCTTGAAAGGGGGAATGTCATAAATAATTCCTGTCTGATGTCCGAAGCATGGTTAAGGTGATGGTTCTTGGAGAGTTACTTCAGTGAGTCATATTCCTAAATGACAATGCTCTGCTCACCGGCCAAACAATGATAGTGATCAACTTGCAAAGCAGCTAGCACTTTCTAGCAAAACCTCACCCTTCAGGGTCTTCACACCAAACCTCTTGACACATTGAAAAAAAATAAAAACTAAATGTCCAATCTGACATGTGCTGGAGTTCAATTTTGTCACCAGTCACCAAAAACAAGAATTTGTACTTTCAAATATTTGGAGTCCGACACACACTCTGACACTAAAGTGGTGTGCAGCAGTTGGATGCTTTATCTTATTCTAGAATTCTACACTATCTCATGCTTAGTATTCTTTGCATATTCTCAGCGGTGTGGCAACAGATGCCAAGTTTCCTTGCTTAGATGATGCCGCCATCAAAACAATCACTGGGTCATCTGCAAGCTCCTGCAGATGACCCAGTGATAACACAGGTAATTAAAGTAAGTAAGTAAATTAAACTTATTACAAGGAGCTGAGGTGTTTATCAGCCTCCAAATCTACACATTCTGTGGATTTCCACAACTGTTAATCATTGTCTTAAAATGTGCGTTACATTGCACATAAGTCATCTCATGACCCGTGACTCCTTGGACCAATCAAATCAGAGAAAATATGTGACCCTGACCAAACCCTTAACTTTGAACCTTTTAACTTTTAGAATTACTTTTATTGTGATGCAAATAGGCAACTACGACTTTACTGAATATGTGTTAACTTTTCCTGTGTGAAGATTTACAGTGTTGTAGCATTGTTGCCACAAAAAAGCAGCTGCATTTATATTTCCACTAGAAGTTCGGTCAGCTAATGATTAGGTAAAACGTGAATCCATTTTTCAGTGGTGATGGGTAATGAATAAGATAAAAGATAAGATAAAAAAATATCCAGTTCGCGTACGGTTTCCTTTATGTGCAGATATTGTTTTGTGTTTTAGAATATCTTTAAAACTTGCTTTAAAGTTACACAGTTGGCATTATGTTGAGTTAGGCTTTCACCAGGAGTCTGTATCTTAATGCTCATTCTTTCTTTTAAAATCAGCCCTTGAGCAGAAGTTTTCTGCATGAAAATAATAAAAGTTATCAAAAGCCAGCAAACTTAAAGGGAAACTACAGTTTTTTACAACCTGGACCTTATTTCTGGCATATAATACGGTCATTTACTCACCCATATGACTTTTGTGTCATTTGTAGTCAATCATCAGATATTTAGATGCATATATCCATACAGTGGGAGTGACTGGGGCACCGAAACGCAGCCTTTAAATAACGCATTATCTGCCGCGAAATTCGTTCATATCACCAATATTTTGTTATTGTACTCTAGTGCTATTCCCTGTTGAGTCCGGAGTTAGCTGTTACCATCATCCGGGGTCGGTAGGTCCATCTACAGGTCAATCTACAGACGATGATGTCTGTTGACCTAGATGATGTTATCTCTGAGCGCCTTGCGCACCCATGACGGTCGGCCACGCCACTGTGCCACCCTCTGCAGATTTTCATTTTGCTATAATTCAACGTCACAGCACGTGAAGGAATGGGGGGTTGGAATGGGGAACAGCTTCCAGATCTCACGTGAGCAAAGAGATAACATATTTCCTCTTAATGACATTGTGTGTGTGTATATATATGCTACCAAGGCCTACCTCAGAAACATGAGGGCACAGATAAATGACAGAGTCAAAGTGGCTCGGACGTTGCCCTGGTCAACAAGGTCCGCGTCAGGTGCTATCGAACCAGGGCAACCTGATGAGAAATGGGCTACTGGAACAAGACATAGGTGGACAAGGACGGAAAACACGGAACTTGTGTATATACAGTATATACCACTGGACACACGTGTGAAAGTGTGACTGTGATCTGTATGAAGTGTCTGAGCGGAATTTCTTTTAAAAATAATGTGTGAGTAGTCTTTTCGTATAAAATTTTTAAATGTGACTCACTGCCACAGTCACGGAGGTCATGAAAGTTCATTGACAAGTACAAGTCCTCTAACTTAACATGCAGCAAAGCATCAAGGAGACAAAGCCTGGAGGGGAAAGTCATCAGTCGTAACATTATGTGTGTTAACTGAAAACTCGTAGAGGTTAAGATCATTACGCTTGAAAGGGGGAATGTCATAAATCATTCCTGTCTGATGTCCGAAGCATGGTTAAGGTGATGGTTCTTGGAGAGTTACTTCAGTGAGTCATATTCCTAAATGACAATGCTCTGCTCACCGGCCAAACAATGATAGTGATCAACTTGCAAAGCAGCTAGCACTTTCTAGCAAAACCTCACCCTTCAGGGTCTTCACACCAAACCTCTTGACACATTGAAAAAAAATAAAAACTAAATGTCCAATCTGACATGTGCTGGAGTTCAATTTTGTCACCAGTCACCAAAAACAAGAATTTGTACTTTCAAATATTTGGAGTCCGACACACACTCTGACACTAAAGTGGTGTGCAGCAGTTGGATGCTTTATCTTATTCTAGAATTCTACACTATCTCATGCTTAGTATTCTTTGCATATTCTCAGCGGTGTGGCAACAGATGCCAAGTTTCCTTGCTTAGATGATGCCGCCATCAAAACAATCACTGGGTCATCTGCAAGCTCCTGCAGATGACCCAGTGATAACACAGGTAATTAAAGTAAGTAAGTAAATTAAACTTATTACAAGGAGCTGAGGTGTTTATCAGCCTCCAAATCTACACATTCTGTGGATTTCCACAACTGTTAATCATTGTCTTAAAATGTGCGTTACATTGCACATAAGTCATCTCATGACCCGTGACTCCTTGGACCAATCAAATCAGAGAAAATATGTGACCCTGACCAAACCCTTAACTTTGAACCTTTTAACTTTTAGAATTACTTTTATTGTGATGCAAATAGGCAACTACGACTTTACTGAATATGTGTTAACTTTTCCTGTGTGAAGATTTACAGTGTTGTAGCATTGTTGCCACAAAAACTGCATTTATATTTCCACTAGAAGTTCGGTCAGCTAATGATTAGGTAAAACGTGAATCCATTTTTCAGTGGTGATGGGTAATGAATAAGATAAAAGATAAGATAAAAAATATCCAGTTCGCGTACGGTTTCCTTTATGTGCAGATATTGTTTTGTGTTTTAGAATATCTTTAAAACTTGCTTTAAAGTTACACAGTTGGCATTATGTTGAGTTAGGCTTTCACCAGGAGTCTGTATCTTAATGCTCATTCTTTCTTTTAAAATCAGCCCTTGAGCAGAAGTTTTCTGCATGAAAATAATAAAAGTTATCAAAAGCCAGCAAACTTAAAGGGAAACCACAGTTTTTTACAACCTGGACCTTATTTCTGGCATATAATACGGTCATTTACTCACCCATATAACTTTTGTGTCATTTGTAGTCAATCATCAGATATTTAGATGCATATATCCATATAGTGGGAGTGACTGGGGCACCGAAACGCAGCCTTTAAATAACGCATTATCTGCCGCGAAATTCGTTCATATCACCAATATTTTGTTATTGTACTCTAGTGCTATTCCCTGTTGAGTCCGGAGTTAGCTGTTATAATCATCTGGGGTCTGTAGGTCCATCTACAGGTCAATCTACAGACCCCGGATGATGATAACAGCTAACTCCGGACTCAGCGGGGAAATTATGTATTCTGACCTAGATGATGTTATCTCTAATTGCCTTGCACACCCATGACGGTTGGCCACGCCACTGTGCCACCCTCTGCAGATGTTCATTTTGCTATAATTCAACGTCACAGCACGTGAAGGAATGGGGGGTTGGAATGGGGAACAGCTTCCAGATCTCACGTGAGCAAAGAGATAACATATTTCCTCTTAATGACATTGTGTGTGTGTATATATATGCTACCAAGGCCTACCTCAGAAACATGAGGGCACAGATAAATGACAGAGTCAAAGTGGCTCGGACGTTGCCCTGGTCAACAAGGTCCGCATCAGGTGCTAGGGAACCAGGGCAACCTGATGAGAAATGGGCTACTGGAACAAGACATAGGTGGACAAGGACGGAAAACACGGAACTTGTGTATATACAGTATATACCACTGGACACACATGTGTGAAAGTGTGACTGTGATCTGTATGAAGTGTCTGAGCGGAAGTTCTTTTAAAAATAATGTGTGAGTAGTCTGTTCGTATAAAATTTTTAAATGTGACTCACTGCCACAGTCACGGAGGTCATGAAAGTTCATTGACAAATACAAGTCCTCTAACTTAACATGCAGCAAAGCATCAAGGAGACAAGACCTGGAGGGGAAAGTCATCAGTCGTAACATTATGTGTGTTAACTGAAAACTCGTAGAGGTTAAGATCATTACGCTTGAAAGGGGGAATGTCATAAATAATTCCTGTCTGATGTCCGAAGCATGGTTAAGGTGATGGTTCTTGGAGAGTTACTATCTCATGCTTAGTATTCTTTGCATATTCTCAGCGGTGTGGCAACAGATGCAAAGTTTCCTTGCTTCGATGATGCCACCATCAAACCAATCACTGGGTCATCTGCAAGCTCCTGCAGATGACCCAGATGATTACACAGGAAATTAAAGTAAGTAAGTAAATTAAACTTATTACAAGGAGCGGAGATGTTTATCAGCCTCCAAATCTACACATTCTGTCTATTTCCACAACTGTTAATCATTGTCTTAAAATGTGCGTTACATTGCACATAAGTTATCTCATGACCCGTGACTCCTTGGACCAATCAAATCAGAGAAAATATGTGACCCTGACCAAACCCTTAACTTTGAAGCTTTTAACTTTTAGAATTACTTTTATTGTGATGCAAATAGGCAACTACGACTTTACTGAATATGTGTTAACTTTTCCTGTGTGAAGATTTACAGTGTTGTAGCATTGTTGCCACAAAAACTGCATTTATATTTCCACTAGAAGTTCGGTCAGCTAATGATTAGGTAAAACGTGAATCCATTTTTCAGTGGTGATGGGTAATGAATAAGATAAAAGATAAGATAAAAAAATATCCAGTTCGCGTACGGTTTCCTTTATGTGCAGATATTGTTTTGTGTTTTAGAATATCTTTAAAACTTGCTTTAAAGTTACACAGTTGGCATTATGTTGAGTTAGGCTTTCACCAGGAGTCTGTATCTTAATGCTCATTCTTTCTTTTAAAATCAGCCCTTGAGCAGAAGTTTTCTGCATGAAAAAAATAAAAGTCATCAAAAGCCAGCAAACTTAAAGGGAAACTACAGTTTTTCACAACCTGGACCTTATTTCTGGCATATAATACGGTCATTTACTCACCCACATAACTTTTGTGTCATTTGTAGTCAATCATCAGATATTTAGATGCATATATCCATATAGTGGGAGTGACTGGGGCACCGAAACGCAGCCTTTAAATAACACATTATCTGCCGCGAAATTCGTTCATATCACCAATATTTTGTTATTGTACTCTAGTGCTATTCCCTGTTGAGTCCGGAGTTAGCTGTTACCATCATCCGGGGTCGGTAGGTCAATCTACAGACGATGATGTCTGTTGACCTAGATGATGTTATCTCTGAGCGCCTCGCGCACCCATGACGGTCGGCCACGCCACTGTGCCACCCTCTGCAGATTTTCATTTTGCTATAATTCAACGTCACAGCACGTGAAGGAATGGGGGGTTGGAATGGGGAACAGCTTCCAGATCTCACGTGAGCAAAGAGATAACATATTTCCTCTTAATGACATTGTGTGTGTGTATATATATGCTACCAAGGCCTACCTCAGAAACATGAGGGCACAGATAAATGACAGAGTCAAAGTGGCTCGGACGTTGCCCTGGTCAACAAGGTCCGCGTCAGGTGCTAGGGAACCAGGGCAACCTGATGAGAAATGGGCTACTGGAACAAGACATAGGTGGACAAGGACGGAAAACACGGAACTTGGACCAATCAAATCAGAGAAAATATGTGACCCTGACCAAACCCTTAACTTTGAAGCTTTTAACTTTTAGAATTACTTTTATTGTGATGCAAATAGGCAACTACGACTTTACTGAATATGTGTTAACTTTTCCTGTGTGAAGCTTTACAGTGTTGTAGCATTGTTGCCACAAAAACTGCATTTATATTTCCACTAGAAGTTCGGTCAGCTAATGATTAGGTAAAACGTGAATCCATTTTTCAGTGGTGATGGGTAATGAATAAGATAAAAGATAAGATAAAAAAATATCCAGTTCGCGTACGGTTTCCTTTATGTGCAGATATTGTTTTGTGTTTTAGAATATCTTTAAAACTTGCTTTAAAGTTACACAGTTGGCATTATGTTGAGTTAGGCTTTCACCAGGAGTCTGTATCTTAATGCTCATTCTTTCTTTTAAAATCAGCCCTTGAGCAGAAGTTTTCTGCATGAAAAAAATAAAAGTCATCAAAAGCCAGCAAACTTAAAGGGAAACTACAGTTTTTCACAACCTGGACCTTATTTCTGGCATATAATACGGTCATTTACTCACCCACATAACTTTTGTGTCATTTGTAGTCAATCATCAGATATTTAGATGCATATATCCATATAGTGGGAGTGACTGGGGCACCGAAACGCAGCCTTTAAATAACACATTATCTGCCGCGAAATTCGTTCATATCACCAATATTTTGTTATTGTACTCTAGTGCTATTCCCTGTTGAGTCCGGAGTTAGCTGTTACCATCATCCGGGGTCGGTAGGTCAATCTACAGACGATGATGTCTGTTGACCTAGATGATGTTATCTCTGAGCGCCTCGCGCACCCATGACGGTCGGCCACGCCACTGTGCCACCCTCTGCAGATTTTCATTTTGCTATAATTCAACGTCACAGCACGTGAAGGAATGGGGGGTTGGAATGGGGAACAGCTTCCAGATCTCACGTGAGCAAAGAGATAACATATTTCCTCTTAATGACATTGTGTGTGTGTATATATATGCTACCAAGGCCTACCTCAGAAACATGAGGGCACAGATAAATGACAGAGTCAAAGTGGCTCGGACGTTGCCCTGGTCAACAAGGTCCGCGTCAGGTGCTAGGGAACCAGGGCAACCTGATGAGAAATGGGCTACTGGAACAAGACATAGGTGGACAAGGACGGAAAACACGGAACTTGTGTATATACAGTATATACCACTGGACACACGTGTGAAAGTGTGACTGTGATCTGTATGAAGTGTCTGATCGGAAGTTCTTTTAAAAATAATGTGTGAGTAGTCTTTTCGTATAAAATGCCTTGTGTACATTTTTAAATGTGACTCACTGCCACAGTCACGGAGGTCATGAAAGTTCATTGACATACAAGTCCTCTAACTTAACATGCAGCAAAGCATCAAGGAGACAAGACCTGGAGGGGAAAGTCATCCGTCGTAACATTATGTGTGTTAACTGAAAACTCGTAGAGGTTAAGATCATTACGCTTGAAAGGGGGAATGTCATAAATAATTCCTGTCTGATGTCCGAAGCATGGTTAAGGTGTTGGTTCTTGGAGAGTTACTTCAGTGAGTCATAAACCTAAATGACAATGCTCTGCTCACTGGCCAAACAATGACAGTGATTAACTTGCAAAGCAGCTAGCACTTTCTAGCAAAACCTCATCCTTCAGGGTCTTCACACCAAACCCCTTGACACGTTAAAAAAAAAACAACTAAACGTCCAATCTGACATGTGCTGGAGTTCAATTTTGTCACCAGTCACCAAAAACAAGAATTTGTACTTTCAAATATTTGGAGTCCTACACACACTCTGACACTAAAGTGGTGTGCAGCAGTTGGATGCTTTATCTTATTCTATGCTTAGTATTCTTTGCATATTCTCAGCGGTGTGGCAACAGATGCAAAGTTTCCTTGCTTAGATGATGCCGCCATCAAACCAATCACTGGGTCATCTGCAAGCTCCTGCAGATGACCCAGTGATAACACAGGTAATGAAAGAGGAGAGACAAGGCTACAAGAGAGCATATCACTTGATCAGGACACATCACAGTACCTTGGGCTGTGGGCGACAATGTTCCTGGACATATGCGCATATGCTGGTTATCAGGCCCCATGACGTATGTAGTTTGAGGATTCAGACCTTTCTGGCAGTGCAACCATTTGAAATATGCAGCTCAGCTGAACAAGAAGGTCAGGTTGACACACTGCCCGCGTGCTTTCTGGTTACCTGCCTTCATGGCATCAGATTGATCTGCATGATGGGGCATTCCACAACGACTGATCACTGATAGGCAAAAAACTGAAAGTCTTTGAATAAGGGCATGAGCAGGGTGAGAATACTTTCAGGAACCTTCTGACTTTGGTGTGGGCTTAGGGCATGCGGTTTCAATTGCATGAATTGACTGTGCATCTTAGGCCACCAGGGTAGTAGAGATAGTGGTGCTAGTTGAAATGTGTTTGATGAGATACTGCAGAGCAAGCTGAGGGCATTTTTGAATTTACAATGTCAGTTTGTGTAGATATGATCTTGCAGTGGGACCTGCAGGTACAACCCTGTCTTTTAATGTAAACCACAGCGATGCAGTCCCTAAAATACATTTGGGAGTTATACTCAAGTCTGGCATCCATTAGCACTGTTGCCTCACAGCAAGACGGATCAAGAGGGTTTGAACCTGCTCGAGGCCTTTCTGTGTGGGGGTTATCCCTGTGTGTTTGTGGGTCTGGAAGACTCTGGCTTCATTCTACAGTCCAAAGACATGCATGTTAGGTTAACTGGTGATTCCATATTGGCTGTATCCGTGAATGATTATTTGTCTCTCTGTGTTGGACCTGTCCAGGGTGTACCCTGCCTTCCACCCAGTGCCAGCTTCCCCACGACCTTCTACAAAAGAGACACTCTGTACTATTTTAAAGCTGCTGTATTACAGTATCATCACAATTTGTGATCTATGTTGCCAACATTAGAATCTCAGTGACCTTTCAATTGTAGTCTTGCAAATCAACTCGATAAGGCTGGTTCAGACGCTTTGTTTTGATAACCTGCATGCTTCAGAGATGTATTGATGGTAACATGTTCCACATTAGCCTGCGTAACAAGTCATCTGACACTGTGCCGCATAGCTGCTGTGCCTCCCCACTAGAGGGCATCGCAAATTACGAGTAAATAACATTGACCATCTTGTGACAGTTCAGTGTTCTGCTGGTAAACTTTTGGCTTTCATGTGGATGTTACTTAGACGTGTACCACCTACCTAGACCAGACCAGGCACCCCCACCCCATAGCAATGACACTCCTTGATGGAGCAGCCATCCCCAGCAGGATGCAGCCTGATACAGCTAAAAATGATTTAGGCACAACTAAAAAAAACATGAAAAACAGCACATGGTGGTGACCTGACCTCCAAATTCACTAGATCCCAAACTGATCAAGTATCTGTGAGATGATCCACAGAGGCCCCTCCCCTCAACCCAGGGGTGGGCAATTATTTTTCTCAAGGGGCCACATGAGAAATCGTAAATATCTTGGAGGGCCGTGCCAATAGGCTGAACTCAAACCTGCGCCTGCAACATTGGTATGTTTTATTTAGTGCTGGTGTTTTTAGTAAAGGGATGATCAAGAAAGCAATTAGTCATACTTAAAGCTTGAAATGCTTTACAATGAACACATTCTATTATTCAGATTCAGATTGAGATTCAGAAAACTTTATTTGTCCCCAGGGGGCAATTTAAGTTATAAAGTGCAGTTAATTAAATCTTTAATGAAATCTGTACCAATGAACTTTTAAAATATAAACAAAATTTATTTAGTTATTTAACTGTTAATCTATTAGTATGATTTGTTTTTTAAATGACCATATATAATATTTATATTGGCTAATACTACTGTATATTAAATAAATGATCATTCATTCGACTCATTCGATCCTAAACCACACATGTCAAACTCAAGGTCCATAATTGTATGCGGCCCGCAAGATAATATTTTCGATGTATCCAGTGGTGGACAGTAACGAAGTAAATTTACTTGAGTACTGTACTTAAGTACAGTTTTTGAGTATGTGGGTTATCCGGCTCATTTTTGGCTGTGATACATGATATAAGTGTAAGTAAACTAGCCAACAAGTTGTTTATCCATCAATGTTACAAAACTGAATGTTACAATAAATGTTTAGGTATATACTTCATGATGTGTTCAAATGTAACTACAATATGTAGAAATTGCATTTGTTGATGAATGCAGCTGAGTCTGTGTTCTGAGGCTTCTTGCCTTTATTTGTTTATTTTTGAGCTATAAACATATCTGTAGCTGAATCGCATCAGTGGATTGTATAATGACAATAAAGCTACTTTCCTTTCCTGTATTTCCTGAGATACTTTTTAAATACTTTTACTGAATAATTTTTTTAAGCACATACTTTAGTACTTTACTTAAGTAATATTTTGACTTAGCTACTTTTACTTGTATTGGAGTAATATTTGACAAGGAGTATCTGTACTTTTACTCAAGTAGTGAAGGTGTGTATGTTACAACCCTGAAATGAGGGGAATCAATAAATACACTCTGACACAGATGCTTCCTTTTGCGGTTGCTCAGCCGAGTGTGTTTACTTGTAAACAAAGGTATTAACAAAGTTACAAAAATTTCATAAAAACAAAGTATTACAATTTACAAAAATTAACAATTACATTTCAATTCAATCTTTCTCTGTCCTATTTCTTATGTCATCTTTTCACCATTTCCCGTGTAATTGCTCTTTAAACAAACCTATAAATGCAACAGAACACATACAAACAATAGCATTTAGTCTCTTGCTAACCTACACAGCAAAATATCATGTGTCACAGGTATGCGCAACATGGCGCGACTCTCTCCTGAGTAAGTTAAGCTAGCTGCCGAGGCCGTAACATTTAACCACTTTAAAACTCCAAGAAAATGCTCCTAAAACACTCACAACTCACTTAATGTTTTCGCGAAACATACACAAAACAACATCTACAGTTAATGGGCATAAGCACTCCGAACATACCTGAAATGAGGGGAATCAATAAATACACTCTGACACAGATGCTTCCTTTTGCGGTTGCTCAGCCGAGTGTGAAGCATCCTTGCCACGAACTCCCCCTCACGGTCACTGCAGGCATAACTAATCGATCATGGATAAGTTTTAAAAAGGCCCAACAGGTTGATGACAGATAAACTAATCTGACAGGTATATTTATAACCATTTTTAATCTCGTTCACTTTTAAGTTAAGCATTTTAACCTAACATATTTAATCTTGTTGACATGAATTTTTTAAATCTCCCATTAGGAGAGGACGACATCTCCCCATCAACTAATTTCCTTTTCTCAGTTTTTTTCTAAAATTATGAGTTTATCATTTTTTTTTAAATTGATTTTAATAGCTGTTTTTACTGTCCATGAACTAATTTTTATTATCAGCTTTTTAATAAAATCAACCTACCACACACACCCCTGCAAAATTTGATGTCGTCCCGACATCACAACCTTTACGAACCAAAGGCTCTTAACTGACTAGCTCATAGTTATCTAAACTGCATTTCAGAGGTGATATCAGTTTGTTTCTGGTAGCACTGCCAACATGAATTTATGGGGGGGGGGGGTGTATTAGTTTGTTATTTTAAGTCAAGCACTTTTGAATGGAACAAACCAAATTTGGTTTAGGTTTAACATCCTTGCATGAGTAAGGGTTGGTAAACTGGGAATGGACTCATCCACATGGTCAGTGGCTGTACGTCGGAGTATGGTAGGGGCTGGAATTGGTAAAGTCCACCATTTGCATGTGCTGCACTATAGCATGTCGGGGTCCCAAGCTGGTCATAAGTGAATATTTTTGGGGCTCGTCTTTCTCTTTTTGGTAATGCAAATCTCTGTTGACTATCATTTTCAGGTGGGTCTGGATGATGGGGTACAGTGTCTTCATCCTGTGCCTCTTCCTCAGGCTGTACATCCAGATTCTGATTACACTCATCCTGCTGCACATTTTCCTGCTCAAACTCATTTGTGTCAACTACAGGGTTTTCCTCAGCCACCGGCTCATCAGTGCTCAGTACTGGTGCTCCTTGATCACCATCCTCTTGTGTGTTACCATTGTCAATACTTTCCACAGGGACATGAGGCTGTAAAACTGGTCTGTAAAAGTATCCACATTCTTCCTCATCCTCTTCCTCTTCCTGATTTGTGTTGTCTGCGGGAGTCTCTGCCATCCTTCCTTTTTGTTTAGGTGCCCCTTTTGGCTGAATTTCCAAAGGCAGATGATCACACGGTAACAACAGGTTACGATGAAGGATTCTTGACCTTCCTCTTCCTTGCTCAGGTTTTACTTCATAGACTGGGATGTCTTCTCCAACCTGTCGAATCACAACATGGATAGCTTCTTCCCAGTGATTACGAAGTTTTCCAGTGCCTCCTCTCGGTGTTAGATTCCGAACAAGGACACGATCACCAGGATACAAGACTGAGCTTTTTACTTTTCCGTCATAATGTCTCTTTCCTCTTTCCATTGACTTTTTTGCATTCGCCTGAACTATTTCATATGCCTCCTGCATCTCTCGTCTCCATTTCTCCATGTATGTTTGATGGTCAGGCGTTCCTGTTTTAGAGGTGAGACCAAACAGGAGATCGACAGGTAACCTCGGTGACCTTCCAAAAAGCAGGTAGAAGGGAGAGAAACCCGTTACCTCACATCTTGTACAGTTGTACGCATAGATCAACTTGTTCAAAGAGTCTTTCCAGTTAGTTTTCTGTTTATCAGTAAGTGTCTTTAACATTTGTAACAATGTCCTGTTGAATCGTTCGACTTGCCCATTTCCTTGGGGGTGATAGGGAGTTGTTCGTGATCCGAGAACACCACAATTCTTTTTCAGCTGGGCGAAGAGCTGGTTCTCAAATTCGCCACCTTGATCGTGGTGTATTCGTGCTGGCAGTCCAAACTTAAGGGCATAATCGTTGAATATACGATCTGCAACTGTCTTGGCAGACTTGGAGGTGGTAGCATAAGCCTGCGCAAAACGAGTAAAATGATCAACAATGACCAATATGTACTCATATCCTCCTGTACATTTGTCCAGGTGGAGGAAATCAATAGACACCAGTTCAAATGGCTGTGTGGTTACGATACTGGTTAAAGGTGCCCTTTGTTCTTTACATGGTGCTTTTTGTTTCAGACAGGTACATGTCCTTGCTACATAATGTTCAATTTCTTTCTGCATGTATGGCCAAAAGAATCTGTCTCTGATCAATGATGTTGTTCGATCTATGCCTTGATGGCCCATTTCGTCATGCAACCCTTTGAGTACAGTAGACTTATAGACCTCAGGTAGTACCAGCTGTGTTTTGTTTGCTGTCTTTCTGAGAAGAATGCCATCTTCATCAACATGAAGTCTTTCCCACTCACGCAGCAGGCTCTTGCTTCGCATGCTGAAAGCTTTAAGTTCATGCCCTAATGGTTTGCAATCTGTCAGTTTGCACTGTATAATTGGACCAATGTCCTTGTCATCTTGTTGTGCTTGCCTGATTTCAGCAACTGAGAATGGCTCGTGTGTCACCTGGCTTACAGCTGTACACTGGGGAGAAGCAAGCACTGGACAGACCCATGGAGAGCTGGAATCTTGTGTTTCAACAGCTTGGGTTGTTGCTGCCACACAGTCTGATGCCAGTTCCTCAGTACACTGTTCCATCATCTCCTCAATGTTTACAGGCATTCGCGACAGGCTGTCGGCATCCACGTTTTCTTTACCTGGGCGGTATCGAATAGTAAAATGGAAGTCTGCAAGCTCTGCAACCCATCTGTGACCTGTCGCATTGAGCTTGGCACTTGACATGACATAAGTTAGAGGGTTATTGTCGCTGAAGACGGTAAAAGTAGGCGCATAATACAGGTAATCTCTAAATTTTTCTGTTACCGCCCACTTTAAGGCCAGAAATTCCAACTTCCCTGAATGAAGGTGGTAGTTCCGTTCAGCAGCACTCAGTGTTCGAGAACCATAGGCTATCACACGTAGCTTGTCACCTTGTTGTTGGTATAAAACCGCCCCGAGCCCTTGGTTTGAGGCATCTGTGTGAAGTATAAATGGCTGTGAGAAGTCCGGGAACCCAAGGATTGGGGGCACAACCAGGCAGTCTATTAGCTGCTCCAGGATTCTTTGATGCTCCTCAGTCCACACAATTGGTTTGTGTGATGGCACTCCTTTTCCCTTTCCTGCAAATCGTCTCTTTCTTGTGTTTTGTGTCACACTGTCATTTTCTGTTGTGCCTTTCAGCAAGTCATACAGTGGTCCTGCGATACGGGAGAAATCCTTTATATACTGCCTGTAGTAACTTAACAAGCCCATAACAGCACGTAGCTCCCCTACGTTGCTTGGCCTCTTATCTTTGAGAGCTCTGACAGCGATGGTGTCGGCTGGATCAACCTTGCTCCCTTCTGCTGAAACGATTCTTCCCAGGTAGCGGACTTCACGTTTGAACAATTCGCACTTGCTGGGCTTTAGCTTGATCCCATACTTTCTCAACAGCTGGAGCACTTTTCTGACATGATGAACATGGTCCTCAAATGACTGACTGTACACAAGTGTGTCATCCAGATAGGGCACACAGATGTTGTCTCGTGCATCTTCCAAGCACTCCTCCATACACCTTTGGAAGGCAGCAGGTGCATTCATCAGTCCGAATGGAATCCTGATCCATTCGTAGAGGCCCCATGGAGTCACAAATGCAGTCAAAGGCTGGCTGCTCTCATCCATAAAACCTTGATGGTAGGCCTTTCCTTGATCCAATAACGAAAACCATGAATTGCCACCAAGGCTGTCAAGGATGTCTTGCACTCTAGGGATCGGTTGTCTGTCAGGGTGGGTCTTTCTGTTTAGTTCACGGTAATCTATGCAGAGTCGAAGGCTTCCATCCTTCTTTCTTACACAGACCACTGGTGAGGCATAAGATGAGTTGGATTTTTTCACCCATCCCTGTGCAATGAGGTTGTGCAAATAATCCTTCATCTCTTTATATAGTGGTTTTGGAACAGAAAGGTAAGTGCGTGCTACAGGGTCCATATCTTTCAGCGATATACTCAGCTTCAGCTTCTCAATACATCCGATGTCATCATCTGATTTGGAAAAGGACGAGCATTCATTGCGAAGCATGTCCTGCACCACTACTCTTTCAGAATCACTCAAATGGCTCAAATCGATTGGAGGATCCCAGAGAGTGTCAGCAGTTTGCTTACCTACTGCACTAGTTTGGCTGACTGACACTGGAGGGCAATGATCTGGTTTCTCCAAAACAGTAGCAGGATACACAGCCTGGATCTGTTGAAGACTTCCCACGACAGTTCTTCCAGACAGTTCAATGTCGTGATCAGTAGGATTTTGAACATCGATAACAATGTAAGGCAAGGCACCACTTTTGAGCTTTACCAAAGTTTCACAGAACTCGAGGCCCTCCGCCCACTGAGGATTTACGTCAGGCTCAAACAAAAGTGTGGTATCTCTTTTCGGTGGTTGAATCTGCACTTTACAGTTAATCTGAACAGAAGTGTGTTTTGGAACGGTGACTCTCTCTCTTGTAGTTTTCACAACATAGTCACATGACTGTTCAGTTGTCACTAGGTCAATGAAGGCTGTGACATTCTCTTCCTCAAGACTGGGAAAAGCTGCTCTTAGTGCCCCATGCAACTGCCTTGTTCTTGCAGCATCAAGTTGTTCTTCAGTGTTCGTTTTCACTATTTGCTCAATGACATTAAAGCCTAGGATAGGCTGTGAAAGGCTCCCGCCCTTCATCACAAGCATGGGCACAACAAGTTCTTTGGGGTCAGCTCCCTCTGCAGCCAAACCAAAACTGACCTCAATGAAACCCTTATATGGCATGTTTTGTCCATTGGCAGCTGCTATTTTCAAGTCATCAGGTGCATCAAGTAACTCAGAGACATGTCTTAACTTTTCATGTGGCAAATGTCTCTTTTTCCACTTCTCATCAACAATGCAGACTTGGGAGCCTGTATCCCACAGTGCTAGTGTTTTACAACCTTGTATGTAGCACTCAACAATGCATTTTTTTCCTACCAAGGCGACTAGACGGGACTGTCTGTCTTCTTTTTTAGTGTGGCTGGATTTTGAGCTTGAATGGGAGCGTTGATTTACTTGTGAACTGGAGTGCTTGTTTACTTGAGGGTGAGAGTGCTGGTTGCATAGTTTTTTGTGTCTTGACCAATGTTCAGCTTGACAGATTTTAGAGCAATAAGTGACTTTTTTACATGATGCACATTGTCGCAGTCTTTGAGTTCTGCCAGAGACACCACAATTGCAGCAACATTGTTGGGACACTTCACTTTTCCTGGTTACTCCCTGTCCCGTGGGGGTAACCCTGTTCCATTTAAAAGACCATCTCTGTCTTGTCTGGTAGGTCCTACCTTACAACCTGCGAGGTAATGTTCATCACTACCACATCTGTAGCAGTGAGTGCAATATTCACATCCATCCTGCTGACAGCCAAAACATTTTCTCCGTTGTGCACGGTTTGGGGCAGGATACTGGCGCTGTGGAGCAAATCGTTGCTGGTATTGGGCTGTGTCTCCTCTTCGTCCTGGTCCTGGTGGAGGCCAGAAGCTCTGCTGGGGATACTGGAAGTAAGGAGCGGGGGTGTTCTCTCGAGCTGTAGGAGAGGACAGATACTGAGTTTGTGCTGAATGGGACTGCTGAATGGATTCTCTGATTTGGGCAACTTCAGCACCAAGATTTTTCAATGCTGCCATGTCAGAACGTATCTCTTTCAGTTCATTTAGTACATCAGGCCGTGTTTTGTGGGTGTGTTCTGGCTTTTCGTTTTTTTCTTTTTTATCTGGAAGCGTCTCATCAGGCTGGACTAAATGCACAGTGACTGGTCGCTGTTGGGAAAGTAATTTCTTTTTATTTTGTCTCTCTGCTTCATTTGCACAGGCAACATTGAGTTTTTCAAGGAGCAGCTCATCACTTGATGATGTTTGTTGCAGGTAAGGTTGGAGGTCACTTCTGATGCTATCATTCTGCAAGCCTGTCAGAACAGTATGAAGAAACATGCTCTGCACAAGGACGGGATCATATCTTAGGCCAGATTCTGCTTCCTGTGAAGCAAACAGTATTTTTTGTCTCAAATCTAGGGCACGTATCAGGAATGCTTGTGGGGTTTCTTTGCTGCTTTGGACCTCTGAGGTAAGTTGTTTGTACAGTTCAGTTGCACCTTTTTCTTGATAATGGGACCGGAGAATCCTCCTCAAGGTGGGTAGGGTAAGATTATTTTTGCCCTCTAGATAGCTGCGTAATTGTAGACCTGGTGATATTGCTCTAATCACTGCATCAACTATCTCAATTTCAGGGAATCCCTTACTGATGCCTTGCTCAATCTGATGGGCTAAGCTTGTGAAAGAAAGTTTGTCTTTCTGCCCTGGCTCACCAATCTGACCTGATATTTTAAAGTCTCTGTTCCACTGTACAGAGAGACGGGGCAGGGGGTTCTGTTGAACAGGGACATAGTTAAGTTCACTACTGTTAACTCCCTCATCCACTCGTTTTTTGGCTTCACCACTTTGTTTTGGTCTCTCTTGTTGTGTTAACAGCAATGCTTGTTGTAATCTTTCTATCTCTTTCACTAACAGCTCTTCTTCTGATGGTCCAACAACCTGTTCTTGCACAACTTCAATGTGCCCTGCATCTGAGGCTGCCTGTCCTGGTGCAATATTTTGAGCAGGATGTTGCAACTCAACAACTTTATCTTTCAGACTTAGTAACTCAGACAAGCCCTGATCCTCAAGGTCATTTAATTCTTCCCTTTCTAAATGCCTAATGATATGCGAGATTAGAAAAGAACAACTTTTGCCCGATACCTTCTCAAATCTTGAACCAGCAATTGCTAAAAAATCACAAACTTCAACTAAAGCGTCTCTTGTCAATGTGTACAGTGCACCACCAACTTTTAGTTTCAAGTCCTCTAACTCTGAAGGATCCATCTCGTTCTCTGGCCCGTGGACGATATTGGTGCGACGCAGAACCCTCTCCTCGCAGAACAGGCAACACAGCTCTCCTGGCACCTGTGGCTGACCTCAGATGACATGCACGTCCCTCTCTGCGCAGACGAACCACCGCACGCTACCGTCCACCCTGGCTGAAGATATGGGAGGGCTTGAATGATGACCCGAGGACGTCTATGTAGGATAGCTGGCCCTCGTCTCACTCAATCCCAGCGGTGCCTCCAAAATGTTACAACCCTGAAATGAGGGGAATCAATAAATACACTCTGACACAGATGCTTCCTTTTGCGGTTGCTCAGCCGAGTGTGTTTACTTGTAAACAAAGGTATTAACAAAGTTACAAAAATTTCATAAAAACAAAGTATTACAATTTACAAAAATTAACAATTACATTTCAATTCAATCTTTCTCTGTCCTATTTCTTATGTCATCTTTTCACCATTTCCCGTGTAATTGCTCTTTAAACAAACCTATAAATGCAACAGAACACATACAAACAATAGCATTTAGTCTCTTGCTAACCTACACAGCAAAATATCATGTGTCACAGGTATGCGCAACATGGCGCGACTCTCTCCTGAGTAAGTTAAGCTAGCTGCCGAGGCCGTAACATTTAACCACTTTAAAACTCCAAGAAAATGCTCCTAAAACACTCACAACTCACTTAATGTTTTCGCGAAACATACACAAAACAACATCTACAGTTAATGGGCATAAGCACTCCGAACATACCTGAAATGAGGGGAATCAATAAATACACTCTGACACAGATGCTTCCTTTTGCGGTTGCTCAGCCGAGTGTGAAGCATCCTTGCCACGAACTCCCCCTCACGGTCACTGCAGGCATAACTAATCGATCATGGATAAGTTTTAAAAAGGCCCAACAGGTTGATGACAGATAAACTAATCTGACAGGTATATTTATAACCATTTTTAATCTCGTTCACTTTTAAGTTAAGCATTTTAACCTAACATATTTAATCTTGTTGACATGAATTTTTTAAATCTCCCATTAGGAGAGGACGACATCTCCCCATCAACTAATTTCCTTTTCTCAGTTTTTTTCTAAAATTATGAGTTTATCATTTTTTTTTAAATTGATTTTAATAGCTGTTTTTACTGTCCATGAACTAATTTTTATTATCAGCTTTTTAATAAAATCAACCTACCACATGTACTCTGTCCACCTCTGGATGTATCAGAATCAGAACTGACCCGCATTTATTTTGCGTGCGTCAAGCAGGAACGTCAATCAGCTCCTCCTCCCACCTTTATTGACAAACTTGTCAGAGTCTCATGGTTGCCTTGGCAACCGCTCAGCGTATCGGTACGGCAGCGCGGCGCTCTGAAGTTCATACGGTGGACCAATAATACTAAAATATGTTAACGGAGATTCTGACACAAAGTAACGATATACCGGTTAGCAACGTCACTATGTCTTTGTAACCAGTTAGCAGACCAGTTAGCAGACAACGGGCTAAAGCTTACTGTTCCACGGTAGCACACACGGCAGACAGAAAACTTACTATAAATGACAACATCACTGCAGCAGCTAAACACCAGTCTGTTAACATACACACTAACATACAGACACACTGAAAGTGTCCGATAGCCAAATAACAGTGTGTTTAACACGGCATTAGCATGCTAACTCCACGCAAAAAAAAAAAAAAGTTCTGTCGAAAACAAATGACAAGCTTTACGCGGGCCGGTCAGAGTCAGCCAAAGGGCCGTATACGGCCCGCGGGCCGTGTCATGCCCAGGTCTGCCTCAACCCATAGGACCCAAAGGCCCCCACTAACAACATTCTGTTGCCAGACACCACAGGACACCTTCGGAAGGATGTTAGATTTTTCTTTCTCAGTAACCTAATAATGGTTATTAAACTTATTACAAGGAGCTGAGCCTCCAAATCTACACATTCTGTGGATTTCCACAACTGTTAATCATTGTCTTAAAATGTGCGTTACATTGCACATAAGTCATCTTATGACCCGTGACTCCTTGGACCAATCAAATCAGAGAAAATATGTGACCCTGACCAAACCCTTAACTTTGAACCTTTTAACTTTTAGAATTACTTTTATTGTGATGCAAATAGACAACTACGACTTTACTGAATGTGTGTTAACTTTTCCTGTGTGAAGCTTTACAGTGTTGTAGCATTGTTGCCACAAAAACTGCATTTATATTTCCACTAGAAGTTCGGTCAGCTAATGATTAGGTAAAACGTGAATCCATTTTTCAGTGGTGATGGGTAATGAATAAGATAACACTGAAGTTTTGCTTGCCCATCCAGCAAACCTATGAGAGCATGGCTTCAGCAGATTCACATTTTGACAACTTTGGACATATCGGCCCCTTGGATCATTGTAGATTTCATCGTCCAAGTGAACTGCACAACCATCCAAAGCAGAAACGGCACGCTTCATTAAGCTCTGGAATGTTTGCGGCGCGTTGTGTAACCCAAACTGCATAACCGGAACAGAAAGACGAATAAATGCACAACTGCCGTGTGCACCACTGTAGATCAGCAGATCCTAATGCATGTGCTTTTTCAAGGTCACCCTCGCTGATTTAGCTGAACCAAGCCAATCATATGTACTTTATGAAATTTAGAATTTTGCTTATTTTTCTTAGCATGACAAGCTGGAGAACAGCTTAAACTGGTTGAGCCATGTGTCCAGTCTACAAACATAAAACAGGAAGCACAAACCCCAAATGAAACCTCTCTGCCTCTACTGTAACCTCTACGTATCCACACAGCCCCATTAAAAAAGTCAGACTCACTACTAGAGACGTGACATTCACGAACGAACTGAATCTACTGACTGGCTCATTAACACGAACGATGAGAAATGATAAGATCCTCCTTTGCTTCTCCGATGAGTGAGACGGCGAACAGGCGCAAGGCGGGGAGCCGGCATAGTACACGAGTACGGTGCTTATTTAAGATAAAATAAGATAATGCTTTAATTTATCCCACCGTGGGGGCAATGGCTGAGCCGAGGTATGCACAGAAGAAAAACTGCACATGCCAGCCTTGTCTTTGCTGACATTGCACATGTTTACATATAACATGATAATCTTTTGTGTTTGATAAGATACAGTGCATCAAAATGACAAAATGAGCCGAAGAAATCACCAGAGATAAAGCAAAGTGTAATACTTGCCAGAATCAACATGTCCTATCATTCCTTCCAGTGATTATTTCCTGGATAAAACGAGTCACACCCAGGCTGGCTTTTTAAAAATCAAATAAATAAATAAATAAAAATGAGCCAGTCTTTTGAATGACTCGTTTTAAAAAAGAAACAGCTCCACAACATATGGTTCCCTTCAAAGAGCCAACAATCCCATCCCTACCCACTGCTAATACTATGTTGTGGTAATAAAGGATTCCTTAACATTAAACAAGCAACTCAGTTCTTCATGCTACATGCTAAAATGTCTTAACAGCTAACCTGGCTTCTGGTGAATCTATAAGTGGAAGTTACATTTGTTTACTTTTTTTGCATGTCAGGTTTGTGTATTTATTTAATGTGTTAATTGGTGACCTTTGAGAGTGCTGGTGACATGTAGTTGCTACCTATTTCACCCTGGACCTTAGGGTGGTTTAATTCTTATCATCAAATTCTTGGCATGAATGGCGTATATCAGAGAAAGATAAGTAAAAATAATTGTCAGTTTGATTTTAGAAAACTGGTTTTGATCTCTTGGTGCTGCACGATATGTTGTTATTTGCTTTGTCACATGTTACATGCCTACTCAGAAATGAAAGCAAATCCAAAATGCTCCAGTCATATCTCAGCACATTATCAGCCATATGCTACTGCCAACTAATGACTGTGAAAGCTATCTCACAGTTGCAGTTAATCTGGGCTCTTGTCTTGTCTTAAATCATAATTTAATTCAACTCCTCAACCCATTGATGAAATGAGGCTGTAATGCCCAGTTCGGCATGTTAAGGGCAAATTGTTGCAAACCATTGCAGTTCAATGGATTTTTATATTTTATTATTGCCCAAAAGGTCCTTAGCTGAGATCAAATCTTTCAGCAGTCACTTTACAGATATACTATCTGTTGCGTTTCTGCTCGTGATGAAGTTTGGGTGGTTTGTTGAGGGCCAGTTTACAGTGCGTGTAGGAATTATAAATAACTTTAGGTTTACGTTTCTTTTCGATAGTAGCTGGAGCTAGCCTGAAAGCCGGCACAAGTTCCCCCCGCCCACACAATTTTAGATGAATTGCGTGTGGTTATTCCGTGCTAAGCTGGAGCTGAATTTTTTTTTTTTTTTTTTTTATAATATCTTTGCGATAATCAAACGTTGTTTTCCTAAAAATTGTTCTGTCATTTGTTTTATAGAAAGGTACTGTTAGCTTGATCACAACATCCTCCTGATGTCCCCAGAACTAAACACCACTGTCATAATAACACAATGATGGTCTTATATTTAATGCTGGCAGGATTTATGGTGAGGATGAGTTTTGTTTTCTGCCTGAAGAGTAAATGCTATATGACATTAAGATACTGATTGCAACTGATCGTACCAAAACATGATTCTGCAGATTATTCATGACTATTAAGTACTTTTAGTCAGCAGTGAATAAACAGGCATGGACTAGAACGATTATTTAAAAAATATTTTTATTAAAAATATTCTTTTTGTTTTTACAGAATAAAGCACAAAATTTCATGAAATCATCCAGTAAAAAAGCGACAGTATAAGTATATATAGCAAAATAAACAATTACTCTGGAAGAATATTTACAGCATGTCCTCTCTTACAATTTCTCCCTCTCTTAAATGTAGAATAAATGTAGAATTAAACATAATCTGTAAGCATGACCTCGGTTAAATGGTTGTCTCTGTTTCTTTCCCCGTCTTCACTACCCTACTCAACGACTTCAGGTGAAAGGCCCTCAGAACTTGTGTTGTCATGTGTAACATCTGATGGCCCATTTCCCTCATTTCCCTCTTCCATTCTTTCAATCTGTATCCTCAGTTGCTCTTTCTCATTTAGTATCATTTCATCCTCGATGGCTTTCTGCTGCTTCTCCTCCCCCTTCCTCTCTTTCTCAGCCTTCTCCATTTTCTCCTGCTTCTTCAGTTTCCAGAAGAAGCGCAGGTTTTTCTCGGGGTAGGTGACTTTGGCCAGCGGCAGCTTGAAGATCCTCTTGGTCCCCGTGGTTAGGAGGAGGAAAGTGAGGGCAGAGAGACAGAAAGGCCACGTGCAGGCTGGCAGACCAAACTGTAGATAAAAAATACATTGAGGGGAGTAATTTGTGTTAGTAGGTGTTCAATTACAGGCTGACATTTACACATATGAGAGAAAATCTGTACTTACCCTGGACATAATGTTGGCAATGGCTGAGCCGAGGTATGCACAGAAAAAAGCTGCAAACGAGGTCAAATATTATAGATTACAAATGACAGCTTTGTCTTTGCTGAGATTGCGCATGATTACACGTAACACGATCATCATGATACCGATTCTTTTTTTTTTAACTCACCACATGTGAGGGCAAGCAGGTGCACCTGCCAAGTGAGAGCGTAAAACATTCCTCCGATGGCAATGCACGCCAACACACAGTTGTATCCCCAGAGGCCGAAGTAAATGTCTCCAAAAGGAGCTGCTAGAGCCAGGCCTGCAAAGCAACACAAGTTTGGGTCAGTTGGAAACTAATGATGGCAACACGAATTCATTCTCTAAGTAAAAATAATATGTGCTCTTTATCAAGTAGAGACAGAATGACCTCTACATCAGCCGTTCATTATTTCATAACCTGCTGAGGCACTCTACTCACCTGAAACCATACCCGCTGCAGATCCCAGGACAGCATGAATACAGGTGATGGGTGAGGAGATGAAGAGGGAGATGATGAAGATTCCGCCGGTCCAAGGGTTGTCACAGCCGTAGACCTGACCTATTCCCACAGGTATCGACATGAACAGCTGAAAGTTTGCAGAGAGAAAGATTAAGGATGGCCTCTTCTTTGGGGGGGGTTTAATATTTTTCCCTGTCCTATAGTGTGTTGAAGAGCTTTCCTGTGCACATATAAAGTCTGCAAAGACCATGCTGAAGGGAATTACTACTCTCTAGGGGAAGCACTGCACCTGAACAGCCTGAAATGCTTGTTTGCCTTTTTACTGAATTTTGTGGCGCTGCATAACATATTTGCATATTGACTACCAACCAACTAGTTTCGAGCAAAACAGGCTAAAAGTTCTGAACCAACCAATCAGAGCAGACTTGACTTGAAAGGTGTCGGGGCCTTAAAGAGACAGGAGCTTAAACCGAGCATTTCAGATAGAAGGTTAAAAGAGAACAGTGCACAGTATGACAGAAATAATGTGATCTTTGAACTTTAATCCATAAAAATCTATTGTAATATAGTCCCAAAATAAGATGAACACGTAAATTAGAATTGTATGAAGTTATTCTCCGTTCTCCCATTACAGCTGAGTCAGAGAAGATTTTCTGACGTTGCACAACATCAATCTGGCACAACATCAGACCAAAGTTGAAAATACCTGATCTTGTACCGCTCTGAATCATCTAGACAGATTAGAAAGATTGCGGCCCTACCCTGGCGACATCGATTTCTGACCAGGTGATGTTGGGGAACTCAGTGCGTGGCTGAATGAGAACTTGGGGGAAGTGGTGGTTGAAGTGGCCGGTGGCGACCATGTGGAGACACACCAGGATGTTGAAGGGCAGGGTGAACACTGGCAAATCCCAGCGACTGTTAATCGATCCCAGGGCACTGGATACAATCGGGCTGAAATGCAACGATACAGGGTCATCTGTGTTAGATTTGGCACATTTAAGAACTTAAACTCAGTCATGCAGGTTGTTTTTTTTAATATCAATGCATTGTATTATTTCACAATTTCTCAGAATATTGGCTTACCACATCATGGACATAAAGATGTTTGGTAGCAGAAGCCACCAGTACCAGTCTCCTGCATTGGAGAACACGGCCATCAGCAGACCCACCAGGATGCCGTTGTAACCATAAAGCCCTGCAGCTATGGCACCCCTGAAAGAGAGATATTCAACGCTTTACCTGATGCCAGTCATTCAGCGGATTTATTGCGAATTATAACATGATTTAAAGATATTTAATAGTCATTATTTACAGCATCCTCAAACGCACCTGTTCTGTTTCAGAATGAGAGCGGAAATAGTTGCAAAGAGCGTGCCCACGAAGCCGTTGAGGGCCCACCAGTAGTTCTGCAGGATGAGGCCGGCAAAAATGATGAGGCCACTCAGAGGGTTGTTGACAAACATCACCTGTGCCGCTCCGCGCAAAACCCAGTCCAGAAGCTGCAGCAAGAAGAACTGGTCTGCAAGATGAGAGTTATTTGAGTTACGTGAGCAATGCGTGCTTAAAAGACTTTAAAGAATGTGGCATCCAGTCAGGAGAAATCATCATCTGCGTGTATAATACATGTGACAGACTGCGATCATGCAAGATGAGAGAAACTGTGTCTTGCAGAAGATCAAAGGTTCATGGACAGTTCTAATGAAACCTAGCCCCATAGGCTGACAGGAAAAACGCTGCCTGGGTACATTTTAACACAAGTTCCTGTCATGACTTCTGAAAACAGGTCACACATTTCTCCTCTTCTCCTCTCTCCAAATAGTGGTAACAACATTGAATCAGTACTGACGTCAGTGTTCTGTTCATCAGGAAAGTACAGTGAGTAACTTTGTTATGTCACGCTGAATGTCCCTCAATGTTTTAATTATGTTAAGTCCAGTGTGCCGCTGCCAACTCTGTGTAGATAAGGAAAGTATTTTAAATTTTTACTTTTGCAGTGCAAGCTGTTGATGTACTCACTTTCCATCCATTTGGCAAACACCTCCATGTCTCCAGAGAAGTACGACACCCCCTTGAGGAAGCGGGCTCTGGCCCTCTGCAGGTTTGTTGGTCCAGCAGGCTGCACTTGGTCCTCCTTCACATTCTCCTGGGAGCGCCCATGCTCAGACGGCAGGTCGGGATGCGCCATCAATGGTTGAAGCTCCTGGAGCCGCAATTATTTTCATTTCAGAATTGGATTACATACATCATCTAACTTAAACTGCAATGTGAACACTTACTTACAGTAACGGTAGGTGATCGAGAACTGGAGGGCGAAGTGGAGCAGCTGATATTGTTTGGTATATCCTGAGAGGAGACAAGCAAGGGGTAAGTCATTTCTTCCTTGTTGCTCATCATAGGTGGTAAATATGAACTATTAAATGAGAAAAAACGTTAAGCATCCATTCTAAAATGACTTCAATCACATAATCATATCACTGTGCCTTCATTCCATCAACCTGCATGAAAAACAAAATGTAAAATATGATCTCACTAGTATTGTTTGGATTTAAAAGAGATGATTTTTACAGTGCAGTATAAACCAAGACCAAAATGCAACTCTTCTTTAGGATTCATCATTTATGCAAAAGTTTTTATGTTTTTTTTCACAGGTGAATATCAATACTTTCAGCTAAAGCTAACATTATGCCATCTTCAAATATTAGCTCATTCGATGAAACAAGCAGACATAATCCATACTCTAATCTTGCTTAACTGTCCTGGTTGACTTCAGGAACTTTGACCAAGTGCTCCTACCTTCGTGCAGTGTGATCCAGGCATGTGTCCGAGAATAGATACAGTCTGCATGTGCTGCAAGCTTCTCTCCAGCTGAATTACGCAAACCTCCACCGGAGGCTTTTATAGCAATGGAGGGCCGTGGAAACTCCTCCTCTCCTCCTTTCACCCAAATCTGCATTTCCTCTGCACATCTTCTACAAGAATCACTGGCACTCGGCAGTGATAATCTTTGCCACTCCCCCGGTCTACCTAGACACACTCGGGCACACACTGAGAATCACGGAGGAGGTGAAGATGAGGGCATGCGAAGTCTCGTCAGCTGCAGGCGTTGTGAAATGTGACATGCTGCAGGGCCAAAAGCAAACTCACTCAGTTAAGTGCAGGGTTCGACCTGCACCTGATTCACCAGTGCTGTGAGAGGTGAGAAAAGGAAGACATCGCTCCCCAGGGAGTTTCAGCACCAATAGCACTTTTATTCATGTGCAGCTTGGGGTCATGTGAGTTTGGGGTGAGTAACCCCCCACAGATAGAGCTAAATAAAAACCTGGAAGTCTACCAGTCACTTAGCACTGATGACATCTCTTGGATGAGGGGTGAAACCAAAGAACAAAACCAAAATGAAGTCCAGTTGCTGCTCATGTGGTCAGGATTACAAAGTGTTACAAGAAGTTCTCTATCTACATTGACTTAACAACTGTAGACGGTCACAGACGTGTCAAAAGATAAAGCTGAGTGGTTGTGAGATGAGTCATTTTATTGTTGTTGTGTTTTTCTGCAGGGCGGCACAGTGGTGCGATGGTTAGCACTGATGCCTCACAGCGAGAAAGTTCTGGATTCAAATCTATCAGCCGACTGGGGCCTTTCTGTGCGGCGCCTCCCTGTGTCTGCATGGTTTCTCTCCAGGTACTCTGGCTTCCTCCCGCCGTCGAATGCTTGTTAGGTTAATTGATGACTCTAAATTAGCCATAGGAGTGAGTATGAGTCTGTCTCTCTGTGTCAGCCCTGCGATAGATTGGCGACTGGTGACAGAAAGTTAATGAATGAATGTTTTTATGTACCAGTGAGACCCCAGAGCAGTTATTCACATGAGTTGTTGAAATGAGGACAACTCAGGGACAAGACACCCAGCTACAGTTCACATAGCATTTTTGTTGGAGATAGTCCATAACAACTTATTGTATTTTTTATAATCTTATCAAATGGCTTCTCATGAAAAATGCACTGGAGTAAAAGGCACACACAGAGGATTAGATGTACTGTCCTTGTGTTAATGTACTAGAAAAAAATATTGTTTACTCCGTGGCTAAATCGTCATCATATCATATCATATCATAGACATACTTAAAGAGGGATAATGCGAGCGAAGATTAGTGTGTTTTTTCCTCTAGCATTTATTTGGTCATTAAACGCAATTACAGCGCAATTACAGCGCTGATTGGCTGCATTGATTGCCGCCGCCGACATCTAGTCATCGTTGAAGAGGAAAGAAGAAGAGGAGTAGCCTAGAAAGCCAGGGCAAGGCCCAGAAATTTCAGCTTTCGGTTGTTGTGCTGAAGAGGAATGAGGAAAAAAAAACAAAAAAAAAACAGGTCTGGTAAAATATTTGAGTCCAAACAGACTGAAACACATGACCATCCAGGAACAATTGTTAGAGAGTTGTTCCTGGCGAGCAGTTCATTATTGTTCACCACACTTGAAAGTAATGCCAAAAATTAAAATAATTAAAAATACAGAATATACTGGTTCTGTTGCTTCATGTAAATGTACCTCATTATTACTGCTTTTTAAACACTGAGCTGTTTATGTTTCTTTTGTTTTTTTTCCTGCAAGTCTGTGAATAAAGTGTCTTAGCAGAGATATCACAGCTGAATCTTTATGTCAAGTTTTCATATAACGTCTCAGGTGAGATCTCAGGCCCTCACATCATGTTCTCCATCAGTTGATTTAACCTGCCCGTCCAGTTAGATGTCAGATATGAGCTTCCCTGATACGCTGTCACTGGATGGACCAACATTGCGTGACTTGTCAAGTGACTGTGATGAAGTGTTTTGAAGAGGCCTGCACCTTGACAAGGAGGTTATGCAAACATAATGAAGCCGGGTATCAAAAGCTTATATAATAGTGTGATTTTCAAACAAAAATTGCTGCTATTACAAATTAATCTCTGCAAAAGAATTAAAAAAGTGCAAAGAGATGCACTTGTGCAGTCATGTGCAGCCAAACTCTTGACAGGGCTTGGATGCACCAGTGGGAGCAGAGTTGGGTGATGCTGACATCTAGTGGAGAGAGCGTGAATGACACATCAGCCGTGTGTATGAACGTACCTCCTCCCTCCATGGTGGCCATTTGACCTGGATGCCTCACACTGAATCAAACCAACACATTCCTCTGGGTCCATTCAGCTGTAGAACTCATCTTCATTAACTTTATTACTTTTTTCTTTTTTGTAGACACGCAAACTGTTGTAAAATAAAAACCTGTCATTATAAACTTCCCTCAGAATCAGATACTTATTATCTGACCCCACCAAAAAAAAAAAAAAAAAAAGGTTTAGAAAAGGCAGCAGTTTTTGCAGTCCAGCCACCCTGCTGCAGAGTATGCCCCTATGCATGTGTTTGTTTCTGTGTGTGGTGAGGTGGTGAGGGGGCTCCAGCTCCTGCCAGAGTCTGTGGAACCTGATACTAGATGACTCCCCATCACAAGAATGTGAGTTTCCTTCTCTCGGAGCGTCTGGCCCGACGCCCGGTCACATCTGTGTGTGTTTGCGTGTGTGCATATGAGAGTGTTACTTGTTACTATTTGCCCCTTTTTCATGAGTGGCCTCTTTCAGCACAGTGAGACATTCTTTGTGTGACGGTTGTCCGATTTGTTTTCTTAGTCTTTCGCTAACGAGCTGTCACCGTCATTTCCAGCGTTCTGCCCAGGAAAAGGAAGGCGTTTCCAGGATTCCAGGTCTAAAGCCGAGGGTCAGGAACAAACAAATGCTTTTTAGTGTGCCGTTTTCAGGTATCAAGGAGCCGTTACTTAAAACAGTAATCCAGGCGAATAATTATGTGGTCAGAGGTGTTACAGTTTGCTGGACAGTGGCGTAACACGCGAATGTATGAGATATCAAAATAAAGCTTCTGCCGACCTCTCGCCTTCCTGCACCGATGCAGTGCCTCCGTGCAACTCTGCCGGTTGTGGTTACAGGTGCAAGAGGGCAGTCTTCTGACCACACCCAACCACTGCCAGCTGTGACTAAATCAGAGAAGAAGCAAACCTGAAACTTTAGACCAGAGAGGGCAGTGAAACGCTGCTTTTTAGGCTGTTAAGTTACTCTTTAACTTCATGACCTAGGAGTGTCTGAAAAGGAAACCCACACAGATGCTGAATAACACCGCAATACTGCAGGGACGTCGATAACTACTGGTTATGTTTCCTCATTATTAAACGGAGCGTAAACGGCTTGTAGTCAAGAAAAGGCCTCAAGATACAATTTCTATTTGTAAGGAAGTATACATTTCTAATAACCAATCCTATATACTTACGCAGTCGCGCTAAATAACTAAGATTCTTTTTGAAATCAGCTCCACTAATTGTTCAGTAAATATGGATTTGATAAAGCAAACAAGAGATCCGAAACTGAATGTAAAAAGGTTAGCTCCAGGTAGATCGCTAATGTTTTCACAGATATGTAGATTTTACAGACATTTTACCAACCTGACAAACCATTTTTTGTGTGTGTTTGTGTGGAGTATTACTCATGTTGTGGGGACCTGCTTCCCTTATGTGAAGAAAATCAATTAAAATGCAATTTAAGGTTGAAGACTCGGTGTGAAGTTAGTGTAACTAACTAGCGTCCCTGGTTTAGTCCTGAAGTCTTGAAACACCTGTGTGTGTGTGTCTGTGGGTGTCTGTGTGTGTGCGCGCGCATTCTCTGCATTTTTGCACTTTGTTAAATATCCTTAAATGTACAAAAACGGGCAGATATCTTGGATCCCTCCCTTCCTCTGGAGCTTCAAAAAGAATTGGTTACATGACAGATTTTATTACTGCAGTAATAAAAATCTGTCATGCAGCCAATTTTTTTTAAAGCACTGACCTCCTGAGTAGAGTGTAGTTGTCTAGTGCACTTTGTTACTCTTTTTTTTTTTTTCTGTTGTTTTTGTAATTCATCAGTCATGTTTTATAGTGTCCCTTTTATTAAGGGTGAGAAGGTACAAAGTGCAGTATAGTTTAGTAGGTGACACCTACCAGGCCGACATCAATTAGCATAGTAGCCAGTAATTTCACCACTCCGCTCTGCTTTGTGGCGCAGCACGGACACATGAGGCAGCTCTTATCAGTTTTTTCGGTTCAAGTTTTAGTGCATTCATCAGGTTTTATAAGTCATGGCAGCTCTTTCCTTCCCTCCAGTCCTCAGCCGCTGATGGCCAGCGTTTTCCAGGAGAGTGTGTGTTTGTGAAATCTTCTGGCTTCCCAAAGTGCAAAATTTGGCCAAGAAAACCACATGCAGGGAACAGGGGTTGAGGGAGCTGAAGTAACTATATTAGATTCCTCACCAGTCTTGACTTGAAGTCATTCAGTCATTTTTATGATTCAGTTCTGTTTTAAATAATCTCAGTCATTAATTCTCCAAAAGATTTATCATTGCCAGTGTCCTTGTATATATCTTCATTTCCAGAGCTTGTTGGATATTTTTGTGCTGGACTAAACCTGTGACTGACTTTAGACATTGTTAAAATGAGGCTACACTCCCATGATGTGAGTCACAACATTACCCACCAACATGCTCTTATTCAGGAATCTGGTGTCATTACATACTAACATATAGACTTTTTAGGGAAGGACATCAGACAAGAATAGCTTCTGTTAAAAAAAAATAGTTTGAAAGATCACCTGGGGGTCAAATTAGGTGATGGAGGGAAGATTTCTAAAATAAAATTGTTGCTGTTTTAATAATAAATCCCTTTCAGTGGTGTCAGCTAACCACCTCTCCACAGAAACACAAAGACTTCTCAAACTCCTGACTCTACCGACTGCAGTTGAGACACGCGGAGTGATTTCTAATTGATGGGAGCGTGAGATCACAACGTGATCGTGCTAAAATAAAAACAAGCGACCAGAGAAAGGATTAAAAGGAGAAACAGCTAAAAGCAGGAAACGTGATGAAAAGTACTCGGAGTATGGTTTCACTCGAGCCATGGATGGTGGGGATCCACAACCACACTGTGTGATTTGTGGCGGTGAGCTGACTAAGAAAAGCCTTGAGCCTTCCAAAATGTTGAGGAAGGCAACACAAATCACCACCAACAAAGTATTTGGAGTTTTTCTTTTTCTTTTTTCTTTTTTTAATGAAATGGGCTAAAATCAATTGTGCAAAAAGATATTATGGAGGAAGAGATGGCTCTTCATTCCTTGATGATTATTGCATTGCAAAGACTCAGTAATGCACAGAGCTTGGGTTAGACTTATTTCCATGCATGCACTAGTTATTGCAAGATATTTGCAAAATATGGTTTGTCAAAATGTTTTAAAGATGGATCCTGACAGCTCCACCCAACATTTGAATGCGTTAGTGGTCGGCCCTAAACTAATTCAAGATATTTACACTTCTGCACTTTCTCTAGTTCATTCTTCTTCATCCTTTACCAGCTTTACTGTTACTTTAAAAGTGTTAACACTGCAAATCTTAAACAATTAAGAACCACTGGCATAAATATCCAGGATGCTCTGAAGCTGCAGTGATAAGAAGGCCTGTGTAATCTATTGCACAGTACATTGTTTAACCCACAGACCTGCTGTGAATCACCCAGCGCCCACAGACAGAGCCTCTTCGTCTGGCACGCTGATTAAACATTTGGCAATCAAATTACAGTATGTTAAAATAAAAAAGAAATTACTGTCTGCAGATCTGCATTTGCAGCCCCTTTTCTTTCAACCTAACTGAACGCCGCAGCTTCCACATTCTTAAAACTTCTTCGCCTTCCTGTCTGAAAGAAGTGCTAGATTCTGTTTCAGTTCTTTAACTTTCAATAAACTCCACTTCCCAGAAACCCAAACATGATACAAGGCATTTATACGTGTACACGTGTGACAGCCGGAGAGGGGGAGAGCAGCAGGTATAAGGGAAAACAAAGGCTCGCTTGTTCACAGCAGTACTTTATCCTCATTACACTCCTCATTTGTTTACACTGTTAACTCTCTCACTTCCTCCATCCTTCACTGCCCCCCCCCCCCCCCCCCCCCCCCCTTCTCTGGTGACACATTCATCTAGTATACAGTCTGTAATCAGTGTTTACACTCCTGCCGCCCTTCACTCGTGGCATGAGTTGCAGCTCAGACATGTCAGTGTAAATTTGTCCGCCGTGTTGGCAGTACATGCAGGCTTACAAATATCTCACATTTGAATCAATAAGCTGCGGTGCTGCACAAGTCGAGGAGAAATCCACTCCTGAAAATGCTTGTTTAAGAGGACAGTGAAGGAGTGTGGATGAGAGAAGGGATTAGAGATAATCTGGGGAAAGGTGGGCAGAAAGTATGTTTTATCAGTTGTTGCAAGGCAAGGAAGGCAGATCTGTGAAGCTAAAGCTTGGTTGACAAAGAGACGGGCCTGAAGAATTAAAATCAGACAGACAGAGAAAATGAGAGCAGCAGGAAGAGATCAAGAGAACGACTAAGCGAAAGAAAGGAAGAAAGAGGCAGAGCGAAAGAGGGCAAGAGACAGAAAGTAATTGGTTCTATGATGGCTTCCAGCTGCATGGCACTTGGCCAAACCAACTCTCGGTGTTGTGCACACATGCACGCACACACATGCGCTCGCACACACATTTCAAGTCAGTAGTGCACCATAAACATAAGACCTAAGACAATATATGTTAGCAACTGTGACATGCTTGGTTGCTCAATGTGAAAAATCCATTCTGTGATTGAAATAATGACCTGTTACTTTAAATAATGAGCAGATTTCTTCCTGTTGGGGTGGCTGAGAATGTATAGCATAAATATAAATCTGTGTTTGTTCAAAGTGGCTGCAGGATTCAGGGGCCTAAATGTTTTAGAGACGTTTCTTTGCAGCAGAGCCTTTTAAAGGCATTTCAGCATCTGCCACCAGGGAGCAGAAGACTTGGGACCCCACTGACATGCTGCCATGTAAAGTGAATGAGAATCAGAAATTCAGGAAATCGCTCCTTTGATGATAACAACAGGCTCTCTGTTTAGCATAAATAAAGGCAGAAACTTATGATCTATATGTGAGGCTTGCAAATTGTGCTTTTTTTAATTGCCGAAACTCAGCAGGAGACGTCAGCTCCCACAGACGCAGATTCACTGACAGCTCATTTAGGCTCATATGGGCAGATGTGCATGGGTTTGGCGATGATATATGTTTGCGTGTACGTTGGAGGCATAAAGCAGCATCTGCTTGAGGGATCGTAAATTAGCAAGTTTGCCTGCAAGTGAAGAGTGTCACTCAAAACAAACTGCTCATGCACACATGCACACAACATAACCGCACAGCCATCAGACAAGCTGCCGCATAAACATTAAATTAAATTTATGATAAATAAAGAGAGAACATGCACGTTAACTGTTTTACCACTTGAGAATGTTGTTATTGATACGACGATGAGGTATTTATTTAAACACAAGCCAAGAAAAAAAAATAAAAAATGCTGAAAATCACCCATATTTTATTGTGGTCTACTTTCCAAACAGTTATGACAGTGTTAAGTTAACATCAGGCAGGCAGATAGATGGGCTGCCAACACGAAACTAATATTAAATCACCGCATATTGTACAAGTCAGGAGATCATGGATTTGAGCATCTCCCGTTATGCCTCACAGGAAGAAATTTTCTCTGCTGCAGATTTTCCTTCCAGTGACTTTTACACTAACACGCATGCACGCGGCCGAATTTGCCAGGAATATTCACAACACAGACACGGAGGGGTGAATTTGTCAGCCAGGTCAGCCGCTGATTTTCAGCTCCATTGTCTGTCTATTAAGAGAATCTCCTTAACTGACACGCAGCTTGCACTTGGTTTTACTTTGTTTTAGTCACGGGCCGTGCAGTAACGCAGTAACTACTAAAACAAGGCTTCAGATGGCTAATCCATGCCTTGAGTCAGTAAAGCCTGTCTGCTGTTTGACATTCTCACAGCTTCTTGCTGTTTCTCTCTCCAACCATAGTTGCCTGGAGGCTTTCTCCACTAAGTCAAAACATTGGCAGCTCCAATATTTTAATTCCTTTTTGAAAACTGATTTATTTTTTTTTTCCCCCCCTCTTTTACGGCTCAGGATCATCTGTTTTTTATGTGGCCGTGACCAGGACTTTAATGTTATTAGAGTCCAAGTTAAGACAAAAGCAGCGTTTGGATCTGATAAACTTGATGAGAACTGGCTCTCCAGATTTCCCCCCCTCGCGCTGATGCATGTCCACTGATCTGCTCTCAAGCAGATGGCAGAGGCATTAGGACGGGGATCTTCAGAAACGACAGAAGTAAAATTATTATCGTTGACATTTCAATACAGCCTTTAGTCCGAGCTTCCACGAGAGCTTCCAAATCCGTTCAGGCTAATCTAGACCCCTCTTCATACAGCTTATCCCCCTCAAGCTTCTTCCCCTTTAAGCTCCTCGGATCACTGCTCGTCAAAATCATCTCAAACAATTTACAGTGTGTAGAGCGCACCCACAACATAAAGACACCATCATGTAATGACATTTAAGCCCTCAGACACTGGCTGAAAGTGACTGTATCCATTTCTCATGGTGTTTATACTCTCAGCAGGAGACAGAGCCAAATCCTGGGCTATGGCATGGTAAATTAACATTGCATGAGTTGACTGTGGTCTTCACTTTCACAGCAATATGAGCAGTTATCAGAATCACACTAGAGAGGCTTATTATGCATGGTAGTAAATGACTAATCTTTAATGAGACCCACATTTAACCTTCTAATGGCTCTTTATTAGACTAACGAGCTATGCCCCAGTGTGTGCGAGTGTGTGTGTGGAAAAAAAAAGGAAATACGTGTGTGTGTGAGCAGACTGTATGTGAGTGCAGCAGTGAAACACTAATTAAGCTGTCGGATGGTGCGGCAGATTAGGCAGGCCCCCTGCAGAGTCTTCGGCCCCGGTAGGCAAACAGGCCTCATCCCTCAGCCAGCCAACCCAAATACATCTCAGCCCAGCTCTAACCAGAGCTCAGGAATAACATCAGTGCTCCCTACACCCAAATATCTTTAGCCCAACGAGGCCAGATCAGATGGCCTGCCAGAGCCGGCGGCCCAGACTGCTGGGTGACTCAGATGAAGGCTGGACAGAGATTTTAGCCCCAGCTGTAGAGGAGATTAACGGCCCTTCTCGCAGCAATGTCTAGATTCACACTTGTACTCAGCGAGCACGCACAGATGCACAAGTGCTCGAACATAACCACAGAAACTGGCGTCGGAGATAAAGTTCGCAGCGAAGAAAAGGAGAAGAGGGGACTGAATGTTTAACAGAGAGCAAAGTGTTTGTTTCAGGGTTTGAAAAGCCGCAAGATTATAAACTTCTTGTATGATGTGTGTGCACATGTGTGTATGTGTGCGCTTTAAGATGTAGCTGCTCCACCACAAACGGAAGGAAACTCTAGCTTTGGGTTTGCACAAATAACAGTTGATACTACAGTAAGAGACATGACGGGGCGAAGGTTATAATAACTGGCCCGTACTTGATATAATTTCTTTCGCTTCTTTTTCACTCTCTCTCCCACAGCGGTTTGATCTATCCCTCTCCTCGAGCGTTCCCATCATGGCAGTGTATACAGCAATAACTCCGATGCATCTGCTCTCAGTTTACGTAAATGAATGATGTAAGCCCTGTTCTGTTCCCTCTCCCTCAGTCTCACTAAGCACTGAAATGCATAATGTGTCTGAAGGTCCTGCATTTACGGTGGCTACACATGCTGATCTTGATTAAAATAAATTGCTGAAGCTCATTTTCCCCCTGTACAGATGACAAAAAATAAAATGTGTCTTTGCGTTTTTTTTTACAAGGGTGGCCACTTGCTCTCATGTGTGATTTTTTTGCCACATTTTGCCCAGAGGGATCACAGCACCGCTCCTTAAACAATCGTTTTAAAGAATAACCACAAAGATGCAAAAGATCATTTTAACCTTTCATATTTTTATGCCAGACTGTGACCATTTCATGGCAGGCCTGTGACCGGCTGCTCATCCTGGAAGATGCAGGGCCGCTCTCCCAGGCTCTTAAAATGGCTGCTCTGAGGCTTGGAGGCATGGGGCTCCTTTTATTAATGCTACACCTTTGATTAATCTCAGCAAATCTGTTCCCCATCCAATGGCTGACAGCTCTGCGGCTGAGGCAGGGACCCCAGTACACACACATGCTCACACACACGCACACACACACACACACACACACATATGCACACACACAAACACTGTGAGTGTTGACACAGTCCAGATGTTGGCAGCTCTGTTCCAAATGAAAGCAGGGCAGCCGGCCAACAACCTGAACCACTCTCCCCATCAAATGATATGTTTACAATAATACTGTTCTAAGACTCAGGAGACACACGCACATTGCGCACATGCATGCACGAAGGCAAGCCGCACACATACATGCGCCCAGCGTGCTAGTGCATTCTCGAAGCAAGGGGAAATGAACTAATGGAAAGCCAGCGCACACCACATTGGGTGCAAAAAAGAACCAACTTGCGGTGTGACAGAAAAGAGAGAGAACTCGGTGGGACGGGGAGGCAAACGGAGAGCCAAGAACCGGAGTGACAGGGTGTGACAAACAGACTGATCAGAAGAGAGGAGCGAGTCATTATCATTGCCTTGTTTGGATCTGTATTGTCAGTCAGACAGAAAGAGGCAGGGGATGGAAAAATAATAGTGTAGTTATGTAATGTGCCTTGGAGGGCTGGAGCTGAAACAGACAGAAAAAAAAAAACACCACTGGCTCCACAGAGAGGGTCAGCAGAGGTCAGACTGTACCTACTGTTTTCAATAGCAGCGGTACTCAACTGGTTTCTGTGTTGTAGCAGACAAATGTTGACTGCAGATGTTTGTTTTTTTAACATTTGCTTTTACTGGGCCATTTCACCTGATTCATTATCCTTCTAAGCCTACAGGCTGTAAATAGAATATTTGTCAAACATTTATCACAAAGACTGAAATCATCATCGTAAATTTATGCGTCTTGAGTATTTTTCTCACAAATCATATGCTGTTTGGCAAACCTCAAAGCAGCCAGGGGGGTCCTTAGCCCCAGGCTGAGAGCTGCTCCTCTCTCTTTTTTTTTTTTTTAATCTTCTTCCCTGTCCCACGAACGCTTTCTGTCAACACAGTGAAGCGTCTGCCCAGGTGTTTTATCTAATGACTGCCCGAGAACATTCCTATATGTTGGTAAATAACCAAACACTGTCGCATGCATCTAATGAGCAGAACCTCAGTTCCAGTCCAGCGGCTTTAATCGCACGTTTGTTCTCGGCGTGCAGCTCCTGCCTGTCACGCAAATTCACATGCACCTGACAGCTCAAAGCTTCGCTCCCCTTCATTATGCACACGCTCACATGTCAACTGCACGCGTACCAGTCAAGCGAATGTAGACAAACACGCTCCGAGGTGTGCCCGGATGACATTACAGGCGCAAACATTCGGGCGTTATAAATATCTAAATATTAAATCGTCTCTGCCACTGCGGTGCGGCCTGGACTCCTTCGTGGAGATATCAACAATCAGATAGCGTTTCCACATTACTCGCTCGATGGAGACAAGCCACTGCAGGCACTGAAGAGGAGAATGTATGAGTACGGCAGTGTGATAACGAACGCAATCTATTCATCTGCTCCAACAAGACCAGACAACAAGAGAAGTGGTTGCCTCAGCTTCATTATGAGGAAGTCATTATTCACAAAGTACAGATCATGTGCAGATGTTCTCACAGTCAGTCCTTTAAAGCGCCCCTCCAAATTCATTTGAAGCCCTTTGAAATATTACTTTGTACTGTAAAATGACGGAACATTAGAATTGGATATTGATTTGTTTACTGGTAAATGTGTGAAATAAACTCCTGGAAAATGGCTCAACAACAACTCTTACGCACTCAACAATCGATGAACTATATTTCTTTACTGTTTTTTATCCTCTTGTACAAAGGAAATCAAAGGAAATCAACAATATCCTTCACAAGTAAAATCTAAAATCAGGCTGCGGGCTTTCATTTTTTTGGCAGAGATGCCACTATCTGCTTACTACTCTACTTCTCGGTCCAGTCTGAAATAAAACAGGTATTACACAGATGTAATTTTCATGATCCCCCAGAGGATGACTCCTAATTGATATCACGACTCTCAAACTTTCCTCCAGCTTCACCATGAGGCCTGCATGTGTGGTTCGGAGTGAAATATACAGGACATGAAATCTGGCACACACACTCTCACATCCCCTCAGGATGAATTTGGCAAATAACTTTTAATCTAGAGCCATCATCAGGTCAAAAAAAAAAAGATATTTGTCAAGCGCTTTGGTTGCAGCCAATGTCACTCTCAGTTTAAACTTTAGTGTTTAACGCTAAGTAGAAATGTTTCTCACACAGATGGTGAATATGGTTAACATTACAACAGCAGTTTGCGCTGTTAGCATGCTGGTGTTTCTGTTCAGCTCCAAACAAAATAACACAGAGGTGCTGACATGGTCTGAATCTCGTTGTAGCCGGATCATCTATACATGAAATTAGCGCCAAACAAGAAAAGTGAATGCACTCGGTGACATGAACGCAGCTCGGCGAAACTTGTGTGGCAATACATCGCTGAAGCAATATTTGAGAAAATTAGGAGGAATGTATCTACTCCACCACAGTTGCTTGAAATGCTTTGGCACCGCCGAAACATGTGGTATGAATTATCTGCACAACGCCGTGGAGCAACGAGAGACAGAGAGAGAAGAAGAAAATTTCCGCGAAATGTTAAACCCAGTAATTGAACGCTGTCTTTTATTTTGCTGTTTTCGGCCTTTTGAAGCTGCACTGTTCCATGCTATCAGAGGGCTGATGGAAGTGTAATGAAGTGTGGAGGAGCAGTGCCAACTTCAGCAAGAAATGCCTGTGGTTCTGCCTTCCATCCCAATACTAACAACGCAGCAACGGACGACGCAGATGAGAACTAGCCGAGGAGTTGAAATCATTTTTTAACACGGAGACATGCTCCCTGTGCGTCGCATAATCTCATCCACGAAGGGGTGTGTGTGTTCACTATGGGGGTCCATTAATAAAATATGACTGTATCATATAATAGATTCGTCTGCCAAATTAGAGGAGACAGAGCGGCAGCTTATTAGGAGGACTGGGGGGGGGGAGGTGTGTGTGTGTGTGTGTGTGTGGAAGCGTGTGTGCGAGAAGGAGATGGAGTCTAAATAGAGAGATTAAGTGGCCTACTCTCATCAAAAAGGCACATTACCTAAGTGTTGGTATCATTAATAAGACTCAGGCAGAGCCAATCTGCTAACAAAGGCTCTTACTGTGACTGAGAAGACATGAGAGAGGTGGACAATTACTCTCGGCACACAGGAAATCCTGTATTTTATTTGTTTTTTTCCATTTTCTCAATCCAGGAATAAACACGTACATGTGAAAATATCTACATACATGCAAGCAGGAATTTATTATTTTATTTTTTTTCCACACATGCTTACGCGCACGCAAATCACACACACGAAACAGGGCACCACTCAAAACCCAAATCAAACTGCCATGAGTCACACTGTCACCGTGGCAACAGTGGTCGGCTCCATGCAGAACACATTCTGTCATATCTCTGGTGTTTCTCTGGCTCTCTCTCTCCGTCTCTCTCTCTCTCTCTCTCTCTCTCTTTGCGCCTCACACAGACATAGCCAGCATTCAGCTACAGTAATTCCTGCACTAATCTCTCAAGTGGATCAATGAATAAAGCGCTGCAGGTGTGCACGTTTGACTCCTCCAGGTCGTAGTTCTGATCTTTATCCTTTCAAATCCTTCAAAATAAAAAAAAAAGAAGAAGAAGAAAAAAGAAGCTTTTATCTTCCCTCTTCTTAAACGGCATTTGTGCGGCTGTCAGATTTCCTGCTTTGACTGCCGGTGACATAGGTGATGCTCTCTATCCTGCGCGTGTGCCATCAAGTGTTTTGAGGGGCTAAAGACCCACTGATACATTTCACCACCAGATGGTGTCTCCCATCGCCGTGCAGAAGAGAAGGAGGAGAGGAGGGGAGGGAGGTGCTTTAGATGTTGCCCGCTCTATCCATCTTCATAAACACAAGCAATAGTCATCCTCTGAAAACACCAACAGAGATAAATTGAGGGGATGCACGGTTACGGCAGGCTTCCTGGTTAGTTGGCCTGGACTGCAGGACTATCTGTTGTGAATTATGGCTCTGTCTGTTGTTGGTGGTCTGTGTGGCTTTAGATGCGCCTGAAACAGTCACTGATATTAATTGGCATTCACTCACGCAGCTCAGATATCATCACCGTTACTGTTCTTGAAGAGATGGTTGGTGCTTAGGGAACTACTTTAAATGTGAAAACAATTGCTGCATATTTAACACGAGCTTTCAACAAACTCATGTGTCGAGGGGATTTAATATTTTGGCCCCCGTATGTTGGAGCACTTGAGATATTTATATGAATAAAATACTAAATAGCTCTCAAGCAAATGGACCGAGAAGTAAGGTTGTTAAGAAAGATATTTTGTGAAATGTGAAACTATTCCTTTAACAAGAGGTGACATTGAGAGGACACGCAAAGTTGCCAGAAATAGCACTCGTGGTATTGCGCAGACATTTTTGTGCACTTCCTGAGGCGGCTAATGTCACTTGTGTCTCCACTCTCTGCAACATTAGGGCACATGAAGATCATAGTTTAAGGAAAAACAAAACAGAAAATTTGAAAGGTGCACAGACAGGTTGTGTTGGCATGCACGCTGAGGTGAAGTTAAAGTAGACAACACAAGCAGTTGTGTTGTTTAACTGCAGTTTCAGATTATTGTTGAGATAAAAAAAAAAAAAGTACTCTGTCAGCTAAACTTACAAAAAGCAGGCTCGTTTTTCTTCCACAAACTTGTCTTTTTGTCTTTCTGAGTGCACCACAATGGGTATATGATGTGGTAAGGCACTGATTTATGCAGTTTTGAGGAAGTGGCAGGAATTTGGGAGGAAGAGTGGGAGTGTGATCACCAAAAGCCCGCATAACCCATTATCCTCTCGAGCGCTACTACGGAGGTCCACACACCAAGCAAAGTTTATACTCTAGGCTGGCAGCTGTATTAGGATGCAGTCTGTCATCACTGGTCTAGTAAATAACAGAATAAGCTTTAATTGAAGCTAAAAAACCTGCAAGTCTAAAACTTTAACTGACATTTTACATTTACTGAATTGTCAAAAAAGAATTCAGCACTAAAAGTAGCAGCAATGCTATCTGTGTTTTTCAGTTTGTGCAGAGATGCTTTATCTTTCCAGTGAAAACTACACGCCACGTCTCCAAACAACAAGTCAACCTTTACATAACTTAAAGATGTTATCATGCCCGTGAACTAAGGATACATGTGTGTTGACTGTTAGGGTCTCTCAACCTTAAATCCTACATTCCACTAAAGGGCGTTTCCATCAAGTGTTGGGAGGAAGATCCTCCCGAATCTGTGAAAGTTTTGTTTAAGTCTGAGAACAGAAAACCTACAGGCTCCAGCAAGGCACGGGCATTTATAAAACCCTGTCCTCCTCCTACACGTTGAGCATGAGCTTCTACCCCTACATTTCCATTACAGTCTACTGTAAATGTCCACATATCACATCATAACACTGATCCAGTTCTGCAAATATTTCCTCCTGGTGTACTGAAAGTTTTCTGCCACCGACATGAGGTAAGATTTATAAGCTTTCGTAACACTGTTATAAGGCAGAAAACGTTGCGAAATATTAAGCTCACTTGTGGAGAAATGAGAAAAGACGACGACACTGTACTCAGGACAGTTTAATGTCCTTCTTGTGTGTAGGATTGATGGCCCTACCTGCTGACTAGGTGGAATCTGTTTAATTAAAATTGACAGAGTAATAATTTGGGACAGAATATAATATATGTATAGAGCACATGTGATGCTTATTAACCTTTGCTCTGCTTCTAATGTACAGTATATGTACAGATGTAGCTGGAAATGCTGGGACTCCTTGAAAGGTCAAGTCCCACTTTTTGAATTGAATAATCTGACTGGATGACTGGGCTGGACGTTCCGTCATCAATCTTCCACCCTGTGATTGAAGACGTATATATTTTTGTAATCTTAGTAACAGGATTTTTGTGTTTGAAGAAAACCATGTACTGTACATGAGACTGATGATTCTGGTTCCCCTTTAATTGCGGCTCTGGCTCACGGACACATCCTTCATGCAGGATGTGTTTTGCCGTGCTGCTTCATCATCATCTATCTCATCCTCTCTCTTGTGCAGAGGGTGGAGTGCGGCCATGTGGGCTCATTTACAGGCTTCAGCAGAGAGTGATTTGGGTGCAGCCACACTGCAGCCCCGACTTCCATCAAATGGGGGATTTTTTTTTTTCTCAGCACAACACTGTCGGTGCCAACGGTTCCATCAGCACCACTAGATACACTGAGACACATTTGGGCAGCTCACCCTGCAACCATGGTAACAGAAGAATTTTACTAGTTGGCATCAGCCAATGGTGGGGCACTTCCCACTCAGCCTCATCCAATGACGGAGCAGCCTGCAGCCCAGCCCCCCTAGAACTGAACACTGATGGGCTAGTGCACGGAGGATTTAGAGATGTAGGCTTGGCTAATGAACAAGTACGAGAGTTAGTGTAGGTATGCGTGTGTGACTGAGGCTGCAGCATAATCTGATGAGAGGATTCCCTCTCGTTTAACCCGCAACACACAGGCACATTGTGGAGTAGCACTCATACACTAAAACCATCTGACATTCAGCGCTAACAGTGCAACGAGCGCCCCCCCAGTCATCACTCTTCCTCCCAGCTTCCCATGCCTGCTGCACACGCTCACACATGCACAGGCAAAGTCAACCTATCAGCTGTATCTTGGCCGGTGACCAAGCAGTTTTTTTTTTTAGGGGATCAGAACATGAAATCCGACACCAGAAAGAAGAAAACACGTGCCACCATCAGCTGTCAATAAAGTCATTTATTATTTCACACAATGGATAACATGAACAACTTCAACTGTAGTTCTTCTTAATAAGTGCTCAATGCTGCCAGCCAACAAAAGGGGTAGCAAAAGAATGAGCCTTTCTTTTTGAGGAAAGAGAAATAATAAAAAAAAAATAATAACCTACAAGATCATGAAAGATAAACATGACCAAAAGCATGCCAGCAGACATGGATATACATATATATTACATGTATATATGTGCTTAAGACATATATCTGTATGCCAGCAAATGCAAATACAAAATATATGTGCACATTTACACATACATACTGTGAAGGATATATGCATATGCATGCGCATCTAGTATTTACTCTATATGTCAAATATTTGCAGTTTTTAATATTCATACAATGTACAAAAATGCTTCATGAATTAAAAAATTCATTACAAAAAGAAACATATCAAACAATGTACAAGTCTTGCTTCAAATTCAATTGAAATTCAACTTTCAGCTTGTCTAAAATATTTATGCATACAATCAAGTTGAGCATGCAAATTAAGGAAACCCACTCTAGAAAAAGGTTCAAATACACTATGTATACAAACTAAAATATGCCCACACTGTTAGAAGAGCTCACTTTGTGCTCTAAAGAAGTACATTTATTGGTTTTCTCGATGCTTCATCTGCACTTTCAGCTTTGAACAACATTATAGCTTAGAACGGTAACATATGCTGTGAGGATGACTACATGTACATTTATGAGGCTCTGTTTCACGTGACCCCTCACCCCCGTGTGTAGGACGCTTATCACAGCATGCTACATAGGGAGTTCGGGGGCCATCAAAATTTAGGTGCCGTTATCTCTCATCGTAGTTGCTGTGTTGACGTGGTAAATGTGGACTACACACAATACGCCCCCAGTCACTAATGTAAGATCAAACACTGCTGAGCTGCCCTTGGTGCTAGAACAGACAAGGTAAAAGACCCTTACATCAGTGTCCAGGGGCCTCCTGTAGCCACGGGGCCAGATTGGCTGCTAAATACGTTACAACAGTGACCTTGAACCCTATTCACAACCACATCCCCTCTGCAGTCTCTGTGTAGAGTGAAAGCTCTGGATTAGGACAATACTTGTCAGTGTTAGAAGGCACCGGAGCATTGGCTGGTAGGAGAGACAGACAGGACAGACAACACTTGGGGTCTTTAACTCTAGCATCAGAGACCGCTGACCGACCACAGTATGGAGGAGAAAGCTGCCAAGTATGTAGTCTCTTCACCTCACGGCCCACATATCTAGACCTCATCTTCACCACAACAGACTGCAGACCCGTCGAAAGTCATCTAACAAAGCAAGGTTAAGCACACTAACAAGTGTATTTTTGGCTATTTCCTCTGAGAACTCCCCCAACACATAACCCTTTTGCTTCATAGCTACAAGTCAGCCGGGATTCCTATTTTTGGTCGAGCACACTACAGCAGGGCCCTAAGAACTTTTAAAAGTGTGGTAAGGCAAATTATTTTCGCATTCTGCTTAGTTTAATGGGCTTTAACGATGACTGTTAATGTACAGTGGTATTTGTCAAATATGAAAATCAGTTCGGGTAGGGGGGGCCTTGAGCAGTCTTGATAAGAGAGAGAAGTTCTGCCGTTGCTTTAGGAGACAGTCCCAACATAGCTGAGCCCAACTGGTATCCATGCAGGATGGACATACTAACACTATTTACAACACACACGTTAATACTGTAGTTTTACATCTGGTTAAGGCTGTACTGCATAGAGCTGCAGTAACTATAGTCTTCATGAAATGATAGTCACTTTCTGCACAACTTATTACAAATTATTACTGGTATTATTCACAATTCTTGTTACATGAATTCATTTTATTCAGTAAATAAGACCACTTATTTCTCTTTGTCGAAGGGTGGACCCAGAACAGAAATTCCTTTTAAGGTCATTGCCAGGCTTGGCCTGATGCATAGCAAACAACAATGTATGAAAATGTGGTTTCCATGACAACTTCCTCTGTTCCTCCTCTGCTGAGTATAGAGCCACTTATATGTTTTAGATAACTCATTAAGTACTGGGCTGAGTGAGTGGTCTATAAGACACTGAATACAATCAATACCACTGGATAGAAACACATCGGTGGACCTTTCTGTTTCCACTGCTGTAGCTGCAGCAGTTTATAGGTCGGCATACGATGTGTATTTAACACAGAAATATAATCTCTTCATGAGTCCAGCTCTTCTAGCTCTGTCATGATGATATGCGTCAGAAAACTAGGAGGAAGCTGGGAATCAAACCCAGTGTCTGGTGACAGAGGATGCTGACGATGGAAGCTGTGAAGGGACACAGGCAGTGCCAGGGTTCTGATGACTAAGACACATGCGTCATATGCACAATCATGAATATTTTGAGTCGCTTTCTGGGGCACTCTTTGCCGCTTTATATTTCTCAGGTCAAATGCAATTGGTGAGAGAAAGAAACATAAGGCACAAGTTGAACTGCTGCAACTGAGAATCCCACCCCGCCCAAAGAAAACAGAATCTCCTGACACAGAACTCCAACAAAGAAACACTGATGCATTGCTTATATTCTGAAATACTTATTCAAGAAAATACCAACCACTACCCAAAGCCACGGATACTGTAGATAGAGTTTAACAAAGGCTTAACATATTGACACACACAAAAAAACAAGATGGCTACATTCTACAGTGCACATAGGAATGCTTTACATTGGTGCCAACATGGTGGAGAGTTTGTCAAACTCTGATTTAGATACTTTAAAATAATACATCCTGACACTGAATACTGAGACTTTGGTTTCTAAATCTAAATACTGAATTCACTTTCCAAAAATATTTCCAAGGATATGGACTGAAAATCATGTTACGTAGAAAGGGTGGGATTAGCTTTTCCAAAACACTGACTGTGAGCCCTCTTCAGCTGAACTGTCCAATCGCGATTCAGACTTGGGCTTCGGGTTTTAACGCTTTTGGCTGCGCAGCCTGCATATACAAATTGATTAAAATAATGCATGCTCTCTGGAATGGATATCCACACCATCAGATGCCAAAACATAAGGCTGGAACAAGCATGTAAGTGCTGCATTTGATTGATGCAAGTGTATGTTTTTTTTTTTTTTTTCTTCAATAGTGCATTAAACCAATTTAAAGGTTTTCCAAAAACACACCTGATATTCCTCCTGTATGCAATGCCCCCTGGATAAAAACACAATAATGAGTGTATGAATGAATACATGTGGTTCTCTCTGTCTGAAAACAAACTTGTCTTGAGTCACACCCATGTCTGTTTTTGGTTATAAAACAAATACACACTTTCATTGTCTATGGTACAACAATTCTATTTAATATACTGTATGCCAGTACACATCTATGAGCTGGTTTCCCATTGTACAAGGCAGCTAACAGTGGACTTTGTTTCTATGTACAGTCTGGGACAGTCTCATCCACCATATTGCCTTTATGTCACTGCCCAGAAGAGGCCTGAGCAGGGAGGGAGAAATAAATGACACAGGGCGCAGTTTGAGGGAGCCGAAGCAATAGGACATGTAAAACATTAGTAGGGGTTAATGAGAGAACAAAGGGAAATGGAGTTGAGCGGCAGGCACCAGGGAGGGCTAAAGAACTGGGCTGAGTGTTGAACAGGGAGGGGGATCACAGGTGAGGAGCTGCCAGGAAGTATCAGTTACTTCTCAGAGAGAGAGAGAGCAAGAAAACTAGGTAGGTACAAATGACTGGGACAAAAACAGGAATAAGTATTAGGGTAAGGTGGCTTAATTACTGATGTATTATCCCACACGTCTTTAACAAGCTTCCACAGAAAGGCAAAAATAAGCAGAGCTGCACAGTTTTATATTAACCGTTCCCCCTCCCCTTGCTGGTAAATATATGGCTAAAGCCACATTCAGATACAGTATCATAAAGTACCATACACATCACTGTATCAGATACATAAAGAATCACATAATATCCTACACTATCATAAGTACCACACACCTTTATAGCATCAGGTTCAGTATCAAATAGTACCATATAGTGCCATTGTAAATGAAGGTCCAATGAATCTTTGAAAGGCTCATGTCTGGTTGGGTTTAGCAAAAAGAGGGACGACACCAGAAGTGTACCCTCGTCCTGCTCCACCACCGACCCACTGTATTCCTCACAACAAATTCGAGAGGAGAAACAAGTCAAAGTGCACCAAGGAGTCCCAAAATTAAGGGCACTGCATCTGTTAGGCTTGAAACAGCACTGGCTCTGTTAACTGCTCTCCATTCGGTTCTGGAGTTGCTTCCTCCTGCAGGTCTATTGACTGGTAGGAGCCCATAATTCGTCCGTGGCGTGGCCCCTGCCTCTGCGCTTGCCCCCTTTAGCCTGGGGAGGCAGAGACCGCGCTTGATGCACCACGGTCTCAATAGTTGCTGAGATGGAATCGTGATTGGAGAACTCCAGAGGCTCCGGGGTCAAGCTTGGCCTGAGGCTCTGCCTACCTGGCAGGTTATCACACCTCTCCAGGACAGGCATCCCCAGAGTCCTCCCATCACCTCTCCGACTGACCAACATGTCCAAACCTCGACCATCAGCCCAAACTTCCTCCATCCTTTTGGTCTGCTCTGATTCCTCCAGGGGTTGTTTTCGGGGCCGTCCAGGCCGCCTTTTGACGACATTGTTTCCCGTTTTGGCTTGTCGCTGTAGGCGCTTAGCACGGAGGATCTTCTGAACATGCTCAAAGTTCAAAGAATGCATCCTCCTAACGTCTTTTTGGATCTGTTCCACCTCGCGACGTTTATACCTCCTCTTACTGGGAACACCTGGGAGAAGAGAGAGTGAGAACGAGTGAGGTGAGGTAAATAACAGCAGCGCAGGGTATAAAAATAGAAATGAGTTTTATTGCAGTCAAAATGAGCAGTCATTAAATGTCTAGGAAAGACATCATGCCAATTTATCCCAAAGACAGAATGTCTTTTTTTTTTGCTTCGAGAGCTTCCTGCTAATTTTGAGATATTCATGTAAGCTTTTCAAAGCCCAGCTGAGCCAGGAGAGCAGATCCTATCCTGTAATTGTCTACTAGAGAGCAAAGAGGAGAGGGGAGAGGAGGAGATCCTATTCTGCTAGCAGGAAACCCACAGAAATGTCTCCTTCAACCATTTAATATGCTGCTACACAATAACAACTGTGCATCTGGAGCACAGCCTGCCAAAAAGCCAAACACACACACACACACAGACACACATATCGACACACTTGCACATACACATACTCGCACAGACTCGAATACAGAAACACACATATGCATAGATGCTCATGCACAAATAATGAATTCAGCAGTTCAGAATGGCTGAGCAGAAGAAACTGGAGCCATATTGTTTCCTTCACACTGGTGAACTGGGCAGCATGCCCTTTACACGCTGTTCTATCCTTTCTCTTTCCCCCTTTCCCCATCTCTCTCATTCTGTTTTCCAATCTACTCCTCATGGGCGGCAATATGCTACTCTCTAATTTTCAATTAAACTGGTAACACTGCACCGTTTCATTTCCGTCTTTATTTCAGAAATCGCTTCCTGATCTTGGTCTGTCTCTGTCATTCTTTTTGTTTCCCATCTCTGTCCCATTTCTTAGCTTCCCCCCCCTCCCTCCTCCCTGTCTGGGCACCGTTCCCGGGGCTCGGACTGAGCCACAGCCAAAATGGAGGAAAAGCACAATCAGCCACCAGTCCCCAAGCAGTGTGCACACAACATGCTTGGTCTCTTTTTCTTGAGCTTTCACTCTTATTCCTGGATTCCTTAACCATCTCCCTTCTGCTTTTCTCCAGAATACTGCTGATGGAGTGTAGCGCATTTTATGACCACATTAAATCAAAGCAGCTCTCAATTCTACACATCAAACATGGTGGGCTGCATTGCACTGCCAAAATAATAAATAATACAATATAATATATATATATATAATATTAAAGCTCTGTATAGCTTAATTTAAGTGTCACGATGAGCAGATACTTAATATGTGATTATGTCATTAAATTTTATTTCAACATTATAGAAATCAAATAGGAATATTAAAGATTAAATTAATAGTATAAGATCGTAACGCTCCACTTTGATGTATTGGCAAATTAATTCAGAGTAAGCAATATCTAAACATCCCTCTGTTGTTGCTTAGGAATTCAGGGCAGACAGTGAAATTAGTTAATGCAGAAAGCACTAAGTAGCGGTAGTTTATGAGCTGCACAGAAGTGAGCACACACTCAGCTCTCTCTCACACACGCACACACATACACTACAAAGTAGCAGAAATTTATGAGCTCCATACACGGAACATAAAACCGGTGACCTTCAGCAGTGTGAGGGGCCGTATAGCACTGAGGACCTGTTTCTCTGTGGAATAGGAAGTCACAGCTATACTGAAATACATGCTCACTGAACCACTGCCCGTGCCAGATATCTGACAGAATAAAATTATGCTTGATGTATATTATTTAGTGAAAGTGTTTCTCTGGATGGGAGTACATGCATATGTTTGAACAAATCATTTGACGACCATTGCCCGTCTCGGGACCTCTCTGCCTCATTCCAGATGTTTTGGATTCTGATCTTCATCCTCTGGGAGATTCAGCTTCTCCGAGTCTCTCTCAGCATCGTGTGTGCGTGTTGTCTTTGTCGCCCTCTCTTTCTTGTTTCCTGTCTATATATGTGAAATACGCGCTTAAATTCTGTTTGTGTTGGATCACACTGGAACCGTTCTTCAAGGTGGAGATGATGTTGTGTGGTCTTTTTGGTGGCAGCTAGAAATTACTTCAAGTCATCCTAAATCTACTCTTGATATACTGTATGTTCCAAACTCCTCACAATGCATGGACGGTTCCACCTTAAGCCCAGAACCCCGAGACTCTAGGAGCAACGAAAAGAGGGACGGTGAGGGTTAGTTGGTGTCAGAACACCAGAATCCAGAATTAAAAAAGAAGCATACATTAGGAAAACGGCCTCTTGGGATGAACAGCTAAGACAGTGCCCCAGGCAGCAAAAGAGAGAGGGTGATGAGGACGAAGGTGTAACATCGTGGAAAACCAAGACACTCCATGGGATGTATCATCTGCAAATGTAGCTGACATCAAGAAATCTCACCAGGGGTTAGACAAGGCTGGTCTGAAGGACAGCACAGAGGCTCTTATCACAGCAGCAAGAACAAGCTCTAAGCACTAGGTCCATAGAGTTACAGGTCTACCACAGCAGACAGATTCCAAGGTGTAGGCTGCACAAAGATGCACCTGAGACGGTCCAGCACACAGTACCAGGGTGCAAGATACAGACTGGAACAGCGTACACTGCAAGCTATGAAGAGGCTGGGACAGTGTACAGGTACATCTGTGCAGATTACTGCTTGGAAGTCCGCAACACCTAATGGGGGACACTGCCAAAAGGTGGTTGAAAACAGCAGGGCTAAGATCCTGCGGGACTTCAAGTTCCAGACTGACAAGCAGCTGCCGGCTAATCAACCAGACATAATGGTGGCGGACAAGGAGCAGAAGAGGGCAGTTATGATAGATGTGGCAATCCCAGCTGATGGCGAAATCAAGAAAAAGGGGCATGAGAAGATCAAGAAGTACCAGGGTCTGAAGGAACACCTGGAAGAGTGAAGTCCAAAGTGGACCCAGTGGTGAGAGGAGCATTAAAGTCTGTAACCACAAACTGGAAGAGTGGCTGCAGCAGAATCCTGGTAAAACATCCCAGGTCTCTTTTCAGAGGAGCACAGTCCTAGGAACACCTTCTCTGGTGGACAACCCTACTCTACCATATATAAACTGTACATATTTATATATGCATAAAAATAGAGGTGTTGCAAATAGTCATAGTAGCAAGCTCAGACACTAATATGAATTTTACATCTGTATCAGTTTGGGGATGTGGATTTATCTGTCAATCTGAGTGCATGTGCCCATGCTTGCATGTGCGTGTGGTAAGCATTCGTATGCACACGCGCCTGTGTTTTAATTGGGCTAAAGCTGTGAAGTGAAGCAGTAAGTCATGCTAGAGGAGGGGAAGGCAGAACGGGAGAATAGAGAGGGTAATGGGGAAACGAGGGGGAGGGGAGACACGGATAAGAGCAGAATGAGAAAGGGAAGAAGGAAAGAGTAACACAGAAGGGGAGAGGGAGGAAGAGGCAGCGACACAAGGGGAAATGGATGTGAGAACTGTGGGAAATAGGCAAAGGAGGTAAGCAAGGGCAAAAACTGCAGGAGCAGCAAAAGGGAAGGGAAGGACATGGAGGATAGAAAAGGTATATAACAACACTAGAAGGATAGCGTGGATCGGGGGGGTCAGTATGGGGGTGGGGGTGTATATGAGTCATCCGTCCTGGATCCCCTGGGGTGGGGGGTGTACTCTAACTGAGCCCCTGGCTTCTCCTCCCCGCCACTGGACTAGGCCCCAGTCATTAAACCCCTGGCTGCCAGCCAGCTCTTTTAACACAGGCAAGGGCCTTTTACGGCGTGTCTGTAGAAAATAAATCACACTGTGTGAATAATATATCTCTGGCAAAGGCATTGGCAGGAGAGAAGGAAGGGAGGGAGGGTGGGGAGGAAGGGAGAGATTGGTGAATTATAGTCGTCTCCATCCATGCATTACGTTCTCTTTATCCCCAACCAGATGTGCTCAAAGACAGCAGAATACAGAATGTACTAAAATTGGTACAACATTGGTAGTGAGAATTTTGGACTTACCCTGCCTCTTTGTCTGCTTTAAGTCCTGATAATGCTGCGCAGTGTATATTTATAAATAGGATTCACCTAGCAGTATTATGGCATCTAAATTAGTGAAAACCCTGTTAACGCTGACTAAATGAGATAAAGCCAGCAAATAACAGAGGTCCACTATCACGTAGGAACAGAGTAATATATTAATATATAATCATTTCTTTATTTAGGGACGCTCCCAATTTAGCTACGTTAACATTTCTGCAGCGTTGGCAGGTGAAGATCATATTTTACTAGCTTGTGTCTTTTTTTTTTTCGACTGCTTGAGTGGAAGACCCATTAGTCTCAAGAGACCATATTGCTTTATAGTATGACATGCACATACAGTGTTCGCTCACATCAGGGAGCACTGGATGTACACATGGCAGCCCTCATTCATGCAATGTCAACACGGTAAACACAATGGCTAAAGTCATGACAAAAAAGAAAGGCACATTTTGAAACACTATTTATGTTACTATGGAATTTTGTAGGGGTGGGGGTAATTATTTAAACATGATTAGTCTAGTTCCTGATTCTACGTTTCTCTAACACATAGGAGTCTCTGTTTTATGTAAGGAGTAATGTAATGTAATGAGGTGCACTGCTATTCAGTGCAAGCTGAACACTTGTCACTGCTTCAGATCAGATGCTTTCTACAGGTGAACCATGGAGTGATTTATTGAGAAGTACCTACAGCAGGCCATAAGTGAGCTGGCTATATAAATACAAGCAAACACCAGGAGCCATAATAGTTAAGGGTAACCCCCCAGTCGATAATCAAATAAGCAAAGCGTTTTACCATGGTGCCCCTGTCAAAAGAAAAATAATTCTTGCGGTCATGGCTTTTTTGTAGTGACAAAAGGGCAGTACTGTTTCTTGTAAATATACAGCGTGGTTGAAAACATGTAGTCCTCATGTAAGTGTTTCTTACCAGTGAGGGATGGACTGGAGCACTGCTTCATTTGGCCCGGCTCCTGCCTGGCTGTTTGGAATGACATTAAGCCCTGATCTCCAAACACAGTGAGCCTCGTCCTCCTGCTCCTCCCACCACACTCGTCCTCCCGTGACCCCAAAAAGAGATCAGGAGCCGACTCCGACCACTGTGATTGGCTACTGTAGCTGCCCATGAAGCTCTTTATTGGCTGTCCAGTTTGACGGGAGTGGAACTGACTGTTAGCAAGAGAATGTGTGGACAGCTGGTCCGACTCAAAAATCCCTAAGCTGGATCCCAGGCTTGAGCCTCTACCATTGCCCCTCTGCTTCTCCAGATGCTTAGAGGAGCCCTGACTGGACAAGTCCCTCCTCTCACTCAGCATGCTGAGGCGTGCACTGGTCTTAGCTCCACTGAAAAGTCCACCCAACTCCTGCCGGTCTCGTGGTGAAAGGAGGGGTTCATCTTTGTGCTTATGTTTATGCTTGTGCTTCCTCTTATGGAGACGAACCCCTGCGAGACCACCAGCACTGCCAGTTCCTACGGATCCCAGGCCCTCTGCTCTGACTGTGGGCCCCTGGAGGGGTCCATTAGTGCTGCGAAGCTTGGCCCCTGGCTGGAGTTTTGAGTGTCCACTGGAGAGGAAACCCTTGGGTGGGGGGACAGCAGGCCTCATGAAGGGGGATGGAGGAGCAGGTCCTAGCGAGTGGTGGGGCAGGTAAAATGGGGGAGCAGGGGGAAAGTAGCCCAGACTCAGAGGAGGTGCGTAAGGCATCGCATACGGTGCTGCATAGTAATTTCCCCCTGCCAGCGGATAACTATATCCTTGAACAAAAGGCAGCTTCGATGTGATTGGCTCGCTGGCTTTAGCTGGACGGCCGCGTCTCCTCTTAGCCTTCAGATCGGCACTCCTGCGGAGGTATGAACTGGAGTCACAGGGGTAGGAGTCGTAGGTAATAGGGTAGTAATGATGGAAGTTGAGGCGGAAAATGGAAGGGTATGGATGCTGAGGGTAGCAGGTGAATCGCCTGTGAGACACCCGTAGCTGCTGGAGCTTTAACACAACCTACAGGGGGGTTGAAAAGAGGAACATTTTAGAAAAGCACACTCTATACTAATCACTTGCACCATTACAATGCTTAGTCAAAAAAATGTTGTTGTGTTTCTAACCTCCTCCAGTTCAGAAAGAAAGTGAAGCTGATCCCGGCTCTGCAGGCACTTCCTCTTCCGCCGATGATGCTTTTGCTTCTTTTCTTGCTGTGACATAAAGTTATCCACAGTAGTCACTTGCCGTTCACAGCGTGTTCTGGTGCCCCGGTTGGATGCTTCCAGAGCAGCTGCCTCCGCAGCCTCAAACCCACACAGGTCAAATGAGTACCTGTGTAAACACAACATAAAACACAAATCTTTAAAACTATCACATTTACAAGTATACGTCAGTCTGTTAGACAAAAAATAAAACACTGTTCAAAAAAAAAGGTAAAGAAATTTAACAGCAGTGTACTGCACCTGCGTCTAGAGGCATGACCCTTCTCAGTTTGATCTGAGGTGCTGTTGTTGTCTGTCCCAATCCCACTGTCACTGGGAATAGTCTCCTCGCTGTGGGACTCGCTGATTGGGGACAAGGTCACCTCCTTCACTGATGCTCCCTCTGACAGGTGGGAAGGTGAATTAGCCAGAAGGCGTGGGGGAGACAGTTTCCATCCTGCAGAGAGAAAGCTCCTGCCTGGTGGTTTGGAGGGCAGAGCTGAGATGGGCTGTAAACTGGGCATAGTGGCATCAGAGTGGCTGGCTCTTAAGGATGGAGCACATGAACTGGGAGATGAAGTGGTGGAAGGCACTACAGGGCTCTCATAGAGACTGGAGGCAGAGATAGACATCGGTGGCTTTTCCCTAGTGGTTTTGGGAGGGTTGGAGCCTTGGGTTTCTGCTCTGGGTTTCCGCCCTCTCTTCTTACCAATGTAGATGGTTCCTCTCTTGCTGACATTTATCTGTTTCCCCAACCGAGCCTCAATAGTGGACGCCATGGCACTCATAGCTGAGGTAACGGGGGCAGAAGACGACTTCAGAGCCAGAGTGCCATTCTGACTGGATCCTGAGAGGATCTCATTCAGGATGCTCTGCATTTTCCCAAGCTTCATCTTATTCATTGGCCTGGAATGGCCTCTCCCACGTTTTACTTTCAGACTGTTAGAATTGGCGTTGGTTGTTGCAGAGGTCATTTGTACCAAGGTGTTTAGTGTGTGTGTCTTTCTCCTACGGCTTAGCCCTGCAGTGGTTTCCTGTGCCAGTGGGCTCGGAGGTGAGGTGGAGGTGCCCTCATGAATAGTCTCCACTGTCAGGAGTGGCTGTTTCTTGGGCCGTCCCCGTTTCCTCTTAACGGGAGTATGGACAGTTAGACTATCAGTGTTGGTGTAGAGTGGGCTGGAGGGTGTGATTGGGAAAGCAGAGGGTGGGTCGGCTAAGGCCGGGGGGCTACCCAGGTTGTCTCTCTGGGGTGATGTGAGGCTGGCATGGCTTTTTGCTTTCAGGTATGACCACCTGTCATTAGCCTTGGTTGGCCTAGAACTGGCTGTGGAGCTGGTGCTGTTGCTAGGGCTAAGACTCAGGTCCGCCCTGGGTCTAGGGCTTGGACTGGGACTAATATTAGCCCTAGGTTTAGGACTGGGGATAGGACTAATGCTGCCCCTGGGGCTGGGGCTGGGGTTAGGACTAGGGAGTCTGGTGTTCACGTTAAAACTGGGTTTGTTGATGTGATCTCTGAGTTTAAGGATGTCTGCGCCAATTCTAGGACGACCCACAGGGTTCTTTTTTATTCTATTTGTACTCAGATCTGATTGTTGCTCAGCCCCACTCGTAACTGACTCCCCTCTCTCTGTCCTGTCAACCCTTTCTCCCTTTTCTCTTTTATCTCCTTTATCTGTTCTCTCAGCTTTTTCTATCCTCTCTCCACTGACATCCGTCTGACTTGTGAGTCGAGGATCATTTTTGTGAGTCTCTATCTTATGTGCTACTTTGGGTTCTGGGGGCCCAGGCTGGTGCATTTCTGTAGTATCAGAGGCCAGAGTCCGCTGCTGTGATTGCTCCTCTACAGAAAATGATCCGTCAAAGGAAGGCCTTCTCCGTCTCTTTCTTCCTTTCCCTTCCTCTGGCAGCGTGGGCATTCCTCTGTCTTCTTCATCTCCTTTCCTCCCAGCGATTGTTCGCTCTCTGTCCTCCTTTCTCCTTTCATCTCTTTCCTCCTGGAACCGCTCAGTTGTGTCCTCGTGCCTGTACTTTTGCCTCTCCTCTGAATTAGTTGGGCTCTCCGATCCTTTCTCTGGGTGTCTTCCCCAATGTGTATCAGCACTGTGGGGGTTAGAGAGCATCTTCTGGGAATCCTTCCTGCCGTACTTCCTTTTAATGTTCCCAAAGAGCTGTTCACTGACCTCTTGCAAACCCCTCCCCCTGGAGAGATGTGCACAGAGAAATAATTAAGAACAGGTTGAGAGAAACAATGTTTTGTATTTAACCAATACTATACAATCAGTACTCTCTGTGTCACAAATGATTCAATGATTTTAAAAATATAAATCGTATCATTTTGCCTTTTTTGTCTAAGGATAAAGTCTTCACATCTCTTACACATTTTCGTTAATGTGGCCAATGAGACACAGAGAAATCCACTCTACCTGCTGAGAGAGGTCAGGTTGAGAATACTGGCATCTGTAACCACTGGCAGCTGCAGTTCAGGAGTCAGGGATCTCTGTGGTGAGGGACTTTGTGTTGTTGTTCGTGAGAAAGGTTGGGTCGGATCTAGCAGAGAGCTCCTACTGGCTCCTGCCAAATCTCTGGCTGGCTCAGAATCTGCAGGATGGGCTGGGGATGCAGAAGGTGCTGTAGACGTGCTCCAGTCTGAACTGATTTGGTGTGCATGAGTGTGTTGGAATTTTTGTGTGAGGGTGTGCTGTGTTTGCTGCGTGTGTGAGAGCGCGTGTGCAGGAAGGAGGGAGCTGCGAAGCTGGTGTTTGGGCGGAGTGTGATCTCCCAGTAGTTGCAGCAGGCCTCCCTCTCTCTGCTCTGGCATTCTGAACTGGCGCTCGTATGTCTGGTGAAAACAGCAGAGAGAGACAAAGACTGGTTACTACATACAACCATAAGACGGCTTTAAATAGCTACAGGGGTAGACAAATTATATGATAATGATAATGTGATCATAAAACTACGACTACTGCATTTCCTGTCGTCATAACATCTCTCTGTCTTCAAAGTGATAATACATATATAGGTTACATAACTTTGAGATCTGAATATATTTTTATTATCATCTTAGCACATATCTAATCAGCGGTTTGTTGTGCTGTTATATGGCATACTTCTGTTTTCACAGCAGAACGGAGGGTTTTAATACATCTCGTGTGCATGAGCAAACAGTGTGCAACAAAACAAAAGGCTTGTTTACAGAGCAATTAAATTCCTGTGGCAAGGATGTTGCCTGCTGTGAGAGCTGGGGGGATGGAGTTGGTGGTGTCTGGATACACACTATATTAAACACAGTAGCCGAGCTCAGCTGTGTCGCTCCCAGATCCAGGATTATTTACTATATTTGATCTTTATTTTATTGCCAACACTCCTGTAACTACAACTCTACACTCACAGACACTCAACTGACATAATATACTGTGTGTCCTGAAACTATGGAACAATTTGTCCAAATTTTTTCCTGGAAATCTGAACCTTTACTCAATACCCAGTTTGCTTTTGTCCAAATATTTAAAAGCTTGATATACTGTATTAGACAACATAACCACGCTTAATGTATCACTGCTGTATAATCAGTGTACTTCTGGAAGATGAGAAATAGAGCAGCGGATGGCCTTTGTGGTTTAGCCTGTTATTAACAGTCTCAGTGTGACGCAACAAGACACTGTTCTGCTGCGCTGCAGGGAGATGTAACCTAACCACAGGCCTGCCTCTCAGCATGTACACACAGGCGTGCAACTGCACACACACACACACACACACATACACACAGTCACACTTGTATATAGTAGATGTACACGTTTGAAAGGCTTTAGAAAATCCTGGCATCACACATACAAGCACTTGCAGAGTTAATGTATGAACACAAAGTTTACATGCAGCCCGCACCTCATCAGATTATACGCTATTGCTGTTTTAAGTTGCATGTACAATAAAATCATGCGCACCCAATAAAGAAATATTTATTTATGTACTCTCATGACAGTCAAGAACAAGGGCTTTCTCTTTTACCCTGCTAATGTCCTGTTCTACCCTCGTGTCCTCTATTCTGTCTTGTCTACAATAAATGTTTGGTCTACTGTCAGCTGTCAAGTAGTGACACTCGTGTTGTTTCCACACTCGCTGCAGTAGCCGTCTATTGGCCAGGCGAGAGCCTCACAAAGTCACAACACAGGCACAAAAAACACACGCGAGCGCTGAGCAGCACAGCACTTATAACGCGGGGTGAAAACGCACACCGCACACACGCATGCAAACCCTGAGCAACGTAAATCATTAACAAAGCCAGCGAACGCATGGCCTTAAATGCACATGCACGCTCTCATTTATCTCCCGAACGCGCCGCTATGGTATCATTTCAGCTGTGAGGTGTATGTGTTGGTGTGTGTACGGTGACACTGGAGAGGAGATGCTGCGAGTCCAAAGACGGATAAGATGACAGACACCTGATCCACGCTTGCTTTCTCATTTAACCTGTCCTAGAATACCTGCTGTTTCAGGTTAAAGGAGGGCACAGAAAAAGAGACAGACAGGGAGGCTGGGGTGGTTAGAGTGAGACTGACAGATAGACATACACATGCACACGCACGCACAGCATAAAATGTATCCTTCGCATTGACCACAAAGCAACCGCGGAGAGATAATAAAGAGGGGAGGCATTGACACCTTTCCTACTAGAGATAGGAGAGCGAAAGGGAAGAAAATAGGGAGCTCAGCCCTCCCTCTTTCCGGTGGAGGCTAGGTTATTGGCACCAGTTCAGCTTTTTGTTCTTAGTTTCCTCCCTTCTACCACCCTCTCCTTTATCTCTCCTCCTCTGCGTCTCATACTCCATGAAGCATTTCCAGGGAAAATATACGCACTGTCTGATCTTCACAGAAGCAAACATAAATAGTGGTTGCAGGCAACACAATGTGAAGAACTCTTAATTGTCCTCCCGTTTTACAGACCGGGGTCAGCCTTGGTCACTTAGACAGCTTCACACATTTTTAACATTTTGATATGCACTGTGCACTCTTTCTTTCTTGCAATGGCCTTTTGTTAGTGCACTGTAGTTCCTTATCATCTGCTGTGTACTCAGAAGTCTGAATGACTACACAAATGCCACTGAAAAACAGCACTGTATCTGGCAAACTGATTCCGATCTGATTTTTAACACACCGTCTGTTCTTGCCTTGTGCTGTGTGAATAGGCCCGTGTGTTACTGCTGACCTGCAGCAGGGGGCAGCGGTCAGGAAATCAGCACAAGCGTGGACTCTGACCCCTGCCCAGCTCACAAGCTCAAGAACCGGGAGGCTTCAACCTTTTCCACACAGTCCTTCTTCGGCGCTGATCAAATAAAGATAAGGACAAAGACCGGCACAAAAACAGAGGCCGAGCATGTGTAGTCCTTAACCCATCTGATGCACTCTCCCTCCCTTGAGGCCCTTGGGGTTACGTTAGGTCAATTTCTAAGATATCTTCAGCACTGGGGCAACGTGGATTCACTCGCACAAAGGCTCCAACACCTGAACGCAGGCAGATACGGAGCGGCACATTCCTCTCCAGTGGTGATGTAACCATCAGATAAGGTCAGCGCGGCAGAGGAGGTCATGGATAATATGTGACTAAGTGCTGCAATCACCCAACTGAAAGGCACTTTGCAAATGAGTCAGCATATATTTACTGACAAATATGCATCTGAATGCATAAACCCGGCAGGCTGCTGTAAATCAAGGTCTGCATGTGAAATATTGTTCTTTCCTATCCTCTTTCCACCGTGATGTGATGGGAGGTATGTGACGGCCCCTGCTGCCCCTTCCTCTCCTGCAGCCTCTCATTTTTCAGCTGTTGAATAAACTGAAACTCAGAGTGGAACTTCTCCCTAACACACACACACACACACACACACACACACACGTACATATATAGAGAACACGCACAGAGTGCCGCTGCTGCACCATTATACCGGGAAAGAACACCCTAAACAGGCACACCCAGATCTCACAACCCTGCACGTCTACACACACACACACACACACACATATACAGGAGCAAACATACACACAAACTCAGACGCACACAAACATGCTGCCCTTCAAATAGTTTTTTGCAGCCTTTTATTTGGCTGCATGCCCAGTGGTTAGAGTGTTTCATTTTTCCCTGTGTATGGAACTGGGCAGCTGTCCAGACAGACACACAAAGAGAGAGAGAGAGAGAGAGAGAGAGAGGGAGAGAGAGAGAGTGAGAGAGAGTGAGAGTGAGAGAGAGAGAGCGGGGAGGGAGGAAGGGGGGGGGGGGGGGGGTTAGTAAAAGAATGAGAGCAGCAGAGAGGGTGGGAAGGAGAGGACCAGCAGAAAAACAAGAAGAGAGGTGCCTAGACTCGTTTACAACTAGTTCCCTCCAAAACCTTATGATTGATATGATCCTGTCTTTTTCCCTCTCTCTCTCTCTCACCTTGTCACACACACTCTCTTAGTTTTGACACCATGTCGTCTCCCTCTGCCCCTGTGGCCTTGTGCATTGCCCCCCCTTCCATATCTCCTCCTCGTCCTTTTCTTCTTTTTTTTTTTCTTTTCTGGAGCTGACCATTCTCCTCCTGTGGGAACTACCACCCCAACACCGCCCCCCTCCCCTGCCCGCTTCTCTCCAGCTCCATTCAGAGCGCTGCTTCTCTGTGATCTGTGTTTCTGACAGCTCTGCGCACGCACGCACACATACACACAGACAGACACACACACACACAGCTCCTCTGCAAACAAACACCATGAATACTAACAGGGCTTTGTATCCACAGCACTTAAAAACGGGGTAGAAAGGGGCGGGTGTGTGGGGGGCACAGAGAAAAGGAGGGAAAAGCGATGGAGGAGAAAAGAGGAGCTGTGGCACTGTGTTGATCTTGTGGCCACTCTCACAAACCCCCCCTCGCCAACCCCCTCATCCCCGTTCCTCGTTCCCTCGTTCTTCCCACCAGTTCTCCCGGGAATAAAGACTTCCATTCATGCGCTTGAGGAGACCCACAGCAGGGGAGAGAAAAGAGGGAGGAGAAAGGGGAGGAAAGAGGAGGGGTTGTCAAGGTGGGACAGTTTGTGGATCACTGGGATCAGGCCCGCTGCCTAAAATTGTGTTTATGTGTGTCTCTATGTCTGTTTTCACTCAGCATGTGCTGCCTCAGCCAGTGCGTTACTATCTCAGATCTGGTGGCATCTGTGCCGGACAAAGCATCTTCTGGGAAAGCTGGGTGGGAAAGTTTTGGAAACTGGGCCCCATTCAAAACGTCCACTTGGACGAATGCTGCAATTCCAAATCTGTGTTCAGCCTACAGCCACGCTCGTAGGAAAAAGGGGCTCGATTACTCTGGCCAGAAACTGGCTTTTTCTGTAGCATATTCTTTCCTAATGTGCCGTCCCTGCTGGGAATGATCAAGCATTCGATCTACAGTGCATTAGTTCTTTAGATAACTGCATGGCGCAAGTCAGATTTACGGCTCAGCAGTAGGCTTCGAGAAAAAAAAAAAAATGTTTCCTCCTACGTCCACAGCAGTAATCCTTCAGATTGGAGTGCTCCTAAAGATAGCAGCGAAACACCAAAGAGTCTCCTTGTCACACTCTCTTCAGACACGCTCAGAAGTAGATGACTCAATTTGAACAAAAGCCTGTGATTGGCTGAACCGAAGCATGTTATTACGGTGCAATTGGAGGTTTTCACCCGCTCAGCAATAATGACAGACACATTTACATGCTACACAAAGTGTAGGTCTAATCCCCGCTATTAGCATTAATGGTCTGCACAGGCATATGTGTGCTCTGCTTGTGAATAGCGCTAAGAACCACATTAGAGTTTTTTTTTTCCATAGTGATTATTACAGTGATTATGTACCAATTGTTCCTTTTATGGATGCGTCTGAATTTCCAGTCACAGCATTAGACATTTTAGTCAGCACACAAAGCAAATATACACAGACAGAGACTGGCCACACGTGCTCTCATCTCCTCTCCATACGAACGCACAAGAACGAGCTCTGTTCTGTCTTAGATGTCTGATCTAGTGCATCTATTGGAGTAAGTGACATTAGAAACCAGTGCAGACACATGTGCACCACACAGCACAAAACCAACAGATCGTGTTGTTCGCCGTACTCTGTGCACCATATGACCCAATCATGCCACTTCTGTACAACAGGAAACAATTAACAGCCAATGAGCTGCTCTAAATCCTAAGGGATGACTTCCTGTGTAGAATGATGGGTAATTCAAGACAGAAGCTGTGCGGAGATTAAACACTTCCTCTCTGGGAAACAGTGGTCTGTGACAGCAAAGCCCCGCTCAGTGATTAGTTAAAAAATAATGTGATGTTGTTTGGTTACTGAGGATATATGCAATCACACTACCTACATGATTCTGCACAGTGTCTATAATTAGCAATGTTACACAAAAAAAAATGTAAATGTCAGCGTGACTGGAAAACTAAAAAAGGAAGTTAAAAGGTTCCCCGTCACTGATCCCAACCAGGAAACCCTAAAGAGTCAACAATTTTGATAATCACTTTAGAAAAATACTCAGTTTTCACCATTACAATACAAACCCGTGGGTGCAGGTTATTCTCAGTTTTATATCAGCTATAAAAATCTTTCAGCTGTTGGTTGGGGCTTTTAGAAAATCATAATTATCTGCCTGAACAATTAATGATATAATCACAATAATGAACAATAATTAAAATCGAAGCCATTAGTTGCAACACAACGCTGCCAAACTGCGTTCCAGTGCGTGATGCTTACAAACAAGTGCTATTGGAGTTACTATGTCTTGAATAATGACTGTAGTGTCTGCACTCCAAGTTCAAAGCTTGTGAAGTAACAGTTTCGCTGCTTAGTCTGCATGTATCTGTGAATATCTCAAGTCCTCAGATGATCTCCAGCTTGAAGGAGAGGGGGAGCGGGAAGGAGTTAGAGAGCCACTGTAATGACATCCTCAGTGACAGGGAGAATGGGCAAAGTGAGACACAATAGTCTTAACCAATCAGACTGCCTGCCTCCCCTCAGGCCCCCTCTCGCCAACAATAACGCCTTTGTGCGAGGCTGCACTCCACTCGTGCGTTCACATACGCACGCAGACACACACAGACCAAAGCACAGCATCCTACACTTTCTCAGACGGTCACAAAGAGAGCGGGATGAAGGAGTGCAGCAAATCTGGAGCTGCATCAGTGCATACGAAACTATGCAAGAATTAAGAGTGTGGTGTGTGGGTTTCGGCTAACAACCTGGCCCCAATGTGTATGTGTGTACGTTTCCTTCCAGGCCTGGGCACATGACTGCAGCTGCCCCCTCACTCCTTCCACTAAACCAGCACCCCTCCTTGCTGTAGGTGAGAGGTCACATGGAGTGGCATTCCTCTTGGTCTGAGAGCGAGCGAGCATTACACTGAGCAGAGAGGCCAGGGAGAGAAAAGATAGAGCGGCTGAGCGGGGCAGAAAACACCAGGGGTCAAAAACGCAACAGAGCAGGGCAGGTAAAAGATGAGGAGCGCAGGGCATTCGCGAGTGTGTATCCGTGTGCGCATGTGAGCGTATGTCTGCGAGTGCTGAAATGGACCAGTAAACAGAAGACCCTTGTGGCTCTTCTCTGCTTCATAAACACAGCTGTTTGTTTAGTCTGAGCCGCCCCAAGGGACAGACGCGCACACACATACACACAGAAGGACAGTCAGACACATTTATATCATTTATTCATGCAGGCGTCCATACTTAAGAGACAACAGGGATAAATAAACAGCCGAACCAGAGCGAGATTATTTTACAAAGCCTCGTACAAAGATATGAAAAGCAGCAAAGGACTGGACAGAATGACGCATGAAAAGGCCCTGGCTTGGACTTCTTTTTAGGGATTTGGGTAATTACACTAAAAAATTGTATACTGCATGTTGCTCACCTCTTCTTTAAGGCACGCATATACATTCGCTTGCCAGAACATTAGGTACACCAGTGTAGATGAATGCATTCTAATGCATGGCTGAGAAATGGGGCGATTCAAGTGTATGATCATTTTGGAGGATGTAAGTGTTTTTGTTATTTAGCTTAGCCCATTGACTAAAATGGGATTGTCAAAATAATAGAAACATATGTGGGTACAACACAACAAAATAAAATAGCACTACAGCCTCTAAAATAAACTGAATCAACAGCTCTCTCAGTTATTTTGAACAAATGCTGAATATCATAACCCTAATGAAGCTAAGATTTAGTGCAGGTGTAACACTAGAATGCATTCATTTTCACTATGGTGTACCTAATGAACTGGCAAGTGAGTGTAGAAGTGTGTACACACACACAAGACACACACGTACACACTCACACTTACACACCCACACCTTCTGTCGGGCACGTCCCAGACAGCTGATGGGGCCATCAGATTTCACTGACAAACACACTTACGCTTAAAGTGAGACATAGTGAAAGTCAATACACCGAGCGTGCTTCTCTTTTCCTTCGACTCCCCATCTGCCTTTCTCCACTCTCTGCGCCAAACATCACCCTCGATCCCTGCTGGGCCTCCTCTCAAAACCACAGTATACACTCCTCCTCACGTACACACACACGCACACACACACATATACACACTGTCTAACCACAGAGGCAGAGGCATGATGGAGCCACACTAACAAAGCGGCCACCAGGAACACATGATGCTGTGACTCAACATCATCCATGACCGCAGAAGACATCAAACATGGCCGCCCTCCAGATCATCCCACAGTTAGGTGAGTCACAGTCAACCGCTGCCTTACATTCAGGCCAATATTGCGTTTTCAGTAGACTCTTGATATTGATTGATAATCTCATACTCATCATACACAGACACTTCTTAATTCAGCTGTTATGAGTGTGAAAATTATTTTCAGCTGAAATTTGACTTCTTTTTTTTTGCACAATAATAAACACAAAATGTCTTTGAGCTCAGTGGTAGACGCTCCATGCACTGAGCCATTCTCACCTCTTTAAATATAAGTAGCGGCCTAAGGTCTTTATTAAAATGTACCTTGAGCCAGACTGGCTATTATAGTCAGCCTGCATCTGCCTCAAGAGGAACAGCAACCCACTGGGACCGGCCACAATAGTGAATGAATAGGGCTTGACCTTTGGGTCGGATTGAGAAGATGGTATGTGTGTGTCTGATTGAGAAATTAGCTACAGTTCCAACCAAATGGTCAACACAAACACACACACACACACACACACTAGCATACGCTCGAACACACACATGCACACAGACACAAAATCCAGCCCTGAGGGTAAGAAAGCAAAGGCCAGACTCCAGTTGTCTCAACCCTGACCCACTCGCACAAACAAACAATACAGCGTGCACGTACACACGTAGACATGCACACACACACACAGACAGACACCGAGGCTTACACAATGGTGGAGTTCAGCTATCACCTCGACTTTTGAATGTCCAGCAGGGTCAGAGTTCATCTCTTCTCCTGCCGGCCTCCAGCACTTCTTTGTACGGCTGTTTGTGCGCGTGTGTGTAAGTGCATGAGTGTGTATGTGTGTGTGTGTGTGTGCATGTACATGAGCTCACTGGGAGTGACCTTGCAGAGTCATTCATTGTGGATTCGCTGCAGCACCAGCACTACTGCAGAGGTGATTAGGGATCAGTCTTGCTTAGTGTATTGTGTGTAGAGTGTGTGTGTAGTATCATTCATGTTGTGGCGACGTAAATCACTACTTGAGGACTGAGTTCACTTCAGGGGACAAAAAGCATGTCCTCAAAATGTATGAAGACTTTGTTTAGGATGAAGTAAAGTTAGGGTTAGTAAAATAGTAGTCATTTCAAAGATTAGGGTTTTATCTCAAGGAAATGAATGTGGTGTCCTCTGAAGTGATGGAAACACAACTGTGTGTAGGGGTGTGTGCGTGTGTGTGTGTGTGTGTGTGTGGGAGAAAGACAGATGAACAGATTGTGTTTTGTCTGGACTTTCTTAAGATTTGAGAGATACTCAAGAGCAGATCAGAGGTGAGGCGCGAGGAGCCGTGTATGTGTGTGTGTGTGTGTGTGTGTGTCAGTGTGGGTGTCGGTGTGTGTTTCAAGTGTGCACAGGGTGTGTATGGGGGTCAGACACAGATGGACAGCTGGTGTTTCAGTGGTGCTAAATCACTCACCCCTCCCCAGCATGCAACCGCACACACAAATACACACACATTCACATGTCCCATCCCCCTCATCTACTACAGGGAAACGCCCCTTAAAGCATTCTCACTTCGTACTCTCAAAGACTGCACACTGAGGGCACACACAAAGTCACCAAAATAAAAGCTGGGCTATTTTAACTGCAGTGACACCCGCAAGAAAACGTCCAAAACCACAGTTTGATCAGGCTATATTAGAGGCGATCATTACATGTTCATGCATATTCATAAATCAGTCCAGTCGTGGATTGCTCTCTGTGGGTAACGCTTCACACACAAGCTGACAGACACACACACACACATGCATACACTCTCCTATTTTATGAGCTCATCAAGTCCCTCAGGTCACCAACCGCCATTTCAGCCAGGGATAAAAAAGCTCACATCAAAAGGCTAACCATTTCACACACACACACACACACACACACACACACACACATGTGCATGCATTGCCTGCGCACACACTTGGCGTGGCAACTGTGGCAGCATTAATTTCCTTGTGAATGCACTTGACTAACACATAATAATCCCAAACACTGCTGGGAGACCACCAAGCAGCAACACACACATAGCCAGGAGGACCACCAAGCAGAGGGGCTGTCAAGACAAGATAAGTGTGTGTCTAGCGTCAGGCTTTCGCATGCACTCGGTAATACACACACACGAAAGTACGCGCTCGTGCAACAACAACAACACACAGCCCGGCCTGGACTGCTGGAAAAGCTCTGGCTTATCTCTCCCCACAGATAGTGAAATGGATTAAGAGACACATTTGGCACGTCCAAGGAACTGGACAGATAACCAGAAAAACACTCTCTCTAACTGCAATCACTGCACAACATGATTTGTGCGCGCGCGTGTGTGTGTGTGTGTTTGTGTATAAGGGAGAGTCAAAGAGAGCGGTTGCACTTTAGCCAGCTCCCCCATGTGAAGGCATTGGACCGCTAACCGTGCTGTCTATGTGCCTGTGCTCGTGTGCATGCAGGCGTGTGCGTCTGGAGGAGTGATGCAGCGGTTGACCCGGGACCCAATCCATTAAAACACACACATTCATCTTCCAAACACACACAGCGTGCCCAGACAAAGAGCTGTGTGTGAGAGGACGTTCAGCATGTGTGTGATGTCAGCTGGAGACAGAGAAGGGGAGCCCATCATATCCCGCTAATGTGAGCGTGGGTCTGTCCCCTGACACGACGCGCTCGCTCATTGACTCCCCAGGTTATGGATGCCTGCTACGAAGATGATAGGAGGGTGAGATTCCCTTTACGACAGGGGGGAAATTACAGATTCTCCTCTGTTCTCTTGTCCGCCCTCCCTTGTTCACTCATTCACGACTTCCTACCCAGTTGTGTGCTTTGTAATGAGCGAACAGCGTGATTATGCGTGATCACTGGCAGGTGTAGATCCACATAACGAGAACTTTTGAATCAGTGCAATCCAGTGAGTTGTGGAAGGGGACAGCGGCCGTCCACGCAACTTCACGCGGCGCTCGAATGCAACGGAAAGGGGCGCATGTAGCGTACTACACAGCAAACAGTGTACGATTTCATTCACAGCCTTTGTTTGCATTCATGCATTATCTGCCTCCACTGTTGAATTAGTCAACTGTGAGCATTTACATAGCCCCTATTTACATCTTCTGACACCGGATGCTGCAACATGAATATCTTAGTTTATTAGTTATTACACTGCAAAGTAGAAGAAGAGAAGTTTCTGCAGCAGATTCTTGGACTGCAACAACATTAAAAGTGGCTTTAAAAAAAAAAAAAAACACCATTTCCATGTCTTTCTTTGCGCCATGCTACATGTTTGCCTTCTTATCTGTCACTCCGTCTCTCCCCTTCTCTGTCTATTAGAGTCAAATCTCTTTCTTAATGGGCTCCTATTGTATCCCGACTATCCCCCTCCTCTATTCACCGCACACTACCACACGCACATACACACTCCCTCAGAGGGGGCCCCTTAACCAGGCTCTCCATATGCCTGACCCCCACCTCCTTTCTCCTCCTCCTTCTCTTTCCACAACCCCCTTCTCCCCCTCTCTTGCTCACACTCTGCTGCTGCTGCTGCTGCTGCTGCTGCCCCACGCTGCCATCTGCCACAAGACAACAGAGGGTGAAAGAGGGAGGAAGAGGAAGAAAAGAGTGATGAAAAAGCATCCGTGAAAAGGAGAAGACATGAGGGAAGAAAACGCGGAGGGGAAAAGTGTGGAGAGAGAGACAGATAAGAAGATAAAGAGAGAAAGCGGGAACGATGTGGATACAATACAGCCGAGTAGAGAGGCTGTCCATCTGCTCCCTCCTCACCTCCCCTCCCCTTCTGACACACAGCCTCACACACACCACAAAGAGAGTATTTAACCCCAACACACACACACTGCAAAAAGAGAGGAAGGCAGAGACAGAAAGCAGCCCAGCCTCTCTCTTTAACCCGTTCCTCTCCAGTGAGCCTGCCTGTATTACACCCTTGGGGTGGCAGGTGATGGGTAGATGGAGGGAAAGGATGTAGGGGGGAGGAGGGGGGAGAAGGAAAGGGGGTGCGATTGAGGGACAGAGTGTAGGGGATGAAGGGTTGAAACTGATCTGAATCAACACCAACACATCCTCCACCCCCCCCTCCACTCCCCTCCCCAAACCTCAAACCTCAATAGAGACCAGCTTGCTGCTCTTGTCACTATGACAACCTCTGTCAATCACACTGTGGCAGTGGGTTTCCCAATGGGGGCCGACGGCGCTAGATTAGGAATGGCTGCCCGAACATCAGTGTTAATGGGTCTAAACATTTTTCAGTGGTAAACATGTCTTTTCATATTTTATTTACAGGAAGGTGACAGCAGGTCAGACGGTCTACTTTGAGGCGGAGTATACACATCCTGCCAGTGACAACCACATAATTTCTTTCAGAGCGGATTCCATTTCTTTGAAAAGCCCAACAATTCAACAATTGGAAATACAGAGCAGCGGTTCCCAACATTGTTGGCTATGAATCTTCCTGCAACCGCTCGTTACCAATTGCAAATGTCTACAGGCTGGAAAACTACGCAGTAACTCATTTCTGTGCAGAAATCCTCTTTTTAATCATCTTGTAACAATTTATCTTTCAACCCCCTTTTGGACTCTGACCCTCCCAGTTGAGTCATTGTAATGTAAAGTAAAGTACGACATATCTGTCTCCAGCTGGCTTCATGAGATTACAATTAGTACAGTTAGTGGACAGGATGAGTGACAGGCAGGCATACTGTATTTCCTTTAATTTCCTCATGTGTGTTTTTGCACAACTTCTCTGCCGTGCACAAATTTCCCTCGATAACTAACTTTGACGTGCAGCTCATTATTATCTTTAGCTTGCATCAGATCCCCCTCGAACCCCAAAAGACACTTGGTGTAGATAACGCTGACCATGCAAGACCAGGTTATTGGTGAAAATAACAATCACGCAGCATCCCGTTGCCTCAGGAACCCCTTAAATTTGAGATGAAACAACAGGACTGACTAACAACAGAACAAAACACGACTCAGCATCATGTTGACAACATGACGCCTTTACTCCTGCTGGGCCTGTCAAGCTCAGTGACACCGAGATGGCTGTCAGGTTTGGAGACACACACCACTGTGTAGGTCAACACACACTGCAAACACTGGATTCCCCCAAGGACCTGTACATACACAGTGTGGAGCACATCGAACACCGGTATGGAGTGTAAAGGGGGTGATGAAGGAGGGGGTGAAGTCCGTGACCCACAAGAGCTGATTTCATTAAAGGAGAGGAGAGGAGAGGAGAGGAGAGTGGTCTATGACCACAAATGGAGAGAGCAGACACCAGCTGTCACTTGCTTATGTCAGCCCTATTCTCAGCTCATATGTGAGTGTGTGTTGTGAGCTTGTGTGTCTATGTCACTGTGTGATCTCAGTTAGACTGGTTTCAATTACGAAAGCAAACTTTGACCCCCATGTAACGAAGCCGGGTGAGGAGCTACTGAGAAAGGTACAGAAAGAGGCGGAGTGTATGAGAGAGGGAGCGGTCAGCTCAGAGATGTTGACATAGACAGAAGCAGTTTTTCACTCTCAACTCTTCACTTACAAAAACATACTGGGCATGACGCCATACCTTCTTCAAAAGTAAATAGACAAGAGGCAGCAGAAATGGGGGCTTACCCTTTTTCTGGGGGGTCCTCGTTCATCATCCTTCGGGCCCCGCCCTAATCCAGCTCCGCCTCCCGTTCGTGCCTGCCGCCCCCCTTTGCCTTCTCCAACTGGGGGTCTGATGGTCATCCTGATCTCTGGCGGGCAAATGTAGTTCTCTAGGCTCTTTGGGGGCTTCTTGGCACGCTTGGTGGTCTGAATCTTCAGCTTTAAGCTTCCTTCCTGGAAACTTGCTTCCTTGATGGAGAACTCCTGTTCCTCCATAAGCCCCTCCCCCTGCTCCTCTAACCCCTCCCCTTCACTGATGGCTCCGTTAATCACGTCATCATTGCGCGCCAACCCTATGCCCGCTGCTCCTTCTTGGTCTTCTCCATTTGGCCCCACCCTACCTCCCTGAAGGTCCGCCTCTTTGGGTCGGGCTGAGCCAACCAGATCCCTTGGCTCCATCCACACTCCCGCCAGAGCCAGTCAGGATGGGGGGAAGCTGTGGCAGGCAGCCGATAGGAAATTAGAAAACAGTGGTCTGTCGGGCTGGTTGGTTGTTGTCAATCAGCTACTGGGGTTGGGTTGGTTGTCCCACAGGAACACAGCGAAGCCAGGGACAGTCTGTGGAAGGAGCAGGTGAATGACATGATTAGGACAAAAAGGGCAAATGAAACCTGTCCTGTCATCCCCATGACTTCCATTCCATTGCTACCTCTCAGCACGGCCTGCCCGCTGTCATCAACATCACTGCCTGCCTGTTAAGTATGAACACAAACACACAGGCTCATCACAGCGCTGCAGAGGCATGCTGCCAGACTCTCATTTGCATTTTGTTTCTTGCATAAACAAACTAATTTTTGACACCACTTGCCTCTCCTCCTGCTTTCTTCTTCACTAAATCCTCTCTCCCTCCCTTAACCCCCCCCCCCCACGATTGATCTGAAGCAGAGCCACAAAGACATTAGAGTGATCAGTGCAAAATAAGACATTCCTCTACTCCATTCTAAAACCAGGCTGAAGTTAGCCTGAGGACACAAGACAGAAAAAAAATGAACGAAGCTGACTTCAGTTTTTTCTTTTTTTTTTTTTTCTTTCAGCCAAAGCAGGGAAGGCGGGAGGGAATCTCACAGGGGGAAAAGGAAAGGCAGGAGAAAGAAGGAGGGAAGGAATCTAAATTCTTTCCCCAGATGTGGTTTACGAGCTGGTCTGGAAAAACCAGCGTCTGAACTGTTTTACACACGCATGCAGCGAAATTGCTACACACATGCACAGATAAACCCATAAAAACACATCCAAATGACAATGTTGCTGTCACAGTGTACACTTCTGCAAACCTGCTACTATTTCTGCTCTCTAGAGAAAAGGTTGTGGTCGCCATATCTCAGAGGATTCAGGTTCTCTGTTTCGCATCATTGCACGCGCAAACGTAGATATACATTACAAGCTCCCACCAACATATACACACACATGTGCACTAACACAAGCCAGCTTACACACGGGCGCATAAACAGAAAGAAACCAAAACAAACACTGGACTGCACTTCTCAGTACAGCTCCAGGGAATCCCATCAGTCAATATGACATGAGGCATGACTGAGCTGGAAGTGGAGAATGCTCTCTCACACACTGAGTTTAGCCTGACACCATTTACACTGATGTGAACCCAGACTAGACCACTACCTGCAGACATGACTCAAGTGGAAGCTCACCGCTCGCTGCAGACTCACAGAGATCTGACAGAGCGTTGAGAATTACCCACGCGCACATTCTGACGTTGTTGCGGCATGCATTTTACATTATCGGTATGAGTTTTTACAGTGCGCACACTTGTACCAGCCCACGCCACAGTACAAACAGCTGATCCCTATCATAATACCCAACAGTCCTAACAGCACATGCTTCCAGTGTGATTGAATAATCATAATCCACAGCGGCATTTCAACAAACTTGTCGGTGTAACGCTGCGCAGACACAGTGTCCAGCCCTGAGGTCAAAGTCAGCTACTGGACGTATTTTCTTCTTCATGTCCTCGATTAAATGAAAAGACTTGTGTCTGCAAAACCTCTCTTTAGCCCAAAGTTTGCCAATTTGAAACCACTCAGGGTTATTGCTGTACTGTAGGTTCTGGTAGCTCATTGGTGATTACACACTCCAACTTGCTGATATATTACCATATTCACTAACTGCAGTATGAACATGAACCGGCTTGAGTCTTTGTTCATACTGTTATTTTCTCATGGTTCATTTCTGAGGAAGTATGTTTCTGGGAATTGTTCCTTGTTGTTGCTTTTAATAAAAAAGAATGTGCACAACGTGTAGCCCAAAGACAGCCCGTTTCATGGAAGAACATACCAAATCCCCATTATCCTTTTTACAAGGTTATTTTCATTTGAGTTTGATTCGCAGGTTTTTTTTAGTGCAAAGCTTTTTGGCCGTCTCAAATCTCAGACGTCACAGCTTCCTCGGTGCAACTCTGACACTAAAACAAGTCTTTAAAACAGACGCTGTTCGCTGCATAACCGCACAAACGGCAAGAGTTGCATCAATCAGTAACTCCGATACATAAATAAAAGAGGGAAAACGTTCGGTTTGATGGATTACCTACTACATCAGGAGTGGATTTCATATCCCACCAAAATGAATAAAAACCACTGGCTGCCTGGAAGTTAGGAAATCCTTCCAAACGCTCAAAGCCACCACCACAATCGTTTGATAAGTTGTAAGCATTCATAGTTTGGCAGGGATAACCAAAAGATCTTACAGTGCCCACATGACCCTGTTTGGTCCTTCAGGAGCCTCCTGGTCCAATGTCAGCTTGGTGACTCGCCCCAATGGCATGTGTAAAAGCCACCCTGGCTGTCATGTGACTTAGGACAATGACAGGAAAAAGAGACAGCTGCCAACTACAACATCACAAATGCACACATGTACACACATTAAAAGGATCCACTTTAGATCCACTTTAAGACTTAGTACCCCTTCACGACTATCGCCCAGTATGACAGTGAAATGGCACCATGCATTAGTCCGGTCTTCATTCTGGGCCATTACTGCATAAACTACTTAGCTGGGTCATGACTATTCCTCCCTCCCTGCTCAGTGCCCTATAAGCGGTGTTAGTTCTGTTACTGGCAGACAGGCTGAGAGTTTATGTAAGACTGACCCCTCCTCGGGCCTCCCTCACTTACTTAGCCTGAGCCTTGCTGTCTCCTCTATCCACTCTCTCCCTCTCTCTCTTATACACACAAACACACTGATAGACACGCACACACCTCGACTAGCCTCAGACAGCAGGGTGATTGTGAGAGGCCAGACTCACTGCATAAATAGCTTTATTATGTTCTCAAAACTGCCAGCGCTAACCAGCTTCCCTCTCAAATAGCATAAGGTCATTCCCTGCGCTGCATGTGAAAGGCTGCGAATGAGACAGCCCTAAAACATTTTGCCTTGTACCTTTACCAACAATTATGATAAAGCATCGATAATGGAGCGCAGATGGACAGCGCGGAGACGGTGAGCGGCACAGACGCACAGACAAAACCGAGGTAGGAAGAGTCTGAGTGAGAAACACAGAGAGAGGGAGAGAGAGATGGCAGCAGAAACACAACCTTTTAAGGCTGCATACCCAGCAGCCCAGTGCCTGAGGTGGACTCACAAATAGCTCAAACACACAAGCAGACAGATGCACGCACACACACGCTCACACATCCACATGCACGCCAAACGCCTGTGTGATTGCACAAGGTGAAAATCCTTTTTTTCTCCTTTTTTTTTTTATATGAGAATGTACTAGACGTAAGAACATCGCTGGCTGTAGATGAGTATCTACCATGAAAATTATCGGGCTGCCATTTCTATTTATCTCCTTTGCGCTTTTATATCAGCTCTCTAGTGAAGGGCAGTCATATAAACCGATGTTTCTAGAAGGATCCAATCTTTGGTTGGACACAAATCAAAAGGACTGGGCCGAGCCTTCCAGTATTTACAAACCCACTGGGCACAAGCTTGAGCTTTCAAGCTGGATGTCTATTAGTCCTCGGCCTCAGAGCAAAGCAAGTGACTGTTCTGATTTTATTTTAAGCAAATATGATTAAACTCTATTTGGGTATGAAACACATAATAAAGCCCTTTCTTGTCAGTTCAAACGCTGAAGGTACAAGCGTGTGTTCAGCAACTGGGCAGCTACAAGGACAATCGTAAAATACCATGTGCGGGACAGCCATAATTGAAAATGATGGTCTTAAAGCAGCCTCGTGCCGTCCTGCACGCACACATCCCCTGGATGAGCCATATGCCAGGTAGCACTAAAACCATCCTCACCTAACTACCCCGCAGAAGCAGATGAATGTTAAACCATTTTAACTGCAGCAGAAGCCACAAAATGGCTGTCAGCAAAAACACCTCCCCTACTCCCCAACTGTCTTCCTCCTTCCCCTCACCTCACTCCCCCCCAACCTCTGTTCTCTCCCCTCTCCTCTGAGCTACCTCTTTCCTTTACCCTCCACCTCCTCGTTCTCCCTCCCTCCCTCCCTCCCTCCCTCTCTTTTTCTGTGTGCTCTGCCAAAAGGTGCTCCAGTGCTGATATTCTGTTAAGAGAGCCTGCCAACAGTTAGATTTGTCCTTGGATCCCGTTCACATTCCCTCCTCCCCCCTCACTGTGATCCTATTTCGACCCAAGGTATCCAGCTCAGAAGGGGATACACCTAATCGATTTCTCATGCTTTAATTTAAAGGTGGCATGAGCGTCTCATTACCTAATAGAGAGTATAATGGCCTGTTTCGTACTTTTATGCCACAAAAATGCCGCCAGGCTTGGGGGAGTTGAAACTGTTAACAAGACAAGATCGATGGTTCCATCCGAGATTAAATCACCTCTATTATCCATCCCTCAACCCCAATTCTTTCCACCTAGTTGCACAACTCTTATCTTCTAAAGTTACCCCTCTTTTCATGCCCCTGTTCTTCTTCTTTTTTTTTTGACAAGTGTTCATTTCCAAAACTTCATTCCCATATATCCGAGAGACCTGGCCATTTTTCCGCTCTCTCCCTGACTCATTCAGGCTCGTCTTATCATCTTCTGGTGTTCTGGCGGTGGCTGAGGTTTCTAGGGGGCTGCTGATAACAGTGACACACTGCCACCGACTTTCAGCCGTCACCTCCCTCCACACAGCCAAAGCAAGCCCATCAGATCTGGCCACGCCGCTGGTTGACACCCACGTGAAACTGATCAGCTATTGACGAACGGAACCACAGCGGAGCAGCGCAGGCTTTCAACAAGCCCCCCCTGCCCCCTTCCCCTCCCAGGGTACATGCAATGTGGAGGCCACATCTCTCAGCTATTGGTACGGTGGGATTTGTGGCTATTGAGCCACAAATGGAAAATAAATCACGGCAAGGGCAAAGATGAGACAGCAAAGACACTCCAAGCACGCTCCATGACATTTATGTGACATTTGTCCCTCTGTAACTCCACTACAACATGCAGAAAAACCACTGAACCAATGTACAAAGTCCCATAGGATACAGCTAGATGTGGCTTAGCTTATGGCAGACTGAAAGAGTGACAACCATCTGCTTGCTGCATGTAACAGACTGTGATGCTATGCCATGGACTATCAATGTCAGTGAGGTCCACCCCAGCAGAAAAAAACAAAAAAAACATTTGAACTAAGAGTGCAAGCAGCATGCAGTGGTTGAGCTGGTCCTTGATCAGTGTAGTGGACACTTCACCCCATTGCCCTAATTAGTTGTTTTATCTCAACGCCATTTAATTACCGTGGCAGGCTCCTGCACAGCAACAGTGGATGGAGACTGAGTGGTACCGCGTTGTTTGGGGTGGTATGTGTCCACGGATCTGCGCGTGGTGAGTATTTGTGCGCGCATGTGTGTGTTTGGCATGTGGCTGCAAGCAATTTCACATCGCTGATATTTAACGACAGCCAGGGGCAAAGTGAGCGAGGTTAGGGTGGCGTGCAACTGAGCAGCAAGCTTCTAGCATTAACACAGACATGAAGACATTTACAGGAGAGGTGTATTCAGGTGAGGAATGTGGCCAGTCAGCCGGGGCTACTTACCCATGTCTAATGTTGTCACACACTCGGCTCTAACGTGTAAATATTTTATCAAGATCATTTACAATCCATTTAGACGCATTTTACACTAGCGACGGATGGGCTGACAGCCTCCCGTGGAGCTGTCAAACGGTGCCGGAATATATATGTTGGTTTTTTTTTTTTTTGACAGAAAACCCGGAGGAAAATGGCGTCAACGGTGCTTTGGAAAGAGAGGCGAGAGAAAAAAAAAAAAGAGAAAATAGGAGTTGCAGGCAATCTGATGACAAAATCAAGGTAGCCGCTCAGAAGAGAGGGGAAAAAATCCGATCGGGACCTCGGCGCCTGTGTCCGATTCCTTGCAGAAATAAGATCTTTTCGAGTCTCTGGTGGATTGACTTGCGGAGAGTCGCGGCGGCGCAGAGTGCGTCTCCGATGCCTTGCGGGATCGCTGGTCACTCGGGGAGCTGCACAGCGCTGAGATCCCTCGCAAATCCGCTACTCGGCTGGTAGGGTAGGAGGAGGAGGTGGTGGTGGAGGAGGAGGAGGAGGAGGAGAAGGCGGAGGAGGAGGAGGAGGAGGAGGGGGGGAGTAGGACTATTACTGCAGTCAAAACAAGCCCGCATCCGACTACAAGCCCAAATCCAGCGGGGAAATTTTCAGCGGCAAGACCGCGCGCTTTCAGCAGTCAGCAGTCAGAAAGACAGAGGAGCCGAGACAGCAGACGGTGGGTTAGGGTCCCCTTTCCTCGCCGGTTGCACTGGATCAGGGTTTGTGCGCCTCTCTCTCTCGCCGCTTTACCGATCGGTGAATGTCAGGTCCCGGAGCCTGGTGTCTGGTAATGATCTCACCCAGCAGACTGAAAGCTGTGGCCGAGCACAGCAGAGGAGAGCAGAGCAGGGGAGAGCAGAGGAGAGAGGGGAGACGAGAGGAGGAGCGACATCGCCTCCCCCTGGCAGCAAACGAGCTCAGCGCGTCTTCCCTCTCCAACCTCCCCTCGATTCCCAGAGCTTTCCCCTGTGGGGCTGCTCGCACAGGCATGGTGTTATTTTAATGTAACGCAAATAGGGAAAGCAACATCTGGCAAAAGGCTTGTTGTTTTGACTGAGTCACCGCTGTGAGAAGATATGTTTTACACTTTTTTTTTTTTTTTCCTTTTCAACAGGTATGCCTGCTCCCAGAACAGAACAGAGTGTGAAATAATTACTTTAACATAAGTATTAACTTGATAAAGGGTCTTTATTAATGAGGTCTAATTCATTGCTTTGGAATGGCTGAACAATTATGTGGCCTTTGTGAAATTATAAAAGACAACAGATGTTGAGCTTAGCAACCCAAAAGATTAGTCAGTCTGGTTTGGGTCAATCTCTGAGCCACTAATATTAGATACAGATAATATTGACCAGTACTGGACTCCATTTGAAGATCAATCAGACAGAAAAAGAAAATAATAATGACAGGAATAGTTGAATTTTATAGTTCTGTTTAGCCTTTATTCTTATTTAACTTCACCAACATCATGTTACAGGCTGCGACAGCTAAAACAGCAACATTAACACAAATACAAAAGCAACTAATGATATAAAAACAGATACGCTACATATTATAATTTGATTGGAAAAGAAAAGCGAATATGATAAGCAGTTCCAGTCTGCTCGTCTGCCACATCCAGCTCATGTAAACCTCTGCTGAGTCATAAACCTTATCAGATCTAATGCATATTCTTGGGGGTGTTTTGACGTGAAGCATTTCGCAAAGCCGTGGGCTATACTATAAATAAACTTTATCACCTTTGCCTGCATAGGAAATGGTTTGCACATAAACCACTACTTCAGGAGTGACTTGCGATGACGTTATTTGACAGGTAGAGTATAATTTATTCCCATTTAACATGTGCGCTCAGTGACACAAAAGTAGCCACATCACACTCCACCGACACATTCTCTCTAGCGTAAGACAAAGTGAGCGTGTGGGTGGGTGAATAAATACAGATTTAAGTGGGTCTGGTCTGTGTGTGTGTGTATGGGTGTGTGTGTGTGGTGTGCTGGTGCTTTCCCCTTAATATGTCAAATTACAAGAGGATGGAAAACCCACATCAACCAAGCATGAACACGCCACAGTTGTTCCATTAATACAGCTGTGTCAGAAGTTGTGTTCATAATGTGTCTCCATGCAAAACTTGACCTTCCTTGTATGGAAAACATTCTTTAACATTAACAAGCAATGCAAATGATGTCAGATGACCTTTCCCTCTTGGAGTCCCACAGTCACTAGCTGTTACTCGTCCCTGGCTGGTGTGCGAGTATGTGTGTGTGTGTGCCCATGTGCAGCTCACCCACTGGGAGGCATTTCATTAGGCAGGGCGGTGATTGTGTTCACAGTAGCATGTAAACACTCAGCACAGTTTCAAACTTGTAGTTAAAAATCTGCCGTGCCATCAGCGGTCTGGTCGCTTTTCACTTCCCCTGCTGTGGCACATTGTCTAGGTTCACAAATGTCTGATGTGTGTGTGTTTGTGCACGTGGCTGAAAGTGTTTTGTAGCGTTTCTTTTTATTATTTCTCTATTAATAGACACGTGTCAGCATTGCACTCATGTGCATCTGTATTTATTTTATTTTACACACCAAGAACAAACGTTTCGATGACAATAGCAAGTTTAAATGTATTCAAATTGGTCCTCACTTATGTGTAATTTCAGGGATTAAAGGGCCGAGTTATATAAATGGATTTAGGCTCATGATGTGTTCTAGTATGTTAATTAAAATGAGGCTCAGGTTTATGGGCATGAGTGAAGGCTGCATATAAATGTAGGTTTATTTGGGGGCAATTTTATGGTTTTGGAGAGACTGCAACACTTGTGTGTGCGTTCACAGACATGTGTGTCTATTGATTTGGGATGTGTGCAAGAACACAAAGAGACCCCTGAGAGTGAGGGGTCAACAGCTGCTCCCCAACAACCAATCAATTGCAGTGTATCAGTAAACATTACACTCACACACTCACACACACACACACACACACACACGCATACACGGAAACACACGGACACATAAAGACGGCACTCTGTTCTCAAATCTGTTGCCATGGATACCAGATACAGGCAGCCAAGAGGGAGCAGTTTTCCAGCTTAAACTGTAAATATTGAATTATGATGGGGAGGAAAGAGACAGCAGCGCGGGGCAGCGTTCCTGCCTGAATGATCTAAATATCTGGATAATCCTTTCATCTCTATTCACCGCTACAGGAAATCTGGTGCATCATTCATGTTCATCAAGTTCAACATAAAAAGATCAATCTGTCTTACTGATCGAGCCATTTATCTAGCTCTCTATTACAGCCCGAGAGCTGCCCCCATTCCTTCATCCCTGCCTGCCTTTTTGCGCGGAGGATCTGCATTCCCTCAAGTGGGACGCAAACTAAATGCTTCCCTGCGCCTAATGTGCAATACATAAAAAGTGGATTCAGACATTCAAACCACTTTACCAAATGTTAAAGCTTTTATGTGGCAACAGTTCCTCTGTGGTTCGATCACTGGGGAGAGATGAGATTGAAAGATTGAGATGAAGACGCGGAGAAGGAGGGGAAACATTAGTTAACAATTAATAAATGCTTTGGCAAATGTTTTAAGTGGCGCCGCTGGAGAGAAAAACTGAAGGTGAGTGTCAATAATTGGTTTGCAGTCTTTATGAATAATATAAGCTGCGGAGTCAGCGGAGATAAAATAATAATAACACACTCATATTCATAACAAAGGCCCTTGACTGCGCCGAGGAATGAGAGTCAACGGGCTAACCTTGAGCTGACATTGCGAGCAGGAGAGACTCTCGTTCAATCAATGAGGGGCTTTTCTCAGGGAGTCCACTAATCTCGCAGGGCAGCAGAGGGTTCATCAGGGCTGAGAGACCCCTGGGACTGACAGAGGTAATGGGGTTAGCTGAGAGAGGGGGGAGGAGGAGGAGGAGGTGGGGTATACGCGTGCGTGTGCATGAGAAAAGGACTTTTCTGTGAGTATAGAAATGAGGAAACACAACTGGATTCAGTGCATGTGTGTGTTCCAGATGCAAATGTGCAAGTGTGTGTGTTTGAGTGTGTGTGTTTGTCCATCAGAAGGTGCGAGGGCCACGCTGATAGAATGAGAAGTTAATGGGACGTGTGACAAGGTTGATTACTGAGGCCTCAGTGATCTGGCTGGGTTAATGAAGTAAATGACTTCTTGGATAACACACCACTGGGGCCATCACCAGCTCCTGATACGCGCAGACAAATCACAATGACCTCTTCTTCTCCTTCATTTACCTTTCAAAGATGACTGTCTTGGACACTCTGCTGATGTTACGCTCAGACTCATTAATATCGAGGTTCTGAATCAGTCCGGGGGCACTTTTCAAGTACCTTGCAATTCTAATCTGATTTTGTATTCCTCTGCTGAGGACTATAAGAAAAATAAGACAACATAATACACAAGACAAACAATGGGATATGTGGGCAACAAAAAGCAAATCATTAAAACCAGCAGCTCAGCACACAGTGTACAGGTCCTCAAGTGGTCACAGGTACTGTCGTTTGCACCTGCAGCCGAACATACACCTCCAGTGAGACACATACAACCAGATACAAACAAAGGGAGAGAAAGGCACATTGCAACACTTTGTTTTCCATTTGGGTCCGAGATAGAGATTCGTCTAATGAGAGAGATAATGATGTCTGAGAGGAGATGCACACCGGAACAAAACAACAACGCAGATGGAAGCTAAGACAACAACAAAGACGCCCTAAATGCTGTTGACTGTGGACTCCCTGCTGGCTCTGTCTATGTGAAGAGATGACACTGCGCCCATCCCCCTGCTACTTATAAGGACATTATCATAATGTTGGCTCTGTACGAGCAGAGCTATCAAGTGAGCTCATCTTGCAGTCCTCCTCGAGCCCTGGTGTACGCCGATGCTTCAGATGCTGGAGGAAGAAAAAAAAAAAAAAAACAGCTCAGCCATAATATTTATTCAGACTGACAGTTCTGGCATCTAACAAGGCAGCCCAGGACTGACAGCAGCAATTTGACGAACCTCTGCATTGGTTGTAAACACACAGCGGCAAGGAAGATAATGATTGTCCTTCTGTTTGTCCTTCTGCTTTCTTATTGTCTTGTCACTGCAGACATCTGTAAAAAAAAAAATGAAACAGGCAAAATGAATCACGCTATGGACTGTGTGCTGTTGATGTCTGCCACTAAGTCTGTAGTTTCATAAATTTGGGTTCAAATCCTGGCCTGTGTGCTACACTAGAGAAAGGGACAAAAAAAACAAAAAAACAAGCCACAGATGAAGAATGTCAGCATCTATTAGACACACGAATAATGAATAATTAGTTCTCAGAAACAGATATTGTTTGTCACGGCTTGTGTGAACCTTCACACCTCAGACATCCACCCTACAACATCCTGTTGTGTTATAACTGTGCATGTGGTCAGATACAGCTGCGAGTGTGCACGTATGAGTGTATGTGTGTTAGTGTGGGGGGGCCTATGTGAAAGAGTCAGAAACAGAAAGAAAGAGGAAAACTCCCTAGATGACAGAACGGTGCCACTTCCCCTGAGTCTCTGTGAGTAAAATGAAGACAGAAACCTACTGCAGGTGTGTGATACAGCACTGAGTGCGATAGCGCTGAATCATTCATTGCTTACACATTCAGCATCTACGTCCCTCTTAAACCTCGAATTTCCTATGTATTGACCCGAGAGGGTGCATATAAGTCACTGACATGTGAAATAGGGCAAACGATGATGAGGTCTAATGTGCAATAATCAGCACTTTGAGACGTATCGTTTGACATGCTTGAATCAATTTCATGCTTTTTGCTTTCCCACTTGAGATTTCCCACTTTGATCAGGCTATTAGAGTTCATACTCTGTGTTTTGAAGTGACATGGATGGTGTGTGGGTGGCTGTGGCTTAACGCAATCCTTACACAAACTGACGAATCGCAAATGATTTGTGATTTGATTTGTGACTTTAAAAGGGGGAAAACAACTAAAGATCACGCGAGTGGCTTCCGCCTCTTTCTCTTCTTTATACAAATTTCTAGATTATCGTGGTCCCACAATCAGTGTACAATGTCTCTGGGGAAGAATAAAGTAGCCACATACCACATATACACACACACTCAGACACAAAGACACCTGGTCTGCATTTGTTGTTTACTGTACATTGTGTGAACGCTGTCCCATCTGAAGCTGCTTCCCAGCAGCAGGATGTGGTGGTGCGACACGTCCTCGCTCAACAACACCCACTTCCTATGAGTTTGATAAACAGCTCTGCGGTTTCACTCTCCTCCTGCCCGTCAAATAGAGGTATACGCACACACACACACACACACACACACACACACACATAGACACACTTGCTCAACAGCATCACCATCTGCTGATGTGACATATAACTAGTGTGAGTTACTGTGCATAATGTTATCCATGGTTTCATAAGACTTACAGTGACTAAATAACGTGGTTGTGTACTGTATATAAAGTAAACACTACAAGAATCACTAATCACTAATCATCTCCAGCCTCGCCAAGACACTGAAGGGAATGAGCACAATAATGCCCTCAAATCATACTGGGATTAGAAGTGGACATCAATATGTCACATTTGTTTTAGAGCTGGTGATGAAAGTGGGTCTGAGTTATGTCTGCCACTGGACAGTTATGTTCCACATTAAAGCCTGCCTGTTTCCCCCTAAAGGTTGATGATATGGCGTCGGTAAATACTGGAGACTTCTCTTCTCTTCTCTTCTCTTCTCTTCTCTTCTCTTCTCTTCTCTTCTCTTCTCTTCTCTGCACGCTTGCACGGGCACATACGGTCCTGTCAGTCACATCTGTGAGCTGTCAGACTCTGAATGTGCAGGGGAGAATGAGGGGTGTATTAGGCCTGCTGATCCTTCACACTCCTCTTGTCAAACTTAACATGAAAATGAAAGCCAGTGGTGAGTGTGTGCGTGTGGGTGTGTATGTGGGCGTGTGGCGGGAGACAAGGAGGGTCAAAGGAGAAGAGCCATGCCTAATCCTGTGGGATGTGAGGGTATCTTACTGCGTATGGAGATGCGATGTAGAGATGTGTTCAGTGGTGCATGGATCACCAAACCTTCCTAACTGACAGAAGAGGCTCCCAGGAGACCAATGTCAAACTGCTAACGGGTGAAAAAATAAAGGAAAGGAAAAGGAAAACTGCGAGAGGAACATAAAAGTCTTGCATGGGTAGATAAGACAGAGACAGATTTGAATTGACTTGATTGAATATTATTATTACTGTTAGTAGTAGAAGTATTAGTAGCTAGTAGTAGTAAACAGTATTTGTTTTATTGGTTTTCTTCTTCTTCTTCTTCATTATTATTGTTGTTGTTTTGCGTAATAATCATCATAACGATGCATACATGCCATTAATTAGCTGGTCATCCCATAACAACATGACCTGATATTGCTCATACTTATGATAGAAGAAGAAGAAGAAGAAGAAGAAGAAGAAGAAGACGACGACGAAGAAGAAGAAGAAGAAGAAGACGTTTCTGTTTACGTTTTGTGCCACAAAGTACGGTTTGTTTTACCTGATACCTGTTTTACACTTTGGGCCGTTCGCTGTGTTGTCAAAGTAAATCGGTAGGTGACGCTGTTGGTCAATTTAAAGCCTCCTTTGACCCGGAAACAGTACTTGCGGACCTTTAACAAGGCAGGAAGCGTCTCTCGGTGTGTAACTGACAGTTAGCTACCATGGCGCTTGATGTGAAAACCAGAGCCAAGCGATACGAGAAACTGGATTTCCTCGGAGAGGGTCAGGTAGGCAGAGAAATATTTCTTTCATACATGTCTTTACGTCTGTCTTCGTTCACAATTAGATTGTTGTGTATAGCCATGTAGAAAGCATGATGGCAAGCTAACAAGCGTTAGCTGGTTGCTAATGTCAACAAAGCCCGCTGCTGCATGCTGTTGATCACCAGAGATGAAGAAAAGAAAAAGGATATTTATGTGACTGTATTTCTGTTTCTCCTCTCGAGTTTGCCACTGTGTATAAAGCCAGGGACAAACTGACTGACAACATAGTTGCCATTAAAAAGGTACGACCAATTATAGTAATTTTGTACTTTAACATTTAAATGTTATGTGGCTGTTTAACACCAACCTTTTGTTTGCTTTCTGGCAGATTAAAGTTGGCCACAGAACAGAGGCTAAAGATGGTAAGTGCTGGTTGCCTGCAAGCGCACATGTTATATTGTGACAACATTCACCTGTTCGTTCACCTGTTAATATACTTTCTTAATTTTAGGAATAAACCGGACTGCTCTTCGAGAGATCAAACTGCTACAGGAGCTGCATCATCCAAACATCATTGGGGTAAGATAACATTCATCATACCAGCATTTGTTTTCAGCATATTCATGTATTACTGGCACTGAGTGTGAGGTGGAAATTACGAGATTTGAGGATTATTTTGCACTAAGCATTTGTATTTGGTGTTTTTCAGCTGTTGGATGCCTTTGGACATAAATCAAACATCAGCCTGGTGTTCGACTTCATGGAAACAGACCTGGAGGTGAGAAATGAAAAAAGGAAATCGGACTCACTTTGTTTCTAGGCATAACAACAATCGTGCGTTAAAATCCAGCCTCATTCAGCTGTCTGTTGTGACATTTACATGCAGTTTATTATTAATAATTATATTTTTTATTACAAATAGTAGACTATATATAAATGAAAAGGTTCATTGGTATTTTAATTTATTTTTGCAATATCAAATGATATCTGATGCAAATGCACATATATATATATATATATATATATATGTTTTGTTTTATGTGGATATATGTCCTGTCTTGTAACATCAGGGACCATGATGGAAATAAGTGCTTGCACTTTGTCATGATCTATCCCTTGGATATGTCTTTATTCCAATAAAATAAAAAATAGGATTATTAACAGATCCTAGTTTCTAGCGGTCACCACCCACCCGTGTTTCTAGTTGAAACCTATACTTTAAGGCTGTTTTCTATATGGCGATTTTGGTCGTCCATTCAAGGTAATCATTGCACTATGTTGCATTTCACCGGTGGACCACCAGATGGATATTTTACCCTTTATGACACATCACTGGAAAACGGGAGAGAGATCATTGAAAACTTTCTTTGAAGTGCAGACAGATGCAGTATTTGTTTTCTGCAGTAAATGGCAAAGAAGACAAAAGAACAAGCAAAAGATTAGAAGTTGTGAAGTGCATGGTCAGACAACATACACTGTAGCAAAGAAAACATGGACAGTGTGAGTGCTCTCATCTGACCTGACCTTCTACGAGGTCACACAGCTTTTATAGTTTTTCCCTCTTCTTGTCCTTTGGTTTGTTTTAGTCTCCGAGACTCCAGATGAGCGGTTACCGCAAATCCATCTAACTTTTAATAGAGTGAAGCAAAACAAGATAAACACGCTTTTAAAAAATCAATGTCACACCCATCTTGGCCTTGAATTGATACCATCAGCGGCTCGCCGACAGTAGAGTATCCACTCGTGTGAAATATGATGCTCGTGTTGTGTTTGATCCTGAAAGCCTCATTTTCTCATTTTAGGCCACACGCCTGTGTTTAGTTATATAAGATTATCAGCTACAGATGCTTTTATTGGACTGAAACATTACCAAGCAGGATACTGTAAACATTGCTTTCACAACTGGGTGAGAGGTTGTATCCGAACTGTTTTGTCTTTCTTGGCTCTGGCTGTGTCCGCTTATTCATAGAGATGCAGTATATCACAGCTGTTTGTAATTCTCTTGTCTGTTCAGATAGTGCAGTTTGTTTTTGAGTTGAGTCACAAAGCGATGTAAAAACATGAAGCAATGCCTGAAACATAATAGCTGTGAGATATGCAGCTTTACTTAAGACTTTTGTTCTTTCTTTTTTTTTTTAAGGTGATCATCAAAGACACTAGCCTAGTCTTGACTCCAGCCAACATCAAAGCCTACATCCTCATGACTCTACAGGGATTGGAGTATATGCACAAACATTGGGTCTTACACAGGGTAAGAGCACTGAATACACAACCATGCACACACATTAAGTAAATATGTGCATACAAGGTGTTTAATAATGCAGATTTTTCTCCTTTTCGCGGTCAGGATCTGAAGCCCAATAATCTGCTGTTAGACGGCAGTGGGGTGTTAAAGTTGGCTGATTTTGGTTTGGCCAAATCTTTTGGCAGCCCCAACAGAGTCTACACACATCACGTTGTTACCAGGTTTGTGTTGTCTCCATCTTGCTGCAAAGATCTAGGACCTTTCTGCACATTCTCCTTTGTTCATTTCTCTTAAAGTGGCTTATTTATATCCATTTAGATAACAAAAGTTCAAATTGTGCCATGAGGAGTCGAATTTGGAAACATATTACACTCCTCACTAGCAGGCAGTCTGCTTTTTGAGTTGCTAAACTTGCTGTGAGTTGTGAAATTTAACATTTTAATTTCTTCACTAGGTGGTACCGCTCCCCTGAGCTCCTGTTTGGTGCCCGGATGTACGGTGTGGGTGTTGACATGTGGGCAGTGGGATGCATCTTGGCTGAGTTACTCCTTCGGGTACATAAACCTCACTTTAAGCAGGCACAGTAAAAAGAGGGCCCCGTTGTTTCCATAACCATACCATAATGGCTCCATGTTTTTTTTTTTTTGTTGTTGTAGGTACCCTTACTTGCTGGAGATTCAGATCTTGACCAGCTGACTAAGATCTTTGAGGCCCTCGGGACACCCACAGAAGAGACGTGGCCGGTAGGTATCCATTATGGACATGCTTGTTATTATTAAGGTGAAATGAGAGGGTCCTGCTATACTTTCCTTTGTCGGTTGTCTTTGCAGGGAATGAGCAGTCTACCAGACTACGTTTCCTTCAAAATATTTCCGGGCACCCCCCTGGAACATATATTTAGTGCTGCTGGAGACGATTTGCTTGAATTACTGCAAGGACTCTTTACCTTCAATCCTGCCACACGGACCACAGCTACACAGGTAATGAAGCACAGTAGCTGTTCTCTCTTTCATATCTTTTATAAATGATGTTTCTATAAATAGTTTTGTATTTATACATCGCACTTGAGCCATGCCCTAAGGTTGCTGAATACATATAAATATGTAATATAAGTTGCCTGAATCAGTACAGAGCAGCGCTAATGCCTATCTGCAAGTGTTATAATTTGTCCTTTGTTTTGCCAGGCTCTTAAAATGAGGTACTTCAGTAATCGGCCTGCTCCCACCCCTGGTCCCCAGCTCCCCCGACCGAACTGTTCCGCTGAAGCTTTGAGAGAGAAGGAAACAGTCGGTCTCAAGAGAAAAATAGAAGGCCTGGAGACAAGTAATGACCACACATTCATTTATATTTGTGTTACAAGGCCACAGTCCACCAAGATTAACTCCACATCCACAAAAGACCACCCTGGTTACGATTTGCAAACTTGCCCTGTGCCAAATCAAGCAATATTACTATAGCACAAGGTGTCTGCAAAACATGCCTGAGGCTGATTTAGAAAGGACGTAGACATTTTAGAATATCCCTCTCAGACCTTAGTTTCATATGGCATGTTGTGAATTTTTGCCCCAGTGAACTCTTACTGTATTCTCACAGCTATATCCACATTAAGGTTATAAATCTAGTGTGCCACTACACAGAACCTAGCAATTCAGTGGGCGTTGGCTGCCCATTAGGCTGCAGTTAGAAATTCAGAATATAGGGAGGGAAAACATGGCACGTATAGTGTCTGTACTCAAGTACAGCCTTCTTGGGAGGTTCAAAGCTTTTCCAGCTCCTCCTGTGGTTTGGAAAATATCTGGGTTTGACTATATGCTATGCTCTGTGCTTCACTTCATTACAGAGAGAATTTCAAAACGTGCACAGTAGATGGAAACTCGGTTGCTGTCGCTGTCTGGTGGTTGGCAGTCTAATTGTAGGCTTGTTTCACTTGCGCATGTACAGTAGATATACACCATGTGGATGTTTAAATCAGACAGATTTGTGTGCAAATGAGATTGAATTCTTTTAAAATGTTTTTCCTTTTGTGTAGCAGCATTTGTAACAACATTGTTTGTGTTATTTCCAGCTGTAATGAAGAAGAAGCTCATTTTCTGACCGGATGGGACCAGGCAAATTGGATGATCGCCACTGCATGGCTCAGCTTCCTGCGTTGCTCAGGACTGTCCACCAGGATGATGAGAGAGAGTCCGAAACCAGAACAGGCTGGTTTAGATGGGATTGACTTTAGGACGTTTTAGAAGTTGTAGCCAGTGTGAGAATTGTGCCTATAGTTAGCTGTAAATATCGGAGGTGCTGCTGTGTTCAGGAGAGGCATTTTGTGGTAAGTGGTATCAGCTCAGGTCCACTTCCACTGATGCCTCCACTCGGGGAGCCTATTGGAATATGCCTATTTATGTGACTGAATAAGAGAACAACTACCAATGCTAATGTATTTTTTTTTTATATTTTGTAAGTACAGACAATAAATTGTACAAATGCATAATATAGGGGTTTCCTGTCCTTCTTACATTTGAGACAATATCATTTGAGACTTTGAGCAGCTTTGTCATCACTATGAAACAGATGATATTTGTTTTTAGTGGTAGTAAAGCATAAATCATGAGGGCTGAAATGTTCCTGCCGTTTCCGAATTCGCACAGAGAAACCCGTACAGAATACAGACTGATTTCATGTCAGAATTACTCACCCTTCACCTTTTCACTTGTTGAATGTGTGCGGACAGAAATATGCATGTGGTTTGTTTACTCACTGTTTCAGAGAGAGTCAGTGGGACTCCGTATCTTTAGAGCCGACAGGGTGACTCCAGGCCTGACAGTGTCATGCAACAGCATGCCACTAGATATATATTTCCCCTCCCTGTCGTTTCTCTTTGACATTACTGTGATTCAATACAGTCTGACATGTCAGAGGCCCGATGCTCCTGTCAGCGTTCTTCTGCCCTTTTGGTTTTCTGTCAAACACAATCAGATTAGAGAAGATGATGGGAGAAAAGGATGGCAGTGTCATATTTTATCAGATATATCAGATATTCTACAACACAGGCCTTTGTTTATTTGTAGTTTCAGTTCAATCTTAAATGACATCTGCTTCAGTGTTTACAATGAGATCATGTGTAAAGATTCACACACACAAAAAAAGCTTGAGTTCAGAGGTTTATTGTCCCCTACATTGTCCACGTATATTCTTCAGAAAGAGACCCCCCTGTGTGATCCATCCCCATTTATAAGGGGGACACAATACAGCATTGAGAAGGGACTCAATGAGTGTGGGTGACCAAACTGTATGTACTGTGTAACTGGGTTAGATGACGGTTTTGGCAAAGGGGCAACTCGGAGCTAGATAAGGCTGTTACTGTTCTTATCAGTTCAGGCCAGTGAAGGCCACTTTACTGACCAGCAGTGCCACTTAACTCCACTGAAATACTGCTACAGTGAACATTTTCTCTTTGAGGGAAATGAAACTTACTCATGAATCAGCAAAATCGGTGCGAGGAACCGTGGTGAAACGAAACAGTAGGCTTTAACAAAACATAAAAGAGCTCCGTGTGCACAGACAAGATAGGATGTAGTAAAAAAAAATAATAATAATTTTGGTGTTTCTCATTATACCAATTTAGTTTTTTCACTTTTCAATTCAGACAGCCAGCATCTTTTCAGTGTTTTATGAAGGGAACCAAGTGATTTGTGTCAACTTTGCTTTCAGATTAGACAAAATTAAATACATATAAACATTATCTTTCATTATTATGGCTGTTACCTGTTTGTAATGATCTACACCACAATTAAGTCTCCTCATATGGATGCTAAAGGTTGTTTTTTAAAAAATACCACCTATTGACAACAGTTGTTAATTAATTATACAGTATATTATTGGTATTAGATTTATCAGGATCATTCCCTGTAGCTCATTTGAAGCCCCTTTTCATACACTGACAAGACATTTTGGATATGATTTATTTTATCCAGCAAAAAAACAAAAACAAAAAAAAACACTGTATCTGAATATTAATTTTGCATTCATGAGTTGAAATGTTTATTTCTTACGGAAGCGTATTGCTGCCACACTGTAGAAAAAAAAAGGCTCAATATTATGTAATTACATGAAAGTTTCTTGTTATAACATGATATTTTTCACGTTTTAACAAGATAAGTATCACGTTATTTCATGAAATTATCACGTTATTTCATGAAATTATCACGTTATTTCATGATAATGATATTTTCATGTTATAACGTGAAAATATCATGTTATTTCAAGATAAAATATTTTCACGTTTTTACATGAAATTATCACGTTATTTCATGATAATATCATGAAATAACGTGATAATTTCATGAAATAACATGATAATTTCATGTAATAACGTGATACTTATCTTGTTAAAACGTGAAAAATATCATGTTATAACAAGAAACCTTCATGTAATTACATAATATTGAGCCTTTTTTTTTTCTACAGTGTGGCAGCAATACGCTTCCGTAATTTCTCATCCCCCTTTATCAGACAAATGTAAATGATGCAACAGTGCTAATAAAGCTGCAATTTTAAACAGCGTCGCTGACAATATATGTTAACCACAGATGTCTTTAAATGTGTGACAGTGGTTAGAGACTGCAACCTCACAGTGCCACTGAGGTTTGTTTGTTTTTGAAACAGATCTTTTAAATAACCCATTTCGTCATTTTTTTTTAGCGCCGTCTGTGGCAGAGGCTTTGTGTCGGGCTTTGTGTTGCTGATGTGCTGTGGGAGGAGAGACAGAGGTGAGGAAGAAAGGAGGGGAGGAGGAGGAGGAGGAGAGACAGACGGGGAGTAGAGGAAGCAGCGAGGCAGAGGAAACACGGAGCAGTTTGGAGGAGGAGAGGCGCGTTGTTCTCCGTGTGGCTGACAAAAAAAAAATATATATATATATACACACAACCCTCACGTCTCGTCTTTTTACTCTGAAACGGATTTTATTCACTTTTGCGGACATGTGTACTCCTTGCTGTGTCTCGCAGGTAAGGCGACAACAGTCCCTCCGTGACTTAACTGCTGTTTGTGTGTTGTTGTTATTCAACGGTTATAATGAAACGCTACGCTAACGTTGACGGTTATTTCACCGTTGGTGTCTGTGGCCGCTCATCGTCAACCAAAGTGTGTCAGCGGGTTTTCTTTTTTTTTTTTCTTTTTTTTTTTAAATTTGTGTCGGTCGTTTCTACCTCGCCTGTCAGCTACCGTAATTATTCACAATAATGAATTAAAACCGATTCAGTAAGTTCTGTTTTATCAGCGTCCAAGCGGAGACAAAGCGAAACGAGGCAGAGCTAGCTTAAACATCTGTTAGCATCATAACATCAACAACGCTGAGCCGCTATCAATAGAAGTGAGTCTTCAGATGTGTGTCGACAATAATGGTGTCGGGTTAGCGGTGCTAACGTGTCTCGTTTCTATAACTAGATGAAAGGTAAACGGTTTTCCATCCACTGTTGCACCTTTCCCCCCCCCCCCCTCATCACTGAACAACACTTTACTACGCAGCTCCTCAAAAACTTGAGGTGTCTTCTTAACACTTCTTCTTCTAGCAGTCATAAGTGCACTCAGAGAAAAGTTGTTTATTTTCTACAATTTGAAAAATATGTGTCCACACGGCTGATTATGGCTCACATGTATTTATTTACATCTCTGCAAAATAGCCTTTAAATGACAGCGAGCTCTTGTTTTATTCGAAAATACTAAAAAATTAGTTTTGTCCAAAGGTAGTTTTTACTATAATGTGTTACTTTTAGAGAAGAAATGTTTGTGCAGATTGACAGCTAACCAACAACAATTGTGATGGCTGAATTATTCTTTCAGCACAGGAAGCTGCAACTTAAAGAAAAAAAACAAATGGTAATAGACAAAACACAAGCACATTTTTTTCAAATTGTCTGTACTGACAGTCCATATGCTTGAAATACTTTATAACACAACCAAATACTGAATCGTAATGTTTCCAGGGGACACCAAAAAGGGACGAACCTGACTGGGATGTGTGCTAGTTGTCATTTGCTACTTGTCGTGGTATTGGAAATGAGCAGAAATGTAAAGTTGGTTTCTTTGTTTTAGTTTTTATTAAATTAACTTGTGAACCTGGGGAGGACATTTTAAGTAATTTGCTTGTGAGTTCTCATTGGCCTTGCGTTGCAGTGCACTGACCTCCCTCGGCCACTGTATTTCGGACGTTTTATTTTTTATCCAAGACAAAAATGCAAAGAAGCCAGTAGTTTGAGCTTCTCAATCCCAAATATTTGCTGCTTTTCGTTTCCCTTCACAATAGTACATTGACTTTTGGACTATTGATTGGATGCAACAGGAGGTCTGAAATCACCAATGTTGTGCTTCGCAAAAATGTGAAGTTGCAGGCGAGTGGCTAGAGAGGGCCTATTCTCATGGTTAGCGTCTTTTTTACAACTGGCAGATTGTTTTTGACCACAGGGTCAACGCTGCCGAGTGGTTCTGGACTGGAATTTAATTACGCATGCACATCCCTCATCTAAGAGGAGCTCACTTCCATTTCCTGTTCCTTTCACAGACAGGGAGTGATGGAAACGAGGCAGGATTAGGAGAAAATCAAGGGCGCACAATAAAGATCCGTTTTGTGTTGCCGTGCTGGTGGCGTGCTAATCCCCGCCACAGACACCCCCATTTAGTTTGCGGCCATCTCTATTTATGTGTATACTTGTAATTAACTTTTTCTATGTGTGCGTATGTGTTGCCCCTCTTGAGGTTTATAGAGTGGCCCAAATTGATGTGTGGTCTTTTAATTTCCTCCTTTGGCTCGAAGGTGGGAATTAGACGAGGGTGGGCGTTGTTTGGTTTAGATTTGAAGAGAGGAGCAGGCACGGTGTGGGAGCAGCTCACTCGTAACTTCTCTGTGGGAGAACGTATGTTTGCCATGTTGCGATAGAGTTAGGGCTGGGGGGAGGTTTTAGCTCACTGCTGACTGTAGTCCAAAGCCCTGCAAGCGTTGGCTGTGAGTATCGGACAGGACTCAGACCATGTGGGTGTCTGTACACGGGGTACATTAATCAGAAGGACACTAGAAGCTATCGTTCTGCAAGCATCCTTCTTGATCAGTAATCCTGGAGTAAGACATTGACAGTAGTATTTTCATTTTGCACATACCTTCTCAAGGATATTATTAAATATTTTTGTCTTTCTTGCCCTCATCAGTGGTGAAAAATACCCCAAAGAGTGATTTGGTGAGAACAGTAACAGTAATTCTGTACTATAGTTTGTGCGTATTCATTCCAAGCTTGACTTACGTTGAGTGTAATGTTGCATTTCTCCCCCAGCCCCGACCCTACTCACACAAACACAGCTGTCCCCATCACATGGTGACTTCAGCACTCTTTGAAGTCAGGCCACGTTACTGTGGCTATAAATTAACAGTGAGGGCAGGTTAGCCAAAAAAAAACAGGAGATGAGAGCTGCAAATCCAACTTCAACTGTAAATCCAAAGGAATGACTATAGCTGTAGGATTCTCCGTCAGCATAAATTTCCAGGTATGTCACATGATTAGAATTACTGGACAAGTGTGTACGTGCCAGACATGCCGGGTATTTTCAACTTCCCCTCGGGAATTTTGCTGAAGTCAGCAGCAGAAGTTCGCTTTCCCACAGGGACATCATTGGCAACCTTTCCTCCCCTTTGTCTCTCTCTGTGAACTGTCATAAGGCAGAGATAATGTCTTCTTCAACCTCCCCCCTCTTCACATCCTCCCATGTTTCCATAATTTAGGGTTGGCTGATGAAACTGAGCGAAATCCCAGCTAACTCTCTGTATTGACTGTGCAACTGTAGCCTCACGAGTAAACTTTGGGAAGTGAAACAGGGTAAACACAGCATGACGCTGGATTAGCTTGTACCTGTTATCTGTTACTGACTTGTATTTTGACCGCCTTCCTGTCACTTGATCGGTTTCCTTTTGTTGCTTTTGTGACTTGCTCTGTTGCATGCTCAGGGTGGTTTCATTCCTGCCCTTTGTTTTTCAGTTCTTCTTTCTACCTAACTTTCCCTTTGTTAGTTTTTTCCTTTTCTCTCCACTGGTCTAAAGTTTCTCCATGTTGGTTGTAGCTAGGGGCTATATTTGCCAAGCGGGAAGCAAAGACTTCTCTTTGTGTATAGGAAACAGAGCAGTGATACATTTTTGCTGTGTGTGTACAGCTGCCTAGCTATACAGACAATAGTGGAGCTGTCGGTCACCGTGCGAGGGTAGAGGGAATAGGTCTTGAGCTCGGGCCCAACCTATGTGAGAAAAAAATCCTGCCTTGCATTCTGTTGTTTTAAATTTCTTTTTGTTTTACCTTTCCCTCTCTTTCTTTCTGTTTTTTTTTTTTCCTCCTCTGCTGGTTTCCTGTGACTGCCTTCAACAAAGCATTGTTGTAATTTGATATAAGAGGGTGTGTCTGCAGTTTCATCTGGTCTGTCATGATTCATTGTGGTCAGCTTTATCCAGTGGCTGCTATAATTAAGCTGGAATCCATTCAGTTTTGAAGCGGCCACCAGTAGAGTAGTATATGGAAAGTTTAATGTAAGGCAGGGAATAGTCAACGTGATCTAGATGTGATGAATGAAAATGCATTGATGTTTTGAATCTACTTGAGGTTTAACCTCCCACGGATGCAGCCGCTGAAGTTGCTGTTGCACATTCATCCGGTCAAGTTGTTTGGACAGTGCCTATCTCTGTTGTGAGTCATGCCTGTCTGTGTTTTTTCAGTGAAAAGTGTTTTGCTGTCGCATGCGTGTCATCTTTTTCTCATTGCTAAACCTGTAGTCAACATTTATGTCCAATCTTTGTCACAGCAGAACAGTTTCTGAACTGTTGTCACAAATAATAAATTACTTTAAGTTGCAATATTTACAGTTTGTGTTAGACAATTTTGTCCCTCCAAATGTTTTATGAAGGCATGTTATAGAGAGATGAGTCTCTACTCGGTTCTCATTTGAATCAACTTGTATTTTTCTTTGGTATGTAGATTCAAAACATCCTTGTGCTCGTAGATGTAAAACAAAAAGACAAGTGTATGAAGGCAACCTTGGAGAAGAACATTTGGCTTCACTGGTATACATAACTGAAGACAATTACCAAACTGTCTCTTTTCTTGCTGGAAGGGGGAAAACAATACGGTCCAGGACTACTGAGTGTAAATGAGGCCTCGTCCACACGTACGAAAACTAGGGATGCACCGATCCGACTTTTTCAGTCCCGATACCGATGCCTGGGCTTTGTATATCTGTCGATACCCGATACCGATCCGATACCGTTGAATTAATATAATAAACTGCATACCTTCCACCTTATACTGTACCTTCCTTCCACCATGTAGAAGAATCTAAAGGCACCAGACTTTCCTAACTAAGACAAAATAACATTGATGTAATGTATTGAATACTTATTTATTTGTTATTTGAACAATTGTGCATCCAAATTGAAAATAAAATGTAATCAAACTTCTTAAAATAAATTTAAATAAATAAAATGTAGTAGTAGAAACAAAACAGTAATCAAAACAAGTTACCAAACACTGTAAACATGTAAAACATATATTAAGTGCAAAGTACTGCAGGAATTCAAAATACAAAAGCAGCTGAACCTGAGAATATAACCCGTGAAATGCCTCCACACACCCGACTCTTTCGCTCGCTCCATGTTAAACGCTCCAGCTCGTTCTTCTTCTTCTTCTTCTTCTGTTTAATGGCGGATCATATCTTTACGACATACCGCCACCTACTGGACTACTACAGGATCTCCAACTCGTTCCACCATGCTGCTAACGAATGACGAAGGATTTGCTGCGACGGAGGAAAAAAAGAAAAGAAAAGAAAAGAAAACTGGATCGGCCCGTGGATCGGTTAATTTTACCGATACCCGATCCAGCTATTTTTTCCAATATCGGGGCCGATACCCGATACCAATATCGGATCGGTGCATCCCTAACGAAAACGATCTTTTCCCTCTCCATTTTCGAGGGCATCGTTTCAAGAAATATCCGCGTCCACACAGGTCCGTTTCAGCACGACCGAAAACGCTACTTCCTATTCCAGGCCTATAAGTGGCGCTGTTTCAGTTTCAGAAAATCACCAAAAATGGAGAGGAAGATGCGGAGCATGCGCACAAAGCTTGAGCGCTGTTTACAAATCGCCTTTTTTGCTCAGCGTGGTGGCACAGGAGCATGATATTTTGCCCTAGTAACCCTAATAGGCTCAACATCGTCTCCAGCATGAAAACTAGCACGTAGTCCGCCATTGTTGTTGATGTTGTTACGAGACGTCTCGCGGGAGGTGGAAGGCTGCTCGGGAGTGTGGCGATGACGTCATCGTTTTCCCCGTTTTCGCCGTCCACATGAAAACGTAAGAGCTGCGTTTTCGAATTTCTCCACCCTGGGACCCGTTTTCAGAAAAGTGCGTTTTAGGGCAATGCGTTTACAGGATACTTGTGGACGAAAGGCCAAAACGATGAAAAACTTATGCGTTTCGGCGTTTTTGCGTTTCCGCGTGGACGGGCCCTGAGTGTATTTTGGTGGCCTTTTGTGATACAAAAGAAAAGACACTTGTCTATAACATTATTCTATCCAGATTATGTCAGATGATTCTCACTTTCAACCAACACATTTGCTTGGTTGTTTCTTCTCTTGGTTGTCCCTCGCTGTGCTGCCTCTGATATAGTCCATGGCCCATTTTTGTTGTAGGCAGCTGTTTGCATTGCATAAGCAATTGCCTCAGTGGCTGCGTGCTACAGAGTTTGCCTCTGTGGGTTTGATTTAGGGCACTATTTCCTTTTCCTGCTTGTCACATGCTTCCGTCCTTTTCATAATTTCTGCCCTGAGCATACAACTGCCACAAAGAGCGGAGGCTTTGGGAGCTAACTCTCCCGTTTTAATCACAGATGTCGTCTCTGATTGATTAAACGTAGGACTGGAAGGCATTTGTTGATAAAGCAGCTTTCAGCTAGATAAGACTCCTTGTTGAACGACCACTGAGTGTTCACACTAATTATGTTTACACAACGCTTGCTACATTTTGAATGGCATTTCTGTTTATTTCATCCAGCGTATCCTCACTGCCGTACCCTACCCGTCCTCTCTGAGTGTTACTGATTCCCGTGTCTGTGTCCGTTGTTTGAGGAAAGGCAATATTGTCTTTTACATGACCTCTACAACAGCTGAATGGTAGCTGAGCACTGGAGAGCTGGTGACAAAGGGTGAAGGGCAGCTGAAGACAAGAGATGAAGACAATAAGGCTCCAGAGTAACAGAGTAGAGGGGGGAGGAGGGATGGAGGATATGAGATGAAGAGAGTGAAATAGAGATTTGAGTTGGGTGCGAAACAGACAAGTGTTTGTCTCTTATGAGTCCCATACTCTCGGTTTGATGCCCGCAGTGGAGGTTGTGAGAGTCTGGGCTTAATTATAGGGGAACTACTGTTTTTTTTACAACCTTTCACCTTATTTCTGGCATATAATATGATTGTTTACTCACCTATATAACTTTGGTGTCATTTTTAGTCTTAGTCTAGCTCCAACGAAGCGCCGTGTATATCCATATAGTGGAAGTAACTGGGGCAGCCTCTAAATAACGCATTATCTGCCGCGAAACTCGTTCATTTCACCAATATTTTGTTACGATAACGATATTCCCCGATCCCTCCCACTATACGGATATATGCGTAGTTCCCCCTTTTAACTCTGGACAGTTAAAGTTAAAGCGCGCCGTGTTGAACGTAGCATGGGATGATGCATTTTTCGGGGTGAATGGACGGCAGCAGTGTGGCACGCTGCTCGGAGGTCGCTGTCGATATTTAAGCAGGGGTGTAATGCAGACACGCCAACCACCTGTCGACATGCTGGTGGGGCCCTTAGCCCGTGGACGAGGGCGGGGGTGGGGGGTGGATGACCCGTGAAGTGGATGGGGTCAGCTGGTTACCGTGGATACTCTTTTTGTATCTGTGTGTGGTGGAATTCCTCGAGACGCTCCCCTCTCCCGGCTTCCCCTCCCTCCCTGCAGGGTTTAGCTGTTGGGGCCCCCACACTGTGTGAAACACCCCCTAACTAATGAAATCTAAACACCCTCACAACTTAAATTGTCCTGTTTCTTTCCTGCTTACTCTCAGTCCGTTGTGGTTAATTAATCGCCCATTGAGATAGACATGCGGGTGCAGCAGGGACAAAGGCAAGAGCTTATCCCGTTAAGCTGTGTGTAGTCAAAATGCGATGAGGCACATGCAAAGATTCAAGGCTAACAGTCTGCATTCATGAAATCAGAATCCGCGCGTTTAGCATTTGAAGCAGAATTTCAAAGCTCTCAGTACTCACTGTTCCCTGTCCTACAAGTATACATGTCCCCTGTTAACTCTTGATTGGGAATAAACTGGACTTTGTGTTTGATCTAGCGTGAACTCACTGTGTTTGCTGCTCTTATGGAGAGCAAATATACAGTAGGGGGTAAAGGAACTGAACCGTGTGTCTTGATCTTGACCTATTTTCTCATGCTTGTATAAACTCACGGGGAGTAGTGCGGGATTCGCTGTTTCTGACAATGTGACAAGACAGATGCACGATATCACAGTGACTTGCACCCAGCTGAAGGATGGAACGCATTCGTCTTTGGTTTCGTACATGTTGAGCTGCGTTTACGTTTTCCACTAAATCAACCTCCTGTAACAATAGAAGCGAAGACGCGGCGTTTTTTCTCGGAGGATGGTTTGGAAGCATTAATGGGTTTGGTTTCACACGGGAATCTGTTTAGAGAACTGTCAGTCAAGGCCATTCAGCTGTAATCACTGAAAAGCGAGGCTATAAGTAACCATTCTTCAACTCGATGCAAAACAAACAATGGGCTACTTAGAAAAGACTCACAATTAAACCTCTGATCAGAGAGAGTAGGAAGGAAGAGCCGCGTGGAAAGAGAAGTGGCTTGAGCCGTAGTGTTACGCATTAGTAGCAACAGGAGCAGAACATTACAGACCAGACGATGTTGCACACTTGATTTGATACGTAAATAATAAAAGCATCTATGACTCTCTATTTGTTCTTGTGTTCTGCACAGTTGGCACTAGTCAGACCTTGTGTACTCAGGCAGTGAGAGAGATCACATCCAATTGACCATTCAGTTTAGAGTACCAGAGCATGAGAAGAAAAACACAAAGGTGAAATTCAGAGCGCGCCCACACAGAACGTTTACTCTTGTTTTGCATTTATAGCTGAACATTCAAATATATAAATATGATATGATCATCAAGAATTCATGCACCGGAGACCAACTGAACCAGCTTCCGAGCCTCCAGTCTAATCGTAGCTCTTCCGGTTTCCCCGGCCTTTCGTGCAGGTGCTGAATGTATTGTGCTGGCTGTGGTCTTGGCTGCGTGTTCAAATGCAACTTTTTGGCACAGACAGGCGACGGGGGTGACGGCACATTGTTGACCTATATTTTTGCTGGTTCTTTTGAGTCTGTTTGGTGTGTCTCTACCTTTAGGGAGGCACACTCATAGACAAAGCTGCGGTATCGTGACTGAAAGGCACATTTAAGTGATCTTGCTAGGATACTGTACTGGGTCTTGAGAAAAAAATTCAGAAAATGATTAATCACCAGGTGCGGCACAGTGGCGTGGTGGTTAGCACTGATGCCTCACAGCAAAAAAGGTTCTGAATCCAGGCCGACTGGGGCCTTTCTGTGTGGAGTTTGCATGTTCTCCCTGTGTCTGTGTCTCTGCGTTGGTCATCGCTCCCTAGGTCAAAAATTTCTACCTGTCACCTAATGTCATAATCATGAGATTTCCCTATAGTTCCAGAGTCAGCCATGGTCAGACTATCCTTGATATTTAATCCACACTAGCACCTTTCCTTTTTTTTACCTTAAAAGTCTGTGTCGTGCCCTGAGGTTAGCATACAAACCAAGATGATGCGTGTAAGCCCTCCACCACTGGAGCCCCAGTATAGCCACCACACCGTACCACAGTTTTACCTCTCGCCACCGAAATGTGTGTTGTGTAGGATCAGAGGTAGGAGGCTTACACAAGCAGGGCGGGGTGGCTACAGAAAGACCTTGTACTGTATAATTATAGAGCCTCCTCTTTCCTAAATAGCACACAGGGCCTGTCTTTATGAGACTGTCCACCTCCTATATGACAGCCTGTCAGAAGAAACAGAGCGGGGCTCTGTGTGTTTGTTTCAGACAAGAGACTTCACTGTGTGCGCTGACTAAAAGTTGCTACTGTGAAAAGAGAAGGAGGGACTTGGTTGGTTCCTCGTGATCAAAACCATAAATGAGCAATGACATTGTCACATGGGTCTTCTGTTGCACGTTTTATGCTTTTCAGTGAGTTACCATAATTTTGTTTTCTGGGAAAATAGGCCAAACTATTGTCGGCTACCAGGCAGTACCACACATAGCAATTTGCCAGAATGATGTTAAACTTTGAGCAGTCTTAGAAAATCACTCCAATACTCGTATAAGTGCTTAAGCATGGAAAGATTTTATTGTCTTGTTTATTGACGACCCTAAGAAACCTCAGAAACTCATCTGTAGAAACTAATCTGTAGAAGTTTGCACAATAAAGTGAATTTAAAACAAGCAACCTGTCTTTTCACAGCTTTTTGTTTTTACAACTTTTAGTTTGCATACAGGGCTCAGTTGGGCTGCACCCTGTCTTATAGGGAAATTTACAAAAAGCCAGCAGCAGCCAAGTTTCCTGGAGTTGCCCTAGGGTTCGAGCTTGTTCCTCTAATGAGGCAAGCTGTCACTCCACAGGGTTACATGTGTGGGCCTATCTTCATTTCTTTCCTTCCTCAAACATAATTAATTTGTCTCTGTGAGAGAGAAGCGATAAGGCTTTCTCACAGGAGAGAAGCGTACCAAGATACCAGGGTGAAGCTGGTCACCTAGCTCACTGCTCAAGTGTTTAAGTGTCTTGGCTCCTGAGCTGCTTTTTTTTCAGTCAAGAGTTGTCCATTAAAACAGTATATGTTTTCGCCTCATCTTTGTGTATTTCTCTTCTTTGGTTTGCTTTCTTTCTCTTTATTTACACTATTGCAAATTCCATTTTTTTTTAAATGATTATTTTCTTTACTTGAACAAAATACAATTTGCTCCAGGCCCCTAGAAATCGGTGAATCTTCATTCCTTCCTTCCTTCCTTCCTCCCAGGAAGGTCATGGTGCCGTATCTGTGCTGGCAGCATGATTGCAAAACAAGAACTGGTCCTCCCTCACCCTGATCGTCCCTGTGTGTTTTTATCAGACTGTGTAAAAAAGTTAAAATAAAGTTCACCCCAACTCTCTCTTTCTGTTCTCCGTTGTTCTGTGTGTGTGTGTGTGCAGCTGGCCTGCTGCTGTGGATCGGCGGCCTGCTCATGCTGCTGCAACTGCTGCCCAAAGATCAAGCAGTCCACGGGGACCCGATTCATGTACGCCTTCTACTTCCTGTTGGTCACCATCATATGCGTCATCATGATGTCCCCCACTGTGGAGCAGGCGCTGAAAGAGAATGTGAGTGCACCAGTCCCACTCTAGATGTTTATGTAATGTGAATCTTGCAAGCTGCTTAACTCGCGAGAGATGTTGGCCAGTAAGAAGGATTTCCCGATTAAAATTCATATAACAACCATCTCTAAAAGTAAATAAGATTTATTGTTTGTAAGATATATGGAACAAAAAGAAGCCTCACTGTGTGTCTGTGTTTTAATTACCTAAACTGCAGGTGTATTTGTATAAATGAACATTTCAATTGTGTATATAGTAGAGAATGTCGTAAAAATGAAATAACAGCAGTTAACAGTTTTAATTTTAAATGACTGTTGGGTGGGCAGTTTAGGCATTTAATGGGAAAATATGTGGGGGAGATACTCACCTGCAAATGGAGCAATTTGTTCAAATTAACCTGGGCGGTGTCCTGTTTTTCCCCAATGAGTGATGCCCTCAATGAGCCATTAATGGTAACTGGAATTGGGTGAGTGGTGCAGTGTATTTAGTAAAGCCTAGCCTAGCCTAGCCCAGGAATCTTTACCACACTATTTGACATACTGGTCCTCTGTAGTCTCTCTGCCGGAGTTAACAAATATACCTTGAATGAGTAATTCTGAAGGAACAGTACTGAAAGGAAGCAAAAGATGTTTGAAATAGGTACTGACAGGCTGGTCAGTTATAATTTTAGAGAATGGTCTAGTATAAACATATACAGCATTGCTACAGGCAAAACAGATTTTATTTATTCATTATTATAAGGATTAATATACATTATTGTAACAGGGTATCCTCTGTGTATCCATTTACACAGCAGTAAGACCAATTCAATTCAATTTTATTTATATAGCGTCAATAACAATACAAATCGTCTCAAGACGCTTTACAAAAACCCGGCCTGAAACCCCCAGAGCAAGCCTGAAGGCAACGGTGGCGAGGAAAAACTCCCTTTTAACAGGAAGAAACCTCGAGCAGAACCCAGCTCATATGGAGGAACCCATCTGCCTAAGGCCAGCCGGGTACAGACAGAAGAAAGAGAGAAGAGAAGAGAACAGCAAGATAAACATACATCTGTCATAGATACACATATCTGACTAAAGCGTACATGTGGAATCTTATGATACAAACTGATGATGTTACATGACAGTTTGAAAATGTAAGAGGAATCACAGGCAGGTTGGAGAATTGTTCATTCAGGTAGGAGTGGATAACTTCAGGAATCCATGAAGACTGGGCAGGCTGATGAGACCACGACAACAGATGTAGTATAGAGCTCCACAGGAAACGCACAACTCCAGGCCAGAGATACTCACAAGAAGAGGGAGGAGGAGGAGGGAGGGGAGGGGCGGGGGGACACACAGCATTGACCAGAGTTGAGAAGGCAGAAGTTCTGCCTGTCAATTTTGCCTTTGAGATTTGGAGAAGATGCACTCGGGCAACTAATTTGTCTTTTTTGATACCATTAAATCTATAACAGTATAGTTGTTGTATGTCATGTGGGTGAGTCAAGGTCTCTGACACGATGTCCTTCTTTTATGCATTTAAAGTTACTAAATATATGATGTTAGGAGGTGATGAATGAGACGGAAATGAGTTGTTCTTGTCTCTTAGTGAGAAGGAAAACAAGATGACAATGGTTTTTCATTAATGGATATTTAATAAGGCTAGGAGAGTGGATACAGAATCGCTCTCGAGTATGAATCAGAGATACTTGCGTAACCTACTGAAAACAGGAGGAGGAATGAGGATGATTTCCTAAAAGTAGCATCATCACACTTCAACCCTTATGATTCCCGACCTTGCCTGAAGCTGATTAACAAAATAATCAGCGGTACTGTATGGTACTGTAAACAACCATACATACAGTAATAACTTTAAACCTCAAAGTACACAGGTAATAATGGTTACAGTTTATCTTGGAAGAGTATCTGCACCTGACTGTGTTACCATGGCAGTGACCAAGCTTCCTCAAGAGCTATTAGAAGACAATGTTTTTCCACCAATCCATTTTCTTCACTCTCTGCCAGTTCCTACAGTAGGCTACAGTATTAAAACGATTCCCTACTGTGCGTCTCCTTGCAAGAGGAGGACCTCATAAAAGACCTATCCAGGCACAAAATGGCCTCTGATAGCCCCACACAAAGCCCGCTGAGTTACATGCACACGTACATACACACATGCACACAGTGTCAGTCGCACACTGAGCACAGTGGGAAGTCCCGGCTAAGAGAGCAGCCATTGTGCGTATGAGAGCGCTGGTCTTTTCTCGAGAGATTTACAGCAGTCTGAAACAGCCGCCCCCTTTCCCTCTTAATCACAACACCATGGACATGCTAATATGGTCCTCAGCGTGAGACAAAAGCTCCAGAAATGGGCTTTTTGCTGTATGTTGTGATCTGGCTCTGAACGGTGCCACGCATCGAGGTGATGATGACTCAATTGGCTTGCGTCTCACCCATGTGCACAACTTTAAGGACGACAGGACCTGGTAATTAGTAAAGCCAAATTAACAAATAAAGTAAAGTATAAGTAAAGGTTTGTAGTTGTCTCAAAAAGACTCCCGTCTCTGCGTTCAGTAAAGGGAACATTTATGTGCGGCTGTTTCTCACATAGCAAGCTCCTTATCTACATTACTCACTGCACGGTTGCCCTCTTCGTTTAATGTAGCTCAGTGTAGTTTTTGGGAACGTTATGTTAAGAGGGATCTCCCAATGCCTCTCTCTCAGTCACGCCGTCTCTGCTTTTCCCTCTTCTCATTTCCTCTGACTTGCTGACAAAAGGTGGTTAATTTATTCATCTGTGTCTTTTGTTTGTGTACACTGACAGTTAGTTGTAAGGCCCCTCTAACAGGCTGTAGAGAACGGGGGATGAAAGAGAGCTCCACGGAGAGAAAGAGGGGTTGTTGTTGCTGCCTGTTCTCTCTTTCTGCTCCTTTAGAGGCGTGACACTCTCAATAGACACTACTGGGCCCTTTCACTCAGGCCGCATACTAGACAAACATGAGCAGAGGTGGGGTTCTCTATTCAGCACCGTGATGATCTCATTTAAGTGTTTTTTGGGTTTATGATTTTGCCAATCAGGTCCCCTTCTACAGCGAATTGTGCGAGAGGATGAATGCGGGCGAAAACTGCAAAACTCTGGTTGGGTACTCTGCCGTCTACAAGGTGTGCTTCGGAATGGCCTGCTTCTTCTTGGTCTTATTTTTCTTCACCCTGCGAGTCAACAACAGCACAGGCTGCAGGGCGGCCATACACAACGGGTAAGAAGAAGTAAACAACAGCTGTGTTCACCACTAGAAACTGCTTATACTACTGCGTGTGTACTAAATACCTTTGAAACTCGTCCTAACACCACCATTTTTTTTTTTCTGGCATTATCTTTGACCTCAGATTCTGGCTGCTGAAGTTTGTTGTGCTGGCGGCCTGCTGCGCGGGGGGCTTCTTCCTTCCAAACGAGGAGACCTTTCTGGAAGGTAAAAGCAAGACTGTTGATTTAATAATATGTGATTTAAAATATATTTTAACAATAAAAAAAAGCACAAGACACAAGTAATAAAATGAAGTCAAAATAAGAGACTGTTATTCACATGTCTACTGTCTCCCAAAGACAAGAAAAACCTTGAATAATGGTTGCATCCAATAGTGGATTTTGTCTCTAATACCCCTCCAAGCACAGTTCAGATTTGTCTAATAGTGAAGCCGATGTTCTTTTCCAAGGTTGCATTTGTTCATTATCTGTTTTGGCTCAAGTCTTTGCTTCATATCAATGTCCAACTAACCTGCAACCTTGACTATGCTGAGGGCAGAAGAGAGACAAATCCCACTGTGATTATAAATATTATATGAAAAGAAAAGTGATGTTCATGAGTAAATATATGATAAGTGTTAAATGATAGATAAATATAACATTTCCACCACACAAAGTTCACAGTTTCCTGATCCAGATAAACTTCCAGAATGACTCCACACCTGAAGAATGAGCCCAAAGAGAGAGCAGATTTAAGCTGTCATGCTGAACACAACGTCATCATTAAATTTCTCCTGTCTCTTCCTCTGTTCAATGCCACAGTTTGGCGCTACATAGCAGCCGTTGGCGGGTTCTTTTTCTTGCTGATCCAGCTCATGCTGTTGGTGGAGTTTGCACACAGATGGAACACAAATTGGTGAGAGCAACATGTCTCCTCTGACGCTTCTTTCCCCTTTTGTCCCAGGCTTGGCTTTCTGTTTGAACGTCATTTCTTGAGAAACAGGGATGGGTGTATTCTCCTGTAGGGTTATTAGGGCGGTAAAGCCTTGGAAAGAGGGAGTCATGTAGCTTCATATTTTTGTGGTTGGAGGCCAGACTTGGCAGCAGGCCAGTGTTCTGCAGATTCCCAGGATGCATATGGTTGAGGAGTTTCCCTATTTTCAACACTGTCATACTCCAACAGATTGTTCTAGAAATGTTAAACCAATGCCGTGAACGCAGAGTAAACTTCTCAGTATGTACTGGTATGTGTACTCAATTTAGTTATCTTCTAAAACCTAAAAAAAAAGGATGTGAAGCCACTTAAGGAGCTGTAAACCTGTTTCCCCGTCTCCTCAGGGTGCAGGAGTTACTCACTAAAAATGACTCTTTCTGGCTTCCCTTGAATTTTTCTTAAGGCCTATATTTACTGGATCTGCTTCCTCTGCTCTTCTCACTGTCCTTTTCTCTTTTTAACTTATTTAATTAGCTTTTCCCTCATTCATGTTATGTTTTCTTTTTCTGCCTTCTGTCTTCTATCTCCCTCTCTCTCTTTCTGTCTGCAGGAGTTCAGGGGTCAAGTACAATCGCCTGTGGTACGCCGCTCTCGCCTTCGTGACGCTGGTTCTGTTCAGTATTGCAGTGGGAGCTGTGATCTTCATGGGTCTGTACTACACACACCCTGAGGCCTGTTTACTTAACAAGATTTTCCTGGGAATCAATGGCGGCCTCTGCCTGATTGTTTCCATGTTGGCCATCTCCCCATGCATACAGAAACGTAAGGACCTGTACTCACAATCCCCTAAATAATTTACTGTGTAATACAAATGAAAACACAAGTATTTATGTTTACGTGGTGTTTCTGGTAACGCAGTGTTATAAATTCATAGATGAGACCAAATAAACTTGAAACTCTTGGTCAGTGTAGCCAGTTGCATATATTAAAATACTGTTTTCACTTGTCCCTGCAGTGCAGCCCACTTCAGGCCTGTTGCAGCCAGGAGTCATCAGTGTGTACGTCATGTACCTCACCTTCTCAGCCTTCTCCAGCAAGCCGATAGAAAGTGAGTAACAGACATACATCTCCTATCCGCTTGGGTCAACTGTTTTTTTTTACTTCTGTTGAGTTTTTGGTCTGGCTTATTACAGCTGCAGCAACAGTTTGAAGATGGATCACATTAGCCTTTGCGAATCATCTCTACTGACAGTGTTATTCTTTTTTTTCCATACACCAGCCATAGCATTATAACCACCTGGTCATAATCACTGGTCAAGGGAATAACATTGACTGTGTTTACATGGTCTTTAGTATCCCGATTTTGAGGCTTATCCCGGCTTTGAGCATATCCGGGATATGGTGTTTACATGGAACACAGAGAAACCCGGTTATTCATATCCCCGTATACATGATAAATACCAGTAACCCGTTTTCCGATCACTGCATCCTATCTGCGCATGCGTGTTTTACGTCTTTTTCAATGTTTCCCAACGCGACCTAACTTGTTCAACGGAGCGAGGTGGAAAACCAGCGTCACGTAGCTTTTCCGCAACAGATTTGAATACATCAGCATTTCGGTGTTTTCTGCCATCTAAACACGTCGTTATGTTTCGTTCTTTCATTACTTTAAGGGAAAATTCTGTCTCTTCGTCGCTCCAAAGGTGGGAAGTTCTCGTTGCCGCCATGTTGTTTGTATATCTAGTGCGTCACTTGGCGTCACTCGCGCCTGCGCAGACAGTGGGCAGCCGTCAGAAATCGGGATAAGGTGTATACATGCTCCAATGTCCCGGCTTCTATCGGAGTACTCCAGGTAGCAAAACCGGGTTTCTTGAAATCGGGATATGGTGTTTACATGGACAAACACAAAAACGGGATACTTCAAAAACCCGATCAAAACCGGGATACTAAAGACCATGTAAACATGGTCACTGATTATGTCATGATCATGACACCTATCAGGGGTCTGGGATGTGCAGTGTTAGGCAGGTTGGTGGTTTTAATGTTGTGGTGGATTTGTGAATATACACTCATTAAATACATACACTGTTATGTATTGCTCTTAATGCAATACATAACAGTGGTTTACATTTCTGTGAAACGTTAAGATAAGTGGAGAGTAATCTGACAGGTTTATTACTCTTAAATCATTTTAACTGATTGTACGTTCCTGTGTGAACAGTAGTTGTGCTTATATGCTATACTGACAAATGTATTTAAAGAACATATGTATTATCACATTCGTCCTACAAAATACCAAGTTACACTGAACACTGCTAAAAAAGGCAGCTGCTGTGTGTTGTACTAGCTGTCACTTTTTCCTTCTTCTCCTTTAACTGCTGCTAACACTGTGCCAAAATCCACACACATTCTGTGTCTTTCACAATCTCTTTACTCCTACTTCTCCTTTCACCTCATGTAACTCTGTCTGCACATTCCTTCTGTACAGAGGTGGAGAATAAAACCGTATGTGTGTTCCCCATCAACTCTGAGTCCGAAAACGACAAGAAGATTGTCACCTTCATAGGAACCATTATACTGTTTGGCTGCATTCTTTATGCTTGGTAAGACGCACGCCCACACGCACGCACACACACACACGCACACACACTTTTGTTGTGAGGATTGGCCAACATGTATTCCATCCAGTGGTTTTGAAAGAAAAATGTGATCGCATAAATGTGGAAGGAATGCACACGTGTTTTTATGGGATACGTTTATGGACTTTCATTGAAATAATAAATTCTTTTGCCCCTTAGACTCTCTTTAACAATCACCAGTAAATGCCTAAAACAAACTTACTTTACCACATCTGAAACCTAATTCTGACCCCTAAAACCGAGTAATAAACCCCAAACACTCCTTTGAAAGTTCATCATGTTGCCATGATATAAAATGTGCCAATGTCCTCCCTCTGTGAGAGGTACGCTCACACATCTCTATTCCTATTTTTTAATTTTATTGTGTACACACATGCAGACACGTCTTTCCCTGCAATATTTCTGTTTTTAGTGTTATTTCATTACATGACTGAAGTGTACAGATTATGTAAACCCATTAACAGCAGTTCTGTTACAGTCGATGTGGAATAAAATGTATTTTGTGGCTGGCTGCGGTGACATAGATTGGCCATGACTCAGAAGAACCAGCGTATGATTGGCTGTGCCTGAGCTAAGTCGGGCTAAGGCTTTGTGCTTTTGCTCACATGTGTTTCCCATCAAGAGGAGGCGTCCTGTCTCTTGTGGTCGTCCCCTAGAGAGGAGGAAATTAGACCTTGCAGCAATATGCTGTAAAATTGCAAATACATGTACGAAAGATATATATTTATCTATAAATATACCTGAGATCTGTCTTTCTGTCTTTTTGTTTCTTTTGCTTTCTCCAACCGTCCCTTTAGCTTGACGTCCACCACTAGGCGAAGCTCTGCAGCGCTCAGAGTGTGTAGGAACAGTGAGCCCGAGACTGAGGTAAATGACACATTCAGACTGCAAGTGTGTGGGTTAATCAAATACACAGACTGGTTAAACACATCAACTGTGTTTGAAACCGCACAGACTAGACACTTGTAAACAGACGAGCGTTGGATGTCTTTCAGATGTTTCATTTCGGTTGTAAACCTGTAAATTTTCTTTACCTTGCAGAGAGCTCGCTGCTGTTTCTGCTTTGGAGATGATAAAGGTGAGGATAGTCAGATTTTTTTTTTTTGCCCCCCACTCTCCTTCCTCTCTATCTAGCGTGTACACAAATGTCCTCGGCTATGGTGTTTGCACACAGTAGGGCTATGCTTATTGCTATTCCTCAGACAGATTGAGGATGGCGAGAAAGCATTGGTCAGCAAACACAGATGATGTCACTGTTACTAGGAGGTTAGTATGACACAGTAAAGCAAGACGAGGAGGAAGTTGTGCTTAGGCCCACACTGCCACCTGCTGGAAATAAAACAAAGTTACTGTATATACTGAAAAGCAGAACCACCACAACAATATCGCCATTTGTTTCTCTCACCAAGAACGTTTCGCTGATCCACTCCCTCTTTGCATGGTTATATGTGTGCGTTTCAGATGACTATGATGATGAGAAGACGGGCTCCGGCCAGAATGTGCTTTACGATGAGAGAGAGGGAACCATCTATAACTACTCCTACTTCCACTTTGTCTTCTTCCTGGGCTCCCTTTACGTCATGATGACCGTCACCAACTGGTTTCAGTAAGTGAAATTAAAAAAAAACATCACATCTGCAGTGAGAACAGAATACGTCATACATAAAAAGCAAAGTAGCCAGTATCTCCAAAAATATCCATCCATTGCTTTCTGTGCGTCTGCGTTTTGTTGTATTTTCAGTTTTTGTTACATGTCTCTGTATTTGATTGTGTATGATTGATTGGTTGCTTGTATTTGATTCTCAGGTGTTGTGTGAAATAAGTTGTGTTTTCTAATTGTGTGTCTGTGAAGATTTTAAGTTATTCAGGTCACGGTAAATCTAGAAAAACAAACCCAAAACAAAGCCAGCTGGACTCGTTGGTTTTATTGCCTTGTGCACTGGCGCCCCTGTAGCTCACCTGGTTGAATGTTAAACTAAAGCTGTAGTGTTTGACACCGTGGTGTTAGTACTATTCCAGTCTGCGCCCTTTGCTGCCTTCTATGTCTCGCCCCAGTGCTTCCTGTCTCTCTCCACTGACAACCATCCAAACAATGTTACATCTGGACCCAATAATTGCACGTAAACACACTGCAACAACTATAATCAACTGCACGAGCAGAAATAACTCTCCATACCAGCAGGTGGCAGTAGTTTGTCAAAAGGAGGAGTTTTTTCTGACTATTTAGAAAGCTGATTCCCTAAGCTGAACAGCCACTCACCTACATGCTCCCCTGCTGATTCAGCATGGTGAAAAGCCGCTGTCATAGCTCCAACTAGTGGCAACACATTACCAAAACCAGCGTCACTGATGCTCGCTGAGTGCACGACATCAGCAAACGGACGACTGTCATCTTGTTACGGCCTTTAGTGGAGTTGAGACGTCACGTGTGTTTAATAGGGTTTAAATGAATAAGAGTCCTATGGCGTGTCCTTGCTCAGTTTTCTAACTCTCTCCCTTTTTTTTTTTTACAGTTTTGACGGCCATAGGATTGAGAAGCTGATGGAGGGGAGCTGGTCAGTGTTCTGGATCAAGATGGCCTCATGCTGGGTCTGTCTCATCCTCTACATGTGGACCCTCGTCGCGCCCATGGTGTGCCCAAAGCGTTTTGAAGCCTAGGTCACACATCACCACAACAGGGTCAGGCTGCTCTGATTCCTGGGATGTGGCCAGGTAGAAGTTCCCATGCGGGGCCAAGGGACCACCAAACACCCCCTCTTACCTTGATACACAACCCTACACTACCCTCAGCGTTCGTAAAGGAGGATTCTCTGTTGCCTTTTGTTTTATACGCTAGTGTTTATTTCTTTGTTTTACAATGTTAAGCTGTTAATACCTTGTTGGTTATTTTTTATTCTTTTACTACCACTGACACCTGGAGTTTTGTACTACTTACAGGTCTGAAATTAGATGACGAGTCATGGGAGTTGAGTTACATTTGCAAACATTCAGCCACCTGAAAATTTCAGACTTGTGTTTTGTAAGTATTTTCTGTACGTGTTTTTCTTGGATCCTCGCTTTTACTGTCAGCCAGGCGTTTCAGTTCTGTACAGTCAAACCATAGAATTGTAGCAAGGTTTTGGGACAAATATATTTCAGGCTCAAGAGGAAATTGTATTTATTAAAGTGTGTATTAAGGAATCAAAGAAGTAACGTGTTGTGAATTGAATTATGTCCCTGACTCTGTTGAAGAATGCATCTCTCAGGCTCACATTTAAGCTGTATATGTTGACGCTTTGTTATATTTCGCTCTTTTGTAGAAGTTTTCTATGCAACAGAACAAACAGTTTTCAATATTAGACAGCCAGTGTTGTGAGGTTTCCATTTAGATCGCAAGGATACAGTTGGAGGTTTTATTAATGTTTGCGCTCCCTTTGAGCCAAATCTTTTTCTTAGGAAAATCCATGCCATTTATACATTTCCAGCTATTGTTGTACAGGGCAGCACTCTTCAAATCAACCTGCCTTACGTAAGAGTGACCTTGGTGAAGTGCCACTTCTATGGAAGCGCTGCGGTGACGCAGATATGGAACATTTGCCAAAGGTAGATGTCAGAAAACCAGAAACTACTCAGATTGTTTGGTCTGTTACAGAGAAAGAAAGATAATGTGAGAACAGTATATATATATGTATATGCGTGCATGCACACACAGACTCATAAAGCAGCTGTTTTCTGTACAGTTTTAAATGATTTTTGCCTGATTTTAGTTACACATGCCAGAGCTTCATGGTGGTCAGAATAAGGCAGAGTTAGTGAGTTACTCTCAACACTGGATGTTGAGTTCTCTGCATAATTAAAATTCACGTTTTCAATGCATCATCTGTTAACTGTAATGTTGTTTTGTGTTGCATAAAAAATACAATATATTGCACATGCAATTAATTTTTGTTCCTCATTCAGTCCATTTTCTTTGATATTTGGAAATTATAAGCTGAGTTTTGCTTTATTAAACTTGCAAATCCTGTTATGTGACTTAGCTTTTTTGGAAACCTTTCTGCATTTTCACTATTGGTATGAATGTAGAAATTTAATGGTGCTCAGCAGCTTTGATATCAGACATTTAAAAAATAAGTAAATGAAAATCAGATAGCAGGACCCACTGTGAAGTCTGTATACTACAATAACCTGTAGACCTTTTGATCAAGCTGTATGTTTGAAATTCAAAGATGTAGATGCCATGCACTTCATACTGCTCACATTCTTTCAATAAAGCATTAATTGAACGCCACTTGGTGTGTTTGTGCAGTTTTCCTTTATAAAGATAAATGTATAATAATTAGATGAAAAATGAGACTGAACATGCTTTTATTTTTTATTGTACTTAATTGAACACTGCATAAAAACCAGCATCTTTAACTGCACTTGAAAAACTGAAGGCGATATTGCATAGATATACACAGACATTGCTCATGATTTATAAAAGATTGTACGATTTTTCATTTATACTGAAGTCATACTAATGCCCAATGTTAAGCACTTTACTTTAAGCTTTTCTTAAACCCTTTCACTTTAATGACAAAGTTAAAATGCTGCCATCCAAATGGTCAGTCATGATATCTCTTACATTCATCGTCCCTTTCTCAACAATGCAGCCTGCTCCTTGTATCTATATTTTCCGCAGGGCTGAAGTTGTTTCGTTGACAGATTATACCCCACCTCTGTTGTCAGTCTGTGTTTTGGGCAGATCCTCGTAATCGGCAGGAATTGTGTCTGTGGGAACGAGAAGAAAATCTCAGGAGTGTATACACACCTTGCACGGCTGACTGAACAGTCCTCCGCTCACAGACACTCACCGTTGCAGCGGTACTTCAGATTGGACCAGATGATATTTTCCTGAGAGAAGCAGAACACACCGAGTCGCCCGCCTCTCATGCTGGTGTCAATGATCACCCCTGTGTCCGCAACCAGGGTTGAACCCTCAAAAAAGCGAGCCCTGGTTCACACAAGAGGCGAAAGCGGTTAGTCGGTTAGCACTGTATACTGCACGTGGATATGTTTCTGTGGTGGTGTGTTTGTGTTTGTACCTGATGTATCCAACCTGTGGTCTGTGCTGGAGGAACCAGCGGTAGGAAACCTTGTCCTTCCAGCCGACATTCCTGGGGTCTTTCCACAGGAGACCTACCTGGTCGGGGGTGTTTCCTGTGTGCCAGAGGGAGTTCCTCAGATACTCACCAGGACCTGTCGTAGATTTCACCACCTGGAGATAAATAGCCACATAATATCAGAGAGGGGAAATTGATGCTGACAACAGGTGATTAACAGCAAACGCACTCCCCCCCCACACCTTGAGCTGTATTCCCGGCTCAGCGACAGCCCTGAAGGGCGCAGCCTGCCAGTAGGTCTGTTCGGTCTGTTTCCACATCACTACATAGAAGGAGGAGGAGTCCTGGTATCCGAAAATGAAGCCAGCATAGTCGTCATCTGTCACTGTGTTCACGTGGAAGGTTCCCTCAAAGTCAACTCCGCTGAACGCTTTGTAGCCTACGGATATAAACGGAGCACTGATGAGGCAGCACATAGATGAATAAGGAAAATAATCAGAGTTATTTGGTGAGAGATCGGGGTGTGATAGTACAAAGGTATTCTGCACATACCTACAGCAAGACCAGGGTCAGAGTTCATGGTCTGGACGATCTCCATGCCCTGACAGAAAAACAGAAGGGAAGCGCCACCGATGCATGAAATGTGTTGGTGAATAGTTCTAAAAGGTTTAAAAGCATTTTTGTGTGTGCGCCTGTGTCAGGCTGCATCCTGCTGGGGATGGCTGCTGCCATCAAGGAGTGTCATTGCTATGGGGTGGGGGTGCCTGGTCTGGTCTAGGTGGGTGGTACATGTCTAAGTAACATCCACATTAATGCCAGGTCCAAAGGTTTCCCAGCAGAACATTGCATTGTCACAAGATGGTCAATGTTATTCACTTCTCCTGTCAGTGGTTTTAATGTTGTGGCTGATCTGTGTGTTTTACAGATTCTTCTGAAACAAAACCTTGGAAAAGAAAGGCCTGTTTACCTGGTTGAGAACCACCCAGTTGGGGTCAATCTGAGAGTCCCCCTCTGGGTCCAGCACCACCGTCTGATAAGCTCTGAAGTCGGTCAGGGTGACTTCAGCGTTCTCCGGACAGTGGTCGATTATGTCAATGACATTGTCCTTGTCAAAGTCTCCTTCACACGCGTCTCCAACTTTGTCGTCTGAAACACATTGACACGGCTTAGTATACAAACTCACACTGTACACATACATGGACACATCCAAGTGATACTAACTGTTGGAGTCCCTTTGGTCTGGGTTGGGCACCAGTCTGCAGTTGTCATCCTCGTCCAGTATGCCATCGTTATCGTCGTCATCGTCACATTCGTCTCCCTACAACAAGACCAAAGAGGCATCAGCTGTACATGTGTGGAATTAGTTTAATACGATTTGTTAAGTAAATGATTAAAGAACTAGATCAAACCAGTCCATCCTTGTCAGTGTCCAGCTGAGAGGAGTTGATGACTGTGGGACAGTTGTCTTTTGTGTTTTGATGTCCGTCTCCATCACTGACAAAGAAGAAGTAGGGCAGATAAAGCGAACAGCAAAACAGATACATGTTAACAGACTTTCAGCTCATGATGTGGGCTCTACCTGTCTATGTTGTCGTCACAGGTATCTCCTACGAGATCGTCATCTGAGTCGGACTGCAGGTAGACAAAACAAAGACTGCTGGTCAGAGTGGTGGCAGCAGATGGATCTTTTTTCAGGCTGTTGTCTGGTCTGGTACCTGGTTAGGGTTGGCCACATTCGGACAGCTGTCACAGGCATCCCCCACCCCGTCATTGTCTTTATCCCTCTGGTCTATGTTGGGCACTCGCTGGCAGTTGTCAAGAATATTTTTCAAACCTGAGAACACAAGGAGGTTCACCTTCTGCGTCACAACCGGGAAAAGAAAGAAAGCACGACAGAAAGCAGCCCACAGCAAAGTCCAATGCATCACCAGATGGCGGTGTTTGTGTAAGACGAAGGTGAAATAGTTTCCATTGGCCCTGGAAGCCTGGCAGAGGCCTACCGTGGAAAAACACTTGTAGAACAGAGGCAGACATGACCAAGTGCTTAAAAATTCAGGCTTTGAGGTAAAGACGCAAACAATGGTCTGCCAAACCATGCGAATGGAAGCCACCAAACAGAGTCTAAACATGCAACAATCGCAAATTCACGCAAGTTCGCACACAAAAAGTTAAAACTGCAGCCAGTAAGAGTTTGCCTGAAAGGTCAATCAAGAGAGGTATCGTGAGAACAGTCTTTTTTTTTTTTTACTTTTTAACTTGCTTCACTATTTTAATGATGCAAAAGCTGTTTTTTCCTGCCAGCCAGTGATCTAACTGGCAAGGATGTGAATTGGAAACAGACACACAAAAAAGACCAGAGGGATGTTTTGCACAGATAAAGCGGGGCCGGTCCAGAGAAAGGAACAAAAATGTTCCCGTCTACATCCTCCAAACCGGACCATAAAGGTCGTATTCTTGTCCAGGCAGTCTGGTCCAGACAGGCTGTGGTTTGGGTAATAGAGCTCACAGAGACAGACACTTAATGCGTTTATCAGCCGTTAGGTTTCACAATGTGTTCCTAAATTTACCTAATTCATGCAATAAAAGGGTTAATAGTCCACTTAGTACAACTCTAACAGCCAACCAGCCTATTTTAGCCAACTGAGACGTGCAAAATATATGTTATTTCTTTATTTACACCTAAGTGACGTAGAGCAGTCAGTGGCTATAATTTCTTACACTTACCATCTCCATCCATGTCATCATCACATTCATCTCCCAGACCATCTTGGTCTGTGTCCCTCTGTGAGGGATTTTCCACTGTCCTGCAGTTGTCACAAGCGTCGCCATGGAGATCCTTATCACTGTTCCTCTGGTCCACATTAGGAACCAGCCAGCAGTTATCCTGGGATAGGGAAATAAAGTGCAACGGCTCATCAAAGAAACCTTCTGAGAGTTTATTGTATTTCATGGACTTTTGAAGCTAAGTCACCTACATCCATGTTAGCAATGCCGTCACTGTCTGCATCCTCATCACAGGCGTCACCCACCCCGTCCCTGTCTGCATCCTCTTGGCCAGAGTTTGGCACCCGCAGACAGTTGTCCTGGAAACAATACGCACAGCGGAGTTTTTAATACTAGCATGAATTAAATGTGAGAGGAAGCAGGGGATGTAGAAACGAGTACCTTCTTACAGGAGTTGTCTCTGCACAGGAGTTTATTGTCAGGATATGCGTCAATGTCTGTGTCCATCCCACACACGTAGCCATTGCCAGCCCAGCCGACGCCGCACTGTCACCCAAGGTGAAGAGGGGGAAAAAAGACATTTTATTTGCTAAGTTTGATGTAGAAGAGCAGTTAACCTAATCACATTACTGTCAGTTCTTACCGCACAGCTAATGCTACCGTCTCTTTCCACGATACACTCTGCGTTGATGTCACAGGGGTTGGGTTGACCGTTGGGGCAAAGCCTGGTGCCGTGGCAGCCTCTCACCTGGTCACCTGTGAACCCAGCTCTACACTCTCCACAGCGGAAGGAGCCCTGGTGAGGACAGTACAGAGTCACAAACCTGAGCCCTTGGCTTTAAAAAAAACTATAATCATGCAGCAGGGCCAGTGGTCTTACCATGCTGTTGTAGCAGAGAGAGTTGGGGGTGCAACCTCCGTCCTGAGGCGGGTTCAGACACTCATCTATATCTTCACACACCTGAGAGGAACCGTGTATAAATGATCATATTTTGTCTGCAGACACAGATAAATCAATCTGAATAAATCCCTTATAGTGTATTATTACCTGTTTGTGTGTCTTGGCATAAGACACCCCGACTCCATTTAACTCTGGCCCAGTGTAACCCATTGGACACTTCTCACATCGAAAACCAGGAGCAGTGTTCACACACTGAACCCCAGAAAAGCACGGATTAAACTGGCACTAAAACACAAAAAACACACAAGGTTACAACATGCTAAGTAGTGATACCTTCACTTACCGGTTGCAGACATACTGTACATGCACACTAAGAAATTTAAAATCCATACCTCATCTACATCATCACAGTACACCCCATCTCCCGTGTATCCATCGGGACAGGGCGCACACTGGAAGCCACCCAACTCTGAACGGATACACATGTTCTGCCTGAAACAGGTCCCAGGTGGGCACTGAGACAGATGCTGAGGCTGAGGATGTGGATGTGGCGCTGGACCTGTGTTGGTTGGATTGCCCAAAAGTCCTGGATGCACACACAGACAGATGGAAGACTTAAAATGTCACTTTGGTATCTAGTGTCTAAATACTGATCTAATCAGTGTTTGTAGTGCTTACCACAGGCCAGACACTCTGCAATGGTATTCCTCAGAAATGTTGTCTCCTTAATCTTAGTCCAAAAGACAGAGAGAGCAACACTGTTAATAAACTCTGTTGCTCATTACAGCTTTTATAGCACCACAATCTTTCAAAGACTAGTGGAAATCTGAATGATGTTTGAGAAGCTATAAAATGTGTGTATACTTAGGTTAACTCCACTTCTATGTTTTCTTTCGATAAAGGATTTTCTCTGGTATCTGATACTGTCTAAATAGCATCGTATTGCCTCAGGGTTCCTGTTTGATGTCTTAACTCCTAATAAATCCCGCGCTTTAAATGATCATCAGAATTCATGCACGTCTAGCCGCTGCTGAGGCGAAGGTGTTATTTTCGCTTTTACTCAGCCGTCTGTTGCTCAGGTTACGTAAAGCCTTGAAACAAGACTGAAAGTCAAAGGGTTTGTCAGCTGTTTACAATGACACGTCATAATCCTGTATTCATTGTATTCCGCAAACCTTTCTCACATGCTATCCGTTTAATTTCACCTCAACACGGGCCTGTATTTAAAAAGCAACCATAAAAAAAGGCAAACAGCGCTATCATTATTAAAGCTTTTATTACAGCTTTGTGTTGGTTTAACCGTGTGAGTCACAGGCACAGAGCTGGTTACCTGCTGGTGGAGCAGCTCCTTCATCTCAGATAACATGGTCTTGACCTCCAGCAAAGTGGCCTGATCTTGCACCGTCCTGCCTCGCTGTACGCCTGAGGAGAATTCACAGATCAAAGTTAAACAATTAGATAAACATTGCAGGTCCTTTTGTGACGTAAATCTGCTGAGGCTTGTTCTCACTGAGCAGCTGCAGGGGTTCGGCCTGACCCATGCTGCAGTCCTGCAGGGTGGCCACATTGTCTATGGTGTCCTCGATCACCAGCTTCAAGTCGGTCAGTTCATCCTTAAAAGGGAATAAAATAAAGACAGAAGGTTTAGGATTAGAATGACAGGCAGCATACAGTACATCTGTAACTTCAGCTGTCATTCACCTGTCCACTCGACTGCAGGGTCCTGAGTGCCACCTTGTTGGGACCTGTTGGGAGTGACCCAAACGCAGCCGGCAGATCAGCCAAACTGTGAGCCAGTCTACAGTCTACGTAGATGTTGAGGCGGGGTGGGCCACCCTGTAGGCCGCTGGCATGTAGCATCACATGGTGCTCCCGTCCATCTGCCAGGGCAGCATGGTTGAAACTGGTAGTGCCAAATCTGCCGTCAGTCTTCTGGTAACGAAGAGTCACTGGGAGAGAGACAGAAGAAAGAAAATAAAGAGAGTTAAGACATGATTATGTAGTTTGCATTTGTCACAGACAGCGTTACATGTGTCAGCGTTACAACTCACCTTTGCTCATTTTGGCCTGAACACTGAACTCCAGGTACTTGGTGTTGTCTTTGGGGTTGATGACACTGTACAGAGAAGTGGGGGCCTTACTGTGGAGCCTGAAGGACGAGAGGAGGAAAGCCTCATCTCGCCCTTTGTTCTTCAGGCTTCCTTGCAGCAAGTCTGGCAGGCAGTCTGGAGACACCAGCAGGTCGTAGACTAACACAGGAGAGGATTGTTACATACCAGTTGAGCAGTGAAAGACAGAGTAACACACAGTATAATGGTTTGTCAATAGGCGGGAGGAGGTTAAGGCACTTCATCTGGTACACATAGTGCTGGCTTTCTTCTTTTATCGGTATTTTGAGTTTGAGTCTTAATAGCTGTGGCTCCCGGTGTACTATGGATTGCCACTGCTGAGTCAGAGCACTACGGTACTTTATTATGTGTGACAGTGTATCTGTATATGTGTGTGTGTGTGTGTTGCATCCTGCTGTGTTTTATAGAGTGGTATACTGCAGCGGCAGAACAGCAGAAAGGAGCAGCAATAAAGTCCTTCCATTGGAACGATCCTGCTGCCTCACACTAACTCACACGGACGGACACATTACACAGAAAAACACTTTCACGCTGCCATTAGCTGAACTTCAAGAAATTCAGTTCAAGATGAAGTGACAGAGACTTTAACTGGAAACTTTTGCGTGCAGTTTCCAGGCAAATGGATGTTTTGCAAATGCACTTCTCAGATGGCACTTGGCGTTGTTTTACCACCTTAATTAGGTCAGACTGTTACTAGATCCTACACATCAAACCCTGCAAGCCACAGAAAAGGAGCAGAGATAGACTTTTACAGATTTTTTTGCAGACAACAGACTGATAATTGAAAAAACAGCAGTTATGTGTATACATTTAACATATACAGCACACGGGGACATATTGTGCAATGTTTTTATTATGGACATGGATGGAGAGGAGCCAGTACTTACCCATGCCTTCAGCTGTGACAGTGAGCACCAGCTGCTGCAGCACCAGAGACAGAGCCGCCGCTCTGACACACATTTCCATCATCAGCACTCCAGAGTGGGACACACCTCAAAAGAAGCGCCGTTTCTGAGGAAAGAGCTTTCCTGCAGTGGATCAATAAAAGTGTCCCAGACTGTTCATCCACTGAGTGATGACGACAAGACCAGATCTTGAAGCAAATTCTCAACAGAGGTGAAATGCTTTGGTGTCCGCAGGCTTTTAAAGCGAAGGTGGGAGTGTCTTTGAATCACAGCTGTTAAAAAAAGTAGCATAGTGAAGAGACTGTTTAAAAAGTTTGGGGGAGGGTCCCCTTGTTACCGCAAAGTCATGAAACTATTATCTGTATGTGATCACTCTCTTTAAAATCGAAAGTATGATATGAGAAGCACTATATGAGCTTATAATAGTATTAAAGTAAGACAGTGGAGATTACTATAAATGACTGTTAGATTGTTGCTACAAATATTACATGAGCCTTTGTATTAGTCCAGAAAAATAAATAATTGATTGAGCAGAGAAACAATCTTGTAAACAGTCAGCCAGCTCCAACAAAAAATGTCTAAAAGGCTCAAGGGAGCAAAATGTTTTTCACAAACATCATGGACCTGTGTCATAAATGTGGGTTTCTTCCCCTAGATCATCTTCAGTTTGCCAGTTGGAAGATATAAATCTCTGACAAATGTTTTTAATTTGATTGATTTTAACTGGTTCTAAATGCCTCGGCAAACCTGCTTCAGATTCCATCTGTTGGAGAATGTGGGACAGAGAGTTTTTTTGGGGCTGGAAACATCTGATGATAGATGTCTGGTACTTGTCTCAAAACCTTTTTCGACTAACCTCAAATGCATTTCAGCGTCTCTGCTGCTGGCTCAAGCCCAAGGCAGACTTTTACCATTCCTTGGTGCATTATCACTGTACAGTCGCCTGCGTCTGGCTGCCTGGCCTCTGATCAAACACCTGGCAGCCTTTCATAAGTCCGACCGTCAGACCTGGGCCATGGGACAGGTTTTTTTGCTATTGTGAATGGAAATAAGTAAAATGACGCAAACATGGAAATCAAAACATTCGACGATCACTTCTTCCATCAGGTGGCACATTTAGTCACTGTGTCACTGTTACTTTCATTCTTACTCTGCACTGCTCATTTAAAAACACAAAACCAGAACAAGGGGCAGCTCAGTTATACAACTTCATATCATGTTATTTTGATCTTTAAGCCATGACAGTATGATCATGTCTGATTCAGAAAACTTTATATGTCCCCGGGGGCAATTTAAGGCACAAGTGAGAAGCATGATGTGTAAGTACAAGACAATTTTAAGGAGCAAAAAAAACAAAAAAAAATAGAACAATACAGTACAGTATACACAATATATATAATTTAATGCAAATTTATGATTTATGTAGAACAACATGTCTAAGGCTATGTTTCATATTCTTTATATATATATATTTTCTAAATAAATGGATTCTGATTTGTTCTGAATCAGGAGCTAAGTCAAGAAGTAGACTGGTAAATCTTAACCTTGGTATCAGCAGCTATAGCATAAAAGTCTTTCATCATTGTGGAGCCTTGGATCAAACAAATAACACGTTCGTGTTTTCGTTAGATTTGGTTTTAGATGTTTGGGTTTCCTGCTTTTGTCCTCCTAATAAAGTCACTCGCCGTGTTGTTGTGTTTCATTCTTCCATGATTACCTAACAGTACAGTACGTACTACTATCTACAATAAAGCATCATCTTAAACTGTCAAACAGGTAAGGAGACATGACTGATTACAAACCATATGCCACTTTTTTATTCGTTCATGTTGGTACGGATAACATTTGTTTAGTTTTTTATCTGATTTTATATACACTCGGTTGCCAGTTCATTAGGCACACCATCTTAGCTTCATGAAGGTCATGGTATTCAGTATTTGTTAAACATAACTAGAGAGAGTTGCTGATTTAACTGTGTACTGTTAACAGTATTGTGTTGTACAGACACATTTCTAAATTTTTGGAGAATAATCCAAAATAATTCTGCAATTGAATTGCCTCCTTTGTTTCAACACAAACTAAACATTATAATAGGCAAGGAATTAAGATTGAATGCATGACTGTTATATTAGAATACATTAGTTTTCATTAGTGTACCTAATGTTTTGTCCAGTGTTTTACCCTCTGCAGACTCCGGGATGATTGACAGGTGCCCGGTGACGTCCCCGCCTCCTTGCACGAATCCAACATGGCGGCTGCCATGGAGCTGAGATGCTGGGGAGGAGACTGGGGTTTGCCTTCTGTACACACTGAGTCCCTGGTAGTTCTGGTAAGATTATCGTCTGTTTGTAAACAAGAATACAGCCACTGCATGTAGCGCTGCTTTCAAGACGACATGTTACTTTTCCGGGGGTTTTCTTTGCGTCTCCTCTCTCATTGTGTCTCTGTGATTAGCTCGCATGCTAACTTACCTGCTGCAGTTTGTAAGTTAGCCTCGTCGATGTGCAGGATAGAAAATAGCATCTCCAGGTGATTTTCTTGTGCCAGATAATAAATACCAGCAGTGCTGACTGCATGGTTTGTCCTTCGTGTGTGTGGCTGGTTGTCAGAAGTCACTCCCATTTCTAAGGAAAGTGTGTTCCTTCAAGGTCAGCTTGTTGTTTTTAATTTATCATGCTACAGTCGTGGCTCTTTAGCTTAGTAGCTATAGAGAATCATCGAGCTAATAGTGCGCTGGACAGAAAATGACCATTGAGCTGTTTGCCTGCTGTTTTAACATGTTGTTAATAAATGTATGTAGTTACAACTCTTGCCACAAGGTGACACCTTTTTTTTTCTTTTTTTTTTGTTGTAATGTTCTTACATTTATGGCGTCTTTTAAAGCTTTTAATAATAGACACTAATGGTTTCTGGTTTGGTTTGTGCTGGTTAACAGCTTTTAAAACGTATTTAAAAACACAGCACGTCAGACAACGTCACTAAATAAACTAAATAAACTTTTATATGTACAGGAAGAGGCACTTTTAATAGAAAACTACTTTACTATAATTATGATAATAATAATAGCTGCTATTCATTGTTTCCTGTCAATACAACCTGACCTTACTCCTGCTTCCTCCCACCGTCCAGAGACATGCTCATTAGGTTCATTGGTGATTCTAAATTTGCATGTGAGTGTGAATGGTTGTCTGTCTCTCTGTGTGTTAGCCCTGCGATAGACTGGCGACCTGTCCAGGTTGTACCCCGCCTCTCGCCTGATGACAGCTTATTTGCTGTTTTATAGTGTCTTTGTGCCAAATCCCTATTCGTGTTCATTATAAGGCTGAGATCATGCTTTTTAAGAAGTAAACAGATTGTGATGTTTTCCCCTTAAAGTTTAATACTGCAGTCATTTTGGGTCGTCATCTGTTCCTGTATGACAGACTGATAAATGCTCTTGACTGTGTCTTGCCATCTCATTCACGTTCATATGCTGGTTTTCTTTCAGGCATACACCAAGTTTTCTGGGGCAAAAGTCACACTCTCTCCTATAGACTGGACATGGAAGACAATAACAGGTGGGCTGCAGCTTCTTGTAAACCACAGTTTTAAAACATTGTCGTCAGGGCATAAAGAGAATTATGTGACCCAAGTAGGAATGTTTGTTGAATGTGGTGAACATGTAATCACACAGGTTTGGAAAATGTGCTTTTAAAATCCAGTCGTTCGAGACAGGTTTATGTTTATATTTTGGCAGCAACTGAACATTTTGTCCTCAAGGCAAGAAAAACATTTTGATGGCTAGACAACTGGGTTAGATCATCTGCAAAATTGCATCTCTTGTGGGATGTTCCCCATCTACAGTGGTTAGTACCCAACAAAAGTGGTCCGATGTGCAGGATAAACAAGTCCGATCCATGGAGGCCCCACTTCGAACCTTGCAGGATCTGCTGCTAACTCCTTGGTGCCAGATAATGCAGCACGCCTTCAGAGGTCTAGTGGAGTCCATGCTTAGACGGGTGAGGGCTGTTTTAGTGGCAAAGCGAGGACACAATATTAGGCAGGTGGTCATACTGTTATGGCCGATTGGCCAGACCTTGACAACACGCTAAAGCACCCGCACCACGCCTCTTTAATCTTCCTCCATTCACATCTCATTTGTCCACAGTGACCGTCCCAGAGTTGCTTTGTGGAGACACTGCGGTTCAAGAACCTGCGCAGATTCTCAACTTCCTGAGGAAACAGGTGAGAGTGTGTGCCTCAAATCATTTAGCAGAATCAGTTGATCTGCAGTAATAAATGTAAGTGTTCTTTGTTTTTTGGCAGAGGTTTAATGCGGACTATGAGCTGACAGCCCGACAAGGAGCAGACACAATGGCCTACATCGCTCTGCTGGAAGAGAAACTGCGACCAGCTCTGGTAACACCGTCTTTCCTCTGCTGTTTTACCACGTACTCACCCCGTGAGTACTGATATAACTCTGGTGATGGGTTTGTGCCCCACAGTTGCACACTTTCTGGGTGGATGCAGAAAACTATGCCAATCTGACACGGCCATGGTTCGCCTCACGGTCGCCCTTCCCGCTCAATTTCGTCGTCCCTAGCCGCCTTGCCAACACCGCCCTCTCCCGCATCCTTCTAACCAAAGGGGAGGCGCCGCTGCACAGAATCTCTGAGGTAGAGGGAAAGGTGAATATTGCTCTTTCTTATTCATCACTTAAATGCTCTGTCAGCTCTTTTGTGTTTTGTGGAGCAAAGTTGTAAATCTTTGTCGCTCTGTCTCCCTCAGATCTACAGTGATGCTAAAGAGTGCCTGAATCTCCTCTCCTATAGACTGGGAACAGCAAACTACTTCTTTGGAAATTCGTGAGTTTTCCATTGTTCATTTAAATGCCTGTACCTCACATTTAAGTGAAAGGCTATAGGAACACTGTAAGGAAAAATTGGGAATGAAATGTCATTCAATTTGTAGCTACAGTGCCTAAGAAAGTGTTCACCCTCGTAGATAGTTTCCGTTTTATTGCTGTTTTAAAATGGAATAAATATAATTTGGATTTCTTGACAAAAATGTCTTCCTGCCAAGAAAAAGATTTCTCCAAATTAATGTTTGTTCCAGTCTCTGATTAATCAGTATTCCTGGCTTCATTTACAAGATGAAGACAAATAAACACTCCAGGAGGCTCAGAGAAAAGGTTACTGAAATGTGTAAGTCAAGGTCTGGATACAAAAAAAATGGCCGAACATTCCCTGGAGTTCAGTAAAATCCGTCACTAAGAGATGGAAAGGACGTGGTGTATGTGTAAATCTGCCTAGAACACTGCGTCCTCATAAACTGAGCTACCAGGAAAGGAGAAGACGGGATCTTCTGGGAGAAATCAGATGTCGAAAATGCTTTGTAGTGTTCATTTAGATAAAATGATTATCACCATGATATATTGAGTGATAATACTTTTATTTTTCAAAACCATATATTGGCTGTAACCGCATGTATTTTGTGTGTGTGCTTGCAATCGTAGGCCAACCAGCCTGGATGCCTTTGTGTTTGGTTTTGTGGCTCCACTTCACAAAGCCAGTCTTCCCAGCAGTCCTCTGCAGAACCATCTCAGACAGCTGGACAACCTCACACACTTCTGTGACAACATCCTGGCTGTCTATTTCAGCTCGGACCACCCGTGTAAGTTCTCAGCGAGCACTAGAAATATTCACTCACTGGGGATTTAGCTTTAAGGGGATTTTTACAAGCACACAAAACAAACTAACATCATCAGCACTTTTCCTCTTTCTCGCATGTTTGTTTCGTCTCATGTTTTTACTTCTGGGTTGTTAAATGACCTAACACTGATTGTCTGTTTGTCTTATTCTGCCGTCATTGCTATACTTCATCTCTCTTCAGGTCCTCCCCCACCCGTTCAGGAAACAATGGATGCAAACCTCCAGAAACTAACACAGCTTGTAAACAAAGAGTCCAACTTGATAGAAAAGGTGCATCTGCTTTCCCTTTCTCCTCTTTTGCATGGGTTCATGGTTGCATTCGGCAGGTACCATCACAGTTACAGATCAACCGTAGGGTCTCATAATTTTTACTCGTGCGTTTTGGGGTGACAACTAAACTGTGCGTCCTTTACTGTAGATGGATGACAACCTTCGCAGCAGCCCGCAGCACAAACCGCACAGACCAGACCCCAAACCCAGCCTGTCCGGTGCAAAGAGCTCCACCCCTGCCTAACGCTCGACCTTTCAGCCCTGATCACAGCCTTATGAATCGTGGGGGAGCAGCCCGGTGCTGCTCTGAATCTGACTCGACGACCTACAGATCTAGGAAACGCTATAGAGCTGGGGTATGACTTGAATGGAAAACAACTTAATCAATAATGAAAGTATGGCTATATAATTACAAGAGACTATTTTAAGATAATGATGGTAGATTTTGGAGATGTTTGCCTGAAAAAGGGAAGATAGAAATGCATGTGTGAGGTATTTAAAAAGGATGAGTGCATGTATGTGGTTAAGGATGGAACGCTAATGTTGAGGTGCTCAAAGCGAAAGACGCAGAGAGTTAAAGGGAACGCCAAATGAAAGGTCCAGCAGGGAGAACCAGTGACAGTGTTTAACCTGAATGGGTCGCTCTTCTATTGACATTTTTCTCTCGTTCTTTTAAGCTGATGTTGTGTTTTCTGTTTGAGTTGATGATCAGACAACAGTTGATGGAGCACAGAGAGGATGAATATGTTGAAATCACACAGACTACAGCCAGGCAGTGTTACTAGAGTGCAGTCTGGCGAGAATCTCTCATTATTTGACATCCATCCAGGCAAATATCCCTCCTCAAAATCCACCCTAAAACGTTCTAATCACGTTTGCGTTGACGTGTTGTACAGTGTGTGTGTGCAGCTATGACTAGAGAGATAACTAATTTAACTTATTTAACTTTGCTTTCACCTCCTCTGCTGTGTACACTTTGTATAGTAGTAAATAGTGTCACGATTATAGTCAGATTACTCTAAATAGGGCTGATCATCTTGTTCACACTTTTTGTTAAATGCACTGAGGTAATGAAAGGGCCTTACATGCTCTGTTAATTTATTCATGCATAATATTTGGGATCAATTTGTGTGTATATACAAGTGAGTTGTCCTAAGTATTGTCAGCAACCGGTGTGTCTTTTAATCATTTTTTTTTTTATTATTATTATGCTATGAGGTATTTTGCATTTTGTTGTTGCCTTGATTTTCCACAACCATTTTTCTAACATTTAATTTAACTATTTAACGGTCCCATTGTTTGAACTGACACATTTGTCCAACATCTCATTAGGTGCCTTTTGTTTAACTTTGTTTTTACAGTCTGATTTCTGCAGAAATCTGGCTGTGAAATTAGTTTGTTTTACAGCAGTGTTTCATCACAGCTCATATATTACTGAACTGTGTATACTTTGTGTTACTCTTGTTTGTCTGTTTCAGCCAAATGATATTCATGCATAAAGATACTTGGGCTCTTGACATTTCCCGAAAAAAACGAAACCATTCTCTTCATGTATGCATTCCCTTTAAAGCACCATATATAGAAACATGTTCACTGGTGTGTGTGTGTGTGTGTGTGCTGCCAGTCACACCGTGTTGTCGGACAACATATGGGCTTGTATGGGTGCAGTGTGCCTTCATGACTCCTGGTCTTTGTACAAGTGTCAAAACACTGACGGTGTCCTTCATATTTGACCCTTGTCATGTCTGTTGCGGTTCATAAACGGTTGACAGCTGGTAACAACTGTTTTCATGTTATTGAAATACAGATCTCATACAACCATGCCCTAGTCGCTTGTCTCTTTTTTTTTTTTTTCCACCACTCGATCAGAGCTTTCTCACAGACGTTTTGCTTACGTTTTTCTTTTTAAAGTCAACTCTTTCCTCTTTCCTCTAACTAAGCTGATGCACCGGTGCATGCTATTGGGTGACTTGTTTTTCCAGGAACAATTACAGAAGCTTTCACTGCTGTACCGCTCAGATGGTGTGATCATTTGTTTAGACGTGTGGAGGATAGGGAGTTCTTTGTCTGGTGTTGGCCTTAGACATGGAAAAATCTAAAGCAATCTGAGAGGAAATGATGTGTAATCGACTTTTAGATATTCTCACGCTGAGACATTTCTTGGCTGGCTATTTAGTAGCTGCAGTAAAATAAACTAGAACATTTGTGCTAAATAGATATATATTTACTTGTGCTGATGATGATAAATAGTGACACCATCACTGATTTTATGCGTATCAAATATCTTTGTCAAATAACATCGAACTGCGCCAAAGAATTCGACTGTCAAGAAGACAAACTGCAACACTCCTTTCCAACCTAACCCCCGGTTCGGTGTTATCCTTTACAGGCAGACAGACAGTCCCAGTAAAACGGGCCTGTCACTTTTTTTTTTTTTTTAAAGAGCTTTCCTTCATGCTCCAGCTGAGCAGTCCAACACATCACATGGAGGCCAGACGCCGTTCCCTGATGGCTTGCATGTGTATGCCCACCACTCCTCTTCTTCCTCTCACTCTCCCCCCCGTCTCTTTTTTTTTTTCTCCCCATAACAGAGGAAAAGTGTCAGATATGAGGGGAAAAAATGTGTGAGTGCCCGGAAAGTAGTGACGTGACAAATCTACATTAACTGTAAGTTATATAAAAAAGGCATTTGGTGGTGTATACTAGATTACAGTTATTACGATTTGTAGCAGAAATACACAATAAACACCTTTTTGCTCAATTTGATTTGTATATTTCTAGAATAACAGTAATGGACTTTAGGTATATAGAGTGAGTGTAATTGAGGATAAAATTACATGGCAGTAAGATCTTCTAAAGAAAACAAGAAAAAGTGTTTGATTACAATTAATCTCTGGTAATGATCAGGAGATTTCCAGGAACTTTTGAGAAGACAGAGAATAAAATAATTTTTTTACAGGCTTCCAACAGTGATACAACTAATGGAGCACTCAGGCCCTCTGGTGGGCGATGTATGTTAGAGCAGCGGTTCCCAAACTCCTTGCAGCCCTCCCTACACAAATAACCAAATAATAAAGTGAATCATTTTCCTTTTCTTTTGTACAGGTTGCATGTACATACAAATATTTGTGTGGATACATGGATTGGCATGTATAGGTGAATATTACCAGGTTTGTCACTGACCAACTGATGCTAAACTGAACCAGTCCTGTCTCTCCACCAATTCCTATTAACATGAAGTTTATTAATCTTAAAGGACACCATAAGATCTGACAATGGGGGCTTTGCAAGTAACCAGTGACTTAAGTTGAAGTGTTGAAGTGTTGAAATGAAGCTTTAAGATGTGACATTTTAATAGCTCAAGTTATTGATAGCAACACATTTAGTCCAGTGTAGTCACAAACACACTGGACTAAATTTGTCTCTCCACAAATATGTCGTTCTCTCGAAGTCCAGTTCTGTCCCTCAATGAAACCAAACCTAAGGCAACATTTGAGATAGTGCCTTACTCTCTCTTATGATAATAATCAGTCATCAGCACTTTAAAGTTTCTCAAAGATGTTGTTTTATTCATAAAATAAGAATAAAAGCTGTGATGAGCTGCTACCACAGGTCACAGAGGTGCGGCCAAGTAGTTCTGAGTGAGGACCAAAACATGTGTTTTTAGTTGTGTACAGAGACCTTTGATCATCCATTAAGTTTGTTGATCATGATTTTATTCAGCAGAAGACAAAGCTTCACCCTGTGGTCTTGTACGCCCCCACTCAGGGAGGTGCGGACCCCGAGTCGGGAGCCAAGGTGAGGGCATACGAGTCAATGCAAACAAATCCGGCCAGTTGTGCAAATAGAGAAATAATCATATTGTGTTAGATCAGATGAGAAAATCAGTTTACAAGATAGGGAAAGAAAGACAGCTGATCTGCATCAGAGTTCACTTGCAAATAATAAAACAGAGAACTGATCACGTCTGTTTAAAAAGGTTATTTACACAAAACAAGTCTATTCACATTATGAAACACGGACTAAAAAGTGCCACGGCGTGTGTTTGGAGATATGAGCTCACTGTCTAAACACTGGGATGATGAAAAGACTGAACTACCACGCGTTGAGTCGCTAATTAAAGTGTGTCCAGTTGATCTATTGTCAGAGAAAACTGGTAAATAAAACATTTACAAAAAAGTAAAAAACTGTCCCCTCTGCATACTTGCTGGTCAGATTTACAAAATGACACACAGCATTTCACTTTTCCTCAAACAACATACAAGAAGCAGATGAATGAAAGATTTCAGAGTACTCAATACCAGTCGTTTTTACTTCTGTCACTTTTGATATGTACAAGATAGTTTTTGTTCAACCAGGAGAAAATTTATTCTAATCGATCAAATCCCTTTTGCCAAAAACACACACGGACCAATGGGCCCCAATCATGTCTCCTGCATTAGTTATTGCATAACAGTGATCGTCTTGATCATTATAAAACAAAACCATTCCAATCAACCAATGTCCAACATGAACTGTAAACTCTTCAGCGAGTGTGGCACGCAGCGGAGCTAGCTGTCCTTGGTGAACTCCGGCGCCTCCAGCACCATGCTGACTTCCAGCCTGCCCGGCAACTCCAGGGCCAGGGCAGGGTGGCACGGCTGGGTGAAGCGCTGCCTGAAGGTACCTAACAACTGCCCGCTTTGAGTGTCGTAGAAAGATAAAAGCCCGAGCTGGTAATCCAAGAGAGTACCCACTCGCTCAGGCATCTCGATCACAAACACGCTGGACTGAATGTCATTGTGGAGTAACTGGAATCTGCAACTGGAATAATGAAGAGAGCAAATGCGGAAGTTTGAAACCAAAACAAGAAGAGGAGCTATCTTAAAAAACGGGAGAAATGCTCTATACATACCCTGATGGTGTGGGAACACACTGCAAACACCATGACAGGCTGTTTTCTCCCAGTGAGCTGTTTCTATTGGCTGTGCGGTACACCACTCCGAGCCTGTAGGCTGTACTTCCTGACACAATGGTCTCCCAGTAGTAGCGACCTCCTGCTGGCAGCAACTCACCCAGGATGGAAGGACAACTAAAATAACACACACACACTTTCTGCTTTAAAATGTCTTCCTAGCAAACTAAATGTCAATGGGAACGTGGCATGGGTTTGCCTATCTCCGAATCACAATGGAATGCAGCACTTAGAAATAGTACAATCATTTCAAAATGTGTCAGATATAAGACGATCCAGTTTAAAATCATTCATAGGGCTTACATGACCCCTGAAACAATGAGTAAAATTGATCCCTTGGTGTCAAATATGTGCTGGCATGGTTGTGGTTCGGTGGGAACACTAATGCATATGCTATGGAATTGTCCTGCTGTTAAACAATTCTGGCAAGATATTGTCAATGATATAACATCTGTACTCAATACTGAGATTACACTCTGTCCAATTGTGTGTCTACTTGGAGTCGATATTGACGGTATACAGTCCAGAAATATACAAAATATTTTTGCACTTGCTTTCTTGGTGGCAAAAAGGACTATCCTTCTTAATTGGAAGGAACGCAAAAACAACTGCTTCAGTATAGATCTCTGGCGAAATGACTTTATGGACATCCTTGCTATGGAACAGGCTGCCTTGACTCTCAATCCACTAGAGAGGCCTAGTGCTCTGCAAGGCCCCTTGGACTATATGAGAACCTTAATGTATACTTAATGTGTATTTAACTGCAGCTAACCTTCCCTCCCCTTGTCTTTGTTTTGTAATTTGTCTTTACCATTGTCTTGTATTGTCATTGTGTGGAAAAGCAATAAAATTTAAATATAAAAAAAATAAAAAATAAAATGTCTTCCTAGCAAGCTCTGGTGGAGGTGTTTCTGGGTTAAACTCACTGTTTGTCTGCGGGTAAGGTGGTGTCGTGTGCATGCTGGGAATAGTGCAGGGTGGTGTGGTCCTCTGACAGCTCCAGAGCAGGGTGAGCTGACCCTTTCAACAGGTGGAACCTCGTCCCTGAAAACAGAAAGAATATGGTAATGTGTGTCTAATGTAAGATTCATGGTTTTTTTTTGTTTTACCTTTTGTGGAAATGAGCGCAGCCTCGCTCTGTTCACTGGAACCGGCCTCGTTCACAGCTTTGATGTAAAACAGGTAATTCTCGTTGGGCTGCAGGAGAACCCTCTGCTCACAGATTTTGATTCCTGAGATGGATCTAGTAGTATGTCGCACACGTGCACTCACATGAATTACAGGAATACGCATTTGCACACTAAAATGTGTCAGAGAGTAGTCCGGCTAGCTTAAAGTAGTTTAATATCAAGGCTGTGCTGGTCACTGTCAGGCTGTTAAATCTATCTGACTTACGACAAACACCCACCTGAGCCCCTCTCCCTCCAGTTCATACTGGCGACAGTACTCCAAAGTGTAACTCAGCTCTGGAGTCCGTTTTACTGAGCTCCACCTCAGCGTGGCCGAATCCCACATGACCGTGCACCGCTCTGTGTCGATCACCGGGACTGACGGAGCTGTCAGAAAGACAACAATACAGTGAAGTGCCAGTCAAAGAAACAATGTCTAAACTACCACCAGAATGCCAGGAAAAAATACAAATGATGCTTTCAGGTTTATCGGACGCATTTGTTTGGAGAGCGTGGACTGACCAGTTCTGAAGACGAGTCTCTCACTGGGCAGAGAGCAGCCTGTATAGTTGACAGCCATCACCCACACCTTGTAGACCTTGTCAGGCTCCAGCTCCTCCAAGACACAATAACTCTCCTTCACTGTCACACGGTACTCCTCTGACACAGCTGTGGAGAACCGACACACACCTCAGATGTAACACTGCAAACCAAAATCTCAAACCATATAAAGGTACACCATATAAACATGACCTGCACATTAGAAGACAATAAATCCATACAAGCCAGTAATAAATTGACTATTGAATATATATTGCAAATTTCAAGTGAAATGATTGATTGACAATTATTATAAACCAGATCACAGGAGCACAAAACTGTTAGAGAGAACAGTAGATCCATCACAGGTAGGTTAGCTGCTGTAATGATTGACTATAAGAGGCATCATAGGCAGGTAGGAGAATGATGGATTCAGGTAGGAGTGGATAACTGTAGGACTGCTGTTAGGACTGGCCAGATTGATGAGACCAGGACAACAAATGAGTAGCATGCAGCTCTGAAGGTCAGAAGTACACAACTCCAGACCCGAAACGCTCACAAGAAGATGGGTGAGGAGGGGAGGGCGGGGAAATGGAGATAGAGATCGGGACACACAGCCAATAACATGCTAAACAGTAGTAGTAGCGCACAATGCATGAGTCAGAAGAGAGAAGAAACTGAATAAGAAGTCCTGGGAAGTCCTCCAGCAGCCTGGAACTATTCATTGTTTCATTATTGTACTTTGATTTAGCAATTGTAAGCCATCATTTGCCTCACAGACCTTTTTACCTTAACATGCACTAAAGGAAATGTAAATCCACCAAAAACATAATCTATACGTCTGACAATAAAGATGATAAAAACAAATCATTGGGCACTAAAATATTTCCATCTATGCATCATCCTGAAGATATGTACCTCCTTGTGGGTCCTCCATGCAGTAGACCTGGAAGCAGTCTATGATATCCCCAGGGTTGACTTTCCAGTAAACGGTGACACTGGTGCTGGTGGCTGAGCCTGGCTCCTGGGGCTGCAGGGTGGGGCTCTGAGGCACTGAGGCACACATCAGCTGGATTTGTAACTGCCACATATGCACATGACGCTCAAACACGCTCTGCGTTCACGGCAGGCCTACCTGGGATTCCCTTGCGCTGTGCCGTGTTTGAGCTGGAAGTATTGGCCTTGGCGTAGTCCTCAAACACCAGCAGTGACTTGGGACCCAGCTCCAGCGACAGGGCTGAGTCCAGAGCTGCTTTGAGTCTGATCATGCAACCACAACATTTAACTATCAGACGTAACCACGACACATGTCAAAGCTTTTCTTTGCTGTAAGCTGAGCTACGTCCAAACATTTAGCACACCAGCACACGCCATAGTTTTATGAATAGTTCTGCAGGCCAAGCGGCATGCTGCACTGGTTATCACAATAGGTTATTATCTGGTTGTTAGGAAGTCACACTCATTTCACCGACACATTACCTTTCATGAATATCTTCAGGTGACTAATGGGAGAGCAGATTGAAGAGGGACTTATCAGAAATTTGACAACAATTTGTCATTTGCTATCACCGGCCGAACATGATACCACTACTCAACACATCTTGGAGGCTTTGGGACTCACGCATGCATCAGTCTCAGCCTCTCTGGCCGTAGTCTCCAGAGTGGCCTTGGCGGAGTCGATGTTCTCCTGGAAGGAGACAATCTGGTCATAGAGCTGCTCCAGCTTGGCCTTCTTCTCCTCCTCCACGCTGACGGACATGTTATTGTACTGCTCCATCACCAGGGCCATCATCTCTTCATTCTGAGCTTGCATCGCTGCCTCGGTCTCCACACACTGCTCCTGAGAGGAGAGAGACACGACTGGTTTGACAAAAGTGACGCCCTGCTGTAAAATCATGGTCCACTGAGTGTTGATAGTGTAATTGAATGGAAGTAAAGCCTGCTTTACCTCTACAGAGTTGTAGGCCAGCTCCAGCTCTGACACCAAGTCCTCAATGTTCTCTGATCTCTCCTGAAGCTCTGAGATCCAGTTGCTCAGCATCTCCTGTTTACAGGTAAAATATCATTTTTATATCCTACATACAACAAATAAAATATCCTCATTGCAGATTTGCAGCTACACCAAATCTAATGTCACATTTAGTTACAATCAGAAGGGAAAGCTGATACAGATCTGTCACAGCAGTTTTTTTTTTGTCTCTCACCAGTCACAACTCACTTCAGCATATATGACATTTTGTTTAACTAATCAAATAAGGATACAACAGATGCTTCCTGTCCTGTTGGTCAAAATAACTGTAGAAATATTGCCTGCTGCAGCTTTAAGGGCAACTGTCATCGAGGACATTACATGACGAAGAGCAGTGGCAATCCCCTGCCACCCGGAGCTCACATTTAACTGGGTCAAGCTGTGGTCATTGATCGCAGCTCTGAGAACCGACCTCCCGTCTAAGAGTCAGAACAGGTGCGTGCATGTGTGAGGGAGAATATGTGAAAGCGTACTTGCACACATCCCTGTGCTAAATGTGGAAAGACACACGCCGACTACGGCCAAGTTCAAACTGAGATTAGGTGAGATTAAATGTTTGGATAAGTAAATGATGACCTTTTTACAACTGAAAACCTTTCTAAATATCTGAGGAGTGTAGAAATGTGTGTCTCCTTGACATATTTACAAGCTACAAGGAGGTTTTGGTTGGATAATTTGGTGATGACAATCCTGGCCAATAAAAAAGTCGTCACCTGGATTTAACTAAGCAAATAGGTACGAGCCTCCTACTGGATAATTACGGTATGGGTGATTATCTTTCAGCTGGCAACAAGTTATTTAACCCCAACTGGTGCAATGATTAACTTCTCATTGCCAGGATTCATGGGGCTCAGATTGTGAAAGAGTGGTTCAGGGAACATGAGACATCATTTTCACACATGGATTGACCACCACAGAGTTCAGACCTTGTGCTGGAGAAGACTTTGTGCAGTGGTCAGTCTCCGAATCTGCGCTGTAAACAAAGCTAACGAAATATTAGAGTGTGTGACCTTTTTTGGCCATACAGTGCAGTATCGGGGTCTGGTGGATAATTTAAAATCAGCCAGTCTGTATTTTTGTAAAACAGTCTAACTTACATTACACAACTCTAAAAGCAAAGCTTGGGCTGGTTCAACACTGGAGAGACTAATCTAAAATGTCTTTTAGAAATTGGCGCCAGGTGTGAAGACGTGTGGAGGGGCTTTCATCTCAAAGAACTGGACTGGATACATTTTGCTAAACTGTTTTGGTGAACTTCTCAAGATTAATTTCCCCCTGTGTGGCGTATCTGCATAGACATCACATCTTTGTGCTGAAGTCAGACTTCCTTTATAGCCTTGATCGCTGTCTTATTTACAGTCCAGCTGTCAATGTTTCACATAATACAGCATCGCACAAACACCTGGTTCAAATATCATCTGGAAATTACATTGGATCATTCTGAGTTTGTTCCAGTTTTCCTTTGATTTTGGTGCCAAACACTTTCCCGTGCTTGATTTCCAAATGCGCGGTGAAATGTTTCGATTCATTCCCTGTGTGTGAACAGATCACGTATCGGTCTCTGCTTGATGATGTCACACCGGACCTTTCCACCGATCAAAGCGGCGCATTGCATCATAACAGTTCAATGCGCTTGGCCGCAGCCTGAGAGCATGCAACCTGCCAGCACGACTGGAAACATTATAGCTGACTAATTTAAGACCGGTTTCTTCTGTGATGACCCAAAGTAATCCCAGTAAAATGTGTAATGATTATGACCATGTGTCGTAATAAAAATGAGGTTTGATGATGAGCTGCTATTTGACAGTGAGTCATGAGAACTGCTGCAAACCATGGTGTCTGACCTGAGAGATTATGATTTAATCTCCTTGTATAAATGGGTGTTTATTCAGTTTAACACTCATTGACTTCATGTTGCTCTTTTATTAAGATGGAGAACTTCCAAAAATCCGTCTGTAGTTTAGTTGACACTTCCTGACTGCATCTTTCCTGTTTTTTACAAAGCAAAGTCCCATTCATACAACACATACAGTATATGAAACTACAGTACATTACCTTGACTTCCTCATATGCTTTGTCCACAGAATTAACCTCATGGCTGCGATGATCTCCATACACGCGGTCATCCTCTGACAGCAGACATCCACAGGTCACACAGAACCAGTCCATGCCCTGCAGCTCAGCAGCCATTCGGGCCTGATACTCCTCCTCGGCGTCAATGATTTCGTAGTCTTCCTCAATGAGCTCCTCTTCTGGGAGAAGATCTACCTTCTCTTCCTTACCCACATCCACCTTTTCTTCGCGTTTCAGCTCAGGCTCGTGCGTCACCTCTCCTGCGTCTCTCTGTGTTTCCGGTTCTGGCATCTCTTTTGCATCCTGTTCGGTTATTACCTCATATTCAAGCTCATCGACGGGCACCTCTGGAGCCTCTTCAACTCCCTCGTCTTGCCCCATTTTCTGCCCTACATCCTCTCTGTGCAGATCAACACAAGGAGCTATGTCTTCCTTAATAATGTTTCCCACTGACACATCTTCTGTCTTGTGCATCTCTGCCCTTTGTTCTGCGTCTACTTCTTCTGACTGTATGTCCCCTCTGTGCAGCCCAGATAAATCCTCCTGGGGTGCAAAGCTCCTCAGAGGAGAAAGGACGACTTCATCTTCTTCTATTTCCCTCTCCATCTCTTGCTCCTCTGCATCTGCCTCCTCAATGGGTGCAAGTGGTGAAAGCTCACGGTCTAAATCATTTCTAGGCATTTCTTCTTTTGCAACCACTTCTGGTTCTACCTCAATCGGAAGTAGAGCCACTTCTGGTTCTACTTCCAATTGAGGCTCTATCTTTGTTTCTTCCACTGGCACCTGACTTACCGGTGTGATATCAGGCTCTTGGAGAGTTACTATATCTTCTGTAGTGTCCTCAGACCACTCATTAATCTCTATGTCCATCTCTACAGCTTGCCCTTTGGGAACGAGGAGGAATAACTCATCACCTACATTCACTGTGTCCTGAACTGAAGTCTCACCGTCCTCTGCGGGTATTTTAGATTTGGTCTCTGTCGTCACATGTTGTTGCTGCTGCTCACTTTCAAGGTTTTTCTTATCCGACTCAGCTTCTTCTGTTATCACAGGCCTGGTTACGTCCCTCAAAGTCTCAGTTTTAATCTCTGACTCCTGCTCAGCAACTGCAGCTTCACTCATAAATTTAGGCATCCTCACAGCCGTGGGTTCCTCTGTCAGAGATTCATGTTGTTTTTCTCCTACAGGAACAGCTGCCTGAACATCTGTTGTCTCCACACTCGTTGCCTCCTGAAGATCAATCTGCACTCGAGTTTGAATCTCTTTGTCATTCACAACTTTTTCAGTGACCTCCACTACTGTATGCACTGCGCAGTCGCAGTCGGTGACAACCTCAACAGGTGGAACATCTTTATCCTCAGGGACAACTTCTGCTGCTTCTTTTTGCTCAGACGCTGATGTTTCAGTGACGGGTTCAGTAAAGGTGAGCACTTCTTGCTCTACAGTCTCAGGTTCTTTCATTTCAGCCAAGGCCTCTGCTTTGGCCCCACTTACTAGTGTTTCATCGGCAGCCTCCATCTTAGTGTCAGCGACTGCCTCAGCTGGGGCCACCTCGCTGCTAACAGCTGGCGCCACTGCTGTCTTTTCTGTAGTCACTGCAAGCACGTCAGTCTGTTTTTCTGCCACTTCTTGAGTCTCACATGGCGTCTGATTGTCCTCACTCTCCTCTGTTTCCTCTACTTTACTGACAAGGTGAGTATCAGGTAGTTGCTTTTCAGTGACGGGCTCAGGAGGCTCGGTCTGACCTATTTCCACCTCATGTTTTATGTGTCGATCCTCCATCGGTTTAGACTCCTCAACCGACTCTTCTGTGGATTCTCGTACAGGCTGCTCTTGCACCACAGAGAGCTGTGCCTCCTTTCCATCTTTCTCTGTTTCTGCGACAATTTCCCTTTTTTCTTCAGACATTCCTGATTTTAAATCTTCACTGTCATCTCCAACACTGACCTCCTGCACTTTCCGTTCATCCGTCTTTTCCCCATTGTCTTCTTCGACCACTCTTATTAGACATCCCGTCATTTCAAACTTACTCTGTCCCCACATCTTCGTCCCTTCCCTCTCGTCATCATCCAACTCAGGTCTAACATCCACCGTTGGAGTTTCATCTTTTAAAGTGAACTTCTCCAGGTAGCCGTCTGCTTCCTCTGAGTCTGACAAACGTCTCCTGTAAGACTTCTCAGACACCACGCTCTCTGCCTCAGAGCATTCCTCGTCGCTCCTCCTCCTCTCGCCTAAAGCATCCTCGTAAAGGTCTGAGTACATGAAGGACATGGCAGTGGGCTCCTCCAGAAGGATGGGGTCTATGATCTTAGGGGGTCCAGAGGAGATAAATATGGGCGTGAGAGTGGTCTCTTCACTCCCAAACAACACGGAGCCACTCTCCTTCGTTGATCGCTGGCTTTCTCTTCTCGATCTCATCCTAGCCTCATCATCCTCCTCTCCCCTGTGCTGCAATGCATCGGCTGGAGCTCCTTCTCCATAGAAAACCTCATCAAGGTGTTCCCCAACTATGTCCACATCTGTAACAAATACAAAAGAGTCCTCGGATGTGGAGAGGTTGTCTGTGGGTATCTCCTTAGCAGGTTTTTGCTCCTCTGCTTGAGGTTTTGTCGCAGACCGTTCGGCCTCTTCCTGCCGCTCTGGTGCTTGTTCCCCTGGAATCACTTCATCCAAAAGGGTAAACTTCTCAAAATAGTCAAAGTCATTGGTGGTCTCTTTCTGAGTGGGCATCTGTCTGTCCTCTGTGTCCGCTGATGACCGAGAAGAATCTTGCTCTGAGGACTGCAGAGAGATTAAAATCAGCAACTCAATCTATATACAGCAATCTATACATAATTAATCCAAAATTAAGGTTAAAACTCTCATTATATTAATCTTTCTAGTTAAAGAGAAAAATACCTGCAGGTCTAGTATTTCCCCTTCCTCTGGCACGACACGATTCTGTTGCTGTGTCCAGACATGGTGGTTTCGGGACTTGATCTTTGGAGTCTGATCCAGATAAGACAAATTGTCCTGCAGCTCTGTGCTCTCCTCCTCATCCACCGTAGGGAGTTTGGTAGGGACTCTGATGTTGAGAATCTCATAACCCTCAGAAATCAAACTAAACAGCTGCTGATCTTTGTTTTTGATCTCCTCCAAGTCTGGTTCTGTTTTGGTTGTCTCCTGCTTGATATTGGGAAGAGAAACCTCTGCCATCTCTGGCCTCTCCGTTCCCAGAGCCGAAGCTGATCTTGAGCTGCCAGGCCGGCTCAGCCTGTCCCCCAGCCTGCTGCTCCTCCCTCCAGACCTCGTCCTCCTGCGGATTATTTTATCCTCATCAAAGACGATGGTGATCTTTCCCGCAACTCCAGAGCCAGAGCCCTCCATGCTGCAAGCTTCAGAGACGGAGCTTGTCTCAGACGCCCAGGGTGTAGAGCAGCGGCTGGAGGCCGTCTCCCAAACAATACCACTGTCCTCGCTCTGAACTGTTACCATTGAGAATGATGGATCCACCATCAGGCACTGAAGTTTGGGCTTCACTGACTGGTCCTGGACAACTTCTCTCAGACTGAAGCAGAGAGGAATAGACAAAGTTAGAAGAAAGACAGCAGACTGTGTGTGTCTTTCACAAGAAGAGGAAGGACATAACTGAACAGTCTGTCTGCAAGAGGAGATCCCCTTTGGCACGGTTCAAGGAAACGTAAGTAGAGAACAAACCAATGAATCAAATCAAAACATATTTGAGCATGGCCCTGTATTCACGTTTTGCACCATTCAACTGGTAACACCAGTTAATCTTCTCTCAAGGTGACTACTTGAGAAGTGTAGTTCAGGTGTCTGGTGCCAGGCTGCCAATGTGAGTGGTGATCTGAAAAAATAATAATCGTGTGTGTTCTGGGCTCTCCCCCCTGCTATGAATACACCTCAGCCCCTGCAGGGTTACAGCGAGGTGACGTCCCAAAGCGTCATTCTTGTAATATAAGAGAAGAGATGGCTGTCCTTTCCAGATGCATCCAACATATCGGTTTCTTTTACTATTTATGAAATGGCAAGGATAGCTAGCGGATCCATTGGAAAGCATGATAAATGAGATGTAAAATATGGGGTTGGTGAATAATATCGTTAGAACAGAGCCACCTGCTGTGCTACGCTGTTACTTCCTTGTATGAGCTGAAGAACAGCTGATCACTCTATGTGTTAAATGAGATGAAGTGCTGCTTTGTGAAACTTGGATGCACCTGTCCATTCACGCTCTCCAGACAGAGATAACAACTTCCCAGCTATCTCTCTTTAAAACAAAATGAAGGCACTCTAAGAAGCCCAAAACACAAGCGGTTTCTCAAGAACCTATAAATATAATCAGCAGAAAACTAACACTCCACACAAAGATGAAATGAGCCCCAAGTGAGGATAATCAGCACATAAGATCCAGCTATGAAAGAATAAGTACCTGTTTTGAAGTTCTTCCAGTTCGTCTTCATCGTCCTGGCTGATTGCATCTGAAGCTTCACACTGAAACTCCTGCAGCTCTGTCACTTCCGAGCCCACGCTCTCACATTCCTCCATCTTGGTAACTTTACTCCAAATCTCTTCCTTTTAATTTCCAGCGGTTTTCTTTTTTGTGTGTGTGTTTTAGAATCCTCTTAGTGTTTTCAGCGTCTCTGAATTGGGAGTTGGTCTGCCCGTTTGTGTCATTCTAAGTTGGGAGCCGTCCATCTGACTCAGCGAGGGACAGAAATAGCCTGAGAGGGCAATGAAAAGAGGGGAGTGAAGACAGAGTGGGGTAAAGCGGTGAGAGAGCATTGGTGTCACCGGCTTTTGTGTCAGGCACACAAACCGGTAACTCTAAAGAAGAATCGAGCTTTTCAGAATCTTACACAGAGAGAGTTAGTGTGCTGCATTTTTGTGTGTAACGACTGACTGAGGCAATGTGTCTTTAAGTTCAAAATCCCCTTCGCTAGGTTAAATATAGGCCGTGAGTTGAAACAGTACCCTTGGTCCCCCCTGCTGCTGTCGGTGGCAACACTAAACAGAGAGGCATGCACGCACACACACACATCTTGTAAGGTTATATACGCTTCCTATCAGGGCTGGCACAACGCAGAAGTCATAAAACTCTGTGTAATGAGGCATCAAACCCCAGAACAAAAAACAATCAACACACTGGCTGCCTGAAAAGAGCACACAGGATACACAAACAAAAAGTGTAGATATCCATGATTTATCCTTATTCATTTAATTTTATTTTCAAGGTCTCTAAATCACTGAATGGAGGCTCCGGATGAAGGTGAAGAAACTGCATGATCAGGAAAACAACACAAAATAATCACCAGATCTATGGCAAGGTGTTTGTGCATGGTGATCGGTGTTATTGTTGAATATCAGTTGCCAGAATAGGTTGGTTGCTTTGGTGAATCACCTGAAAACATGCGATCGATCAGGTAACATTGTGACCAACTGCATAATATTGTGTAGGTCTCCCTTGGTGTCTGGCAGCAGCATGTTGTTAGTGGAGGCTTTTGGGTCCTATGGGTTGAGGGGAGGGGCCTCTGTGGATCAGACTTGTTCCAGTGCATCCCACAGATACTTGATCAGTTTGGGATCTAGGGAATTTGGAGGCCAGGTCAACACCTTGTGCTGTTTTTCATGTTTCTTTTTTAGTTGTTCCTAAACCATTTTTGTGTGTGTGTGTGTCTGTGTCAGGCTGCATCCTGCTGGGGATGGCTGCTGCCATCAAGGAGTGTCATTGCTATGGGGTGGGGGTGCCTGGTCTGGTCTAGGTTTCCCAGCAGAACATTGCATCCTGTCCGGTCATAATGTTGATGCCTCACTTTGTTGACACCTTTAAACACAAAACGACAGCTGCGACAAAATGAACCCGTGTACAGTTTTATGTGGCTACTTCTATTAGCGTAACTTGAGATTTTAGTGGACTTCACACTGAGCTCAGAAATGACAAGTGAAAGCAACAATCATACATCTTCAGATTTATTTCTTTTTTTTTTTTTTTAAATAAACATTTAAAAGAAAAATAATTCACAAAAATATCTGGAGGAAAATATTAAGCAAAGATGAAGAACATACTCAAAAGTGTCAGTTCTTCAAATAACTTGTGCACTAAGATATCTGGAAATGAGTGAATAACACCAGTTTTTGTTCCAAGTAATCAAGTAGGTGCTGACCTAAAATGACACCAGTCAGTGAGAAAGAAGACGGCTCTACAGGAGCAACAACAAAGGAATATTCAGAGCCTGGCACCTTAAAGTCACTGATATTATGACAACTCTTAATATTAAGGTGGTCCGTTTTTAGAGGAGCTTAGAAACCTAAAGATGTAATTTAACGCAGCTGTAGTAGAAACAAAGTGTCTAATGAGTTAAAACCCACAGTAATGTCACTACTGACCTATAAAAATAGAAAAAAGGCTTTGATGTTACAGGTTGGTCCGGACAGGCGGTTAATATACTGTACATGTATGGCTCCAGCAGCGCGGATGCGATTAACATGGCTGAGATTAATCGCTCAAACATAAACGCTGCTGCTTCTCTTTAAATAACTGTACACGTGACACCTTTACAAGGTTACCAGTATCATTTTGTGTCGCTGCATTCACTTTGATAAACTTCTTTCTTTACTGCTGGAAAAGGATGGACCATGTAGCAGGAATAACAGTGGCCATTATTATCCTGCTTCAGTGCAACATCTCTGCGTATAGGATTCTGGTGTCGTGCCACATATATTGGAATTTTTTTGTCCAGTTTTCATTAATGCAATATTAACAGTTATAAAAAAATTTGGCAGCGCCAGCAAAGCATGTGACAGAAAGTGCAACATTTTCAATACAACCAGCGTAAGAAACACAGATCGTGACCAATAATCGAAGTGGCCAGAGCGCTCAGTCCCAGAGTCTTTCAGAAGCAGCTGGGCTTCTCTTTGAACGCATCCCAAAGGTCTTGCATTGTTCCTGGTGGCAGACCCGTCCTGAGGTAGAAGAAGCCAGTCAGCTCGAGTGATCAGAGCCACCTCTTATCTCCTGGATGACTCCTTATTAATGATGGATCTGACTGGGAGGATTGAGTTCAGGTCCTTCCTCTGCTGCAGTATCCGATATGACTGCACAGACACAGAAGTGGGAAACAAGAGGGACTTTAAATAACCTGCAGGTGCTTGAAAGACAAGACAAATATGAAGGGAGTGCAACTCACCTCAGCAAACTCAGCTTTAATGGCATCGAACTTGATCTTCTCATGGACCGCCCTCGCTACGTTATTTCTTTCGAACGGCTCTGAAACACAAGGAAGCACCGTTTCATTACTGTGAACGCTTCTCACACTGAACCTCATGTTAATGTGAAGCGGTGGTGGCTGGGGCAAAATGCCCACTGAAATGTTTACCTTCCACACATATGTATTTGTTTCTCCACTCTTGAGATGTGGTCTTGGGCAAAGCTTTGGCCTCTCGAACACAGATCACCTGTTTATCCCACCTGAGGGACACAGAAAATAACAGCAGTGGAAAATATTTAGCGCTTATAAAAGGTATAGGCATGTCCAACGCCAGCATCCAAGAACTATGACGTCACTTGTGTAACACACCGCTAAGCCGACAGTCAGCCAATGGCTAGCTACAACCCAGAACCCAGAAGAGCTACTACGTCGTACAGAGCTTGCCTCTCCTGAATCGTGCTTATCAGTTGGTGACTCTAGATGTCCTTGTGAAAAATATGTTCAGATGTAAAGATGAAAAATGAGAAAAGCCTTCAGTGTGCCATTTGAACTTCCAGCATTTTGTTTACTTTCATTTCTATTTTTCATCCCATGCGCTGGTAGAGTAGAGCTCCCCCTGGTGACTGGCTGCAGTATAGGTCATAAGCTCCACCTCCACCATGTTAGTGGATGGGACTTGGACCGAACTAAAAGACTAAAACACACTTAACATAATTTTTTTCCGGGATGGTTTCTGTCATTTTAGGTAGTTAATATAATGTTGATGCGTGTTCAAGTGTCAATTTTTTGGATAGGTTTCGCTTTAGTTAGTTATTTGACACTGTGTAAACAGGATGTGTCATAATGGCGACTACCAGTTGCCATGCCAACTGCCAATGCTGCAGGACACACCACCATGACTAGAGCCACAGATGCTCACCAATGGCCCAACACCAGAAAAAAGTTGACTGTTGGCTTAGTAAGCAACGGTCCTGTGACTAAAGTGTTTATTAGTCTGAAATTAGACACCTAATTAAGTACATAAATACTTTACTGCTAAGAAAACATATGAGAAGTTGTGTAGATCAGTTTCAGTTCCTTTCAGGTGTCAGCTGATTTTGGTTTAAATTAATATATAAAATACCTGCAGCACTCTTATTTTTGTCAAAGTTAGGTGATCACTGTGATTAAGTGGCAGTCAACATCAGTTTTCAACACATAAAGATTTGAATGCAGTGATCTCAAAGTATAAATGTTCAGTGCAACAGACTTCAGTCTTTGCCAGACCAAAGCGTAGATAATTTCAGATGCAGTAAAACGCATGCAGCGTATACATCTGAGGCAAAACAAAAAATGAAAACTTGGTCTGAGTGTTTGATTCTGTAACAATGTACAACTGTGTTTGTGAGTTTTAGTTTTTCCCCAATGGTGGCGTGGCGGCACTGTAACACACATACTGCAAACACAGGGATCATGGTATGTCATGCTAGTGCTGTGTAAGACCAAAGGTCCCACCTGCTCCTGTCCTTCACCCGGAAACATGAAACCAGAGAGGAGGATGCGGGACAGAGGAAGAAGAGGAGAGACGAGAGAAGGACTGGAGAGAGAGAAGACGTTGGCAAGAAGAGCAGGAGATGAGGAGTGAAAGAAAAAGGAGCAGAGGAAAGAACCACAAATGCATCTGACGCACTCGACTCGATAATGTGATGCCTTTGGGAAATACCTGAACTCTGTGGCGTAGTATCTGAGAAAGCCCAAAAACAGCTCCCCCAGAGAAGACCGGTTTCTTGAGACGTAGGCAGGGATGTGTTTGGGTCCCTCTGGAACCATGTCTATGTCCATGAGGGGACTAAAACACTCCTAAAAAGACAAGAAGACAAATACTGTTAACTTAATTAATCCCCATTGGGCCAGCTGCTAGCTGAAGTATGGAGTATCGCAAATTAGGTTGTTGTTTACATAAAGAACTATTATCAAGGAAACAGTAATGCTGTTTTTGCTGTCAAAATAAAAATCCATGGATCCATCAGCAGATAAATTTGCAGTTGCGCTTGTTGAAATGATGGTGACTGCTAAACTTCAGCTGCTCTTACTGTAATTACGCTAGAGGAGAAATGATTTAAGTGACTCCAACAGCGATGAGGACACTTACAGGATAGTCCCTTTGCAGAGAAGGGAGGACCGGTTCACGGAGAGCTATAAAGAGAAACAAAACAACACATCACATAGTCTGACCTTCAGTCAAAAGAACAAACGGATATGAAACTGAATTACTCATGTGTGACTGTACTGACTCTGGAGGTAGTGCAGGACCATCAGCACCAGCGTGTAGCTGCTCAGTGTTCCCTTGCTGGCATCATTGATTTGATTGTGCCGTGCCCATTTCTTGACGACAAGGATCATGGGTCTTATCCTGAGATCAGCTGAGAGAGACCACGCAAACCACAGCACATCAAAACGAGCACTAACTGCTTAGAGGTGAGTAACACGCAGGATGAAGAGTCACGGTTCGAGACGACTTAAAATTAGACAGAGGAAGTCAAGGTTTTACTGACTATCTTACCCACCATGGGCGTAACTCTTGAGAAGGAATGTGTTCCTGATGCCCACTGTGTTGTTAATATTCAGATCAAACTCCAGATCACTGAAAAGGGGGTTGGCAGAGAGTCATATTTACGGTTTTCTGATTCAGTCGTGAAAACAAGCTGCTACAGCTGCTTTGCTCTTACCTTCCTTTCTCTCTGAACCTGAGGATGGGGACTTTGGCTCGGATCACCTGAGTCCTGTCAACATATGCTAGAAATCAAAACAACCATCATGAGATTCATTGGTTTTGTTTCATTTTTCTACAAACCAAAACCTATTTTTATTGAGTAACTGGCTCCATCTAGTGGAGGTTAACAGGAGTATAAAATCAGAGGAATAACCTCCCCCTCTTTGAAAGCCCCAAAACGATGCCAGTATTTTGAATATAATTATATGTGGCAATAGAGTAGGAAAGTATAATGATCAGTAATAAGTAAGGAGGTTACATAGTACTTAGTAAGACTAAACTTATCTAAAAATTGATCTCTCAATAGTAGACAAAAAGTTATAAGAAACAATTTGATGTTTTTTTTTTTTATTACTCACAGAGCGATCTGAACAACCTTTGGAGAAGATAGAGGGTGCTAATAGGATCAGGCCTTTTCTGAAACAAATGACAGGAACCCGCACAGGTGTTCAAGAGCAAGTGGATGTCTGTGATTGTGCATTTTAGATACACACATTTGGATTAGTATGTCACAGATACTTACATTTCCTTTGATAACCAGACACAGATCAGCATCACTGCTCCGGCAACCCAATCCATTCATAGACGATCCGGTCAAATAAAGCCGTGCCGCTGTGAGAAACACAGAGTAAGAATCGCGACAGGAAATTCAAGACAGACTTCATGTGACTACATGTTTCAGACATACCTGCGAAGACGCTTTGTATGTCTTGTTGCAGCCGAGTTCGGCAAAACTCCTTTCGCTCCAAGTCTGAAGTCTGTTGCTGGCATGCCTCAAACAGCTCCACCATCTGACCACTCAGCTGAGGGCACGGTTACATACAATACTGATTAACACAAACATATCTGCAGGTAGATACGCTCAGGGTTGATGCATGACAACTGCAGGTGAATTCAGTTCAATTCCGGTTGAATGTACCTTATCCTTGGCGTAGGCCTGCAGGCCGTTGGAGCTTTCTGGGACAGCAGGCTCCTGAGGGTGGAAATGGAAGTGTGGACTCGGATAAGCGCGATCAATACCAGCGGGAGGTGATCTCGAGGTCTCTGCCACCGCTCGGTCAGGACGAAGAGGGGGAAGAGGAGGAAGAGGAGGAGGAGGTGCCCGAATTGAATGTGTTTGGGGAGCGGAGTCAACACGCTGCCGCTTCACAACATGCGGACTGTATTCGATATGTTGCCTCCTGGAAGTAGCATAATGATAAGGAAACAGGTGATAAGACAGGCGTTCATAACAGAGAATGAGACAGTAATTATAGTAATAAAAAAGGGACATACTTCCGGCTATTGGTCATAGTTTGTGTGTGCGGAGGGAGGACTGGAGATGTGGATGGTGGGGGTTTCCACTCGTATGGAGGCAGCCTTTTAGGTCCTGGGATATGTCCAGGGATGGGTCCATGGATAGGTGCTTGGATAGGTGCATGGATAGGTCCAGGGATAGGGAAGCTTAAAAAAAAAAACGTGTGCACATTATTACAGTTCAAAACGCAAAAGTGTCCAACGAGTTTGAATATTTTCCTTCATTCTCGTGCCACAAAATACAAACATTTGAGGCGTAATGTTCAATCTCAGATCATCAGTAACACGCATTGTTTTGTCTTTAAACTTAAAGTTAACTATTTGTTGTAATTTCACAAGGATCAGGGTGACTAGCTAGATATATTCAGTTTACTATGAATAGTTCATTTTAAATCGATGATCAATTATTCAACCAATCGTTTTAGCTCCATTCAAAATATATAATTCGACATAACAAGGAAGTGCCATCTAAAACGAGTTGTCAGTGAATTGACATAAGAGACACTGTTTATTTATCCCACCTATAGGAAATTTCCTTGTCACAGTGGTGTATGGAAACTTTACAAATAAATAATTGCTAAAACTATAAAACTATGAGTCGATGAGGTGGTGATTCGTGCAATATAAGGCAGTGCAAAAAAGCAGACATCAATGTTATTAATCTAGTTTTACTCGTGCTGCTGATGCCTAGCGCACCGATGCAGCTCGACACGCTCACCTGTTGACATCCGCGAGGCTTTGATGGTTGTAATCGTAGTATTTGGGCACACGGGCTGGAGGGTACGGGCCGTTGCTGAAGGCTGACCGCCCCCTCGGGTCAGCGCTGCGGGGGAACATGCTGCGATCCTTCACGGAGCTCCAGCATAAACTTCGCGAGAGAAAGAAAAAAAAAAAAAAAAAAAACGACAGTAGAGCCGATGAGACTCAGTGGAGCAGGAAGTGCTTGACACAAGTACTGTGACGACAAGAATCACAACACCACAAGAAGTTGCTTGGTAAATCGAAACTTACCGGTGATCAGGCTATGTGGCAAGCTAACAACCGTTAGCTGGCGTATAGCAGCGCTTAGCTAACTCATTTAAACATCATTCGCCATAAAGTACAAAACACAATACGTTTCTGTGAACGTTGATTTGAGAGACGCGTGTAGGAAGACGTTTTAAACGCTCATACAACATGTAACACTTACCAAATGCATGTCACATGTAAACAAATTGGAGGATGCTAATTTTCTGCGCACTTACTTCCGCATTGACGTAATGGAACGTGATTTAAAGGGGACGTGTCCCTGCGCCGCTCTTTAAAGGGAACATCCGCATTAAACCAATAAAATAGGTAAGATATCAATAATTGCCCATCTGACAGTGAAAATCAGTCAAATATATAATTATATGACTGTATGTGTCTACACTTAAGCGTATCTTTAATACCTTTACTGTAAGGCTGTATTCAAATCAGTTAAATTTGAATGTGGGCCGTGAATCTGATAAGTCCTGTAAAATCACCATGTCTTCTGTCACGTTATGTATTATCTATTGTCTGTTGAGAAGCTTCAGGCTTTAACTCTCACTTCAGTCTACTCTGATGTTAAAAAAATCCCACTCTTACACTGTCTTTTTCATAGTCTTTAAATGTTATACACACAGTATAGGCTACAGTATTTCCAGTCCACTTTGTGCCCCCCGGTCAGTGATCAAACCCAAATTACAAAAAAAACAATAGATTTGACAATCATTACTGTGAACAGGCAGTAAATCTATAATAAATTAGAGAGTGACTTTGTGACCGCATTGACGTTTATGTTTCTGTGGTGGCTCTGTGAGATCTGTGTTATGCAGTAAGCTTACATGTGTGACCCAACATGAATAATTCATTGTTTCCTCATGGAATGACATTTCACCTGCCTGGCTGTGTGTTAACATTCTTGTTCTTGTGCCTACTGGCTAAGTGGAGGTGTTTCCTTAAACAAGCAAAGCTCAGAATAACATGCCATCCTGTAATCACCCTTGTTGATTGGGTGGACTATTCGTGAGGCATAAAAAAACAGGACTTGTAGACTAATGGTGAGAGAGAGAATCAGTTGTGCAGGTATGACACACATGGTGACTGAGTCACTTAAGGTGCAATGAACACTCTGTCTATTTGGAAGTTTCCAACATTGTTATTAATTGGCTTGTTTATTATTCATTTGCGTCGTATCAAGTAAAGCAGGGACCTACTGGTCATATAACAATCCTCGCCTCTGGCTGCTGTTGTTTTCAGAAAGCTAAAGTAAGAAATCACGCCTTGCAGCTTCGAAATAATGAACTTCTTCTAAAACAACAACTTAAAAAAAAAAAAAAAAAAAAAGCATCAAATAACGTCGGTCCCATGGGCGCGGAGTGACGTCACTGCGGAGGACGGGGTCGTGACGTAGGCAGTTCAATGCCGACATGAAGTGAGTAGGAGGGAAGCGGGTGCATCAGCCAGATGTGGAGCGGTTTTAGGGGGCGGGGGTGCAGAAAAAGGAGGTCTGTCGATGGATAGGCTTTGATCAATAAATCACATATATAGTCTACACAGCATGCAGAATATTTCTGTCAGTGGAAACGACTCCACGTGTCGGTATTGATAAGGATGGCAGGAATTTGTCACGTGATTCAGTAAAAGAAAAAGGCGTGAATTAATGTTGCAGGAGGATTACTTTATTAGGAAATGCACCGCTAATAGAGAGTGTGTGGAATAGCTGTAGATGGGCAAGAGAGTGGGGGAGTAGCCAGAGAGAGAGAGAGAGAGAGAGAGAGAGAGAGACGGGTGGACGGGGTGATGCTGCGCCTTATCTACTGGCTAAATGAGGGTTGTCTTTCCCAGTTCAGGCAGCAGGGCTTCTCCACCCTTCCAGCGAGGATCTGTAATTTACACGACAACAGCAGGGCGCCCCTCGGATCTCCATTGGACTCTGCGCTGGTTCTCCCACAGCGCTTCTGCTGCTGCTGCTGCTGCTGCCGCTGCTGATCCATCACCAAGCGCTCCACGCCAAAGGGAGGACAAGATCTCATTTCCGGGCCATGTGCAGAACGACATGTATGTGTGAATTCATGCGGTGACAGCGGAGGGGGAATGGAGCGGTTGTCATCAAATTCCTGCAGACGCACCGACGGTGAGGCTGTCGTGTAGAGAGAAGACCTTCATGCGCAGCAGCCAATCCTAGAGATTCGTTTTTATTGCCAGCGAAAAAGGGATCAGTGGTCAGGTGTCGCCTTTCATTTCAACCACAACAATGGGGTAAGTGTGGTTATTATCCCGCTGAGCTGACTGAGTTTTCTTTCCCTCCTTTTTGTATTCACATCAGCTGCGGACGCCTGTCAGGGTATGAACTCCCCTGACATGGAAACCACACCGGGCATAACACAAATAATGACCTCTGCGTAAAAATTTACCAATCAGCCTTACATGACGTCCGGTGAATTTAATGGTGGATGAAGGGTGGCTGTGTATGTTCGAGGGATGATGTTCTCACGGCCTCGATGTGCTCCACACAACAATTTTGAAGCGAAACAAGTTATTAATAACCCCCGCAAATAAGGTGTGTTTGGTTAAAAAAAAGAAGAAGAAGAAAGAAATCAACTTAGTGCCTAACGTGCTTGATGCAGAAGTTGTCTCCATCATTAAACTTTTAGGAACAAAATAGTTCATCTGCAGTGATTCCCAAAATGAGACTATGGGCCTTAGGGTGGGAATTGTATGTGCTCACCAAAAAGCAAAGTTTAAATGTTTTGCTATTCTCTTAATTCTTTGATTTCAGCCAATGGCGCTGGTTTTCCAAAGTCACACCGTTTAGTCCCCACTACATTATGGACAGTTATGTAATTCTGAGAGAAGGCATGTGCAGCAGCAGCATTTCTTCTCAAATATTCTCAATCAGAGACAGTGGTGTGATGAACTGTACATCTTGTTCCTGTATCCTGCTCTAGAGAAGGGCTGGGGGGCAGCATAATGTCAAAAGCGGGGGAATGTCAATTGCTACGATTCTGCAATGATCTCCAGTGACAGAGAGCGGCTCTCTGTCTCTATGGCAGCGCAGAGACCACATCCCAGCACCAGGCACCCATCACTGAAATAGCCGCCTGGTGCGCACGCAGCACTGCTCATTTGCATGTCCCCTAACCCAGAGCTCAGCCGCCCGTTTCCCCCACCAAAGCACTGCCGTTCATTTACGGCTGTCTCCTGCAGTTCATTGTGATTAATTGCGCAGCGGGAGGTTAACAATATGGCACAGACGTGGTGCGATTTCAAGGCATCGGCCAAAACTCCTGCATTAAGTATTTACAATACACTGGAGGCTTCCCAGTCGCCCACTCTGCCCTCCTACAGCGTGGGCAGCACATCACTCAGCCCTGTCCCACTCAGCTACATCTCTCCACCGTACTCTGCCATATACTGGTGACTAAGTTACTGTTATGCAACTAGTGAGTCAATTGATCCACAGAGGGAATAAATTGTAAACTGTGATTCAAAGCACCATGCTGCTTACAGTGTGTGTATTTAAGTCTGAATGTGTACAGGTAGAGATGAGATGAAAGCACTGGAGGTGCAGAGCCTTGTCTGGCTGCCTGTCTGGCAGTAATGGCACAGACAGACAGAGTCATATTTCACTTCCGGGCCTCATGGCTCAGTACCAAGCCTCTCGCAGCTTTAATGGTCATGGCACACAGGAGAACATAGAGCTGGAGATGCCTATCAACACTTCCTTTTGCAAATACAATCAGTGCTCAGACAGAGTCAGTCTCTGTCTTTGTCTTTGCGCGTGTGTAAGTGACTGTATGTGTGTTTACCAGAGCATCTTAGGTCATCCTAACCACTCCCAGTAGAAGGAGCAGCAGGGAGCTGTCTCGTTAATGACCTCTGTCTACTTTAAATAAACTCTACTTGACCTCAAGATCTACTCAGTTGAATTAATAATCTCTGAAAACGAGGGCAGCTTCTCTAGAGAGAGATGGGATAGAGGTAGCGAGGGAAAGGGAGATCTCAGGAGATGGACTGTTTCATTAGACTTCCGTTTGCGGAGAGAGGGGCAGCTGCATAGTTAAAGGGGACACACTGAAGTAGAAAATAAAATTGTATAAAATGAAGCACTTTGTGTGGAGCTGTTTGTTAACACGCCGTGTCTCAAAGCCGCGTTCGCATCTGTGCATCAAACCCCTGAAGGGGTGCTAAAGGCAACACCTTTTACCAATCATGGAGATGCAGATGTGCGTTTGAGTGCTGTCCAGAAGGTGTGAACCAATCCGCCGTGAAGGACATTTATTATTTTTGCACCTTTTGCACGCTTTCTTATTTGAAATGATCAGTGATACATTCCAAAACATAATTTTATATGTCATAAAGTATAGTTCTAACATAAACAGTTCACAATGATAAATGTGGATCATTATTTCTAGCAAGAGAAGTTACTTTTTTAGATTTTTATTCACCTCCACTGTTGTCAAGTGGAAGCAGATTTATCTCAGAACAAATCAGAGCAAATTAAATGAAAACTGTCATAATCATGGCTTTCTTTTTGTTTGTCTTTTCTGGCCCTTTAATTTACAACACCACAGGCTGATAAATGTCAGTCTGTTTGAGTCCTCCTGTATCACAGTTCAGCTTCCCAAAGCTAACCACTACCGATACCCTGAACGAAAGTAATTACTAAAAAATAAATCTTTGCAGAAGCTTATGCATCCATTTAAAATTTAATAAGAAAAATGAAACCACTCAAAATCAGTCAAACAGTTCGGCTCTCAAGTTTTCCAGAACAATTTAAATAGTGAACAAAAAAAAACTTTCTATGTGCCTTTAGCTAAGATGTCTCATACACCACCTATCCATCATTACCACCGTCCTCCTCCCACGGAAGTCAGCAAAGTGTCTCGAGCACACAACCTACTCATGTAGCTCTTTGACGTTCGGATTTGAGCGGCACGCAACCGTAGCTGGCATAATTGTTCATACCACAGTGTGCGGCAGTTTGGAGCTTCCCACTCCCTTCATCTTCTTCTCCTTCTTCTCCCAGAAGATCGGTGGATTCATCAGTGCTTTCTCCTACATTCATCACCTCCTCCACTTTTCCCTCATCCCTCCCTTCTCCTCTCACCTCATCACTCTCCCTCCCTCTGTCATTCTGTCGGCCTTCTCTCTCTCTCTTGTGTTTTCACATTAAAGTTCCATCACCTGCCCTTGTGTCACGCCGTGCACGCTGCATGCTAAACACCCCTTCCTGCCCCCAATCTTTCTCCTTTCCCACTCATTTGTACAAATTACCCCCTTGCGTACACTCTCGCTTTTCTCCTTTCTTCCTCTCCATTCTCCACCATTTCCGCTGACCATCCCCTCCTCTGTGAGAGTGTGTGAACTTAATGTTTCGATAAAAGAGAGAACATCTTCCACCTTCCTCTGCAGCTTTTTTAAAAAACTTAAGTATGTGTCCTTGTTGATAAAGCTGCATACAAGGCTGGTGGAGTTAGCATGTACTGAATTGACTTCCATTTACTCCCATAACTGTTAACTATGGCTGCCTATTGCCTCAGACCAGAATGCAGAAAAGACACTGTGATGCATCTGACACGTTTACAGACACGCTGGCTTTTCAGGAAGGGAAATGTCAGCGGTTATTTTGTAAGAAAGCTGCACCTCAACTTAAATCAAATTCCATTATTCTCTTAAAAGTTCAGTTGTAGGAGTAAGTACTGCTTTTTTTGACAACCAGTGGGCGTCATTTTGGAACAGAGCTCTTTGGCACAGGCCCTCATGTACAAATGAAAGCACAGGAACGTTGCTGTGTTCGATGCACGCGCAATCAAGCAACAAGGAGAGCGATATTTGCCACCGCTCCATCAAATTATGCAATGAAAAACGACGGCAGTTGCCAAGCGGCTATTGCACGGATCATACGGACAGGCCGCGGTTGTGTGATGCGTGCTGGGGGAGAGTTGAAATGACTCACAGTACCGCCACTTACACTGCTGTCGATGATTATGATAATTCTCGCACAGCACTCCACAAGCAGCTTTGTGGAGCGACATTAATCATCCCAGATTCACTCTCTCTGACTTCCTTTACTCCACATTCCCCCATCATTCTCTTTCTCTTTCTGTCTGACATCCCTCTCTCTCTCTCTCTCTCGTTCTCCCCGTCTTCGTGTTTTTCTTTCTTTCCCAGTCTTGGCTAATCACACGCAGAAGGGGTGCTGCTGTTGAATTTTAATATTCATTTATACAGCAAGCCTTTGATGTCCCCCATCACCCCCACAGTGCAGTGTAAGCACTTCTCTATCTCGTGTTCTGCCAGCACTGCCAGCCAGCCCAGAATATCTCCCTCAGCACCCTGTGCTCTGAGTGTGTGTGTGTACTGACTGTAGATATTACCCAAGAAGCCCCAACAATGCTGCAATATATGAGGGCATTGTAAGAGCAAACTGAGGGGATGCATGAAGGGTGAAGGTGGCACGTGAGTGGTCGATAAAACAAAGATGACTCTTATATAATTCCTAAAACATGGAATAGGACTGAATCTAAACTCAGGTTTGAGTGTCACCCAGAGGTCGATAAGGTATTAACCCATTTAAATTGTACACATCATGGTGTTTTGATCATCTACAGATATAAGCTACCCTGGCACATATCCACATTTGCACAAACACACATAAACACAGATTTACCTTCCTAGCACATTTGTGTCATTGTTTCAGTGTGTTTATGCATTATGTGTGTTTGTATGTTGAGGCTGCAGTCCGTGGGGTGTGTCTGTGGTAGTTAACCATGGCCTACTGTCTATATTTAGCCTGAAACCTTCTCCTTTCTCTCCCCCCCCCCCCCCCCCCGTGTTCCCCTGTGTGACCCTCGCTCACTGCTGCAGGCATTCCCATATCAGAGCAGAAAGAGTCGACGCTGCCTTACACAGAGAGAAAAGACGGGGCGTAAGACAGAGAGCGAGACAGGGGGGAAGCCATGTCTTGGCTGGAAAGTAGAGAGGCAATATAGGAGTGTATGAGGTGTGTGAGGGGACTGTCATTTGAAAGTTAGATTGTTATTTGAGGACACAGCGCAATGAGCAAACGTAGCAGCTCGTTGACAGACTCTATTTCTGTGGCGTAACTATGGAGGATGGCGAGCTGGTAATCCGGTTGCCCGGGCGATCGGACTCCCCGGTGGGCAACAGGGGTTTCGGTGGCGGCGGCGGGTTTGGTGAGACACTGGTGTTGCGGCACAAGGAGGTTCACCACTTCTTCTTCGTCCCCTTCAGGGAGCAGCCCATCTACAGCACGAGGGCCCACGTCTTCCAGATCGACCCCAACACCAAGAAGAACTGGCTGCCCACCAGCAAGCATGCCGTCACTGTCTCCTACTTCTACGACAGCACGCGCAATGTCTACCGCATCATCAGCCTGGACGGCACCAAGGTGAGAGGTTGATTCCCATCGTTACTATACACCTTACACTGTTTGTTGCACACAGCACGTGGGCTATTTTTAATTTCTGACAGCTGACGCGGTTTTATTAAGATGCTCCAGATGTTTCGGCGTAATTACTTCATCACATGTCAAACAACCTTCCAGGAGGTTTTAGTGGCTCTCTGATCTACTACTGAGTGTTAACGGTGTTAATAAGCTCTGCACTGGAAACTAATGTGCAAACATGTCTTAAAAGAGCTCACCGTTGCAAGATGCTCCAGGAGTGACAGCTCATGTTTCACGGCGTGTGTCCGCACGCAACTGCTGTATTTGTGTGTGTTTCTCTCCGCACTTGAAAGCCTACACTTATATCTCGGGATATTCTTGTAAGATATCCAGGGGGCGACGTTTCTGTTTAGGGATACAGTAGCTTGGCGTGACTGAAGGCAGATTAGAGCTCTTTATAGGGGCTGAACCGTACGCACACGCTTTGTGGGGGTGAAGTTAAATTAGAAAAGTAGACGACAGAGTGAGACGGAAGAGCGTGTGTCAGAAGAATTAACTAGAGAGCGGCAAAGTGTGACTCAAGGTAAACAAAAAAAAAAGAAAAAGAAAAATGCGACGGCACGATGGATTACTTTGCACTCAGTGAACACAGAGCGTGTGTGTGTCGCTCCTGATGATCCCCCTCAGCAATCGCCTCATGATCCACGGCGCACATCAGATAGCTCATCAGTACATTCAGCTATTGTGTAACAGTCAATGACTCCTGCCCTTCCCGAACTCATCATTATGTATTGATGCCAGCGAGAATGTCAACCATTGCGCAACACTGCTAATTGATCCTCCATTAATTTGTTCTCCATCACTGTTATTTAACAGGCATATTAATTATGTAAGATTTAGAGATAGCCCCCAGTTCTGGCTCTGGTTATTTCAACAAATTTCACACAAGGATTAAACCCGGTCCTGTTTGTCCGTAACTCAGTACTTTCCGAGGCCCCTTTTTTTTGTTTCTACTGAAGATGTAAATCATACTGTTTACTGTTAGATAATAATTTCACTTCCCTATGGATAGTTTGTGTAGTTAATAGTCAATCCATCTGTGTCATGGTGACTTTCTATTAGATTGCTGCTGGGGTCAGTTATCTGCCCTATTTTCTCTTTTTAGTTCGTGATCTCGTCAAACGCAGACAGGGCAAGGCACAATATATAACAAGACATTATACATTTGCACTTACCGAGTCATTGTTCTATTGAGATCCTGTTGGTGACGGCAATTGTTAGGGAGGAATTTGTGGTGATGTCGATGAAGAAGAAGAAGTACCAGAGTCCCGTACGTCTCATGCTGAAGGAGTTTATTTAGGCTCGATCGAGGAGAACAGAAGATTCGTCATCACAACATAAGTGCATGAGTCCACCTCAGTTCTAAGGGTCAAACAGTAAAGCTCAGATTCTTATACTAGAAAGGTGGGCCGAGGCAGCAAAGGGGAGATGTGTTAACATCCAATTGGCTATAGTACATAAACATGAAGATAAGGAAATAAAACAATAAAAAAAAAACAATAAAACAATAAGGATTCACACCAGCTGGGAAATACAAAGTGTCATCCAGTGACTGAGGGCGTTATCATCTAACTCTACAGCTGTGTCTGCAGACAGCCAGAGAGTGAGATTGAAGACGCCAAAGAGGGACCATGGCCTTGGCATGTTCCTCAGAGAGAAAATAGGTCAGATAACTGACCCCAGCAGTAATCTAACAGAAAGTCACTATGACACAGATGGATTGACTATTAACTACACAAACTCTATCTATAGGCAAGTGAAATTATTCTCTGACATTTACGTTTTATATTAAGGAGACCTTAAACATTTTAAAATCGGTGCATTTGTTAAAGCCGTTTCCACCGGCAGGATAATATATAATTTGTATGATTAAAAGTTTGTTATCTGTGTACACCGGTGTATGAAGGAGCATGTCAACCAGTGCAAAGATGTATGTTTTTTTAATATATAGTTTTTGGTCAACAATGAATTTCTATGGTACTATTTATATTTAGGGCTGTACCTACATTTATTTTTATCATCAGACACTAAAACTGCCAAGTGACACATTCAATAACAGTGTTTTATTCAAGTAACGATCCAAAAACAGTTTACGGCTTTATTCTATAACACAGAGACAAACAGGAAACCCTTGGAATTCGCTGAGAATCAAACAAATGAAGCCCAAAACACAATCATTACAATACCTGTTATTTTAGTTAATGTGTAAACTCTGTGCTCCACAAGCGTACAGTGTAATATTTAATTAATATTTTCGTCTGTGTCCATATTCGTGGTAATAATCTCAGGTTTAAATGTTCTCTCTCTGTCTCTCTGTCTCTCGGTCTCTCGTAGACACATAAAAAATACACACTGCAGTAATAAAGTTAATTTAACACATATTAAGTGGTCAGGCTCTGTGTTGCAGGCAATAATCAACAGCACCATCAGTCCCAACATGACGTTCACAAAGACTTCTCAGAAGTTTGGTCAGTGGGCGGACAGTCGAGCTAACACTGTCTACGGGCTGGGATTCTCCACCGAGCATCATCTATCCAAGGTACCGCCCCCATCCGCCCAAACACACGCACAAACCACAGCTAACCTTTCAGCATCAATCACAGGGCGGCTTGTTTTATTTATTTATTTTTTGTCCTTTTTCTCCCTCAGTCCCCGAGACAAGAGAGCACTTCCACTTTCTTTTCTCTCTGGCTGCTGCAGTTTCTGAAACAACAGTTGTAAATATTTTAAAATCCCATGAATGATTTGCACTCGTGTTGCATTGGCGCAAAATTCATAAAAAACGTCTTGCACCTTTCACATGTTGCTTTACACTGATGTCGTTTAGTTTATTCATCACGAGAAGCATCACATAATCTGTAAAAAATAGTTGTATAACATTGGGAGTAAATATCCCCGATGACGTCATCGCCGCTGTCTCAGTTTCAGTCTGGTGAATAATGACTCAAGATAGGGACCAAATGTCAGTGTATTTCAGCCTCTGCTGTTTTTTATTTTGCCTGTTGTAAATGGAGCACCTCTGCAAGAATTAAAGGTGATGTACACAGCAGTTAGTCACCACCTGATCCCTGCTCAGGGGTCGGATACAAAATTATATGACCACAAGTTAGCCAGTAGCCAAATGCCAGAGCAGTATGCACAGTATGTGAAATGTGTTGTGGTTTTATTCTCAGGTGTGTCTTAATATTAATCAGACTCATATATAACTAAAGCTTATTAGCATTATTGAACTGATGTAACGGCCACAAATTAGAGAGACCCAACCAAAAGCAATCGTTATCCATTTTTCTACCTATTGTGAAATATAGAGCTTGTGTTCTTTAATGTAGTTACTCTGTGAACAGAAACTCTGACGAGTATCAATGTGCAGTTTAACAGACACCTACCAGCCACTTAAACGTGCTTCTTTTGGTTTAAAGTTTAAATAATCAGATTCACTTCTCACCTAGCCGCGGTGCAAACACCCCCGAAGCACTTCCACTGAGAACTGCCGCATTTAAATCACTACACCAGAACTATTATATTGCACTAAAGTGAAACGATATTGAGTTACTTTTTTCAACTCTGCTAATGGCGGACATAAGACCGGCTCCAGCAGACTCGCCAATTTGATTTCCACAACACTCAGCCCTCTGCAGCACTGCATGTACTGAATTACTTTGTAAAACTGAGGCAGTAGCGTCAGCGGTGAACCACACCCTAAAGGGACATCAGGGATTTGTGCTTGTGTGTTTATATTTGCTCGAAGCCCCTCAGCTGAGCTCACCTTACCACTTCGTATCTTTGCCTTCGACTAAAATAACTCCGCAGATCAACTTCAGCCACTGACAACTTCTGATTACAGGAAAACTAAGTGAAGAAAACACAATGACACAGAGTCCCCTCTCTCTCAGGATATCTGTAATGTAAAGATTACCAATGCAGACATAGTTAGATCATATTTCTGCAGAGGAATTATGGGTAATTCTTTTCTAAATTCAACTGTGGGTTGTTATTGGCAACAGCTTCTCCCTATCCTTCACAGTTGACCTATTACATACTGATCTCCCTCTGTGCGTCCATGCACATTTATGGCTTTACCAAACAGATTAAACCGTGCTGTTGTAGGAATTGCAGCCTGACACACTGACGCCTGTCCTCTGTGTTCAGTTTGCAGAGAAGTTCGCCGAGTATAAAGAGGCGGCGCGGCTCGCGAAGGAGAAGAGTCAAGAAAAGATGGAGATGGCCACGTCTCCTTCTCAGGTACATTCAGTGCACGCCACCCCTCACCAGTAGTGTGTTTAACCTTTTCGCCATGACCTCCATGCATGTTGTGTGTAACGGACAGTAGGTAAATAGGTCACAGGGGAAATTCGGACAATACAATAATGTTTTAAAAGTACTGCCAGTATAAAAGCAAGAAGTCTACCATTCAAAAGGATATCTCAGTAAAAGCAAAGTGTATTTAATGTGCCAAATTTCTGTTTCTGAGGAAAAATGGCTGATGTGACTGATGTATTATGTGTCGTGGTCCCGTTATTTCAAACCGAGGAGCATCTGAGCGACTGAACACTTGCCATTATTTGCAGAAGCCAGAGTAAATCTCGAGTTGAATCTTTAGAAATAATTTGTGGTTATATGTGTGAAATATAAAACATAGTTCAAGTTTTACTTGTGATAAATGTTCTTTCTATACTTCGGCATGTCCTGACACCGACTCCAGATCAATGTACATATAAACCTTTTACAAACACATGCTACATTTTCTCAGCATGTTGCCACCAATTAAAAGACAGAGCTTGCTGTGAGGTATAAATTGGAGAACATAATTAGCCTGCATGTTGGGTATTTGTTTGTGGGGGATATCTAATAATAGAGTGTTTTAGGGTATGTATAACTGTGTCTGAGAAAAAAAAAACAAACAAGCTCGTTTCATGGGAGAATCCCTTGAGAAATCTGTTCTTTAATCTAAGGGCTGTTAGCAGCCTTCATGTGTTCGTCTGTTCATTACGGAGGCTAGGGGAGCAGCCCCCCTGCTGTACTGCGGTCTATTACTAGTACTATTAATGCTGCAGCCCACATGGGCTACAGTACCTTGCTCTTCCCGTGTGAGTGTATCTTTTAATGAAGCCAAGAGGACACCGGCGCTGTCACCAGGGATTGAAGGCTGCGTGTGCACCAGCCACCACGGCGCTATAATGATGAAACTGAAGAGAGGCTGTTACTGTAAAAGCTGCGGTCCTCCCGTCACAAACTTTCAGTGGCTCGCTGAAGCTGTCTGCTCTGTTTCACCACAGAGAGTCAGCGTGTTTCACCCACACGCCTGCTGGCTTTCTTTTCCAAACTCCAGCTCCACTCTTTCCTCCCTCCGCTAGATGAACTGAAAAAGCTTGAGAGAACTCCACTAAAACACAATGAGAAGACGCAGAGCTAAATGCTATATGCTGGTCCCAACAGGCCAAGCCTCGGTGGAAACACATCATCAACCGATATTAAATAATGCTCTAATGAATGTGGAACGCAAAATGTAAAACCAGCCATAATCTTCCTCTTATCTTCCATTTCCTTCTTGTCCATTAGAGAGGTACAGGCAGTGACATTGTTCTACTGTATTGTGCTCAAGCCCCGAGTCTTAATCGCTGTGTTTTATGTAAATGCAGCAGCTAAATGAGTTGTCTCTTGTATAATTCTGTGGTTGTATGGGATATAAAGATAAGAATTAATCTGTAATTTCCCAGTGCAGTAATAAACTGGTTTTACCAGCCCATAGGAATGAGGAACTGCTCACTAAGATGTGCACATTTTTAGCACCACTGCGGTAAAATGTTTGACAGCTTGAGAGACAGCACCATCGGCAAACACACCTCTGTCGTCTATAACACCTCAGCTCTTATGTGGGACAGATTTATTTATTTTTCTTCTTCGAAATTAAAGATAGGAGCATTGTTTTTAAATAGTGACCACGGTATTAAATGGTACACACTTCCTGTCTCCTAAATCAGTGTCATCAGGAGGTTTGTGAACATCCTTGTGATTGGATAAAAGCCCTATTTTTGATTTTGCTAACATTTTTAGATACGCTAAACTTCCGAATTTTGAACATGATGTGTTTACAGGAAAATGCAGAAGCACACGTTTAATATAATTATTTGATTTTATTTTTAAATATTTCTGTGGTCAGATCGCGATCGAAGAGTGACTCAGACAGATCTTGAATAAAATTAATTCTCTCCTTTTCTTCTGGTTACTTAATAATTAAAACGAGTAAATTTACCTATGGTGTCTGTCTTTGTTCATGGTAATGTCAACACCGTAATTCTTCGGTTTAATCTAAACTGATAAATTCTTCTCCTTTTGTAAATGGAAAAGGTTAAATCACCTCTGCAAAAATCAACCAGACATCATTAGGACTAAAAATATAGTAGGAGTGCATCTTTTATGACATCTGAAATGACTGACACAAGAGTGTGTCATTCAGAAATTGAGCTTTTCAGATGAGTTTCCAGTAGTTCTCCTTCTTGTTTAATCATCGATAACAATATGAAACAAAAAATATTAAAATGCTTTAATAAATGTTGTGATTAATTGCTATGTTTACTGAACAACCGTGTTTCACGTGCAGGAGTCTCCAGCTGGTGAGCTCTCCTCTCCTTTAACCCCGGTGACTCCGCCCATGGAAAACATCAACGGCACAGATGAAATCTGTGACACGACTCCCAACTCCGATGTGCGTCCCGAGCCGTCGCAGAACGCGCTGGCCTTCGCACACAGGTACATCCCACACTGCGATATGTTCACTGTGCTGTCTGTCGCGTTTAATAGAGTCCACACACATTACTGTCCAATCAGACGTTGTCACTGTCACAGCTGTGTTTCACACAAAAAAGATGATAAAATAGATGAGTTTTGTTCTGTTGTTTTGTCTGAGGCGCAGACATTTTGCACTACTTCTGTGTTCTTCTCTTCGTCCGTGTGCACGTCTGTACGTTGCATGTCAGCATGGCCAGGAACTCCCTCTATTCACCGCTGCTCTCTCGTGTTTTTCCCCTCTAGGGAGCAGTTTAAGACTTGTCGGGTCTTCTCTGTCTGATAGGGATGTCAGTACACGTCCCCCACTACTGCAACACCATAACTGCGCAAACAAACAAACACAAATATGTTCAGGCATTCAGTTTTCCTGAAATAAGAGCCTGATTGCAGGTCAGCAACAGGGAGGGTGCTCTTTCCAAAAAACCAGATGCACTGCCTATTAACGTAAAAAAAACAGCACGCCGACACTCCAGCGAGGAGGAATGCAATGAAATCATGAATTTTATCAGTGAAATTCACACACAGTCACGTCACACGGACCAGCAAAAGATGTAACTTTGAGTTTTTCTCAGGTTTGAGGAATCATTTAAGTTATTCGTTTTGTTAAATCTGAGCATGCTCAGTGAGGAAACTCACATATTTATAGTTTAATGTATGCCTACTGCAATGCAATAATATTCTCCTAAACTGAGTAGGTGGCGGTGTCACCTCTATGCATGCACCAGTACTGATGTATACATTCCTCTGTGTCTCTTGTTAGCAGACTGAATATTGAAATCATTGTTTCTTTGTGACTGTTGATCCCGGTTCGCATACAGTCGACTGTGTAAGATAAAGAGGTCGAAGGGCCGTTCAAATGTTTTGCTGTGTATAATGGCTTTCTGAAAAGGTGTGGCTGTGAGGTTCACCATCAAAAAAGGTGTCAATGAAGTGTTTATGTAAGACTTATATAACACACTGTGGGTAGTGGGAGGCATAGAAAGAGCAAGACAGACACACGGAGGGAGTGTGTGTCAGAAACTGGGAAGAGAGAGAACGACAGAGAGAGGTGCATTGTATGAAGACTGTACATGAGTCACTGATACCTAACCACCACCAACTGCACGCATTTTTTGTTCCAGTAAATAAGCTGAACAGAAGGGAATGGACAATCAGTTTGAGCCGTTTTGTGCGGTAGTCGACTGTACACACCGGTCTTTTCATTTGTAATATCTCTGTAACTTGTGCTACTTTTATTATTCCTCTGGCTACGAGTCATATTAATTAAAGATGTCAATCAAACGCTAAATGGATTATCAGTCTTTTTTTCTTAAACTGCTGGTGTTTGAGTGGGGAAGCTCAGTCTTTTTTCTTTTTTCTTTTTTTTTTGATGTTCAAGCTTCAGTTTAGAGAGATACACTTAGAGGGCCGCTGCTAATGTGGGAAAGTCTACAAAGCATATGCTATGAAACCCCCACCGCTGTATGATGATGAACCCTTTAAGGATACGCAGCTCTGTGCGCTGAGAGCGGGATGTAGAGAGGACACCCACTGCCTGCTGCAGCCTTTGCTTGCTGATGTGTCTATTAATGCTGCATGCGTGGGAGACGGGGTCGACTCTCGGCATTCACGATGGCAAGTGTGGACGTAACAAGCAAACCTCGGCCTCACATTTTCTCAGAGGCATATGCGGTGAGGGTAGATGCAAGGACCATCCACATATTTCAGCACATAACCCCTTTCTTTCTCTCTATGATTCATACTTGTTTTGCCATATACCTACAGTTTGCATCAACTGGCGTTTAACACCTTTTTCAGTAGTTCCACTAGACTCACATGTGCCTGTGGTGAACGTGTATTTTCTGACATTTGTTCATAGGCATGTGGTTAAAAAGAATAAAACGTTTTAAATGTGTAAACCCACACGGAGAAAGGCAGCAGACCTCTATGATGTTTTTTTGGTGTGTCTCTTTGCCGTTGTGTGTGGACGACTTGATGATGACTTGTCTCCACAGCATATACACCACGCTGCTGCTTAGCAGGGCTGTGTAGGCAGGAATGTGTGGGTGCAGGGGGCAGAGGAAGAGAGAGGAAGATGAGAGACTGTATGCAGGGCTGTGAGATAGTTTTTTATATATATATATATATATCAGGCTGTGGGCGTGTTTGGCAGACCTGCACCAGACTCATTTTGAATGGTTTTCTGAATATTGTTAGACCCTCTCTCGGCTGAATGTGAATGATCTCCCGGTGTTGGAGGATGTAGGCGTCTGTCGGCGGGTTTTGTGGTAGGCTTGTGCGAAGGGAGACCGTGCCACTGCCTCCGTTCCTCCGGCGCTGCCATGGCAACTGCTCTGCCTCCCTGCTTCTTGAACAGCTGTGTGAGGAGGAAGAACCTACCTGACAACAAACAGCGGTCAGGACACGGCAGAGACACAAGAGGGCTGTAGAAACACCTTCCGTGTCGTCCAAGTTTCGCGGCTTTATTGAGCACGGGAGGAAAATTGCGCTTGAGGATTTGACTTGTGAAGTAGTAAAACACAGAACAGAGTGTTGACTTTTTTATTCATTTTTTTTTCAGTATATATACAGCATATACAAAAAAAAACATAAATACTCAATAGAGGTAAAATTTAAAACTATTAAAATAAAAATTGTTAACCTGAGACTGCACAGAGTCTGGTCCTCTACTGTCTCTCATCAGCAGGCAAATAGATTACAAAATCAACCACATAAAGATATGTTTAGATTTTATTCATAAACACTGCAAATATGGTCTAACAATTTCAAACTGATACACACAGGAAATAATTACTTTTTGACTTATTAAATTACACCAAAACTTACAGGCATCAACTAAAAAATATCTCCAGTATTTCTCTAAATTTCACCGTTATGTCACATGTACATTGTTTCAATAGTCACATCATCTTCTCTATGAGTAGTTCAGTGACACAGCAGCAGCTAACTTACCCTCTATGTGTCTCACACACCTTCATCTCTGCTGTCCTCAGCCAGGAATGTGCTCAGGTGTCCCCCTAAAACCTTTAAACGAGACTCACTCAATGATTCTCCCATCGTCGCTCTCTCCCTTGCCTTTTTCTCCGCGTGGCTCCATCCTCACATCTTGACGTCTCTTCCTGCACTCTGGCTCTCCACGCTGGTGTGTGGGGCTTATACTTTGGCGGGGCGGCGTGCCTTGGTGACAGCACTGCGCCGTCTGCATGACTGCGTGTGCGTGCCGTTGTGTGTCAGCTAATATGTGCATGTGTAGGATGCAGTGTCGTCTCCCTCCTGTGCGTCACGCATGCAGACACACTTGCACTCGCGGAGGGGGTGGCTGTTGTGTAAGAACCGAAGGCGCTGCGGGAGTCCAGAGTGAAATCTATCCGGGCTTTCTCTCTTTTACACTTCACAGAGTGGGTGTTATGGCAGAGTGTAGTGCTACTGCAGTGTGTGAGCTTATACAGAGGGCTATACGTGTGATTGTGTGTATCAGTGAGGGGGTGGAACAGAACTGAAAGCAACATTGTTGTGGGTCATACAGATCCTCGTCAGCCCTTGAGCGAGCTAAGCGTTGCTTTGTACTTTTTCTTTGTATGTGTTTGAGGAATCACTGTGAAGTATGTGGGAGTGGGAGCTCCTCTTCAACGATACTTGGCTCGATGCTGGTACTCGACCATGTTTAGGTCTCGTACATTCTCCCGCCAAAGTCAGACATTATGTGAGAGACAGGGAGTGCATTATGTAAATCTGAAGCGACTGCATGCGGTGCACGTACAGGAAACATTTTCCCTCCTTGAAACTGTGTCCATTCATACATCTAATGTACACAATATATGCTAAAACACAATATATACTACACAACAGAACCGTTGACTACACAGCCAAAGTGTTTTCTCCACCAGCCTATTTTCCATCATGGAATTCAGACATGTTCAATCACTTCTCCGTCATCTCTCATCTCGTCTCCTCGTCTGTGAGTAGCTGGACCAGATTAGACTCCCGCCAGTCTGAGGATATAATCTCAGATTACAACTCATGTGGCAGACAGATGCTTTCACAGCTACTGACCGACCCCCAGTCTGAGTGCCCACTGCAGTCTTTGTCTCCTGATGTGCTCTGGTCAAATCTGACCGATGTACTAAGACTCTGCTTGAAATATGTATCTTGTTTCATCTAATTTGAAGATGGGGATATTGTAGGGGGTTATGTTTTGAGTTTTTTTTTTATTTAAATTTTGACTGTGGTGTCCAAATTGTAGAGTTTAGGAACATGTCCATCTGTCAAATGGACAGACTTGCATTCTGTGACACCCATAGAAGTTTGGACAATTCCCTTCACTTCAGAGGACATTACATTAAGTTCCTAAATATCATAGCTATAAGTAAGGAGGATATTGTCATCCTGACAAACAATCCCACCATTATTCTGATGATACAGAGCCACAGAGATACTTTATTCCGCTCTGGTATATGAAGTTTTCTTTGGGGCATTGCCCACGTTTAATTTGCGGCGCCCCATAAGGGTCGTGATCACACTGGAGAGGAGGAGAGAGAACAGGACGAAACTGACAGCGAAGGTGCTTTAGAGGAGGAAGTGTCAGAAGTGAAAGACAACACAGTCCACGGTGCAGACCGTGAGAAAACGGATGAGGTGGAATCAAGTGATGAGGAGGAGGACTGTCACCTTCCTGTCAAAGAATGGTAAATCGTTCTGGTTTTCATCCACATCAGAGAGGAGAGGCAGGCTGTCAAGCTGCCGTATCCTGGATTAATCTAGCCGTTCTTGCGGATCAGCACTGTAGTCATAAATACTTTGCAACTTCTACAACTTTAGAGGCTGGATGGGTATTAAAGAAGAAGTGGAAGGAAGAAAACTGGACAGACATCCACATGGGCTGTGCATCGTTGTGTTGATTCTGACAGGAGTAGTCTGATGGATTTTGATATCCTGTCGAGGGTGATCCGTTTCATGAAAAGAGGTGGAGTCTCAGTAGGTCCGGCATCTACAACCCTGGATGTTGTAGTCAATAATACGGTCCTACACGTGCAACACACAGGGAAGAACCAGACTAGAAAAGAACCACGTGGCCCTGGGCACAACAGCAGGTCTCCAGGAGCATAACATAATTTTTTATTTCATTTGAATAATGCAGATATGTTTTTAGAGGTTTATTGCATCTGTTCAGTATTTTCTTGATTAATTGAGTTGATTAAGTTATATACACATACTGTACTCATGTAAAAGAATGACGACCCATGATGGAGGTAATGAGCATCTAAAATGTGTCGCATTACAAAACTTTGTATGGATGGATGGATTATAAGATGAGGTTCTGATACTTTAATCGGACGATTGAGTCGATGGATGCATGTATATTTTCCACAGATATTTAATATATAAATACAATAATATTACAGTAGTAATATAGTTGATGGCTCGATGAATGGATGATTTAAAAACTGTGGTTCTGATATTTTAATTTTGCTTTCATGGCCACAGTTTCAGATTTGCACCAGACGTCATCAGATGTTTCAGATTTGCACATCTTTCAGTCATAACGTGACCATCTTATGGCACTGTTGGTAAACTGACAGCATGCTTCCCTGTGTTCTGCTGCAGCCCAGCTATGACAAAACACTGGGAGGCTGAGCTGGAGGCACTAAAGGGGAACAATGCCAAGCTAACGGCAGCTCTGCTGGAGTCCACGGCCAACGTCAAACAGTGGAAACAGCAACTGGCTGCCTACCAGGAGGAGGCAGAGAGACTACACAAACGGGTGAGCGAGGGGGCCACAGGAATGCTTGTTGGTTTTCATGTGTGATTAAGTCATTTAAATTTTTTAAAAAAGGAGCATTTGGAAGGGCTGCTCTGAAGTCGGGATGAGAGGAAGAGGCAGAGGAGAGATGAGTGTAAGCAAGAGGGAGAGGAAACAAAGTGAATTCTGGGAAAGAGATTGTGATCAGACGCGTGTGCCAGTATCTCTCTTTCTCCGCTGATTTGAATGATGATGTGCGTCTTGTCCTTGTAGGTGACCGAGCTTGAGTGCCAGAGCAACCAAACCCCAGTGATCAAATCCCAGAAGACTGAACTCAACCAAACCATAGAGGAACTAGAAAATACGCTTAGAGATAAAGAAGAGGTGAGTTGTGAGTCTGTGTGTGAGAGTGAGGGGAGTGACTTATCTAAACCTATGTTTATATTACACCGCCTTTTAATCTTTTCTGTGTGCTACAGGAAATGGAAAAATTGAAAGAAGAATTGGAAACCATGAACGACCTGATGGAGCAGAAAGACACTCTTACCCAGAAATTAGAGGTTTGTGAAAGAGACTAAACGTCTCATGTGGCACAAAAAGCCACTTCCCAACTTTCAATATCATCAACAACTTTCTCTGTCCACAGGAGACGGAGTTGCGCAGTCGGGTGCTCGAGGAGCAGCTGGCGGGTGCCGAGCAGCGGCTGGAGGAGAACCAGGAGGAGCAGGAGAATTTTAGGAAGAGCCTGCGGACGCTGCTGGAGCTGCTGGACGGCAAGATCTTTGAGCTGACGGAGCTCAGAGACACCTTGGCCCGGCTCATAGAGGAGGCCAGCTAGAGACGGAGATGCCTATTCTTCACAGACAGAGCCATATGATAATTTACTGACACCACCAACTCACCCAGACCAGTCCTATTCCCCATGACCCCTTCGTTCATACTCCCCGCACACGTTTAAACTGAGACACTGCACTGCCCTCACTCATATTTTGCGCAAAAAGGGCAGCTGGTTCCCTTGTTTTTACCTTGAAGGCTCTGAGTTCCTACCAAACCGCAGGCGCTCCTGTAGTTCGAGACGACACAGGGACTACCTCAGCTCGCCTTCTGATTGGCTGGTGTAGGCATAACCTCAGATGAACTGGTTACTCCAGTTGTGGAGATGCCTGCTTTGGCACACTGCACCTGCCCCCCCAACGCACACACACACCCACACACACACACCCACACATTTTTTTCAAACTTGAGAACTGTGCCTCAGTGCCATCTACTGTTTTTCCCAGATAGCTGCACCACAGCTTGCGGCGTCGCAACGTCTCACACACACACTCACACCATTTTCTTCCTCTTGAAACTGCCCCCCCAAGGGGAATGTTGAAAGTCATGTGGAAATAACTGCTGTTAAGACTCAGAGAACTGCGCCAAAGCTGCCAAATCCCCTGAAAATATTGTCCTCTAACTTGCAGATGCTTTGATCCAAAGTGACTTACTGTACAGAGAAGAGCTGAGCGGAGAAACCCATGTTTGAGCTTGGGCTGCCAGAAGAGCGTCACTGGAAACGGAGAATTAAAGGATGACTCTCAATAAACCAGCCGGTCTTACCCATTGGCCTGGAGTGACATCGCCTCTGCTCCCCAGCCTGGATACACAGGGCAGCTGGGAAATGGAGTTTGCTATCCCTCTTAAATGAAAGTCTTCTGTATATCCACCGCTTATTTAAAATCCTACACGATTGATGATTAATATTGAATCTTCCAGACGCATTGTTCACACCACACAGAAATTTTAGAGAGTGTGTGCCTGTGCTACATTCGACATAAACAAAATCCCTGTATCCAAGACTGCTTCCACCATCACAGACAACCGACCTGTCTTCCTGCCAAACTCAGTGTGGTGAGTGTTTCCGAACAAGGCCCGGGCCTTTGACATAACGCGTGCCTTCGACGCGCTCATACCGTAAATGGACACATGTTCTCAAATGATATATTTCGTGCTGTGAGAGAAAGACCCTGCTTCTGGACAACAAGGCCTACAAACAAACACACACACACACACACACACTGAGCAATACCAGACAGGCTCTGTACGACACCTCTATCCAACTCTATCAGGTACTCTACTCAGTGGACTCATGCAGATAGGTCAAATGCAACTAAGCCGATCCCCCCGTGTCCAACAGAAAGTGTACTACTGTTGACCGCAAAACTGTGTGGCAGCCCTGTCTGGTCGAAGTAGTGCATCGTGAAGGGCTTACAGAGTGTCATCTCGTAAATCTCCACCTTCAGTGAAACTGGCCACAGATTTTCACTCCTCACAGGTGAATGCAGAACTGTACTCAGTTTCTATTCTGTTTTCTTTTTTTTTTCTTTTTTCTTTTTTTTTTTACACAAGATACAATACTGATGATATAATTATAGAACTGTATAAGACAACTTTCTACTCATGAAGACGGCATTGTAAATGAATGGATGGATAACTCGAATGCAGTAACACCCTGCAGTGGCTTATTGTCGTGTATTAACCCACGAGTATCTATAGTCTGTAGGTGAACAATCTTCTGTATATTTAAAATGCGTAACAACACAACACTTGGTGTTACACATTCTGTACCAAAACACACACTTACTGTATAGAGCAGCTCTTACGCTGGCGAAACCCAAAACTGCATCTTAAATTTTCCTTCCTTTGAAGTAAGTAAATTTCTTAAAAAGGCTTCACGAGGTGCTGCTTCTCTTATACTTCAACTGAGCACCCTGTTTGCACTGTGGTAATACACTGTAGTAATCCCATTATGTGTCAAGATCCGCATTTAGCACTAGCACAGCATAATTATGTACTTAAATTACTTTCTGTAGTTAGTTACACAGGTTAATACACTGGAATAAGACCCATGTAAAGGGAACTGTTACCTTTTTTTCTTTCTGGTTTAACTCTGACAGAGATGGAGTACCTTAATATTAATGCTATTGTTAATGAATGCCTTTGTACAGTAGTGGATAAGAAGCTTTTCATTCTCCTGTTTTGTAACTTATGGTATTTAAATGTAGGTATTATTATTGTATTTAGAGGTATGAGAAGACTGGCAATATTTTTGACTATTTAAAAGTAATTTTGAACTCATGATATTAAAGAGGTACCTCAGGCTAATGACGTTCGTAGACTTGGTGAGACTCGCGTGTGCTGCAGGTGAAAGGACTTAATGAATGCTGGTGACAAAAAAACAAACAAACAAAAAAAAAACGATCAGGAGACACACCTGTTGGTGCTTCAGCCAAACTAAATCCTTTGTTGAATTCAAACAAAGACGGCCCTACTCGGCTGAGAACACACCTCTGTGAAATGAGAAATACTATGTTTTGTATTCAAATACAGTGACGGCAGAATTCAGTGTGTGTGCAAATGGCTTTTCTTCCTTTTTATCAACACACGTTAATAATTATTCAACGGACAATCGCGGACTTTGCTTCACAAGGTTTTATTCAAATGCAGGGGGAAGTTTGTAAATGAAATAAAAAAAAATTGACACAAAGGAATGAAAATGGTAGGACAAAAGGCAAAAGAGGTATTGTTGAAACAGTTTGTCAATATGCTACAGTGTAAAAACTGCAATGTTTTAGTAAGTCCACTGATTTAGTCTGAACTGTTTCATCCCTTTTCTTGTATTTCTCTATTTTGATATTACACTTCTCGAGCGACTGAAGGGTATTCAAAGGGTCATATACTGTGGCTGGCCCATGTGGATAACAGGTCTGTACAGAGGCAAACACATCGCAAAATGATTTGGCCAGAAGCGCTTTGGAAGAAAAGAAAAAAAAAGCTGGATACAAACAAAGCAATGAAATGTAAAATTACAGTTAAGCTGCGTTCAGGTTATTTTTAAAGGTCTCAGTCAGGTCAGTCAGGTGAGAGATAATAGGTTTTGTGTCCACTTTCCCAAAGCTTAAGCACGCTGTTAGCCATTGTTTAGAGGAGCAAGATTAGTACAAACATCTTCTGGTCCTGGTCACTTATAATGACATTAAGTCAGGTACAGTAAGGTTAAAGAGTCAGGTCAGGGTAAGATCTCATGCTACATGATAAAGGTACCGTGGAAGAACGTTGTGCTGCCAGTTACAGAGGACACGTACCAGTGTCTCAGGTTTGCTCTGCCAGGAAAATGATAAACCCTCTTAAGCTCTGAGATATTTTCAAGCTGTGACATGTACTGTACATCTGTGCCTGTTCTTTCTATATTCGTGTCCACCTGTTGATTATTCTGTGAATGGCTCTGAAGACACGCACAAGAGGAAAAGCGCAGATCTTTGCATCAAGCTGTTTCAAGACATGCTGAAGCTCTTCCAGACTCAGAGCCGAGTTCATGAATCCACATGTTTTTGATTCAAGTTATGTTTGTGTGAATTCCTGTGCTGCTCAGCATCCCATTTGTCCTCTCCCTCACACTTACTTGGAGCCAATTCCACAAGCTGCCCAGCGCTTTTAAACACAGCTACTACAGATTAATATTTCGCCAGTGATTAAAACAGAAAACTGTTGCTGTACAGACAAAGTGATTAAGAATTTGTACTATGTTTCATCAAAGTGCTGAATCCATTTATGAAAAAAAAAACGCCAGAAGAAACTGCGTGAGGACTCACTTCGCCACTTAAATGTTTCTGCGCATGTTGGCTGTGACTACAATGTGCAAGTCCATGTGTGCATGATTTCACCTCCAGCACTGAGTAACGGACCTCCTACTGTGTGCTTCTTCCCACTGAGTGCAGAGAAAGAAATTAGAGAAGATGCAATAAAGAGGAGGAGAGAAAGCGAAAAAAGATGGCAGGAGGAACCGCATCAATCACGACCGCCTGCGCCACGGCCCACACCGACTCCCTACTGCGCCGCGAGAATCTAGACTCCCACACGCCATCCATCATTCAAACAAGCGTGACCCGTTCCACGGCTCTGCCGTGACTATCCCACATGTGAAGTTCGGGATATCACCCACCAAATCTGCTCACAAAGACCACTGACATTAACCATGATCTCAACCTGCAACGCTCCAACACTACCGATGACCCCTTTTCTAATCCTCTCCTGTTATAGGTGACCTGCTTCAGATTAGATGTGGAAAAGCATAAACCTTATACTACCCTCTTTGTATCTCCCACCAGCCTAGCCATATGCTGTGGGCGAACAGATGGGTCGATACATCACAGAGAGGGGGTGAGAGTTGGGGGTGATAAAGAGGGCAGGAGTGGGGGGAGAAGCACAAATCTGGTGTCACAGACTGAAGGATTTGAAGCATTCGTCTGATTAGACGAGCAGTGGTCGTCTGACACTACCACGCCCACGAGACGAGGGAAGTCAGAATGAAATCAGATGGGGGACAAAGCGAGGCTCAGTCAGGGTGCACGGCTGATAAACAAACAGAAAACAAGTGACGTTTGACGGTGCAATGGTTTATAACGTGGACAGTAAACCCAGCGCTTAAATCTAAATGTGTAGTCTGAACCCAAGTCACCAGCCATAAACATTACATATTTCTGTTGAGGTTACAGCTTCTCATGCTCTGTGGCGAGTGAACAGGTCACAGACTTTTCAGCACTAATGATAACTTTCAATATACAGTTTCACATGTAGTGTCAGTGCAGTGTGTCGGTGAAAAATGTTATGTGCAGAGCAGTTAAACAGTACAGTTGATATAAATTAAAAATAATAACAATAACGTCAGTACGGACTTATTTCAGGAATAAAACCACAGAGACATAAAAACACAAAATAATGTCCTTCATGATGGTGAATGTAGTGCGAAAAAAAACAAATGAACAGTTTGACCTTTGACCTTTGGAGCATTTGGTGAGTTTGTGATAACGGTTGCGCGACTCTGGCCTTGGCGAAGTCACTCGGTACATGTGTGACTGGGCTGTGTGTGCTTTAACGAGTATTGTTTATGTGTGTTTACAGTACAGCGCAGCACTCTACAGTGCAGTACAGTACAGTACAGTGCGTGCAGTGCCAGACGGTGCAGTGATCTGGTGTGTTATCTGTTGAGCCCTCGAGCCCTAGCTTTCCCAGTCATGGCCGGCCAGCCCATCGTCATCTGAGTCAGAATCTGGTGAGGCCTCCTTGATGCGGCGCAGCGCCTCGTGTATGCTCCTGGTCAGGGGGTCGGTGGAGGCCGGGAGCTCTCCCTGGTCTTTCCTCTCTTTACAGGGGACACGTCTAAGTTTGACGCCCTTGCGAATCTGGGCCAGGATGCTGTTGGGGTCGTCGTCACCCTTGGAAGAAGGCAGGGAGCGCTGGTCAACCTTCCTCAGGTGGAAGCTGCCTCTCTTCAGGGAGGCAAGCACCTCGTCCATGGGTGAGCTCACTGAATGCAGGGAGAGGAGAGGAAGAGAGATCGTAAATGGCTACTGTGCTTAGCTGATGTTAAAAGCACTGAGAAACTATTATGTACTTAATCGTTCCATTACCTCTTCTGCTGTGGGCGTCAAACTCTGGAGTCTTCCTCAGCTTTTTACGGGCGCTCACCAGTTGGCTGCTGTCAAAAAAGCGAGGGATGAACGGGCCGAGTGGGGAGAGAGAGAGCTCTTCTGCCGCACTCTTCCCCTCAGCCCTCTGCCCGTGCCGACCTGGGGTCCCAGAAGGCGACAGCTCCTCCTTCGTCAGCGGCAGGGGTGGCGGAGGAGGTGGGGGAGGAGGAGGGGAGATAGGGGAAGCCAGCAGTGAGGACAAGGAGCAAGGAGAGCAGGTGGAGTCTGCAGGACTGGGCACGGGCAGAGGAGGAAGCGATGCCGTGAGGGCCGTGACGGGCTGAGTGGTGAGGGTGGAGCTGGGGCTGGGGTCCGTCTGCACGCTGGTGCTCAGACACAGCGGCTGGCCCTGCGTCTGAACGGAGACAGAGTCCATATGCTCCTCCCTCTCACTCACGCTACTCATTTCCATGTTCCTTCCTCGGTCTCTTCTCCTGGTGTGAGGGACGCGCAGCCGGGTGGACTTCAGAATCACCTGACCAGGGTACCGCTACAGACACACAAAGATAAATAGGAGTCAATCAGAAAAAACAAAACATGTTGGGATACTTTACCTTTTAATAGGAGGGCACATACCTGCTTGAAAGTGCGTAGTCTGTCCAGAGTTCTCTGCCTCTCCTGACTTACTCTGCTGCTCTTCCTCACCTCGTCTTCCTCTTCTTCATTTTTCAGCTACAAAATTTGAGGTTTAGAGGAGGAGAGTTGTTGATAATGGTTTACAGACATACAAAAGACATACGGTGGTCATTAAAAATAAAAAGGTCTACCTGTAAGACATGATGGGATATAGAGTCCTTGTAAAGGGTTTGACGTCTCTGCTGTTTCTGGGTGTGGTTGGACACACAGATTTCCTGCAGAAAGGGGAGCGCAAAAAGTAAATCAACACACCGATGCATACATCAACATCTTCATGAAGAGTGAGAGTTAAGGACTCGCACCCTTTTGTTCCTTAGATACGAGCGCTTGGCCGTGATGCGCCCCCTTCTCGCCTCCAGCTGGCGAGCGCTGACCTGAAGTCTGCGCAGCTCTTCTCTCTCTGCGGTATCATCCTCTGTTATATCATCTGCACTTTCAAAGGTGTCATAGTACACCACCTCATCCTGACGCTCTGAAAGCACACACACACAAATATATAGCCTTGTTTGGACACAGGTATATATATCTTTCATGCGCTTGACACACACTACACATCGTTAATGTAAAGCATGGTAATTCACACTAGTTTACTGCTTTGTCATGACTCTCTTGAACAAGAAGTTTTGCATTTCAAGGGGCTTATGTTGTGAGCTAATATTGCCCAAGAATGAACAAAATCACTTCAGTAGAAATACCTGTCATCTGCCTACGAATGCTGTCTAACTGAGCGGTGAGGAGCAGCTCTTCGCACTGTAAGATCTCGGCCTGGATGTCGTAGAGTTGGAGCTGCAGCTCATAGTACTGCGTCTCCATGTGGTCCAGCAAGGCCATCGCATCCTCACTGCTGCACAGACTCTGCATCTGAAGGGATCAGGAAAACCCAGCAGTCACAAAAACAAATCACGGTGCGCGTGTTCAGGTATGTGCACATTTGTTTGATGTATTATATTCCACACCTCCTCTCTGAGTGTGTGTTTCCTCTGCTCCAGACTGATCTCTCTGGCTCTCTGGAGCTGCAGGGTTTCCTTGGCGACGGAGTAGCGCAGTCTCTCCATGCGCTCCACCGCCGCCGTCCATGAAGATTTGCCAAACTTACGCTGGTCCACCTTCATGCGCTCGTACACCCCTGTGCACGCACAGAAAAAGCGTTCTGCAGGTGACTGAATGAAAAACTCCCACACAGTCAAACGTGACGTATACTCACGACAGAGTGAGTCACAGACACGTTCAATTTTGTCTTCTGGTACAGGGAACATTATCCGATGACTAATGTCTCACAGGAGGAATTGTTTCTTACAAAACCATAGAGGGACATCTATTGGTCACATTTGGATATTACACCTGCTTTACCTCAAATCAGCAGTGGACGCCACTGACGTGATTTTTGATCTAATAAGTGTCAGACTATAAATGGAGCAGTCAGTGGCGTTGTTAGAACTGGGATAAGCAGGGGCCCATTGTGGAGTAACCCTGCACAAACAGATTCTGCTGGCAGAGCTGATTGATCAATAGGTTGTCCTTGTTTCCTCCTGTCCCTGTCAAAGCATGGCTGTTTGCAGCGCCTCATTAATACCAAATCACATTAGCCCCCGGGATTTAAAACACGACACAGGTCAATAGCACGTCAATGCCACTAATATATGTGTGCGTGTGTTTGTGTGTGATTATTCAAAGTCCTTCCTCTGCTGCTTTATTGACATTGGCAGTGATGGGGATGGGGATGGCATACTGTACCTTTCTGGGCTCTGGCAGTGATCTCAAAGTATTTTACAGTAAACTCCTGGATGTTGAGGACCGCCTCCTGAGCTTTCTTCTGCCAGTCCGAGTCCTCCTTTTTCAGGGCTTCAATCCGCCTTGGGCCCAAGTAGTCGTTCTCCATGGAAATCTGACGAGGGAGGAAGAACACATCAAGATTTATTCTGTGAAAAATAAGTTAAAAGAAAACGTGAGCAGATTAATGCATTTTTAAAAAATATATCAAATAAAATATGTACAGAATTGATCTGAAGTGATGAAAAGATAATGCACGGATAAAGCACAATACATTTTTACACGTCAGTTAAGAAGCCAACTAGATAACTAGATAGTACTGAACCCTTCGCATTTGAGTTTGAGAGGGCTTGGTGGCTTGGACCTCAAATGTAATGTCAGACTGAGGTCTTTATATTAGATTAGACAGATATTAAATGCTATCTGGAACAGGATGAGTTGTAAATACACGCTCCACAGCAACTCACTTGTCACACAAAAATCTTGCCTGGAGAGGGAGCTACTCTCCCACATATGGAAGCGCCAGCAATTTCCATGGATATTCATTCATTCTTCTCCTCCATACATGCATAAAACCGCTCAGGCACACTGTTTTCATGCCACTGCTACTGCAAACACTAGTCTCCATTTTCTTTTCAGTGAGGTTACAGATGCGTCAGATCAACATCAGGGCAGAACATAAGAAATCAGTGTTGCAAAGAAAATCTGGAGAGCACTGCTTTTGTCAATAGAAATAATTTAAACTCCATTCACGCTGTGAGACTGAAGTTTCAGGCCATTTGTTTGGCTGTTAGAGAATCACTCGTGAAAAAACAGGAAACCAGCCAGGTTAATCTAAAGAAATTATTCTAACTGTAGTATCTGGTTGTTAACAGGTCTTTGGTTGCACAAGTTTCAAGTGGGCACCACCCACAGATGTTCATAATTTAACCCAACCCACTAGTCATTAAAAACTGAAGAGGCCACTTGAATGAGAAGAAAACTCAAACAAGTCCAGCTGCCTTTGTTTTAGCTCTGTAGTTTTTTTGATGTACGTGACCTGGATGACTGAGAGTCTTCACAGAGAGAGAGATAAAAAGAATAATGGTGTTTATTTCAACATTAATTACAACAATCAGTTAACATCCATTCACATCTATATACATATTTTTTTAACGTTGCACTGCAGAAACATTTAAGAGACTTAAGAAGTAAGTGGAAGTAAGCAACTAGTAGAATATCTGTCCCATTACTAACTGTCCCAGAATGAAACAGAGACAAACCAGTATATGGCACTTTATTGGCCTGATCAACACGATTAAAAGTATTTAACTGAAGAAATAAATGTGAAAACTATTCAAGGCTGCACACAAGTAGCAAAGCAAAGGTCACAGAGCAACTCCCATCTCCATCTGACTCTAAGTAACCTTGATGCAGCTCTGCGCACACACGACTGCACCAGTATCATTTGCCACTGCAATTTCCTGAAGTCGTAGTGCCTCTGCTCATTCCTTTTCTCTCTCTCTAAATCGTTTCATTTCAGAAATGTTTTCTTCTCCTCCAGTGTGTGGTGACGCTTAATGGATCAACCCTTCACATAAAACATAACAACTAAAAATGAGCAAATTTAATTTCCACTTATTAGACTAACTGTGTGGCCTTCATGTGGCCTCATGTATACACAGGGTTAAAGGATGTGAGAAAATGTTTCCATAAGACACATGAAAAACTTGCTGATTCATATTAAACACACTGTCAGTGTGTTTAATATGAATCAGCAATTTGTTATTACTAATTTGGCAGCTTAGCATGTAATTTGATGCAACCTTTCTACCAACTGTGTCTCTTTTACGTGCTCACATGTCACAGTAATCTTATTCCCGTTGGCCTTTCTCCTCTCCCACTCTGACACATAATCCTCTTTTACTAAAAACGAGCAACATGCGTTTAAATCTAACAGCTGGCACAACATCCAAGATTAAACCGTTTAAGGTGAGCTGACGACAAATTATTCAATCACAGTGAATCGTTAATTAAAAGAAAGAGAAATGTATTGACGGAATTTTCAAGGATAGAAAAAGAAGTGGCCACCAAATGCAAAAGTAGAACAAGAAAAATACGAGCTGCAGACAGCCTCGCTGTGCTGGGCTATGAGCTATAAATAGACCCGGAAGTAGAAGCGCTGCTCTCTCGCTGTCACCCCTCGCACGTCGTATGCGGTTCCATGGTGTAATGGTTAGCACTCTGGACTCTGAATCCAGCGATCCGAGTTCAAATCTCGGTGGGACCTATGTGTTTTGCAACTTTCCCGCCTTCATATCTAAGAAAGTCTCTCTTGCTGACATGTTTGTGAGCAAAATGCACTGAAGTGAAAGAGTGCAACCGCACAGTGACAGAAATGAAGACAGTCTGCTCAAACTTGTGAAGAAGTACCCTGGCAGCCACATGAACTTCCTTACAGTTAATTTTTATTTTTATATTCTGATAAAAACTGAGTCTGACTATGCCAGGCTAGTGAAGAGGGAGGGTTGAGAATAAGAGTAAACACAGCTCACTGAATAGTTTCTAATAATTGAGAACCTTTCCAGTTCTTCACACTAATTCTGCGAAATTCCACTGGAAACCAGTGTAATTATTTTCCCGCTGACATTTCTGTCTTCAGCCAACACTGGAAGTTCTCATTTCCCCGGAGGAACTGCAAATGAGAGCATTCAGACTAGAGAGCTGAACTTTGCACTCCGTCTTTCCATTTCTGCTGCATGCCCGCCGATCTCAATGTGTCAGCGCCAACCTGTATCTGAAGTAAACCTATAGGACCCCACACAGCATGATTAATTCATGTCTCTCTGAGACTACAGGAAATCGGAGATCCACGGGGCTCTGTTCCAGCTAGCAGCATGTCACTCAAATCCCACGTGCCCACATGCCACAACCCGTCAGTATTTCAGATACTGGACAAAACTGAAAAGAAGGTGCTCACATCAGAGCATCTTAGTTGATGCATCTTGGGTGGTAATGTGATACTCAACTCTTCTTATTATCGATGTGCTGTGTGTGAGTCATGGAGCTAAATATAAATGTGCCATCAGCACTGCAATGATTGAACAAAGATTTTCTGCCTTTTATCCATTCACCAGCCTCCCTCTTCCATTTGCAATTAGCTACATCGCATCCCCCTCCCACCTCACTGCATCAGACTAGAATATACAAGTTAATTTAACTTACATAATACATCAGTCAAACATGCATGCACACACTCTCACTGATGCACGCACACAGAGCAGGCCCTATTTTAAGACACATGAGAATTTCCTGTGACCATCAATTGTGTTTTGTGACCCTTCCACGTCAGTGCCTGCAGAGAAATACAGAAATACTCTGAGTCTGGGCTCATCTAGGCTACACAGTAGCCGGCTTTCTATTATACTGTGCTAGTCAAGCACAAGATATGAAACATCCCTTTAGTTAGAAAAAAACTATCAAGGTTTACATGATCTACTTTGAAATGGCATATCTAACTTGGTCTTGGTACATTACTGGGTCAATAAAGGATTTAGGTCTTCCCAAAAAGAGCCGAACACACCTTTCTAACGCCTGCATGTTTAAACAGGAGAAAACTGTCACCTTAATGTGCTGTCTGCGCAGCATTGCCAGCTCCCTCATGTCCCTGAAGGGCTGCAGCAGGTACTGGTACAGCTGTGTGGAGGCCTCCAGCACGCCTCCATAGGCCTGGTCCTCTTCCTCATACAACTCCAGTAGCTCCACCATACTGTCCATGGCCTTGTGCTTCTCCAGGAGCTGCATCAAGTACACACATGAAGTTAGTTTTGTCACTGTCAACACACACAAAAAAAAACAGAATATATTGGGAGGGGGGAGAATATATGTACTACATAAACTTCATAAGACAGCTTCAGAAGAACCTTTTCACCACTGAAAAATATATTTAGTAAATGAAAAAAGTGAACAGTTGTTGTCATTGTGCAAAAACAAGAACATAATCAAACTTTAGTGTCAGCTAGTGAAAATTTGCGCCTCGCTGAGACTACGAGGATGCTTTCTGTAAATAGGAATATATCTGAGAGCCGTTCCTCAGTGCATGGACCACAGATAAATGAGCAGAGTCTGTTCTGCAGCTGGGAATAAGATCAATACACACACATTTTTTCCCCCAGACTGAACAGTACTGTAGGCTACCAGCAAACACTAAAATAGCCATTAACTCAACCCTCAAATGGAGTGGGAGGATCGATAGGTCAGCGTGTGCATGTGTGTGTGTGTGAAAACCTGCAAACAGCAACTGTGTTTGAATGAGCTACAGCGCACCGTCACCGCAGACAGAAGAGCTCAGACTGCAATAAAGAGCTGAACAAGATCAGCAGCTCTTCCTCCAACCTCTGGACAGGCAAACTGGAAATCCCAAGCTGACAGCATTTACTGAAACAGCTTGAGCAGAGTAGCTGCTTGGTGCATATTCTGCGAGACTGATGGCTCTGCTGGTTGATGGTTTCTTTACTCAGGAAGGGGAGTAAGGCAACGCTTCCTGTGTCTGGATTTCTGCCTTTTTCATTCTCAGTGTCGTGTTGTGTGTGTCTGAGCTGTGTGAATAGGAGTGGGTGTGGGACTGACTGGGTGGAATGACATGTCGGTTATTCGTCTCATGCTACTTGCAGCCTCTTTTGACTGCCAAAAGCAGAGTCAAGAGGAAACGCCTTGGCCAGAAAATCAAACACACACATCAGTACAAAAGCATGTACCGTACTCTTGCTTTTGTAATGATAGTAAGCACACGAGCAGATATAAAATGACCTACAGTCCAATGTTAACTTAAAAGTTAAGTCTAGTTCTTTTTCTTGACTGTTAAATAACAAACTCAAACCTTAAATATTCAGTATTTTTTTACTGTTTAGTTATTTATTAAATTACTTAAAGCAGTTTGAAGCATGCATCATTTTTCAATGAACACAAGTGTATTAGGTGAAATGGTTAAACTAAATGATTATTGGTCAATACTACGTGTTACAATGTGAGTAACACTCAAAGCTGATCTGCCATCCACTGTACTCAAGGCCAGGAGTAATGGTGTAACACACTAATAATTGAAAAGTCTTCCATTAAAGGTCTCTCAGGCTCTCAGAGGACTTCTTGCCGTGTCTGGCTCCACGAGTCAAGGATACATTAATCTACCACCATTGATTAGTAGGACAATGTGAGGGCCAATGAGCGTCAGTGTAATGTCTGTTTATATTAAGAGCAGTGAATCAATCACCAGCTGCTGATGGCGTGTAAGAGGAGCAGGTCCGGAGTGTGTGCGGTGTCTGGGTCTTTAGAGTCAAACAGAGAAATGCTAATCAGTATGATAACTTAAGTATACAAGCAGCATCTTCCATCCATCCATCCATCCATCCATCCATCCATCCATCAGTATATGTTTAATGTATTATATGTTTTTATTTGCTGACAAAGTTTACAACATATGTATTCTTGACCATCTGAATACTGATTTGTTAAATAGATCAATATTCTGCAGCCATGTCTATCAGTACTTATAACACACACTTTTGTGATGCATTTGTCAAAGATAGTGTGTGTTTCAAAAAGTGCACACATTTCCAGATGCATACTCAAGCAGAAACAGGAAAAACAGAAAAATATATTGGGGGAAAACATAGCTGCATAGAAATCTGATGCATAACAAAGCATGCAACAAATCAAGTATGTAGTGACTGTGATGTGAATAATATGGAAGCGCCACTTAAACGTTGACTGTAGGTTAAGTCATTGTAGCTGGAACGTTCTCACAAAGGATGACTCTGCACATTATTTCACAAAACTCATTCTGAAGGTAAAGAAGTGCTTGAACTCTGCCTCCTTCTGTGTGTGTGTGTGTGTGTGTGTGTGTACGTGCACCCGACTCCCTCAGCTGTGTAAGCAGCCGTCTGCAGCCATGCTGGGAGTATAGTATTCCACAGAGGACGGGCTTACGGTTGCAACACTATTTTACAAAATCTCCTCTGGCTTTCCAGCCCGTGGAGTTGGTAACTTCATGGTAAAGAGACGTCTTTCCCAGAAATGCCGCACGAATCTGATTTCCCACGGTTCCCACCAGTTCTTTTTGTTCTTTTAAGGTCTTGTGTGCAAAACGGCTTTTATTTGTGGCGTTACCACATGAAAGTGGACGTGCTGACCTCAGGGTGGACAGCTGACATGAAATATACCAATGCAGAGAGGTTAAATAACTTAAATAGGAAAATATAGTTTATGTTGTGGTCTGTGTACTTTTTTTTGTGGTTGTGTGATGCACAAGGATAATCAGTATACTCTTGTACACAAATAGAATGCACTTCTGTACTTAAGTGGTTTACATCATGTTAAGTATGGCTATTAAATGCAGTATTTCTATCTGGTAAATGCACAGCTTGGAGAAGTCCATTTGCTCTGTTAATGCAGAGGCAAACAGTGTTATACTCTCATGTTCCAGATGTGCGAGTCAGTGAGGATAACAAACTCACCTCTTGCAGATGTTTTGATGCACGGTTCAGCGCCTCCTCGTACCCGGACTGCCTCAGCTCGCTCAGGCTCTCGTAGTACTCATCCGGGTCGTCTTTTTCTGTGAACAGAACCTGCGAAAGGATCTTCCACCCACAGGTATCTAGCGCATGGCCCAGGTACACCTGTAAGCTGCGGCACAGCTCGTCCATCTCTGTTTCGGGTACTTCCGCCGGGCCGAACAGCACCGTCCACATCCCGGCAGGTTCCTCTGGAAACACCGGCAGACAGGGCTCCAGGACGGAGTTCACCGAGCACAGCTGCTGGTGGATCGCCCGGAGGTCCTGGAAGGAGAAGAGTCCGGCCCAGCTGCAGTCCTCCCTGCTCAGACTGTCCAGCTCCTCCAGGTCCAGGAGGTCCAGAGAAGGAGACAGCTGCTCCTCCCTGAGTGACTTTAACGCCTCTGTATCAGGGCTGACAGGAGATTTGGTCGCCGCATGGATTTTGACAGGACTCGGTTTAGGTGATAACGCAGACTTTGTTTTCGGACCGCAGCCTTTCACCGCAGCCTCGCTGGCTCCTTTGCTGGGGCTCCGAGACACTTTATCCCTGACAGGACTTTCGGGCCATTTTGTTTTATCCCCATCCAGGCTGTCCCTGCCAAAGCTTCTCCTCTGCACAGTTCTGTTGTGACAAGTAATAGCAAATTTACCCTCCACCTCATTCCAGGCCACGATGAAAACAAATTTATGTTTTTCTTTCTCCTCAAACGCATTCGGGCGAACGGCTACCCAGCCCGACTCCAGATTATCCTCCATTGTGAAGGACATGTCTGCAAAGTGATGAAACACAAACAGTCTCCGGCCACTAAAAAGCTCCTCTGTTGCTGTGCGAGAGTCGGATGAAGAGCAGTGAAAAGGTTACAGTGTTTTATCAATATTTACCAACGCGTTTTCTCTCCGAGGGTATTCTGCCGGATGGGCCATCCTCCTTCGTTCAAGCGGATGAATTTGGAGCAGTGCGGTGTCATTTCCCATCTCTGGCCCACCTGCTTTCCGCTCGGATGTCCGCCTGTCTATCGCAGCCCGCTGCAGCCGCTACCTTTGTCACTGGCTCGGGGGAAGACTCTGACACACAACAGGGGACTGTGTGTTTACCAGTGCGGCGGTCGATCCGTCTGTCAGCTGCGCTCCGCTATCCTCCTCCTCGATGTGTCGGTCCCAGACCTCCCTCCTCCTAATCACCAAGTATGCAAGAGGGGCCACAAACACTGGCGTTCACCGTTCAAACACAACCGTCTGGGGCCCACACAGATGCGCGTCCAATCGCGTTGCCAGGAAGGTGAGCATCGTTTCCAAACTCATAACATTACCATGTTTGCTTCATCGTCTGCCCAGGACCTCATACGCAAAATGATGCTACCTTCAGGTGCTGTGGGGAATATAGGAACTCCAATTTAAATCACAGAAATATGTGAAATACATGTCATAAGACTGGTAAGTTAGGGTGTTATTAATCCAAAATCAAAGCTGCATACATAACCGACGAGCTTGCTGCTGTTGACTTTGTCGCTTCGTAAAAAACTAGCCAATCACTAACCGTTTGTCCTTTTGTTTTTATTACTACTACTAAAACTCGATAAATAAGGAACAAACCGTATTTGCTGTTGGTATTGAATGGCATTTCTATGAAAGTACGTCTAAAACAGAATCAAGATGCCTTTGAAAAAAAAATGGGGCATGTCGTACACATCGACTGCACATCGACATGCTCTGTTCTGAAGGCATTTGAACGCATCATTAGAATTTCGACTTGAGCACAGGGCACGTAAGGACGTGGTGACGTTATAGGGTCGAACAGTGTGGGATGCTTTGCAAATACTGTAGCTGTGCTGCATCAAGAACAGCGTCTATTCAATAAACACCGTAGCTCTTTTCTAACATAAATAGTTAAATAAATATCAGTAATATATTTCAACAATTAAATTAAGACCATATCTGGCACTTACTTGTCAGGATATAGTTTGTGCATGGCTGAGGTGATCAGGTTCGCATCATGTGACATTGTATCACTGCTGCCATGGTGATTTGATTTCTCATACAAAACGTATTCTAGTCCGAAAAAGGCCCTGAAATCCTCGCGTATTAAATATGCAGCCGATGCACAGGGACATTAACACTCTTATTCACACAGACAAGCAATTTAGACTCACCCCCTTAACCTTGTCCTCAAACCATGAATCTTTATCAGCTATTAGAAAGATGAATGCATTATGGATTAGATGCACGAGTCCTGAAGTACTGAAGTAATCCTGGTGAAAGAATATGCTGGACAAGTATCTAGAGAAAAATGCTTACAACCTGAGTGAGTCACAAGCTGTGGGAAGCTGTTATTGAACGGATTGACAGGAGTGTTTCAAAAGACAGGACCTGAAAATAGCTTTAATGGTCGCAGCTTAGAGGTTTGTGTGTTTGGATTGTTATTGATCCCTAGTGTCCATCTGAAACTGACGAGTAACAAATGTATTTCGTATGATCATCTTGTCCGACTGGGCCTTTCTGTGTGGAGTTTGCATGTTCTCCCTGTGTCTGCGTGGGTTCTCTCCGGGTACTCCGGCTTCCTCCCACCATCCAAAGACATGCTCATTAGGTTAATTGGTGATTCTAAATTGGCCGTAGGTGCGAATGTGAGTGTGAATGGTTGTCTGTCTCTCTGTGTTACCCCTGCGATAGACTGGCGACCTTTCCAGGATGTATCCCGCCTTTCGCCCGATGACAGCTGGGATAGGCTCCAGCAGACCCCACGACCCTTCACAGGAATAAGCGGTTACAGAAGATGAATGAATGAATGAATGAATGATCATCTTGTTAAGACCAGTGAGAAGAGGTTTGGGACAGAATCAGGATGCAAGAGCAGTGATGGGCCTTGATGCAGGAACACCATACACAATAGCATAACCAGTGGTGTAGTGGTCCCTGGAGAAGTGGGTATACTCTCAATTTTGCCCTTTGTCATGACCTGGCTCGTAAGCCATGGCAAAAAAAAGGAGAGGCACAGATTAAACGTAAAGTTTAACCACTTTATTTAAATAAAGTCAACAACCAACCCATAAGAAAGAAATGTGGTTTGAGTGGGAGTATCAGTATGTCTGTAAAACACAGTAACTAGGTAGAAGCCAACAGAACAAAAACGTGATGCTGGAGGGATCGAGGTCGAGAGGCAGAGAGGAAGAGCGAGTGAGGGCTGTGACTGCCAGATCCTATCGGATCAGGGAGACTGGCCAGGTGCTCCTGATTACCCAAACTGAGACTCGCCCACTAAGGTACTGTACCTAACAGACAAGCAACAACACAAGAAGGAAAAACACAGAACAGGCCCTACAGCAACAGGTGGCCGTCACACCCTTTTTAAAGAAGTCCAGAAAAATGCACTGTTTTAGAAACATGTAAGACTACTCTATTTAGTTCACCCAGAAATCTGTCAGTAGTATTTACTCACTGTTTACATTTACATTTTGCATTTACAACACATCAACAGTGACATACTGTCTCAACCCAGTACTGGGTTTCTCCTGGTTGGGAGCTGCCAGGGCTGCTGGTTCCATGGCTGGGGTCTGTCTGGGCCTGATCTGGGTCTGACTTGTGCTTCTTTACAAACAAATCTGGAATATTTCCCTTTCCTTTTCATTGTTATCTGTCCCTACACAAAATAAGACAGCCTGGTTAGACCTCAGTATTGTGTTAGGTCGAATCCTAAACTATTTGTCTCCATTCTTGTGCTTTCACTTATTTTAACATCAACTATCAGCCCAGCTACTATAAACTTAAACTAGATCATGTAGGTTAGTCAGTCAGGTGAAGTAACTTGTCTAACGTTATACTTTTAGACCTTTACAATAACAAACAAGCTTCATGGACATTGATATAATCTCTGGGCATTTATTACAGTTTCATCTAACGTTACAGTCTAGTATGAAATTCTTATGAACTGGGTTTATTGTACACTTACTGAAAACCAACAATGACGTAACGTTAGTCTTTCATAACTTTAGCCTACTAGCACAGTGTAACTATTGGCAACAAATCTCTTCTCTAAATGTGCAGTCATGTTGAGAGTAGTTTAAAACAATGACTCATTTGGAAATCATTTTAAAACTTTCCTGAAAATTACTTGGAAGACGCTGCATTTCTCATTCACATCCTGCCCTACTCTGCCTCTGATAACCAGGTTAATCAGTGAAGGCCCTGGCAGCGAGTACTAGCCGCATCAGGGGGGATTTAGAAGTGGGTATACGTAATGCTGACTGAAAGAATAAGTAGGTATACGCCGTATACCTGCGTATACCCTGAACTACACCAGTGAGCATAACCAAACCCAAATCTTCACAGAAGTGAAAAAAGTTGATCTTCATTTGTGTGACTAATAAAAGGTTTAAAATGTGTGACATAATCAACACCCATATGCGATGCCAGTATTGTTTTATCATGTTTTTTTATGAACGTGACCCCAAACTGTGTAAAAATTAGAATGATATTTCCGTTGTCGAACATAGCTGAGCTGTAGTTTCCTTATCTTGTGAACCAATAAATATTTACATCTTACTCTAGAATAGACTAGAGAGCATCTTGGCCTGGTGTTTATGGATGGACATTGTTATCATGTAGATGTGGGAGAGCAGTTGCTTGTGTGCTGGTTTCTGGTAGATTTTAACTGTGCAAATGAAAAAAAAAAGTTGTACCTGTCATTGAAACAAGGTTTGGAGCATTTCTTGTGCTACGCTAAATTTTTTACTCTCAGCCTGTGATATAAGTCCTTCCTCCAGTCTGTACGGGAAAATGAATAGAGGCACAATGCAGTCCTTCTTGATTTTTTTAAACTACGTACAACCAAGTACCAATACCCTCTCCAGGAATGCTTCTCTGCAGACACCTTTATAAATCAATTGTAACTTGCAACTAAATCTTCTGTCAGTCAGTCCACAGTGTAATGGTTAGCACTCTGGACTTTGAATCCAGTGAACTAAGGTCAAGTCTTGGTGGGGTATTTTAATCAATAAATAACATGGAAGTTGCTTAAAATGCTACCCCAGGCTGACCTTTGAGTAAGATTTAGAACTAAAACTTAAAAAATTAACAAGCACTAGATGAAATACAATCTTGCAAATCTCTTAATAATTACTCAACACTGTGAACATTTGTCCACTACCTGTTTTGTTTTGTTTTTTCCACAACCATGCACGATCTGTACTGCTTCTTTGGTATTTACAACCACACTTTCTATATACTCTTTGCATATTTTCTATTGTTTCTAATTTCTTACTGCTTCTATAACAAACACCAAGACAAATTCATAACATATTTGGCAATAAATCTGAGTCTGATTCTTATATATAAAACCCTTTCATTTTTATCATTACAAAACTGAATTTGTATATAGATGTATTTATTTGAAAACCTATAAACTTTCAGGGGACATTTCCCAAAAGTTCACCACACTTACTTTCAGAATACATTCCTAGAAGGGACTCGGAAGGTTTATGTTTTTGTAGCCTTTGAATAATCTTCATGGAGCAAGACTGAAATGCAGATGAATGGGTAAACCAGGTTTTGGGTGCCTCAAACCACTTATTTTTTTAAAGTGTATGTCATTATGTTCTCTCTAAAAATATAAACTCCAACTTTTATTGTAGGTTATCTAAATATAATAGAGGAATTACAAAAGCCACATAATTTAAACATTTAACACATTACCGTATACAAGATTTAAACCGTCTGTGAACATACATCAAAAATCTAGACAAAGTTGGGTGTCTCAAACCGACGTCAGGAAGGACTTCTGAAATAAGTTTGTAAAAAAACAAACAAAAAACTAAGAAGCCTGTAATTTATAAAATTTTTAATAATCTATACAAATTTAAACTCCAACTTTTAGAGGAGGTTATCTGAATTTAGACGAATTACAAAAGCCACAAAATTTATTTTTTCAAGTTTAGGTCCTTCATATGCTACTCCCAACACCTTTGAATCTAAATCAGAACAACTTTACGAACCTCTACAGCAAATATAGCAGTGGTTGTTAATGAAATATTAGATTATTACAGGAAAAAAAGATGAAATAATGTGTGTGAAATTGTTTAGAAGATTACAACAATCAGTGAGTGTTAGTAGGTTTGGGGGTAGTTCATACAATTACAGAATTCTCAGCAAATAAGGACAAAAAGTGATTATGTTTATGTTAGTTCTGGCTGGTTATTCGTCTGCTGGTGTGGCCATGGAAGGACATTTGGGACGTCCAGAAGCAGGCAGGAGGTTTTCCCAGTACTCTCGACAGGCCCTAAAACACATTTTAAAAGCTCAATGATGTACAGTAACACATACTTCCTAATTTGCCTTGTTTATTTAATCAGTGCTACAATACTGCAACAGTTTTCAGTCATTCGTCCAGATGTTTAATGCAGATGTTGGAGCCTTGTATTTACATATACAGTAGCAGGGTTTAGTCTTACCTGGCTCTGACCCAGGGTTTAGTGTGCATCGCCAGACCAGCTCCCCAGAGTCCATGTTTCTGTGAAGCTGGTGGGAGGAATCCCCTCTCTTCAGCGAGCTCTTCGGCTATAGCTCTCATATGGTACGGCTCAAACCCACAGCAGCCACCAATGTAGCGTATTCCTGCTTTGTAAGCCTCTCTGGCATATTTATGGACGTCCCAGCGGGTCATTGATCTGGTCTCCAGTGCTGAAGGGAGAGCAGAATATTTAGGTCTCTCACATGGCACATATTGGGACTCTTAAAAGGTAGCAACATGTTAGCAAAACACTGATGACAAGTTTCTTAGTTTTCCTTAATCCTAATTTTGTAATGCTGACCAAAGGGAAACTCAGGAAGGCTGAGGTATCCACTGAAGTTGCACTCTGGTGTGTGGAAGCCCAGCGGCTGGACCATGAGATGGGCCTTGAGACCAGCTTTCTCTAAACCCTCTTTCATCAACTTGACTGTACGGACGCACGTCAGAGGGTCCAGGTGACAGTTCACTCCAACAATGTCCGCTCCTGAACATACACACATAGAAGATTATTCAAGATAAAAACCTATTTTCACATGATCCAGATTGTAGTACCGCATCACAAAAGGTCAGAATACCAGCTTTGACCAGCCTGACAGCACACTCTCCAGGTGGGATTCCTTGCATGTCTCCGTGAGGGGAGATGCAAAGTGTTGCACCCACGGTTTTGCCGCTGGTTTTCAGCACATGAACTGCCCACGTTGCCTCTTCCACATGTTCAAAGAACTGCAGGAGAAATGTGCTCCGATTAATCAAATGCATCACACATTATATTGTTGCCCGTTAAGCTGTATATTGACACTGTGTGTGTAAAGTTATTACAGTCAAGGTGCTGCTCATACCTCTGCAATAAAGAAATCAATGTCCTTTTTGAGGAAGTCATCCATTTGTTTTTTAAAGATGGCCTTGACGTCAGTCTCACTGTGGGTCTCCATGTAACAGGGAGTCATCGACACGCACCCAGCAACCAGTGCATCACCTTCATTGGCAACTTCTCTGGCCAGGTCGCAGGCTGCGTCGTTGATCTGGGCACCCTGGATCAGAAGAGAACAGATTAGAGTGATACTAGTAAGGATGTTAGCAATGAATGTGATCATCTAAATTCACTCTGATGTGGATCTTTGGAGGTTTTCTCTGTACTCACGGTGATATTGGTGACATTGCCACTGATCTCCAGTTTATCCTCGCTGCAGTAGAAGGTGAATGTCTGGAGCACATTGGCTCCTGCTCTCAGGAACTCTCTGTGCAGCTGCCTCACTGATACAGAAAGAGAAGGACTTAATGAGAAAACACTGGCTAATATCTCTTCAACAGACTCTGCTGTGAAGATTAAACAAAGATTAGGATAGCTAACTAACTAAAGCAACTCGGACTCTTCAGATCGAAATGACAGGTGGGGAGTTTATTCGGAAAATCTGTGGGTGGTGCACCTCCAAAGCTCACATGGCTATTGTTCAGATTAACCTAGGTGGTGTCCTGTTTTCATACAGTGGGTTGTACTGAATGACCAGCTTAAAAGACACCGCTGTTATGTTAATACAATGTTATTCAATGTACCTGCTTCAGGATGTTCAACCGCAGCCTCTGGTGTCCAGTGTCCCGCCTTCACATAGCCACGTCGCTCCAGCTGCATCACATAACCTCCATCTCCTATGATCACCTCCCCAGCATTCAGACGCTCCAAGATACCCTAAACACACACACATACCTTTAACATACACACTTAATGCAGGGGCCTGGCACTTTTTTATCATGTTACCTTCTGTTCACTTCACAGTGTCCTTCAGAAAACTATTTTGGGCATTGGATGCCTCATCCAAAATTAGATTACTGATATCAAACATTTACAATAGCTTAAGAAGTAGGCTGCCAGGTTAATTATTGTATTATATAAAACATTATCAGTAGTTAGTATATTACATTGCCTATTTAACTCCCCGACAAGATGTTTCCATTCAGAAACAAAATATCCTAAACATTTTCTTCCATTATTACAATTAGGGCAATTTAAAAGAATCAATTTAACAGACTAGGCGCTTAGCAAACTATGACAAGTCTGACAGATTATGTTCAAAATTCATCTTGCACAGTGCATGATTTTTGCTTTATCATTTCTTTCTTTCTTTCTTTCTTTCTTTCACAGTACAACTAAAACGGGGATTAAATTACGACTGGAGATATAACATGTATGACCGTTAATGTCTTATATAATCATAAAACAACACAAACTCAAGTTTTAGCAAAACTTCTGAGAACGTGGACAAAATAGCCTACATGACTTCAATTTCACTTTCTTTAAAAAAATGTATCAAAAAAAAAATTGCTTTCGAGTGATATTACGGGTACTCTTAAACAAAGCGGTTAATTCCTACCTTTCTCTTCCTGTTTTCCATCGCTGAGTGTAAACCCACCTCGAATTCTTCGGGATATGGTATCAATGCCCTGTGGATTGCGTAATTACTTTACGAGCACGGGGTAATCTCACGAAATTATGATGAGGCAGTACATTTCCACCAAGTGAAGGAAAGAAGGCAGAAATCCAGTATTTGTTTTATCGTGCACATGCACAACGTCCCAACACACTTACTATCTCCCTCTTCTGGTCTCCAGACATCAAACATCCACAAATAGCTTAACAAAGCCACAGAGACTTTCTACAAATGGGCTAGAAAGTTATCTAGCCTGTAGAGAATAGTAGGAAGAAAGTGCAAAAATAATAATAATAATAATAATTTTAAGAAATTTTAAGTTCCTGTTTTGACAGATACAGGACAAAAGGCAATTTTTCAAAATCGAAACACTGCCAAGAAGCCAGTGAAGTTTCAGTTTGAAGTTTTAATTCATTTAATTTTTGACATGAGTCCCACGGCATAATGAGACGTGTAAAGTTATACTTCCTTTGTTATAAGATTCACATATAATGCATAAAAGTACAATAATAACAATAATGTTATTATTGTACTTTTATGTCTTAAGTTTCGTCTTTCAGAATGCATATACGGAAAATGAATCCACTCATCATATTTCATACGTTTGTGTTTTTTCCTCTTTCTGACTTGTTATTACAGTCCTGAAATGACACCCACGTGTTCTCGCTGTCCATATTTATGTAAGTTAGGTAATAACTGACAAGAACAAACTTGTCTTTCCTATTCAAACAACACGTGTTCTCCCTGCTATCCTACAGGGGGCGTGGTGGGCATTTGTCGGACACCGCACAGACAACTGTTATGACGTCACTCACTTTCTGGCGGTTTTTTCCGACTGAAACCGGATGTAAATAAAGCAAGCGCCTACTCAACACAATGATAAAACCGACAGAAAACATCATAATGTACTTCTAACCAATACCCAACGGTGTTCTCAGAGTTTTAATCCACGCCTGTAATCAGTAATTTAACACTGACTATTAATTGTAATGCCAGCTGACAGGGTAATTTCAGTTAAACCGTTTTTGGGGGCATTTGTTCTTCTACGTTTGTTCAGTTTTTAATTTAAGGCACCCATTCATGCAAGGCAAGATATTTAACCGACCCATATTCGTCTCAGTGTTTCTGTGCTGTGCTGAAAATAACTCCATCAGCGCTCAGAGTATCAACGTATTACATTACATATAGCCTTGCCAAGGGTTGCCGCCAAAATACGGGATCGTCCCTTATGCGTTTTGTTCCGTATTTTCATAAATGTCCAATACACATGTCTGTCACACACACACACCAACGCTAAATCTAACAATAACGATGAAAGCCTCTGTCCTCTGTGTGTCTGTACCTGGCTACCTGCGTGTGGCGCTGTCACGGTTGCCTAGAGACAGAGCCTTTTAAAAATGTCCACTACACCCGATACTCCACCTCGTCCTCAAAGAGAGACTTGGTGGCTTGCTCTCACACCAAGTCTCGTATAATCTCGAGGGATTTCTTTGCAACATAACGCATTATACACACATTGTAAAGCACCTAAAAGACACTTTAAAATGCAGTGAATGTGCCAAAGCATTTGTGAATATTATTATGTAATATAAAATACTGCACAAATTTAACTTTTTGATGCTTCCAAGTACACCCTCTCTCATAAAATCTGAATGCAGTATTTTTTTTAATGCCACATTTACTTCATATGTTCACTTAACTTGAAAGCCAAGAAACTTTCTGGGGCCATTCCCCAAAACTTCACTAAACTAGACTTACTTTCAGAATACATTCGGAGAAGGGACTCTCTGAAGGTTTATGTTTTTGTGGCATTTTAACAATATTCACAGAGCAAGACTACAATGCAGCTGGGGTAAACAGGTAAACCAGTTTTTGGGTGTCTCAAACCAATGTCAGGAAGGACTTCTGAAATAAGTTTGTAAAAAAACAAACAAAAAACTAAGAAGCCTGTAATTTATAAAATCTTTAATAATCTATACAAATTTAAACTCCAACTTTTAGAGGAGGTTATCTGAATTTAGACAAATTACAAAAGCCACAAAATGTAAACATTTAACACATTACTGTATACAAGATCTAAACCGTTTGTCAGCATCCAGTTATTATCATTTTATTTTCTGTTTTCTTATTTTTTCAAGTTTCACTTCACATGCCATCCCCTGCATATTTGACTATAAATCAGAAAAAAAATTACAAACCTCTACAGCAAATTATAGCAGTGGTTGTTAATGAAATATTAGATTATTACAGGAAAAAAAGATCGAATACTGTGTGTGAAAATGTTTAGAAGATTACAACAATCAGTGAGTGTTGGTAGGTTTAGGGGTAGTTCATACAATCACAGAACTCCCAGCAAATAAGGACAAAAAGTGATTATGTTGGTTAGTTGAACTGGCTGGTTATTCGTCTGCAGGTGTGGACATGGAAGGACATTTAGGACGTCCAGAAGCAGGCAGGAGATTTTCCCAGTACTCTCGGCACGCCCTAAAACACATTTTAAAAGCTCAGTGATGTACAGAAACACATACTTCCTAATTTGCATTGTTTATTTGATCAGTGCTACAATGCTGCCATGTGTACAATATATGCAACAGTTCGTCCAGATGTTTAATGCAGATGTTGGAGACTTATATGTACATATACAGTTGCAGGATTTAGTCTTACCTGGCTCTGACCCAGGGTTTAGTGTGCATCGCCAGACCAGCTCCCCAGAGTCCATGTTTCTGTGAAGCTGGTGGGAGGAATCCCCTCTCTTCAGCGAGCTCTTCGGATATAGCTCTGATATGGTAGGACTCAAACCCACAGCAGCCACCAATGTAGCGTATTCCTGCTTTGTAAGCCTCTCTGGCATATTTATGGACGTCCCAGCGGGTTATTGATCTGGTCTCCAGTGCTGAAGGGAGAGTGAAATATTCAGGTCTCTCACATGGCACATATTGGGACTCTTAAAAGGTTGCAAAATATTAGCTGTCTTAAACCTGCTTAGTTAGAAAAACACTGATGACAAGTTTCTTAGTTTTTCTTAATCCTAATTTTGTAATGCTGACCAAAGGGATACTCAGGAAGGCTGGTGTATCCACTCAAGTTGCACTCTGGTGTGTGGGAGCCCAGCGGCTGGACCATGAGATGGGCCTTGAGACCAGCTTTCTCTAAACCCTCTTTCATCAACTTGACTGTACGGACGCACGTCAGAGGGTCCAGGTGACAGTTCACTCCAACAATGTCCGCTCCTGAACATACACACATAGAAGATTGTTCAAGATAAAAACCTATTTTCACATGATCCAGATTGTAGTGCCGCATCACAAAAGGTCAGAATACCAGCTTTGACCAGCCTGACAGCACACTCTCCAGGTGGGATTCCTTGCCTGTCTCCATGAGGGGAGATGCAAAGTGTTGCACCCACGGTTTTACCGCTGGTTTTCAGCACATGCACTGCCCACGTTGCCTCTTCCACATAATCAAAGAACTGCAGGAGAAATGTGCTCCGATTAATCAAATGCATCACACATTATATTGTTGCCCGCTAAGCTGTATATTGACACTGTGTGTGTAAAGTTATTACAGTCAAGGTGCTGCTCATACCTCTGCAATAAAGAAATCAATGTCCTTTTTGAGGAAGTCATCCATTTGTTTTTTAAAGATGGCCTTGACATCAGTCTCACTGTGGGTCTCCACGTAACAGGGAGTCTTTGACACGCACCCAGCAACCAGTGCATCACCTTCATTGGCAACTTCTCTGGCCAGGTCGCAGGCTGCGTCGTTGATCTGGGCACCCTGGATCAGAAGAGAACAGATTAGAGTAATACTAGTAAGGATGTTAGCAATGAATGTGATCATCTAAATTCACTCTGATGTGGATGTTTGGAGGTTTTCTCTGTACTCACGGTGATGTTGGTGACATTGCCACTGATCTCCAGTTTATCCTCGCTGCAGTAGAAGGTGAATGTCTGGAGCACATTGGCTCCTGCTCTCAGGAACTCTCTGTGCAGCTGCCTCACTGATACAGAAAGAGAAGGACTTAATGAGAAAACACTGGCTAATATCTCTTCAACAGACTCTGCTATGAAGATTGTATATCCAAAAAACAAAGATTAAAACTAAAGCCACTGACAGGTGGGGAGTTTATTCAGAACATCTGTGGGTGGTGCACCCACAAAGCTCACATGGCTATTGTAGATTAGCCTAGATGGTGTCTTGTTTTTGCACAGTGGGTTGTACTGAATGACCAGAAGCTCAAGACTCAAAATGTTAATGGGGATGAAAATGTTTGGTGGGCACCATCCATAGATATTCAAGTTAAAAACCTAAACTCTTATCAGTAATTCAGAACTGAAGAAGCCAGACGAATGAGTTGTGCAACATCCTCAAGATAACTCCACATGACTAGTTGCCTTTGTTTTAGCTCGAAAGACACTGGTGTAATGTTAATACAATGTAAATAAAATGTTACTCAATGGACCTGCTTCAGGATGTTCAACCGCAGCCTCTGGTGTCCAGTGTCCCGCCTTCACATAGCAACGTCGCTCCAGCTGCAAAACATAACCTCCATCTCCTACGATCACCTCCCCAGCATTCAGGCGCTCCAAGATATCCTAAACACACACACAATCACATCATCATCATCATCATCATCATGTTACCCTCTGATCACTTCTCACAGTGTCCTTCAGAAAACTATTTGGGGCATTGGGTGCATCATCTGATGTTAGATCACTGATAACAAATATTTACAATAGCTTAAGAAGTGGGCCGCCAGTCTAATTATTGTGTTTTATAAAACCTTATCAGTAGTTAATATATTACACTTTATTTCCCCAACAAGACGCTTCCATGCAGAAACAAAATGTCCTAAACATCTACTTCCATTATTAGAATTAGGCCAATTAAAGATAGATAGATCTATAATTATATATATAATATTTACAAGAATAATAAACTAACTGAATATTAATGAATGGAATTAAATGAATTGACAACTAAACAACCTCGTGCATGAGCTGGTAAACTCGTGCACTGAATTAACTTGGCAAACAGTCTCACAAATGGTGTTCGTGGACAAAATGCATGACTTCAATGTTACTTCCTGTAAAAAATACGAGTAATATTACGAATGGACGCTCTTAAATCAAGCCGTTAATTCCTACCTTTCTCTTCTTGTTTTCCATCGCTACAGTGCAAGCAGGGTGCGAGGTCACGTTCAGTTCTTTGGGTTATAGGTAGACTGTATCTTCTTCCGTTATTTTTTTATTAATTTATTTTATTATTATTCTTCGATTCATTTTAACGGCAGTTGACAAACCATATTAAATGTGCATTACCGCCACCAACAGGGCTGGAGTATGGAACATGCGATTAAACTATAGTATAAAGAAGAAAATGTGCACAGTCAATGGATTAAACAGAAAAACTACAATCTTATATCTAAAATTGACTCTTTTGAAAAATATGATGATGTGACGTCTTGCTCTGCCGTTTGTCTTGTTTAGCCAGGTAGTGAACAATCACAATGATTAATTCTTCTTAATGACTGAAATAGAGGATCTGCCTGTGTAGCCTACTGTAGGCTACTTGGTGCAATGAAGAATTACATGTTCAAAGGTTTCTGGTTGTATTTACAGTCAATGGTTATAGTATCAATGCTCTGTGGTTTGCGTTATTACTAAACGAGCACGGTGTGTGTGTATGAGATATCATCATCATCATATTACCCTCTATTCACTTCTCACAGTGTCCTTCAGAAAGCTATTTGGGGCACTGGATGCCTCATCCGATGTCAGATCACTGATAACAATTATTTACAATAGCTTAAGAAGTGGGCCGCCAGGTTAATTATTGTATTATTATAAACCCTTATCAGTAGTTAATATATTACATTCTGTTTAACTACCCGACAAGACGTTTTCATGCAGGAACAAGATGTCCTAAAAATCTACCTCCATTATTACAATTAGGTCAATTTAACTGAATTAATTTAGTAAATAAACTTGACACCGAGTATGAACAGTCTCACAAATGATGTTAAAAATTTGCACTTGCACATATTGTTTTATTTTCTCTTACACAGTAAAAGTAAAAAGAGGATCAAATTACAACTGAAGAAATGGTGTTCACGATCGCCTACGTGTCATAATAAAAAATAACAAACTCAAATCTATGAATTTATGAGGACGTGGACAAAATGCATGACTTCGATGTTACATTCTTAAATCAAGCGTTTAATTCCTACCTTTCTCTTCTTGTTTTCCATCTCTACAGGGCAAGCAGAGTGCGAGGCCACGTTCAGGTCTTCGGGTTACGGTTATAGCACTGACTGTATATAAAATTTATAGTATCTAATTGCTTCGGTTTTTTTATGGCGATTGGCAAACCAGCTTAAAGGTTCACCATCGCCACCAATTGGACTGGAGTGGGGAACGTGACTTGTCATAAAATGACGATGCGTTTTCTTGCTCTGTCACTTGCCTTGTTTAAAAAATGAAAAATCACTACACGTAATATTTAGTCAGAAGAAATTTCAAAAAAATATATTTGAAGAAATTAAAGATCCAATTTCGACTGGGTTCAGGACAAAGGACACATTTTCTAAATCGAAAAGCTTGCCAAGAAGATAAAGAAGCAGTGAACCGTGGTTAAGTGAAGTGATTTCACATTTTTATGAGAATTTCAATTGATTTCATTTTTAACATGCGTCTCACAGCATAATGACACTGAAAAACATGTACCCTTGTACAAAGGGTGTACATGTCTATCAGTATCATTATGCTGATAAACTTGTACACCCTTTGTGATAAGATTCATATATAATATACATATATAAAAAGTACAATAAAAGGATCTTTGATAATGTCTTGCAGAATGCAGATACGTAAACTCAATCCGTTCATCACATTTCATACATCTGTGTTTTCATTTTTTTCTGACGGGATTACTGTTCTGAAACGATCCACGTGTTCTCACTGTCCATATTTGTCCAAGTTAGATAATAAGAATATTCTCGACTTTCCTATAGAAACGAGCCGTGTTCTTCCTGCCGCCCTACAGGGGGCGCTCTGGGTGTTTGTTACACACTGAACACACAACTGTTATGGCGTCACTTCCTGGCGGGTTTTCCGAGCTGAAACCGGATGTAAACAAAACCAGCGACCCATTCAAAACACAAAACTGACAAGTATAGCGTAGTTTACTTGTAAACAATACCTTTTTTTTCTCCTCTTAGTGTTTTAATCTACCGCTTATACCATTTATACTGAAGCGTTTGTTCAGTTTTTAAATTTAAGGCACTCATTCATACAAGGTAAGATATTAACGCACTCATATTCCTCTCAGTCTTTTTGTGATGTGCTGAAAACACAATCAACGCTCAATCATTTTAATCTTGTTCTCACGCCAGGTCTCGTATAATCTCGAGGGATTTCTGAACATGATTTGTACAACCAATGCATACATATACAGTGGTGTAAAAAAGTGTTTGCCCCCTTCCCGATTTATTTTTTGCTTGTTTGTCACTCTTAAATGTTTCAGAGATAGATAGATGGCACAAAATGCCGTTTTTAAATGAAGGATTTTATTATTAAATGAAAACAAATGGCCCCATGTGAAAAGTGATTGCCTTCTAAACCTACCTGAGCCACCCTTAGCGGCAACAAATGCAATCAAGTGTTTGCGATAACTTGCGTCTTTTACAGAGCTGTGGAGGAATTTTGGCCCTCTTGTCTTTGCAGAATTGTTGCAATTCAGCCACATTGGAGGTTTTTCAAGCATGAAGGTCACACCACAGTATCTCAATAGGATTCAGGTCAGGACTTTGACTAGGCCACTCCAAAGTCTTCATTTTGGTTTTCTTCGGCCAGTCAGAGGTGGCGTGTTTTGGATCATTGTCCTGCTGCAGAACCCAAGTTCGCTTCAGCTTGAGGTCATGAACAGATAGAATAGTAGACAGCAGAATTCATGGTTTCATTTATCACACCAAGTCTTCCAGGTCCTGAAGCAGCAAAATAGTCCCAGACCATCACATTACAAGCACTATATTTTACTATTGCTATGATGTTTTTTCTGAAATATGTCGTTACTTTTACGCCAGATGTAATGGGACACACTCCTTCCAAAAAGTTCAACATTTGTCTCGTCAGTCCACAGAGTATTTTCCCAATAGTCTTGACTCCACGCAGGCCATTTTTGCCCAGTCTCTTTCTTATGGTAGAGTCATGAACACTGACCTTAACTGAGGCAAGCGTGGCATCTTTTGTGACCTCATGGATGAGTCGTCGCTGCACTCTTGGGGTAATTTTGGTCAGCTGGCCACTCCTGGGAAGGTTCGCCACTGTTCCACGTTTTTCACCATTTGTGCCTAATGGCTCTCACTGTGGTCCCAAAGCTTTAGAAATGGCATCATAACCTTTTCCAGACTGATGGATCTCAATTATTTTCTCTCCCATTTGTTCGTGAATTTCTTTGGATCTCGGCATGATGTCTAGCTTTTGAGGATCTTTTGGTCTACTTCACTTTGTCAGGCAGGCACTTGACTGAGAACACGTGTGGCAGTAATCAGGCCTGGGTGTGGCTAGAGAAACTGAACTCAGGTGTGATAAACCACAGTTAATCACTTCTTCACACAGGGGCATGTAGGTTTGGGTTTTGTTTTCCCTTAATAATAAAAACCTTAATTTAAAAACTGCATTTTGTGTTTACTTGTGTTATCTTTGTCTTATAATTAAATTTGTTTGATGATCTGAAATATTTAGGTGTGACAACATGCAAAAAAAATAAGAAATCAGGAAGGAGGTGAACACTTTTTACACCACCCGATACATAAGATTTTTTTAAAGCATTTAAAAACTACTTTAAAATGCAATGACTTTAATAAAGGGCATCACTTTGTCAAATAAAAACTGCTTTTCACATTCTTTCAGTTTGTAAACACAGTAAGTTGCTGTTGCCCCTTACTTAGACTACTTAATTTGTCTCTGACAGCTGTACACCAATCAGCCACAACATTAAAACTGGTGAAGTGAAAACACCACAGTCTTGAGTTAATTGACTCATACCACATTGTTCCTGCTCATCAGCTTTTCAGGATTATATATATTCTTTTAATATGAAGTCTTTTCTTGTGCTTGATTGTCATTATCAGATTTAGTGAGTGCTTTATTTAGGATCTAACCTGGTTTGTCTCACATAAATATTGTCCCCCCCCCCCAGGCGCGTTCACACTGTGATGATGGATTCAATGGACAACCTCAATCATACAGTGGAGACTATGGCTTTAAACGACGATCCTGCTCCTGAGAGCTCCGCTGGACAAAAGGATACCTCACCTGCAGAGATATTGAGGTTACTGCCTCACATCTAAACCTGATTAATCACACCCTAACAGCAGTGTTTAAGATTAACTTTAAACCACATGTGTCATGCGCATTACCTCCTTTCAACCGTTTCTTTTCAGAATAAAACAGCAGATGTCCAACCAGTGCTTTGAGATGGCAGTACAGCTCCACACAGGTATAAAACAAGCTCCATTGTAAACAAGTTGTATTTTCAAGTATAACAATGAAGAATTAATTTCAAGTATCCCATAACAGAAAAAAGTAAAAGAACATGCAGCACGTCGGAAGCAGATAGAGACTTGTGAGTATTTTCTGTAAGCATGGAACCAGACCTTCGACAAAATGTTACATCAATTTAAAAATGTTTAACAGTGACACATATTTTCTGTATTAATTGTTGCAGGCCAGATTATGTCGAGGAGCTTGAAAGGGTCAAAACAATTCATTTTAACAGCACATTGGCACTGCACAGGTAGACTGCTGTGCTTATTTCTTTATTGGCATACTATTTTACATAAAATATAGTGTGACATATGTATAAATTGTAATAAATACATCATTGATGTTTACGGTATCTGTCAGAATGCAGATGTGGCATGCTATCGGAGAAAAGCTGAAACAGAAGGATCCCGAGGCAGAGTGAGTCAATTCACAACAAACAAATTACGGCTGGCGTAAATCAGTTTATCATAACTCTGATGCCTGTGTCAATCATGTTTTTCTCAGCGCCCTGAAATCCGTGAGCGATCGCTGCATGGCTCTTTGTTCACAGATAAAACAGTTTCAGCAAGTAAGCAGACCCAAAGTGTTTGTGTGCCTGGTTATTGAAATGATTTTGTGTAGAAATCATACCCAGATGCTTCTTATTTTTTAACAGGAGTCAAGAGCTCTTCAAGATGAAATCACAGATATGCAGATGAAGAGACTCGGTGTGTAGCAACATACTGAAAGAGTTTGTCCTGCTCCATGATTGTAAGCTTGAGAAACGAACAAGCTCTCACAGTTGTTACTTGTATTTTTGCAGAGATAAAACGGCTCACTCATGAGAAAATGAAAGAGATAGAGGAGCTGACGTCCAAGAAGGAGCACCCAGACTCAGAGAAGTACAAAGTTGCGCTGGAGAAGGGCCAAACGAACCTGGAGAAGTACAAGAAGATCACCATCATGACACAGAACGTTTTCAGGGTACATTTCAGGAACTTTTGAACAAACAAAAATCAACATCTCTTGGCACTATGTTTGATTTTTTATTGTTATCAATGATGTATTTATGTGTGTTTTTATCCTCTTCAGGGCATCCTTTTGGCCTGTAAAGTCAACTGGCTGGATGATCCCGAACTTCGAGAAATTGCCATGTCACTGGAGGAGTTTCCTATCTCTGAGTAGAAAATGATTTTTTTTTAATTCTCGGTTATATGTTTCTGTGTTATTTCAATAAACAAACGTTTTTTTAAAAAACAAAAGAACGAGTGTTCACCTTATTTGTAAAATAAATGGCAATGTCGCCCAGCTTCCACTAGGCGGGAACACAGGAAGTGAGGTGCTCTACTCTACTCTACTGCACATTCCATCAGTGAAGAAGAAAAAGAGTCACACGTGTTTACAGAGTCCACACAGGCATATTTTAATTGTTCCAAATTTGGATTTCTGTACGTTTGCTTGTATTAAAACCGAATCAAAATGCCGAAGGTAAAGGCGGAGAAGAGAAGCAGGCAGCACCAAGAGGTTAAAAACCAAGGTATGTTTCTCTGAGGGATGAGTTAGCTTTAGCATGTTAGCAAACATTACTGTCAGCTGCTGGGAGAAGAGGGCCTTTAAAGTCAGGGGTCCGTCCTCACACTGCTACAAGTCGCAGACATTCAACTCTTTACGTGTCATTGTTAAACACTGCACATTAATAAGAGCTGTAGTTGTCACACGCGTTGACGTAAACGCTTTGTTATTAACGTCAAAAATTTTCACTCTGAGCCCAGTTCCAAATTTCATTAAGAAAAAACGTTATTTCACTTTGATCCACTTACATATAAACGCTCGTGTGTCACAGCATTATTTAAGGCACTTGTTGAATTCTTAAGTGTATTTTGGCTCATTCGGCTTGTAAAGTTTTAATGCTGAAGCCACGAAAGGTAGCATTGGGGAATACAATACAGTTATTTTACAAACACATGCGAACGTGGTTCACATCTTATACAGACAGTAGGACTTATGTTATACAATGTTGAAAAGATAAACGTTTTCTAGACCAAAAATCTTGCATATTGGTGGGTTTATTGACAGACTACAATAACTTTGTCAACACTGGTAGTAGGAAATACAAGCCAACCATCTAAGCATAGAAGTTGTTTACATACAGTGTCCTGTTTGCTCTCTGTCACAGGGATTATGTTCAACACCGGCATCGGCCAGCACATCCTGAAGAATCCCCTGGTTGTCAATGGAATCATTGAAAAGGTAGGGTTTTAAACTAGTTTAAACTCAAACATACCAAAACTGGACCATCATGATCTCCGGTCTTCTATACCTGTGGCTGTAGCTGAACTGCAACACGTTTCTGTCTGTTTCCAGGCTGCTCTGAGGCCGACAGATGTGGTTCTGGAGGTGGGACCTGGTACTGGTAACATGACGGTTAAACTGCTGGAAAAAGCCAAGAAAGTGAGATTTTGCGTTCAGTTAACACATTACTGTGTAGTTTTTAATCACCTGCATCATTTATAAAGGGTCCACGGGAGTTATAAGCCTTACACGTTACACACTCCTGCAAGTGTTTAGTTTATCTTGTGGTTTTGAAGTTTCCGACGTTGCTGTCATCCCTTGGAATGCTTGTCCATTTAGTTTTCTTCTTCACTAGATGTCAGGTCTCACGTTCTCGTTACTGTTGACACGTGCTGCTCATCTGTTAATTAATCGTCTCTCTTTATGGTACGACACTCGGAGTTCAGCTTCATGAATCGTAAAAGACTGTAAATTTTTTTCCCCTCTATATTGAATCCATTGGTTTTGTGTTGTCGGTAGTGTTTCACCATTGAACCACTGATTTGGAATATATGTCATAATGTTCTGGCGTTGTTTTCGTAGGTAGTGGCCTGTGAGTTGGACTGCAGATTGGTGGCTGAGCTGCAGAAAAGAGTACAGTGCACGTGAGTGGAGACAGCAGCACTGCGCCGACATGAATATGCAAAATAGTGGTAATTAAATATAATGTAAATGTGTGATCTGACGTAAATATTGTTTTTTCCTACAGACCACTGCAGGCCAAACTTCAAATATTAATTGGCGATGTATTAAAAACAGATCTGCCTTTCTTTGACGTGTGCGTGGCTAATTTACCGTACCAGGTAAAGACATGTTTCCTCCACACTGCACGCGAGTAATTCTTGCCCTTTATTCAGTGGAAGTGTCATAATGAGATTCATTAGCTTTACCACTAACACGTTTTTTTTTCTTAACTGTGCAGATTTCATCCCCATTTGTCTTTAAGCTGCTCCTGCACCGACCTTTCTTCAGGTAAGAAACGACCAGAGGGCCATTGAAGATCTGTTACATCCTCAGTGCTGCTGAAAATCAGAGAACGCTTTTAATTGGATGCAAAATTAGCACACGCCCCCTAGTGCAGGATGAGTCCTCAGTCATTTTGAATTGTTTCTCAGGAAATGCCAAACACTAAAATACTATTAAGTAATGTATATCTACATTATCATAGGTGCCATACAGTGTAAGACATATTGTATAAACATAAAATTTGACTTCAGGGGGACTTTAATCAGATTCTGTGTTCTGTTTTCCTTCAGGTGTGCTGTGTTGATGTTCCAGAGAGAGTTTGCCATGCGACTGGTAGCTCAGCCTGGAGACAAACTGTACTGCAGACTGTCCATCAACACACAGCTACTGGCTCGCGTAGACCATCTCATGAAGGTCAGCAACATGACGGCTGAGTGGATGGTTCATTTACATGCATTTATTTTTTTCCTGCGTTGACATTTTCCTTCGTTAACAGGTAGGGAAGAATAATTTCCGCCCTCCTCCTAAAGTGGAATCGAGTGTTGTCAGGATAGAACCCAAAAATCCTCCTCCTCCGGTCAACTTCCAGGTGAGGCTTGATTGTTAACCTCTGATGCTGTGAGAAAATCTACATGGGAGATAAACGTTAGATGTCTGACTTTTTGTTTTTCTTCTGAATAGGAGTGGGACGGTCTGGTCAGAATAGCCTTTGTAAGGAAAAACAAAACCCTCAACGCAGCTTTCAAGTGAGTACCAGCCTGCTGCAAAAACACTGCCACTCCCGCTGGATCCTGTTCAGATGTTAATGTTAATTCATCACTTCCAGGTCCACCGCAGTGGAGCAGCTGCTGGAAAAGAACTACAGGATCCACTGTTCTGTTCACAACGTGGTGAGTTAATGTTCAGGTGAAGAAGCAGAATCGCAGCTTTGCAGATTGGTAAGTTTGAGGTAAAAAAAACCTTCATCTGTGTCTCAACAGGAGGTTCCAGCTGACTTCAGCATCACCAAGAAAATCGAGAGTGTTCTCCAGGAGGCCGATTTCAGCGAGAAGAGAGCTAGGTCGATGGACATTGATGACTTCATGGTGTAAGTTGAACTTAATTTATAACTTAAATTGGTTTGATTCATCTTTGTCAAATAAATAATTAGCAGAAATACTGAGCTAACGTCTAATTGTGGGTGTTTCTTTCATCCTCAGGCTGCTGCATGCCTTCAACTCTGCAGGGATCCACTTTTCTTAAGCGTGAGAGGGAGAAGTCAGTGGTCAGATCAGTGAAAAGAAAGAAATGCTCTGACTTGCCTTCAGTCTTCTGGTGCTCTGCTTTGAGGAACGAAATTTCAGATGTTGAAATGGTTGCACAGAGTGTATAAAGACTATTGCATACATGTAAACACAGCTCATATTGAGTGACTATCAAGTTTCACCTTGCTTGCTTGGACAGCCTTTTGCCAGATGGAACCTAATAAGCCCTCTTGGTTGCTATGAGAGTTTGTCATTCATTTAAAATATATAAGGGGTAAGCAAAGAGGAGTGTATCAAGTCTGTTTTAAAATAAATTACATGTCTACAACTTTTCTCTCTGAAGCACATCAGTTTTGACTGGCTTTCTAAATTGTTTCTGCATTTGGACTGCAGCAGTTGATCACTATCTAATCAAATAATTGATGCTTTTTTTTATTACTACATCAACTACAGTTTGTCAGAGCTCACACTGTTGCACTCACAGCTTGTGTTTTGCCGAACCAGCAGTCTAAAATTCAAAGATAATCACTTTGCAGTGATATGAAGTGGAGAATAGTAGCAAATACCATTTTAAAATCTTGACACAGAAAATGACTTGAATGCTTAATCAAGGCAGCGAGACAGTTTAAAGCAGTATACTAGTGTTGAAAAGTTGTGACTCAGCCTTAACTGGCGTCATTATTCCTTTGCAACGTGCACAACGATTATTTATGACTGTCTTGATATTAGTAGCACTGAGTTTTTTTGTTTTTTTTAACTTGTAAGTCTGTCTCAGAAAACGCAGAGTCCAAATGTCAAGACACTGATGATGAGGGCGTTTTAAAGTCTACCCTGCGGCCCAAACTATGGTTGCAAGCATTGATTGTATGAACCCTGCAGCGTAGAGAGGAATATGTTCTCACGTTGGCCGCTAGAGGGCAGTAAACAAACACAATGGTCAAGTTGGACACTATGCTACTGACGCATCCGGTGACTTTCAAAATAAAACATCCACGGTTGTTTTTAACTCGACCACTGACTGAAATCATCAAATCTATCATGGTCCAATGTATTACATAGTATTATAAAAAATGTTTTATGGTTGCATTTCAGGGAGAAATTGCATGATTATTTTATATTATATAATATTTTGATTGTTCTACATTGCCTCATAACTATTAGTATTGACGGGGGAACACGTTCTGATGGCTGGTGTGTTAAAAATATTCAGTGTAACCCTTCATCTGGATAACTCATCACAGAAGTCATTCAAATGAAACACATGAATTTTTATTTCTTCATCCAGCATTACATCTGGTGCAAACACTGAGCAACATAACCAATGGGAGGTCAGTGGTCTTCACTATACATTTATTAATAGTTTTTTTCTAGTTTAGTTTTTATAACAAAAGTGTTAAATGGGTGGAAAAACATGTTTTACATTAAGAGTTTTTAAGTCAGTCGCCACATACAATGACATGGCACAAACTGAAGCAAACTACATGTAAAAATCTCTGAGGGACACGAGGAAAGAAACACGATGTGGTTAAAGGCTTCTCCCAAACTGGTAAAAACTGAAGGAGGAGGAGGACTCTGAAAAGAGAGATCGCCTACAATGAAATGTGACTTTACAACTTTGTCAACCGAGGAGCCTGAAGCATGAGACAGAGGTGTACATAAACCATCACAGAGTGCAACATGCAGAAATGTCAGCCAGAGCAACCAGAAATCAAATACTGGTTTTGTGTGGTAAACTTTGATGAAGTCTTCATAAACCAGGTCAAAAATAGTCTGTCCAAATAAAGTACAAACAAGTATAAAAGAAAAATAATTTAAGAAGAACAAGGGAACTAAACATTCTCCATGAAAAAAAAGAAAAAAAGAAAAAGAAATCAGCTAAAATGGAAGGAAATAAAACTATTTTCCTTCTTACGTATTCTAACAAGACGAGAAGTGAGTGTAGAGCCAGATTTGTTAGGAGAGGGATCAGAACAAACGCAGTTCCTTGAGCCTGTTGGTACATTAGACAGTCCTTTTATTTGCGTTTTCACAGCTGCTAGCGACAGCTAAAGTTGTGCCAAACATCTAGTGGTTATGTTTCTGTACGTGCCACTTGAACCTCTTAAAGAGCACGTGGCCTCTTGGGATTGATCTGCTTACTGGCTTGTTCCTCCTCCTGGAGTGTAGAACGGAATGACTTCACTTTATCTGTCGGAGAGAGGAAAAGTAAAAAGTGACTGAGTGACACATTTTAAGACAGGAACAGCAATGTGTGCCTTTGCTTCAGTCATACCTCGGAGCTCAGTGAGGATTTCTATCTTCTGGTCTAGGATCTGCTCCAGCTGTGTGGCGTATGACTCCACGTCATAGTCCACCTCCTCCGTCATCTCCAGCAGCACCTTCTCATCTTCCAGCCACCGGATAGACTCCTGCTCGAAGAGGAAACACATCAGTGTTTAGAACAGTTCTTAATAGCTTCAGAAAAAAACATCAGCAGCACAAAGGACAAGCCCTCTTATCTGACCAGACACCCCCACCCCATAGCAATGACACTCATTGAAGGCAGCAGCCACCCCCAGCAGGATGCGGCCTGACACAGACACACACACACACAATTTATTCCACCCAGAGATTCATATCAAACGTAATATCAAAGATTCACCCCACCACTCTCAATCCAACTGAAATTCCTCATTGGGGCAGAGGAATGAGAGGTGTGTGTGTGTGTGTGTGTGTGCGTGTATATATGGTGTTCTGACCTGGAAGACAGCTCTGTGGTCCTCTAGGACCTGCTCCTCCATCTCCACCAACTGAGACACCGCCTCATGGAAGGTGAAGAGCTGGGGAGACACTTCCTCCTCCTAGGAAACATAGTTGGTGTCAACAATTAAATTACAAGTTACAGAAAAAAAATCTGAGCACATGCTAGACATTATCTACTACTTGGGCTGAACTTTTAAAAGTTCTTTACTTCTCACAAGCAACAAAATCAATCGGGTTCCAAGCAACTGGTCTCCATGGTTCTTCTTGAAGATACAGTGCTGCTTAAAGGTATTTGCATTACTACATTGCTGCACAAAAATGACAGCGAGTATTATGGCCTTGAAATTCATTTGTAATCCTACTTTTGCACCTCACTGATATGTAATATTGGCTCATTTTCCTGAATAAACAAAACATAATATTTCTGTTTCATTTGCTTGATTGGGTTCTTAGTCTAGTTTCATGTCTTGTGCGTCAAGCTGCTGTTGTTCTATCTACGGGGGCACCGTATATTACTCCTACTACTACTACTCCTAGTCCTACTACTACTACTACTCCTAATCCTACTCCTACTACTACTACTACTACTACTCCTAGTCCTACTACTACTACTACTCCTAATCCTACTCCTACTACTACTACTATTACTACTCCTAGTCCTACTACTACTACTACTTATCCAAGTGGGGTTTGTCAACAACCTAATGCATTTTATTGGGCCTTTGTTTTAGCTTTGTTTTTAGATATACCACAACCTGTATGACTGACTTTTTTTATGTTTTCACAGGGTTTTTGCACAAAACTAATTTCAATATTGTGACATAACGTTACTTACTACAGTTTAATTGAGGATTTCTGTCAGATTCCACACACACAGTAAGTTTTCCGCTTCAACAAACAAATCTTCCTGTACTTACATTCTGCTCACAGAGCAGTTTGAGGTCGTCCCTCTGCGGTGAGATGCTCAGCCACTCGTCATCCAAAAGCTCCAGCTGGTTGACAGTATGGATGTTGGGTCGGCCCCCCTCCATCACTTGGTTGGGGTCCACTGTCAGCTCCTTCACCCTGCAGATGAGAGAAACATCAAGACGGTCAGGACCGAATCAGCCACTCAGATCAGGGGTATGGAGGTCACAGCTTGCACAGCATGGCAGCATCATGACGTCATGCACAGGGCAAGATGATTAATCTGTAGATTTATCATGGTGACTGGAGTGTGGATGGTCAGAGCTTGCGTTTTAAGAGGGGATTACTGCCCCGCACCCAATCTGCAGGTCCTGAGGACTTACGACTAGGACTGTGTGAGGGATTACCTGCTGGGAGTGGGCCCAAACAAAAGCTCATCCAGGATGCATTCACACAAACGGCGAAAGTCAAGAACTACTCATTGTGACTTATCACTCCCAGCTTTCACGGTTATCCCTGATGTCCACACAGAACAAACAAAAGACACACCCACATGGACAACTATGAAGTGAAAGCAGCGGTGACGAGCATGAAGTTTCAGATCATGCAGATGAAAGACAGGAAGGTAAAGCTGTGACGTGATGAAAGCTGCTAAAACTGGCTCATGGATGGGTATCATAATGTATTTAATACATGAAAGGAGCACATGCACTGTGTATTTGTGTGCGTGTGTGTGTGTGTGTACATGCAGTGCTGTGCTGTGCTTTGGGGAGTTCTTGACCTGCTGGGAGAGGTAGCAGCAAAGTCATCGTAATCAAAGGTATTGGTGGGCGAGTGGTCAGGGCGACTCCCCTGACCGCCCTGTGAGAAGGGGATGTCTGACGGACTAATCCCAAACTCCTTCACTCTACACAGCGGCACCAGCCAGAGTAAAGAGGAGCAGAGGGCGGGAGACAAGAAGGAAACAAAGCAGGAAAAGAGAGGAGTGAGAGTCAGAAAGCACTAATGAGAGTAATCAGAGAAATGTACAATAACTCCATTACAGACTAAACTCTGTCTACGCAAAAGGCACCAGGGATTCTAGAGAAATAAAATGAGCTATAATTTGATCACAGGAGATAATAATTCCCTTTCATTCATAAAACAAGACATTATCTAGATCACAGTAGCAGGTCATCATATCCCTACCTGTTGGCGTAGCGTAATGTGTTGAGTGTGTTCTCACAGGATGTCATACCGGGAGAGATTGTTGCAATCTGTTTGCAGGGAGAGAAGATCAGTCAGATTAACGTCCAGAGGAGAGATACAACAACACAGGCGCCGACGGTTTATAAAGACAGAGGACTGACCATGCATGTGCGTGAATTTTCCCCAATGAAGGAGTCTCTCAGGACCTGGGTGAGCTTACTGGCTCTGAATGGAGTGTGGGGCTTGTTACGACCAAGAGCTCGGATACACTCCTGAAACAAGAGGAAATGGACAAACGCATGATGTGGTAAATAAAAATATTTTCTAGTCTCTGTGCTCTTTGTCTTTTCACATATAAATAAAAAACAAACGACGTAAAGACTGCGCACTGACCTTCAGGGCCAACAGGCTTTTGTTGATCTCAGCTCCCTCCAGACGCGTCTGGCGGTCGGCACTTGATGTATCGGCTCCTCTCTCATTCCCCGCAAGGTCGATGAGGGAGAACTTCCCGTGCATCTTCCCCTTCCTCCGAAGAATGATCTGGAATACAGCGTGGCTGCGAGAGGAGTGAGCGTTGGCCGACGTTTGCCCCGATGTTCTAAGAGTTAGAGAGAGATAAAGATGAATGACGGGAATTAAGACAGAATAAGACGTCTGGATGTTAAGTGAGTACCTGACAGGATCACAACAACATATACTGGACAAACACAAGCATTTGAAGTCTTGGGACTACACCACCAGCTACTTGACTTACAAACTTTCTGTTGTCATACCTGCAGCTGTTGCCCACTTCGATGAGCTTCAGGACATCCTCTGTGCACTTGACCTCCTTCTCCTGGAGTCCCACGACCTGCACCTGCTGTTTCCCGTCCTCCAGCACCCTCAGCTTAGCTTTACGATTCAGCAGGTCAAACACCTATCCACACATATAAAACTGTAAGCACTGGTGTATGTTTTATGTAGGAAAAATAGCAAAGACCACACAAATGATTACATGTTACTTGCCTTTCCGCTGTAGATTTCAAAGAAGGTTGCATACACCTGTAAATCTAACTTCTTGTAGTTGGGTTTCTTCAACATGAGAAATACATCCCGAGCTGCACAAAAACAGATAAGAGTTATTTACAAATTCTACCATCAGACAGAATATACTTTATAATATAACCAAACTAATTTGATCTGAACTAATATAGCCAACGTTGTAGCTCATGCGCTTACCAGCTAATGCATAAATTCCTTTAGAACAGTCTTGGTTCTTCCCAGAGAAATCTCCTCCCATAGTCTAAAATAAAGCACATAATACAATACAGGTGAAAATGTATCGTCAAATTATATGAAAGGGCGATAAAATGGTGGTTTGGATATTTTAAAAATAGTCACCGAATGTAACTCACATGTGTTTTTCCACTGCCTGTCTGCCCGTAGGCAAAGCAGGTGGCCATGCCCCTCTCGAAAATGGTCTCCACTAGAGGTCTGGCAGTGAACCTGCAGGACAAAACACAAGGCACCCTCATCTCTAGTCCATCTGCAAAAGCAAGCTATAATGATTGTATGCAATCAAGAAACATGCTGCTGATTAGTCTGGTGGAACCAGCTTCTATTACCATTATTATTATTATTATTATTAACACAACAACAACCAACAATTTAATATACTCCGGGTTCTGCACATTAAAACAGTTTTACCATCACAGTCCCCAGGTGCTTGCATGGAGGAATTTGTTGGGCTCTCTCTATAGTTTTTTTAAGGTTTTGATCTCAATAAACAAAGTGCATGGAGATAACATCAATCTGAGATTTGGTGAACTGCAACATGCACATGAAACACACTGACCCAGTGGCCTCAGTTACAAACCTGTAAACCATCTCGTTGGCTGTGCTGTCATCAAAGGCGTAGTCAAAGCGGAAGGTCTGGTTCTCCAGGTACCGGGTCAGGTCTACTTTTTGTTTAGGTTCATGAACCATCACCACATCCTTACTGGGAATGGTGATCACATCCAAATCCTTCATGGTCAACTCTGGAACACAGACGAGTCAAGACTTTCAGCTACACTGTAATTATAGATTACAACACACAGACTGGTCACCACCAGTGTTTCATGATAAAAAGAACTTACCTTTCTTGTTGAGGGGACGTTTCCTCACACAAACACATATTCTGTGCTCTTCAATCTGGACAGTGCGACAAGAGAGAGATGTTATTATACCATTGCGGTCGACACCGATAGTCGGGGAAGAAGAATTTTCAGTTCCTCCTCACCAGGTCGGCTGTGGTCAGGGGCCGGTAGTCTAGACTGGCTCGGAAATCTCGGATCATGTACATGATCTCATAGTTGGGGATGGTTGTATCCACCTCCTGAAGGACAAAACGTCGTATTTCATCAAGATCCAATCAAATATATGTCGTTAATCACCAAGGACAAAGGTAACACTGACGCACCTGAGCTCTCTTCTCTCTGAGCTCCTGCTGCTGAAGCCGGCGCCTTTCTCTTTTCTCCTGTAGTTTCTCCACCTCCTTCACACAGTTTGACTTCCTCCTCGCTGCCATTAAGAAAAGAGAAACCGTATATACCAATCACCTTCCTTGGTAAAATGGTCTCTGCTTCTCTCATCTCTCTGTCAGTCGGTCTCTACTTCCTGAGTCTGTTCCTTCAGCTTTCCTTTCTCTTGATCTTTCTTCCAACAGAAGGGTAACCTTGGGCTATTTCCAACAAAGCAGAGCAGTAATAATGCAACCACAGACCAGGATGCAGCGGCTGGCACACAGTGTCTCCAGCACAACACTGGCTGCTTTCTCTGCATTACAACAAAAGGCCTTTGCAGTGTGTTCAAAACCTGCTCTATTCATCTATCGATTTCCTCAAACACAACTGGACCGCAGACTGCTAGAACACATCACTTACAATGTAGAACATGATTCTTGCATTATTGTAGTCACTCCAGTCTGATTAAAAGCAGTCGTTTCAATTCAAAGAGTGATTGTCTGAATCAAAAAGCAGGTTATGACAAAGCTCCCAGCACAGCACACCCACTGATTAGTGTTGTTTCACGTCAAATCATTAGTAACCACGGTAAGAAAATACAAGTTAGCAGGCATGTGAGTAAATGCCACCTCCGATTCCCTGCAGAGTTCATTTAAACTAGAGTTATATGATTCGCTCTGGCTTGCTGCTGCAGCCCAAGCTTCCCGCTGCAAAGCCTGGTTGAAGCCCTGTAATACAGTCCTGGCCTCCTGCTGGCTCCAGTCCCTGAGAATCCAGACTATCAGAGCAGAGGGATTAATAATCTGCTCTAATCTGGGAGGAGAAGATGAGCTGGTTCACCATGGGACAAGGAAGTATAAGAGGAATGCAGCACCGTCACAACTTCTGGGTTATTGAGTCTCACGGGCAGGCTGTTGGGGGAGATGAAGGGTGAGGAGGGGTAACAAGACGTTTCAATTCACCTCCTCTTAGTTCATTGAATGACAGTGAGCACTTTGGAAGAATAGAGGGTAGAGAAAAAGGCTGCTGTCTGAGCCCAGAGGAGTTACACACAGTACCACAGGCTTTTCCATGTGTGCACTTGTGCGTGACTCAGTGGAAATCAGACAGGCAAAAGGCAGCGCTTTTTTTTTTCCTCTTTTTTTTTGCTCTCTGTCTAATACCCACAAAGCCTGTCTGCTGGATGGATTGTGTTTGTGCTACTTCATCTCCACGCCACAGTCCTGAATAGTATCTGGCATTTTGGACGTAAATTCTTCTTGTAAAACTAGAGGACTCTCAGATTCTATCAGGAGCTCTATCAGAATCACCATAAAGCACTGAGGGCAGGGGTAACATGCAGGTGATACATACAAAGCTGTCCAATCTCCTTTCTGGGTATCGGCTGATGTGAGGACTCTGTGATAAACATGTGACATGAGATATTAACATATTTTGATGATGTTTATTTCTACAGGTAACTGATTAGAATAGTTTTAATGATAAGTTATATATTTTTTTCTATGATTATTTGACAATGTATTTGTAAAAATGATTTTATATGGATATTGCATTGCATTTGCACTGGGGTTTAGCCAAGAGGATTTCAGTCAAATGCTGACAACTTACATGTCCTGACAAAAGTCACAAGAATTAAAGAAACCGTTCTGATCATGTTACCATTCTGTAGTTGCTGTTGTGTCTGGGCTTGAGTGGGCTGCGCAGGCTGCTGTGATGGAGGAGGTGGTGCAGGCTCTGGCTGCTGAGGCTGTGGAGGTCTGGCCCGGGTTGGGATTGCTGAAAACGCACAGTGATTAAGACAGAGGCCACATGATCCAGATACAGCTAACAAGCGACGCGAAAACAAAACCCACGATCCTAAAATCTTATATTTAGCTCAGCTAAGTTACAATTAAAATCTGCTTACTCATGGTCAAAGTGTCTCCAAAATTAGTAGTTTTCTCTTTTTACATCTTTGCAAACCCTCTCTTTTGATATGATTTCCCATATAAATCATAGGATACATCATAGAACAGGATTAAAATGTGGTGAATGAATATTTCTAGAAGGGCAGAATTATCAGATAACACTGGTGCACTGGTGTGTTTAATGTCCTGATGCAAAAGAAAGCAAACATTTTATCCCTACTGTGATCAAATTAGTTAGTAATATAATAAAATGATTTAATAATGATTTATTACAGGAGGATAATTGAGCAAATGCACATACAAAAATTGTACAAAACAAACCTCTGTTGTCCCTGGATGGAGTTTCATTCTTAGTAGGTGCTATTGTTCGTCGGTTCTGCAAGGGGGAAAAAAAGAAGCTAATGTTAGATATGCTTCTGTTGCCACTCAGTTTTCAGCTTTGCTCCGTCTCTCCGAACAGAGATACAGAAATAGAGAAAATACTTAAATATCAGCTTGGTGCTGTGAAAATAGGGCTCTTTTATCTACACTACATTACTTTCACATTTATTAGCTAGATAATCCTTTAATTTATCCCACAGTGGGATATGTGAAGTACATGTTTTGGATCAACTTCAATGCATACATAAAAAAGTACCACAATTATTTAATCTTTATTGGTTAATATCAAATCAGTTTCATCACAGTTTAAACTATTTCATAAAAACTGATGACAATACTTCAACATCTTATCCCAACTATCATGTTTACCAAAATAATCCCAACCCTAATCTATTGTGCACTACACACACTGTACTTAACAGGACCAATTAACTGGTTACAGAATCCAGTTTTTATATTAAAGTCCAGCAAACTGAGTAACGCAGTAACAACCTGAGCAAGATGCAATCAATATATGAGGATGAGGGATGTTAGTAAGACCTTTTTTTTTTTATATAGTGTATGCTTGACTTGTTACAGTTGCTGATAAGGCGGGCATGCTCACCTTTGCAATTTTGCTGACCTTCACAGATGTTGGTGTAGGAGGGGGTGGAGTCTCTGGACTGGGAGCGATCTCCTCATCTGGAGCCACATCTGGATTAAGTGCAAATATACTCTCCAAATCAATCTGTCCAAAAGAAGAGCAGTGTTCAGTGAACTCACTGCATTCAAGCTAATAACCCAACTACTCAGTCAATGCTAGAAAAATTGAGTGACATGAAAATTAACATTTCAAAAGTCCATAAAGGTCTGAAGGGGACAGATGCTCTGTAAAGTACTACAGAGGCTTCAAGGTTGACTTGTGATACTCTACATTTACAATCTGTGCTCATGATAATTGTCATAAAAGCCAAAGGACAGGGTTTCAAAGGCTCAGAGTAAATTTCATAGTAAATTTCAACAAGGCTCCCTGAGCAAACTGGCTAAGAAGCAGAAGGAATCAAACAATGTGGATGTGAGTGACTTGATTTGGGCACGAGGCAGAATTAAACATCACTTCAGTGATAGCTCACCAAAGTGTCCATGCTCGTCAGTAAGCACTGTATTTAGCCATATTCATACAGGATCCAAATAAGACATACAGAGCATATGGATGGACAGAAGAGAAGTGGATTGTTTTGCACAAATGAACTACTACGTAGTGGATATTTCTTTTCCACTATGAACATGCACCATTATAGTACACTGTAAGTGACAAACATCTGAACTAATGAAAGCTAGTGATTAAAAGACACTACAAGTCTTTACAAGGTAGTTAAAAAGATATAAATATAAGATAATGGTGACTAGTGGTCAAATTGACAATACTGACCACTGACAATTTCTTTTCTTTATGCTGTTAATTAGAGAGATACATGAGAGTAATTAAACAGTAGAACATGAAAGTTTCAGATTTTATTGTAAATTAATTAATGCACTGCTGTCAAAAATCAGTAAAATAGCAAAACATTAGACAATCCCACACTAAAAACTATCCATTTTACAACGTAGGCTAGGAACAATATATTTGTGAAAATAAAAAGACTACACTGCTTAACAATGTGGAAAATATGATCACAATATTTCCGTACGGCTTGATTATCACAATTTACATTTAACAGCAGCAGTGAGGCAATGCATTCAACATGTTAGTTAGCCCTCACAAATACACAGGTGTGCCTGTGCAAAAATAAAAATTCACACAGGGTACCTTTTAACTTGAAGTTCGTGGGTTTACGAATGCATCCTAAATAAATCAGGTTTGATTCAGTAATGCCGTACTCTTACACTTCAACAAGACAACAGCAATAATGCAAACATCACACAAAGAAATCAACATATTTATTCACCTTCCAAATCCAATCCATTTCCCATTTTCCTGATAATGAGTGATGTTTCTTTTCTTATGTATGTGTTAGTTATAGCTACAGGGCACACATAAGCCTTATCTATCACCCAATAGGTGACTGTACAGGTAAGAGCTGATCCAAATGCAGAACAAATACAATTATTACTTTTATTAAGGTAATGTTTTTTTGCAGGAATTACAGAAATCCTTTTATCACCTCGCCCTAGGATATACTGTTGAACCAACACAGTGTGGGACATGTGATCAGAGCGTGTAGACTCGTGCACATCAGTACAGAAGGTGATGTCTGGTGGGACTGTGGGACATGCAAGCTTGTTGCGTAATCACACCGGCTCCAGACTTTCCTTTTTGATGCATTATTCATTCAAAATAAAAGAACACGCGGCTGCTAGTGATGCTTTGGAGGGAGTAACAAATGGGGGGGTTTACCTCTTTCCCTTTTGTGTCTCCGTTTTCAATCCACTCCACCGTGACGCTCTCGTTGTCCTCGTTCAGTGAGGTCACCATTGCCTGGTGTATACGCCCTGTAAAAGTACCAGAGATAATGGAAACTCAAATATTACGGTAACACTAAAGAGGGCAGGCCGGCATGCTTACTGGTCTGGCAGAAATAATGGCTGCAATCATTTTATCTTGACGTAAGCACATTAATAACGGCCCTGCGTGTGCCACTGACCATATCAGAAGTTAGTAATAATAATGAGATAACAAAGAAATTAAATCACGTCATTAACTATGTATTTTATCTTAAACTGCCTAACACACACACGCACGCACACATACAAACACCCACAAAGACACAAGCCATGCTTTACCAACACTTTGCCTTGTACATTACCAAGACAGCGTATTTAGTGGGGTGAATTACAGAAGGCCTAATCACCACCTGCTACCCTGATCAGATCTCTCCTGTCACAACAGAGCTGCTCTTGCAGATGCAGCGTGGAGGAAGAGTTTGAACAAGGTTCAGTGTCGACAATTTAGTAAATGATCGCTGTTTTATGAAGACGTCTTGGTGTCCATTTCCAGCTGTGTGTCTGCGCCGGATCATCTTTTTACTTATTAGATATTCTGTGCTGTTAATCCTTCTGTTCTTCTTAATTAATGACTGTGCAAGCTGTAATTAATTATTAAAGTTTTAATTGTATATATACGAAGAATTGGGACTTTATAGGATAGACGACTGAACCAAATCCTGTGGCGCTCAAAAACAATAATATTCAACAGAGAATGAATATATTTAATTCTCTAGTTTATGTTAATTCAACATTTAGGGGGCAACTGGATCTATTAAGTTTAGAAAAAGAGGCTGTGACTAATCTTAGCAAGTTCTGACCATGGTTTAATAACGACCCGCAGCAGAAAATCACACATAATAGAGACAAGCACAGCTGCTGTTGGCCCGTATGTTTCCCCCCGCCCCTCTTTCTGCGCGGTAACAATAACAGCTGTAAAAGCCTGCGCGGCCCTTCCACATCCTTGTCCATGTGGGGTTTGACTGCATGCTGTAAATTCCCACTATAATCCAGGAGAAACACTGTGTTCCAGTATCCATTATTCAGAGACTCACAGCAAGGACGGCAAAGACGCTTTCTGTGTTCACGAATGCTGCACATTTGAGTTCACAACGGTCTTACACTGGCAATGAAAAGCAGATCACAGCGTTGTGTGAAAAACACGTTGTGCACTCAGAATATCTGAAACCTTCAGAGGGTAGACATACTGCATTTAAAAAAAATAATACACTGCCATTACTAAAGTAATTTAATTAATTGAAACTTAAGTAACTTAGACTTAGGCTCTGTCTTTGTTGTATTAAAACAGTTATATGATATTGTCATGTGACAGCTGGGATAGGCTCCAGTCCCCCCCCCCCCCATACAAAGCTTCAAAGGACAAACAGTTACAGGAAAATTAATGAATACTGTCATACAATAGTATAAAGCAGAACATTTTACCTCCGACCTCTGCCAAGTGACAAAATTACAGACGTCGTTTACTGTACACTGGTGTGTAAATGCAACCGTTATCTGATTACTCTGAAAACGTCACACTCTACAAACCATAAACTCTTTAATTATGTCAATCTTTTACCCGACTGCTCATTTAAAATGACAGCGGCCCTTATAAAACCGTAACCACGGCTCAGATCCAGTGCTCATATGAACAGGGGTTAACAGACACAACTAGTTTCAGTTCAAGTTAAGGTAGAGTAAGTACAGTATCTACAATGTCTAGAGGAATAACTCACAATGTTACACATGGACGCTCTTTGTCCTTCACAACAACAGGTATAACTTAACCTGGCACATACATTCTGCACCTGTGCGAAATGAAATTACTCTTCTGGGAAACCAGAATATCTACTTCAACTGGGAGGCTATAGGAAGCTGGGAAGAGCTACAAACCGTCACACAGAGCAGGCCTCTCCTGAATCATGCGGATCAGCTGGTCTACACACGTCAGCATGTGATACTTGGTGACACACCTCTACATTAAAAAAAAAAAAGAGTACCGAAAGCGGCGCATTCTCCACTAGTGACTGCAGCACACGGAGGATTTATGGAGACAACGCAGCGATGAAAGGCCGGACCAAATCACTGCTTCTTCCTGCTAATAGTTATATGGTACCAGTAAAATAAGAAAGAAAACTAGAGTGGCCGATATCAGTAGTCAAGTGTGAGACCACAGCCTTCCTGTGGGTTTGTAGAGTTAGGACTCATTGAATGGCATGCTGTGTAAGTAACAGCAGCAGAGCAACGTCCTCCTTGTTATACACACACCATGATGTAAAAGTTGAGAGAAGTACAAGCTGATATGATGAACAAAAATGCTATTCTTGCAAAAACTAAATTGTGGCAAGCTCTTATTGCCTCAAGATTTAAAAAATACATTGTTTATCGGATACTTTTTACACAAATAATATAAATAATGATTATAAATAATGTAAACCAAACCAAACCTAATCTCTTTACCATCATTCAGCAATCTCAGTAGCAGAGGAGTAAAGGAGTCAAAGGACTCATCCATGTCCAACTGGAACAACCATAAATAACAGACACTGTGGTCTACAACAACAGCTTCCCAAGATGCTTTGCACCTGTTCACACACCTGGACTCAAGTGACCTCACGGTGCTAATAACACCACGAGAGCTTAAATGACCGGGGGTTCTCGCCGAGTCATTTTAAAATCGCCGTAGCTCTTCGGATTAGTCTTCGAGAAAGTCAGTCAAGTCCAGCTGCCTTCACCTCAGCCTCAAGAGCACCGCAAATATGGAAATAGGGGGCCCGTCTAACCTGTTGTAGCTAAAGGCCTCGAGACCTGAGGAGACAAAATCTAGTTCCACCAGATCACACAGGACACCGTTTTTACCGTCTACAGTCAGAACATTTTACTCCCCTCGAGGTTGTCATAATGTGTCAAGAGTAAAATGAAAATAAATTTGTATTAATGATTAAAATAACAAACCTACAGTATATACAGAGAGAACCAGTTCAAGGACACTCCATGTGTCCTGTGGAAGACACAGTATACCTACAAGATCTAGATGTGCTGTAGCTGTAAACTCTGACCTTGATAATGAAGGGAGCATTTATTTTCCCTTCAGACATGAGTCGGTTCAGTGGGCCACCTACCCCATCCTCATACACACACACACAACATACTGTTAACCCATATATGAGCTAAAAAGCTAAGCCACACACACACTGGCTTGTCTTACAGCAGTTGATATGCTGATTATCTGTAACCGAATGCACCGTCCAGTGTCCCACTTTTCTCAGTGTGTATGGCGACACCTCCCAGTAGCTGAAGGGGCTTATAAGGGGGTACTCCAAGCTCTGCTAAGCCCGCAGAACAAACAAAGCCCTGAAAGCATCAATTTCACGACAAAACCAAACGCGCCCACTGATGAAAACGTGTCAGCGTGTCACAGATGGAGGAAAAATTACGCAGCCCGTGGAAAATGTGGCCCGAGCACTTCAGTATTTCATATGACAATGGGAGTCATTATCTACAATTATACCATAATATCACTTATAATTAGATAATGAACTTTAAAGCTTAAACAGGGAATCTATCTATCACATTTAAAAAGAGCCACACACACACGAGCCATTGTACGAAAGGCTGATAAAATAGGCAATGGCTGCCGGTCATCTGTAAAGCAGCACACAGTTATTTTCTGTGAGATGTTCCTCTCAGCAAGAGTGACTATTAAATGGAAGCAAGGGAGCCGGCTGCAACAGATGGGGTGGCGGCTATTAGCCTGAATCTGGCTTGAATCTGAACCAGCGCCGCCACCAACCCCCAGAGAGAGGACAATCCCCGTTCTGGACACAACACCAACTAGCAGAACGGCTTCCCTCTCCTCTCTGGGCCTGCTGTGCATTTATTTCACAACTCACCCCTGACTTCAGGACGCCAAGGACTGCATGGTAAAATATCTCAGAGGTAACGGAGTTAACAACGTTATGATTCATAACACCCAGCAGACTATGGTGCAAGCCGTCAATAGTCAGACTAATTGTTCTTTGAGGGTTTATTGCAAAATATTATCGCTGGGTGTAGTCTGGTCTGGCACATGAAGGGTCAACAGGAATAACACTAACTTTTCAGTCATCTTTGGCGGCTTGGCCCTGAAGCAAAACTCAACAGCTAAGCAGGCGGGATAAAGCTGACATTCACATTGAGAGGAGTCATACAGCAAGCAGTCTCTCCCTTTCTCCGTCTAATCAGCTGTTAAGCTTTAAAAACAAACTGAACACAAGTGATTGTGGTGTAATCCCGTTCTCATCCTGAGCTACGTTATGCAGCACTTCCACAACAAATATAGATCCGGCACAGTCCCTACATCCACTGCTGTCTTGTTTGTCTTCACGCTAGGGTTTATCTTGATATAAGGTTACATTTTCTGACAGCAGATTTCCTTCATCTTGCCATGGATGAAGATAAAACATTATCACCATTCATTTTATGCAAGATTATTTGATTAAATGTGGGGATCAATAAATGTTCATCCTATCAAATTGAGAATGCACATGTTCACGAGCATTATTTAGGGTTTCCATGGAAATTATTGCCACTTTAGTTTGCTCAGTAAACATTTAATTGTATGAAAACGTATAAGAAAAACGTTCATTACAGGAAAAGAGCGAATTACTCGTTGTTTATGTTACACTCCAGCTTTACCATTGCTGTAATAAAGCCGGCAAACAGCAGCTAGCGATAGCCGTTAAGCTAATCACAAGCTAACGCTAACGTTGCTCACTACCGGACTAACGTTAGTTAGCTAACCTAGCTTGGTTAGCATTTTAGCTAGCCTAGCTAAACTTACACTTGGATTCACTGTTGTAATAAACAAATTAGGACGTATAGTTGAGCTAATTTGAATGTAGTCGTGTGATTGGCTAAATTCCCCATTGAATGTACCCGCTGTTGTCGAAGGACATGAATGCAGAGGCACAGGCATAAAAAAATAAATCTCCTGAAGCTTGCTAACAAAGGTACGCGTCCATTCAAAGTCTTAGGCCGTGCTGAAACTCTCCGCCCTGGCAGCTAATGTAAACGTTTTCGTGCAGCTAACGCCGTTTATGTTACCCTCTGCAGGCAGGGACAACGGTTGCTATATTCAACAGCACCGCAGCAACAAAGATCCCCAACTTACACAGTGCGACGGGAAAAGATCAGACAGGGCGAAACTTACCATCACTGCGCTTTATCTCCACGTAAGTACCAACAACAATCTTCCCAAAAGCAGACGCCATTCTACATCACTTTAAAATAATCAAATACAGGACTAAAGACTTGTTATAAGGCGGGTAAATGCAGCCTCTTTGGCAGTCTTTGGTTTGGGAGGAAGATGCAGGCAACAGAATGAGGTAGCATGACGTAGCTACCAAGAATAGAGAACCATTTCCGACCAGGTATTTTCAAAATAAAACCACCGGGAAATTGTTTCTCAGATGTGGCATTTCCAAGACAGCTGTGCAAAGCTGTCACCTGGTGGGGATTGCTAGATAATTTATACACAGACAAGAATTTCACTATGCATATCCAGAAGCTTTGGATGCAGACAATAAGAAAATAATACAAAATATTGTCCTAATACACAATGCTACTGACTCTTGAAAGGGTGCACAAAGTCAGGTACCTGGGAATTTATTAATATTCACTACACCAGCTGTGTAAAAACACAGGTGCTATCACTCTGATCTGAAATCACGGGTATAATTTTACTCTGTGAAAGAAAAAAACCAAATAGTTCAAAGTCCTTTATTTCAAAACATAGCCTCAGACGTAGCATGAGCAACATTTAATTAAGTTAAAATGAATGAAAAACTATTATAATGGAAAACTAACACAATCCAAAACTGGTAATGATATAATCTGTTATATGAAAAAACACCAAATCAAACATTTCAGTGTAGCAAACATTTAAGAGGAATAGAAGAACCTCGTCTCATGGCTTGCATTAAATACGTGAATTATCATGAACCAGAACATTTTACAGGCAACAAATCAATTGATTACTTGTAAGTTCACAGACAAGAAAATAACAGTAAATGACATTAAACAGCTCCTTCTTTCTGAGTTTCTGTTTCCGTGTGAATAAACAACTTAAATAAGTAATATACTGATTTACTAATGGCAAGACAAAATCTGAAAAACACATCCCAAACTTCATTTCATGTAGCCAGTGACAGCCAGGATTGATTTATGACAGCTTATAATGGATCAGAATAAAGCTACTGCACCATACTGTGCAGGTCAGAGTGGTGAAAGGCCAGTTAGCACATATACACATCTACTGTAGCTATATTTATACAGCTTTTAATATAAAAGGATGGTATTTGTGAAGTAAATCTGTAGAGACAAAAAAAAAAAAATCACAACGACAAAATTTCAGTAGGTATTGGGTCATGGTTAATGTCAACTTCTATGATTCTGCATCAACTAACGTGTCTCCCATCATCTTAACTGAAGTAAGGGTTGGTGTGGCCTTGGCTCCGAGCATATGGGTTATTTTGGCGTCGACTCTGGACATATGGGTTAATTTGGTGTCCGTTCATATATGGCGTACGGGTTAATTTCCTCATATTCGTTTTCTTCTAGCTGCTGCCATGAAAAGTAAATAAAAAAAGTTTCTATGTCAGGAAAACACTAAGAAAACACACAGCCAGGGTTAGGGTTAGACTCATACTCACTGAGTTCCTGTTATCCGGACTCTTGTTGGCTGTTGCCAGTGGGAACCCGGCATTAGCAGCAGCCAAGCTACTGGCCAACCTGTTAACCGAGGCCACCTGACTGTGGGCTGAGCTGCCATTGACCACTGGTCCATTAGCAGGAAAGTGGTTGATGTAATGTGCACCGATGTCTGCCGCTTGGTTCTTCTTAGAACTTTTCTTTAGCGACCTGACGAGATAAAGGGAAGGTTTCATAGGTTTCAGATTTTTTTAAAGTTGATTGTTATGTGATGAAAGTCAAGTCGACGCTTACTAGTCTCTATAGCATTGTTGCTATAATCCGGCATATTTACGTCTATTGCTGTCTGAATAGATGTTCATTAATGTGCACTGTCCCTATCAAATAAATAAATAAATAAAATAAATAAATGATGACGTCACTGACATAAAAAAACAGTAGAAAGTAATGAAATCTATATTGTTGACCTGAATCCATCTGCTGAGAACAGACAGCTCATGTGCTACATACTGTGAGCTGCAGATATGTATAGCCTGTATAAAAACAGGCAGCACCTCAGCACCATCAGTAGCATTTAATAGTACTCCACAGCGTGTTGTTAGATGTGATAGTGTAGCAGCTAAAGGTCTAATAACTTTATCAAATAGTTGATGTGCAGCCTCCATCTCTCTGTTACCACAGGACGTTTGGTGAAGTTGTTAACTGACTGCTGTCCAGAGGATTTGGACCGTTCCACTGCTAGCGTTAGCCTTTTCAGATGCACTGCAGTAGTACTTTAGTAGTATTCCAGGACTGACATGTCACAGTAGTATGGGCTTCATCTTTAGAGAAGTATTTCCACACACTTGATGAAGCACTGCTAGTTTGCTGCAACGACCCACTGGGCTCCTCACCTGTCTTCTAGGAGACGTCCATGTTGTAATTGTCATGTGACCAGTGACTAGTCGACACAACGTTTAAAGTGTCATGGTATAGCAGTAAAGTCGACAAACTGACTAGTCTGAACAACCTCTAGCCTGTACTACTGTTGTACAGTTGAAAATAGATTTTCCTGTATCCTGAGGATTTCCAAAAATGTGTTTGTGTCGAGTATACCAAAATGAGTAACTGAATGTTTGAGTATAGGTGAATGAAGGAGTGAGAAACTCACCTAACAGACACTATTGTCAGGAAGATGAGCAGCAGTCCACCGAGCACGGAGCCGACGATCACCAGGATGAGCTGCCATGCTAATAAACAACAACGTAGAGGACGTCAGTATCAAAGTATCACAGCACACAGTAACGCAGCCTAACACGGGGATATATTATTGTTTCATTCATTGTTAATCATGTGCTGTATACTCACTTTCATTGCAGTTTAAACCAGAATAACCAAATGGACAACTGAAAGACAAAGAAAATTACTTTATCATTCAGATAGATAGATAGATAGATAGATAGATAGATGCACTTACTCGACACACAGAGAATTCTCTGCTTTTTGTCCACTGGGACAAGCTGCAAAAATATAAAACATTTAAAAGTCAGTTTGTTGTTTGGTCTAAGAAATATTAACACACTCTTCAGACATTTAAAAATCTAAAACTAAATCCTCTCACCAAGACATATACTGGTATTGTTGTAAGACGGAACATGGTTGGCCAGACAGGTGCAGGTGAAAGTTCCATCTAGTGGAGTGCATCTTGTGGTGACTTCATCACATGGATTCCTCTGACACAGGTCTACCTCTTTAATTCAAGGGAGGGAAAGGAAGATCATTTCAGTGAAACTCACTCAAACATCTAGAACAAAATATGTACAAAAACTAGAGAGCGAGAGAGAGAGAGAGAGAGAGAGAGAGAGAGATGATAACACTCCTTCCAAACAACTAACTAATCAAGATGCCATGAAATGAACTGGGTCTGAATGTACAGTGTGATAGCAGTCTATCAGTAAGACGTTGTTACTGATTGACTGAGTGATACTTTATACGCTGTTTGAGGACAGAGGTGACAATAACCAGATAAAAGTCTTATACTGAATAACTAATCTGAAGAACTTATCAAAACTAATAAAACATTGTGCTTAAAGACCACATGCCTGGCATGGTTTCTGAAACAAATGCCAGTTCACGATTCCTTTTCATGTAATCCTAATAAAATCATAAAATAAACTGCACTGCAAGGGCAGTTCTTAAACTACCACATCATAAGCTTTTCTCTGCACTACAAAACTGTAGATAGATAGATAGATAAATAGATTGATAGATAGATCTGAGAACAAATCAGTCTTGAGTATTTGAGTTTTATTCTGATACTTTTTTACCATTGAAGTACTTAACAGTTCGACTAAATTCAGGTAATTAACTCACCAGTAAAAGTTCCCCCTGCCAGTGAACAGTTGGTGCATTCTGTGGCAGTCTTCAACGTCTGTTGAACTTCTGATGTTGTGACTGTGGACTCTGCTGAGTAGATGAGCTCTACAGACACATTGACACCGTTCCAGGACCTTAATCTAATGTTGCTGACTGGCCTACAGAGACAGAAATCACTCTTACTGATGGTAATTATTAAGTGCAGTAGGATCTGAGTGAACTGGTTCAAGATAGATGAATGGTTAATTATATACTCAAAACCTACCTGAGTTCCAGCACTATACATCCAAGGTAAGTAGGATTAGATCTCAAACTCTTGGACAGCTGTGGTTTGGAAGAAAGAAAATGTCATTTTGTTTAGGTCATCATCTGACAACACAGGTATATGGTTTGATACCTAAGTGTTGTACATTTATTAGAATGAATCAACATGTCAGTATAAATGAAAGATAGAGAGAGAAAATGTATTTTTCACCTCTTCTGTAATAATGTCTGCAGCCCTTTTGAATGCTGGTGATGCCTTGTCTGACATACTGTTCTCATAAACTATCCCAGGCAGTTGTAGTTGTCCAGGGAAAACTTTGGCTAAAACAAGAAGACACCACAGTAAGACAGATGTACACTTAAGAGTTTTTGTTTTTAGAAGAGAGTTGTTTCATGTCTAGTGTTTAATTCTGTGACTCCACCGTGTACCTTTACATACATTTACTAAAATATTTGAAACTGACATTATTTACATGACATCAATTCAGAAAAAAACACTCACTTTAAAAATTAGCTTAGCATTTAGACTGGAAACAGGAAAATGTGTAGCTAGCCTAAAATCTGCCATTAAGAGCTTCAGTTAGCAAAGAAGAGTTTCTTTTCCAAAAGCTGACCAGACTTAAATGAAACTGCCTTTATCAACACCAAGTAATACTAATAATCTTCCTACATCCCAAAGACACATTACTGCCCTACACAATGGTATTACATCGTCTTAGTTATGTAATTTCCCCATGCAGCACTGACCTCATAGTGGTAGTATCAAACAAATACTTACCGTTCTCACAACGATTAGTAATGTTGTTGTAGTAATCTCCAGGCAGACACAAGCATATAAAGGTCTGATAGGCACGAGCCTCACATGTGCTTCCTCTGCCACAAGGGTTTTTATCACAGGGATCTTGAAATGAAAAGAAGCATCATGTGAGTACTGGTATTGTTGTTGAAGAAGCTGTGACCTGTGGGTGATGTTGTTGGGGTAGTACCAGGAGATGGTGTTGGAGCCAATGTTGTCGTGGTTGTCTCTGCTGGAGCCAGTGTTGTCGTGGTTGTCTCTGCTGGAGCCAGTGTTGTCGTGGTTGTCTCTGCTGGAGCCAGTGTTGTCGTGGTTGTCAGTGTTGTTGGTGGAGTCACTGTTGTTGTACTGTTTTGTGCCACAGCTGTATGTTCAGCTAAGAGAAGATAAAACTTCATTAATCCTGAAGGTAATTCATTTGCTAGAGAAACAAAATTATAATACATGTTCATAAAGAGAAAGAAACATTAGACCAATATATACAAATAAGGTGTTCAAGCTGTAAAATGCCAGAACCAGTGCTAGAGTTCAGTTGTTTTCATTGTTGTAGCTAAAGGGGCTGAGGGTGCGTTGTTAAAGCTGCACAATATACTGTAGTAATAAGTGATAAGCTGTAGTGAAAGAGTTAAACCTCAGATGACTTTACGACGCCGACAAATCAACAACTGCGTCTATGAACACAAATTATTTAAACGTTTCTGAGGATTTGCCAGATGATCCAGTAAAGAGAAACAGATCCAAATTAGCGTCATTTCTATCAAAATTGTTAAAAAAAAAAAAAAAGACGTTCTTTTGTGTTTTTACTTTTTTTTTCATGATACTTAGCTACGAGGCAGGGAATGAACTTTGCCCACACTTGGCTGGTGCAGCTGAAAGAGAAGCCGCCTCTGGCACCACAGAAGCAGCTGATCCATTTGAGTTATTTCCTAGTATATACAGTCAATGGTGATTCAAAAAAGCAGTACAGATCCTGACAGAAAAAAAACATGACTGGCTGGGGATGGATGAGCAGGTCAGTCAGAGATTCTATTGAACAGGAGTAGCTCGAAGCTTTTCATTTACCCATCAGAAAACGAAAACAAATGAACGCGGTCTGTTCATTTTGTAGTCTATGAACTTTCGCTGTGAACTATGAACTTGGACTAGTTCACTTTTATGTGTGAACTGAACGGTCAAACACTTTTCTTTGTTCGTTAGTGCACTAAAACTATCCAGACAGAAAAAAACAGAAAACAGTTGAAACGCAAAGCTTGTGGATTTGTTGTCAGCTGTTAAATAATGCACATAAAACCCAAAACATACTGGAATAATCTAAAATTCGATTAAAGATGCTGAAATCAAAGGACAAGGGTATTTGTCTCAGTTGTAAAGTTTACGTGATGAGGGAGTTTTTGATCGTCTGCTCCTCTCATCCTCAACATTAAAGCCTTTGCATGTGTTGGATTTAATAAAATCAGGATACTTACCAATAACTCCAACAACTATCCAAAGGACAGAACAGAATATGAAGTTTTGAGCCATTTTCAGTAAATGGAAGCACAAAACTTCACCAAGAGAAAGACAGATGCTGAGAGCTATGAGTGGACGAGGCTTCAGCACTGAACAACCTTGATGAGAGTTCAGGTGTCTTTCACTGATGGTTTCATTTTATCATTAGCCACTCCTCCTAGGGCGGTAAGAATGTTTACCACCCAGAAAAGTGCCACTTACAGTACCTCAGAAAAGAAATGTATGACCTCTGAGTATGTGAAACTGTGTCCTTGTTGCAAAATAAAAAAAGAATGGTCAAGTACACCACTTGGCCTTTCATTTTTTTTTCTCACATTCGTATCTTTTATTTAGTCATTTAGTAAAAATTTACAAATCACCGAAACATAAACAACCAAATGAATCAGTTTAGAGAATGCAACTACATCAAAGTTAAATAAAGACACATGCAATGAAGCTATGAATTTTGGATTTCCTTAGGAATCCTGTTACCTTTGATTATTTTAAATGTCAACACAGTCAAAACAGCTAAATGCGTCAGTAATCATTTTATTTATTTTTCGTTCAAAGTGTCAAACTATTTCTATAAGATCTGAGCTGCAGTAATGTAAATCTTTGACATTGTGGTTTCATCCAAACAGTCCCTAATGAAATAAAACTCATGTTACACTTATTATACTAAAACGTGATGAAAACCATGTGTTCCAGTTGGTAATTAATTGAGGAAGCAGTGCAATGCTCAGAATGTGCTAATCTGGATGAAACGATACGATTTCCACCACACAGTCGCTACAGCTGATCTAGAGCTTTAATTCACATTATTTCATCCTTATTTGCTGTGGTTACAAGATCATGGAATGGGAAGTCATGAAAATGAAGCAGTAAATTGAAATGAAACCTTGATCTGGAGATCTTCAACTTCCTGACAGTTCTCATCTTAAGCATGTTGTTGTTAATATATAAGAAATTGATGCATTAAGTTGATTTTTGCATAACTCTATTTGAACTTTAAAACTGAAGTGCCTAGAATACCGACAGGATGTGGCCATCTACTGGTTCAGCAAATCCCTACTGAACATGAGCAGGCATCTGTTTTATTCTCTGTGATGTTCTTAAAGCTTCTGTCTGATTTAATAAATGTTTACATGGTGTAATTTAAATGGGTTTTCAGCACATACATACATCTTTCAAAAGAAAAGTTCTTATTTCTAACCTTTCCATGTTTGAGCTCATAAACCTTCACTCTGCGTACCACAGGTTCTTTGTTCATCAGAGCCATCGACGCAGTCTTCCTCCCCATCGCAGACAAATCCCAGTGAGATGCGTTCACCGCTCGACACACATTTAAACTCCTCACTGAAAAAAAAAAAGGCTGTTGGATCTACATGAAAAAAGTATGTACATCGGTTGCACATATTAAAGTTACGTTTCCTTAAAATTATTTATTTACGTTAAATATACTGAATTACTTTTTGTTAAAGAAACATGACTTTTGTATGTTAATTCAGCAATTTTCTTTAATGTTAAGTGTATTCAATTACTCTATGTTAAACCAACATATTTTTTTTGAAATGTTGCTTTAAAGCTTTTTTATGCTGGTTATATTCAATTATCATCTGTTAAAGCAACATAAGCTTTTTAAATAAATTACACACACTGTTGTTCTGTTAAATCTACCTGACCCGGACAAGTAAATCTTACACTATTAAGTTATAAAGCTTTTGCATACTTTGCTCATCCATTGCATGGTAAAATTATTTCTGTGCACTAATTTCTGTTACTTAAATAAATCCATTATGTATATCTTTCTGTCTGATCCAACCTAAGCTCTTATTTACAGCATTTACCATGAAATTTCCAAAAACAAATAAGACATAAATTATTTTATTTTGTCAAAGAACACTGCAAGGTACATTTTGGAAGAAAATGAAAACATAGCATATGCCACAGATAAAGAAAGTATAAATAAAAGGCAGTGCAAGTATTTGTCCAAACTCCAGTACAACAGCAACAAAAGACCAACCATGGTCCATGGCCACAGCTCACTCACAGAGTCTGTTTTTGAGGACTTGGGCTTTCTTAGAGAGCGTGTTTTCACCCAGCTTCATCACAACTTTCTGAAGCACTTCAAAAAATGCTTCAGTTCAGGAGGGTAGCTGAGGTTCAAAGCATACAAAATAACATGGCAGCATCTAACGCAATGTTGTCCAGATCATGCAGTACCATCTGGCCTTCCAAGACAACCACAATGTCTTCAGGTTTACTGGTGGCATCATGTCTAATGACATAAATCCCCCCACCATGGTCTCCTCAATGGATCCTTGGAAGGAGGGCTTCATCTTCTGCCTGCAGAGTGCACAGTCACAAAAGTAACAAAGTCAGATCAAACAAAACACATTAAATATATACACTGGAAACATTATACTGAATGTCTGCACTAATAATATACAAATCTCTGAATCCCTCTGAATATTTTATAGTAAACAAATATTTTAATAAATATTTTAATTATCAGTTAATCTGAGGATTATTTTCTCAACTGTTTTATAAATGACAGAGAACACTGAAAAATGCCCATCGTAACATCTTTAAATTGCTTGTTTTTTTAATACCAACAAGAGTCTAAAAGACCAAAATGCTGAGTTTTCTATCATATATAATAAAGGAAACAATGATTTTTTTGAGATTGTGAGAAGCTGGAACCACCAATCCTTTGAAATATGTTTGAAAATGAAACAATTAAATTACTACCAAAGGAGCTGCAGAGACATTTTTGACTAGTCAATTGATTGATTAATTGTTTCAGCTCTACCAGAATGTATATCTAAAGTACAGCGCAATTTGGAAGAGAAAATATCTTTAAGGTGTTTCAGCCCTGATATCTCATGATTCAATGTCATCATTCATTTGGAGTTATGTCACTGGTCACCAGGAATTTTAACCCAGTGCTCTTGTACATGCAAACTTGGATACTGACATGAATGAATGAATTTTGAGATCTCTTTTTTAAATTCAAGATCACTACCATATATCTGACTAACTGTTCTATGTTGTTTCAATAACTAGGTACTTTAGTGCTCAACAAAATATTACAGGTTTTGACATTTTGTTTTCTACAATTACTCACCATGTACTCTTACAAGATTTATTGGGTCCTCATTGAGGTAAACACACAGCCCCTTGAGCCCCCGCTCAACATCAAGGGGCATAACAGTCACACCCACTGTAGTGCATTTAATCAAAATATGTGTAACCTGCTGTACATTAGTTCTTATCTGAGTAATTAGAAGGCCAAATTAGACCCATCTTAACCGATTACATGATTAAGTTAAAAGTCAAAGTTTGCTTTGTTGTCAGTTCTGCCCTATGTGCAGCACACACAGAGGATTTGAAATTGTGTTACTCTAAGACCCACAGTGCAACAAGTCATACACTAACACTAAACATATAAACATCTGAGACAAAAAAATAAATAAAATAAGGCACATAATAGATTGAAGTGTTGCACAAAGTGGCTGTTGCAGTCCTGAGGTTGGCAGGTGCTGCAAAATAAGATATAAAAGAAGTCAATCAATCAAAAAAGGCATATAACGTACAGAGAGCGGTCCAATGTTGCATAAAGTGGCTGGTGCGCTAGTAATGTACTATAATATGTAATATGTACTGCAAAATGTGTATATTTATTTTTTTTTATATTTTTTATATTTGTATTGAAGTGTGCTTACATTGTGGTAAATAAAGAATCTGAGAATCTTCATACAGAGGAGAACGGTTTCACTTTAATGTCACTTTAACTGTAGTGGATGAATTATACCACCTGGTGGCACTAAGGCTGTATCAATTCAGACATGATGCATCCTAAAGTCATTCCTACTAACATGTGGACAAGAAAAAATTTGGTGCAACCCTTTAGGCTGACGTTTAGTGCATCATGTTCTTTATCGTTCTTCCACTGCTGCATCTGCCACCCAATATTATGGACATATGTTGCACTGTGCTGTAAAAAGTTAGAAGGTAAAGGCAGTATATTGCAGTATAAACAAAAATATAAATGAAACAGAAGCAAAATGGAAGGACAGAAAAGCTGCAGCCTCACACCAACCTTTTCAACTTCACCTGTAACCTACACCAAGCTAAACAGACACAAGTCATAAAACATCATATAAAATGATTGTGGGACGTGTCGGTCATGTCCAACAGATCATCTGATATAACAGCCAAACAAAATAAACAAGCTTGTGTCATTTTAACCTTTACTATTAATTACTCAGATAAACTAAAAGACTGGACCTGAGGTTAAAAATGTCCTGTTAATGTTAGGTACCATTTACTCCTGTAAACTTATTAGAATTAAAATCATGTATGTGTGTACACACAAATATTTGGATTTTAGTTTTTTCTTTGATCTCAATGTACATACACAATATGCATACTGGTGTAATGCAGTAGCAAATAAAATGTTCGAAATGCTCAACATTCCCCACATTTCCATCTCTTTTTGCCTACCTGATATTTGGTAAACAAGGAGTGTCCATGAAGGAAAGAAAATAAAGAAAATGTTACCACAATGATTTAATTGTGGAAATATGCACATCATATTGGGGAAAAGTAAAATGAAATATCACTTACAGAGATTTTGATCTCACGATCAACTTTCACTGAAGCACTTTTACCTGCCAGTGTCAGTCAGATGCCTGTTAAACCATGAGTCAGTGACAAACTGTAAATTTAAATAATAATGAAAAACCCCAATACATGACAAGTCAACATACTTTAATGCATAACTTAAACAATGGCTCTGTTCAGGGTGAAACATGTGACAATGCACACAACAGTGTGTTCAGTTCAGTTATCATTCCTTACCATTCCTCCTATAACAAGCTTTATCAGGATTAACTGCAGCTTTCTTCAGTTGTCGATCATTTTATTTCTTCTGGCTTGAATGGCCATTTCAGAATATCCACATCTTTACTGTTAGAAACTTCAGAGTTGCTTTCACAGTTTTCCATGTTTTGGGTCATTGTCTGTCAGTACTGTGAAGCACCATTCAGCCGTCTTTGCTTCATTTGTCTGAATCTGAGCACTGAACACATTTCTCCTGACTGCTTCTGTCTTCCATCCCATCATCAGTAAACATTACTGAGTGCCCCTGGGAGCCATGTATGCTCATGCATCACACTGCTTTCACTTTGTCTTTCTTGCACAGGTTGTTTTAAGTTTTGTTTTCTTTCACTTGCACTGAGAGCTCCTTTAAACACATCTTGTTAGTTCAGTGCAACAGCTTCCAAATGGAAAAGCCACAGCTGGAAACATATCTGTTACCTGCTTAATTGGTGAAGCAATAATAAAGAAATATCTGACGTCTGTCTGTAAAACAACTTTTGATTCCAATCACTTTGGGGCCATTTTTTCTTTTTTTTTTTCTTTGTCTTTTTTAAAATAAATAAATAAAAAATGATTGTAACTTCTACCTCTTTTGCTCCAGTTTTGATGTGAATACCCTTGAATTGACAACTTATCATTGGGCTTCTGCTTCCTATCCTTGCATGCACTTGGCATAAGGACAAAAAACTTGAGCAGTTCACCAGCTATTAGCTTAAATTCTATTTTATTTTCACATATTATTATTATATTTTTCAGAAAATATACACATGTGCACAAAGTTGTACATAACACCTTCTTAGTGTAGAACATTCTCTATCCCCTCAACTTTCCTCTCACCATCCTACCTACATGCTTAACCACACGAGGCTTCAGATCACGCTCTTTCTAGAAGCTACTAGTTTTCTCTGTGGTTCTACAGTTGTCAACCCCCCCACGGTCTCCACGCACACTTTTTAAACCCCCCTCTTGCTACATCAGGCATTTGCTGGTGAGTTCTCAGCTGTCTGTGCCCTAAATAGACCTTATCAGGAGCACACCATCCTTGAGGGGGTCAGCCTCACATAGTATACGGAATCAAAAATATGTTTTCAATTCATAAAGTCTATGATAATTCCACAAAGTTGAAAGAATATTTGTTGCAGCCCATATAGACATGATTTATAATGACATTTAGTGCAAAGTTGTTCTTAGGGACCTTTGTGTATTTGACAAGGAACCCCTATGTGTCATGGATGGGCCACCTTAGTGCTGTCCCACCTCATGGACAACCACTATAAATATAAAGCGAGGCGTTGCTGGGGGGACGTTACATAAGACAGAAAAGTTTGTATCAAGCAAGTGACTGGAAGTCAAGATCATCTTCAAAAGCGGAAAACAAAGACGCAAAGAAAGAAGAAGAGGACCGAACAAGACACACAGCAGAGACACAGCCTAAAGGTACAGCTTCCACAAAGACCCTTTGTTTCTTTTGACTGACAGTCAGGTATGCTGTGGGTGGTTAGTCCAAAATCACTGAGCTTATCAGGGGAACAGGAGGAGATGGTGTCTGTCATCTGGTAAAGGGGCATTTGTTGCAAGGCTCAGGCAGGGGTACGAGACCATGCCCAAATAAGGCCATGGGGAGGCCATTTAAAGTTAGAGATAGCACGTGCATGGCCATTTGTTACAGGGGAACCAGGTCAGCAGGACATTCAATAGACAATTCATTCATTCACAAGAATGGTAAGAATTAATTTTATTTCGGCTTTAAATAATATTTTTCTGATGAACAAAGTGTCTGTACTGTACCTCTGTATGCTTCTGTACTTCTCTTCTAACAATTTAAGATAAAAAAAAAATGTAAAGCATATGCTCACCGGATGTGTTTTAGCTTGTGTTAGGAAATTGTGTCTATGTGATTAAAATGTTTGGCTTTGATATGAAGCTCTGGAGGCTTTTTAATAATCCCATTTCCTACCAGATGGGAGACCCAATTCAGTTAAAAGACGAAGGAAACAAACACTTTCAGGCCGGAGATATCGACCAGGCCATTGAGTGCTACACTAATGCCATCAAGGTGTGCAAGGACAAGAAGGTGCTAGCTGTCATTTACAGGAACAGATCTGCATGCTACCTAAAAAAGGTAAGCTGTTTTAAACTGATCAAAAAGTACAAATCAATGCCAAATACATTATGTTTGCAACATCTCTGACAAGTGTAGGCTGTCATTTGTGTGTCTACATTTCTTTCTCACAGGAAAACTACACAAATGCAGCATCTGATGCATCTAAAGGTAAAGTTTCTGTGTTGAGAAACTATAAATGTTCAAAAACAACAAAACCTCTTAAAATCAATTGCCAAAAGTTCAACATGACTGTTTTCCCCATTTTATATATAGCAATTGACGTGGACGCAGCAGACATTAAAGCATTGTATCGGCGCTGCCAAGCTCTGGAGAAGCTTGGAAAACTGGACATGGCTTTCAAGGATGTGCAGAGATGTGCTACCCTCGAACCAAAGAACAAGACCTTCCTGGAGACTCTCCGCAGACTGGGAGCAGAAATCCAGGCCAAGGTCAGCATTAAGCAGACACAAAAGTCCACACAGGCCACACATGACTCTACATATCACTTAGATGATGCCAGTGATGCTTGTAAAAAAACAACAACGAAGAAATGACAGGAGCATGTCAGTGTTATGATCGAAATCTAATTTTGTATTTCTCTCTCTGCAGCTCAAAACAACATTCTCCACAGATTCAAGGGTGAAGAACATGTTTGACATTCTCCTAGATGAAGAAATGGAAAAAGACAAGAAGGAAAAAGTGGGTATTTTTTTTAACAGCAATTCAGTCCTTTTATTCTTCAGAATGTGGATGCAGATTTTGTCTGTGGTTTTGAGACGCCCAATGCTTCTTCTACAATATGTTCTTCTAGGCTGCCAACAACTTGATTGTGTTGTCGAGAGAAGACGCTGGAGCAGAGAGAATCTTCCAGAATAATGGAGTGCCGCTGCTACTCAACATGATAGAGACAGGCAAACCAGAAATGATCCTGGCTGCTGTGCGTACTTTGTCAGGAATGTGCACAGGACACAAAGCTCGGGTGAGTCAAGTGACTGGGATGATTAAAAGCTTCAACACATGCAGCCTCTTCCAAATACAATAAACGTCTGCCTGATGTGATGCCAGAATTGTTTGTTTGGCACTTTCCTCAAACGATACACGCATACATATTACTTATATTACTTTCATTTCCCCTAAATAGGCCATGGCAATTGTTCACATGGTGGGTGTTGACAAGATGTGCAGCATCATGGCGGTTGACAATGAGGAGATTGCACTGGCAACGTGCAACCTCTTCCAGTGCATCAACGATTCCCTGTCTGGTGGAGACACAAGGGAATATGGGAAAGAAGCAGCCTTGGTTTTGGGTAAGAGACAATATTATTTGTAACAAAAAATACTGCATATTGCACTCACTCTTTGGCTCTTCTACTGTCTGTCTTTTTATTTCTTTTCTTTTTTTCCTTTTACACCACTATAAACTGAGACTCTTTTTTTTATCTGTCTCTCTGCAGATGCGTCTAAGGACCTAAAAACTATTCTTCTCTCTCTGCTGGAAATGGTCGCTAGTAAGAAAGTGTCTGGCCATGGCAGAGATCAGGCTCTTAACCTCCTGACCAAGAATGTACCTCGCAAAGACAAGAAAGAGCAAGACAACACGAGGACTCTCTTCACTATTGACCACGGTGAGTCAGATAGCCGCGCCTGGGCAATGACCTGGTTTGAGACAGTGTCAGATTCTCTGACACGGTGTATTCAAGAAATGTTTACATATGCAACATTTGTGTTTGTTGTCCAGGTCTGAAGAAGATTCTTAAGGTCTGCGGTCAGGTTCCTGAGCTGCCAGACCAGTTGCCGCTAACTGAGAACACACAGCTGATTGCTAGCGTGCTCCTCAACAAGCTCTATGATGACCTCAAGTGTGATCCAGAGAGAAACAACTTCAGGGATGTTTGTGATGAATATATCAAGTATGTGCATAGAATAGAGCTCAATTTACAAGTGTTTATAAAAGTAATCTAAGTGGAGACATGGATAACTTATGCATTTGCTTCACCTTATTCTCCATTAAGAGCCAAAATTGACCCCAACAACATGGACAAGACGCTTCACGCAATCAACACCGTCTCAGGGCTGCTGCAAGGTCCCTTTGATGTCGGTAATGCCCTCGTTGGACGGCAAGGCGTCATGGAGATGATGGTGGCACTGTGTGGCTCAGAACGTGAGGTGGACCAGATGGTTGCTGTGGAGGCGCTGATCCATTCCTCCTCAAAGATGAGCCGCGCCAGCTTCATCATTACCAACGGGGTGTCGCTACTCAAGGACATTTACAAGAAGACCAAGAACGAGAGGATTAAAATACGTGCGCTGGTGGTGAGTGTGCCTGGAAAACATCAGAATGCAGTTGAACTTTACTGTCCGGTCCCAGTCAGAAGTGCATGTTTTCAGATTCTGTAAGTGTACAGACAAAGTCATCTAAAATACTCCCATACGAATAAAAGCCTGAAAACCCCACTTAAGTAAAGGAACATTAGTAGAAGCAGCGAAATGTAGTTGAAATTTGATAGTACCGTTTGGTCCATCTGACTGATAATATATAGTTTCATGTTTTAAAAAGAAAGTTGAAGTTCTGATACACAAATATATTTACAGTTTTGGGAACTTTTCTCAAATTTTTGAGTTTTGGTGAGATATTGGATCCTTTGAAAATGTATTGAAATTAAACCATATGAGAGGTTTTGAAGAAAAAGGCACCACTTGATGGAGCTGTCAACAACTTATAGTCAAAAAGGCTAGAAACGACAGGTTAATGTATTTTGTATTTTCAGCACTCCTCATGTAAAATGGAGAGTTACACTGTAACACATTGTGACAAAATCACAGTGAGCAATAGATGGCGGTGCAGGAATATAAAGTGAGCGGTTACTGTCACATGGGTTAAGTTGACCAGTCTAGAAGATTATACAAGTTATATCTCATCTGATGTCCAGGGTCTCTGTAAACTGGGCTCAGCTGGAGGCGATGATTACAGTATGAGGCAGTTTGCCGAGGGCTCCACGGAGAAGCTGGCCAAGCAGTGCAGGAAGTAAGTACTCACACACAGATAACTCTAAAAGTACCCTGACCTATATAACATACACGAAAACAACCTACTCAAAGATGTGCAAAATATTTTTGATCTGATTCTTTTTACAGTAACAGGGTGTCATTGTGATCCTACTGCGTCACATTTTCACTATATTCAGTGTTTCTTTTTTTTGTACACCTTTAGGTGGCTCTGTAATCCTCAGATTGATACCAAAACAAGGAAGTGGGCTATTGAGGGTCTTGCTTATCTTACTAATGATGCTGACGTGAAAGATGACTTTGTGGAGGATGAACTTGCCCTGAAAGCCATGTTTGAACTGTGTAAGGTATGAAAATAACAGACGGAAATAAACATAGCTACTGCATCAGTATTTCTGATTAAACATTAACAATAACTTATCTCCATTTTCTCTACGTTTTAGTCGAAGGATAAAACAATCTTATATGCAGTTGCTTGCATCCTGGTTAACTGCACCAACTGCTACGAGAAGAAGGAAATCATACCTGAGCTGGTTCAGCTGGCCAAGTTCTCAAAACAGCATGTGCCAGAGCAACACCCCAAGGTAAGAGAAGAGGAGGAAACTTAAGCCACAAAATACTTAACAACACGGGTAGAGCAGGAAATGTTGCATACATGCAAACATGCTGCATTTTTTTATTTTATTTTTTTTTTCCTCAGGACAAGAAAGACTTCATAGAGAAGAGAGTGAAAAGGCTAGTGAAGGCTGGAGTCACATCAGCTCTTGCTGTCATGGTTAAAGCAGACAACTCCATCTTGACTGACCAGACTAAGGAGATGCTGGCAAGGTAGAATGTCATTCATTTTAAAGTAAAAGCACACACACACACACTAAGGGCTGAACGACTTCAGATTTTTTAAAGTCGACTAATATGTTGTGAAATTCGAGTTGAGGTCGACTAGCCGTACGTACATAAAAACACAACAGAAAGTAATGCTTTGCAACAATGAAATCTATATTCTTGACCTGAATATATATTGTAGTGTTTCACACAATAAGAGCTACGGAGGCTTTTGTGCAAGGTAACTGAAGCTTGAACACGGGCTACTGTCGGCCGTAGACCACGTCAACACCATAAACGCCGTCAGTCTGATACATTTGATGAACTGCTGCTAGTTTCCTGCAAGGACTGACTGAGCTCCTCACCTGCCTTCTCTGAGGCGTCCATGTTGTTAGTGTCATGTCATCGGGGGCGACTAGTCGATTTCCTGCTAAAAGCATCACAGCAGTGAAGTCCACTAGTCGGTACAACCCCTAACACACGTCTGACACCCACAGAAAATACACTCATAGAGAGAAAGGGGAATGCAAGATAATAGATAACACAGAAACTGAAAGAAAGTCTTTCTAACGTTTTTTTCTCACACCACACCATTGCCCCAAAATATACGACTGTATAGCCTGTTTTCTGTTTTTTATCTTCAGGGTTTTCTTGGCTTTGTCAGAGGATCCCAAAGATCGTGGTACTATTGTTGCCCAAGGTGGGGGAAAGGTAAGGGATATAGTTCTGGAAGTCAAAGCACACATGAACCCACAAACTTTTATGAATTCACAATGAAAGATTTTTTTACATATTCCGCAACCAAATCCGCAGAAGAATGACAATATGCCTACTGTTGTTCCTTGCTATTATTTAATTTATGTCGCTTTTTGTCTGCTCTCAGGCGTTGATACCACTTGCTCTGGAGGGGACAGAAGCTGGAAAGGTGAAAGCCAGCCACGTTCTTGCCAAGATAGCAGCTATTTCCAACCCAGAAATCGCCTTTCCTGGTGAGAGGGTAAGTAGCTGCTTTGTTTTCTTCAGTGACAGCCCCACTTGTTAGTAATGGAAAGTTTCAAATGCACTAAGTTGTTCCTAATCACCTAATCTTTTTACTTTTCACTTTACTTTCACTTTTGACACTTCTGACACTTTTTCCGTTGTATCTATTTTTCTCTGTGTACAAAAAGAAGATGTTTTACATTACATTCAGTTTTATTCGGCTGTCAATAATTATTATTAGCTCTTTACCTCACTTTCACAATTTATCTAGTATCTCTACAGAACTAGTGTTTCACCTGAAATTGCTTTTAAAACTTTGATTTTCAGTTCAGTTCTGTCTCGGTTGACAGGTGTATGAGGTGGTGCGACCTTTAGTTAACCTCCTCCAGACAGATCGAGATGGAATGGAGAACTATGAAGCTCTGAGAGGTCTCACCAACTTGGCTGGTTTCAGCGAAAAACTAAGGTGAGTTTTTTTTTTTAACCATCACATGATATTATTCTAGCATGTTGTCACCTTCCTGTAAGTGCACCGCAACTTATGCCTTGTTGTGGTTTCTCCTGAACCTTCACCCGTTTTGTAGAGTGAAGATTGTGAAAGAGAAGGCTTTACCAGAGATCGAGAACTATATGTTTGAGGACCACGACCAGATCAGACAGGCTGCCACTGAATGCATGTGCAACCTTGTGACATGTAAAGAGGTGAGGACAGCTAAAAGCATCACATAACAATGGATCCCACAGAGTCAAAATTGTTTGCAAATTGTGTAAATTTTAAATTGCTCCATGTTTTAGGTCCAAGAGCGCTACCTGCAGGATGGCAACGATAAACTGAAGCTGCTGGTGTTGCTATGTGGCGAAGATGACGAGAAACTCCAGATAGCTGCAGCTGGAGCTTTGGCTATGATCACTGCTTCTCAGAAGAAGCTGTGCACTAAAATGACCCTTGTGGTATGTACAGCAGAGTTCACCGGTGTTGTTTATGAGAGAATATGAATATTTCAGTCAAGCACAGAGTTAGTTTGCAAAGCATCTGTGACTTTCTATGGAAAATGACCAGAAAATCTCCTAGCCAGTTTTCCCTTAAGAGTTGACCTTGCAGAGCTGGACAACTCATAAAAAAACAACACAGCAGTGTGTAGAACTACTACAACACCTAATTACCCTGCAGCTGCCATTTTCATGTCTCTCATGTTGATTTTTTTGTGCCAGTGAATGCATTTGATGGACGGCTGATAAAGGTTTTGTTAAAACCAAAAACCAATCTATACCAAACGAACTCTACTTTTGTGGATCTTGTGAGAATTTCATGCACTTTTTTTTTTCATGCACTATTAGATTAGCTGCCATTTACCGGAACTCAAGGCAAGCTGGTGTCACATTTCCATAAAGTTGTGAGAGGAGACTTGTGTATGACACAGAATGAAAACCATCATCTTGAGTCCCATGACACCCAGACACACTAGTCATTCCACTTAGCAGCATTTAGTTTCATAATTCTTTCTCACTGGTAAAAGCCCATCTCCTAATTAGTCACAACCAGGGTTAAATCACCCCAAAGATGTTGCACATACTCAGGCTGTATTTAATTAAAACGTCTCCAGACCCACAAAGATATTTTTGTAAAACTTCAAATTTACTGAAATTCTTACTGAAGTTCATATAATGAGCCATGGCTTCAATTGTGTGTGTTCAAAAATAATATCTAAACAATGGGAAATACACTATATTACCAAAAGTATTCGCTCACCTGCCTTTACTCATTCCATGAACTGAAGTGCCATCCCATTCCTAACTCATAGAATTCAATATGATGTCGGTCCACCTTTTGCAGCTATTACAGCTTCAACTCTTCTGGGAAGACTGTCCACAAGGTTGAGGAGAGTGTTTATAGGAATTTTTGACCATTCTTCCAAAAGCGCATTGGTGAGGTCACACACTGATGTTGGTCGAGAAGGCCTGGCTCTCAGTCTCCGCTCTAATTCATCCCAAAGGTGTTCTATCGGGTTCAGGTCAGGACTCTGTGCAGGCCAGTCAAGTTCATCCACACCAGACTCTGTCATCCACGTCTTTATGGACCTTGCTTTGTGCACTGGTGCACAGTCATGTTGGAAGAGGAAGGGGCCCGCTCCAAACTGTTCCCACAAGGTTGGGAGCATGGAATTGTCCAAAATGTTTTGGTATCCTGAAGCATTCAATGTTCCTTTCACTGGAACTAAGGGGCCAAGCCCAGCTCCTGAAAAACAACCCCATACCATAATTCCTCCTCCACCAAATTTCACAGTTGGCACAATGCAATCTGAAATGTACCGTTCTCCTGGCAACCTCCAAACCCAGACTCGTCCATCAGATTGCCAGATGGTAAAGCGTGATTCATCACTCCAGAGAACGCGTCTCCACTGCTCTAGAGGCCAGTGGCGGCGTGCTTTACACCATTGCATCCGACGCCTTGCATTGCACTTGGTGATGTGTGGCTTGGCTGCAGCTGCTCGGCCATGGAAACCCATTCCATGAAGCTCTCTGCGTACTGTACTTGGGCTAATCTGAAGGTCACATGAAGTTTGTAGCTCTGTAGCAATTGACTGTGCAGAAAGTCGGTGACCTCTTTGCACTATGCGCTTCAGCATCCGCTGACCCCTCTCCGTCACTTTACGTGGCCTACCACTTCGTGGCTGAGTTGCTGTTTTTCCCAAACGCTTCCATTTTGTTATAATAGAGCTGACAGTTGACTGTGGAATATTTAGGAGCGAGGAAATTTCACGACTGGATTTGTTGCACAAGTGGCATCCTATGACAGTTCCACGCTGGAATTCACTGAGCTCCTGAGAGCGGCCCATTCTTTCACAAATGTCTTGTTTCACAGTCTGCATGCCTGAGTGCTTGAATTTATACACCTGGGGCCAGGCCAAGTGATTAGAACACCTGATTCTGATCATTTGAATGGGTGAGCGAATACTTTTGGTAATATAGTGTAAGTGCCCCTTTGACTGAGTGTCTCATTTCTCCCAACAGACAACCCAGTGGCTTGAGGTCCTGCAGAGGTTATGTCTCCATGCCAACCCTTTGATACAGCATCGTGGCCTTGTGATTGTCTACAACATGCTCAACTCAGACGAGAGTGAGCTGCCCAAGAAGCTGATCGAGAGTGAGATGCTGGAAATCCTCACGGTGATCGGCAAGGCGGAGGACAATCCTAAGAGGCAGGCGCCCATTGATGTAGCACGCGCATGCCTGGTCAAAGCTATGGATCTTGGGCTTATCAAACCCTTCAGCACCCCTTCCTAAAACTCAACGAGCCAAACAACAACAACAACGATGGACATTCTTCTTTATTTTCTCTGTTAAATAGAGACTTGTTTCCAGAAGTTTTTTTTTCCACATCAGATATTAAAGGATTCATCAACCTGATTTCAAAACTAAATATAATCCTTCAAGATGTTTTGTTTTTTGTTTTTTCAAAATTTTTTATAGAGATTGTTTTGGGTAGTATTTCCCACTGTGTAACATCTCTTTTTCTGCTGGATTAGAAGAAATGTATTAGACTATTTCTGTTTGTGCCTAAAAGTTTTAATATTGTTTACATGGCATTTGTGTGGTTGAATGAGACAAAATATATCCTTTAAATAACACCTTAATGTTTCTATCCATCCATCCATCCATCCATCCATCCATCATCATCTATTGTAGGTTATGTTGTATTCAACAAGGCCATTTCAGGGATTACTTTGCGCCAGAAGTGAAATTACATTTTATTGCAGTTTAAAGTATGTTTAAGGGAACTGTACTTGTTGTCCAAGTGGCTTCTTCAGTACTAAATGACTGGTGGGAGTTTAGGTTTTTATTAGGAACATCTAGAGCGGTGCCCACTTGAAAGTCACATGACTCGTAGACCCTTACTCCCCACCAGTCATTTACATCTTCAGGAAAACCCCACAAATTCAGTTACCACTGTTTCGTTTACTTATTTTTTGGATATACCATGATTGGATGACTGAGATCCTTCAAGGATTCAAGGATTCAAAGACTCAAGGATTCTTTATTGTCATTTCAACACATGTTGGTACATTAGGTGGAACGCAATTAGTTTCTCTGGTCCCGATGCAAGTAAAAAGTATAAATATAGAGATTAGCTAACTAAGTACAAGTAGTAGTAGTACAAAAATAGCAAGAAGTAAGTAGTATAAATATAGACAGTAAAAAAAGTGTCAGCACTGTAATAAGTGGAGATTAATTGCAATAATAATATCCAGACTTAGATAGCAGATAGTATTATCAGGGTGTTAATTTTTTGCATCCACCAAAGAAAAAGGCAGGCAGGTCCTCTGGGAAGTTTATATGACTCCACACCAGGATACGGTCTGTCAGCACACTCTTGACGGACCAATGGAAGAGAAAAACATCAGTAGTTTTTGGGAATGTTCCTAAAACTAGAGACCCTCACTGCTTTCGCTCTGTTGATATAAAGGGGTTATCCTGCTTTTCATAAAGTCCTGAAATGTAAGTACTCTCATTTTCTTGATGTTAAAAGTTGTTCTCTGCACACCACTTAGTTAGCCTTTGTATGTCCTCTCTGAATGCAGACGTATTTCTCCAGTTGTTCAGACCCACCATGGTTTTATTGTCAGTGGTGTCATGTGCTGCCCCTGCCCCTGAAAGACAAGGAACACTCTTTGGAGGACAACAATATTCACATTTTATCTAGAGAAGCCAGATTTCTTGAAAGAGGAGTTGTTTTTTGGATAACTGTAAGGAAACTGCAGAATTTGTGTTGATTATTGCAGGAAGTTCAGTATAGAAAGAGAACGACTGAAGAGGATGTGGTAGAAACAAGTGCTGAACATCTGAGCAGAAAAACAGCATCATGAAGCTTTACTAGAACATTTAAACAAATACAAAATACGTGCTACGTAATACGTAAGTATGTGAGAGTGGCAAAACAAAACCAAAACCGATGCATGCTGCATGTTACGCATGAAGTGCTATTTGCTACAACTGACTGAGCAAGTAAGTTAAAATTTTACATATTGATTTGTGAAAGCGTGTTTGCTTACTGCTATCTCTGAATTTATGTTCTTGAACATTAGGTTGCAGCAAGCTAATATATCTCTAGTTAGTGTTGTCAGAATGTAGCTAGCTTATTAGGCTTAGCTTAGGTCGTATTTTCAAGGTCAAGATCTTTGCAGCTCCATGGGTTCAACCCCTAAATCCAATGTCCCTCCTAATTCCCCACACAACCTGTGTTGGAACGTTTTCTCCTTATATTAGACACGTGCTCACCTACAAGATCTCTAGTTAGTATTGTCAGAATGTAGTATCATAATCAGACACGTGCTACGAGCTCAGTTAGCATGGGTAGCATAGTTAGCATATCTAGTGCTTCACAGACTTTTGGGATTAATTTTTAATTTTAGGGTACGCAAGTCAAGCTTGACAAACAGAATGCTGCTGTAATCAGAGGTTTGAAATTTAAGGCTAATGACAGTCTAAGAGAGTGGAAAAGTTGTTTTTTTTAATAATTTTTCAAACTATTGATGACTAATTGTGTCTCAAACAGAAGTGTTGGGGGGGAGAGTTATGGAAGACAGAAGGACTGTACTGATGCTGAACATGAACAGTAGGTTTCTAACTATTGACAAACTTTAAACTTTCCCCAGTGTCCACCATCAGAGAGCGTTTACATATATTTTTATCTTTTTGTCTTGACAGCACTGCTGCTGTTTTGTCTTTTTCTTTCTCTCAGTTTTCCAGTCATAGAAGGTCAGAGATCTCTCTTTTTTTTTGTTTGCACTATTCCAGTGTCTTAATCAATATTTTAATCATATTCCATTCAATATTACAGGTGAACCCACAACTGTGCCTATATTTTTCTGCATGGACCCAGGCTGTGCTGCTAATGTGACAAAGGTGTTTTGTCACGATGAACCCGTCAATCACTATGGAATCACTACGTCTAATTGCAAAGGCCCACCAGCAGTTAACACTACCTGCCAGATTGGCGGTCGTGTTTTTGCTTCCACTTTTCAGGATACTGTGTGTGAATTCGAGGGGAAATCTGGTTATATTAGGACCGGAAAATGTAAAGGTATTTACATTTTCTAAACCTTTTTATTTTCTTGCATTCATTCACATCATTTGAAAAAAAAAAATAAAAAAAAATAATGAAAATAATACGAAAATAACAATTATATAATTGTTATTTTCGTGGCCGAGAAAACAAGAATAAAATGTAATCCCTATAGTTTCAGAAACTAACTATTTTAAACATTATATTTTGTTTGACTCTGATGAAGATCAGGACCCCTTGTAAACTCCTTGTCCAGGTCTTTGCTCATTGTCTGCTATATCAAGTTGTTTACCTATTATAAATAATTTATACACTCAAAAAAAATGAAAGGAACACTTTAAAACACATCAGGTCTAAATGGGAACAATTTCATGCTGGGTATCTATACTGATATGGACTGGGTAATATGTAAATTTGTGTGTACGAAAGTTGATGGAAATGAAAATAATAAACCTACAGAGGGGTGATTTCAAAGACACCTCAAAAATCAAAGTGAAAGAAATATGTGGCAGCCCAGTCCATTTTGCTGAAATTTCACCTCAAAGCATACCATCAAAATGGTACTCAGTTTTTTTATATATGGCCTCCTTGTAGTTGTACGTGAGCTCCTTCTGGAGCTCCATCATTGAGCTCATGGACAGTCTCCTGGTACAACCTGGTGGCGTTGGATGCACCGAAACATAATGTCTCAGAGGTGTTCTATTGGATTTAGGTCAGATGAGAGTGGGGGCCAGTCAACAGTATAAATTCCTTCATCCTCCAGGAACTGCATGCATACTCTTGTCACATGAGGCCAGGTATTGTTGTGCACCAGGAGGAACCCAGGGGCCACTGCATACGTGTATAGGGTCTAACAATGGGTCCAAGGATTTCATCCAGATGCCTAATGGCAGTCAGGGTGCTGTTATCTAGCCTGTAGAGGTCTGTGCATCCCTCCATGGATATGCCTCCTCAGACCATCACTGACCCACCACCAAGCTGGTCATGCTGAACGATATTACAGGCAGCATATCGTTCTCCACAGCTTCTCCAGACCCTTTCATGTCTGTCGTGCTGACATTTCTCATTATTTGGTCAGAGACATTCACACCAGTGGCCTGCTGGAGGTCATTTTGTAGGGCTCTGGCAGTGCTCATCCTGTTTCTCCTTGCAAAAGGAGTAGATACCGGTCTGGTGAGGGTTGAGGACCATCTGCAGTCCTGTCTAGCTCTCCTGGAGTAACTGCTTGTCTCCTGGAAACTCCTTCATGTTTTTGAGACTGTGCTGGGAAACATGACAAACCCTCTGGCAATGGCGTGTATTGATGTGCCATCCTGGAGGAGACGGACTGCCTGTCCAACCTCTGTAGGGTCCAGGTATCATCTCATGCTGCCAGTAGCGACACTGACCCTAGCCAAATGCAAAACTAGTGAAAAACAGTTAGAAAAGTCGAGGAAGGAAAAAATTTCAGTGGCTTCCACCTGTAAAACCATTCCTGTTTTGGGGGGTCATCTCATTGTTTCCCCTCTAGTATACCTGTTGTTTATTTTATCAACACCAGAACAATATCCTAAAAGTTTAATTAATTTGATGCTATATTCTGATTAAAAAGTGTTCCTTTAATTCTTTTGAGCAGTGTATGGCACTAAGATAGAATGATCAGAGTAAATTCAGTCGGTTCCCCTTCTCACTGTAGTCATATGACACTTATGAGTTATATGTATTCTTACTGACTGAACACTTTAACATTTCTCTTGTTTTCTCAACTAGACCATGTCAACATCTGTTCTTTTCCTCATGGTAAGCTTTTCCTGTCAATACACACCTTACACTGTGCTGTTAATTGTTTTACTGACTGGAGATTTACCTTTACTCAAGATACTCCAATGGTTGAGGAAAATACACAGGAGTACCATAACTTGGGAGTCATCATGGGAGTACTCATTACCTGTGAGTTCTGCTCATCATTAATTGCTATAATTTGTCTGCACATGTCTTTCCTGCTTCTGGATAAGCACTTGAGGACAGTAACACATTGTAAATATCTCTATCCTCTTTTGATTTCTGTTGTCATGCTTTTACAAAATACGTCTTTTTGCTTCTGATCAGCTTATTTCTACTACGCCCGCCTCTCATGTCTTGCTTTGCTGACTGACGCCCAAAATATTCTTTCAAATGTTGACAGTAAGGTGAGATAAATATTCTGTCAGGTGTTTTATTTACTGTCATCTCAGATCTCACCTTAAATATTAACATCTTGATTCCACAGGTTTAGCAGGAGTCATCATTGTATTGCTGGCTGTATGGTTACATAGAAACAGATGTGGTGGAGCGCAAAGTCAGGACGATACTGACCGACAACCAGTGTGAGGTCAGTGAATGTGAAACATGCAGACCTTTTACATCTTTAAAATATCTCAGACTGACTCAACGTGACAATGCAGCATCTGATAAATAAACTGCCCCCCTTGGTTTCAGCACCCACCTGTGGCTGATCGACTTCCTCACCAACACACCTCAGACCCCTCCCATCCCATCATGGACTGTTCTCTCTCCGCAGCCTTTCTTCCCGCATGCTATAAGACTGCTTAACTCATTCAAATCATCAAATCAAATTTTATTTATATGGCACTTTTCATACTTTAAAAGCAACACAAAGTGCCTCACAGAGGCTAAAAACAGAAAGGACAAAATGCAACCCTCCCACCCCTGTAAAATTACAGAGAGAGACACACACACACTGGACAGGTCTCCACACAGAAAGGCCTGGTCAGCCCATGGATTCGAACCTGGGACCTTCTCGCTGTGAGGCATCAGTGCTAACCACCTTTCCACTGTGCCACCTGACTGCTTAACTCATTATAATATTTCCCCCCTCCACACCCACACACACCTACACAGGACTGCACCACTAAGGACCTCTGTGCAGTACATTCATTCATTCATTCATCTTCTGTACCCGCTTATTCCTGTTAAGGGTCGCGGGGGTCTGCTGGAGCCTATCCCAGCTGTCATCAGGCAAGAGGCGGGGGTACACCCTGGACAGGTCGCCAGTCCATCGCAGGGCTAACACAGAGAGACAGACAACCATTCACACTCACGCACACCTACGGCCAATTTAGAATCACCAATTAACCTAATGAGCATGTCTTTGGATGGTGGGAGGAAGCCGGAGTACCCGGAGAGAACCCACGCGGATACAGGGAGAACATGCAAACTCCACACAGAAAGGCCAGCCGGTATGGAGAGAATTTTGTTCCTTTATTATGCAATCAAATAGAATAGATTCGAAACCAAAAAAGGGATTTGAGAGTAAAAAAGAGTAAGTTGTAATCAAAAATATTTTTTTCGAGATCAAAAGTAATTTTTTTAAGTAAAAACATACGACCATTTTGCTTATAAATCAGTCCTCTGTGCTTTCAAGTTAAAAACCTTTGCTTGCAAATCAGTCCTCTTTGTTTGCGAGTTATACTTTTTTTTTTGCAAGTCAGTCCTTTTCGATTGCAAATTCTAAAGTTTTGCTTGCGAATTCAAGTGCACTTGATGGGCGGGGCCTACGCTGGTGGATGAGAGAAGAGTTTCTATTGGTTGGTTTGACCGGGCTCCAGCGCCAGCTACTTCCGCCTTACACCCATATCACCCTTGTGCTGTACTGCTTGGAGGTAAGCCTGTTGCTCTTGAAACGTTTCCCATATTTAATGAAATGCGCTATTTATCGTTGGCTACAGCCTGCCGTACATTCACAACAACAACAACAACACAAGTAATGAATTATAATGCCCTGCTGCTGCACGCACACTGATTAGCAGCAACATGGTTGTCTCTGCTAGTCACGGCCTGAGCAGAGTATAGCATATAATCGTATATAGTAATAGTAGGCTATATAATGAGTGAATGAATTACAGGGAGGCGTACACAGCATAGGGCTGTGACTTAAACATTTAGTGTTGCATGGTACTCGCGGTGCCAAAACGTCACGGTTCCTACACTGGACGCTGTAACGGAACAGGGCCGCAACCGCAAAACGATAGAGCCGGGTCTGCCCCGCATCCGCCTCACGGACTCGTTCCTGAGTCCAAACGCACATCGAGCCGAAGCCGTTTCTGGTCTGTTTTTAGGGGTTGTTGCGGATATGTGCCAGCGCCGATCCAGCACCGCCTGATCATCCCGTTACAGATGCGTAACAGGTGCGTGGAACGATTCCGCCTACCGGAGCTGTGCCGGATGTGTTACGATTCCGCTTAAATCACCACTGGATTGTCCTTCTGCCTTATTTTCGGCAGGTTTCAGTTGGAGCAATGCGTATAGGCTATAGCTGAAATAAATCGTTTTAATGATTAAAACGCATAGCCTACTAAAACAACGTGAACAAAGTTAACAAACACTGAGTTAATGACCACGAATTCATAGATTTAATTATAAAAAACGAACAACAAAATCATGAACAAAGTCAACAATTAACACAGAGAACAACAAACACAGAATTAATGGATAAAAAAAACCGCACAGGCTATTAACACAACGTGAAAAACAAAACATAACATGCACTTAAACAAAATCACTAGGTGGGTGCTGTGGCAGCTGTTGCTGTTGCTGCTCCTGACGCCCTCCTCGATCCTGTCCGCCGACCAGATGTCCGAGACCAAAACCGGGGACATAATCCCAAAATTTTGGAAAAAACGGGGACATTTTTAGTTTGACTGTCAATCTGATTGAAATACATACAAGTTTTATCTTCAAAAAACAGGGACATAGGTAGTTTTTTCTGTATTTTCCCGGAGGCAACCAAAAACGGGGACTGTCCCCTGAAACCGGGGACGTCTGGTCATCCTAAGCTAAGACCACCTTTTAAAATTCAGCACATTAGCGCAAATATATGTCATGATATTAAAAAGTTGATTCGGTTATCCTATAATTGGGTCTATTCTGTGCAACACTCATGCTAGCCTATTTGTGTAGCGCAGTAGCGCTATAGATGCGGCTTTAACATCAAACGGCTAACACAGACTCGTGGTGCGCAGATAACAGCCTGTAACTGCTATCTACAAAGCAAACAGCATTTCACTTGCACGTTTAAGTAATAGTAAATTAGAATAAACACATACAAATAGATGTACATAATAAACACATAGAATAAACACATAAAAACTTACGTGTGCATAGCTGGTCAGATAAATCTGCGTTGACAGCTTGGTTTGATGATATTTTTTTTTATTATTTTTTGGCGCTTCTGGCTGAAGTCCGTAGTACGGATGTGGGCCGTGTCTGCAAGACGACAGTCAAGCGAGACCCAACGTTCACTTGGCACTTTTGGCGCTGTCGTAAAACGGACCTAAAACGGAGCTCAAACGGACCTGTGCTGTAACGGACCTTATAGCATCACAAAATGTACTGTATAGTTTTTAAACACTGATAATATTGCTCAACTTAATGACAATGCATTTATCTCATGCTCTAGATAGAAAAAAAAAATATGCAGACAGGTAACCATGTTGTTTTGAAAATGTTTATTCCACGGAGTTCTTCACACAGTTTGAGAAAAGTATTTTGGATGTGGTCCACATCATCCCTTACTGACAAAAATGCCGAAAATAAGGCAAAAGGACAATCCAGTGGTGATTTAAGTGGAATCGTAACACATCCGGCACAGCTCCGGTAGGCGGAATCGTTCCACGCACCTGTTACGCATCTGTAACGGGATGATCAGGCGGTGCTGGATCGGCGCTGGCACATATCCGCAACACCGGCGTTAAGTTAGTTTAACATTCAACATTCATTTGACATTCAAAATATAAACCTATTATGTGCTTCAACCGTTTGGGTGAACGATGTCAAACCAACTGTGCAACATATAGATTAATATTCCTCATCTGCCACAAGGCTTATTTTTTCAAATTAAAATAAATAAATAAACGTATTATACTCCCTGACCATTTGACCTCAAGATGTCAAACCAACTGTATAACACAGATATGACCATCCCTCATCTGCCACAAGGCTTATTTTTCAAATATATTTCTTCGGCTATTTTTTACAATTAAAATAAATAAATAAACGTATTATGCTCCTTGACCTTTTGACCTCATGATGTCAAACCAACTGTATAAGACAGATATGACCATCCCTCATCTGCCACAAGGCTTATTTTTCAAATATATTTCTTCGGCTGTTTTTTACAATTAAAATAAATAAATAAACGTATTATGCTCCTTGACCTTTTGACCTCATGATGTCAAACCAACTGTATAACACAGATATGACCATCCCTCATCTGCCACAAGGCTTATTTTTTTTTTTTGAAAGAAGAAGGAAAGGAAATAATGATAGAGTTCTGATAGTTCTGCCTTGTTTATGTTACATTTGTTATATTTTTGTGCCATGAAGATTTTGAAAATGATAGTAAAATAAGAGGAAAAAAAGAAGTCTGATTTCTTAACCATTATTTGGAACTCAGGACAATGACCCCAAATAGAAAAGGAAACTATTAGGCTATGTCTAATAGGTCAAGGAGCATAATATGTTTATTTATTTAATTTAATTGTAAAAAATAGCCGAAGAAATATATTTGAAAAATAAGCCTTGTGGCAGATGAGGGATGGTCATATCTGTCTTATACAGTTGGTTTGACATCATGAGGTCAAAAGGTCAAGGAGCATAATACGTTTATTTATTTATTTTAATTGTAAAAAACAGCCGAAGAAATATATTTGAAAAATAAGCCTTGTGGCAGATGAGGGATGGTCATATCTGTCTTATACAGTTGGTTTGACATCATGAGGTCAAAAGGTCAAGGAGCATAATACGTTTATTTATTTATTTTAATTGTAAAAAATAGCCGAAGAAATATATTTGAAAAATAAGCCTTGTGGCAGATGAGGGATGGTCATATCTGTGTTATACAGTTGGTTTGACATCTTGAGGTCAAATGGTCAGGGAGTATAATACGTTTATTTATTTATTTTAATTTGAAAAAATAAGCCTTGTGGCAGATGAGGAATATTAATCTATATGTTGCACAGTTGGTTTGACATCGTTCACCCAAACGGTTGAAGCACATAATAGGTTTATATTTTGAATGTCAAATGAATGTTGAATGTTAAACTAACTTAACGCCGGTGTCCGACCGAACCCCTAAAAACAGACCAGAAACGGCTTCGGCTCGATGTGCGTTTGGACTCAGGAACGAGTCCGTGAGGCGGATGCGGGGCAGACCCGGCTCTATCGTTTTGCGGTTGCGGCCCTGTTCCGTTACAGCGTCCAGTGGCTATCTGGGAATCCACGGTAGTACTGTTGTGTAGGAACCGAGACGTTTTGGCACCGCGAGTACCATGCAACACTAAATGTTTAAGTCACAGCCCTATGCTGTGTACGCCTCCCTGTAATTCATTCACTCAGTGTATACTATTACTATATACGATTATGCTATACTCTGCTCAGGCCGTGACTAGCAGAGACAACCATGTTGCTGCTAATCAGTGTGCGTGCAGCAGCAGGGCATTATAATTCATTACTTGTGGTGTTGTTGTTGTTGTGAATGTACGGCAGGCTGTAGCCAACGATAAATAGCGCAATTCATTAAATATGGGAAACGTTTCAAGAGCAACAGGCTTACCTCCAAGCAGTACAGCACAAGGGTGATATGGGTGTAAGGCGGAAGTAGCTGGCGCTGGAGCCCGGTCAAACCAACCAATAGAAACTCTTCTCTCATCCACCAGCGTAGGCCCCGCCCATCAATTGCACTTGAATTCGCAAGCAAAACTTTAGAATTTGCAATCGAAAAGGACTGATTTGCAAAAAAAAAAAAAAGTATAACTCGCAAACAAAGAGGACTGATTTGCAAGCAAATGTTTTTAACTTGAAAGCACAGAGGACTGATGTTCCATTGGGCACTATGGAACAACAGGGCACTATGGAACAACAGGGCACTATGGAACAACACATGACTGTATATAGACTCTGAAGCAAAGTACTTTTTAAGGTTGAATGTATGGGGGTACAGATATGGAGGCATAGATGAAGGAATGTATATAGAATGGATTGGATGCATGGATGACTACGTAAGCAAGAATGTGTGTTTGTGAGGCATGTAAATTAGAACAGAATGTATGTTGGATAGCTCTTTTCGCACAGCATGGATGGTACGTGTGGATTGAATGTTGTATAGCTTCTTTGAACATGAATGGTATGTGTAGAATGTATGTTGGATAGCTCTTTTGCACAAGCACATGTAAGGCGAGTTTGCACAGAAACCCAATGTCTGTTGTATGTTTGTAGTTTTCTTTTATGCCTGGACTTTTTAACAATGCTGTGTGCTGTCTGTGGTATGTGTATGTATTGCTAGTTGATGCAGTAACTTCTCTTATACCCGATACAAATTTCTCCCTGGGGAGACGAAATAAAGTGACTTGACTTGACTTGATTTATAAGCAAAATGGTCGTATGTTTTTACTTAAAAAAATTACGTTTGATCTCAAAAAAAATATTTTTGATTGCAACTTACTTTTTTGCTCTCAAATCCCTTTTTTGGTTTTGAATCTATTATATTTGATTGCATAATAAAGGAACAAAATTCTCTCCATACAGCCGGCCCATGGATTCGAACCCGGGACCTTCTTGCTGTGAGGCATCAGTGCTAACCACCTCCTGTGCAGTACAAAGTTTTGTTTACATTTATTGAAGCGCTAGCTAAAATTAAAACATCACTAAATTGAAATAAGCTTAAACAAACGCTACTTATTTTAATATGTATTATATGTAATATGTACTGACACATCTAATTTATATTTTTTTTGTGCTGTGTAGCAATTCATACTACATATATTGTATAAACATCCTGTTCATAAGTGAGTGGTCTTGATTTCTTTCTTCCACCCAAGTCAATATATTTATTGCAACAGGATTACCACCACTAATACTAAGCAACGAGGAAATAAGAAGAGAATTTCAAGGTTAAAAGTATTTCCCAGGTGCAGTTAGAGATAGATAACGGATGCTATTTTCATAGAAACTTTATGGTTATCAAATAACTCTGCACTGTTAAGAGACAAACCTGCAGAGGGCGTGCGTCCCATGGCGCACTGAACAGAGAAAAGAGGCAGGGCAGGGACATAGAGTCACAACGAGGCTTCTTGCCGCTCTCAGCAGAGAGGAGTGACTCTTGTGTAGTGCGCAGTCAGCCTGTGGTGGAGATACACACCGCGGACATCATTCTTAACCGTATCCATTTGTCGGTTTGGGGCTCGTCTGTTCGATCAAAGTCGCTCTCGGTGAGGACTGCAGCAGCCGCTCAGAGGAAAAAACACTTGTTTCTACAGGGCTGCCGTGAAGAAGACGAGCACGGTGAGTTTGATGCATCACGCGAAACGCTGCGTAAAGATCCACGGCACAGACCTTCACCCGACACGCGCTACTCTCACAGCGTTGTGAAGAAGTGTCACCTCTCAGGTGTTGTCGCTACAAGTGAAAAACTGCAGGTGTCATCCAGCTGTTCAGTCTCAGACAAAGGTGTCATTCTCTGGAAATAACTCAGCTGACCTTAACATAGAGGCTGAATTATTATCCACCAAAACAGATTAAAAAAAAAAAGAAAAGTGATCGAGGCATCATTTCAGTTTTGAACACATTAATCAGATGTGACGGTGTCAGATGAGTGAGTTTGGTTTTGGTTGATGTTTATTGTTTAATCTCTTGTTGCTGTTATTGCTCAGAGTTCAGCCAGTTCGCCCCAGAGTGTGTTGCTGTTGGACAGTCTCTCCTGTGTTTTGGTTTGCTTTTACTATTTTTTTCCCCCTCTGTTTCCTAATTAATGAGGAAGTGTTTTCGTCATTTATCTTCCTTGTCTGGCACATTTAGTGAGAAGCTGGTAGGGTGAGATGGGAAATGAGGCAATCACGTTAAAGAAATAGACAAAACATCATGATGATGATGGTAATGGAACATTTGACCTTTTTTTTTTTTTTTTAAGTCTGTGTGATTGTAGAATAATGCCAAGATCCCTTCAGGTTTAGGCCTTTCTCATTTCACTCTTCACCTGTCAGTTAACCTTTTGTAAGCCAAGCTGCTGAGAAACTTCACAGGACGCGTGCACTCTACTCCTATGTCTCTGGTGAACACTTTGTGCAGTGGGTCAGACGGACGATTTTGTGTCCAAGCTGATCACATTATCACCGCTCTTTACAGTCAAGTGCCACATTTCTCTGCTGGTATAGATGGCAGCCAGGCTCCTCGCACTTCACTGGTCCACCCCTGTGCTCACATGACATGTGCTTAAGTGCTTGACAAAATACAACACTGTGATTGACAAAATTATGCACGAGGAGAGTTTTGTTAGATGAAAAGGGTCGCATTGTGATGTGGAGAGGCAGATCTTTTATTTGTGTTACCTTTGTCGGAGTAGCACAATATAACACACTGTGATTTATTAGGTTTCCTTTATTATGGTTAAATAATTAAATCTACACCAGCTAACCCGAAAACATCTGGTCACTGATGTCCAGCTGGTTTAAAGTGTACCTGCCTGGTCCTGCGTTCACATGCCCGTGTTACCCTGTGTCTTGGCTTTATGGATAAAGCCGCACATGTTAAAAAGAAATTGTGATTGTTCCTTGAAATGATCCAGACATTAGTCTCTAATTTGGAGGAGTGATGAACCGATGACTGGAATAAATGTATAATCATGCAAATCAGACTGGCCCCGAGCCAGGACAAAAACAAAGTTGGGTGTGAGTGTTGAATTTCCTGCTTCTTCCTCATTTGACTGGGAGGCAGCGGAGTTGGTCCAGGCTGTTCGGCTGACTGCACGGGATGTTTGAAAGGGAAAGCAGCTCATGCAAATCCCCTGTTCTCTTCTTGGGAGTAGCACCTGAGCTTTTATCCCCCGCTGCCTGCTGCCCTTGCACTTATATGTTTCTTGTCAAAGTGAGAAGCGTCAGTGCATTATGTAATATTTTCCATCTGAGTAGCTGCAAATGTGTCACAGTGCTGTAGAGCTAACACCTTGTCAAGACAAATCATATTTATCTTGGTTCTCTCAGCTGTTTTTTCTTCCAGCAGATTGACTGAGGTGCATCAGATTCTTTCTGTAAATTAGTAATTAAACTGTGATACAAACTCTACATTCCAGCGTTAATCAGGACACTGATTCAGTGCAGAAGGCCACCTTTTTCAAATCCTTTACCGAGAAGAGGTAGCGCGACAATTAAGAGCTGTAGGGTTTTCAGTGCAGTCTTGTGATTTTGGGTCAAAGAGCACTCTGTGTACTGTGCTCGTACTGTACCATGGGATCCCAGTAGTGAAAGGACCAAAATAACAGGCATATGAGACTCATTAAGACAGTTACGTAAGTCAGAGCCCTGAACAGCAGCTCTGTCTCTCACATTCCTGATAATGGTTTGACTTGACCGATGTGCCTAGTGTCCACACAGGGGTGTGTGCCCATGTTGGGTCTGGTTACACTCAAGATGTTCCGATAAAGACAGAAATGCCTCGCTGTGTTGTGATAAAACAGTCTGGCGCGCTCTAATGGTGCGCGATCTTTCTTTTATTCACCTCTCAGAGGATCCTCTCTCACATCCGTCCACCAGTTGTACCCAAACCAGTGCTCTATGTCCCACTTACATTGAGCTGAAAGCGTCACACGAGTGTTTATGTTGTCTCAGGTAATTCAGTCACCATGTCAACCTTTTCTTGTTTCTTGTCTCAGCTCAGTTGTAGCAACATTAAGTCACATGGCTTTATTTTCCAGTAGTGGATAGAGCTGTTAGATTTTACAGTTTGGTGAACCGTGGCAGTCACAGATGTCCTTTAAAAGACTTTTGCTGCTTTATTGGTTAATCTCTGTAAGTTTTTGGTTAATCAATTGCTAAAGTACCCATTTAGAATAAAATGTCAAACCAGCAACCAAATACCAAAGCTGAAGTATGCTGCTTTTTAATATATTCTGACTAAACTCATTTTTTTTAGGCAGAAACTGATATTATTTGAGAGTCTAAACTATCTTTTTGATAAAAAACCTGTACTGAATGGGATATGTTATAGGTTTAGAAAGTAACCTGCTTCAGTGGTGTTAGCTGACACCCTCTTTGTTAAAGAACTCATCTGGGATAACCAAATATTGACTATTTTAAATGAGCATCCAGGACGTACTGTACATTTGTAAAACATTATAATGATCAGTGTTCTTGGTGTTTTTACTAGATTCTAATTACTCTGAAGAAAGAAAAGAGTCAGACATGCTTTTTGCAAGGCCGCCACCATTGCTCAGAGCACTGCTGAAGAAGCAGGTACTGTGTGGCATAAATCCTGGACAAGTCAGTGGTCAGTGTGACCTATTTGACTCTATTGATCCGCAGCTCTGTTCGGTAGTGAACAGGGGTGTACCTCTACGTAAGCAGAGCGTGGGCTGCTCTCCGTTTCTCTTATCTGTTTTATTGTCCTCTTCCATTGCCCAGGTTGAACTCATGTCAGCACATACCGCATCCTACAGATTGCCACCAGCGCTCGGTCAGGACTTTATCATTAACATTTTATATATAGCAGTGATGAGGACACAACTTCATTTCGCTCCATAACTGGGGTTTCAGGTTGTGTTTACAACGCAGCAGTCATAACAATGTTTTCTGGTTTGCTCATAAGGAAAGTGTGTATTGCATGCCTGTGAATAATTAAAGGGACACACCAATTCTGCATTCACCCTTCCTTTAATATATCCGGGGAGGTACTAACTAAGAAAAGTCATATTAATCCTACTGTGTTTCTGGAGGTTTCTATTTCATATCTGGGTAAAATCTTATTTTCGATGGTCTAATGTTTGATTCACTATTATTCACCGATGGGAACAGGAAAAATTCAAAGCTTTAATCTTTATTTGTCTGTTTTCATGTCCCATTTATTTAAATTGCTTAACTTAACTTTTTAGTTGTGCTTCCTAATTTAGTGCTTCTTTGAAAAATGACACAGATAGAAACAAACTAGCTGATTTGTAGTAAATCGTTTTGATTGTATTAGTGTTAATGTTATTTTGATACAAATTTGATTAAATATGGACTGTATTTAATAAAGAACCCTCTGTGATGCCACCCGTAGGATTCCCGAAGACCGGTTTTGAAGCTCAGTGTGGTTAGTCTGCCCTCGCCATCTTGTCAGGGCCTGATTCAGTTTACTGTCGCTCACTTCTAATCCACAAAAGATCAAGGAGGCCCTAAAAAATGGATAAAATTAATCCTCAATACAATCTGGGCCGCACAATTGTCATGAAAGAAAAAAATTTCCATTAGAGACCTAAATAATTTATTTTATTTTTTTGTACCGAGCTGTAAACATGTTTGTTTCTGCTGTGTACATTTTAACTTGAACGTCTATGGGGATTTGCTTGCTTTTGGAGCCGGTCTCATCCGATGTGTTCATCCGATGACCTGCTGGCATACACGTGTTGGTACTTAAGTATTTCCTACTTTGACTTTTCCCACTCAGCCGATTATAAACGATGTGATTAAAAAGAAAAGATACTGCTGAGTTTCACTGTGGGAATAGTAGGATTTGTATGTTTATGGAGCTTGATTCATTCTCAGGACCAATAGGCTGTGACACAGACTGACTGCCCCTTTAAGAGTGAAGATACAAACTATTACAACAGCCCACATTCACAGCACCTTATGTAATCTTAATTATGTGACCTGACACATATTGCTTAGTCATTTTTTTATTTTTTCACTGCCGTATTGACTTGAATTCATACAGATGTATATATAGTATGTTAATCTTTGGAAGACTGTCAACAAGCACTAGCTCTGAGGTCCGTTTAATGTGCCCTTCATGTGCTTTTCCGCAGCTGAATACGCACGCAGAACTCCCCAGTATTATCATTTTAATCTTAATGACCTCCAAAGTGGAGTTCCCTCCTCCCTGGCTGTGCAGCACGTCGGCACCAGCTTTTGAGAGGGTGAAAAGAAAAAAAAGAAGAGAGGAGAAAAACTCAAATGAGACTCACAGCAGTGATTGGTTCATAATGGTACTGCGCTGCATAATGACTGGTTGCAGGCTGCTGGCAGCGAGATGGGTTGGCAGCCTCGCAGGAATTCAGATTATTCGGAGGTTGTGATGTTTGTTGTTGTTGTTGTTGTTGTTGTCTTGGCCCTGCTGAGTCCCTCACGTCCCCCTCCCACTTTCCTGCACTGATAATGACGAGGTTTGAAGAGGCCCACTCAGGGGACCCTGGGGTGCTCGAGTAAGATAGTGGGAAGGAGTGAGGACAACATGAAAAGAGTCAGGGGTGTGTGCACGCAGACAAGTTGGAGAAAACGGTTAAAGAATGTGGAGGGTTGACAAAATGAAATTCCTCTTCTTATTCTGCGGCAGCCTGTGATCTCAGATCAATAAAATCTGGACAATGTAACCCTCTTACCCTCATGATTGCCCACTACTGAGGATGATAAAGTTATTTCTGTCTACCGTTATAAGTAATAAACATGCCTGTCTCCCTCACAGAAGACGAGTAAGAGGAACTTTGGACTCCAGTTCAGGGCAGGGTAAAAGTGAGATGAGCTTTGCTGAGGCGGGCAAGTCTCTCTCACTTTGCTTTTGTGCTATGTGATCATGTTTTCTGTGGGCAGTGACGCTAGGAGCTGAGGCTGGCTTGCGTAGATATCACAGTGGTTGAACATAATAAGGCCGCTGTAATGAGTCCTCGCCTCAGAGAGTGGCGTGCTGCACAGGGCAGCCTCTCTCTGCTTCTTTAGAGAACACCGTCTCTGTTTTCTTTCCATATACTCATCTCTATGTTTCGCTCACCCCCTCCATTCCCTCAGCTGAAATCATGTGACTCTGGACACAGAGGGTGACCTCCTCCTCACTGCTTCTCATGCAGAGCGGGACTGGAGTGAGACGTTCTCTGAATTACAAACACACAGACTGAGTCTTGGGTTTCTGTTGTTCAGAGCATCTCACTGAATCAAATATATCGGTTCCAAATCGGACTGTGTACTGTGCTGTTATTGCCGTATACTTTTTTTCTGCTGTATACTGCAAGGAAAATACTCGGCATGTGGTCCTACTGTAAACCGAATGCAGAAATCATGAGAGGACAAATATTTAACATCTTTTGTGTCTCTATTTGACACTCTTATTGTCCTCCCACGTATTTTTCATTCCCCCACCTCCACCAAGCCAATCCTTCTGTTCATGTCACATCTGAAAGGTCAGCACTCTGTTGGTGTTGCCCCCCTCCCCAACTTTGGTTTCTCTTCATTAGATGTCTCCAAAGGTCAAACACCATCCTAATGCACACATAAAATGTCTAGAGTTGAGTGGTCGGTGGTATGTATCACAGATTAAACCCAGTAAAACTAAAAACTTAAGTTTTCAGACTGAGAAGATGCTGTGCTCAGTACACAGTGTACCCTCTGCACAGTGTGATGCATTAAAAATGTTTTCGGCGCTGCAAGCTCCCTTTCTCTACATCCGTGTTATGCATCTCCTTGCAGCATTATGTTGCTAAAATACACTGCTAAAATCAGCCACAACAATAAAACCACTGACAGGAGATGTTAAAAACATTGACCATCTTGTGACAGTACAATGCTCTGCTGGGAAACCTTAGGATCTGGCATTAATGTGGATGTTACTTAGACATGTACCACCCACCTTGACCAGATCAGGCTCCCCCACCCCTTAGCATCCCCAGCAGGATGCAGCCTGACACAAGCACACACACAAAAACGGTTTAGGAACAACTCAAAAAAACATGAACCTGGCCTCCAAATTCACTAGATCCCGAACTGATCAAGCATCTGTGGGATGATCCACAGAGGCTCCTCCCCTCAACCCATAGGACTTAAAGGCCCCCACTAACAACATCCCGTTCCCAGACACCACAGGACACCCTCAGAAGGACCATGTCCGTTCTCTGATGAGTCACAACTGTTTAGGAGGCACAAGGGAGACCTACACAATATCAGGGAGGTGGTCATAATGTTATGTCTGATCGTTGTATGAATTAAGGCATTTTTAAACCAGATTAGCTCTTCTGGAAACTAAATCCTTGTACAGAGACTATAACATCATTTCTATGTATAATGTGAAGCGTTTCCTTGGCGTTTCAATATGCCATACATTCAGTATTACACTAAGTGGACTAATTGTGCACTCCTTACATTTATCCATGATAAATATTACTAGATCATTTGATTTAACTGGTAAACCAGGCTTCCTTTGACGTCACTTACATTCTACCCCCGCAAATAGTAATACCATTAATCTTTGTCTTGTTAATCCAATCAACCGCTAGCATGGCTTGAGACATTTATTCTCATTTAGACATAGGGCCTCCACTAGCACATGCACTGTACACAAACCATCCTTGGCCGGTGTAAGTGGACACTTCTCTGAAGCTGAATCACAGTATGTCCCCCCAGAGAAATGATGAAAACAAACATGTCCCCGGAGGATAAACTGAAATATGGAACAGGACAGACCAAAACAGTCCAGAATAATACCTGCCTGCTGTGCCTCTACTGAGCCAGAAGACCTCCATGTTTTTTTGTGTATAAATTGTGCATAAATTTTACTTTGTGCTTACTTGTTGTCACCGCCCCCTCTTCTGCCTGTCTCAGAGACATTCTCAGCACGTTTTTGTTTATCTGATAGGCTTGCTTGGGTAGTGAACTCCACACATTCAGTGTTTTTTTTTTTCCCAATCCATAACAGAACGTGACCCATTTCACACAAACAACTGTTTTATATGGTTGGGCTCCATACACCAAATGACATACAGTATACAGTACGTGCAGCATACTGCAAGGAAAGTTGGAGTTTTGTTTTGGAGTTATTTTTATTATTTTGGTGGAGTTGCCAGTGCTGAACATGATCCAGGGATGTGGAGTTTTTCCTTTTAAAAAGACACCAAGTCAACTGTAAAATTGAACTGCTGAGTTTCCCTAAGCCCTGGTCAAGGATGAGCGCAGTTAAGTTGATGAAGCCGATCCCCTTCAGGCAGAGCTAAGCTGACTAACCATGCATCTTCTTGATTGTATCCATCCAAATCCAGATCTCTTTGCTTATCTAACATGTCTGTCGGCCGCCGTGGGGGTCATGAAAGGCCGGTAGTCCGGTCCTCAGTGCTCTGCATTGCTGCTCTGCTATTGATTCTCTATTATGTCTCCAATCTGCTGCAGTAATCCAATAGTATCTGGGGACTGAAGCAAAGCAGAACAAAGAGGACCCTATATGTGGTATCTGTGTCCTGGTGATAGGAACGCTCCTCTCAGCCCTGATATCATATCATGGTCGGTTGGTTTAAAAAAGGCTGCTCTCCTCTCAATGGGTGGAGTTAAATCATTTTTCTGAAACGCCTGTGTAGCGTGGTTGGAGATGAGTTGATTGATCTGTCTGACTCCTGCCTTAATTATTATGACCACTGCTTTCCTCACTGGGATCATTGAAGGAATGTTTCCACAGCTACGTAGACTTTTTGACAGTTCAGATTTATTCGATCTGCATCATTATCATACCAGACGGCCCATGTCTGCTGTTGGCTACATATTTTCCTTGCCAGGACTGCTTGGCCACAGAGTAGCTATTTGCCTTCCACAGGGGGACGACTGGCACTCTTGGCAGTGAAACCATGGAGGAGATATAGCCGTAGAACCAGTATTTGATCTGCTCCCAACTGTGTTTGTTTGAAGGGTGGGAGGGCTGCTGACAAGGGCGTGAAGACAAGTAGGAATAGAGTCGATAACTGAATGAAAAGGCGAGTAAGTAAAGTTTATTTATGTGCCACCTTCGAACAACAGAACTTACAATGTGTTTCACCAGTAGGAAAGATTTAGTGCATAAAGTACATGTGTCTTTGTCAAAATTCAAGTCTGGATTTTGACAGCGGTGCAGTCGCAGTAAAAGTGTTTCCCAAGAAACTTGCAGACAGCTTTTTTTTGTCTGTATACAGTTTATTTGTTTGTCTGGAGGTTTGTCTAGAGTGTAATTAGTTTTACTGTAACACATAAAGCCTGTGACCTTGGTTGACTTTCACGCAGGCACAGAAATAGACTACCCACAACTCATCCTCCTGTACACAACCCAGTCCTAAGAGGTTTTAGTCAGGTTTAGACTCCTGTATCCAGTTTCCCTTTTATTGATCACTGGGATCCTTTTACCCATTTGTTACTCCTTCAGACCGCAAAACATCCACTGAGGCATTGATCTGACAGCGGTGCGTTTTTTATATTTGTGGAACACTCTAACGTAATTGTGACTCTCAAGGTATTATTTTACGTGTGTGTAACAGTGTACTACTGCGCTCTTGTTTTGCGAGTATATGCGAGTGGTATTTGCGAATAGGAGCGTATGTGGTAAGACTCCATCCATCTTTTTTTGTGCGTCCATCCATCTGTCTGCCTCTCTTTTGTTGAGAGGTGAACAAGAGACCTGCTGTTGTTCATTGCAGCTGCGGGCCTCTCATGGATTGTTCTGGAAACAGTCTGTCAGAGTACCGGCCCGATTGTGGGGTGAGGTGAGAGAGAGGGACAGGGAGAGAGAGAGGGAGATCCACACAATTTGTTTTGACATTGACACTCCGGCCAGGGCTCAGATGAGAGGCAGACAGGCCTGGCTGCAGGCTTATTAACATTCCTCAGGTTCAGAGCTCGTAGCCGGTCATACAGTGTAATAACTCAGGTGGATCAACACCTCATTACACAGATTCCATTCCCCACTGACACAGATCAATAAAAGGGTTTCATAGCTTTGGTTAAGGTGTCGGGACAAACGTAATTTTCATATGGTACGGGTTTGTGTGGGCTGGATGTTATTTTAAAGGTGATAGAAAACATATAAATTATGCAAAGAGCCAAAGAAAGACAAACAGTTCTGACTGGGAGGTGTGCCTCCAGCTAGAACATATCTGGTGTTGACTTTGTGTGTATGGCAACAGAAAGGCTGGTGCACAGATAAGGAACCGGTCTGGAGATAACAGGTTTGCGTCTGCTGCATTATTTTAATATCCAAATCAGTGCACGTGGACAACTAAAAGCACATTTATACATGTGGATGCTATTTTTACCAAGCCGACTTGGTGTTTTAATTCACAAGTTACACGCACAAACTGCAAAGTCGCAATTACTGTATATAAGGTAATTAGAGTTCCAAAATAAAAGTGCCTTGTGAGGATTTTGCTTCCCTTGAGAGGTGTACAGTCTCCGTAAAACAGAATTAGTTTTGATGAGGTTGAGACTCTTGGTCAGAGAACAGGTGAGGACGTGGCACTGCAAGTCCTGATGAAGCGGAAAGACACCGCGCGATACGCAGCGCTCTGAGACCGGCAGGTGCATTTATATGCAGGTGGTGTAGTGACTGCAGGCTTGCCGTGGCTCGTCAAAGTTTTGCCGGCATTTCTGTTCCGTCTTTGCCGCTCTCTTCCCTCCTTTTCCTCCTTATTTCCTGCTCATTCAGAAGACAGACACCGAGGCACAGTTTCATTAACTTGTGTCACTCAGCGTTGTCTTCTCTGGAGAATGAAGGGGCCCAGCGGACAAGGAAAAGAAAGAGAAGGAAACAGGACTCATGGGGAACATGTCTGGAAACGAGACAGACTGGTGTTTTGTAGCTCAGTGAGGACTTGGTTGTTCTGAAAAGCCGGGCAGTGCCCACAGATCGTTTTCAGCCCCAGGGATACACCTCATTCCCACACACTCTGCAGCTCTGCCTCTTCATGAGGAGTTATTCTGCACTGCCTGAAATATGAAAGGAAAACTCAAGGAGCCAGAGCTGATGAAGAACTGGAAGATGCAAGTATGCACGCACAATGTGAGTTGTGCTGAAGTGATGAGCAGGAAAGACCTTAATAAGAAGATATTGGATTACACACGCATTTCATGAGTCATGGGTGACAAGCAAAATTGCCTCTCCTGTCATGCAGAGATTAATGGGAGGGTGATGGCAATAAAATGGCCTCAAACTGGAAAGCACACAAGTGTATCGCAGTTAATTAAGGAGACTTTGCTCGTGGACGTGCTCCCTCTTGTATTTAGCGCGCTCCTTCTCAACTTTGGACCAGCCTAATTTACTGTGATGCAGAGTCTGTGACAGTTTTATCACCCTCTTTTATTCATTTTCTGTTATGTAATGGTAACACACTGTGTACCCGTCCTATTGCAGAGGGTCCCCAGAGGGATCTAAAACTCCTGATGATTGCTCAACCGGACAATCAAGAGCTGTCGTCCTGATTGCTGTTTGTCAGGCACAGCTTTTCACTGAGAAAAGTAAGACTGAGCTCTGTTAGAAGTTGTTCTTCTATTTTAAATCAAATCAATAATCTTTCAAATACAATGAGATTTTTATTCCCATTATTTTCTGGTTCTTTCAGATGTCAACAACAACAGAAAATGGGATGGGAGGGCCCCGGAGCAGAGAGAAGACATACAAGAAGGTAAAGCACAAGACTCTCACTGTGTTTGGTTTTTATTTCCCTCTCACGGTGAACACGAACCTGGTCCCACAACATTTATTTTGGAATGCAGCTGTTTGGAGCCAACGAGTCCAAAAGGCCTTCGTGTCTGAGTCACTTGAGTCCTCAAAATGTCCTTCTGTGGCACATAATGTCCTGACCCCTGCCAGGGCCAGCTGCCAGAGCCCAGTCAAGTGCTGGTCTCACTTGTTTTCTTTACTTGTTTTTAAAACTCTAGACGTCACTACTTATGGCAGCGTTTGACCATTATAAGGTTTTCCACAGAAGCTACCTCTGTTCACGTTCAGTCAAATGTGTTTTGTTTTTTTTGGTTTCTGCTCGCACACAACAAGAATACAAGTAGGTTTGTGTCCCAGACTGTAAGAGCAGTTGTGTGGAAATTATTCTGCGGAACTGTACCTCACAAAAGGTCTTTGTCGCAGTTCAAAATTGGTAAAAATCCTTCCTGCCTGCATATTTACATCAAATAGCGCACGTAATGTTGATAGCAGTGACAGTGTGCTGCAACTACGGCAACCGTGTTAATGTGTCGTCTCTTCCATTTTCCCGTCAAGACCACGTCATCAGCCTTGAAGGGGGCCATTCAGCTCGGCATTGGCTACACAGTGGGCAACCTCACCTCCAAGCCTGACAGAGACGTGCTTATGCAAGACTTCTACGTGGTGGAGAGCGTCTTTCTGCCCAGGTCTGTTCCACACAGCGTCAAGCCTCTGAGAGTCGTAAAGTGCATACGCACATAGCAGGACACTTACTGTTACGCTATTCACTGAGTGAAGGTTAGAGCATAGTCATCAGAATAAGAGCCAGACTTTTGCATAAGCTCAAGGTTATTCATTTGCAGGAGCTCGTGAATCAGAGCGCTGGTTCATAAAAGCAGATTACATGTAGGTGGTAAGAGGCCGCTCTTTGGCTGTTGCTTGCTTGTTTCTGCAAAGTGAATGAATGGAAAAAGCCTAAGGACCAAGCTTTGCCTGTCTGCACGCTCAAATATTATACGTCTGGGTCTTGCATTAAATAATATTACATTCAGTGGAATCTGCAGAAGCTGGCGTCCAAAGAAATTATGCTACGACCACAAACTACCACCATCATCATTTATCAACACTGCAAAGTTGGCCATTCTAGCTGCAGAGATGAAACTATTCTGGTGGATTATCCTGCCAAGAACTGTGAAATCAGCTTACTGCGTGCCTCTTACTGCCACAGTGCAAACCATACGTCAGCGTGTGGACCCTCTGTCATCTCAGGCCATCTTCAAAATTACATCACCAGCTTAAAGGAACATTTTATATAATCTAAAGCAGACCCAGGGATTCTTTGAAAGTGTGACTCATGCGTAGACTGACACACAGCTGAGGCTCTGACACTTGCTGTATCTGGTTTTGCAATTAATTCGGAGGATCTCCTCATTTGCCGTGTTTACTGACAGAGTATATTGAATGTCTCCTTATCTATTTAAGCATGCAACAATTTATTTAAAAAGAAATCTGATTAGCAGCAGTCAAGCAAAAGGCGTTCACTTGAATCATCCAAGACTTTCTTGAAGCTTCAGGAAGATATTTTCTAGTCATGTCAGGAAGCGCTTTGTGGTTTACCTTTGAGACGCTGCACCAGGATATGCAAACTCACTAAGGTTTATGCAAACCTGCTCTTGGCAGACACGTTAACCTTTACTCTCTTTGCCTCTCAGTGTATGAAAATCCTGGCGTAGCTTGTCGAGACGCTGAAGTGCAAAGTATGAGTAGTCTAAAGCGAGCCTGTTGCATCACCCACATTAATGTTCAACATAACGCTGAAATAAAATGAAAGATACGTCTTATCTCCGGGGGCCGACTTTTCGCCAAGAACTGGAGTAGAGCAAAGCGATAAAAAAATCAAGGTTGTGTGATTAGGAAAAAACAAAAGTTACGCAAGACACAACAAACAAAACATAATCGACAGGGAGGGGAAATTGATGTCTTACGTCTAGTGTCTGACATAACCATTTGTCTCTTTATTCTCTAAACGTTTCTGTTCTGTAATGGCTCACAAAACACAAGCTCTTTCTTTCCTGACGTACTACCCTGAGAGAGCGGCCGAGCGAAGGAGACGGCTCTCAGATGCTTTTATTGCCTCCCACCCTCTCGCCACTCTTCTCCCTCTTCTTGTTGTTCTTCTTCTCTGTAGGGTTTTGCTTCTGTTGTTTGTCCTGTCAGTCTGGTTTTGGGTGGCTGGAGATGTCGCACATCACTTTGACTCCCACCCACACTCTCAGTTCAGTTTTGTTTTGCTCAGTGCATATATCTCTGACAACCAGCACGGCATCTTTCCATTGGAAGATAGATAGCTCCCTGATTATACTGAGTGCATACACTGATCAGCCACAACATTATGACTACAAAGTTAAGTGAATAACATTGACCCAAAGGCCCCCACTAACAACGTCCTGTTGCCAGACACCACAGGACACCCTCAGAAGGCCCATCTCCATTCTCTGATGAGTCACAACTGTTTTGGAGGCACAAGGGAGACCTACACAATATTAGGAAAGTGGTCGTAATGTTATGCATGACTGGTGTACATTTCCTGCTAAATGTTTTCCAGCGTGCGTTACATGGACCGTCAGTCACTGATGACAGACAATTGTTGTCGGCCTCACACACTAAGCAAAGCAGTCACATTTCACTGTAGAGTAATCACAGGTGTAGTGTTACATGGCAGTTGCTCGGCTGTATACCATTACTGAGTGTTGTACCCGCAGGAAACAACAGCACAATAGCCTCTTTACCCAGAACATCGTCCAAGTAACCAGATTTAGAGGTGCCCTGGAAAGCAAAAACCTTCATTAACCTAGTTCCACATCTACTATGGGGCCAACTAAACTGATTCCAGCGGGTTTATCTGATAAAAGTCCGACTCACTCTGACCACATCAGGCGGGCTAACCCCAGCGCCGTGGTGTTCCCCATGAACACTGGATAGTTACAAAACAGGGTCACCCTTTGTCCAAGCCCGTCTGAGAAAGTCTCATTGGCCAGTCAAGACAACAAAATGTAGGTTATTGTGTGTGTGTGTGTGTGTGTGTGTGTGTGTTTCTTAACCTTGTCCCTAGTTCTTTTTTCACCCTCTCGGTCGAGGCTCATGTGTTGTTTGGTTTTGTTTAGATCCAGTAATCGGAGCCATCTTCGGTCTCTAGGCGAAGAACTCTATACAGGCCTGTTTGACAGCACAATGCTGGTGAATCTTGGTTCCCATAGATATCTTTACTGACGCCTGTTCGTGCATGAATAGAGCGAATTATACTTCTAAACTTAAGAGTCAACAGATACCCTGGCTAAGAGATGAGGTGTTTTGTCCTTGCCTCTGCGAGTGTTTGTCTACGTGACCAACACCGATATGTTTTACTTACGTAATGTTTTTTATTTGAGTCACAGTTGGAAACGTTATCCAATGTACCTGTTTTCTCCTCTTTCTTTTTTCTCTCTCTGGGTTTCATCACTCATACCAGCGAGGGAAGCAACTTGACCCCAGCGCATCATTATCCCGACTTCCGCTTCAAGACGTACGCCCCTCTGGCCTTCCGCTACTTCAGAGATCTCTTCGGCATCAAGCCGGACGACTACCTGGTAAGAGTTAAACCCCACGCGCGTTCACACTCACGGACCACACCGTGGCTAACTAATTTGCAAAATGTCATGCGGCTCTGGTTGTGGGTAGGAAGTTTAGAAGCCCAATCAAATCAAGCGCCCACGCAGTCCTAGTGAGGAAAGAAACAATCATGATCCAGAAAGAATAATTATCTCCTAAACTTAAAGGAACAAACTCTAACCCAAAGCCTTGGCTCTGTGCTTGGAAAAGAAAGCCACACCTTAACCTTACCCCATAAAAACGCTGTCTGGACAGATTTTGTCACTGTTACCCTATTTGATACTGCTACTTTCATCCCATAGATCTTCTTAATAGACTCGGTTGTAAGATGTCAAATGCAAGCAAGGCGTCACATGCAGTCTCATGAAGAAGAACTGTTGACCGTGTCTGTCTTGAACGAATGCGCACTGTCTTTCGCCTCACTTTGTGCTCCGCTGTCGCAGAAATCCATGAAATTTTATTGACTCGTGGGTGTTTTATGGCGCGCACCGTGTGAGGACAAGTTTGAGGCTAAACATTTTGGCAGCGTAGGCACAGGAGCTAATGACAGTGCACGCCCTAATTACGACTAATCTAATCAGCACGCAGTAAATGTTTGAAGGAAATCAGCAGACGAAGCTGTCATGTCCCAGCAGATGAAAAGTCTTGTGTGTTTGCAGGGGACAGACCTTTTCAATAGAAGCGTTTTGGTGATTCACAGTTTTTGGGCTTGTTTTGATCTCGGGAAATGCTCCCTGAATGTCTGATTTACTCACGACGCACATTAAAAGAAAGCCCTGTCGAATCCTTTGAATGCGTGCTCTGCATTGTTATGTAATTCCGTACCTTGTTGCTGCGTTCATCGCTGCTCTACGTGCGCTCTCCTTGATTGGAATGAAATTAGACTTTGTGTGATTTTGTTCGGTCTTTATCCTGTCGTGATGGCGTTTGCTTTTGAACGCCAAATTTATTTCTGAATAAGAGAAAGACAAAAGGCTCCAGAAGAGAGACAGGGATGTAACTTCAAGGCGTTAAGTGGAGGATAAAGTGAAGAACAGCAGCGTAGAGGATGTGCTAATGGTTTACGTCCTTGATGTGATGATGAATCCATTCAGACAGGGGCCATCGAGCAGAGTCTAAGGGGACTACACATGTCCACATTATCCTGAATGCAAATGCAATATACTAGGGATGAGCTTGTGCCGGTAACTCAACATTAACTGCGGAGGGTCATCGGTGGAAGAGCCTCCAGAGAGGGAGAGCAGATGCCTCCAGTGTTTCTCTTCTGAACACGTTGCTCTCATAACGCACTGATTAACGCGCCTCTACAGTCTAATGCTCTCACAGACTCTCTGTCACACGCTGATTGCCACTTTGGGGTGAAATGCCCTCGATCTGTTGTAGTTTTTTTTTTGGGTTTTTTTTTGTGTGAGACACAGCACAAGGAGTAATTGCTCCCATTATCTTTAGCTGAGGAGCTTCTGTCCATGTTGTCTGGCTTGTTTGGCTGTTTCTTAGCAATAAATGTCCACAGATAGAAAAAAGTTTGGCAAACAGATAAACAGTGGACTGATGGGAAGCAGGACTGGCATCTCTACGACGAATGGAACAATACAATAAATGTAGACAGAAGAAGTATACAAGAAAGTATACTAAATGACCAAAAGTATGTGGATGACCATATATTTATGTATACTTATGGTTTGGGGATGGTTTCATGGTTTAGATTTGGCTCCACGCTACCACAGGAACCCTGTTATGATCCACTGTGCTCTAAGCCAGGTCCATGAAGAACTTACACCGATCAGCCACAATATTAAAACCGCTGACAGGAAAGGTAAATAATATTATCCAGTGGCAGGCCGTGCATTTTCCACCTAGACCTCCAATGACCTCCAACCTTATTCAAAACATGTCTTAATGCAGTCGTTATGACGCCACTGCTTTAGAAACCATCAACAACATAGGATACGCAATAAAACAGGATGTTGCATCGTAGACGGGTATCTCATATAGCGAGATGAATGCCATTACTAAAGCAAGAAACTCCCTTAGAACAACTCACTGTAGCCACAGCTGCGCCACATACGTCAAATCCAGCAGAAGCATCAATGTCGACCCAATAAAATGTCAAAAATATGCATAAATTATGTAAACATAATTAATTATACTCACCAGAACTTAGAAACAAGTCAGTGTATTTCAAGCTTCAGCCGCCCTTTGATTCCAGCAACACATGAAGGCTGAAATATGATTGGATAAAAGCTCCAATGCAAAGTTACGCTGGCAGAAGCACTGCAGCCGAGAGACAAACAAGCCATAAAATTAAAAGAATAGTCTACTGGGAATAATTTAATAAGATTAATGGGTCAGTGGTTTTGATAAGGCTTAGGCCAGCAGAGTAGGCTTTGCTGGTGACATTGACCATCTTGTGACAATACAATGTTCCGCTGGGAAACTTTTGGACCTGGCATTCATGTGGATGTTACTTAGACATGTACCACCCACCTAGACCAGACCAGGCACCCGCGTCATGACAATGACTCTCGTTAATGGTAGCAACCATCCCCAGCAGGATGCAGCCTGACACAGGAACACGCACAAAAATGTTTTAGGAACAACTGAAAAAACATGAAAAATAGCAGAAGGTGTTGACCTGGCCTCCAAATTCACTAGCTCCCAAACTGATCAAGTATCTGTGGGATTATCCACAGAGGCCCCTCCCCTCAAGGGAGACCTACACAATATAAGAAAGGTGGTCATAATGTTATGCCTGATCGATGGGTTTTGTCCATTCAGTGAGGTGAAACGTGCCTGGCCTGCTCAGAGCCTTTACCTCAACCCCCGTTCTAGTGCCTGTTATCTGTGTCAACTGTGTCACTGTTGCTGTTATGGGTAAATGGAAGCAAATCCCTCTGTGGAAAACCTTCGTAGCAGAGTGGAAGAATTTTAGTCGCATATTAAACAAAATAACTGATCATTAACACATCAAACATATCCCAGATCCCAGATGTTTTTTTCCATCTGCCAGCTTTGCAGCTTTGAACAAACTCTCTTGATTAACGCACAGGGGTTATGGAGAGGAATTAGATGTTACCTGTACGTTTTGTGCTTTACTACTTGGGATGTTTATAACCTTCTGGCACAATTAAGATATTTGTCCATCTTTGTCAACAATTACACATCTGTGAACACTCATTTTGTGTCAGTGTCCAGATTGGCCACCAACATATAAAAAGCCACTTAATAAACTATATTTGAATTTGAATTTGTATTTAAAAACACAACCCCTTTTGCTTTTTATATTTTAACACTCTATGTAAATAACCCTAGGCCAGTAAAATTTTACTACTGCAAATTTTTAAATACTGAAACTGTGTCTGTGTAGTGTTGTAGTGTTTTTTTTAGACCTTCTCTCATAACAATCTGCACAGTAGGGTTTAGAGTTGCTTTTGCTTGGTCTAACTGGTGATTATACAGTACATGAAAAGTTTAATTGGTTTGTTTCTGTCTTTCCTTCCTCAGTACTCCCTGGTTAATGAGCCTCTGATTGAGCTGACCAACCCGGGGGCCAGCGGCTCTCTCTTCTACCTGACCAGCGATGATGAGTTCATCATTAAAACTGTCCAGCACAAAGAGGCCAAGTTTCTCCAGAGACTGCTACCTGGATACTACATGGTAAGAAACGTCACTTCACCCTGTTTTGATGTGTCATCTGTCTGGTCAGATGGCAGAATTAACTTGGCCGCCATGTCTGCATCCTGCTGGGGATGGCTGCTGCCATCAAGGAGGGTGTCATTCCTATGGGGTGGGGGTACCTGGTCTGATCTAGGTGGGTGGTACATGTCTAAGTTACATCCACATGAATGCCAGGTCCAGAAGTTTCCCAGCAGAACATTGTACTGTCGCAAGATGGTCAATATTATTCACTTCTCCTGACAGTGGTCATAATGTTATGCCTGGTTGTTGTATATGTACATTAAGATACAGTATTACCAGGAATGTATCAGATAATTTGTGTGTAATAAATCACTATATTTTACATGCGCTCTTTCTTTTCTAAATTCACAGAACTTGAACCAGAATCCACGCACGCTGCTGCCCAAGTTTTACGGCCTGTACTGCATCCAGTCCGGAGGCATCAACATCCGACTGGTGGTGATGAACAACGTGCTGCCTCGCTCCGTCAAAATGCACTACAAATACGATCTGAAAGGATCCACGTACAAGAGGCGAGCGTCCAGGAAAGAGAGAGAGAAGGCGTGTCCGACCTACAAAGACCTGGACTTTGAGGACATGCACGAGGAGGGGCTTTACTTTGACACAGAGACGTACAACAACCTGATGAAGACTCTGCAGAGAGACTGTCGGGTAGGTGGTTTCGTCAGCGTGCAGAGCGCGTGCTCATTCTTGCCTCTGTCTGCTCGCCAGACTGAAATAGCAAAGTCATGCCACAACAGGAAGTTTGGGAATAATATGCAAATGAATTCACACAAGGAAACTGCAAACAAATAAGGAAGCATAGGATAATATTGATTATTCAATTTCTGTTACATTTTATTGCTGTAAAACATGTTGAACTGTGTGCAGCAAAGCCACACTTTTACATTACCTCATGTGATAAATATGAGTTTAGAGCAGCTTGGTTTGAACCTGGGACATACTGTAGCTGTTGAAGGGATATCACTGACCTTTTCAGTCTCGTAACCAATTATGGAAGCTTAAACACATGCAGCCGTGTAGCATATTCACGTGACGTGCTACTCTGGGATAGTGTTTGAGCGGTTTAGACGGGACACGATGTTTTGAAAGGAGAATTTTCCATGTGTTTGCCAAAGGGGGAAGCGCCGTGTTTCCACTGCGTGTTGTCGCCCCGGGTCTGTGTTCTCCTCTCCCTTCACGGCTGCGTTTCAGAACATGACAGCTCTCCAAACACCGAATGTGATTAAGACATGATCCTGGTAGCGTGAGAGACACAGAGCTCGCTCCAAAGATAGTCGTCCAATCGAAAGGCTCACATTCTTGCCTGTTTAAATGCACACGCCGGGGGGTTGGGGGGCTGTCTGCGGGAGGAGTTTAGTAAGAGACATGATTCACCACTTTTTAAAAGCTTTCAGGAGCATTGAAAACACTCGGAATAATTTATCAGAAATGACTCACAGGCTTTATCGTTTCGTGTCTTTTTCCTATCAATGTTACATCAGCGCAGAGACATCAAAAGCAGCCTCGTAGTAGACGCTGAGGGTTGTGTCGTATCAGATTTTGCTGACGTGTTTGCGCACCACATTTGCAGGGTTTTGAAAAACAAAAGACACAGGACATAACTTGTGCATTGCTGATTTGCATCTTCTTTACAATTGCAACGACACAGAGACTGTGACTCTCAAAACAAGTAGTTCCTCATGAAACTTCTTTACATTGCGTGTCATACATGTCAACCCCTAACAGTTTAACATAGAGCCATTATCCAGGGTTTGCTATAAGTAACTGTTCTTTAAAAGCATCAAACACTTATTCCAACTCCATTTAGTTTAATCGTAATGGGGCGAAGACTTAAAAAAAAAATCCTTCAACTTGCATAACTGAACGTGTGGCTCGGCTTAATGTGCGGTGACGTTCCTGCCCTGTTATGAGGACAAAGTTAAAGGCCTCTCGGGATTGTCAGGTGATGCCAATATGACTTCCAGACAGTGATTTGAGATAATGATGATGGGATTAGAGAGCCCGTTGTTTCAGATCTTATATTTAACCTTGAATCCGACGAGGATGTTGCTGTGAGTGTGGAAGGAAGAACGTCTTCCTGACTGAGTTCCTGCTGGGCCCGGCCAACCTGCAAGACCTGAACGACGACATAATGACTTCCACTTCACCAGGGTCGAGTTAAATGTTTCAGTTTTTAGCGGTCGGGATGAAAGGACCTTGATATTTTTATCTCCGACGGTGAATGATCGGCGCGTGGATAGGAGTTAGCGGTAATGAACATTGTGAGCCAGTGGGCATATTTAGTTTAGCCTGTTAGGTAACAGAGCACTCATGTCAAGGCAATTTTCTCCTCGTGTGCTACAGAAAAGCTAAATTTAAACTGCACATAAAAGGACTTGTTTTGTGTCAAATTAAATTTTCAGGTTGTGCCACTGTGTAGTTTAGTGTTGCTTCTTTCGGGAAAGTGGAAATAAACGCGTGTAAACAAGTGTGAACAACTGCTGCTTTCCCACCTTTAGAGTCTCGATCACAAGCTTTCGGATAAACCTGGATCTTGTGACGCCGCCGTAAATTCGGAGGAATGTCATGTGACCTCCTCGGGTTATGGCCTTTCTCATCATCATTAACCAATATGCTGACTTTCTCAATGTTCCCTGTTTTCTTTGTAATGTTTTCCTAAGCAGACTGAAGGCTAAGTGACATCCTCCCCTCTTGCTAAGTCAGTGCTTCCTTAATGTTTAACCTGGCAGCAGACTTGGGTTTACAAGCTTGCCCAAGAGTGCCCCAGACATGCAAGTCTAAATGCCACATGTGGGCATTTACATCGCACGTGTAACGTGTGTGAAGTGTGTGTGAATCTCTGTAAGTGAGAGTGTTTAGCAGCAGCTGTTAGGGACCCTGTGCTGTGTAGTTTGTTATTGTCATGGCTTCCTGCGCTCGCCTCCTAAGCGGGAAACAAAGTGCCCTCTAAGCAGAAACTCTGAACATTTCCATGAGTAAGCAGCTAACCCCGTCACCCCAGGAGAGGCTGCGCACCGAAAAACACAGAGGAAGGGTCGGCAGAAGCCAAGCAACAGTGGGGTGAGGGGACTGGAGGGAACGAGGAAGTGGAAGGGATTGTTGTCTTATAATAGAACAGGTGGTGGAAATAATAAAATCTGTTTTTTTGTTTTTTTTTCCAGAGCTTGTAGCACTCTGGTTTTTGTTTCAAAGGAATGTGGCTGGTCAGAGTTGAGCTGAAAGTGCAGAGTGGTGAGAACATGTCAGATATTTCTGCTACATGGAAACGCAGAATACCCTCTCATCCTTTTAGGTCTCTCCTCTCCATTAATCTGCAGCTCCCCAAATGCCAAATCAACGCAACGCATTAATAATTCATGTTGAACTCCAGGCAGAGAGGGTTTATTGTAGAGTGAGCGTGACGTCGGCTGCGAGTGTGTGTGATATGTAACAGAGAAGAGCGTCCCAGTTGCCGTCAGTGATACGAACCTTACGACAACGCTGCTGTGACGGTCTCAAACTGTTAAGAGAGTTTTGCTCACGGCATGTCTTTGACGGCGGAGACTTCGTCATCGAACGTTTGAGCTCGGTTTGAATACTAATGATACAAAAATGGTTTAATTTCAAGTACAGGTACATTCACACCACTGCATGCATGGTGTGAATGGTTTAGCTGTTTACCGTCTTTAGCTCCTCTCAGCCATGTGATCAAGCCGAGAGTAGAGTAAAAAATAAACATCAGAGGAGCTGGAATTTATGGCATTTATTGAATTATATGAAAATGGTCTCTGATTTATTTGATCTGGGTTTTCGTACCAGTGTGGAATGTGGAATGATTATGTTATTAAATGTGAACTGGAACATCGCTCTGATGTAATCTAATACAGCGTTGCTGCGAGAAACTCCACATTTTCTAACCTTATTAATGGAAAGAATGAATGAATGTTCGGTCAGATTTACATTATCATTAGATCTGAGGTTTTATCTTTGGAGTAGATGACGAAAAATAAGACGAATGGAGCGATTTGGTGGTGGACTGGTTTTAATTTAGGATGAGAATTGGTAATTAACAAATTCTTTACAAGCCTGGACAAGTAACAAGATTAAATGCACAAAATCTAAGCGCCGTATCTGGCAGTAGATTGTATTCATAGATTACGAATGCATGCTTTACCAAGAACATTGCATTGATTGATCTGGACTCATATAGTGAGTTTAATCTCGGAGGCAGTGGCTGTGTCCTGTCCTCTGAGCACAGACTTAAGAAAGCTTCCTGTGTAGAAGTGCAATACGGGCCATGTGAGCCAGCACTATGTGGAGCTCTCTAGCCTCACTACTGGCACAAAGATGGATGGGTGGAGGAGTGCTTCAGGATGGAATATACTGAGAAAGGTTTGCTGAGGATCAAAGAACGCTGTGACAAAGTGTGCTTCCTACAGGAGTGCTGGTATACAGTATTTTTAGACTCTCCCTTTCATTATAAGGAAAAACCAAGCTGAGGACAGTTTTCTCAGCGGAGAGACCAAAATACTGGATTGTCCCTTTGGCCTCACAGGATCAGTAATATTACACTCCGTGCAGTATTTATTCAGAATCCAAAGAAGGCTTTTGCACAAATAACACAGAAATCTAGCGGTTTTCTATCTGTTGTGACCGTCCGATTGTTCGCCGGGGAAAGCTGGGGCCAGGACACGCAGTAATGGCTTACTGTAGGCAGCACGGTGCGTATGGCTCTATTCATAATCGCTGCCGTTTGAATAGGCTGGGGGAGTTCGGCTGAGGGGATGCAAATTGTTGATATGGAAAAGGCATCGCTCGGACAAAAGCCCCAGTGTTCGTTTGAGTCAGTCATCCAGTCTGTTTCGTGTTTGCGTGTTGTCATGCATGTGCATATGAATGACTCTGTACTTCAGCCGCTTCTATTGCAGATTAAAACTGGATTTACAGCCAACACCAGTAATATCTCCTTTGAAACGACAACACGCATTCATGCAAGCACTGGACCGAGACTTAGTAGAATGAAAGTATCAGTAGTTATTTGATTTGATTTTTTGCAGTTTCGTCTTTAGGCAGACGTCTCCTAATTAATTGGATGCATACACAAGGGGAGGAATGAGGGAGGAACACACAAGGAGAAACCAGTCATATAATCACAGGGAAAACAGGAAGTGAAGCAAGACATGAAACACCAAGGAAGACGGTTACAAAATAAAAACAGGAAACGAAAGGAAAGCCAAACAGGGTTACAGAAAATATTAAAAAGTCAATACCGTGACAGTTTCCTCTTTGTAGTCTGTCAACTCCACACGCACTGAATATACTGTATTTATGTATTTACATAGGCGGGTGTGGCTCATTAGGTAGAGCTCCACAAACAAGAGTGTTGGCTGTTTGTTTCCTTAACAAGACACTCAAGCTGTTCCTAGTGGATTGGTGTGCGCTTTGGGTACCAATAGGAAGAAAGGTGCCACATAAATACAAGACCATTTGTCATTTACATGCATTAAAGCTGCTGAGGAAGAGAGAGATTTAAGGTCTGAAAAGAGCTACATGAACGTTTGACTCCTGCTTTCTGACGTCGTTATTTGCAAAAGTAAATGGTTTCAAGTCCAGAAATATAAAACCTAGGCTAGCGCGATAGTTTTATTTTCCAGTCTAGGTCATAAGATAAGCCTGTCTACGTGGTAGTGACCTTGCCCCGCAGATCAACCTCTCCCTGCCCATGTCTTGACGCAAGACCGCTTTACTTGAGAACCGGGAGACATGAAGTCACGGAGTCTCTGGGAAAATTGTCAAAAGGCTCCTGAGACGGGTCAATGTGTAACACTTGGCTCGCTGTGGAGAAACACCTTGTTTATTTAGCTCGGGACAGGCTTAAACAGGGATTTGGGTTTGCTAGCTTTTGTGGTCTTTGGGCTATGAACGTGTGCTGGGTGTTGGAAGTGTTTGGGAGGGTTTGGAAAAAACACATGTTTCTCAAAACAGTTTATAATGCCTGTATATTTTCTGTTTGGGATCTGGCAGGACAGCTCCTAACCATGCAAAACACTTTAGATTGTGATATAAAAATTACAGTTTTATTCACAACGTGTTGGTGAGAACTCAGGGTTAGGCTTCAGTTTCAATTACGGACAAGTCTGCCCATGTAGGCACGGATAATAATGGACTGCATATCTATTAAAACTGCTTTTCTTGTAACTTCAAACAGGTGCTGGAGAGCTTTAAGATCATGGACTACAGTCTGCTCCTGGGTGTGCACGTCTTAGACCACAGAGAGGGGGGCGAGCCGGGCCAGGCGGGGGGCGACGGTAGGAGGCCTGTGGGTCAGAGGGTGCTTTACTCCACCGCCATGGAGTCCATCCAAGGAGACGGGAAGGCTGCTGAAGCCCTCACCACAGACGACACGTGAGTTGGCTCAGCTGGAGGAGGAGGGGGCACGCACACACACTCATATTATGTGCACATATTTGAACATACACACTCCGCCTCTGTGCGTCTGTATCTCCACTTTTTGCTCTCACATACACAGTTATACAACCGGGCGCTTATACCTCTCATACAGGACTCTCAAAGAGTGTACACACTGTCGGGCTCTCACATAACCATAGCTACACAAATACAAACACAGTCACCGTACTGTGTATTTACAGCAATACTCACGAATGTAAATACTGTAAGGGCCTCTTTTACAAACACTTGTAAAACCGCGGCGACCTTTTATTTGTGCAGCGCTTCGAGCCTCGCCGTGGAACAGTAGCTATTCTCTCACTGTTGTTTTTACTGCTTTAGGATGGGTGGGATCCCCGCCAAGACACATAAAGAAGAAAAGCTGCTCATCTACCTGGGTATCATAGATATTCTACAGTCATACAGGTATGGGATTAAATCCAACTCGTTTCTAATAAATGTGAACTGAAAGTGGATTTTTTTGGCTTTTGACATCTGACGTGCAGAACTGGCTGCGAACGTTGAAGCATTTCTGCAAATTGCTGCAAAATTAGTTGGGTCATCAGTAACCGAGAAAGATGTGGAAACAGTTAAAAACTTAGGCAATGGCTCAGTATGACAGCGTGACAGGATTGATGGTGAGGAAAGAGCTATAAGACGTTTTACCACACGTCCTAAAAGGACTTGAGTGTTTTTCTCCACCCGACAGAGACTTATATCTGCTAAGATGCATATCAGTCTTCTTTATTTACACATTGATTTATTAATTTTTTTGTCTTGAGTGAAAGAGAGTCGGGCAAAGCCTTTTGGCTTATCGGCTTTTCCAGATAGTGAAAATTTAAAAACACATAAATCTTTGTCAGCCTCGTGCGCCGTGGCATCAGATGCACAACGCGTGGGTGAGGTGAGATCAGGTCAGGAAAGATGAATAGACCCAACACCCGACCATTTATCTGTGTTTGTGGTTGCTTGCCTCACCCAGAGATAAATCAAAAGTTACATAATTTAAAACTTTATTTTTTACTAAAAGTATAGAAAATAAACTAGAAGGAAAGGAGGAAGCATCTCAGGTTTGATCAAGCTAAAGGGGAAGTTTCTGTGAAAGCACACATGTCTGTGACGAGTCTTCCTCTTGTCCTGTTTCTCCCCAGATTCATTAAGAAGTTGGAGCACTCGTGGAAAGCCCTGGTGTACGATGGCGTAAGTTGATAGCCTGCACCAAATCCGACGCTGACGCTTTTATGAATGAGCCTTTTATTTGGTCGGTCTCATCGCCCTGACCTTTTTCTCTCACGTGTCCCCAGGACTCCGTCTCGGTCCACCGGCCTGGGTTTTACGCCAGCCGCTTCCTCAAGTTCATGAGCACACGGGTCTTCAGGAAGACTCAGCGTAAGTCTGCGGGCTCATCACATTCGCGCATGTGAAACTTCAAAAAGGGGAAGGAGGTGATAGGTGAAGTGGAAAGTGGGAAATCCTGTCCAGCTAAGGAGAGGGAATCCGTCTGCAGTTTTTATTGGGCGTTGCTGGTTATTTGTGAGTCACTAGGGATAAAGATAAGTCACTTCTTATAACTGGAACATTAACTGGAATATTCCTCCCTTTTAATATCCTTCCAGCTAGACGATCGCTTGAGCGGCACGACCCATTGTGTGCACACACGTTAAGTGTTATTTAATTTAACGATATGAAATGGCTCACTGTTCATTTTTATCACGTGCACAGGTCATGCAAAACAGATTGAGCTTGCGTTGTGGCAGCAAAGAAACACATAGTCACACACCACTGAGTTAAGTCCAGTAAACTAATAAAGAAGACTTTGATTCCCCTGTTTTTAGGCGTTAAGGTATCGCAGTTGTTCAGATTTTTTTATGAACTCTTTCTGTTCTCAGCGTAGAGGGTGTGACAGCAGGTGCAGTCCAGAAACCGGATTCAAACTCCACATCAACAGAAAATATAGTAACAAATGTTACATAACCATTCAGGACACCCCCTGTGGAAAATTAACAAGGCTGAAGCGATGATTTGAGGATTTAGCCGTGCCACTAACCATTGCCAAGTCAAGTCAGGGAGATGACAGGAAAGGATTTCATTTCATGCCCAGCTAGTGAGGCATGAATAAGGACAGCTTAGGGGACACTTGTGTCGTTTTTGCATTTTAACAGTTTATTAACGGCTAATTTGGGAGCCAGGGCGCCGGGGTTTCATTGTGTGCGAACATTGCTTCAGTCTCTTACCTTTATCTCCCCTAATTATCTTCTCCTCGGCCTCTCCTTCCCCAAATGTGTCCATCCTTTCTTTCCTCTCCCTGCCTAATATGCTGCTTTTTTTTTTTGTTTTTTTCCCTCTCTCCGCAGCACTTCGATTCTCCCCTTCAAAGAGGACTCGCACTTCCATCCCCGCTCTGAAGTCGTCCTCACAGGAGATCCTTTCATCGCAGGCAGATGAGAGGCACGAAGAGGACAGGAGGGATCGGCTGGGAGGGGCCCGCAGTCTGGCCAGTCTGGACGGACAAGGTACGCAAAAGTTTTTTTAAGGAAAACCTTACAGCATCCAGTCCACTGCTAAGCAGGTTACTCATATAGCTTGTTTGTAAGATGAGCATATTGTGGATGTTTGGCAACATTCAGGGATATTCATAGAAGTGCCTGAATTATTAATGGGCTTGTTTGGAACCTGATTGTGTGAGCGAACATAAATGCTCTTGGCATTTTACCATTAAGCGTATCAAGTGGCCGTTTCACTTTTTTTTTGTGGCTTATTAGAGCTTTTTAGAAACACTCGAGGCCCATTAGCAGCCGTTTTTGCTCGGGCCATAAAAATGCTGTCCTCTCAGCGCTGCCCCTGAAGGGTAGCCTGTCCCAGTTCGATGCGGTGTTCGGCCTTGATGGGCAGACTACCTTGTTACTGGCATCCCTTCAGGTGCAGTGTTTGTGTGGAGCGCAGGCGTGGCTTCTGCTCCCCCGTCCCTTTTTAATCTCACCAACGATCGCAATCCGGCCGCGGCGCGGGAAGGCGCATAAATCGGCCGAATGGCGGTGAAGAGTGGGATGATGCGTCAGACCCTTCCTGGGATAGAGGGGTGTTAGGCAACGGCGCACCGGAAGAAACAAGGGCGTGGACGCGGCGCAGGAAGAGTGGTCACGGGGTCATGTGTAATTTTAGAAGTGAGCGCCAGCTGTGTCGCAACATACAGTATAGCAATATGTGTTGTTACGCTTCCTGACCTCGTGCCTTATGGGTACTAAATCACAGAGAAAATCACTTTTGCTTTGAAGTGTGTCGGTCGGTTTCATCCGAACTTGAATTCTCACTGAGATTCGTTAAACGTTGAACTCCAACAGCGACGGAAAATGGGAAGTAATCACGAGAACAACTCTCTCTCATCCACACGTCTGCGTTCGTCATATTGACTGAATAATAATTTATAGTCTTCCAGGAATTCCTGGTGATAGGTTTTCTCGGTTAAAGGGCAGGTCCACAGATTGTGCTGTTCCTCTTGCTCATCTTGGCTAGAACCACTCTGCGGGACACCCTCCCTTGTGATAAGCTGAAAATGTGTGCGTCTGAATGGCATGTCAAAGGTCGAAAGAGTCTTATCTCGGTGCTCGGAGACGCGTTTAGAACAGAAATCCAACTAGGGGACGCGCAGTTTGAAATGTGCCAGCGCTAAGCCCTCCGCGTGGAAGTGAAAATGTCCCCTCACATCGTCACATGCATGTGATTTTGTCTCTCCCCAGCTGTGTTCGGCTCGTGTCTGCGCCCCGATCTGGTCCCCGCCAGCCCGTCCTTCTACGAGGGCTCCTCCATGGGAACGATCTCCACCTCCTCCATCTTTGTAAACGTGGAAAATCAAACAGAAGAGAGGTACACCTGCTTTTCCCTCTTTCCGCTCCCCGGCTAATTTTTTAGTTTATTCTATTATGCTGACATGTTTGGCTTATCTCCTTAAAAACACGTCGCCTCAAGGGCAGGAATAAAGGCACGGCCAACACACCCGCTCAGACACTCCCACGTTCTTGTCACCTGTGCTCTTGAGTCACATGGTCCTGTCGGTGCGTCATGGAGCAGGTGACTCAGCTGTCGTGGCAAATTTGCATCCAACATACCCTCCCTACGTAACATATGGACAGTCAAAGTAGGAGTACAAAAAACTTCCTGTTCAAATTAATTCAAAATTTCTTTCATGCAGGAAAGCCTCTGTTTTAAAGTTCAGCAGTTCCACACTGACTAATAGTTGAAGCCCTTTTCAAATTATGGATTGCCTCATTTTATATTTCGAAATCAAGTGCAGTTGAAGTTTTACATTAACAGGTTTTACTGCACTTTTGACACACTCGGTCACACGTCTAACTACTGTCTGAGCGCTTTCATTTCCCCCCTCGCTGAAAGCTTCTGAACGCCTCGTCCTTTGTCCTCTGTGTGTTTTCCATCTTTCACCTCTCCTCCCGTCCGTCAGTGTCGGGTTCGGCTTTGCTTTCTGAGGCGCTATTGTGCGCCTTCGCCCGGTCTTGTCCTCTCATCGGTCACCTGCCGCTGCCCTGACATTGTTCTGTCAACTGTTTTCGTAAATATTTAAACAGCAGCTCTGACACAGTCATACTAGGTGCCATTATGCGGCACAAAGGCGGCGACAAAAACAGGACAAGCGGCACAGTGGAGAGTAAATATCAGTCTGACAGCTGGTCGGCCTGTTAGACTGGTAGCACCTTGTGTCTGGTTGCGTCAGCGCTGTTTTTTTTTAATAAAGCTGTTGTTTACCATTATCTCTCTTACTCTGTTTATCTCTGCAACTTCATGTTCCTTGTACTCTCTCTAAGGGATTTCATTTTGTCTTTGAACTCCACATTATTTGCCATAAAGAGGTTAAAGGACATTCCTCAATTCACCAGGGAGTCACCTGATGTTGAACATACAGTACAAGGAAAACACTGTTGTCCTGTTGCCCCCTAGTGGTGGAGCCAGGAAACGTAAAAGAGAGACAGGACTGACAAAAGGCTCACTGGATCTTAACCGATCAGGCATAACATTATGACCACCTTCCTAATATTGTATAGGTCTCCCTTGTGCCTTCAAAACAGTTGTGCCTCATCAGAGAATGGACATGGGCCTTCTGAGGGTGTCCTGTGGTGTCCGGCAGCAGGATGTTGTTAGTGGGGGCCTTTGGGTCCTAAGATAAGATAGATGAGATTAAGGTTTTATTTGTCACATGTACAGTTATACAATGCACAGTGAAATGTATGGCCCCTCCCCTGTGGGTTGAGGTTTTTGTGTGTGTTCCTGTGTCAGGCTGCATCCTGCTGGGGATGGCTGCTGCCATCAAGGAGTGTCATTGCTATGGGGTGGGGGTGTCTGGTCTGGTCTAGGTGGGTGGTACATGTCTAAGTAACATCCACATGAATGCCAGGTCCAAAAGTTTCCCAGCACAACATTGAATCGTCACAAGACGGTCAACATTCTTCTCTTAGTGGTTTTAATGTTGTGGCTGATCAGTCTATATGCTATTATTTGTTTCTAATCTGGCACGTTTCTTCCCTGTAACTTACTTGACGTACAAGGGGAGTATTTTTCTAGAATAATTCACTTAAATTCATCACATGCAGCATGGGACCATTTGTAGTGCACACTCTCCCAGCAAGGGTTTCATGCATTGCGGTCAAATCCGGCTAATCTCCAGGAGATTTTGTTCTCTTCCTGCGAGACATTTTTGAGACTATGAGACCTCCAGCGGCCTCCGGACGCCAGACAGGTCACACCGTCCTGTCTGCAGTCGGCCCGTCTCTTCGTCTCTTTGATGTCTCTGCGGTGGTGTGTGATTTGTTTTTCATTCCTTCTGCTCATGCAGCTGCTTCATGTTAGCCGCCTTTGACGCAGACAATAATCTCCGAGTTAATGTGAAAATATGTTTTTTTTTTTCTCTGTTTCAGAGAAGACGCTGGATCCAGCTCCACGTTTACCCTGGAGGACAGCGCTATCTGCCTCACTTCCGAGCAGAGCACCATGGATGTGGACATAGATCGTGACGACGGATCTGTTCTGGATATCTACTTGGTGAGTTCTTCTTTAATTTGTTACACCGGGTACCGTTAGATGTTGATTAGCTTTGTTTTTGCTTGGTAGAAAACAACTAAACTACGTTTCTTTTCTTTGTTTCACAGTGAAACGAACAGCGTTACAAACTTCATTTTCTCCTGCCCAGCATAAGACAATCGCCACGCTCCATTGGACAGGCCAGTCTGGCGGTTGACTCCACTTTCAGTGCTGCTAGATCCATGTTGCCACTTGTTTTTGCCAACAACACATGAAAATATTGAGATTCCCACTGGTTGACGGACTAAAAGGAAAACCCAGCGAAGTCACACGGATGGACATTGTAAGAACCATGTGACGTAACGTGTAACGTGCTCAAGCTGAAATGAGTGTTGCTTTTTAGACCATGCATCAACACAGCGCCTTTATGTTTTATAAATGTATACCGTTTTCATGACCTACACAAAAAGGACTGTGGAGAGAGGGAGGGTAGATACATGCATTTCTTTTAAATGTTTAGTTTTTTTTTCTGCTGACCCGAAGGAAGTAAGAGACACTCAGCCGCAACATTTGCAGCTGATGTGAAATGTTTACAGTGAATCTATGATGGCATCTCGGCCCCAGGTGAAGAGGAACAGCGTCCCGACAAAGGACACAAGCCTTAGCTTGTAGCCGCAGCCAACACGGACGAGGAAGGCACTCACATGAGCGGGCTCGAATCTGGAGCCAACGAGGCCACAGAGACTCTGGTGCGGTTAAAGTGGCCAACTTTTCCTAACCGGGCTGTTATTTGTGGCCCTGGCAAAGAGCTGCTGTAAAGCAAAGTGAGAAAAGACAGTTACTGGATTTTTGGATGAAGCACGGAGCGGCGCGACAATGCACTGGCTCTCGACTTAAAGGCACTTTGGACATTGGATATGATTTCTGTGAGAAATATTTTTCCTCTGAGGACGTCTCTTAGGTGGGAGGGCTACCTAATGTAAACACAGATTTGGATGTGTGAACATGCACTTTTATTTTCTTTTTCCAAATGCACACCTCTGTCTGTCATTGATACTACATGTACGGAGACAATGAAGGAACACTGTAGCTCATTTTTGATGTGGACCTGCTAGTTTTCAGTGAGGTTTCTGTCACGACTGCTTTTACTCAGGATATCCTTTGATACTGAAGAAGCGTGTCCTCTGCAAGAAGTGATGAGACACGCGTCCTACACTTCGAAGCTGTCCGATACCTCTTCCTCAAGATCATATCCAACTATAAATGTTCAACTCTGCGATCAGTTGAGACCATAATTTATTGTGTAAATCTCAATATTTTACCATTTGCTGAAAAATCCTTTAATCACTGACTGTAAAGACAATGCATATTTATATATAGAAGAGACTCCTATAAATAAAAAGCCAAAAAACTTGTCTTTGTCCAACATTTGTCATCTTGCAGTTGATGCAGTTTCACAGTAGTGCAACTAAAACTCAGTTCTTCTGTTGTGTAATCATTTTTAATTTACAGAACATTGTCAAATTGCCTTACATTTAGTGCAAATAATAACACTTCTGATGTACAACTTGGAAATATACAAAGTGTGTAGATTACTGACAAAGTATCACAATTAAAAACACTAAATGCATTCTTCAGCTGACATTGCTCGTAGATCTAGCTCTTGTAATTCTGAGCGAAACAATTAATCCAGCTCCTTCCTAACCTCTGAGCCCCTTAGACTGCTGGCGATTCATACTGATTGCAAGACTCCCAACGTTTGATGGCATCGAACACAGTCTTAAGAACGTTTAAATGAGGTAAGATGACGTGAAATGCTGACCGCTCCCCCCCAGCTTCATTTCAGTGTTGATAAATGCACATCTGGTGGCTGTACAGTAGAGAGGGCCAGGACGTTTAGGGCCCATCCCGGGGCGTCTAAGGCATTCTGGGGGTAGTTTATCAGTCAAAGGGCAGGAGGCCTCTGTAGTGTGGGATGTGAAATGTAATCTTAGCATTATGATTGAGACTGAATGGTGTAGACGATATCCTACTCGACGTTCTACAAGTTTACCTTATCCTGCACAAAAAGCAGCAGGGCTAATTCACAAACCTCATGAAGGGACACACAGATTATTTCCCGCCTCACTCGGGGCGGAAAATAACGAAGAAAAATCTACAGTGTACAAAAATGTTTCCGCTCGTCTCTCAATGAAAGAGAGAAATTTTCATACCAGACACTACTGCCCGTCTATAGAAAATATCCATCGGTTTAGAGACAGATACACGCCGACAATAGACCGCAGTGTAGCATCTATTGCCCAACATGAGTTGATTATGCTATTCTCTCTCTCTGTGTAATTCCTTGGCCCACGTGTGTGATCAAATTCAAGCGTTTAACAGTCAATTCACATTTCTCACATTGGTAAACCAACTGAAAACTTACTGTTTTCTCTGTACAATACATTGTGTCCACTGTGCTCTCTGAAAACAACTTTAGAACAATCTAGAAATATAAAGATATCAAAGCTTTAGGCTGTGACCCCCCATCAGACTCCCCCCCAAAAAAACAAAAAAAAGAGTCGTCACGAGAGGGACAGGAGAAGGCAATAAAGAGGAGATAGTGTACCACAGCTCATCTGCGTGTTTCTAGCATGTTACTTTCCACTCTTATGGAAGTTACTTTATAGCAGCGGCGAAACAAGTAGCTGTAATACTAGTGATTAAAGAAACCCCCAAAAAGTTTGTAATCATAAGAAATGTACAAAAACAATTTACAAAAAGAGAGCAAATAATAAATCAAAAACCACTCTTGAAATTACATACAAACGGCGGCATGACCAATAGATGGTGCTAAGCCATTACAATGCAGCTGGGATGAGATCTACTGATGCATTAAAGCTGTAAAACCAGTCTGGTCTGCACGCAGGCTTCCTGTGAAGTGCTGTCCCGCAGGTAGTAGTTTGAAAGCAGGTTCTGACTGGTGAACAGGAAGTGTAGTCATCAAGAGTCGGCTCCAGAGGGAAAACCACAGCCTTCTACGACAACAAGAAGAGATAAGTAACCTGAAACAATAGTACGTGTGCTGATTCATAGCTACAGATAAAGCTCCAGCCAAGGGATAGCCCATATATTAAGAGTGAGCTGAATGATCAGCTGAGTCAAACAACCGTATGTGCTGAAATTCCTGGTTACCTCTTAGTGCTCAGAAGAGGATGGTCTTCCCAGCGGTTTGTTCCTGCACGTAAGAGGTGAAGCGTTTCAGGAACTTGGGATACTCTCTCTTGGCCACGGCTCTGAGGACAGAAGCTGGAGCCCAGCCGCCGGGATTTACTGCAGCCACACAGGGGAAGACCATCAGGACAATGTTCATGCCGACTTATGATAAAACAACTGATCATGTGCTGCCTTTAACTAGTGAACTTGTTGCTGTGTACGGAAAACGCTTGTCGTTCAAGCGGTAACATCAGCTATAAGAGAATATTGTTGCTTGGAAAATGTTGGCGTCTAACAGTTTAGCAAGCTGACAACTGTGTAACTTCATGCAGGTAATACAAAGGAATAATAAAAAGGAGGAGGCCACTGATTTTTCTTGTGAACAGGGCAACACAAACCTATTTGAAGACACAATGATTCAGCATACAGTCAACAAAGTAGGGTGCCCTCTAGTGAGAGGGTATTTTTCTAAATCAACTTCTCCTCTGACAATGACCTGACTAAAGATTCCCTGTGCAGGGCCACTTCATGTTACAATCTGCACAAATCTTTTCAGACATTTCCAAAACACCACCTCATGAACTGTGTGGCTCTTGTGTGAGCTACCAGCTCTACAAACACCCAGTTGGCAAAAAACAATGGCTGATATGAGACAGAATCATTTAAGATATGAAACAAACACAATCCTATGAACATCATGCTCCAACAAGAGAATGAAGAATAGCATGACTTCATTTCTGTTGGAATCATATTTTTTTATTTTTTGCATTTTGTGGTCTGCTGCTAAAGCCATTGTAATTTCTTGGATGATTTAAACAACCTCTTACATCAAGACAGGTTAACGTAACCATTTTTGCTTCGTTCTCGAGGCCTTGGTTAAATAACTCTTGAGTATATAACCTGATGGAGAGGCTCTTACCATTGGCAACATAGGTGATCTTACAAAGGATGTTGTCTCTGCTTATCTCTTTATCACCCTCTGGTGGGCTGACCAGCGTCTGGCAGATCATGGCGACATTGATTTTGGCACGAACACACCGGTTTGTGGGCTGAAATTAAAAACCAAACTGTAAATGCAAATGATCCTGGGAGAGCAACAAATCACTAATCACAGTCAGACGCGGCTTGACAAACTGTAGATGCGATCAATCGCTCTTTTGAGTCTGAATAAACCTTCCAGGGCATCTATAAGTTTTATTTACTGAAGTCATGGCCTTTCTGGGACAGCTATAGCCCACTATATTACAGAAGAGTGCACCATTGTGAGATGTTCTTGTTTCCCCAGTTGGAAAATTTGGCCTGAAAAACTATTTATAGCAGCAGGGTCCAGGCAGCAGAGGTAACTACAGCGCTAAAAAAAGAATTCTCCCCCCTTGGATGTTTTGACAAAATAAGAAAACAAAATACAACTCTGCAAATCTACAAAGTAATATCAATTAATTGACATTTGAACTCAGGATTTAGTTGATGCACTTTGGACACAATCACAGCACTGTGTCTCTGTGGATGGGTCTCAAACAGACTTGGACATCTGGACAATTTTACTCCATTCTTCTTTGTAGTACTGCTCAAGTTCTGTCAGGTTGCACAATGGTCAGCCATCAAGAGCAGTTTTTAAATCTAGCCACAAATTCTATATTGGGCTTTGACAAGGCCACTCAAGAATATTCACCTTGTTGTCTATAAACCATGTTTGTATGGTTCGGTTCATTGTCTTGTTGGGAAATAAATCTCTCTTGTTTTGTAGACTGAGTCAAAAGGTCCACCTGAATTTCTCCAAATTTTCCTGCACTTATTTTACCCTGTAACTTTACAAGCCATCCGGGACCTGCTGCCAAGTAGCGTCCCCACATCATGATGGTGCCACCATCGTGCGCCACAGTTTGCCAAACAGGTGCATTTTGGTTTCATCAGTCCAGTTAACTTTGGAGTCTCTAGTCGACATTTTAAACTTTGTCACTCTATTCAAAAACCTGTGCAACAAACAGTTGTTGTATGCAGAGTCTCTCCAATCTAAGCCGCTCAAGCGCTTTAACTCATAGTCACAGGAGTCCTGGTGGCTTCTCTCACTAATATCCTTCTTGCTTGATCGCTCAGTTTGTGAGGCCGGCCTCCTCTAGGAAGACTTATACCTGTCATGTCCCTTCTATTTTGAAAGGGACGTGATGTAGCTGAAGGTGAGCTCCTTTTCTCTGAGTCGCTTGTAGTGTCCTTTAGTCTACAGGGTGTAATTGTAGCCAGGAATACTGATTAATCAGTGACTGGACCATCTAGACACAGGTGTCTTTATACTACACTTGAAACACTTTCACTGCACTCAGCTGATCTCTATTTCACTAATTGTGAGACTACCAGCACCAATCGGCTAGACTGATGAGGAAACCCACAGTGTTTAGCTGAAAAAGATGAATAAATTATAAAGGTACAGAATGTACTTGAGGGTTAATCTTACAGGAGCATTGTCATGGTCCACAGAGAAATTGCAGACCAGCCACGTGTCTGGATCATTTTCATTCGTTGCCACGATCTTTCTGATGGCGGACAGATAGAGTACGTCCCTCTGAGAAGCGGGCCACACCCTCTGAAACACAACCAGAAGACACATTCAGCTGGTGATGACAGGAAGAGCAGAATATTGCTGATTACATGCCAAAAACATGTTTCATCAAAGTTTAAAAGCGCCATTATCTGATGTTACCTTGTGCGTCTGGTAAACAATGACGGCATTATCGGACAGCGTTTCCACAACATTGAAATTTTCGATGGTGGCTGAGGGAGGAAGAGCTCAGTCAGGTCATGACATTAAAACAAAGAGAAGACAGACAGCGCTGAAATGATAGCGACTCATGAAGCGGTGAACTTACTCTCCCAGTCCATTCGGACAGCTGTGTCCCAGAAATACTGGCAGACCTCGTGTCCCGTTACCCCCTTCACAGCATGTGTAGCTTTGAGAGGATCCAGGACAATACCGTTCTCCTCCACTTCTCTCCTGTACACCTGTTACAGAAAGTGTGAGAAGAAGAAATGAAAACCACAAACATATTTACATTTTTATATAAAATGATTTTCTTTCTATCGCTGAATGAATATTTTTACTTTATTTCTTACACTTCTGCTAGCTTATTCATTGTGTTTCTATAGCACCACTATAGCCGCTGTGGTGAATGAGATTTAAATATTCACAGCGAGCAACCAAGGGAAATGATTCATGTGCAGCTTCACTCCTCCGTACTCACCTTCATTTCTCCCTCTTCTATTACCAGCTGCCAGTTTGCATCTCCACCCATGTCCTGAAGAGAGTAAGTCATATGATTCTTCACCATCTCCTCCACCTAAGAGACAGACAGATATTGATTGAATCCATTTGTTAGACAGTCTTTTACCAGCCTATTTAAGGACATTCTTTGAAAATGGGAACAGCTCACAGGGGAAAATGTAATCTACAGTATGCAGGCATGCAATGCTTAAGATTAATGATTAATAGTCTGTGCAGGTGTTTTGTTTGAAGAGGTTTGATAACCATCGGAGGAGGAAACAGAACAATTTCTCTCCGAGAATCTTAGGAATTCTTTAAGCAAGTACTGATCATTGCTTGGTGGTTTTATTCAACATTCAAACAACGTAATAAGGAAAACAGCTGTAGTGTGGAGTCATGGCTGCTCTAGCTGTGGAAGCTGAAGAGTGATGTGAGAAGAGAAGATGGTGGAAACGATTATTGCAGTCATGCAACACTGGACCAACTTTCTGGTATGATGACAAACCATCGGGTGTGAGACAACCTGCTCTCTCTAGGAATTTCAAACCTCTCCAGTCCACTAGTCGGGTTGTCGACTTCACTGCTGACGTTTAGGACGACTAGTCACTGATCAAATGATCAGTGCAGCAGACTAGCAGCGGTGCATTAAGTGTGTGGAAATACTTTACTAAAAATGAAACTCATCCTACCGTGACATGCAAGTATGTAAGTCAGTCCTGAAATACAACAAAAGAACGCGATACACTTTGCTGGTGACTTTCATTATCAAAGATATTAGACCTTTAGCTGCAGTACTGAGAAGGCTTCAGAGAAATACCGCTTTTTTTTAAATTTATTTATTTATTTAAAACCCAGCTACACTATCCTATTTAACAGCACGTTGTGAAGTACTATTAGATGCTATCGATGGTGCTGAGTTGCAGCCTGTTTTTATACAGGCTATACATATCTGCAGCACACAGTATGTAGTGCATGAGCTGTCTGTTCTCAGCATATCAAAAATATAGATTTCATTGTTGCAAAGCATTACTTTCAACTGTGTTTTTATTAGCAATGTCACCTGAGACTAGTCTGTGTCGACTTGACTTTCATTTCATAATAGTCGACTTTAAGCCCTGTGATAGACTGGCGACCTGTTCAGGGTGTACCCTGCCTCTCGCCTGATGACAGCTGGGACAGGCTCCAGCAGACCCTGCGACCCTTCACAGGAACAAGCGGTTACAGAAGATGAATGAATGAATAGTCGACTTTTACAAATGTGAAGTCGTGCAACCCCTAGTCTCGTCGGGTATTAAAATCTATTCTAACGTACTTCTCAAACCACAGGAAATGTTGGTGGGAACCTGGAGTCAAAGGTTAGTAGACATTCTCATGCTCTCTCAGAATCTGTATCACCCTGAACATGCTCTCAGTTGACCAAGTACAATACCTGAGGGCTGAATCTGTGAATGTCATCTGAAGCGCTGACTAGCTCAACAGAGCACAAGGAAGAAGAATGGCTATGGGGCTGTGAAGAAAGAAGGTTGAATGAGAAGACAGCAAAAGGAAAAAAAAGACAGAAAGCCATGCAGCTGATCAGAGAAAATAACCACAGCTTGCTGAAGTTTCATATGAGGTTGTTTTATAAGCTTTCAAAAACTACTGCAGTAAGCACAGATTGATTCACTGACAGTGAGACATCAGGTAGAAGCTGCGGGTTTTTATAGACAGGTCGTACTGGTTGTAAGCTAATTAAGCTTCAGACAGGAATTTTGAAGGAAAGGAAAGGGTAGCAACACAAAGCCTTAAATTACAGTGAAGGACGATGGAAACAACGTGAGCAGTAAAAAGAATATGAGACATGTGCTGTGTACCTTATTGGAAAACCGGTGTGTACCAATGGTGGAGTAGGCGTCGCCAGTAGGAACCGGAGTCAGTCGATTTGTCCTGACCTTCTCTGACTGGCACTGAGGGACACAGTGGTAAGAGAGATGGTTATGGATACAAACTGGGCTACATCTATATGTAACTCTGCTCAAGTAATATTTAAAGGGGCAGAAAAACACAAAAGACACATATTTTTGGCGCAAACTAGAGCCAATTTATATCTCTATCTCACCTGCTCCTCAATCTTGTCTTGTCTGTCCAGTGCAGCGTCCACTGCATCAAAGAATTCCTCCTCATTGATCAGACTATTAGGACCTTCCTGTTAAGAGGCAACAACAAGAAAATGTTGTAAGACTTGTGTGTGTACAACAAGAACCACCCAGACCAAAGTGCAGAAAGATTAAAAAAATAATAATCTCTGCGGCTTATTCAACTGTTTCTTATCTATTTATCTTATCTAATTTTTCCGTGCCTCGTAGTCTGGACCTCCATAGTGAGACTTTTTCTTCAGTTCATTCATAGAAGACTTGTAGGCATCTTCCAACTTCCTCCTCTTCTCCAGCTCCTACACAAACACACAAACAGAAAAGTGCAATATGATGAGTGCAACTGTATTTAAACAATTAATAAGATTAGTGGCATGTAAACAGAAACAACCAAAGCCTCTTTAAAACATCTCTCTTGTTAATCCTGTATCCAGAAACCCATTAGCCACTGACAATCCTTTAATTCATCATATTACAGGTGATACAGAGGAAATGAAAAGGTGACTAATTAAAAAAAACTTCTGCATGGCTTCAACATTAAGACAAACACCACATTATTCGGCTGTGTGCACACTACAGGTTTTACATAGTGTCTCTGCCTGAGGCAAATACACACAAACCACTCAAATGAAGTAGAAACGATAGACTGCCGCTGCTTTACAATGAGAACCGACGTGTCTGGATTACGCTCCGGTGACAGTCGCTGTTTTCACAATCAACTATTTAAAAAATAGCCAAAAATCAAGCAAACCAACCAAAGAATCCCTGCACAAAAAACTCTCTAATCTCCGTTTATATTTGAGGCAGTGTATCCACAATGAAATAAGAGGTGTGAAGCAATCAATGTATTGTGTAATAAACAACAGCATGGCTCTCCAGCAAAAACAATTAAATGGAGGGAAAACTGACAAAGAGACACTGAAGGCAAAGGAAGGTGTAGACACATGACGCTGGCCACAAAATAAACTGGAGCTGATCCTGCTGTCAGCTGTGTGTAACAACTACACACACACACACACACACACTGAGACCTACCACAAAGAGCGGGTTGCCGGTCTGTAGAGGTATCCATCTTTGTGTCGGGTATTTGAGCAGCTCAGTCTTCCTTTGTAACGAAGGCTTCCACAAACTGCACCACGCAGTCCGAGAGGTCATTATCTACTTCACTCGCTGAACAAGTCTGAGTAGGTGAGATGTTTTAGCTTGAGTGCGTTTTTTTTCCTGCAACTATTTCTAATCTCCAAGCCCACATCAACCGCTAAACTCCACACATAGTTAAACAAAGATAAGTTTGAGGTAGTTTCACTTCAGTCTAACTGAAAACTGAGCCTGACAGACTGAAAACACTTCCAGGCTTTAGGGTTGGGCAAATAGAGGAAAACTGGTTTGACAGTATCAGCTGACCTCTAAAGACCACACCTTCAGAGGCACAGAGCACACTCTGGATATCAACGACAGGAAGAGTGTTAAGGAAACTCCAGTCACTATTATTATTATTTTTCTATCTGGATAATTACATTTAAAGACTCTTGAACTTATAGTCCATATTTTTATAAGTGCTTGAGCACACGGCCTCTTTTTTGGACTGAAGCAGATATATTATGTTCACAAAGAAGGAGCTAAATTGCAATATATTGGTGAAAATATACTGAAAAAGAAGAACTACAAACCGCTTTACAAGATACCAATATGAACACGCAGAAATTAGGAACTAAGAAGGACACAATCCACACCATCAACCGAGGGAGAATTAAATCATTGCACGACTACATCCTCATCGGTTAATTCATAAAAACTTTTTTTAAAACTCCTGGTGTGTTTCACATGTAATCAGTTTCAATGAAACCTCCTTCTAGCCTTTCAAAAAACAACCACAGCGCCTATTTACTAGTAAATGTTGCGACACCTTAACTATCAACATGAATATCTGGCTGTTTTTACATACAGCAATCACAGAGCGTGCACCACAACACTGGACCACATCGCCTCAAGGTCAAAGCTCATTATAAGACACTATTCTTTGCTCATAATAATCGATTCCTTATACAAAGCTGAAAGCAATGTTTAGCTCCTGAGTCAGCAACACTTCCACACAGCAGCGCCTGCTGAACACGCCCACTCTGGAAAGCCGCCATTATTCACTCAACACTTGACACCCTGCGAGTGACATTTAGTGTAATCACTGTGTGAGAAGTGCAATGCTCTCTACCTTGTCCAGTCTCTTCTGCCAGCTGTCCTCTCGTTTCATCATCAGTTCGATGCAGTGGGACAAGGTGGACAGGATGCCTGCTGTGGTGGCCTTGAAGGTGATGGCTTCGCCCTTAAAGTCTATCCCGTTAATACCTTTGGGACTGGCAGGGGGAAACACTGGCAGGAACAAGGACATAAAAGAATGTAACAGCTGCCTGCTGACTGCAAATAAACATTTATGGTTTTAAAGTGGATTGGTTTTTAGCAAGCATCTCAAATGGAACAAAGACTGGTGATGATGATAATATCTGCAGGTAGACTCACATTTCTCTTTGCTGCCATTGTTGTTGTGATTATATTCACCTTCGGTTCTTGTGCCAGTAGGAAAGTCATCCTCGTCTTCCTCTAATACTGGTAAGAAAACAACAGCAAGGTTAGCTTTATCTCTCAGCCCTATACACACGGATGCATAGAACTAATAACATACATGAGAGTTACTGGAGCTGGTTAAAACGACAACTGATTATTAATTTTTTAATTTAAGTTTTGCAACCTACAAAAGACAGCAGCTTCGATATGAAAGTGATATCAGAACGTGACTGTAGAAAGATTTGACCGGAAATTAACAAGCCGCAAAATGTCCTGTAAGCAGATATTGATTTCAGTTTCCCTTCTCAACCACTCTCCTTCAACTTCCATGCTGCATAAAGCAAAATAAGAAGTTCACATCTATTATGAATACTTCCCTTTTCCAGTTAACACCAAGACCAACTCCTCAGCACAGACTCTAAATAACCGTTTTGCCCCAAACAGAATTCATTTAAAACATTTAAGTCCCGTCAATTGATAAAATATATTTAATGGAGACTAATTACAGTCAGTGATTGTTCACATCTAACATTAAAATGGAACCGCATTAACTCTGACAGCCCTATTTAAACTCACTACGTGATGCCATTCAAGTTCCATAAAAGCGTATTTCAGCAACACATTACCTTTGTCTCTTTGAAATTCATCTTTGGAAACAGCATCAGCACAGGAGTCAAAGTACTTCTGCAGGGTGTCCACTTGTCTGCACAGAATGTCCCGGAAGGTCTCCATTTCTGCCAGCTTCTCACGCAACCTGTGCCCCTTCTGTGCATGGACAATCACAGGTAAAAGACATGCAAACAACAGGAGCTAAACTAAATCGCATACAGTTAGAGGAAAGATTTGAAGCTCTAGTGAAAGAGGTTGACGATGACTATCGTAAGAAAGAAAGACAAAAGAAGACGGTAATGGAAGAAAGTAAATGTTAGCAGCATGCTTATCCCATGCCATGCCTTTCATTTCCTGGAAACATATTAAGCCACATCCGTCAATTGTGCTTTACCTTGAAGGAAGAGGTGGATGTGGAAGACAAGGCACTAGCTGCTGAGGTGAGAGACAACATCGAACCATGACGCCTCAGACTTGTTTCTGAACCATAACCAGACTCGGCCTGCGATCCAGGTGGGGACGTGGGAGGAGAGCGAAGGAGACAGGAGGCAAAGAGGAGGGGGAGAGAAGATCAGTAAGTGCACTCAAAACACTGACAAATCTGCAGTATAATAAGAAAGTCAGATGCTCATCAAATCTAGACAGAGTGCGATCGATTCTAGCAGTCAGCAGCGCTGAGTAATACTGAGCTGGACCACAGCAGGACCTACACCTACGCAGACAAACTGTGTTGAGAAGGACTGAGAAATGCATCACGCATCAACTAAACCTGATACTTGATAGTGTGGACAGAGCTAGGCTTTGTTGCAACTTCCTTTAGTTTATACACCAGTTAGAAAATGCTGTCTCACGTTATATATATCACAACTTTGACCGCACATTAGGGAGTGGCAGTGGTGGCATTTGTTCCATTAAATACAAAACTTATGACTGGCCGTTGCCTGGCAGTGCCAACTCAGCAAAAAGAGGCAGAATTGTACTGAATATGTTGTATGTGCATGCACACCCGGCCGGCCACACCAAAGATAAATATTGTCTCGGCTGTTCACTGCTATCAGTGAGAGCAAAGTCGTGATCCACTACCAGAGCCTATCACTTAAGTGCGTACCTTTTCTCAGTCAGTATACAAAACTATTTGAAATAGTTTTAGATATGAATCAGAACGATAACATCCTGGTGTTGCATTTTATCAGTAAAGTTATTTTCACAGGTTCAGCCATGGCACTGTCTCTAATTTTTTCCCTCTTGATTTCTGTTGGCCAGTCCACATGCAGAAGAATTTCTTAAGAACAGTGAACAAATTGAAGAGCGAGTCATGTGACGACCTCCGGAGAGAGAGAGAGAGAACTCACACATTCCTCTGCTACAGGACCTTACACAATTCACAGCACAGTGAAAGACACTAAATACTGGTGAACAGGTATTTGGCTGAGTGTGAGAATAAAATAAGGTCTCAGAGTTTAAAAATGTTTACACTCATGCATCAGAGATTGCTGTGATATTTATAAGTTTATGAGTTTTGCATTTCGTCCCAAATCTGCAGGTTTTCTGCAGATTTAGTTAATAATGGAAACTTTAATCTGAAATAAGCATGACATGATTTTGAGAAAACATGTCCCCAGATATGGTCATAAAAAACAAACAAACAATGACTGGTCTATTCATATAAGTGAATTAAATATAATGAACATCACCGTAAATAATACAACAGTTAATAACTACAGCCTTAAAAACTAGTCTTTACAAAATGTTGTTTTTGTTGTAATATTCAAACATCACATTTAGAAAACCATAAAACATTTCTCCCCACACAATTCTCAGAAGCAAGGGGCAGAGCCGAGTTCCAGGAGTGTTTTGAATTTCAAATATAAGTCAGCGATGGCTGAAACAGGTCTGCAGTTCTTCAGCTGCAGCGTGCCACCCATGACGCCCTAACAAATGCAAAACCACCGACTGTATTTCTTGACTGCTTTCTTAACACACTTATAATACTGAAAAACACACTTACTAGGCACACTAGTGAAAATGAATACCTTCTTATACAATAGTCCTGCACTAAATCCCCCTTCATGATTGTTATAATGTTCATTTTACATTAAATCAACAAAAGAACGAAGGTAATTCAACTGTATGATCATTTTGGACGATGTGGTTTGTGGTGCTGGATTAAACACAAATGTGTTTCTGTTATTTTGACCACTGACCAAAACGGGGTTGTCAAAATAATAGAAACATGTGTTGCTACAACACAATACAATTCAATAGTACTGCACAACCTCCAAGATGAAAACAAAGTTATTCTCTCTCCATTAGTTTAAACAAATGCAAACCCTTCAGGAAGCTAGGCTTATGTGCAGGACTGTTTGGTTTTCACTGGTGTACCTAATAAAATGGCTCCTACAATGCGTTTCCCGCTACATGTTAAGTTCTTAAATAAAAAAAACAATATGTACTATTGTTTACTACTTGCTAATCCTTTAAAACCAGCTGAGAATGACAGCTACTCCAGTTAGATAGGCAAACTACGCTATCAGTTTAAATACCGGTGTGCAAGATTTAGTAGCACCTAGGTTGGAATGGGTAAGCGAGTAGGAGAAACTATCGACAAGCAAGAAATGTTTATAATATTTATTGTTCCAATACCTGCATTTAAACCGCAAATGCAAAATGCAACTTAAAACCAAGTTCTGAGTGGTGAGTGAAATCCTGCATCTTCTAGTATGAGCCACAACATATGCATGATGACTTTTTATTTCTACATCGGTGCGTCTCTTGCTATAATTGCTGTTACTGTATTGCTAATTTGCGATCAAGAGCCGAAGCAGTACGCCGCAATGAAGAAATGAACGCCAATCTGTGACCACACCACAGACTGACATCTCTATGAACGTGGTCAGCTGCATGACAACCATGCAAACTTAACACCCACTCATTCACAACTTGAGAAAATAGCATCTTGAGCTCAAGAGTCTGAAATGGTAATGAGAAGAGTATGAGGTATGAGTATGAGACGTGCAGTACTAGTTTCTAAATAAGAGTCACTGTCTTACCACTAACATGCACAGATATCTTGCATGAAAACTGCATGCAAATAAAGATATTTTAAGCACAAAGGCCTAAACTGGGTCTGTATATTATTCATTCATGTCACAACACTGGTGTGTTAATTGAAGACTTCAGTGATGCGTGACAGAAAGCTAGCAGCATGCCAACATGCTATAAGCCCACCATTCGGCCATTCCAACAGCCAAAGCAGAGCAGGACACTGCTGCAGTCCTGGCGGTCTGCTGGCCGCAACATGGCCAGGCGTTCCCAACGCTCCCAATGTTCTGACAATGCAGAAGCTTTAATCCAGTATTCCTGCTTCCCTGGACACACCTCACTACGGAACAAAAGGGAAGAGGAGATGGAGGAGGTGGAAAAGAGGTGCCATACAGGCTTAGCTCATCAAGCAAAACAGCGACGAGAAAAGCAAGAAAGAACAGGGAAAAAGTAGTAATTTTTCTCCACAGCAATCGGAGGCAGACACTAGCCGCTCCTCGAAGCACAAGAGGCTGAGCGAGTCGAAAGGAAGAGCCTTGTAATTCCTCAGCAGAGCGAAGCAGGGTCCGCTTTCAACCGGGTCCTCCCTCTGCAGACACACACACACACATGTGCTCAAAGTGGCACACACACGTACATGCACTCTCGCTGCGCTCATACATCAACAGACCACACACCCTGATACGTGAAACCCTCTCATCTTGTCCATCTCTTTGCCCGGCATCCTTAACCGAGAAAGCAAGCGGGAATGTGTGTGTTTGCATGGACAAGTTAGAGCGGGATAAAACTGAAGGGTCCATGGATGTATGCATCGGTGAGAGATGAGAGCCGTCTGGGATTGTTTGTGCAATAAACCAATAAAGAGCAGAATGGGTGGGCGAGTGAAGCAGCCTGCTGTGTATTACGGCAGAGAGAAAGAGAGAGACAGAGAGGCTGAGAGTGGGAGGCACAGAACAACATTTGTCTGGATCTTCTGCTTCGCTTCTTATTCTCCCGACTCTCCCTTTATCTCTTCTTATTCTGATTTGCCGATATCCCCCTGATCTGGGTCAATAGTGTTCAGGTTGTGTCTACAACCAGCCTGAAGATGTGGAGGAAAAAACCACAGATAAACGCAGGGGTGTTTCCCCGTTCCTGCCCATTCCACCCCTCCGAGTCTGCCTGAATGGATCAGCCTCTTTTGTCTCTCTTGATTTTTGTAGCTGCGAGAATGGACCATTAAAAAAATGTATTATTCATCAAGAGCAGCACTTAACGTCCCTAGATCCAGCACGACTCTTACCACCACCAACACAAACACACCCACACACATAAACACAAAATGGACTAGCACAACAACTGCTTACCTAAACGTGTTAATATGATATAAAAATTATGCATTTGCCAAGTGGCCAGCAAGAGCCATTTAAAAGTTGCAACCGTGACTCGTTCAAACTAAATTAAAGAACAAAACCTGCTTAACCCAGCCTGAGCATATAAAATTTCTTGTTGGAAACATGCTCCATGTATGAAAGCGCGTGTTTGTTTCACTGCCACCGGCTTCTGTGACGAGCTTATATGCAGAATTAGTGCTTAAGTGGCAGAAAAGTTAGGCTACTCAGGTTAATGCCGTCTCTGGTTCAGACGCAAACATTAAAACCACTGTATGATGCACGTATTTGGGAGCAGGGCCGACACGCATCAGTACCTAGAGTAATGCTGCAGGTGGTGCTGCATCAACCTTTCTGGGGTTACTGTAGGTCACAGCCCAGACATAACCCTAAAATACTTTCACAGTATTGTTAATGGACTAGAGACCTGTGGACACTCGCACTCACACTAAAAACACCCACCAGCACTAACGTAACGATCCACAGCTCTTCAGTGGAGGAGCAGAGCTAATGAGTATTCACAGGCAAGCGATTGTTTTTTCAGCGGCGGTCCATTTCCCCTCAATTACACAGTTATATGTGGAAAACTGAAACGTATCACGATATCAGTACAAAACATAGAGGATTCAGTTGTTTATATGTAAATGGAAAATTAGGTGAAGTATGGAGAGCTGTATGCGTGATGTTGCGTGATGGATCATGGTGTTAGCTGCTGTATATATAATGCCCTAGAACTTTCCCATATACCGTTTTAAGAGTATCCTGGCAAAACAATAATTAACTAAAAAAAGATTATTTTTAACCGTGTTGTGTACATTTGACATAAAGTTATCATCCATATTGACATCTGTATGGTATTAATATTGTGCCCGATTTTGAAACTGGAAAAAAGCAGGCTGCAATCTTGAAGAAAAACTCAAAATATAAAATATTATACTATAACATTTGCGGAGATTTAAATATTTTCAGCCTTTCAGAAAACTGTCCTCCAGTCTTCAAATAGTTTCAGCCTTGCAAAAAAACTTTCTCTTGACATTTCAAGCTTTCAAACACAGAGTTTTAACATTTGTAAACTTTTTCTTTTACATAAATCAGACCATTTAAGGCGTGGGATTTCTGTAACGCTGTTCGCAACAAATCATCAACGGTTAAGCATGACCCCAGCAATTCTCGAACGAGGGACTCGCCAAAGACAAAGACCTGCACAGTGCCCACGTAAACCCTAACAGAACCTGTGACACACACATCTGAATCATGTCCAATCTGCTTTACACACTTCATGAGGAGAAACTAACTTGCAGAGAGAGCAGCTGCATGCTATCTGATAACAGGGGATACCCCCACCTCAACACCTCACTCCTCAGATTCCTCACATTCCCTGGGAGAAGGGCTCTCTGTGTGTGTGTTTGTGCGTCCAAATCCTTGTCCTGCCACACCCAGCTCACTGAACAAAACAGATAACTCCCCGTCTGCTCTGGGAAAAAAAATCATCCTCTACAAGGGAAAATGTGAATAAAACACTGTTTTTAGTTATTATGCAAACCAAAAAAAAAAAGATTTAATATTTAACTATGGACAAAGAATACCGAGCAAAAACAAAAAAGAAAATCTTCAACCTTTAACCCAGGCAAGGCAGCTCTTGCACGGAGAGTATTAATTAGTAAAGGAGCCACCTGATAAGCCTAATAACCCAATAAAGTCTGCAAAGAAAGACGCAAAAGTACTCACCTTGTGCAGTTCAATGGAGTCAATCCACTGGTGTCTGTGCTCAGGATCCTCAGCTCTGAGGTACCAAACACTGTCATTCACGCTGATGTCAAAACGACACTCGTCAAACTCATGGGGCTGCACAGAGAGAAGAGAGGACTCGTGAATAGTTAGAAGGCGTGAGTCCATGAGTAATGTCAAGAAATACAACCACCAAAACCAAATATCTTTATTTGAATAGCAAAATACACAACTCAGTATGATATTGTATAGAGAAAGTACTAAAGAATGGCAAAAATAAAATCCTGCCTCTCCGTCTATGACACTGGCTGACTAGCAATGACACATTCTTGAAACACATGGACTCAATCAGTCACATAAGAAGCATAAGCTACACAATAAACATAATTAGAAACGGATGTCTTGTGTCGCATGAACCAGGCAACCTGGGTCATCATAACCTTTCCTTCTGCTTTTGGGCCAAATCTTTCAACTATTGCTCCCCCCTGTTCAAACAGGCACCCCACCCGTTTCCAGCCACTGACCGCCTTAGGCACCCAAACACGTGCAACAAAGAATTCCCTCGTTTCCTCCGAGATTGGAATTTGACCGCTGCACTCAGCTGAGAAGAGATCCGCTCCGCAAAGGTTCACGATAAGAAATAAGACACTTGGATCTCTCCTCTCCTCCGTTTGTCTCGTCAGCAGTATTAAGCATAGCGCTCCGTCAGCTGACATAATCGTATGTTGCCCAAGTCTAATTAGATTTGCTGAATGACGCTCATGTGCTGGCTAATTTGCTGCCACTGACAACAGCAACACACACTCCAACTCTGCACACTAAGTGGCAGCCTGCATAACTTTATGCAACATTGTTTTGAATGTGCAACTTAAGATTTCGCAAGTCGCACACTGAGAATGCCGACGTGGTGAGAGCTTGTCTGTGACTCTTGGAACTATTTCTGTTAACCTTGGAGCAAAAGTGTCAGGTGTAACATAAAGAAATGCCTTCATGGAACCATGAAGAAGGGTGTGCATCCAGCCATGGTGGTTACTGGTTAGAGAAATCCAGTCTATCTTACTGTGCTGTATCAGGCACGGGCCATAAACCTCAGCTTTACAACCAAGTTGATAACGTTTTCATTCCAACCAAAATGTTCTTTTTCTCCTTGCGTAAGCACTGCTGTACATTTCGTGCTGCATCTGCCTTTTTCTTCTGCGCAAAGGACTCTTGAATCTTCAGTTTTAGGAAGGAGGTGATAAATTAAACAGCGAAAGTCTTGATCTATGACTGAGGTGTTTTGTGCCTGCTTTAAAATAGTGTGTGCGTGCATACGCGATAGTAATCAAAACACTATAAATATTAACTTATATGAGAACGTTTAACTGACAAGAAAGCACCAACACATCGACAGGAGCTTGAACTGATGTGAACTTGTGATAACGGACCTTTCCCTGCAATAGGAATTGTCAAAGTTACATTTCCTGCACGTTGTAAAAGGGCAGCCTGGTGCATGACTGCAGCTACGCAGTGTGTAACAGACTGATGTTAGGCAAGAAAGGAGGCAGGAGTTTTATGTCTGCATTCCTGAGTAAAAATTCCACGTTCTCCTCAGACTAAACTGGTTTTAGATGTTTAGGAAAAGAGAGGCATTTAGAAGGGGCTGTGTGGGTCACACCGCTCTAATTATTAGAGAGCATGTGTAATAAAACTGTGTACACTTTTAGTTAGGCTACTATAACGCAATTACTGAAGAACACTGAGTGTGGTGAGGAGCTCCATTCAGCTCTGCACAAACACGGGAAATGGCATAAGCACGAGAAGAAACTCACTGTGACCTTTCGTGTTGAGGTTTTTAATCCAGTTTTGAATCACTTAATCTCGCCGCACAAATCACAGCGAAAGATTTGTTCAGTATTTGGTGACAGAGAGAGCGGTGAATGTTTAACCAGGGTGTAAGATTTCATCTTATCTCACCAACAGGAGGACAACATAGGAAGAATGCAGGTCCAATCTCTACAGTATGGGTCAAGGCTTACATTTGAAACACCAATTCCAAGGAGATAATTAATTTTATGGAGAAAGAGGCATGAGAGTGTGCTCAAAGTTAAGCCAAGATTGTCTCTGTGAGCTACAACACAGATCTCTAACCTTTCTGTGATCATAATAACTGCCTCATTACAGGTTAATGTTTACCTTTCCATCCAAGAGGAACATCACAGAAGTTCAACTCTGTGCTAAAGGCAAGGAAAGACGGGATCCAAACATTGAGATCAGCTAGTGAAGCAGCATTCCTCCCCCTGAGAGGAATTGGGCGTATCACGGTCCTCATCTGGCGTGCCCTTACTCTCTACAGTGTTTCTTGAACAGGTGCTAAACTCACTCTTTGCTTTCTATTTGTGCATGTGTGTAACACAACATCACGCTTCACGTCCGGCCGAATACTTACCGTGATGACAGCCTTGCTGAGGCACAGAGAGCCCCTGCAGCCGTACTCCCGTTCATCCACCGACTTGTAGTAACTCAAAGTATTGTTTTTCAACACGACCCATCGGTCTTGCCACCCGTGTATGTAATTTGTCCACTGTAAACACAGAACAGGTGCGGTGAACAGTCAGCTGGCCCATGCAATTACTGGACAGTGTGCCTAAATGATGTCTGTGCAGGAATTAATTCAACTGATGCGGCTCATTAGAGGATTTCACTTGACTTTTACAGCAGCTGTGCGCTAGTAAAACACAAAAGCTGGAGGATACACTAACACTAACTCAACAATTCATTAGAAACACTAGTGGGAATAATAAATGCAGTCTATTATATCAGTCCAGTTGATTTAAATACGTTTTCATTTTGCAGTACTATTAAGGTGGGTTGGCTTAATAACAGCACCACAAACTACATCCTCCAAAATGATCATACAGCTGAATTAGTACCTGTCTGACGCTGTTTCAACATAAACTGGACATTACAACAATCACAGAGCTAAGATTTAACCTGTTCGTTTTCACTACCTTATCGTGAGGCAGAGGTTACTGTAGGTCAGTGAGTGTACATCTGCAGAATAAAAACACTGTAACATAAGTTACCTTGCTCAAAACGCCTCCGAGCTCCTCGGGCTGCCCGGATTCAGGATCCACATCCTCATCCGAACCGGACGACGAACTCTTTTCGGACATTTAAATCCAAGTTTGAAATAAAACTTGAAACTGATTTAATAGCGACACAGCCGCGTAGCTCACAGACAGCTTCTGGAGTTCAAACCCACCACAACCAAACCTGCGGACACTTTCTTAAAATTTATCCGAAACGTCGGTGAAATAACGTTGGACATCAACCGAAAGTAGAAAATATTAGCCGGATACCGTAAAATTTATCTCAGGTGATTTGACAGCCTCCGACTATGCTAGCTTGTCTGGTACCAAGCTTCTCTGGAGGTGACAGCTGGGTAACAATTTCTCGGGTTTGCGGGCTTTGTTTTGAAACTGACGCCGAATACAAATGAGAAGAGCTAACTTAGTTAGCGTTAGCTGTCAATCTACGCAACTAGCTAGCATCAACTTCACTAGCAACTTGTGACTGTTCTCGTTAGCAATTTTAGCTGCAGACGATAACCTGCTCAAAAGAGTAATCGATACTGAAGGCCTTCTACCCCTCAACTTCAGTCTACAAACGGACTGCGTCGCCGCTGAGGTTCCGCAGCTCAGTTAGCAGTAGCGGATATCTGACTAGCTTGCCTTGATTCTGGTGGAGGAGGAGGAGGAGCCGCGGACACGCTTTACTGTGTGTACCTACTGCGTAGAGAGACGTCAAGCTGGACACATTAACACCTACACCGGAAGTCGAACACGTCTCCTTCAAATTAAAAGCATGTTGTTTCATACGTAGGGAACGGCGACTGCATTTGACACCGAATCAAGTCAGTTTATCTCACGGCGAATAATTTGTAATCTGGAATCTGAAATTACGCGAAATTTCACGAGCAAGGGACGTGCTTTGCGAGACTAACACCGGAAATGCAGGTTTTATTTTGGTGACAATTTCAATTTCGCAAAGCTCTGAAGAGCAGTGAGTGTTTTGGAGGTCAAAGTTCTGGGTGAATTCACCAACGTGTTAAACTGTATTTAACCGACTATTTCACATCATTTTTGTGCTCACTTTTCTTCTTGTACGACATTTTCTCATAGTAGTTTTGGAGTAATTTGTATACTTTAGACAACACATTAATCTAAAGTTCATTGAGCCCACTCATAGAGGCAAAATGTCGCTATTTCCATTCACAAAGTCTTCCTAAACACCGTTTAGGGTAATAAATAAATGATTCATTATCACGTGCCGGTTTAACACTCCGCCCTTTTCTATCGTGACGTCTGAACCCGGAAGTGCCGCCAAAACTGCCGCCGTCACTATTTTGAAAACATGTCCAGACTACGGACAAGACAGCTGAGCGATGTCGTTTCGGTGAGATTGTCACAGCACGGCGGCGATAAGAGATGTGTTAGAGTTTTATCGATCAACTTTACAACAGATCGTTATTAATTGGACCACAGTGCCAAAAAAATAAGCGACTAATTTCCTACGAAGTCTCCATTCATTAGGATGGACAATGGGGACGCATCCACTAGAGAGGAGGGCTTCCTCTCCAGGATGGCTCTCAATGACAACAAGGCTGGCATGGAGGGTCTTGACAGGGACAAGATCAACAAGATCATCATGGAGTCGTCCAAGGTGAGCACTCACACCTCTAAGACATTTATTCTTTCAGTTTTGTTTAGTTGTCCTCACAAACAGTCTCTGAGAAGATCTGAGTCATCCGTCTAACCATCAAAATAAGACATAAAGGATGTGAGGAGAAGCAGAAATCAAGCTATAGTGGGCTGTGGATAACAGAAACTGTGACATCCTCTTTTACAGATTGTATCCCATACTCCTTTGTGTCCAGTATCCCGTGTGCAATGACATATAGTGCTAAAAAATATCAGCCGTGGTAGAATTCGTATAACTCTTCGTCGTGCTTTCCTTCCTTTCCATCGCAGGGATCTAAGTTTTACGAGAATGAGCTGAAGAGAGAGCAGCAGGTCAACCAGCGCATTGAGAAAATGATGCAACAAAAGGCACAGATCACAGAGCAGCAGTTAAAGAAAGCACAAGCTCAGGTAAGACACATTATGGACTCACCAGATTAAAGTTTTCTTTTGGGATGTTATTCAAACACAGACGCAGATACATAAGAGATAAAATAAGACATTATTGATCGGAAAGTAGGTGTTATAGTAGCAGTACAGTGGCATGGCAAGATGGTGCCAAAATACAAGTTAGATAAAGAAATAAGAAGAGATAAATAGTTATAATAATATAAAACAGCAAATATATCAAAGGACAGATATATTTAAAGTTGTACCAAATCTAAGTTAAGTAACTAAAGTTGAACTGTATGTAGTTATGTACCGTATTCTGACAACTCGCATGAGAGTCTATTGTACTTGAGAAAAACAAATATTTCACAGAATGACACGATTAATAAGTAAAATTCTTGAGAAACACACAGATGTATTGTCCAGAGGATGTAGGTGGTCCGTAGCCGTGGCGGAAAATGAGCAGCAGTGCTGAGATATGCTGATGTTTGGAAAGGACCTCAGGCAGTGCTTATTCTTACACTGTGGTTGCAGCAGTCTCCCGTACGATGAGCTTTATGAAAACACATTTCAGACGTATGTGTCGAACCTCTGCGTGCAGGTGGACGGGGTGGCCTCATCGCTGGAGAGCAGTCGCGATCTAAGCCGTGTGATTGTGCATGTGGACATGGACGCTTTCTACGCTGCTGTGGAGATGAGAGACTGTCCTGAGCTGAAGGACAAGCCCATGGCTGTAGGATCCATGAGTATGCTGGTGGGTTAAAATATCGTGTTATGACAGGAATTTCTCAGTTAATTTATGCATTTGCTAAGAGTAGGTGTATGTGTATATGTAGAAACAGACCGTGTTGAGTATGCTAATGCACATTTACCTAAATATTAACCTCAAGCGTACCTTCCATTATAAATATATTTATACAAATCATGGCCATTTATAACATGCACCTTTCTGTTTCTCTCATTTTTCAGTCAACGTCCAACTACCATGCTAGGAAATATGGGGTCCGAGCTGCCATGCCTGGATTCATTGGAAAGAAACTCTGCCCCAACTTAGTCATTGTTCCAACTAACTTTGATAAATACAGAGCTGTGAGTGAAGAGGTAAGAGCGGGGCCAAAGCGGATGCCGACAAAAGCCCTTTTGCCCTTTTTGGGCCCGAGCACATACCCATGAATTTGTGTCTCTTTGTTAGATCCGGGAGATTTTTGCAGACTATGACCCTAACTTCCAGCCGATGAGCCTGGATGAAGCCTATTTAGATTTTACAGACCACCTGGAGCAGAGGCAGCATTGGCCAGAGTCCTCACGCACACATCGCTACCGCACCACAGGCACGGATTTATTATATAAGGAAGTTTCATGAGTCAGAAAACCATCTGCTGATTGTGTGAAATCACTTTCTTTCTGTACAGAAGAAGAGCAGGCTGAGACTCCTCAGGAGGTAGTGCCAGAGATGAAGGACCTCTCTCCCGTCCTGTTTGAGGACAGCCCGAGCTCCTCTCCCTCTCTGCCGCCCTCCGGAAGCGTCTGTGCTGCTGGTGGCGCGTCCGAGGTGTTCGGGACATCTGTTGAGGAGGCTGTGAGAGAGATGCGCTTCCGCATTGAGCAGAAGACCATGCTGACTGCCAGCGCAGGTAAGGGGCAAATGATGTTACTAAGAAAACAGTATACTTTTTTGTGTCGTCTTGTAATTTCTGCTCAATTTAGATTTGTTGCTCAGATCCATTTTTTTTCCGCATTATTATTTCAAATGTTTCTAATATCAGATCTTCTGAGTTTTCCAGTGTGAACAGGTCAAACTTCAAACCGAATGTTACACACAACATGCTGTCCTATGGAATTAGACACAGATGCCAGTGAAGCCAGTGTTTCAATTTTCAGTGGAAAGCAGTGAATTTGTGAGCAGATGATAATGAGAGCAAGGATTTGGAGACAGATTTTTTCATTTTGGCTTTTTGTGAAGTGGTGCTTACTACTCATGTTCAGAGGTGTGTGTGTGTGTGTGTGTGTGTGGGACTCCAGTGTATTCACTGTAACAAATTTCATCCAGAATCGTGACAGATGTTCGTGACGGAAAAGTGCCATGAATTCCTATACCATAATAAACTGTAACAAGCACCAACTAGTCTGACCACAACAGTAGTAAAAGTCTGAAAAGTCAAAAGCTCGACACTGTGGATGTTTTACCAGCCGTACATTTCTATTTTTCTAGGAATTGCTCCGAACATGATGCTTGCCAAAGTGTGCAGTGACAAGAACAAGCCCAACGGCCAGTACCGACTGCCCTCCACCAGAGAGGCAGTGATGGACTTCATCCAGAATCTTCCAGTTCGCAAAGTACAGTACACATAAGTTTTCTGTGGAATAGTTATAGGCCTCTACAGTGGGAACATTTCATTTGTATGCATGAAATTTGGAATTTATAGTGAGGAAATGTGATGTAGGTCTTGACAAATAAAGCCTCTTTTAGAGTACTGTGGGACATTGACGCTGTAACTTACGCACATAGCCAGCGCGAGCCATTTATACTTGTGTGCTCGTCAGTCCGGCTCGCTCTGGAAAAACACCGCCCAAACGCTTCCGGCGAAATTTTGCTGAAGACGAAATGCTTGTATCTCCGCAACTCCTCAGTTAACCTTTCCTCAATGTGTTCCATCTTTTGATCTAAAACAATGGATATGAAAATTGCGGAGAATGAGAAGCAGCCGGAAATACTAAAGCAGAAATACACTACTACCAAGTGGACCAGTTACAGCTCTTGCACTCTGCGTTGCCACGTTGCGTAGTTACATTTCTGAGAAGGTGCATGTCAGCAATGGCGCTAGAGTCTGCGTTGTCGCCGTAGCCTCTGCGTCAACTTAACGCACTTAGCGCCTTTCACTAAGGCTTCTCTTCTTAGCACAGATCAGTGTACAGAACCTTTCGGTAGCAGCTTCTCATTGAAGCAGATCATGTCAGTTCTCACTAACTAATGTTAATGCCATGAACAAAATTACCCCTTGCTGATTTTTGATGTGTTAAAAAATGCATCTCTCTGTTGCTGAGTTTAGTTCCCACAACTGGAGTAGAGTGAAAGTCCCATAATACCATCCATCTGCCAGCTAAATATTTTATCATATCGTAAAAATATATTCATTTTTGGGTTCTGAATCAGGACCTTCAGTATTTGGAGCAAGTAGCTGTTGGAAAAATAAGATGTGCTAAAATCAGTCAGATCATCTCAACTTTCAGATTTCTTTTGGATCTTCTGAGTTTTATTTGTCCAGAATCTGAGTGACTTTCAACAGCTGAAGATTAAACTGAAATTGGTTCACTGAGAGCTTTTAAAGTTTTTAAATAAGTGCAGTCAATAGTTGCATTAATCAAGCACAATGCATTCCTCTAGTGTTATTTTTTATTTCCCTCGTACAAAATTCCTCAGTAATCCTCTAGTTATTAATTACTCCTGCGTCCCACACATAGAATTGCATGTTTAAGGTTTTCCTGTTACTTCTTTAATCGTAAATTTTGACATTCATTAATTTCATTAAATAGATGCAAACATTACGTTGTGTGTTTTTATATATGTGTTACAGACGTGGCAAAGATGGTTGAAAGAAAATCTGTCACGATATTCTCAGACAGTAAAGATGTGTTGTTGATGTCTTTCCTCCAGGTTTGTGGCATAGGGAAGGTGAGTGAGAAGATGCTGAACGCTCTGGGCATCAGCAGCTGTTTCCATCTGGGCCAGCAGATGGCGCTGCTGTCGTTGTTGTTCTCTGAGTCTTCCTGGCATCACTTCATGCAGATTTCTCTGGGTCTGGGCTCCACATTTATACCAAGGTAGCTTATGCTTGGTTAATAAAATTCAGAAAAACTTGAATGATAAAAAAATAAATAACCTTATTCGGACAGAGGAGATGATATTTGTTGTCTCTGCTTTCATATAGGCACGAAGAAAGAAAAAGCATGAGCACAGAAAGGTTTGTTTGTTGAAATTAATAGACTCTGACATGGTTGATTTATTTTTTTTGTTAGTTTTTAGTGTCCATCCTTTTGACTCATCTGTGTCCCACTCTCTCTTTATGTGTTACATTAACAGGACATTTAAAGAGCTGAGTAAAGCTGAGGAGCAGCTGTCTTTTTGCAAGGAGATCTGTGAAGACTTAGCAGAAGACATGAAGAGAGAAGGTCTGAAGGTACTAAATGAGTTTTTCCTCTATTTATTTTTCAACACAAACACACTTTTACACAGGTTACCTCCTTTCATAACTGCTGTGAATCAAAACAATGTGACTGTCTCACAATACTCAAAAAGAACTGGCATTGGGGATATATTTGAACAACATTACGTAGCCATACAGGTAAAGAGAAAATGGTTACACAAAAAAAAAAAAAAGGCCCATCTTGTTTTTGGTCTTCCGGGAATCAGCCTGACTCCAAACTGAATCTCACACAATTACCTTAACCTGTCCATTCCTTCTGAATCGATAGAGTAAGGACTTGATGGCTCGGCACAGTCATCACCCCCCTGCCTGGGTCCTGATGTGCCCTTGATAGCTGGAGGAAATGGAAGGCCATTAAAGAGACAGCAGGGGCTACTATCAGCCTTGGAAGTATCTCCCTGGGAGATGATCACATTACTATGAAAACTCACCAAATGCATTCTGACAAATCAATCACCGATAAGAGAGAGATTTCCATCTCTCTTCTATTTACAGCCCTTCCATACAGTCCCATTGATTATGTCAGTAATTAGGAGGATGTTGTAAAGCAGACAGAAATGTCCTTAAATGTTTTTCCTAATATAGATTTCATCTTTTCCTCATTCTCCCCAAGGGTAAAACTGTAACCCTGAAGCTTAAAAATGTGAACTTCGAGGTGAAAACCAGGGCGATGACGCTGCCGTATGCTGTTGCTACAGTGGATGAGATCTTTGCTGTTGCTAAGGACCTACTGAAAACGGAAATAGAAAATGAAAGCCCCCAGCCACTCAGACTGAGGCTCATGGGTAATTAGATATAGCAACATAACTGACACATCAATTAATACAACTAGCTTGAAATCAATCTAAATGATGTGTGACACACACTGCATGTGGAAATAATAACACAGTCGGCGTTCATTTTCAAGTTTTCTCCACATAATTTGTTTTTGTGCTTGTAGGTGTTAGAATTTCTGCCTTTGTCGCTTCGGATGACAAAAAGCCCCTGCAGAAGAGCATCCTTGGCTTCCTTCAACCAGGCAAGGCAGATCCTGCTGGTTCCTCTCAAGCAATGCCTCAAACCCTTGAAAAGGAGCAGTTGGCCCATCACCCCTCCCAAAACCAGCCAAGTTTGTGTCCTCCGCTGGCAGAGAAGTGCCAGAGACAAGAGGAAGTTCCTTGGCGGAGTAAGCAGAGGCAGTTAGAGAGGAACCAGGCTGGTGAGGAACCCCAACAGTCTTTCTTCCAAAAAGCTTATGCCAAAAGACTGCAACTCAAGGCGGAGAGTGAAAGCCCGCAGAAGGAAGAACGTGAGGAAAACACTTCTATGATTACGACTACAGGCACTGGTCCTGAAGAGGATGAAGAGTCATCAGTTAAACCAAACAAGAATAACGGCGCAGCGTCAGATCTTCCAGAAAATTTCTTTATTTCTCCTGTACAGGCCCACGCATCCACCTCGGGCTGTGGTGGGAGACAGTCAGACGCCCTCACGTGTCCGGTGTGTTTCAGGCAGGTGGACACGACCGATCTAAATCTCTTCAACAGGCACATAGACTATTGCCTTAGCGATGCCTCTAGAAAACCAAAGCAAAGCGCAATTTCAGACTCGGAGTCAGATAAAGAATGTGAAGTAGTGGAAAAATTGAGGGGAGAGTGTGAAAGAGAAGAATCAAAACCCAGTGAAGAGTTGGAGTCGAACAGAGTTTGTCCCCAGGAAGGCCAACACGATTTAGAAAACCATTTTGTTCAGAAGGCTTTGTTGACTAATGGCAACAACGAAACAGATGCTTCGGAACAGGCCGGGTCATGTAATGGTAGCGGTCCCGTCCTCGTCTGCCCAATATGTCAGCAGACCCAGGACACGAATGACCTCGCTGTCTTCAACCACCACGTCGACCTCTGCCTGAACCAGGAGGTCTTACATCAGCTGGGGGGACAGACGTTATCTTCCACAAATCCATCTCCAGTTAAAAACAACAAGACTATAGGTAAGTGTGAGTTTGAAATGAATGTGAGTTTGTAGTTTTTTTCATTGTGTTTCATCATTAAACCTGCAATTACTAATGGATTTCAGAGTAATATATACACTGATCAGCCACAACATTAAAACCACTGACGGGAGAAGTGAATTACATTGATCATCTTGTGACAGTTCAATGTTCTGCTGGGAAACTTTTGGACCTGGCATTTGTGTGGATGTTACTTAGACATGAACCACCCACCTACACCAGACCAGGCACCCCCACCCCATAGCAATAACACTCCTTGATGGCAGCAGCCATCCCCCAGCAGGATGCAGCCTGACACAGACACACACACAAAAACGCTTAAGGAACAACTCAAAAAACATGAAGAACAGCACAAGGCCTCCAAATCCACTAGATCTCAAACTGATCAAGTATCTGTGGGATGCACTGGAACAAGCCTGGTCCACAGAGGCCCCTCCCCTCAACCCACAGGACTCAAAGGCCTCCACTAACAACATCCTGTTGCCAGACACCACAGGACACCCTCAGAAGGCCCATGTCCATTCTCTGATGAGTCACAACTGTTTTGGAGGCACAAGGGAGACCTACACAATAATAGGAATGGTCATAATGTTATGCCTGATCGGTGAATATTTTATTTTATTAGTCTCTGTCCTAATGTTTTTAATTTTCTCAAGCTTATTTGAACAACCCAGGCATTAAATCCCCAAACTGAGCACTAAGGAGACAAAAAACCCCAACTACTCTCTAACAGTGTCGACCTGTTTGTTGGTAGGCTTGTCACAATATAAGATCCCCTTTACATTATCACTTGCTATCATAAAAAACATTGACTCTAGTCTTTTTACCTGTTCTTTGTGTACTGTATAAGTCATATGTGCTGTTGTTTCCTGCGTGGATTGTACGTCTGAGAATACACCTCTCTCTGCTGACGACCTCCTGACCATCCCGTTAGTGATGCCTATAAGCTGTGGCTGTATGACATCTTTGCCGTCAACAGCAGGAATGTGTATTCCTGAAGGTGTCAGTGGCCTATGACCTCGTTATTTACCGACAGCGACATTGCGCGAGAAGTTCGTATTGATTCAGACCGAGAAAAGACATCTCATTTCACCCCATGGGACTCCTTTTTCCCCCGGGCCTTGGAAATGGCTAAATCACTTTCTCACCTATTCATTTCCTACAATGAAGTGCACCCCGGTTTCCTCTTAAACAAGCCTGCCTCAGAAATTGCACTCTTTATGTCCCTGAAGAGCTGCAGCAATTGTGTGCGTCTCCTCAATGGATGTTTTTTTTTTTTCTTTTTTCCCCTTCAGCGAAGAGATAACAATGAAGCGTATGTTTCTGTTTGCAGACGGGGGACATCTCCTGCCAAGGCAAGCAAGCAAAGGGAAAAGCAAAAGGTGAGACGGCTCGTTTACAGATTTCTACTTCGCAAAACGTCAGACGCGCGGCCTTTGCACATTCTCCGTGCTGTGTGTAAAGTCACGTTAATTCAAATTCATGCCAAATGATGTTTTCTGCTTGTTTTCCGTTTCACGATTCAGACGGGACCCGCCTTCCTCGCCTCCTTCTAAAAAGCCTAAAAGCCTCGGCCGCTGCAACACCATTGACAAGTTCTTCAGGTCATAGTCACCTGTCGTCGTCTGCAGCACAGTCCTCGCAGCGATTGCACACAGAGCCATGTTTAAAGTTTCTGCACAAAAATCAGGATTGCTGAAATAAGAAGCTAAGAATTTGCACTTACATAAAATATTTCGCTTTTTTTTAAGCCATAAAGAAAATGACAATGACATATTTTTGGTAATAAGTGAATGAATGTAACGTAAGCCTAATATTTAATGTGTGCTGAACAGAAGAAGTTATTTTCATACAGGCTAGTGTGTTTTAAATTTATCTCAATTAAATTATTTTTATTCTATTTTCAGCCATTTCAAGTTGTATTTATTGTGTCAGCGATGATGCTGTACATCAGCTTTAATAATGAAGATAAGAGAATGTTTCTATCATGTGAACTGTTGCAATAAATTTCTATTTTGAACTTGACGCGTTTATCAGTACCCAGCTATTCTCCCTGAACCTGAATTAAACTACACTGTTCACTGCAGAAGCACAAGATCAAACTAGTTTAAAGCAAGTTTGTGACCAGAGGCTTGACTCATCACTTTAAAAAAAAAAGAGCATATGTAACTAGTCTTCCCTAGACAGGCAAGTCAAACGACTACAGGGGCTTTATGATAATCTTTAGTAAACACTGAACACTAGAAATTAAAGTTAAGAAGTGCTTCTTGTAATATATGTTATGTCATTCAATGCCAGATAAAGCTGTAGTCACATAACAGGTGAAGTGTGTCATTTTAAATATCCTCCGTCACCATTGGCGGGCCTCTCAAGGGCGTGAGCTGGTAAAGCAAACAAAGATCAGCCCCGCAGCGTTAAGATATAGGAGTACACTTTCATTCCAAGTCTCCCTGTTTGATATTTGAAGACCATAACGAGCTAAAACTGCACGGGCGAAAAAATAGCGTTTGTTTTTCTGTCTGTGTGTTTTTCCTACTGTTTATTAAACCTAGCCCGCCTTGGTTACACAAAGAGGTCACTGGAACGGCTTCCCAATGGAAAGAAGAGCTCTGGCTTTGAGGAAGATGATCAAGAAGCACGGTCCCAAGAAGGAGAATCTAGACCCTCGGAAGTGGATGAGGCCGGAGACTATCAGGGGTTTTACTGACTTTGTGCTGAACAAGAACTCGGACAAGGAGACGGACGACAGCTTTGACGACAAAGAGATGTGTGAGTAGACAACATACACATGCGACGTGTAAAATGGGGAATATGAATACGCCGTGGTACACAACAGGAAAAGCATAGGACGCCGAGCAGCCAAATGTTAGAGCAAGTCTCCGATACTGTTAATTATTAGCTGTTCACTGTGTTGCACGACAGTTTCCTTTAGGAAACTCTGTATTTGCTGTGAGTGTATTTGCTATATGGGTGTGTGAATAAGTTAAAATAAAGACAGGAGGTGCACACTTACTCAGTTGCTGTTGTGGGTTTTGACATAATCTTGTTTTAATCCTAGCTCATGCTGTTGTGTATTTTACATGATACAGTATAAACTATAAATGATCATATGTACGTACAACCTTCCTGTCTACCTTGTTGAGCAGTGCTTGAGGCAGAGAAGCAGTTCATAGAAGCAGCTAAGAGGAATGACGTAGAGGCCATGAAGGTTCTTGGAAGAGGGCTGAACGCCAATGCAAAGAATGTGGTGGGTCTAAAAAGACAAAACACCTTGTTGCCCTGCGTTATTTGATGACGTCATGCTGGAGAGCCCTTCACTAAATGCATTAAATAATACACTGATCGTGTTGTCTGCCTCAGCATAACAGGACTGCCCTTCACTATGCGGTGGCTGGCAAGAACAAGGAAGCTGTTCAGCTTCTGCTACAGCGCAGGGTCAAAGTGGATCAAAAGGACAAGGTGAGGGGGGGGTTTGAGTGCGCGCATCCGAAGACACGAGCCAATGACAATAGCTTACACAATAGTTTAAGTAAGCGCAACTTTCCATTATGTGCTCTGTGTCTGGCAGTACGGCGTGACACCCATTCATTTGGCTGCCTGGTTTGGCAGTCTGGACATCCTGAAATTATTAGTGCGGGCCGGGGCTGAACAGAAGGTTGAGAATGAGGTAACGTAACACTTCTGCTGCTTCTAACTTCTAACTGTTATGCCCGGCATGTCAAGAAAACATGAACCCAGCTCAGGCATGTTGATTCATTTCTTTTACCTGGATGATTACATTTTGCTACAAATCTCAAATCTGCCTCACAGCAAGAAGGTTCTGGGTTTGAATCCATCGGGCGACTGGGGCCTTTCTGTGCGGAGTTTGCATGTTCTCGCTGTGTCTGTGTAGGTTCTCTCCAGGTACTCCAGCTTCCTCCCAGGTTAATTGGTGTTTCTAAATTGGTCATAGGTGTGAATGAGTGTGAATGGTTGTCCGTCTCTCTGTGTTAGCCCTGCGATGGACTGGCGACCTGTCCAGGGTGTACCCCGCCTCTCACCCGATGACAGCTTGGATGGGCTCGAGCCGCCCTGCGACCCTCCAGAAGACAAGCGGTTACAGAAGATGAATGAATGAATGAATGTTTCCTTAATTATGACTCACTTTTTTTGTTTTTAACCTCAGGAAGGACTGAACATTATGCATTGTGCTGCCATCAACAACCACACTGAAATTGTTGAGTATATTGTTAACGACCTACAGATGAAAGAACTAGACAGAGAAGATCGGGTAGGTTAATAAATCAGCTGTATATTTTCTTCTAAAGGACACACACACACGTTTATCTGTTCCTCAATTCTCATATTTCAGTCAGGGCACCGGGCGTTTGCGCTGGCGGCAGAGCATGGCTGTGTTGAAATGCTGGAGATGCTGATAGAGCCGTACAACATGGCCACCATGAAGCCCAACAAGGTGTGTGTTTGTGGGCTTGCTTGCATCCACACACAGCGTATTTATGCTTGCACGTGCCCGACTGCACGTTTCTGTGTCTCCCCTGAAAGAAAGCTCAAAGTCAAACACTTCTTTGATGCCAGTTGTGTCCCTCCTTCCCTTCTGCCAGAGAGGAGACACGCCCCTGCACTTAGCTGCCAGGAACGGCCACTTGGACGCCGTCCAGCTGCTGCTGCAGAACTTCGATACTCGGGATGAAGTCAATACGGTAGACGATCAGTTTAAGCATCCTCTCTGTCACAGCGGGCTCACTGGCTAATCCACAACTAGATGGTGGCTCCACTTTAGATTAATTAAAACGCATCAAACATGAAGTGGTTACTATAACAACACAAACATGAGTTAAAATCACATTAGCTGTTTTTATTGCTAATGCTGCCCAAGATTAATCAGCATAAACCAGTAATTTTCTGAATTCTACTAGTTTTGTGAGCCTGTTAAATTTTAAAAGGGGTTTACCTAAGGTTTTTAATTGATGGATCCCTTTGTGTTGCAGGATGGTGAGACAGCTTTGTACCAGGCTGCAGACAACGCACAGGAAGAATGTCTTCTGACCCTGCTGGAGGCTGGCTGTGACCCCAACCTCCTCACAGAGGTACAATAAGACACTATAGCAACTCAAATAATTACGCTGTTCCTCTAGTACCCTGCCGTTAATGACACTATGCTATAGCATGTATTAAAAGGTTGATCCTTAGGTCAGCATTGAAATACGTCAGAAATAAAATTCTTTGCATTTGGAATATATAGCTGAGTTCACTCTCCCCTGCAGGCCAAATGCAGTGCTCTCCATCCAGTTTCAAAACGAGGAGAGACGAGTCTTGTCCAGCTCCTCTTAGAGTACAAAGCCCATCCTGACTTTCAAAATCAGGTAAGCAAAAAACACATGCTAGGGGGCAGCACTACATTCCCTCAGTAAAGGTTTCTGGTAACGCACATCATCTGCCTTCAATCATTTTCACAATTTAGATATAGTTAGATATTTTTTTTCTAATCTAGCAGTGTGCTTGTCAGCCTCGTGTTAAGTAACGCTTCGTTTTTGCTGTCAGGACTTAGAATCACCTCTTCACCTGGCAGTGAAGAACAGTCACATCCCTGTCATCCATTCTCTACTGCAGGCGGGCAGCAACATAAACGTCACCGATAAAGTATGATCACCCCTTAACACGATAAAATAAGCTGTCTGAGAACACACATATATATATATATATATATACGGCATTAAACTAGGAAAATGCTCACTGCATTGTAATGTGATTTCCTTCGCTACGAATTGTTAGAGGTCCCAGACTGTTATGCATCTTGCTGCAGAGCTTGCCAGAATCGAAGTTGTGGAAATGCTTCTTAAAACCGGGCTGGATCTAACAATCAAGGACAGAGTAAGAACTTGCACAATTTCTAACGTGCTCTACTTCTAGGGCAAATAAACATATGATTATTTTAAGCCATGCAGCACCATGACACACAAATGTAAGAAATATTCTATTATAAATGTGATTTCTTACGGTTCTATTTCAATTTGTGTATTTGTCGGATCCGGAGCAGCAAGGTAAGACAGCACTGGGTGTTGCAGCCAGAGCGAACGAGGTGATTATTGTGGACATGATCATCAAAGCAGAAAGATACTACGCCTGGAAAAAGGTGAGAAATGAAACTCGTACCTCATACGAGTTTCATGTGTGCTTTAATCCATTCTTGAGGCTTTGAGATCAATAATTACATTCATCAAAAATGATTCATTTCCCAACGTCACTTTCCATTAGGTGAATCCCCTCTAATGCTATTAAAGGATCCGCCGTACAGAATAGAAGGCATCTGTCTGACAATTTACCATAAATTTAATTAAAGATATGCCTGATTCTATTCCATTATTGATTTTCAAAATGTTTAACTCCGGCATTCATATTGCTAATCATGTGCGTTAGTGTCTTGCCAATAATCTCTTCCTATGCCTCGTGGTTCTATGGGGCTTGTGGCCTTTATGAGTCTGCTGACATGATTTAATTGCCCTTTCAGGCAGACCCTGAGCTTAATGAGAGTGTTCACAGCGAGTATCCACTAACGTTCAAACTCGACCACCGCTTTGAGACCAAGCCGCTCCGTACGATGGCCTGGCGCCTGGCCTATGAGCTCCTGAAAGAAGGAGCCTGGAAAAGACTGGCAGAACACTGGGGCTTTACTACGGAGCAAGTGTTTGCCATCGAGGAGCAGTGGACAGGTGCCACGACTCACACACTGACAGGACAGGCTTTCATGTGCATGTGGCAGCAAATACTATAACATAAACCTCTCAAATCCCTGGACTGTGGTTATAAAGTAATGTCCTAGGATAAGTCAGTTCTGCGTGCTTGTGCACAGGTCAGCGCAACTATCAGGAGCATGGGAACAGGATGCTGCTTATCTGGCTCCATGGGGAAGAGCTGGCACGGAGGAATCCTGCTAAAGAACTCTACCAGGGCCTCATGCTCACAGGGAACAGGAAAGCTGCAGGTACATTCAGTTAACTTATGGCGAACATACCGTGCTGCCTGGGTATGTGTGCCATAGGTTTACTACATAAAATGTTCACTTGTCTTCCAGATAAGATTCGGATGGAGGCAGAGACTTCCAGCAGCAAGAGCTGCAGCATTTCATGAGGATTAGCAAAACGGTTACATCATTGTCAACTACTGAGCTGAACAAAACGTCTGCAGTAAAATAATTTATTTAAAAAATAACATCGTATGGCTTTGTTTTAGTAAACAACCTGTGGTCTTGGACGGATCAATACATGTACATACAGTATGTGACTGTACACATTTGCGTACAGTGTCAACAGTGCATAATTTAAAGTAAAACCTTCATAGGAAGTAAATGTCTGTTTTGCAATTCTAAACTCCATTCAGTCAGCAATAATTAAAAACAAACACTTGTCTGTGCATTACTTTCCTGAAAAAGATAAACTAACTATTTGCTAAAGAAAATGTACAAATCTGAATAAGAGACCAATTAAGTACATTAAAATAAAATGGACCTGAAACTAGCATAACCAGTCCTAGGACTGTTGCATAGAATGTGTTATAGTTTAAATCTAGCCTTGGCGAACAAAAGTTTGTGTGTGTGTGATCAGTCCACTACTTTGATGGAGTGTACATGACACGTGCTGGTGTGTGTTCTGGAGGAACCTTTTCCTCCGGCGGGGGTGTGGCTCTGTTGGGAGGAGCGAGGAAACTTAGCAGCTGTGGCCTGCCCGACGGTGAGCTGAAAGAGTACACGAGAAGCAGGAGAATGTTTAATTACAATAACAACACCCCCGCGACCCTTCACAGGACAAGCAGTTACAGAAGATGAATGAAGATAATAACTACATATAGACAGAAATACTTTAGAGAAATAGCAACGACTCACCTGTGTAACAGGATGATGCCGTTCAACTACCACAGAGCTCATGGGTGGAGCCACTCCCATCACCTGGAGGTTGCTGCGTGCAGCCTTGCTAACATCAGCGCGTGCAGTGATGCGAGCCGTTACAGTCTTTGAGGGTTTTTGTTGACTTGCTGTGACGACACGACCACTGACCTGAAACTAACAGACAGACAGGAAAAAACACTTTAAAAAAAACAAACATATTCTGTGTATAAATTATTTATTTAGTAAGACAAATACTATAATTATTTAGGCATAGCAGTGGTGAAGGTGGACATTTTCATTATTTAAGACCCTTGTGACTGAATCAATAAACCAGTTTGTCTAATGCTAACCTGCTTTTGGGAACTTGAAATGCCCCCGAGTGGGAGTGAGCCGTGCACCACTGTGGTGGGAGGAAGTACTTCTTCCTGGGACATGGGGGCACCAGAGCCCACCTTAGAAAAAAGGAATCAGGAACAGGAGTTTAGAGGAAGTGATTCATAACAAAATAAAAACAGAAGGCATTAAAAATAATATACATTTCACACTGCCGTACAAATACTCCTGTTTTAATTGCATCTATAGGAGTTGAATGTTAAAGTCAGATTTTGCAGAGATAACTAAAATACTACATTTAAGCAAAATGAAATTCTGTAAATATAAAACAGTATATTCATAATCATTCTAATTTAGAAACTGTTTAAATGAAAGACTGATAAACTGACTGATCCAGGGAGAGGTTTGAGAAGAAACTGAACTATGTGAACAAAAGTATGTTTTCATTAGATATTGTCAGTAACTCTACCAGATCATCTGCTTCACTGTGGGAAGGGTCTGGGTGATCAAAGTGGACTGGACTGTACCGCGTGGAAGACATGGAATAGGGTTGAAGTTGAGTCAATGAAGCAGGGCCAGGCTCAGCATGGGGAGGTAGGGGCTCTACAGAAAGAGAAAAATGTTAACTGGATCAGACTCTGGCATAATACATTTTTGCTTCAACTTTGTTATAGTTAAAGACAACTTTCTAGTGCTGCTACTTCACATTAAAAGCATTTATTCATTCATTTTCTGTAGCCGCTTGTCCTTTGGAGGCGTGGTACACCCTGGAAAGGTTGCCAGTCTATCACAGGGCTAACACAGAGAGTCACTAATTAACCTAACGAGCATGTCTTTGGGCAGTGGGAGGAAGCCTGAGTATCTGGAGAGAACCCAAGCAGACACAGGGAGAACATGCAAACTCCACACAGAAAGGCCCCAGTCGGCCGGTGGATTCAAACCTAGAATTTTATTTCTGTAAGGCATCAGTGCCAACCACCACATCACTGTGCCGTCCATTAAAAGCATTTAACTGGCTTTTATTATGAGGCAGTCACAGTTTTGTTTGCCAGTCTGCCACTGTTAATCCAACATTTGCCTACAAAGCAAGATAATTGTGACTTTTAACAACAGGAGATTAGTTTGAAAATATTAAGGTGTAGCCACGGTAAGAAGTTAGATGAAGGGCTACAGGTGACAGGCCGCACACCTCCAACTTCTCTGTGAGGTAACCAACTGATCCCACTTTGCCCAGCTGTTTGCAAACTCATGCCATATTCAACATACCTTCCGATTACAGTTGCTCAAAGAATAATGGAAAAAGGCCAATTATTGCTTGACACTGATGGCTACAGTTGTTCCAACAGAGAAAAACAATGTCCGTTCTTGGTTAATGTTAGTTATGTTTGCCTGCTTCAATATCCAGTAATGGTCCATAACCATCTGACTAAATAACGGTAATTAATGTTCCAAAGGGGTGATGACCCATACCAGCCAATCATTCAGTGACACATCAAGGTTGCCAAGCTGTGCACAGTATATTTCAGTCTGCACTAAGTACATCCACCGATTCATCACTCCGTTAAGTGAGTCGGTGAATGAGTTAAATGTACAAAGACCCTATCCCCTCCTCTCATTCATAAATCCACAAAAATGTCAATAGCACACGCCTGCACTCCGCTGGAGCTACGGTGTTTCTGTTCTCAATAGCTGCGTTGAATCAATACAGCACAGAGGCAAGGCTAACAATGCAATTATGGTACGTTGTATAGAGCAGAGGTCTGTACAGTATATGTAGTTATGGGGCTTGTGATGAACATAACAGTACACGTTCTACTGTTAGTTGCTTACGATGAGGAATATTCTTGTCTGTAGGCCAATTCTGTTACAGACCGTGCTGATCGTGAACTGGAGATTGTTCTGGTCGTCCCTCGGTAGGGTGGAACATGTTGAGAGCCTCCATGTTGAGAGCACAAACACCCCTCATGAAGGCTTTCTTCATAGATTCCTCGTACTGCTCACGCTCTAATCGTAGTCTCTGAATCTCTGCCTGGGCCTTCTCTAAAGCCTGGCAGTGCTGTAGAGACAAGGAGCAGAGGGTGGAAAGAATTAGTTAATCTTAAACCATATATATACACACATCTGTAACACCACCAGCAACACTAACTTTGATTAAAATGTATTTCACTCCCTATTATAACTTCCATATACACAGACATACTGGTAATTTACTGCTCTCTGTTACGTGTAATTGTAGAAAACAGACTCTTAGGAATGCAGTTCAATATGATTTAGATTTAAAATATTATTATAAAGTATGTTTAGTGTGGCTGTCATTTACTACAATTTTCAAATTGTAACTCACTCAATAATCCTTTGTACACTGCCAATATAAAAATACCTTATCTCTACCTTAATGAGGTAGAGTCCATTGTGATATCAGTCTCACTATACACAAACTGTTTCATATGCCGTTCTTCTTATTTACCTCTGACAGCTTGGCTTCATACTCCGTGGACAGGCGGGTGCAGACCTCTTCAGCCTTTGAACGGCAAGCCCGCTCCACCTTGACCTTCCAGTGTTTCTGGATCAGAGAGTGCCAGCCCAACCACACCTTCCTCTTCAGCTGCAAATTGTAGTGCTGCTGCGCGACCTGAGCAGCATGAGCCTGGCGGGGGAAACCGCAACACCGTGACGATATTCACAAGGAAATAATTGCAACTATAATTCACTTTTGTGCAGCTGTTATATATTTTCTCTTGTGGCGCACATGCTGTGAAGATTTAGACAAAAATATGAGTCACGCAGTTCATTTTCTATTTTTAAGAAACGGCACAAATGGGTATTTGCTGTGAAAAGTCACATAACGGAACAGATTCTGCATAAGTGCACCGACAAAATTGCACTGGGTTATAGAGCTGAAAAAATGCCATAAATAGTGGACACCCCATATCCAACTTAGCAAATGTTTTGTGGGAGGAGGATTCTGACTATCCCACCAACAGCTCAGACAGAGCGTAAAAATATAAATAGGTTTTGAATGTTTAGGAGACACCACATTGACATCAGTGTACCTCTTCTTTGGCCTCAGTGAGCTGGAGCCTCCAGCGCGTAAAGGCTCTCATCTTTTCAAGCTTTTCTTTTTGTTTGTCCAACACCTGACTCAGGTTTGTGATCACCTGAGGATCACACAGATTTAATATAAGAGAGACAATGTGCAAGTAGCTAAAACAGAGAGGATAAACATAATATGAAGCCCAGTGCTACATTCAAATTTCACAAAAATGCAAATTATTGGAAAACAGTATTAATCAATTAATCAGCTGGCAACTTACAAACAATCAGTCAAGTCATTTGCTGGTTTAAGGATCTTTAAAACTTGTATTACCGTTCTTATTCTTACATTAGCTGCAGCTGTATTCCTCTATAATATAATGGCAAAATGTTTTATTAACCAAATAATTAGACAAATTAATGGATAACATAAATATCTATTAGTTGCAGCCCTATTGGACGTTAAATATTAATCTATATCCATACAAGCATCAAATTATGTGCTAGAAAAATGAATAAATGCACATGTAGTCACCTCATCTTTTCTTTGGTTGGAGGTCTCGTAGGTGTGTAGCAGCTCTTTCAGGCTTTCAAGCTCAGACTTCAGGCCAGCTGTCTGGGCTGCATGCCTCTCCCTCTCTTTCATCATCTCCAGCTTGTGTTGCTCCATGAAGGCAAACTTCCACTTCCGTAGCTCGGTCAGAACATTCGACTAATAAGGAAAAAGAGGACGTGGCAGTCTCAGTGTATTCATTACATGACTAAAATATGGGCATCTGTGTGCATTTCTTTAGTCATTTTTAAATCACATGAACAGGGTGCCAGAAATCAGCAAGTGGAAAATATAACAACCTCGCAAACCTCAAGTCTTATTTTGTTGAGCCCATTTCTTGAGACACCATAGAGATTTCCCCCAACTTAGGTCAGATTTATGCCTCAGCACAAAGTGTTGGCTTCCCACCATAAATGGCTTACACTTCTGATGTGTAGTTACATTGTAAGGATGTACCATAAATTGTTAAATAAGCAGTCTCAAACATACAGCTTACAACCACAAATATTAGCTTATTTATTTGGGAGGTATAACTCAAGATTTTCTTCCTGCCTGCAGCAACAGAAGGCTCAACGTCCTTTCCCACAGTCTGGTTTTCTCCTGCATTTCTTAGGTCAAACTCCACTCTTTCATCGGTATAGCTTAGCAGGTGATCGGATGTCACCTTCTCTCCATGAGTGAGCTTTACAACATCAGAAGAAAAGGGCAGGATGGACACCCACATGGAGCCAACCATCTCCTCAAGAATCACTCCACTGGGAGACACAATTAAAAAGGTCACCGATTCCACGAAGAGTAGACCTGTCATCGTTTTAAAAAAGCCCTTCTCAGATTCAAACACATTTCTGCTATAATCTCTGATATCATGCTCACAACTGTCTAGTCAGTATTTTGTGCATTTAGTCCATGTCATTCTAACTTTCTAATTAAATAAGCATGGAAAGGTATAAATGTATAAATATAGCCATGAACCTAATATTGTGATTTAATTCACAAATTTCTATCATTATTGCAGTTTCAATAAAATAAAATAAAAAAAAAAAACTACTTTTATCCACCATTATTATTATTTCCTTTCCAGATGGTGCTTAAAAGATTAAAATATTCTCTGCTGACACTCTACCACAAGCTTTACCAATTACGCAAATTTAATTAATTAATTTAATTATGAATAAGACACATATTTCTTATAGTTAATAAGAAATTGAGTGTCCTTATTTCAGTTCACTCCAAACACGCAGCAGCTACTATATGCATTGTATATACACTCATTTTCCAGGCATATGGTATACTCGCAAAAAACAAATGCATTGCAACAGTCCTGCACTAAGTCTTAGATTTGTGAATTTTGTTGTATTTCATATTTGTTTAAAATAACAGAGACAACTGTAGATTCAACTGTGTTTTTGTTTTGGAGGCTGTGGTTTGTATCCGGCATGTGTTTCTACTATTTTGACAACCCAATTTTGGTCAGTGGGCTAGGCTAAAGATCACAAACACTTAATTCAATCAAGTTCAATCAGCACCATAAACTACATCCATCCCAGTTTAATGCAGGACTGGTATATCGGACTGCATTTGTTTCTACTAGTGTACCTAATGTTTTGGCAAGTCATTATTCAGCCAGCAGTATCCAGCAGATGGAAAGTAGGATGTATTAATTTACTGACAGGGGAAGGAGAGTTCTACAGAATAAGGAAGCAGACTAACCTTCAGGTTATTGCTCCACGTGTCCAGAATGCTCTCCATCTTGTTTATGTTCTTCTCAGAAATAAACATCTCTGTCATAGCAAACTCAAGGGGATCGGGGCTGTTTGGCCTAGACCTCTCAGATGTCACCTGTAACCTTTCTGAGGCAGTGTGTGAGAGCAGTGACATCCTGCTAGATGACTGACTTGCCATCTTTTCAGCTGGATAATAAAGCAAACAGACAGAATATCAATGAGAATATAAAATAACATTGCAGCCTGACGGCCTGAGTGTTTCTAAGTTTATTTGATATTACGAAAAATTAATATACGATCACACAACACCATTTAGTTTTTTTATATTTGTAATTCAGTTTACCACGATAGGCTCTTGAGTGTGTGGATGGTTCAGTTATTAAGGGGTAGTTGGGTGATCTCACACTCCTGCTAGAATGCCTCCCATCTTCAGCAGCAGGATCTGATAGAAGGTACACGAGTTGCAGCAAGAGAGACAAAGAGTGAGGCACAATATTAAAAACAGATGAAAATGAATTCTAAAATAAAAATCAGTGTTAAGGTAAAAAAAATACTGCTTGAAAAACTCAAAAACCAAAGGACAGGTTAAGAACAGAAAACACAAGAGTGCTGAATAAGAGGAGCAAGACTCCTCGTCCAAGAATGCATTTATGTCAATATCTTAATTAAATTCTGCAGGGGGAAGAGAAAGCCTGCACTCTAAAGAGCAGTACTGGCAGAGTGCCAGGAGATCATTACCAATCGGCCTGTCTACTTTCTACATCCCTGTGCACTGCTCCATGACAGTTAAAGCACTAAACCTCCAAAGAGAGCTGCAGTTGGGGAGGGGGGCTGATGGACTGTTTAAGATGTGGGTATCGTAGAGGAAAAGGATGGGGGGTACGATGTGACAGACTGCTATCCAGTCCGTTAGACCGCTTTACAAGCTGTAAATATAAAGCTGATAAAAAGACTATATTTTTGTCAAGTTGGGATGCTTAATCCTTTTTGACAGCTGATCATTTGATGGGGGCAGTGTCTGGAGGGGCTCATGTTGAGTTTCTGTCAGAAAAGCTTAGTGAAATGCGTGTGTATGAATATGTCCTGAAAACAGGAGAAACCCAACATACCTGGTCCTAGGTGCTGTGACTTGGCGTGATCTTTACTCTGGGAATGACGGCTCTCTGTAGACAGACGTAAGGTGCTCTGCGGTTTCGATCGAACACTAGAGACTGTCTCAAGCTTAGGGGTGATAACAGCATAACGGAGGAGCTCCTCATACTCATCCTGTAAACAAACAAAAAAAGATTGTGGGCCAAAGTATTACAGAAAAAAATGCACGTGAAAAAAAAGCAATTTACATTTTTTTTTTTTGTGTCTTGTTCATTGTTTATGTCTGTAGCCATTGCTCTGTTGGTTATGATAACATTTTAGTCAGCCATGAGTATAACTTGGCATTATCTACCTGGTCATAATCACTGATTATCTTATTACCATGGCACATCAGTGGGCTATTTTTGGAAGCAAGTGAATATTTTGTTCTCCAAGTTGAGGTGTTGGCTGCTCATGGGCAGCCAAGGCTTATAGATTCTTGTGGGAAGCTTAGCCGGGGGTGAGGGCAGATCCAACAGATGAGCTACTGTATTTAAAATTGCTGGAAAAGTTAATGCTGGTTCTAATTGAAAAGTGTCAGACCACATCACAATTTGTCTCTTGTGGGGAAGCGTAGTTGCCGACGAGTCAAGGCGCCCATGCTGACCAGTCTCCACTGCTGAATCCGCCTACGGTGGGTAAATCTAAACTGGACCACGGAGCAATAGGAGAAGGTGGCGTGGTCTGGGGAGTCTCGTTTTCTTTTACAACACATACATGGCCTGGTGAATAGCTTAGCTGGGGAACATATGCCGTTGCCATGGGGGTGTGCTTGGTCTGCACCAATGTTCAGGTGGTGGCAGGTTTCAAAGTAACATCCTCATAGATGCCAGAACCCAAGTTTCCAAGAACAGCAAGCATTATCAATGTTGATATGCTGATTGCTGTAAAGCGTGTGAGCATGTGTGTGTTTCTTCACCTGAAGCTCAGAGGACACGGAGCTTCCCGCGTCCGAGTCTTTGGGCAGAACAGGGCTGGTTGGTTCTTCTTCATCTGAGGACATCTAGATAAGAAATATAGAGTAGGGAAGTAGAAATAGTGTTAGTCTGATAAAACAGCATGCGCTCACCATGTCAAGTCATTATGTCCGGAAAAGAAGAGCACACAACAGCTGATGCATTTTGTTAAAGGTGAGTGTGAACACTAGTGTGCATTTCAGTTTACACAAACATATAATGTATGCATACGTGTGGAACTAAACACAATAAGCTGGTGTGGCCATTTTTACAGCATATTATCCTCTGTTGTTTCTTTTGTAGAGTAAATGTGACTGAACACACAAAAATACAAATCTTAAATATTAATTAAGGCAGCCAACAAAACAGCATAACAACACATACTACTTTTACTATGTTATCGTCGTTTTCTGGTGTCGTTTAACAGACAACGTTAGCTTCACACTCTAAATCACAGCTAACGCTTAAGCTTAACAAACCGTAGCACATGCTTCCCTTTTGCGTGCTGCACACCAGAACCCCTAACTAAACCTTTTAAAGCAAACTTAACTATACGGACAGTGTGCTTCACCGTCTTTGAAAACGCTTACTTGCTTTAAATATGAATACAGGATGCCACACTTGTCTGTTTCCCAAGTTAGTCGTCGGTTGGAAAGTGCTTGTTTTGCCGTTTCAAACAGACTTACTCTTCAACAACAGACGCTCTGATTGGCTCCTGTTCGCAACGGCTCTAACTAAGTCGCCTCTGATTGGTTAAACTATTTCCATGACAACGATAGCGGAACAACGCCAAACTCAGCAGCTGCTCCTAGTGCAGTTTAAATAGCGGGGTCTGATAAACATTTTTCTGTGATTTACTTCACATTTATTTTTACTAAATAAATGTTAGGACTTACCACTTAAAAACTACCATTTCAATTTATGGTTTTATTAATTTGATTAACATTACAACAAATGATTTTGCTCTGCTTTTAGGAGTGCCCATTCAAGGAGCAATGTTGTTTCCTGACCCTGTTCCCTCATTAGTCTGACTGCACAGAGATTATGTGATTAAGTTCATTCTCCAAGGAAGCAAACTTACCCGTCTCAAAAAGGTATAAGTCCTTGGGGAATACCACCACCCTGTGAACATCCCCGTGCTCATTTCTCTCGATCATACAGAACAGATGATAGTTCACCATCCAAGCTGATTGCAGCAATGTCTTAGCCACTTGAAGACTTAACGGCATTAAGACACATATGTGTGGGATAGGCCTAACGGCTTGGCAGTCCATGGGCTGCGGAGAGGAGAGACATATGGTCCCTCTCAGCCATGGCAGAGCTGCATGTGGCATTGTTGGACGAGGATCCTCACCACCTGGCTGAGAGTACTTCACTGTCTGAAGGTGTCCTGTCAGCAGTGTCAGAAGACCTGCAGGCTGTCTTTAGAAAAAAAGAAGGGTTTGTGCAAAACAGCTGTTTTATAGACAATCGTAGTGTTAATGTCAGGATTCAGTCTGATTAATTTTAAATCAGATATATATATTCTAGATAATGAGTGTAAGCAAGACCTGGCATAGACAGCCCTCAGCACACACATACATTTTTTTATTTTTTTTTGTTATAACGTGTCTCGGCAGATGAGACCAGCTATGAATCTGAACCATAACTGTGAGACATAATCCTCGCTGCTCTGTTTGAAGTGGAAGTTTCCTGTTGAATGACAGGAAGCCATAATTCCCACAGATTACCTATTTCTATATCTCAGAGCGGATGATTCACATGTTTTGGAGGTTTTTGGTGTTCCGTTCATCACAGTTTTTGCTCCTCTTGTCATCGATCTTATATCGCTAATTTCCTCTCTGCTTGTGTATGCACTGCACTAAGACAGGCATTTCAAAGACGTATACTATTTTTGTCTTCTGGCAGCGCTTTAAAAACGCATTAAATAGTAGCCAACTCTTAATGTGGTACAGAGCCCAGCATCTTTTTCTATAGTTTATGATGTGGCTGTTTAGTTGGTCTCTAATGTAAATTGCATTTTTTTAATTATCCTATGTGAGATTAAATAGTAGCATTGAATTTAATTACTAATTCTCAAATGTATGTAATCCACAGTGTGGTAATTACCGCAAGGATTAAAGGAATGCTGCAGCTATTACATCTTTCTTTTGACTCACACAAGAACAGTCGTGCATAAAAAAAAATCAACGAAACCGTATACCACATTTTAAGATACAGACAGATGATAGAGACAGGCCTCTGCAGCCACTCTGTAAAATGTTCTTGTTCTTTTGTTGTAGACAAATGTAATAAGATATCGTTGATAGCAGTTAGATTAAAGCCAGTATTACTGCCTGAAACCCTTCTGTAGATCCCTTTTGTAAATTTCACCTTCCTCTCAGCAAAAGAAATGCACCTGGGCTTGTGTGCTGAAATGGGATTCAGCTCACATTCTTCTCTCATAGCCTGTTCAATCTGTTCCAGGACAATAATCACAAACCATTTGACTTTCTTCCCTCTGGTATTTTAGCTCAGCTGCGTTAGAGTATCCAAGACCTTGCAATGGTAGACAGAACAGAAATTTGGAAATCATGTTGACTTTGTAAAGAACTTTTTTCTTGTAAGACATTTTTTAGGCTGCATTTTAACTGCAGATTCCAGAAATGTATGGTGTTACAGTCCGTTCCTTTTCTCTTCTCTACGTGTCATCTCATCTGTTGCTTTCTGATTGTGAAACTGTGAGTTACAAACTTGGTGCAGAATTGTTTCTGCCCTTGATCGATTTCCTGTCAGGCGTGTTTACAGACAACCATAACTCCTGAAGACAACAACTAATGTGCCATCATCAATCGTAATGTTATCAACCCATTTTTCTCACATATGAGACAATAATGACCTCTCACCGAACACAATGTTGCCAGAACTCATCTTAGACTTATTCATAGCAGCCTGCTGCTTTCAAATTAGTTTTCATTACATTTTGATGGACCGGGACTTCCCCCTTGGGCCACTCTAATCCATCACATCTCTCGATCGGTGGCACCAGCGTCCTTTTGTTTTGCTTTCAGAATGCTTTGGTACCAAATCCACCAACCCTTGTGAACGCGTGGCTGCACTGTTTGCATTTAGATGGATTAGATGGCACTTAGAAGGCATTTTATTTTATCATATATGTAACACATCCCTGCACTGCGATGAAAGCTGAGTCCGGCGTAAAACGGTCAGCCTTGTGGGTGCAGAAGAGCAGTGGAGGCTGACAATAAAGAAGGAGACTAAATCAGTCATCCTGAACCTCCATCTCCACAAGGCACAAACAATTACCATCAGTGTCCGCTTCAGTTTGTTATAATCTGGATGAAGATAAGCAGCAGGCAGTTGTTCCCGTGTACCTCCACCTCTCTATTAATTTCTTAAGGAAAGCTGGTCAGGTACCCCCCTCCAGCATCCAGCATAGATCTCTGGACTGTAGGATGGAGTTCAAACATTGTGTATGAATATCACAAGTGTATGAATATCACATCTTATTTCATTTTGTAAAGAACCCATAATATCATGTCATGCGCAACATAAAAACACTTTATAAGGGGGAGGTGAGCAGGACACCATACCGAGGTGCCGAATGATCTCAGCCAGCTGGGATGAATAAATGAAATTCTGGCACTATCTCAGTAGCTACAACCTATAGTATATTGGGCTAAATTTACCAAGTGTATGATGGGAATTCATTAACTTAACAGCTATTTTCAATGCATGTCAGTGTCTAATCTGCAAGCTCCGGGCATTATGAGTATTCATTGTTCAGCATAAATAAAAAGACACTGAAATCAATAAGCATCTTTCTTGCTTGTGTGACAAAGAGAAGAGAGGAAAAGCTCTGGCATGCGCAGTGTGTGTGTATGAGTGGGTGAGTGAGTGTATGTGTGTGTGTGTGTGTGTGTGTGTGAGGGTCATTCTACTGTCCCGTACATTAAGCTAAGTGCTCCTCATCTCTCCAGCAGTAGTAAATGGAGTCTTATGGCTTGAGGGGGGGTTCGTTTCCTAACTCCAAATCAAAAGCAGAGAGTGTCCGAAATCCCAGGTCACTGCTTCCGTGAATCATCAAATTCAGAAGAATAAAAATAGATGCTTCGCTTTTTTTTATTATTTATTTCATTTATATGCTCGCGCGCGTTCCCTTGCACGCTTTTGTGTTGTGTGTGCATCATTTACAGTCCTATTCAGTGTGCTTTGTGATGAATGTGGTGCACTGGCAGTGTTGCAGCGATGTACTGGTGTTTGAACTCAAGACACAAATGCACAACCAGGCTGCACTATTCACTGAAGCGATTGATTTTTATTTTATTGAAAAATGAGAATAAGCCATTATTACGGATGGATGTGATACATCAGAGAATTTGCTGGTAGCTGTTTTCTGCAGTGGACAGTGCAAAGGACTCTCACTGGTTGTGCCGGTGCAGTGTGCAGCCTCTAATGATGTGAATACTGAAAGGCTGAATGTCCCTGTGCTTGCGTCAGTTCCTTATTTCATTTTTCTACCCCCTCCTTCACTTTCTCCAGGAATCGCTTGCGGGTTTCAGAGGCATTAGGATCTGACATAGCAGGCGCACATGCAGTCACTGTCTCACACTTCATCTAAAGAACCTACTTATCTCTTAAGAGCCTGTGTTAGGTTATGCAATTATTGTAACAGGATTGTATAATCTCTGTGTGGTTTCCAATCTATTACTCCCTCTGTGGTCATGGTTTGTGGACTGAGGGGAAAAATTCATTGTGCTTAAATTTCTTTACTGCACCGGCTATTGTCAAACAGTGTGTAAATGAAGGAAAGACATGGTGTTAATGAATCGCAAGCATTAAAACCCAAGCTAAAAAAATAAAATCTTTATACACGGACACAAGATTGTTGAATGAAAGCGAGGGTGCAACCCTTTTATCCGTTATTATTGTGCTAAATTTGAGTAAATGCATGTGAAATCAGGATGAATCTGTTTTGAATGCACAAGTTTTTTTATACCAGACATTTAACTTGCGACTTGCATGATGTGAGATGCAGTAATTCATAACCTTTGAAGACTTGTTGTCATCAAGACTATCGAGCGTTGGGGTTCCTGGCCTTCAATAGCTGCAGAAGAAAAGAGCCTCAGTGTTAAAGAGACAACTGAGAAGCTGTTAGAAACTATCCGTCAATTTCCTGCTAGACAGTTTGCGGGGAATTGTTGGGAATACAGAAAGAATGTGATGATACCCTTGTAGTCTTGCCTACCCTAGTAGTCCACGATGCCCCTAAACTCAGCAGAGAGGAATCAGGTTGGTGTCACTCATATGGAACCAATTAAAGGTGTGACATCTGGACTCCTTCTGTTTTTGTCCCAATGGAGACCCCTTGTCCAGATGTGAATGGCATGGATGGTGCTTAATGAGTGACTTTGTTAGTGTTTCTAATGCAGATTATAATTTCTATCTGTCCCACTGATGTATGGGTTAACATGAACTCAAACTGAGACAGTTAATGTAGTGATGGAGAGAATAATGGATAATGGATCTTAATGCATTTGGTCTAATGTTGACTGCGCAATTTTTTTCTTTTGTATATTGACTTTGTTGTCTTGGAAGTGCTTGGAAACTGAATTGAGATGATTGTTTGGTTATAACAGTGTTTGTGATGGCCATGTCACGTTGTACTGCGCTGAACGTTTCCCCCTATCCCAAACGCTCCTGTTCGTTTTATCGTTTAGAACTGAAGCATGTGCCGCATAGCTGAGCGATGCAGAGTGACTTTGACGACAACTTGTTACAGAGAAGCTAGTGTCCCAGAATTTAAGCACAGACAATATTCAAATGTGCACCTGGATGTTCAGACAGAGAAGAGGCACCCAAAGCCCTGACGCGCTCTGGCGCTCTGACGCGCCGGTGCTGCGGGCGTCGGTCAGCACCACGGACAGAGACACGGGTTAGGTTCACCTCTGCATGAAGAAGCGAGATCCAGGACAGCGCAGTGTACTTTTAGGAAAACGACTGAAATGGAAAACTGGCACTGAATTGGAAAAAATAAAATAAAATAAATTAAAATCCCAGTTGTTCACAGAAGCTATTATTATTTTTGCAACTCACGTTCATTAAGAAGCCGAGAACTTTTCGATGAAGCAGCAGTTTATAAACGGTCTTCCACGACACATACGCACAGTCCCGTGGATGGTGTACTGAGCGTTCAGAATAAATAGTCTTTGTTCTCGTTCATACAGAGTATATAGTGGTCCGCACTACAGTCAGTGAATGGGCGACTGCTTACATTAAACCTTTCTCCTGTTTAGCATTCTTGCGTGGCGGTGTTTCACGTCAGTCACCTAACTAGATTGTTCCATCAGACGGAATTACCCGCATCACTCAACGAAATACGATTATTGATTACTCTCTCTCTCTCTCTCTCTCTCCCCTTCTCTCCCCCCCTCTCTCTCCCTCTCTCTCCCCCCCTCTCTCTCTCCTACCACCCTTTCTCTCTCGCTCTCTCCTTTCCTGAAGTGCTGCAGAGAGAGGGCTGCATCGAAAAAACATCTTTATTCTAGGGTAAAAAAAATAAATAATAGAATAATTAAAAATCCCAGAAGATTTTGCTTTCTTGCAGAAAAGCGAAGCGGGAGTCTCATGCAATGGGTAACTATCAGCTGAGTCCACTCTTCTCGCCATAAACGGTAAGCAATTACTTTTATTTCCACACAGCATGCTAAGACTTCCGAGTTAGAGGGGGAAAAAAAGAAAAAAAAAAACAAGTCTCTCGGGATCAGCTATGATAGGGCTTACAAGTGATACTGTTAATTTATTTGCACCTTTCCAAGCACATCTCCGACTAACATCGAGGCTCGGAGACAGGAATGGGCTTGCGCAATTATTTATTCATAAGTTTGTGTGTCATTTGTTAAAAAGTTGACTTGTTTCCGGGCATGTGCGTTTTTCTTTTCTTCCTGTGAGTTCATTGTGCATCCTGCAAACGCGGAGAGAATTCTGCATCATTAGCTGAAAGTATAGCCTGGACTACAAGTAGAATTAATTAATATGGTATGGAGTTTCAGCTTCAGTTTTTGTATCTTTAAAACTGTGGAATTTGTTATAAGTGCTGTCGTTTTTTCTCCTGTACATTATCTGTTCTGATTTAATGGGAAATACATGCAAATTCATTTTTATACCTGAATAGTGGTATGTGAGCATTAGGTGTTTATTTATAATAATCATTGACTGGAGCTCATACAGTTCAACATCATGTCTTAATAAAACAACTTGTCCTTGGCATCATGAGCATGACTTTTGGATTGTTGGCTCTGCACTCTTCATGCTGTAGTGCAACACAGCCACCTGCCCTGGGGCAGTTAAAGCACTCTGCACCGCCGCCAAACAGAGGAGAGGATGTGGGGAGCAGGCAACTGACTCATCCATGAATTGCACCTCGAGAGGCAGTGAGCGATTGACGGGCACACAGCCGGTGAACTGGAAATCGGTGGAGAAGTGCTTTGTTTGCAATCTCGAAGGTTGCTGTGGCAGTCCTGCTGGGTTCACACTGATTTCAAATCAGCAAAAAAAAGAAAAAGTTAGCTGTGGTAAAGTGATTGAGCGTTGCAGAATTCATTCTTTGGGCCCACTGCTCACAGGTTTGAAGCGGATGTAGTTTCTTGTTTTCTTCCACGGCAGATAAAAGTGTTGGGATTCATAACATCCATCTTCTGCATTCATTAACGAGTAATCTTGTTTATTTCCCTGAAGTTTATGCACTAACACAAAAGCTATTTTAAGAGGACAGGATTTTTCATGTCAGTGTTTGAAAGGAAGGACAAAGCCTGTCGGTGAGGATGCAGCAAAGAGTCTGTCTGCACATTTTGTTTAGATTCTGCAGAAGCATAAGGAATCAACATATTAGTCATTATGTTAAACCCTGCAGTTTTACTGTTTAAAGAGTCTGTCTGCCATCCGTCGGCCTGAACGAGAGAGTCTGGTTTCATTCCAGAAATCGATTCACAATGTCTCTCCATTTCCCAGCAAGTCTCACAACTTCCACACACGCTGTATGTGAAATGAATCACGCGGAACAGTTTGGCAAAATGAACCGTTCATTGTAAAACATCACCAGCAAATGTGTCTTACATCCAGTTCCTAACAGTGCTATTGCGTCATTGCAACATAAAAGGTCTGCGCCAGACAGTGCTGGTGGCACGGCGTGTTGCATATTTCCAAGGTGTTGTGTCATCAGTAAAAACTGAAGGCTGTGAGATCATGTATTTGCAAAGGAGAGCAGCTGAATTATCAGGGTAGAAATAAATGCACACCTCTGGACACATGCGTTGTTTTATTATATCAATCTCATGTAGAATATTCAGACTATAAGATACATTACATATGAGCAGAAAATACCATTGTCTGTAGATAAGCTTGGCTGAGGACTGACGGCAATCAGTATATTTATAATTTTTCCCCTTCATGAGTGGAAAGGCAAATATCAGCCTACTGCAGCTCCACTGTGCACACACAGATATAATATGTATCTGTGTGATGTAACAATGGCATTGCTTGTAATTACATGGTTACTTTTACCCCTCTAACATGTCCCTTGCTAAGCTATAGTTTTATTACACACATGAGGAAGTTTTTTTTTTTTAATATATATACGCACCCGTTGTCCTCTCTTCTCCCTCCACGCAGTCAGTAATGGCTTCAGTGTCTGATGAAATCTCCCAACCCAAGACGTCCCGGGTTGGTTGGATTCTGCCTTCCAGATGAGGTCATGGGCTCTCTCTCTCTCTCTCTCCGTTTTGATGAGATTACATGCGGCTCTGCCCACTTAGAGATTGGACCTGCTTTTTTCTGATGCTAATAGAACAGTCCACGCGTCACGCCACGGTGCTTACGCATGCCTTTGAAAGGGCAGGACACGGACAAGTGGAACCTGACTGAGACGGAGAGCATTTGTGACTCCTGTTGGGTTGGGGACAATAAACACATTCATTATAGCATTTATTCCACAAAGAATAGTTATGGTTTATAAGAAAGAGAGGGATACCACATACCTCTTTTTGTTTTTTTTACATTTCATTACATATACTTTCTGTCCGGACTTAACTACAGAAAGGACGGTATTGATTTTCCTTCAGTTTCAAGTATTTGTCACTAGAAGTTGTGGGTCAAGCAACTTGAAATTCATTAGTTTTTTTTTTTTTTCCTTATTAGCCACCCGCTGACCCATGCCAGTCTGTTTGGTGCCTGCTGGACTCCGGGTAGATTAGCACCGCTGACATCAATCCATTGCTTGTGGGAAAACCTCATAGTGCTGATAAGGAGTCTTTTTATTACCATTGTCTTCATTACTATGTCATTTGGTGTCATTTATATATTTCCTCCTGTTAAAATGCCCATTTCTGGGTTCATTACTGTTAACTAATGCTTCACGATAAGCAACAAGAGAGCGGCGAAATTGTACAGACTCTGCAAATTTACATCCATTTTTCCATACTTCCCAAATGGGTTGTCTTTAATTGGGTGCACAAATCTCTTGCAACTCCAGTCTCTTAATTTGTGTTTGTGCCCGTGCACATTACGAGGAAATTTAAGGCCAACTTATACTTGACCTAGAGTTTTTTTTTTTTTTTTTTAGTATTTTAAAGAGGTTGAAGCAAAGCAGGGCCACCATCCATCATGCAGACAGAGAGTATCGCCAGAGCAAGGCCTATTTTAAGCCACCCTTACATGGTTCAGACCAGTGGTACTCACACTGTATTAACTCAGCTCAATGATTGAGGACGGTTATGCCCTGGTACAGAGTGTGACTATAACTTCCTTCTGTTCCACTACATTTCCCTATGTACTAGCCTACTATAAGTAGAAATATACTTAAACAAATGTTGAGAGTGTCTGGTCATTTTGAAAGAAAGTAATGTAATTTGAACATGGATAATGAAGCAAAGAAGTTGCATTGAAAACACTTTGGAGAAATGTATGAATACTGTATATTCATCTTTTTATAATGGGTGGCATGTCGACTGATATTGATTAAGGCTTGGGGGATTGAGGGATGTAACTGTGAGTCTGCTATGGTCATGTGCACAGGAGAACATGAGAAACAAGCATCACTGGCAACAACATGTGCCTAAGTGAGATCCTGAATACAAAGCAAAAAATAAAATGCTACGTGGTAGAGGTTGCCTAAAAAAAAAGGCAAAGACTGGTCTGTTTGGCAGCGCTGGTCGTTGCTGAGTATGACTGTGATTGCTCCCGCGGCTCGGGCTGTCTGCGCTGCCGGGTTCTCGTCACCTGCGGTCAGGTGAGGTTGGCCTCCGGTGTGCTCTGGCGTCCTCTGAGCATCATCACCACTGACAGCGTGCTTCACCATACACTCCATTGACTCTCTGACAGGCAGGCTCCACTAGTATATGCGGCCTCTGCTTTGTTGCCGGCGCTCATTTAAAGTTAAAAAAAAAAGATGTGTGATAGATAAGGTTACCACAGATGTTACTCTACAATGGAATTCAAAATGAACTTCATTTAAAGGTGCAGTCCACACAAAGCTACGACAATCCTGCAAGAGAAAAAAATCAAGTTAACGCTTTTGGACAAACAAGCTGATTGCTAAACGGCTGTCATATCTGAAATGATCACTCTATGTGTAAAGGAGTGTGCTAATAACCACAGAAGTCATCCAATGAGCCAAAAGGGATTAGTAGAGTCACCTTGAATCAGCAGTGTCATTTTGCCCAGTAAAATTGCATTATGGGAGCTGGAGCTGGCCCTGTGATTTGTGTTCTCCTGACAAGGCTTCAGTGTTCATTAGAGGCTGTGGTGAGCAGCTCTTAGACTCTGGGGAGCCGCACACACTGGACAACCCTGACCATGCCCACCCTGCTCACATAAATATATTATAATATATCATATTATAATATATTTATAGGAAGTTTAGGATCTCCAAATTTAAATCTGATTGGATTTGATACTTCGTGTTTGATTACCGGTGGCTGTGTATCTGTGATAGCTGGATTAAACAGGCCAGACTGCGCCTGCGGAGCACTCACATGAAATGGTGTTACATCATTTGCACCGTTAAGCCGGGGTCTCCCTCCCACCGCCATTGGTCTGCCAAGATCGGAAAGGGCTTCCCCACCCATGCTGTGTGCATGCACACTCACATGTATGCACGGCATGGTCAGAGAGATTCTGGAAATCTATTCATTCGTGCCTTTTGCAAGTATCTGTGACTTGTTATATGTGTTATATGGACTACGCAGAATTAGCAGCCTTAGAGGATAGCGTGTGTTTCTCCTAAGCGCCCGCGCCCTGTGTCTTTGTGGCCATACCTCCTTTCTTCCTTCCTTTGCATGAATTAAATATGACAGTGCCGTTCCAGCTCGATCGTCACTCCCATTACAATGAACCAGCTATTTATTGGGGGCAAATTGATTTTGGGCTTAGCCTTGTTTATTAGCTCCAGTTCCTCAGACGCTGGTCATGAGTCAGCAGATTCGGCATCCCCGTTTAATATAATCTTCTTTTCAAAGGTAAGGCTAGCTCATGAAATATACAACAAAGAGAGTGCCTCTGGAAATTAAATGTTTGTTTTGAATAAAAAAAAACTGAGAAAAAACAAATTATTAAAATGCCTTGGAGAATGTTGAGTGAAAAGGATTAAAGTAGGTACTTTCTGTTAGTGAGGTGTCAACTGTTCGTCTTATGGCTATAGGAGACAGATGAGTTACGGGCAGTGTGTGATGAACATCTCCCCGTGTCTGACTTCCTTTCTCTCTTCTTTCTCTTATTCATCTGTCTCTTGCTCACCCTTCCCCCATGTTTTTCAGCCTGGCCGATGATTGCCACAGCCATTGTGGGTTATCTCCTGTGGTGACAGCAGACTCAAGAGTTTTCTTCCCCGCTGCATCTGAAGACCCACTGATCTCACCATTCCTCCAATCTCTCTATCAGCTTACATTCACCCCTCTTTCCCTTCTTCCCTCATTCTCCTACTTCCAACTATTCTCTGAACCCCTGTGAAGACCTACCAGTGGAGCCAGAATGGAGGACACTTACAATAACAGGACTTCCCTAGTTAAGGGGGCCAAGGACATGGTCAAGGAGGCCAAGCGGCATACGGCAAAGAAAGTCAACAAGGTGGTGGACCGTGCCACAGATGAGTACTCATCTCACCACAACTACAGCCGGTTCCAGGATGAGGAGGACGAAGACGCGGACGTCTACCGGAACCCCCCAAGGCAGGATGGAGAGGGCTACAATGAGAATGAAGAGGGCTCCAGCGACGCCACAGAGGGCCACGATGATGAAGATGAAATGTACGAAGGGGAATACCAGGGGATCCCCTCAGACAAGAAGCGCAAGGAGGGCCAGGTGGCGCTGGGACAGCCGATGTCAGATGCCACAAGGGACCGTAGCGAGCTGGAGCAGGAGAGGCAGGCTGATGAGGAGGAGCTGGCCCAGCAGTACGAGCTGATCATCCAGGAGTGTGGCCACGGGAAGTTCCAGTGGCAGCTGTTTCTGGTGCTCGGGCTGGCGCTCATGTCAGATGGGGTGGAGGTGTTTGTGGTGGGCTTTGTCCTGCCCAGCGCAGAGACAGACATGTGCGTGCCCGACTCCAGGTCAGGATGGCTAGGTAAGAACCCTGCATGTGTTTGTGTGCGAGCATTAATCTACTTACTGGAAATTATGCAGTTCACTCATTAATAATTAAAGCTGAGCCTGATATGTTTGTATTATACAAGTCACAGCTATGACTTTTGGCCTGGCTTTGATTAGCTTTCATTAGATGGAACCTTTATCAACGTATTTAATTTAATTGTGGGACTGTAAAATTTACATATGCACAAAACAGAAAAGCCTGTATTAAAAACTGGAGGTGCAGAGTGTCAAAGATATGTGTTTGGAGGTTGGGAATAATGAAAAGATGTGTAGCTGCATTCCGGGAATGGTAGGATCAAGTGATACTTGACTCGTGCTTGGCCCTGAAAGTGTGGATATCCTGGCCTCTGCTCTTTAGATTTTAAACTTTTTATTTTAAATTATTTTTTTCTCTCCAAGTCCAACAAACACTGTGAGCCACTAGAGAGCTCCTTTAGGTTGCAATTACTGGTCCAATTAAAGCGTTACATTATTCTATTTAAGCAAAACAAGCTGGGAAATAGAAATGTAGAATCAGAATTGTTTTGTCATAAAATATGTTCTGCTATAGCAGAAAATAATTTAAATTGGTTTGTCTTGAAGGGGAACTACTGTTTTGTACAACCTTGACTTTATTTCTGGCATAAAATACGATTGTTTACTCACCCATATAACTTTTGTGTAATTTGTAGTCGTTTGGGAGATAATTAGATCTGGGTAGTGGAAGTGACTGGGGCACCGAAACGCAGCCTCTAAATAACGCATTATCTGCCGCAAAACTCGTTCATTTCACCAATATTTTCTTATTATACACTGGTGCTATTCCCCGTTGAGTTAGATTGACCTACAGACCCCGGATGATGTCTTCTGACCTGGATGATGTCATCTCTGAGCGCCACCCGTGACGGTCGGCTTGTTTACCTGTAATTTGATACTGCTAGTTTTATTCAGATGATGATTCTGAGGTTGTGGACGAACCATAGCAGTAGCAGTAGCCGGATGATGATAACAGGTAACTCCGGACTCAATGGGGAACAGCACTAGCATACGATAACAAAATATTGGTGAAATTAACGAGTTTTGCGGCAGATAATGCGTTATTTAGAGGCTGCATTTCGGTGCCCCAGTCACTCCCACTATATGGACATACGCAGATCTAAATATCTCCCAAACGACTGCAAATTACACAAAAGTTATATGGGTGAGTAAACGATGGTATTTTATGCCAGAAATAAGGTCCAAGTTGTAAAAAAACAGTAGTTCCCCTTTAATTGTGCAGCATTACAGCGTTTTACATATTGAATCAGATAAAAAAGCATGGAGGACAAAAGGATCGTCCAAAAGACTTTCTGTGGAGTATTGCTACTGTTGAAAATAGGATTAGCTCAGTGCATCTGTGCTATGCACGTCATGCTTCATCCTATAGCGGTGTTTCACATGGATGAGGTGTTCCGTTCGACTGGTCTCCGTGTCAAGATTAAGAGGGTAGCAAGTATTCCCGGTGTGCTTTGCGGGCTAAGGTGGAGTCTCAGCGGTCCCGGTAGCTGCAGGTGTGTAATCCATCACCACAGAGCTGCGTAAGGGGGCTGACTCACTGTGTGCCAGTACTTGAACGGAGACAACATTAAATCAGGCGCACAGCCCTTTAGATAATAACTGCCACAGCGAGACAAACCAATACATCAACTTCACGGCAGCGTCTGATTTATACGGTAGGGCCTCTTATGAAGGTAATGAAGGTTGAGACAGAAAGTTTGAAAATCTGGATTACAGCGAGTAAATGTTCAAACAAATGTTTAAGGCATGCAGTTGACTGTTATTGCAACATATCTACAAGACGGTCTATCTTGCAAGCAAAACTCGCTGCCGTCTGGCATGCTGCACCTTCATTTTTCTATTTCCAAGTATCCATGTAAACTCCTCCCTTCCTCCCTACCCAAGCAAAGTCCTGCAGGCATTAATGCTCTACGCTCTGCTTCTCCTTGTTCGTGACTCCATCCCTCACCCTCTGTCCCTCCCTCTCACCCTCCCATTCTATGTGCCTCTCTTTTCTTTTCCCATCCTCCCTCCTCCCCCCGTTCTCCTTTCTCCTGCTGATTGCCCCGAGGCTCCTCCCCGTCGAGGTGAACATGATTGGTGTGTATGTGTGCGTAAAGCCTACATGATTGCTATGACCTTGTTGGTATCCATTTGGAGTTTGCCACACTAATTACAGTTGATTATAGCCAACAGAAAGGAAGGGAGTCCGTGTTTTACAGGTGCCATGGCAATATTTGGCTGTGTTTTAGTGCAGGAATTAACAGACACTTAGATAAACGAGATTTCTCGTGTTTTAGATAACTTGTATTTAACCAAGCGGTGGCTTTGCAGTAACATAAACACTTCATATTGGTTATGGCAGTGGGAATTAAAAATAGGCTTCAATGGGCCCAGGGACCAAAGTGCTCACCTTTGCACAGACCCAGGTTCAGTTTTAGCATCAGTTTTAGCCTGGTTGTATGATAAGCTATGACAACTACTAAATTAAACAGTGAGGAAACCAAGCAAGTTTTCATTGAGCTTCAGTTGTGGTTGGTTATGGGTGCATGAAAGGTACCGTTATCTTAGTGTGGGTCTTACTGTGACCTTTGCACGTCCTGGAGACAATGTGTGTTTGCATGTACTCACATTTATGCACTGTCAACACCTGCTGTAATTCAGCACGCTCTTTGTAGTTAAGGATATGTGGTTAGACAAACTTGATTTATTCATCTAACTATTAAAAAAAAAGTCCATTATCTTTGCCATGTACAGTAGGCATGTAAACACAGCCTTATGACAGATATCACGACACGTTTAATTAATGTATTCACAAAAATCACGTTCAAAGTTGTAAGATTTCTTATTTCAGTGGCTGCAACCGATCCACTACTGAGGAAAAATATGCTGGATTGGCAAAATTGGATGCAATGCACTTCTGCACAGCAGCGGGCTATCTACATCAAATTACACACACTAAAACTACGTTTTTACCATGGTGGATTTAAATTATACTTACTGAGCGATTGCCTTTGCCATGCTGTTGAGTGTAATGATGCTAAGTCAACAAAATAACTTTAGCTAAATCGTAGCTTCCCCTCTACCCTGTCAGCAGCCGGTCTCTCCGGTCTTGGAGCTGCAATTTTCTTCGGGTAAAAGCACTTTGGTGTACGATTTCTTGTTTATAGCACTGCCTTCTGCTTGGCAGTAGTCTTTGCAAACACTGTGGTCTGCAAGAAGCAGCGTAAGGACGGCAGTGGTTTCATCCATCTGTAGCACAATTAACCACAACTTCAGCACGTCCCTGTCCCTGTAAGGCAGTCTGTGAAAGCTTTGTGGAGTGTTGCCCTACATTTTGGTGAAAGCTATATGCTCTCGGTACTTCCGTACACAAAATCAGTGGCATCACTCCACTCTCCCCATGTGTGTCTCCCTGCCGACTCAACTCCTGTGTTCATATCAAGACTTATTATGATTAATGTTACATGTTAGACACACGTCTTTCTTGGTGGGGACCCTCTCAGCGAGTTTGTCAATCACTTAGATACTTAACAATCTGAGTCTGTCTGTCTACAATATTACAATGTCAAAGTTATCCTTAGACTCCAAAACAAACACTAACTCAACATGTATGCAGAGCTGAAAATCCATTTGAAGGGTTGAACTCATTTGAAAGATTTCAGCAACCGGCATATAAAAATTACACCCCAAGTTAACAAAAAAAAAACAATAAATACTAAATAAATTACGAGTCAAACAAACATTTGAATCACGTCATTCAGAAAACAGCCATTTGTGGTTTGATCAGTTCCACCAGAGCTGGACTTCTTCGTAGTTGCACTGTGCAGCCCCATTAGCCACAGAACAGACAGAGACAGGGGCCTAGTGCACGGACTGAGCTTAGTGTAATGGGATAATGCAGTATGAAAAACACAAAGGCCTGAATAGGATGGATGAGTGAAAAGCTGATTCGATTGCTGAATTGAATTTGGTCCCACTAGTATCCCGCTCTCGTAGGAATCTTTACATTAGAATTACTGTACGTCGGAGTGAAAGATGGAGTGATGGGCTGGGAGGCGGTAAAATACTCTAAATATGTTAAACAGGCGTGGACGGCGTGGGGTAGAAGCAGGAGGGAAGAGAGGCGCTGTGAGACACAAGTTAGAGAGTAGTAATTGGAAGAGAGGTGTGGGTGGACGTGAGCAGAGAGGTGGAGACTGGTGGTATTTGGTATACCAACAATGTGAGGGAGAGGCTTAGCCATCATCTCAGGCACAACAGACAAAGGGAACACATCACCCTATCATTACTCGTTTGTTCTCTTGGGTTGTCTGTTCTGCCGCTGAAACTCCCCTCATTTTTCCCTCTGACTCTCAACTCGGCTCTCCTCGCTTTCATTTAACAGCCAGCTCTCCTTTTCTGCTGTCGACAGGTCCCCCCCCCCCTCCTTTTTTGTTTCTGCTCTTCTTTATCTCCTTCTTCTTTTCGTCCTCATCTGATCCTTGGTACCTTTTTCTTTCCCCGTGTCCCAACTTCGCTCTTTGCTTCCTCTCGGCCTGCGACTCCGCAGCACTTCTCCCTCTTTGTCTCTTTTCATTTCCTATCGTGCTCTGACTCTTTCTCCCTGTCTGTGTGCGCCAGCTGGCAGGCTGTGTGGGGCTGCGTGGTCCAGGGGCAGCTGAGCATGGCTAAACTGCAGCAAGATCGCAGCGTCACTGCAGAGATTACACTACTTGAATAGTGCAGCTAGCTCCACAATGTGTGGGAGAATGTTTTTTTTTGTGCGAGGGTGGAAAGAGGAAGTGTTTGATGGACCAAACCTGCTGTCAGCAGCAGTATCAGCCACAACTAAACCATGTCTAAACGCACACTCTTATCAGAGCTACATTGCATCACTGTATTTCACACCAATTACCACAGTCTTTAATGTTAATGAAGGTTGGATCGTCACTGATGCTGAGTGAGTCATTTCAAACGATGCACCCTAAGCCCTACAAAAGGATACTTTCCATATAGAGTCCATTGAAATCCTGCCCCCACTGATGTGACTTAAATATGACAAAAAGCAACAATCTCTTTTTCTGCGGAGGTGGCAGAAGACAGAGGCACGAATCCGATCAAACTGACACGATGTAGTGCAAATGTGATTACACGGTGCTCAGAGGAAAGGAGCTGTTGACAGTGGAGCGAAAGGGAAAACTAAGGCAAGTACTGTAAATGAGAGGAGAGGAGAGGAGAGAGCAACAGAAGTGTAGAAGTGAGAGAAAAGGAAATTCTTAGAGCTTAGAGAAAACAAAAATGCTCAAAAGGGGACGAGAGCTGAGGTAAAAGAGGAAAAAGAGATAAAAAGTTGCTGCATCGTGGGCCAGACGCATGCGTTACATTATCATCACTATTAATCAAACAGGAGGTGTGTTTCGTCCAGCGCTGAAACGGTTTGCACCGCTGAGAGCGACAAGCATCAAAGCATGAAATCAGCGAAGAGGTCTTGATGCAGCTCAGCGCTCCCAGGGCTCTCGGGGGGCTCCTTGGTTTGTGACAAGGCAGAAAACACAGCACCGGGGCCTTCCCCATCCTCCCCTCCTCACTCTCCTTTTCTCACCCTATCTGGCACCTTACTGAACTCCCCTCCCTCATTACACTTGTCCCTCATTTGTTACTCCCTCCGTTGCTTTAGCGGTTGTATCTTCTCTCCATCCCGTACACTTCCACCTTTTAATTCCTGCATTAGATGCATGCAGTTCTAGACAGCAACAAAATCCTTTAGTTGCCTAAACAAGCAACTGTAGAATTCGCTGCAGAGTCGCAACGCGTTAGGAGGCGCATTAGTTAGTTAGTCACAGATGCTGCTCGTGGTAATGGCTTCTTTGGAATCTGAAAACCACAGAAAATATTACTCTGAAAGGTTATGTGTGATTCCTAAACGAAATAGAATGACCTCTTAAGAAAAAGGGCACGCAATTCTGCTCAAGCGTGCACCATAAATTTTAAACACGACAAGTTAATTCTACAGAAAGCCCATATTGTTAGAGGACGTCTGTGCTATTTTTACATCGTATTACTCTTCAGCTCCCTTTTGCCGGTGCGGGCGCTGCTGACGTCATGCTCAAAGATACTGTGGAGCAAGTCCGACAGAACGTCGATAAAATTCATTACGCAATTGGCCGTCCTCTGAGAGATGTTCCTCATTAGTTAACAGTTTCATTGCTATTACAGGAACCGGCATTTGCTTTATCTGTTTTGTGCCAACTTCAAACCCCAAACAAAAGTTTATGAAGGCCTCTGGATGTTTGGATGGGAGGCCAGTGGGTGTTTGTCTGTGCAACGTACTGTATATCTATCATGTCTTTAATAAAGCAAATGTGAACTTCCGTTAAATATGGAGCTGAATTTATGGTGCCTACGGGAGAGTATCTAGATGACTGTCAAATGTGACCAATAGCTCGGTTTTGACCCCCGAAGTGAAAGAGTCATAGGGATATCTGCTCACAGAGCAGCTGAGTGCAGACATTACACAACAGAAAGGAAATGCATCTCGCAGATTGCAGATTACTGAAATGGGATGAATGAAGATTACGGCCGAGTCGTATCGCTTCATATGTGACTGCAACTTGCACACCTTCTACGTTTTGTGTGGAATAACCAACACAAATTATGTCTATTAACCAGGTAATTGTGCACGAATATGCCCAGATATCAATGAAGACAACGCATTACCGTAATATATTATCTGTTACTAAAAAATGCTGCTGATCAGCGTGAATTAAAACGACAAGGAGAGGTGTTTTTAAAAAGTGAGAAAGGCCCAGCAGACGTTGCGTGTCTGTGCAAGCCGCCAACGCCACAGTTCCACATGCAACACAGACCCAGTAGCACTAATAACAGCTCCTCTCCTCGGGGCAGGATCATGATAATCAGTGAGAGAAATCAATGCTGTTTTGTTGGAGCATTGATCCCGTTTGTGATGACGAAGATTAAACCGAGAGCAGAGGGCCCCTTTTGTAAAGTCACCCCGCATTACCGTTCACATTTGTCTCGTCATTGATCGGAGCCTGTTTTACACACTGTATTTACTCATCAGTGTTAGATTGCGTTACGGGTGCCGAGGGTAATCCGACTGGGCTTCAGTGTCCTCGGTCAGAGCTCTGATTTTTAGGATCCAGTCCACAGTAGCGGGGATGCTGCACAACTTTAAAGCAGAACATATCACTACCTTCTTGTCGGTGTGAAACGAGATAGTCTAAATCTAATCTTAACAATAAAAGATCAGACACACAGTCTTCTCCAATACATAGTGTTGTTATAGAGTGTGATTCAACGTAAGTACCTCTAACTCACTTCAGCTTTTTACCCTCAGAGGACTATTTAGAGGACACCTGATTTGGCTTGTTTTGACTGCCTAGGGTAAGATCCTTCCGAAGTGTTGCTCCATTCACTTTACATTCACTTAATAAACTGTGATATAAGAAATAAAAACTCATAGATTTAATCTTGTCGCAAGAGGAAGGCACAATCTGCTGTTTGATATATATAATAAAAAAAGGCTCACTAACAGCTGAGAAGTGTCTGATCATTTCTGTGGTTGCACATCTCTAATTATGATATGATGCTGAGGCCTTGACCAATATTTTTCTATTAACCAAGGCCACTTACATGTGAGAAGAGATGCTCATTAAAGCTTCTGAAAGCCTTACTACGCAACTACCGGAGAACAAAATGGAGGGGATATCCAATAGAAGTTTGAGCTTAAAGAAATCACTGTTTCTTTATAAGTTCATTAAATGGTGTACTGCACATGCACGGGCGATGAGATAAATGTTGGAAAAGTCCTAAGTAACGAATCACAGCACACAGACATTCAGGAATATTTGGATGGGTGCTCCATTAAGGCGAACAACACTCATGCCCCCCTTCTCCTCCTTCCAGGCAGCGTCGTGTACCTGGGCATGATGGTCGGGGCGTTCTTCTGGGGAGGGATGTCTGACAAAGTGGGCCGCAGACAGTGCCTCCTCATCTGCATGTCCACGAATGGCTTCTTCGCCTTCCTGTCGTCTTTCGTCCAGGGATACGGCCTCTTCCTTCTCTGCCGTCTCGTCGCGGGATTCGGGTAAGTCTGACGAGGCGGGGGTCGCTTTGAGGCCAGTGTGTAGTCGTGCAGTCAGACGTGGGGAGGGTCACGTTATCGGTCCCAAATCAAAGTGTGCGTCGGTGACAAAGAGAAATAATTAATCACTGCGAGGCAAAATCCGTGAGTGTTTCTGTCTCTCCTAATTATTACTCCCTCGGTTGACATCCACTGAATAATTGTTGAAGTTGTTGAAAAGAGATGAAAGCCATTTTCCTTAATGAATACTTAAAGCCAGTTTCCCTCTCACTGCTCCACGGAAACTTTGCAGGTTTGATTATCTTACTGCAGAGGGCTTCCTTTTCTGCTAAAAGCAGTTTTCTACGGCTGCGAATACAGTTAATGACCAGTGCTTAGGTTGCTACAGCCAATGTCACTCTCACTCCATAACACAACCTCTAATATATCCTGTCTATTCTTGCTTCCTCAGAATGTTTAAAAATAACCAGAGATATGTTGTCAAGTGCGATTTATTACGATCTCCTCTTTGGCAGCACAAGTGTTCCTTTAAGAGCTAATTTAGTAATTGCATCTGCATCGTTCTCCCAGAAGACCTTCAGTGTAATTGAAAAGATTGTCCATACCGCCAATGTGACCCGTGTTCCTGAGTCATGAGGAGCTGGCACTAAGGATTTCCGTTATGTTTCGGGAGGATATGCTTATTGTGCTGCTTTCTTCTGCTTAATTGCCTTCGATTCACCACGTTTTCAACAGAAAACAACCCCCAAAATAAACAGTTTACAGGGGAAATAGACCGAATGAAGTTCTACGAGGAGTCATTTTATTAATTGCAAATGAATTCTCTGGTTTCTTGCAGGATAGGAGGTGCCGTGCCCATAGTTTTCTCCTTCTTTGCAGAGGTGTTGTCCAGGGAGAAAAGAGGAGAACACCTCAGCTGGCTCTGCATGTTCTGGATGATTGGAGAGATCTATGCATCTGCCATGGCCTGGGCCATCATACCCCACTATGGTGAGTTTACCATATTGACTGACGCTCACCAGTCTGGGCCAGCTTGGCTCGACGGTGGGTCACGATTTATTTATCACGGACTGAAGCTACGCTAAAGGAGAAAGAACAACAGACTGGTGGGAAGACTCAGGATGCCTTAATCCTTAAATTGAATGCGGAAGGACTCTGACAAAGTCTGCCAATTATGCGAAGTAAAAAAAAAAAAAAACTTTAACAGGATTAAATTCACTGATAGGATGCTTGCAAATATGACTTTATGCTAAGCTCTTGGCTGCAGTAACTAAACTGTAAAGCTTCCCCACCGATCACGGCTTAAGGTGCCAATTTTTTCCTGCCATGTGAATCAATCACTTAATAGCTGTGAGAGGGTGTAAACTGGCGGAGGCAGAGGTTAAGAGATTAACGTATGCACAGATACCATAGAGTAGGAAAGGGTGAGGGTAGGCCCGTTGGGAGAGGAAGGTGTGATTTATGACAAAGGTGCATTAGATGTTAACTGCACTGATCATGCAAAGTAACAAAACAAAGCTTTCCTCCTATCCTCTTGATGGATCCATTTAGTTTCTTCCACCCATTTTTTTTTTTTTTACCCTGCTTTCCTTTCCTCTTCCTCTTCCTGCCACCCCTCTCCTCCTGTTTTGTACTCTCCCCATCTCTCTGTCTGACTCTGTCCTTCCCTTTATTACCTCTCCTCTCTCTCTTCATTCTCTGTCTCCGCAGAGTGTTCTTCTTGATCAAGCATAATTAGGTTTTTCTCCTTGCTCTAATAGGACAAAGCTACATCTAGAGGTGATTTATGGCCAGACCATGCTTTAGCCAACCTGTGACGTCAGTAAGAGAGACAGTATGGGTGTGTGTGTCTGTGTGTAGGTTGCCGCAAGTAGCTTGGGTGATGTTTTACTGCTGCTGCAGACGCAGACAGGTCTTCTTCAAGGGAAATTGAAGACAATAACATCTGACACTGGGAGAGGTCATTTGAGTTGAGAACGCACACACACACACACACACACACATGCACACACACGCACAGAGGCAATCTAGTGGAGTTTCTCAGTTGTCTTAATGCTACTCAAAAAAGCAAACACACATGAACGACTGCACACACTGCTGTATATACGCTGATGACATGGATGTACGGAAGCACACTGGTGACGGACTCGCAAAGCTCTCTGAGTCCAGAGCGAGTGTCCATGAGTAAACTCCACTGTCAGATCTGTTGATATCGTATTGAAGGGACAGTAGTGGCCTTACTTTGCTCCCATTCTCTCTGATAGTCACTCCCACTCGGCCTCTCTATCTGAGAGGGAACTACGTGTCTTGCATGCGTACTCCCAACGCTCGCTAGTGGTTTTTATGTTTTCCCTAAAGTGCTGCAGTGCCTTCAACCCACAGTACTGTGATGTGTGGGCAAAAAGCCTCCTGCAGAGACACCTTTGTGTCTTTCTGTGCGAGCATGGAGGTGTAAATGATCGGTTATGATACAAGTGCCTCAGCACTGACGTTTAATGCACTATTAGAGCTCCCATTTATCATCTCCACTCGCTGACTCCTAATGTCTCCCAGAAGCCCCCTGCCAGACTCGCAGCTGGAGCCCTGAAGGAGGCCTGCTCGGCACAGATCCTCGTCACGCTGACGGGGGAGTTTGAGGAGTTCACTTGCTGCCAAGCAGGATCACCAGAGTAACCTCATTAGGCACTGCTCTGATCTGCAGATAAAAGTTTAAAGATGACCAGTGGACTCCACTCCGCAAGGTTCATGTATCAAGTCATCCAGGTCATGGTGGAAACAGAACAACACTAGTCTCACACCTTGAATCTATTTATCTATCTCCAGAGACTTGGGCAATTATGTACATAATCTCTGTAATGAGATTTCCAGTAGCAACACACTCCCTGTGAAACGCTAACCCTGAGGGCCAGGAAGTAATGCTACATTTCTATAGAAAAGGCAATCACTGCTGAACAACGCCTTCTCTATCTCCCTTCCTCTCTCTCTCTTTGTGTCACTCTTGATGTACACACACTTACAGAGAGACTGGAAAATAAATAGAGGGGCTCAGAGAAAGTGTTGATGCTAACAAGCGAAACGTTTTGTGCAGAAGTCGTTGTTCTTGCTGCCCTGGAGTGTGACACTGAGCAAAACTCAATCGCATACTCATTGTTAATTGTCCCACATATAAGATGCAAAAACCTCCCACAGGATTTCAAGGTACAATGTAATTATTGTATGGTATAGGCTATCTAATAATAAATGTTTTAATGCATAATAGCTGCTTTTGCTGCTTAAGCTTCACAGCGCCTCTTCCTTTTTGGCGATACTGAGACATTTTCCTCTTGTCTCTTTGGAATCCGTTCACACCTCTTATGACAGATGCCTACACCCTTTGAAAATGCTTGTTTTTAGCAGGTTGACAAGCACGGCTGTCAAAGCTGGATTTTAATATGCTGCGGGATTAATTCCAAAGCAGCCTTTTTTTTCTGGCGTAACCATTAGCATTAACCCCCTCCCCACCCAGTGACTCCCCTCCTACGCCCGTTGATGGATAATGGTGCTATTCCCTTTGGAGCAGTATCTCCGTGAGGCACGATCTGGGGGGAGACGTGGGAGGTCACGACGAGCGCGGCAAACATTCTGTGCTCTCTGCCAAAAAGAATCTAAAAACACGAGGCAGATGAGAGCACAAAAACACAAGCCTGTATAGACAGTACATCAAAACAGGTCCTTGTGTTACTGTTTACATACATCAGGTCTTCTTTTATGGGTCACCACCAGCGTTCCTTACAGTAACTTTTTCTATTTTTCTTTACCATAAAAATACTATACAGCAAAGACTCACTTACATTTGGTGAGACTAAACCTTCATCCACAAATTTAATGAAACTGAAAGCATGACTTCTTGTACTAAACAGGCATCTGCCAGAAGGATGTATAATTTTGTACGTGTAATTACTTGCGTGCATGTGCGTGTGGGATAATGACACAGAATTATATAGTGTCAGTGTATGGATATTCATGTTATCAATTTCTTTGTGGGTTTTTTTCTGTCTGCATCGGTGTGCATTTCCCTCGTGTGTGTGTGTGTGAGAGAGAGAGAGAGAGATAGAGGAAGCATGTTACAATGATTAATGAGTCTGGAAGACTGCCTCTGGGCTGAGATCAGGTGCAACAAGATTTAACTTAGCTGAAAACACTCAATTCTATTCCTACACATTCAATTAACCCGTCCCTGTGCACTTCTCCCTGCTTCCCTCTGCAGAGCCATTCATCACTGAGCTTACACGTCACTCTCCTCCGGCCGTCGGGCGCTCCCATTTACATCTTTTATTCGAAAAACCTCTTTATGTTTGCACTTTGAGAATCACACTTAACATTTAGAATCGGCCTTTCTGCTGAAGTAGTCCCCACTCTAATGGTGATATGGTAGCAGTATGCGCGCCACATCTAATGTTATTAACTCACTGCTTCCTCGAAGCATTTATTCAAGACCTATAAAGCACTCCTATGCTTTTATCATGCCCTAATGAGTTCAGAATCACCTCAGTAGTTATCTGCAGGCTTCAAATAGCACATAAGGAGTTAGTTTATAATTCAGCTGTGAAATATTGGCTAGTCTACAACTAAAAAGTTTAGCTATAGTGATTTTCCCTGCTGAGAAATAATTCATTGACAGGATGACTTCAGTGTTTCCGTTGTCCATCTGTATCAGTAAATAATGTAAACGTTACGTTAAAGAGAACTTCAACTCTGAATTAACTTCAAAACATGTCTAGTTTCAAAGAAGTGCAATACCAATTAGGAGAGCTTGTGAACTTGAAAGGGGTCTATGATTTCCGAGCTTTCAGATTAAACTGCCAGAGATCTAAAGAAACTAAAGCATCTTTTAAATCCTTGCAGTTCAGGAAAATGTTCCTACCTTTAAAAATAAACCGTTCAACAAACGGTACATATAACAAGTATATGTTGTATTATATCTGCTATTCTGGCATCCAGAACAACGTTACTGCAGTGAGTTCTTTTTCATTTGAGCATTAATGTGGGTATTAGTATGCATTAAAGGCAACTTGGACCTTATTTCTGGCATAAAATACGATTTTTTACTCACTCATATAACTTTGGTGTCATTTGAAGTCCTTCGGAGGATATTTAAATCTGCGTATATCCATATAGTGGGAGTGACTGGGGCACCGAAACGCTGTAAATAACGCATTATCTGCCGCTAGACTTGTTCATTTCACCAATACTTTGTTATGACACGCTAGTGCTATGATGGACGTCCTTACCGTTTTGAGCCAGAGTAAACGGATGAGGAGCTTGTTAAAGGACGATGCGGAAGCAGAGAGAGGAACAGCTGGCCAAAGAACAATAAACCGCTGCACGTCCGCGAATAGATAACAGGTAACTCCGGACTCAAGGGGGAATAGCACTAGCGTATCATAACAAAATATTGGTGAAATGAACGAGTTTCGCAGCAGACAGTGCGTTATTTAGAGGCTGCGTTTCGGTGCCCCAGTCACTCCCACTATATGGACAAACGCGGATCTAAATATCGTCCGAATGAAATGACACCAACGGTATATGGATGAGTTAACGAGTTTTATGTCAGAAATAAGGTCCAGGTTGTAAAAAACGGTAATTCCCCTGTAAGTAATCTGATAATGTGTGTGTTATGTGAATGATTTATTGTTTTCTCTCAGTTTTAACATGGTGTGATGTGCCAAATAGATTTAGTATATTTGGTTTATTCACCTCACAAGACAAGTATACAGCTTTGGAAAAATACACCTCAAGAAACTGCAATTGCATGGAGCACTTATTCAAACACGCTTGCTTAGTATCCTGCCATGTCATCCATCTTCATGCGACCTGATCCATGCGGTCCACTGCGTGTGACTGTTTGCAGGTTGGAGCTTCAGTATGGGTTCAGCGTACCAGTTCCACAGTTGGAGGGTGTTTGTCGTCGTCTGCGCACTGCCCTGCGTTTGTGCAGTGGTGGCACTCACATTCATGCCTGAGAGCCCCAGGTTCTACCTTGAGGTAAACAGATCTTTCTGAATTCTCAACAAATATTCAGACTAAACCTGTTCCAGCCTCCCCTAAGTGTATCTTCAAGAATGCCTTGTCATGGCGCTGCATCATTGTCCTCTCCTGTTAGTGCTTATCAGTTTTACATTCAGCATCTGCCAGACAAATTGAGAGTGCTTGGACATTTCCCAGCACATATTTAATCAGACGGAAACAGTGTGAGTCATTCCCATCTCTTGGAAGACGCCTTCCATGTACCTGGAAAATGAAAACCCGGAGATGTGTGACAGTAACGCTGCAGGATATTCATGACTCACCATTGTCGTGACTTTCATGATTTGATCTTGTAGAAATAAAAGGTTCACATATAAGTACAGTAAATATGAAAGTGGGTGTTAAACTGCACCTCAGTAAGTGAGACAGGTGTTGATCCCATAAATCCTCTGTGCCATCTTCTCTCTTTCTCTCGCATTCCTTTACTGTCAGGTGGGGAAGCATGATGAAGCCTGGATGATCCTCAAACAGATCCACGACACCAACATGAGAGCGCGTGGGCAACCGGAGAAAGTCTTCACCGTGAGTGTTTGTTTCTGCAATGCACCGTCTTGGCTGGGTTCCCTGATGCTTAAGGAAGCAAAGAAGCTTATATTCTGCCACCACTGGGACAGGTTTTAACACTTTCACTGTGCAGGATCACATCTGAATTATGAAGCTTCTGAAAGCTGTTTTGTGTCATTCAGGCTTATTTGCTGCGTGAGCCGCACTTTGGAAAAGCCTCTTAGTCAACACGTGTTCCTTGAATTGATCGTATACTGTCCTACACGCTGCTTATTTTCATCTTTTTTTTTATTCTGATTTGATTTTCTTCGAATGCATATACGGGCGGCACAGTGGTTAGCACTGATGCCTCAAAGTGAGAAGATCCCGGGTTCGAATCCATGGGCCGACTGGGCCTTTCTGTGTAGAGTTTGCATGTTCTCCCTGTGTCTGCGTGGGTTCTCTCCAGGTACTCCGGCTTCCTCCCACCGTCCAAATTAAGTAATTAATGAGAGCTGTGATTCTAAATTGGCCGTAGATGTGAATGTGAATGGTTGTCTGTCTCTCTGTGTTGGCCCTGCGATAGACTGGCGACCTGTCCAGGGTGTACCTCGCCTCTCGCCCGATGACAGCTGGGATAGGCTCCAGCAGACCGAAAGTTACAGAAGTTACAGAAAATGAATCAATGAATGAATGAATGCATATTCACGATCAGCCATAACATTAAAACCACTGACAAGATTAAATAACATTGACCATCTTGTGACAATTCAGTGTTCTGCTGGGAAACTTTTGGACCTTGTACCACCCACCTAGACCAGACCAGACACCACCATAGCAATGACGCTCCTTGATGGCAGCAGCCATCCCCAACAGGATGTAGCCTGACACAGACACACACACAAAAACGGTTTAGGAACAACTTAAAAAACATGAAAAACTGATCAAGTACCTGTTGGATGCACTGGGACAAGCCTGATCCACAGAGGCCCCTCCCCTCAACCCATAGGACCCAAAGGCCCCCACTAACAACATTCTGTTGCCAGACATCACAGGACACCCTCAGAAGGCCCATGTCCATTCTCTGATGAGTCACAACTGTTTTGGAGGCAAAAGGGAGACCTACACAATATTAGGGAGGAGGTCATAATGTTGTGGCTGATCGGTGTATAGCTGTATTTTGAGTTGTGTGGGGATAAAAGGGAAAGTCTTGAGTTTAAGTAATAAATAAACATTGCATTGAGTGAAGACTAAACTGATTGTATAACACTATAAATGTAATTGTTGTACTGTACTGTGCTATTAATACTTTACTTTACTTCCAGGTAAACAGGATCAAAACTCCCAGACAGCTCGATGAATTGGTTGAAATGGAGTCAGAGTCTGGCAACCCAGTTTCCAAGGCATTCTTTAGGATAAAGGCTGAAATACACGGGGTAAATAATTTTTTTAATTATTTAACTACAACAGATTTTCAGTCGTTATTTTTTCTTATTTTGTGCTTTTATCTACTGCCCCAATTTCAAATGTTCTTTGGTAATAGGTGTCTTGTCTCTTTTTAGATCTATGTGAACCTTATGAAGTGCTTCAACTACCCTATGCGAGAAAACACGATGCGACTGGCCATAGTGTGGTTCACATTGTCTTTTGGGTGAGATTATTTTCTGAGGTCATTTTTTTGTTATAGAAAAAACAACAACAAAAAGAAGCGACACATTTCTTCAGTCATATAATGGCTCCAGGGATTCAGACATGTGGCCACATCATTTTTTTGTGCCATTTTGATCTCTCTCTGCTGTTCAGAGGTTGCACGGTCTCGAAATCAATCACAGTCCGTGGATCAATACTGTTTCAGTGGTGTCTCTGTGGGTGCGTAGATAGGAGGGAAAGCATTTAGAGATAAAACAAAAACAACCAGAAAAAGAAAAATACTGGTCCCTGCTTCTCTGTGCCTCTATATCCACTGTTTTGCCAGATCTCAGTCCAAAATCAGCAATCTTCAGTGTAATCAGTTGATTCTTGTCATGCTGATATCCATCTTATTGCAGGTATTACGGTTTGTCAGTCTGGTTCCCTGATGTCATCAAACACCTTCAGGCAGATGACTATGCCTCCAAGGTGATGATCCGCACCAACGAACGCACTGAAGGCTTCACCTTTAACTTCACCCTGGAGAACCAGATACACAAAAACGGCCTCTTCGTTAATGACCAGTAAGACCAGCTTACTCACATGGATGCAAAATGAGCAGATAACTATACATGCATGTGAAGGTCCAGTATGTGGGATTTAGTGACATCCAGAGGTAAATGTTGAAGATTACACCCAACTAAAAGCAACTTCAGCTTCTGCTTCTAAGTGTGCAGGAAAACCAAGGCTGTCTCTAGAGTCGGGTTTTAGTTTGTAGAAACATGACGAAGCAACATGGACGGGCTCCATGGAAGACGAAGGGCTAAACTAACAAAAATGCAACAATTCATAGTTACAAGTTATCCCACGCTAATGAAAACACAGTTATGAATGTTAAACATTTCATCCCCAAAATCCTACATATTGGACCTTTAAACTTGGACATTTTTATACCATGCAAATAAGTTGCTACATGCAGGTAAACTGACCTGTTCTTCAGATTCATCAATATGAAGTTGAAGTCCGTCACCTTCGTGGACTCCACCTTTCGTAACTGCTACTTTGACGATGTGACGTCGGTGGGCTCTTTTTTCCGTAACTGCACTATCATTGACGGATTCTTCTTCAACACAGGTAAGACTATTAAAGGCTCTTCAACTCATGCTTTGACACGAGCACGCAGCTTCAGTTGTGTTTTTGTCATTTTTGATTGGCAGTTCCACCCAGTTCAATCGTGTCACGATAACGTTTAGCCTCATACTTTCCATTTCTGTTGCATTCTTTGGGCAGATATTGATGAATCCAAGCTGGTAGATGGCACAGAGGTCATCAATAGCACCTTCACCCACAACAAGACGGGATGCCAGATGACCTTTGATGATGACTACAGTGCCTACTGGGTTTACTTCATCAACTTCTTGGGGACTCTGGCTGTTCTACCTGGCAACATTGTGTCCGCCCTTCTCATGGACAAAATTGGGCGTTTGTCCATGTTAGGTAAGAATTAGGGATAAAGTCAGGGCTCATGTTTGATTCCCAGTATGGATGTTGCATCCATCACTTCAATCAGTTGTGCACATGTTTCTCCATCAGGTGGCTCCATGGTCCTTTCAGGCATCAGCTGCTTCTTCTTGTGGTTTGGCACTAGTGAGTCTATGATGATTTTCATGTTGTGCCTTTACAACGGCCTGAGTATCTCTGCCTGGAACTCCCTGGATGTGGTCACTACTGAGTCCTTCCCTACAGTCAGGAGGTGAGGGGACAAACATTTCCTATACATTCAAAAGGCAGACATACAGATATAGGTTGTTCATTTCCTCTTTCCGGTGTTTTTCTCTTCAGGGGAACAGGCTTTGGCTTCTGCAACGCTCTGTGTAAGCTGGCCGCAGTCCTCGGAAACCTGATTTTTGGTTCCCTCGTCGGCATCACAAAGGCCATCCCTATCCTCATGGCCTCGTCTGTGCTCGTTGGAGGAGGACTGGTTGCACTCCGGTTGCCTGACACGCGGGCGAATGTCCTCATGTAACGCCAGTGCAGCGTTTGTCTCCTGGGATAAAACCTGAATGGGTGAGTCCTAGAGGACGCCCAGCGAGTATTTGGAGTAAGGAGTGCAAGTGGCTTGGTTCATACATATCTTATTATTAGTCACATTTTTAATATAACTCAAGTAAGATAGCAACCCACCTGTTCACAGCGTATTTCATCAAACAAATCACATCCTTGTGAGGCAATTATGAGCTCAGCCTGTTTATATAATAGTTGTCTGTTGGTTTCATGTGACCAAGATGAGAATTCGCCTAAGTTTTGGTGCGCAGGCTTTGGCAGAGTTGAACTTTCCAGCTGCAGTCACCTGGAGACGCTGCACGGTTAAAGTTCAAGGCTTTTAATATTGATACAGTCTTATTAAGACACGGCAGATGGGAAGGGAAGTGAAAAACAAGCTGTAATGAGCACAGCCAACCTGCTGTGTGACGACGCAGGGAATAGATGATCAGACAGAGCGGACTCATGACACAGCTGTATGGCAGCTGGCTTGCCCACAGGACCCACGCGCAGAACACGAGACATGTGTGTGGAAAGTCAGAAAACAGGAACACGTAAAAAGCCACATGCATATACGTGACACACACATATACACACACTTTTTTCCACTATACAGCTGTGTCATACTCTACACACAATAGTGCATTTTAATCCACATGACATCTGCAGCCTTTTCACAAAGTAGATAATTTACAAAGGATACCAAGCCCTTTGCATTACCTACCCAAACAAGAATCAAAAGGCCATACTGAAATACTGTATTTTACTGTTCCAATAATTGTATGTTACGCTGAATCTGAGGATGCTATTTTTAGTATATTCTGTCTTATTGTGGAAGTTGGAACGATGACTTTTTCATTTTGCCTAAATGTTGTTATTCCACGCCCCCTTCCATGTCGCGTTAAAGGCTCACTGAAGAGCTCTCCTTCTCGTTCAGCTTTGTGTTGTATCCTGCTTGTGGCAGTGACATGTCCTGCTGCTTCCTTTCAAACATACTGAATGGCCTTTTTAAATGTGCCTCTCCTTGACTGGAGCAGTCTGCCCATAGTCATGTGCTGTCCAACGGTTATACTCAACAGACAGAAACAGAACAGGGAGTAAATAGATAAAAGAGTAATCTAATTTTTTTCTTGTATATATCTGTAATATGTGGCTGATGGGGTGTGAAGTCTTGTTTGGTCCGAACGTCATGTTGTTTTTGTTCGATTTCTCCTCATTTCCTGAAAAACTTACCAATAATACTATAATAATAGTATAATCATGATAACTGTGTTACGTATGTTACTGCGTATGACTGTGAAGTTATAATGATGAGCCTTGGTTCTTGGGGGCCCCAGGCAAATATGTATGCGTGTTATGTCCTGATCTAAACTATAGAGGAGAGGAGAGAGGAGGCCCCTATGGAGAGTTGCGGAGTACTTTTAATGCACTATAGGGATTTCATAGGTTTAAAGGGGTTGAATGTCGTTGTAACCTGTGCTAAAAGGTAGCATCCCCCTTTCTCAAATTTTCCACAAAATTGTCCCTAACAACTTTTTGATTTGTCTGTACTGATAACAACCACCTGTTATGAGGAATAATTAGTGCCATTTCTTTTATATTGTATCTTAAATGATCTTGAATTAAACCTCAAACCTGCTAAACGTACACAAAACCAGTTAATAAACGTAACCTCGGTCATTTATTTGTTGTGACTTACCAAGTTTTTTGTTCAAATCTAAAATTCTAGTTTTGTCATAATCTACTGTAACTGTAAAAATGATCCATTTTGTCTTTTAACATTGGGACCTCAATGCACACTGTTGTTAGATTTAAAAAAAAAAAGACAAAAGAAGATCATGTTGTTATTTTCGAAGTGTATAATACCTCCTCAAATTAAGATTCATACAGTCCTCAGATATATGTAAATCATGCGGATTCCTTTGCTCTTGGTCGTGTCTAATTTGTGCCTGTGGACTGTATGAGGCTCTTCCTGCATCCCCTCTGTGTTTGTGCTGTCTGTGACTGCAGCGTAGACGTGGCTTGCCCGCTGTGCCGCGGTCGGCTCGCTCACAGCTACTCAAAAAGAAAACAAATATATGCACTGTATGTGTGCGTCCGTTTCCACAGACCCCGACCTTTTCCCAGATTTTATAAAATCCCTTGGGAATACATAGTGAAGTGTGCTGCTATCGCGCAAGATATTTTTTGATCATATTATTTAAATATTTTTGAAACAAGAGTATGTCATACAGATTTTAAATAAAACGTAGTAGGTTTCGCCCAGCACTATTTACTGCTGTCAGTAGCAAGAAAACCTGCAGGATGAATCCTAGATATGTTAAAATCATAGTTAGTGGCAGACCTACCCGTTGTATTGGGCAGAGATAATATTACCTGTCGTGTTGGAGGTCGTTGGGGTATGGCTTAAATGTACTGTATTTTTGTGAGCATGTGTGAGAGGGAGAGGGTGAGTATTGTACGCGCGTGTGGGCCTTCGTATGGACACATTCATGTAAATAATCTGTACATATCAAAGCTGATATTGGTGAAGTTCTGGGTTAAGTGTATAAAAGCTCCTTGATTGACTCATGTGTCTCCTGCTTTGTCCAAGCGATAAGTCCATCTAACTGTATCTCTGTTGTACATCTTTGTGTGTCCTGGGCTTTCACCTGCTACTCTGTTGTGTGCGTGCGTGTGTGTGTACAAACTTGCATGTATGTAAGAAAACTTCTTTTGTGCTCAACTTTGTGTTCTTACTGTAAATTCCTCTGGCATAAAAAATAAATGAGGGCAATATTTCGATTTTCGTTGAGGGAAAAATGTGAATGTATCACTCTCGTAAGTTCTGTTCATCCATTTTATGGAGGTAGTCAAATGTATGTGGACAATAAAGTTGTGAATAGTGTCGTGAAGGGCCCACCAGTCAATGGACGACTGAGCCGTGTGTTCAGCGGTCCATGTGTGTGGAAAAAAATGTGAAGAAATATTTGCCAAATGATGCCCTGTGAATACTGTTACAGAAACTGGAAAAGCAGGGATACGGACTGTGCTGCTTTTGAACATATAGAATAAAGGTTATGTTCTCTAGCAAATCATGCTGTACTTTTATTTCACGCGCCAAAATTAATCTCTTGCATTTAAAAATGTATTGTTTGACGTCGGCACCAAGTTTGAGTTGTAATTATAATCTATTACAACACGATCTAGGGGAGAAGTTAACTTTGTTCGTTATTTGCACATGTTCACGAGTACTTTCCAGTGTGTGCAGTGTGTAAGTCAAACATACAAAATAAACCCGGCCGTTAGTGAAAGTGAAAATAATTAACTCAAACAATAAAATATGAAGCAATATGAAGTCATATAAAACAGTCCTTGACATCGTTAGAGAAGAATTAAGTCACCTTTATGGGCATTTATGAGGCTGTAGTGCTTTGAATGGCACCGCGCATTTAGTAAAAACATGGAAGCACTACCTGCCAGCTGAGTAACATGCAGAGAAACACATAGTGTTAATTGTGTTCCCACCACTGACTGTTTGAACAAGGTTCCCGCTGAATTTTTCAGCCATGATCTCAAAGTGATGCTGACACCTAGTGGCTACAATTAAGTGTTAAAATAATACCAGGAACTGGCAAAAGCACTGTGATGTGTAGAAGAGTTCAATACATAATGATAATAATAATTCACGTTCTTAACCTCTCTTGGTGGTGAATTACTGTTTTTGACTACCTGCTAAACTGGCCAGCATTTTTTTTTACAGACATTTTTAGATCCCTATAAGAAAACACTGAGGGGTTATCTAGCAATTTTTTTTGTCTCAGCTTTCAAGAATTGGGTAAAGTTTTTAACACAAGAAATAAAACAGAAGCAGACAAAGTAAAGAAGTAATTAAAATTATATTATTTATTAATCTGTGAACAATGATAACAGTTAATAACATCAACAAAAGTAGCGAAAATTAAAATACATAGGTACAGTCAATAAATAAACTAATTACTTATCTATAGGCTTACTAAGAAAACATTAAGTACACTAGTGAAAACAAAAGCAATGTAATACAACAGTCCTGCAATAAATCTTAGCTCCGTGAAGGTTATAATGTTCAGTTTATGTTGAAGCAGCGTCAGGAAGGTTGTAGTTCAACTGTGTGATCATTTTGGAGGATGTAGTCTGTGGTGCTGTTAAAGTGGATTGAGTGGTCAAAACAATAGAAACGTGTCTGTACAACGCAATACAATTCAACAGTACTACAAACTACATCCTCCACTAATAAAAACACAGTTGAATCAACAGCTAACGATTATAATTTTTAAAGCACAAAGTCTCAGCTTTTTTTGAATGGTGTACCTAATGAACTGGCAAGTGAGTGTGTATTGAGAAAAACAAAGGTACCATAACAGTATTTTCCATTTTTACCTGGTGGCAGTGAATACAGCATTGGCCAGTTTTTGACCAGCAGGTGGTGCAAGGTGCTGTCAATCATTTCATTTCAGAGCGTGGCGGGGCCAGATAACACCAACCAGGAGCACTTTGTTCAGGAGGAGAGCAAAAGCAGCACACACCATGGGGGTTGACTGCTGCATGTCCCACTTGGCACTTTTATGAAACTTCTGGAGACTGTCATCCCCAACTTTAGGCATTTGCCCTTCCCCTCCTGGTTAGCTTCAGCGACTCTTTTTTTTTTTTGACTCGTACCATCCTAAGAGGCGCGGCTGCTGCTCGCTCTAACGTTTGCTTCTAAGTTGTTTCCAGTTCAGACGAGTTCACAAGTGGAGGAAACGAGGCAGGATGTACCATGAAGAAACCGCAACGATACAAAAGCCACGCTATGGAAGTAAGTGACACGTTTTCTGACGGGTTTTCTTCTCAACGAACACTGTTAATTCCTGTTTTTTATAACGTGGTTATGAGGGGGCATTGAAGCTAACGTTAGGTGCCATCACAGGGATGTTTGATGAGCAACAGGTGGTTCAGCTGCACCTGGCTACACCGAGCAGGATACCTTCAGTAGGTGTGGCTGTAGTTGACATTACGGTAAAATAGGAATTAAATGTGAAGACAGCAACACGAAAGAGAGTTTATGTTAAAGTCTCACTTTCTGGTTGTTTAAAAAAAAAAATGACGCGTTTGAGTTGTTGTCGTTTCCTCGCGGTGCACTCAAACGCACCACTGTGATTTTTATCTGTTTATTTGATAGTGGAGGCCAGCATATCAGCATGTCTACACATAAGGCATTTTCTCATAGGTTAATCATTAACGTCTGGATTTCTGCTGCTGGTGAGAAACCTGCAGATTATTCCGGGGAACAGTGGCAGGATAAGAAACACGTCCAAAATATCTGGAAAATTCCTCTGAGTCAGGGTTTACTGTAGATGTGGTGCCACTGACCAACATACGTCTGTGGTCAAAGTACAGTCAGTCAGTTATGTCGTCAAGGCTTTTCTTTCTTTCCCTTGGATCATTACATTTTAATGATCAACTTTTGCTATTGCGGATCCACGGGACCTACGCCTCCAGGAAAGCAAACACAAATAATCAGTAGCTTGTTGCAGAAACTGCATAACTGTCTTTAATTTGTTGTCCTAAGTTGCCACTGCAGTTTTAACAGCCAGGGACCAAAGCAACATTTATATCAGGAATTGATTTCAGTAAATGTCACACAAACTTTACTTTATGGCTTTCCTTGTAAAACATATGAACCTACTAAAAGAAACACCTGGCTTGATTTGTATTTCCCAGTCGGCCCACCTACAAAACGTTAGCCAGAGTAACGCTGCGGTTGAACAAAAGCGTGTGTCATAATCACAGACTCAAGTCCAGTGATCCTGTGACACACAGACACACAAAAGCAACAAACTCATCCTGATAGTTAAATATACCGCGCGGTGCAAGAGTGCAGACAGGCTCTTCCAGGAAGTGTGAGTTTGAGTCAGTAGAGGTAGTGCGTAATGGCTGCGCTGGGGCTGCTCCGCCTCAGAGATGAGCGTTCATGCACTTTTTCATCCGTGTCATCCGCGCAGCTGGGGCCACTAATCTGCGGATGGCCAGATACTGTGCTCTTGAGAGTTTGAAACATTTCAAGTATTTGGCCATTTGTGAGTGTGTGTGTGTGTGTATATGTCTTCACACTGTATGTATGTATGTGTCTGGCCTGTTCACCTCCTCACGTGTGAGTATTATATGTCAAGACTCCACTGAGACTTGGAGAAAGGATGTCTCTGCAGGTGGCTGATGAATGGACAGAATTTAACAGATTGTGTCCTAGAGGTTTAAAATATTCTGTCTAACCACGGAGATTGGAAAGAGTTTACTTTAAATTCCCACGGAAAAAATACTTTCAAACTGGGGTTGATCATGAAATATATAATGACAGTTACTTGTCAACCGCAATTGAATTGTCTGTTCTTTCGCTGTATGCTGTCACCATGTTGGAAGTTAAGCTTCTCGGGGCATCCCTTTTGCTGCATGTCATCCCCCCTCTCTCACCACATTACTTCCTCTCTCACTCCGCTGACAACTATCCAATAAAGGCAAGAAGTTAAAGACATTAAGGTAAACAAAGGGCGACACTGATTCTGGTGGCGTTAGATCATAGCTGAATAAAAAAATGCAGCGGGTTAAATCACAAGTGGGGCAAATGGATGTGGAAATAATAATGGAAACATGACATCTCTGATAGTTTCACCCAGCTATTATACGTTTTTAATGGATTTTAACTGTTTAATTGTGACAAGATTACAAATACGTAAATACAATAAGTAAAATAAAAGCGATAGAAATTACAAGGACATCAAATACTACAAAATATGTTAGAGCTGGTTTGATGTATTGCAAAGTTTTTAATGATTTAATTGTCTTCTTTTAGAGAGTGCAGTTTAAACGGGCCGCGGCTGACAGCAGACTCAGAAGCTAGAGTCATTTTCTGCCCTCCTCCTGGGCCTGTGGATTACATTGTTTAAGCTAATCATTCAGCCGGTTTAACCAGTTGAATTTGGCATCACCAGCGGCAGTAATATTCATGTCACCTATGGAAAAAAGTAAAATTGACTCTGGTGTATATGTCAGTTTTTCTGCGTCCTAATAAAGACGGAGTAAAAACCTAGAAACTGCTAGTCCATGTGAAAGCTGAGCTGTTAGCCTGTACTCCACAGAGCGAGAGCTGCGTTCTTAAACCGGGCCCCTGGGTCTGACTTTGTCCCTTCACTCAGCCAGAAATAAAGAGATTTGATTGGATTAGCGTGGGGTAAGGAGCATTGAGGGGGAGGAGATCTCATTAAGCTGCAGGTAAAGGTCAACTCTCAGCAGAAGTCACTTGTCAGCTGGGCACCCCACGTAGGCCATATTGATATGACCGTTTCATTTCTTTCATACAGGGTTTCTTTGGAGCATGAGACGTAGTGGGGTTTTTACATAGAGAAAATATCCTCTTAGTCGGTGAGCTTTGGTTGCTTTGTACGTTCTGTGTTTGATAAGAAGAAACTGTAAATAAATAAAGCTCTCACTAAGTTAGCATTTAGAGTCTACCCGCTTCATCTTATCTGACACTTGAGGCCCTTAAATGGCACTTTCGCTGTTATAATATGTAATCAAGACAGATAAGAAAGCGCAACACACGGCACAGTATGTTGAATCATGAAAAACAGTGAATTGATTTTGAATTTGTTTGCTTTTTCCAGCCATTCAGGATGACGAGAGGCTGTCGGCGGAGGAGATGGATGAGAGGAGGCGACAGAATATTGCCTACGAGTATCTTTGTCACCTGGAGGAGGCCAAACGGTAAAGTGGGAGGGTATAATGAGGAAAACTGAGGAAGATAATTGGAGCTTAATGGAACATTGCGACCACTTTCCTTTCTGTTGTTGACTTTGTTACAGCTTGTACGAATTATGTTGGGTGTGTTCTTAAGTCAATCATTTGATTTGTTTGATGTTTGATTACGTTGAACCGTTCAGTTTGTTTAATGAACATCGTTGCCAGGAGTGGCTGAGAAAGGGATAAAAAAGTGAAATAATTATAACCCATAATATAATGGAACACGGCAGTGCGTGATTAGCAAGTGTTTGCAGTAGCATGAAGCTGTAATGACAGGCAAAGACAGAATCAGCATGCGTGTAAGATGATGACGTGATGCTGTAAACACTCACGAGCAGTCAGGGGAGGTGCTGATCTAGTGGAAAGAATGGATCTTCATCGCCTGAGTCTGTAGAGTCTCTGATAGCTGAAATAATCATTTAAAAAAACAACCTCTAGATCGATCTTAATGTCTTAAGTAAGTTATACTAAAGACAGCATAGCTAATTGTGGGGTGCCTGAGCTAAACTAAAACTTAACCACTTCCTGTCTTCTATGCAAGGGCATCCATCTGAACAGGAGCAAACAGGAAGTATGATCATGCCTCTTTTTACACATTTAAGATTGAGATTTTGTGACGACCTGTCTCCGTCACAGATTATTTCCCTGGATTAATTATTCATGCTTGAATCCATTTCAGCACGCTGCAGCCTTGCGGTGATGGAGTATTCAGGCTTCTGCTCCTCACATGGCTTTGTGCAGTCTCCTTTAAATCAGCTGTTCCTCACAGATTATTGTTTGACCACTGAACTTGCACTTTGACTCAGTAACTGTTTGAATACCCTGCATTATCTGTTTATGTCACAGGATAGTAAGGGTTTACAAGTGCAGACAGCCTAAATAGAGCGCAGATTCTGCTGTCCATCATAACCAGGCCACACCTAGATTTTGACATTGTAGTGTTTATGCTGTGTGTTGCCACAACTTTAATGGAAAGCCAACTGAACTACATGGAGACTGTAGTTTAAAAATAAATAAATTGGTTCCACATCCGATTAACCTCAAAATGACCACATTTAATTTTCATAACTTTCGCTTTCTTCCTCTTATTTAATCCCAGGCAGCTCAAGTTCCGTCCAGTCCACTCTCTATTCTGCGAAAGGTGTCAAATTAGATTAGGATTAACGCAGACTGCTAATGAAGCTATAAGCCAAAGAAAGCATGGGATTAAGTTCTGGTGTCTGAAGTCGGCAACCATGAGTAATCAACTCTTATATGTTTAATTGTTGTCAAAACTAAATTAATAATTAAATGAGGGAGGTTATGTGTCATTACGATGTATTACATTCTAGATGACACAGTGATTGCCATTCAATGTTTAACTCTGACATCAATCATCATCAGCAGTGAATTAATACTGAAGACATAAAAACTATGAAGGAACACACATGGAGTTATGTATGTTCTTCAAAGTAGCCACTTTTTCTGTAAAGCTTTTCACACCGTTTTCACCCAGTGTCTTCATGAGGTAGTGACCTGGGATGGTTTTCAAATAACAGGTGAGCCTTGTCCAGAGTGAATTTTTGGAATCTCTTGACTTCTTCATCAGTTGCGTTGTGTAGCGTAGCCCTATAATTGCCCTATTCGACTGCTGTTGTAATCTATATCATGCCACTAAACTAAGTAAAAAACAGTAACAGAAGCAATGGTCCATCTTTACTTTAAGACATGAAGGTCAGTCAGTCTGTAAAATTTCAGGAACTTTGCTTCCATCAAACGTTATGATGAACATGGCTCTCATGACAAAAGGAAGACACCAAGAGTTATCTCTACTGCAATTGATTAGTTTATTAGTGCTACCATGCTCAGAAATCGCAAATGATAAGCAGCTCAGATTAGAGGCCACAGATTAGAGCCCACATAAATGCTTCAACTGGCAGAGACGTCTCAACGTTAGCTGCTAAGAGAAGACTGTGTAAATCAGGGCCTCATGGTCAAAATTCCAAAGAAGCCACTACTAAAAAAACAACACTAAGGAACAACAACGACGAGAGAACTGCTCGGGCCGAGTAACACAAGGAATGGACATTAGACCAGTGGCAATCTGTACTTTCACCTGCCATGTCTTATTGAGACGCAGAAAAGTTGAGTTGGACCTCTGGGATCTTCTTCAAGACTTTTTAACAACCATTGGATGTGACTACCTCATGAGGCTTACTGAGAGAATGTCTAGAGTATGCAAAGCTGTCATCAAAACAAAAGGTCACTACTACTAGAAGAATCTAAACTATAAAACTGGTTTACTACATTTGCCAGGTGTGCTCCTTCATAGTTTTGACGTATTCAGTATAAATCTACAATGCAGAAAATAATAAAAATAAATGAGAAGTGTGTCCAAATGTTTTACTGGGATTGTATCTTTCTAAGTTTCATCATATTAAATTTCTCGTATTATATTCGTTATTTATAGCATATTGGTATACGAAAGCACCTGTTTGAGAATTATGGCACATGTAATAAATACAGTCTTTTTGCAGCTTACTGAATTTAAAATGCAGTGCCGTGTCATGGAAATCTACTTATTATTTGCAGTAGCTAGTCAGGCTCCAGACCGACCCAGTCCTGCCCCTGTTAGCCGTCCCCTGGCAGATCCCCAGCATTTGGGCTGTTTGACAATTAGTACTAAACACAAGCCTCAGGTTCACCAGAAGCCCTAAGGTTCACCACCAGCCGGTTTTAGTATCAAATCAATCAGACCCATAGTTGATTGTGTATGATGTAAAAATGATGTTAAAATGAGGGATTTGTTAAAACTCAGTGGCAGCAGCAGATGTTTGGATTTGTTACAGTAAGAAAAGCACAGGTGTGACTAATAACATAAATGATGGCTTCATTCTATTTAAGGTTTCCAGTATGTCAAATAGTGAGCCAATGCACTGAGCATTAGAGCCTGAAACTTGGGTCTGCCTCAAGTCGGTCATCAATTTTGCGTCTGGTCCCAGCACAGCTGCTTTTAGATCCCTTATTTTATTGAGATCCATGTGTACACGCCAACAGGCTGGGGGGGCCAGTGAACATAACACAGTTACAGAAAGAGATTCAGCACACACTCAGTGCTTCCAAAAACTGATTGATTTTCTGCTGGTATGTGTGAAGCATGTGAACTTGCACATTAAACTGGTCAAAGCCAGTAATTGTTATACAGGAGATTGGTTTATTGTTCAAAGTTAACTAGGTCTTTAACTTCGTCACACTCAGACTCAGAGGGAGACTTTGTACCTGTTTGCACCATAGAGTAAACAGTCGATGGCTTACATTTGTTTTTTTGTCTGTGAACCATTTTGGTTTGCTTTGATACAGGTCTGCACTGAGGCCATCTGTGTAGTGTTTGGTTTTAAGTGAATAGATCCTAATTTTTAGACACACCCTACCACACCACAGATGTTACTTTTCTCCCATTGCTCACACAGCCTTACACGCAAACACAAACCCATGACCAGCATGACTATGCTGCATGACGCAAGTGTCCTGAAGACACACTGTGTAGACAGAAATAGTAAAGTGGTTGCAAAGGAAGACAGTTTACTATTAAGGTTCAGATAGGATAGACTTATGTTCTAGTGTCGAGAAAGCCATATTTGGTTTAGCATGGTCAGGTCACGGATTAGACAATGAGAGGAAGTTCTACTTGGAGACTTGTAAACAGGAGCACTTGCCTGTCCTGCCTCAGGAGACAAGTTCTCCCTTCATTGTTTTAAGAACAGGAAGTGAAGTTTCACAGGAGAGCTATGCAACCCGTGCAGGATGTTCATTGACAATGTTTTCATGCACCAAACAGATTGATCACCATCTGCCCTTGAGTTTCATTTATGTGTCACTTCTATGGATGACGTTAAGATTACATAATTTGTCAGGGTCCTGATGTTGGGTTGGCTGAATAAGCTGAGGTTTGTTCTTTTTGTATCATTTATCTGAGTTATTTAGTGTCAGTTAGACTTTTTCTAAGAGCCAATACTGTGCAGTAGTTGAAAGTTAATTGAAGTGCAGTTGTTCGAAAGTTATTTAAAGTGCAATTACATTTATACAGCATTCGTCTTTGCTCGATACCAAGCCAAAAAATGCCAGTTTAACATTGATGCAGGGATCTTGTTCCCGTTAATGATAACCAACAGATATGGACTATTCAGACAGGACTAGTTTTACCTGGGGACCTCTAGTAATTTACAATAATTGCAGATCCGTGTGAATAACGCCGCCAATTACCTACTATATTTTTCCAACACAGAGGTCCTGTGATAATACTAATCCAGTGTGAAATTGCATCTCTGTGATTTGGGCCTGTGTGGGAGTTTTATTTGATTCACTGTTGTTTTTCTGCCTCTTTTCATTCTACTTTATAGAGGCTGTGTTATAAATCAAAGTTTGGACAACTGTTGGGGTGCAAAGTCAAGATGCTGAATTTTATTTCAGGATGCCTTAACGTGTTCATCACATCGATAAAGGTGGAGCTGATAGCGTTTGTAAATTTTCTCCAGGGATCAATACAGTCTCATCACATCATGTTTAAATTTTTGAAATATATTTTTTTATTATTTTATTTATTTTCATTGCTCCATATCTGCACAGGAACTAAAGTCGTCAAAACGAGTAGAGGAATAAAAGGTATAATATTACCTCTGACGTATAGTGGAGTGGAAGCAGACAGAAGCAGAGACGTAACCAGGGATAATATCAGTAAATTTGAGTTTGTTTATCCTGTGCAAATGCGACACACAAAACACATGGCTACGGGTGTAATTTCTAAATCACATGACTCCCCAGATAATTCTAATTCCTTGTGAATAGGGCTTGAGATTACCGTTCTTGATCCTGAACTTTGACCAGAGCTTGTATTGGTATTTCATCTTATAGCGTTGTCTTTGTAATCGTATCATGTTTCTTAATATTGTTAAATACTATTATTTATTGGTATGTGTTTTTTGATTTTCTCTTCCTCCTTGAGGTCATTAACCTACTAATGTGTTAACCTCATATCTTTAGTTAACAGGTCGGCACATACTACTGATGTTACCACATACAAGCCAGTCATGTTGTGTACATGGTTTCCTATGTTGTAACCACAAACTTACAAGTTCCACTTTAAGGAGACATATCAGAGCTCATCATTTTATGAAACTTTGAGCTCTTTTTGAATAGTCTTGAGCCTTGGTTGGTATAGTTGAGTATGTGAGTGGTTTATTTCTCCTGGTGCATAACCTACACACTCCATTGGGTTTGTTTTGATAGTCCACAGTGCACTGTGGTTGTCCTTAATGTGCTGACACATATTTTGGATCCTTTGTGCACCCACATGTCTTTAATTATTCTAAACAAGGTGTCTTCTGCTTGCATGTGGAGGGGGGGATGCTTTATTGCTAGACTGAAAGCAGGCATGACGCTGGTATGAATGAAACCCAGGAATGAAAACACGGCTAAAATCACTGCCGACTATAGTCTGTGTTCGTGGCAAAGTACAATTTCCGTTTTAGGGCAATGAGCAACAAAACCCACTTTGCACATTTTTATTTGTAACCATAGCTTTAAATATGGTGTCACTTGCAGGCAGTTGGATAATGTATAACAGACTTTCAGACCATGATGATTCACTGCTCACAAATCATTCACTAGTTGTTTGGAATGGCTTTTTCCTAATATCTCTGGGAATAGTCTGGCAGAGACTGCTGCCCCGCTGTTAAACCTTTCAAAGGGACATTACATCAGTTTGAAAGGAGGTCAACATAATTTTAACATGAACTGAATATGCTCTCTTCAGGTTTTAGCTTCGTCCAAAATCTCTGCTGTCAACCTGCAGTGATTAAATCTATGTTGTTTCATGATTACACACCATTGTCTAGCAGAAGTGGTACTCAAAAATCTTAACTGGTGTTCAGTTTTGGCTTTTTTGCTGTTTACCTCACATTGTCCATGTGACGAGTAATCTCAAAGCACAGAGTGCAACTGTGTCCGCAGCCCCCTTTCTAAAGCATGCAGGGCTCAATGTGGGCGTTGCCTGTAACAATGCCCAGTTCCCTCACACCAGACTATGTTGTTGGTCTTTTTAGCCAAAAACTTTTGACCGGACCTACGCTTATAAGTTGGACACGATGCAGAATGTCTCTAATTTTGAGTTACACTGTTTTCAATTTCTGTTTGAATCAGAAAGGGCAGAAGGTGTAGGAAAATCCAATATTGACTTGCTGGGTACATGCAGGCATTCAGCCACATAATATCTCTGGCAGTTGTGCGGTGTACCTGTAGATATCAGATAGCAGGGCAAACAGACTAAGCACCATAGCAATGTTACATGGAAGTCAATAAATTGAGCCTGAATTTAATGCTACTGCTTATTTAACATGGAATTTAAAAAATCTGTATTACTCAAATGAGTTCCACTTTTATTGTACTCACCTCAGTTTGGCTGCATGAGATGAATATGCGAAGAAAAATCCTCTTCTTCATCTGAGGTTGATATTTGTGTACTTTCAGGTGGATAGAGGCCTGCTTAGAGGAGGACCTGCCCCCTACCACAGAACTAGAAGAGGGACTCAGGAACGGTGTCTACCTTGGCAAACTCGCCAACTTTTTTGCCCCCAAAATGGTGTCCGTGAAAAAGCTCTACGACAGAGATCAGTCCCGTTACAAGGTAAATTTTCACCTCTTCCATTGGCCTAGTTGTTCTACAGTTTGAATTTTCAGTTAGCATCATAACAGTGTGAGGGACAGTTTTCAGATATTTAAGGGACTTCCTGACAGTTTACAACAGTTTCACACAGGAAAGGGAGAAATGTGTCAGGCCAGTGCTAGGGCCTCCCTGTAGCATCCAGCTGTGGTATGGTACTGTAAACTACAAAAATAGTTAGATGACTTTCATCATGATATTTTCTGTTCAGATATTTTCTGTTGATTATATACTAAACAATCCTTGCAGGACTGTTGACATTACAGTAAAGATAGTCTGCTGAGCATATTATGAGGTTGATAACCCATTTTGCACCCTATTTCCTTTCAGTTCCTTATAAATATGTGACTGTATTTGTATCTCTGTGTTCCTTCTCAGAGCAAAGGCCTGCACTTTAGACACACTGACAACACAGTGCAGTGGCTCAGAGCCATGGAGTCAGTGGGACTCCCAAAGGTAAGTGGCTTGCACAGCCATTATTTATATGGACACCTGCTTCCTGTTCAGCTAACATTCATATAAACATGGACAGTATACAGGCCAGTTTGAGCCTGCTTTCCCAGTGACCACACCTTAAAGGAATAGTTCTGTTTCTCTGAAGTGAAGTTATACGAGATACTTATACAAGTACTACATACAGTACTAGGTAGACACCTAAAAAATCAGTATCAGGCTTAGTGTAATATATATTATATATATATATTTTTTGGAATATTATCTTGACTTTACCTCACTGTCAGTCTTTTAGCATGGGGAACTGAAGCCGCTAACACATACAGTGCACTAAAACCATCATGGCTGAGGAAATCCCATAACTCAAGCTTATGGGATAGTTATTCATGAAGAGAACAGCAGTTAACACCAGCATAATAATTGACATGGTTCCAAAAGAGTTGTGTTTCCATAAGGGCTCGTTATTGAGTTGCAGTAGATTTACCAGGGTTTTTTCCTAGTTCTTATTTCCTATCAGTGAAGTATTTATTTCCAAAACTTGTGGAAATTTTTTTTTGGGGGGGGGGGGGGGGCACATATAAGCAATTAAGAATTTCTTTACACGCATTTCATTCAGATATTGTAATGAGGATATGGCAGGTCTGACAAACACTATTAACCTCATTACATAATTTATGACATGACTCAAAAGGCTTCACTGAGGCATATCCTATTGATGAAAATGAGGTAAAATTGACACCGTCTTTAGGATTGCTTTTTATTGTGGTTTAATTGACTGGTGTTATAAATAAACTGTCATTGTTTTCTGTTACATAACTATGTTTTTTGGGTATCATTCAACATTATTAGGATCATTTCATTGATAGGTAGGATTTGCCGCAAACCGAGTGCAAAATATCTAATAGTTAAATATCTGGATGATGTCTATTGTGCTGCTATTGTTTGTAATTGCATACAATTTTACAGAGTTCTTGTTATACTGTTATTGGTTTGCAGTTTCTCATCCTTCTGAAATGTAAAATGTGAAAAAAACAACAACATTGTGATAGATAGTGTGCTCCTGCTCTGCTGCAGCACAATAAACAGACACTGATGAAAGAAGGGTGATTAATGGCTATTATGGGTTCCACTTTCAGATATTCTATCCTGAAACGACAGATGTGTACGATCGCAAAAACATGCCCAAGGTGGTGTACTGCATACACGCACTGAGGTAAGACTGAGAGGATTGCATAAACAGTGACTTTTCATTTCACTGCTTTCATCAATTTCTCTCTTCTGACAGCAAAATTGCTCACTCATCCTAATTATCTTTTGTGATAACGGTGGTAGAGTACGGTGTTGCCTTTTCCTGGAGGTACCACACCTGAATATGGAGTGTGATTTCAGCTCTAGGAAAGAAATATAAACCAGTGGAATAAACTGCTATTGTTGGATGACCTGAAGTACTCGTCTCTGGTTTGAGCTATGAGCTAACCTATGAGAATATGAGGCTGAGCGAGCATTACATTTGTCTGTTGGTTGACTTATTCATGCGTGCAGCAGTGGTCTGTTCATGCTCTTGTCACTGACACTTACTCAGCGTCTAGTTTATATTCGCATATGTGGATTATAACTTCTTGCCTTATGCCTCTAAAGTTTAACTTGTATGTCAAAAGCAGAAATAGTTTTTGGTAAATGATATGAAACAGAAACTAGAAGAGGGTTTCTTCTTTAGTAAGGCAGTGAAACTACGTCTTGGCAAAGAAAGACCTTTTATGATTTGTGTCAAATAGATCAAATTATATTATAGCAAAGTAAAACTTTGTCTTTCATGTCTCATGTCAAGTAAAATGAAGTTAATTGTGGTGTTTCAGCTCTTTTACTTATACTTTCCACACAAAGGGGGAATTCTTGGCTAAAGGTTTGTGATACATTTGGCAAGAAATGCTGATTACATGAGCGTGACTTGTTGTTGACCCCTGCTTGTTCAGTTGAGATGACTTTGAATGAACTGAAGGGTAAATTTTATCTGTCTTACCCACCCAGTCACCGAAACACAGATTTAGGGAGTGGTTACGTGAGCTGCCTGGATTGTTTTCTCTGATATAGTGTTTTGGTGAGGTCTCGAGAGAATTGGTTTCCTTCCCTCCTTATGCACACACGTGCTCTTCCTTCCTGCAAGTCCAGCTCAAGTCCCACAAGGTCCCAGAGAATAGTTTGCTTCCCCCGATACAAACACACGGACACTTGGAGGCAAAGCAGTGGATGCTCCGACACATTCACTGTGGTGGAAAATTGAAGAAACGTGACGTAATAGGGAACGACTGCACCAAAAAATTAAAAAATAATGTTAACAGATGTAAAGCTTAATTTGTTGTCTAAAATGAAAGAGAAACACTGAAAATAATAAGGAATTCATTCTGGAGAGAAGCTGTTGCTCCCAGCTAGTCAGCTGATTGTTTTCAACCCCTGTGGCTTGTAATCATCCTCCTTCATTAACCCCAGTCAGCTGTTACTCTGTTTGTATCTCAGCCTGAATCAGCTGCCTGCATGTTAAAACATTACCCTTTGTATAAGCAGATTTTAGATGGCTGTTAGAAGCCCCTGTGTCCCAAGGACAGAGTGTATCTTATGTTTACACACACGCACACACACATTCACGCTGTGAGCAAAGGGCAGAACAGCCACTAGCTACTACAACTCCTTCCTTCAGAGCTGCGCTGATGCCAGATCTGCCTTAAATATCTATAATTCATTGCCGCTTATCAGGTACCTGCAGGAAGATGAAAGTTTTATGAAGTTTCCAGCCACCTGCTTGTTGAATTCATTCTAGGTGGTGGAATGAGACGTCTGGCTGCTGTTGGGTAGTGCTTGTTGTAATGTGAGCCAGTAGTACCCCCCTGTGGTGTAAGTGAGACACCACAAAGGGGGGGTTGGGGGGGACGGGCAATCACAATCCTAAGTGAAAAATAAACAGCTTGATCTACAGAATGTTTCAGACCTTTTATTTATTGTTTGTATGAATCTCACACATGGTATGGTTTTATTTCAGCTTGTACTTGTACAAACTGGGAATTGCACCACAGATCCAGGACTTGCTGGGGAAAGTGGCATTTACAGGTAACGACAAACTGGAATCAGGTTCTCCTGAAACCAGACCTTAGCACAAAAGTTCTAAGAAATTCTAACAGTAGAAGAAACTATGAGGTGCATCACCACTTTATTCCCTGCCATTGACATATACTGCATCTGTTTTCCAGAGGAGGAGATCAGTAACATGAGGAGTGAACTGGAGAAATATGGCATTCAGATGCCAATTTTTAGTAAAATTGGAGGTATCCTGGCCAATGAGCTTTCGGTGGATGAAGCTGCATGTGAGTGCTGTGACATTTTAACCGGATTTCTGTATGTTTTTGTCAAAAACTTCTTCTTTCCAATAAAATATTGTTTTTTGAGCCAATACTAAATTGTTTGTACACTACTTTAGTGCATGCCGCTGTGATTGCCATCAATGAGGCAATTGACAGAGGTCAGGCTACTGTGACAATGGGAGCCCTAAACAATCCTAATGCGATGCTGAGGAACACCCACGAGGCTCTGGCCCAGGACTACCAGGACACACTGAGCAAGGCCAAGGCTCGCAAACAGGATCAGTCCTCAGGGAGGGTAAGAAGACACTACACACTTCAGTGATTTCTTGGGATTGTTGCTTTGTTGATCATTTGTGGGTCCAACTAAACTGGTTGTTGTAAGGTCTTGAACCACCATAGTTCTGCTACAGAGTAGTACTATGGTGGTGACTGCTCTGACAATACATGTACTTTATGCAATTACTGTACTTTCTTCAAGCACTGAACCTGTGGTTGGGCATTAATGAACGACTTTTATTTCTGTTACATAACCGGTCATTATGAGCCACATTTAAACAAAATTTAAGGAATGTAACAAATGTCAGCTTGACTCGAGCAGGTGTTTAAAGACTGCCGGTCTAGTACCTAAAACTATAGTGACAGTAGAGGAGTCTGCGTTGAGGTCTGAAAGGGGTTGACTGCACTGACTCCCTTCACAGGCATTGCCAGCACATTCCAGCAACTGCACTGTCAGCTGTATTTACCAAGCACTATCCCTCCACACCATCCAGCACCTCACCTCCCATTCTCTTTACAAATACTGTACAAACACGAGCCCTCCATTTTCATCAAATGATGCGAGACGTGACGTGTAAAACATGAAGCCTCGCTGACATGAATGGGAACAAATTAAGAAATATGACCAGCTACAAATAATTAAGTATATTAAATCAAATAAATAATAAATTTTTCTTCTTTATGTCTCTTTTTGTCAGCGGTCCTCAGTTGCTACTGAAGAAAGAGACGTTTATGAGGAGCTGCTGACTCAACAGGAAATCCAGAGCTGCATTGACTTTGTCAACCGTAAGGACCCTTGACATACATTCTTTATTATCAAAACAAGAATACATTTATTTTTGCATGAGAATAAATCCTTGTCGTATTAATGAACACACATGAACACAGGGCAACTGTAAAAGATGCAGTTGACCAAAAGAAAAGTTACCTGAACTTGGCTGTGTTTCATGTGACTTCAAAAGTAACTGCTGTTTTCTTGTCTCCAGTCCAGGCAGCGGTAAGGCAGGTGAATCAAGCAGTGTCGTCCCAGGATGAAGCTGCTCTGTTGGCTGCACTTAGGCTTGAAGCTCTGGCCCTGCTGGGTGTTCAGGATTCAAACAGTCGCTGGTACCTGGAACATTTCACCACCTACTGCCAACACAAATCTAAGGTATATTAAGTCAGAGCTTGTGTGCTCAGTTGTTGTCAGCTCACGGACTGAGGAGCCAGAGCATTGCTGGTTTTTTCTTTTCAAGCCGCCAGTTAACGGGACTCATTTGCAGAGGGCCTGGGGATGAGTGAAAACTACTGTGTTGGTAAATTAATATCCTCAGGATGTGGAAGATGAATACATTTATAGAGAAACACATTTTCAGAGTTTTGTTTGACCTGCTGTCTAAATTTAATATTTTAGTTTACGTGACAGATCGGATTAATTTTAGAGTATTACTGTGAGTCCACCACAGTTTGTGACTGTAGCTTCTATCACCACTGACACTTTTAATGATATAAAACCAAACCACGACCCGCTTCCTATATCCTCTGTTGGAATGGACACCACTGAGTATTTTTCCTTTCCACTGGGCTGAATAATTATCAGTTGTTATTGTTGTCTCTCTAATCTTTGTTCTGCAGGATGGAGGAAAGGCTGGGACACTGGACAAGGAAGAAATTCAACGAGTTGTCAGCTCTTGCAATGACTTTGCTGAGGCAGAGAAACGAAGTAAGCCATTTTTGTATGCTTTTGTTTATTAACAGTACTTATGCACTTGCATTCCCACTAGTAACTGGGAAACTTACCATGTACATTTCATGATAAATATTTATTATGGGTATTCAGAATGCATTTCATTATAATTTGTAAACAAGGAGAAAATAACACCAGTAGCTTTTGGGAAATTGAGTTTAGATTATATGCAAAACATGACTACCTGCAATTATTTTCCTAACCAGAACTTGAAGCAGTTGCAGCGATCAACACAGCCATTCGTCTTGGCAATGCAGCTGTGACAGTGGAGGAGCTGATGAACCCTGAGGCACAGCTGTCAATTGTCTACCAAACGGCTGCAAACCTCTACCAGACTGAGCTTTTCAGTTTGCAGCTGCAAGGAGGGCGGGTGAGACACCATGTTTCAAATTATGCCACTCAGGCTGAGACAGAAATCCTTACAGGTGTATGGACAATTAAATGCCACTTCATGCTTTTGATCTATCATTTTATGTGCATTAGTCTGGACTGAGTCACGAGGAACTGAGTGTAGCAGTGGAGATGCTGTCAGCTGTAGCAGTGCTGAACGAGGTGTTGGATACCAAAGACCCCCAGGCGGTGATTGAGCAACTTACAGACTCTCCTCTGGGCTTCACCAACATAGACCAAGATAACCTCAACAGGTAACATGGTTGCCAGACAGATGTGTCTGGGCTGCTAAGTAGGAAAAGGCATCAAATAGGCAACAAAACAAGTAACAAGAAACATAAATATAAAGAAAACACTTTGATGATTGCAAGTTTATGATTCTCTTTCAATATAGATTTGTACAGAACACCACACTTTACCATCTCCAGTGGAGTTGTCCCTGCTTTTACACCTGTTAATTCTGGGCATGATCCACATATCTGATTTCTGATTAGCGTTTTATTACCGGTCCAGTTAAATTATGGTGATAGGTTTTAGAAAAAGAATTTGATTTTCTTTCTTAGGTATGCTGACATGCTTATTAAACAGCGAGCTGAGGCTCTTGCCAAGGGCCAAGAGTTTCTCACCTGGAATGATGTTCAGAAGTGCATCGACACAGTCAACGTCCAGGTCCACGAAGAGCATGAACGTAAGAAAATTTAACAGATGTCTGGTTTCCATATTACTGCACGTTTTGTTCTGTGCAACTAATGAACTCTTGATACAGTTAATCAACTGAGAGTCAGTAATTTCCAAATCAACATTTTGAAACTTTGGAAAAAGGTTTCTGATAAATGCTGCATGACGACTAATGGTGACTTAACTGAGAGGTTTCTTGTCCTCTGCCTCCAGGCATCATAGCTATAGCTGAGATCAATGAGGCACTTAACTCAGGTGATCATCAGCAGACACTCGCAGCCCTGCTCCTCCCTACAGCCAAGTTGACGGGGGTGAACCCGGCCACAGCCAAACACTACCATGATGTCCTACAACATACCAAACAACTGCTCTGTCAGGTAATTTGACGAGATTTGCTTGATTGACTTACATTTCCACATCCTCAGTGTGCAAATTATGCAGATCAAAATAAATCCATATGATCATTACGGCTTTATCAACCACAAACCATAATTTTATCTCATTTTTATTAGTTTTATTTTCATCAGTCTCTTCCCTGGCATGACTATTTTGTTACAATACATATAAGACTCAGAATTTGTTAATCAAATATCTACATATATATGATATATTTGGATTTATTTCTAACAAGGCAAAACCTAGGATAGGCTATAGTTGTATATTTACTGTGCCACCAGGCCAACATGATAATAAGCTTGCACAGTTTGAATATTTCATTTCTCATACTGTACAGGGCTGCACTGTTAAATTCACAGTCTTGAGCTCCACATCCTTATTTCTTCTGCCTCCCCACTGTGTCCCAACAATGGTCTAGGAAGGAAAAACTTTTTTTTGTGAAAACACTTCCAATCTCACGCCATAACTGCTGGTCTCTGTAATATCCCATTGAGGGAGATGAATTGTATTTCTGAGGCTGCCGTTTTGGACACAAGTGTACACAGGAAGGGATCCAGACAACTGTGGAAACAGCAGAGACATACCGCTACTCTGTAATATCCATACAGTCTGTCGTCCCCACTGGAAAAAAGTTGGATGTAGTGAGCGATATGCAGAATGCCGCTGGGCAAGAAACACACCACAAAGATGACGAAAACCAGAGTGCTGACCCTGATAAAGGGTCTCCAGTCACAAGCACTTTGTCCCAAATGGTAAACCACAGACACATGAGCATAGATACAAATAAGGAAGGGCAATATGAAACCCAGACAAATCAGCATCATCCTGTATGGCACCAGTGGGAAATGGGATTTTTCTTCTAGTGGAAGTACATCATGACAGGTGGTGATCCCCAGCTGTGTGATCTGGTAGCTCTGCCTGACCAGGAGCTCGGGTGTAATAGCTGCACCAAACAGGATCCATATAACCAAGCACGTCCACAGTGCAAGTGTAGTTTTAGCCATCCTTCTGTACAAAAATGGTTTGACCACAGCCAGATAGCGCTTCAGACTGATGCAAGCTATCGTCTGGGCCGAACAGTAAACATTGCCATAAAACAAAGCAGTTATAAGCCGACAGGAGATTTCCCCAAATATCCAGTCGTTTCCATTGAAATGGTAGTGGACACGCAGTGCAAGAGAAAGCAGGAGCAGCAGGTCAGACAAGGCCAGGTTCAAGTAAAGAACTACTGTGGAGAAAGACTTGGTGTTGAGTCTGACTCTGAGGAAGGCCAGAATGTAGGCGTTGGATGGGATACCCACCAGCATGGCTAGAATATACGTCAAAGGTATGACCCAGGTGCTGAGGACCCCTGTGGTATACGCTGTCACTGGGTCCTCTGGGTTCACATACAGGCGAGGGTCTGAGCTGGGACGGAGCGAAGCTGGCAGCTGGTTTGTTTGATTAGGTTTGTACCCTTTGAATGTTTTTGGTATTGCACCAAGTTGAATATTGGTTTCGGTCCCGGTACTGTTTCCTGTAAGTGGAAGACAAACAATGGTTTTAAACTAACTTTTGTTAAATAATAGTACAGTCGAAACTTTTATAAACTGTGTTGATCACAGTGTCTGTTTTTGGTAGTGTACTGCACACTTGTTTTCATCAAACTTTTACAAAGCACATACATTTTCAGTCACAAATATATGCATCCTTATAGCCATAGCTTAAAGTTTATTTAAGTTAAACCTACATTTTATAAAGTGGGAAATGTGGCCTTTCCCACTTGGGATGTTAAAAAAAAAAAAAGACAAAGGAAAAAAAAAAAAGACCATGTTTAAATATCTAAATATGGATCCTAACTTTAAAAGGTAAATGTTGCTTTCCTTTTCTGAATCTCCTGTTTTGATAAACTTACCATCCTGCTGACTGGTCTGCACTGCCATCAAACAAATGAGTAGTCCAGGAACAAGGTCAGCCATGTTATCCTGTGTTTTATATTCCAGAGTTTCCCAAGGTTTCACCCGTCTTGGTGTTGCTTCTTTTCAAGATATCTCCACCGGTGAAATTTGCAGTCTTGCATCTCTGCAGGGCAGCAGTAGAGCCAGAATAGTGTGTGCTCAAGCTCGGCGTCCCGTTAGTACGTGTGGGACGCTTATTTGTGCACACGGTACAGTGAGCATGCTTCCTGCCCAAGCTTGAAAACTGAATTCCCTTATGCCTGCGTCAGTGACTGCCCTTTGACTCACTATTGGTGGGTGGGGGGACAGCTCAGTGGTCTGTGATCCATAAACAAATTACACTTTTAGGTAATGTTTATGTGGTTTTGTTATTTTACTTGTCATTTTGTTAAGATCTTGTCATGTTATTTTTCTAGCACTCCTGAATTTTATAGTGGTTTGATCATTGATGTATTATGGGAACTCTTACGTGTTTCAAAATGTTCATTTCTGTAACGGTGAATTCCCAGCATAACAAGTTTTTTTTCACCTCTTTCCTGTTTTGACTTCATGTTGCATTGCTCACAAAACAGACACATTATTGTCTGTTTAAACCAAGAACTTGACACTGAAGTTACAAGACACACAAAACTAAGAAATTATCTTTTATAATTAACAATGTGTGATTCCTTTCATCACCTTATTGTGTTTGGTAGAAAGACACTTAAATGCAACACATGGTGGGGTTTGTTAAAAGTAAATGTAAATGCAGACTCTACTTTTAGACTTCTCAGTGTGTTTAATGGTGACTTCCTTCCTGATGGTCAAGGTTACACCCCAAACCCCTACAGAGATCTCTAAAATTAGCCTGAGAACAAGTACAATAGTCAAGCTGGATAAATATTGCTGGTGCCTGCTGTGATGTTAAACCGTTAGAGTCTGCTTTCATGAAAGTCGTTTATTTAAGTCGGCGAGAAGATAATGTTTGTAGTGCATCTGCTGTCAGTAATGACTCTTTGCTGTTTTTCTTAGATCTTATAACTGGACTTGTTCATGCTCCAGTAGCATCAGCTTGTGTAGCGTTGTGTAATCGGACTTGATAACTTACTTGTTAATCTCCACAATCTCCACTTGGTGAAATTGCATAACTAATAAATATATATATATATATTACTTTCCATGTTTAAGACTGACATTGTTTCAAAAGATTTTATACTTTAAAGTCAAGTCTAATGTTCATTAGATATAGTTTGGCCTGTTCAGTCTGTAATAAAGAAATGTGACCTTGTGCTTCCGATCTGATTGTAGAGCTCTGGTGATGAATCAGCAGTGCTGTGGCTGGACCAAATCCAAGAGGCCATACTAACAGCCAACCAGGATGAGGAGGCGGCTCTTACATGTATGTTGTGATTCTCTCCTGTCTATTTGGCTTTTTAGACTTATTACTGTTTTTATACACATCGTATAATGTTGCAATACTGTGTAACATTATACACATTATTTGCTCTGTTAAAAATAATTTCCTTTTCTAGGGTTATCACTTTCTGTGTGTTGATGCTGTCAGTGACCACAACCACCTTGCTTGTTTTGGATTATTCCACTCTACTGTAGTCATAGAGTGATTGAGCCATCTTCATACAACTTCCTCCTTTGTCTTTTTATTTTCCTAGTGGCTGGAGCAGTAGCTCAAATTAACAAGACAGTGGCTGAGGGGGACTCCCAGAATACATTGCAGGCTTTGCAGGTTCCCAGTGCAGGACTGAAAGCAGTGCTCCCCGAATGTGCTGACACATATCAGGTCGAACTGGCACAGGCACAAACAAGCAGCGCTACAAAAGGTAAACATGCCCTTCAAGAAGGACCCATTGTGTTTTAAGAAATGGATTCATACACAGTGAGAAGTCACCTGTTGTTGTTCTCTTAAACAAACACGTCCTGCTCTCCTTCAGGCATCACTGATAGTGTGTGGGTAAGACACTGCATAAAGGACAGATATAACTATTACTATAACCTGGAGACTGGAGAGGGCACCTGGGAGGAGCCTGAAGGATTTGAACACAGTGGTGGCCAGCTCAATAAAGAGGAAATCCAGGTACTACTCCAGACTTATAATCGTGTTTAAAATCATTTATAAAATTGCGTTATTCATTTAAACAAACGATAATCACACTGTTGTGGCACTGACATGCCTTTTTTTCTTCTTTTTTTCGTCTCTAAGAACGTCGTCAGCTGTGTTACTGCAGAATATAACAGGGGACAGTTATGGCTGGCCAGTGAATCCTTTGTGATCCAGCTACAGGCAAGGATCAGAGGTTACCTGGTCAGGAAAAAGCATGGCCAGAGAATGGAGTACCTACGTCAACAAGAACCACACGTTGTCAAACTGCAGGTATACACCAAAACTGTGAGGGGTGAATAGAGATTAATTTACATCAACCTAAGCTGCAGTGTCACTGATATGGAGCACACATCTTGAAATATGACATGCAGACATTTTTTTAACATATTTTTCCTTCTCCTTTCTTTTTGCAGGCTTGCTGGAAAGGTTACAAACAGAGGAAAATGTACGACGAGAGGATGAATTTGCTTCGGAAGAATGTTGCATCTATTGTCAAGGTATTTTTATTTTTTTTAAATATGTGAAGAAATATTGTAAAAGTATACATATTTAGTGTCTAGACAAATGGAAATGGAAATTACGACAAACATAATGACAACATATCCATGCTATTTGTAAATACACATTAATTAATTTGCGTGTGCTTGATATTATTAATAATATAGGTACCGTATCAGAGCCCTGACATAAAACACTTGTGTTTTTAGATCCAGTCTGTGGTTAAAATGTGGAAAGCGAAACGTAAATACAACCAGAGGCTGCAGTTCTTCAAAGCTCACGTGAGTAATAATTGTCCCTCTGAGTTTCTGTTGTTTTACCCATGCTGTTCGAGACTCATTGTTTACCTGTGTGTACAGGAGAAAGAAATTGTTAAGATCCAGGCTTTTCTCAAGGCCAACAAAGCCAGAGATGACTACAGAACCCTGAGTAAGTCAGAAAAGCATTTTACACTCCTGAAGTGGTTCTCGTATATTGTTGTTGTGATGTGGTCATACTTAATGATGTACTTCCCAAATGTAATGTGATTCTTCTGAAACCACTAAGCACCATTCCCATTCAGATCTATATTTAGTTATGCCAAAGAGATGGATATCAGGTTTTTTGTCTGTATTGCCCAGCCTGACGTTCTTGTGCCAAATCTTTCTTGTGTGCCAATCTTAGCTGGAGCCAAAGATCCTCCTCTGTCAGTGGTGCGTAAGTTTGTCCACTTGCTGGAGCAGAGCGCCCTGGATCTACAGGAAGAGCAGCAAGTGACACAGCTTAGGGAGGAAGTAGTCACAAAGATTCGCTCCAATCAACAGATGGAGAAAGACTTGAACCTGATGGACATAAAGATTGGACTGCTGGTGAAGAACAGGATTAGTCTGCAGGTTGGCATTGCACCATAATAGCCACTAAAGTCAAATAGAAGTTGTGTATTCTTTATCTAACTGTGCCCTCTTTCCAAATTCATGTGGTGTTTGTTTTGTTGAACAGGATGTTGTGTCCCATAATAAGAAAATGAAGAGCAAGAAAAATAAAGCTAGTAAAGATGACCTGACTGGAGGAGACAGACTGGGTATTAAAGGCCTAAGTAAAGGCAAAAGACGGAAGCTGGAGGCCTACCAACATCTCTTTTACCTGCTTCAGGTATTACAAAAACTCATCTGCAACAGCTTAAATCTATTCCACTTAAAACTAACATATCTAAGTACAGTTGCAGACACATAATACTCTGATCCCTCTGACTCTTTCCCCCTTCAGACTAATCCATCCCACTTGGCTAAGCTGATCTTCCAGATGCCCCAAAACAAGTCCACTAAGTTTATGGACACAGTGATTTTCACCTTGTACAACTATGCCTCTAACCAAAGAGAAGAATATCTGCTACTCAAGCTCTTCAAGACTGCTCTAGAAGAGGAAATCAAGTGAGGACTGCAGCTCTGAACAACACTGTTCCATAATCACTTAGTAACTGTAACTCTCAACATCTGTCAACATCTTGTCCATGTGTGTCAGCCTTAAGGTGGACCAGATCCAGGAAATAGTGACGGGCAACCCAACCGTCATCAAGATGGTGGTGAGCTTCAACAGAGGAGCACGCGGTCACAACACCCTCAGGCAGCTGTTGGCTCCAGTGGTCAAAGACATCATTGAGGACAAGAGTTTAGGCATCAACACCAACCCAGTGGATGTGTACAAAGCCTGGGTCAACCAGCTGGAGACGGTTACTGGAGAGGCCAGGTAGTAGCAAAGACAGGCAGTGAAAATATAGCCAACTGAGTTAGATGACCTTGGTAGAGTCCAAAGTTAGCTGTATACGTTGTGAATATCTTGTGTTGATTTGTTCAGGTTGGCTTTAGTATTTTAGGTTTTTTTGGACCTTTTCGAAAACCCCTGATTTTCACTTAGGTTGCATCTCAGATTTCTGAACTGAACTGAAACGCGCCATGAAAGAAACTTTCAAAACAATCAATTTTTGTTTTTCCATTTCTGTTTTCATTTGAAGCCCAGCATTAAAACAGTAAGCCATACATTAATGTTTGTTTACTATTCCTCTCTCTCAGCAAGCTTCCCTATGAGGTTACTCCTGAGCAGGCCATGTCACATGAAGAAGTACGCAACAGGCTGGAGGCCTCCAGTCAGGCCCTGCGGTCTGCTACAGATAAGGTCTTGAACTCCATTGTGTCGTCGCTGGATAATATTCCGTAAGTTTCAGGGCCTGTTACGTGTCAGTGTCCACTGGGTTTTCCCTCATTTGTATTGAAATATTTAAATTATTTATTATATTTATTATTAAGTATTTGTCACCTGATTTTTAGATTTGTACTTTCATGCGTGAGTAAAATAGGTCCTGACATCATACTGTGAGATCACATGCTGTGGCGTGTCATTTAGGACTTATTGTGGTTGTTAAGGTTTCAGCTTCCTGTTGAGACATGATTAGTCCCAGATGCAGTCATCTGGTCAGCTGTTTGTGCTTTTGCTTTACTCTAGTAACCCAGTATTGTCAATATCAATCTTTTTACAAAGATAAATACAAACAAACAAAAAAAATTCTGAAGACTATACTGCACTTACCACTAGGTGGTGCTGTTTACCGTTTCATCATGTTTTTTTTTTTAAAGTAACAATACAGATCATGATACTTACAGTCATGAATGCCGTTATTGATGCATCAGATACATCACTTATTGTGTCAAGATCTTGTTTTATCATTTGCCATATAGACTGCATGTGACTGCATGTTGTTTTGTGTTTGATGTCCCATTACTGCTTTTTGTTTTGCATGTAGTTATGGCATGAGATACATAGCAAAAGTTCTGAAGAACAGCCTCCATGAAAAGTTTCCAGATGCCTCAGAAGACGAGCTGTTGAAGGTAGAAGTCCTTAAAATGTATAAATCTATATTTGTCTTATTCCTTTCTTTGCATCTGTTATCACTGTGAGCATGCTGAGGTGAGGGACAAATTATCTTTACAGAATATTTTAATAACATGTTCTCTTATTTTAAATGTCAGATTGTGGGAAACCTGCTGTACTACCGCTACATGAACCCAGCTATTGTGGCGCCTGATGGCTTTGACATCATTGACATGTCAGCTGGAGGGCAGCTTCACCAGGATCAGCGTCGCAACCTTGGATCTGTGGCAAAGATGCTCCAGCACGCTGCTGCCAATAAACTGTTTGAGGGCGAGAACGCACATATGACTCCAATGAACAACTACATCTCTCAGACATATGAGAAGTTTAGGTAAGAAGGATAAATTAATATTGACAGAAGAATTAGGAACTTTGATTTGCCAAATGCCTAATTTGTCAAAATCTTAAAGGGGAATTACCGTTTTTTACAACCTGGACCTTATTTCTGGCGTACAATACGATCGTTTACTCACCCATATAACTTTGGTGTCATTTGGAGTTGGACCACTGCATATATCCATATAGTGGGAGTGACTGGGGCACCGAAACGCAGGCTCTAAATAACTCTAAAATCTCGTTCATTTCACCAATATTTTGTGATCGTACGCTAGTGCTATTCCCCGTTGAGTCTGGAGTTACCTGTAATCTATTCGCGGACGTGCAATGGTTTGTTGTTCTTTGGCCAGCTGTTCCTCTCTCTGCCTCCGCATCCTCCTTTCAACGAGCTCCTCATCCGTATACTCTGGCTCAAAACGGTAAGGACGTCCATCATAAACAAAGTCGTCGTCCACAACCTCAGAATCGGAAAAATATTCATCCATGTTGCAAAAAGCCAGCAGTAGCAAATTACAGGTAAACAAGCCGACCATCGTGGGTGTGCGCGGCGCTCAGAGATGACATCATCCAGGTCAGAAGTTAGTAGGTCAATCTACAGACCCCGTATGGTGATAACAGGTAACTCCGGACTCAACGGGCAATTGTACTAGTGTATCATAACAAAATATTGGTGAAATGAACGAGTTTTGCGGCAGATAATGTGTTATGCGTTACTATATGGATATACGCGGCGCTCCGCTGGATCTAAATATCTTTAGATCCAAACGACTCCAAATGACACCAAAGTTATATGGGTGAGTAAACGATCGTATTTTATACCAGAAATATGGTCCAGGTTGTAAAAAAAAACGGTAATTCCCCTTTAATTACATACTTTTGATTCATTCTAAAAAAAAAAAAAACTCTAACTCATGTTAGAGGAAGAAGAAATTTCCCTTAATAACATCAGCAGGAGTGTGGAAAAAAAACAAGTGTTCTTCTTGATAAACATGTTTTATTAGAGAGTGAGGTTAAGCTGATATGATGTGAGTAAAGGCAATCCTGGCAAAAAAAAAAAGAAGTCTTTATCTAAGATAACACGTCCGCAAAAACTGAACTGAACTCCAGAGAGCCTCTCTCACAAATGAGAAAGGCTGGGCCAGCATGACTGCTGTTTTCTGCCAAGGTGAGTGACTCATGATTACTGGAAACCCCCATCAACATTAGTTTCTGGAACCAAGTCAGCAAGAACATTTTACCTTAGAAAAGAAAAAAAAAAAAAAAAAGAATTCTAGCCAAGTCACTTTATCAGAAACTGGGGCTCAAGGGCTAATGTCAACTAACCACTTTTTCTTCCAGGTTATTTTTCCAGTCAGCATGTGATGTCCCTGAACCTGAGGAAAAGTTTAACATTGATGAATACTCTGACATGGTGACCTTGAGCAAACCTATCATCTACATTTCGATAGAGGAGATCATCAACACCCACTCGGTAAACCCAAACAAAATGAACAAATCCTGTCTGGTAAAGCATGCATGTTGATGACTCAGGATGTCGTTCAAGTTTAGGAAAAAGTAATATCAGTTCAGAAGAAAGCATGCAGGCTTATAAAATACCTACATGTGTCACCTATAACGGTGTTCCTTCAGAGTAAAACTGGGCTGCCCTGATTCTCTCTGCAGCTTGTTTCATGCTGTCAAATGTAGGATGTGCTGTAAACACATATGTACTGTATTGTTACAATAATTATTCTTCTCGCTAGTCTTACAACTAGAGAAGCAAATATTTGTAGCCTAGCCCAGATGATTAGGTCTACTGATAGTTTCTCCTTTTCTCCTGGCAAACCAGATGTATTTATATACATTCACGTTCTCACTGTGCCCTTATTACTTTTTGTCATCCTACATATCATACTTTCTATTGTATATTTCTCACACAGCCATATTCTTTCTTCCACCATCATCCTGTTTCCTTTCATTATATTTCTTTACCGTTTCCCTGGAAAAGGTTGCAGGGTTAAAGTGGTGAGGAAGTCAGTAGTTCAAAGCCAGCTGTGCCCTTTTGTCATCAGTTTCACTCCACACAGTGAATAACAACAATGTTCGTTTGGGCAGATGTTCCCTCAATTTTCATTTTGCACACAGAGAATTTTATTATTAAATAAATGAAGATGGAAAATCTTGCTCCTTTTGAAATCCATGTGTTGTTTTATACAGACGTAGTCACAAACATATCAAGTGAGAACTGGTTTAAGAAGACCTGCAGCACCTGTGACTGTGTTGTTTGTGACTAAATGCTGTGAGTTTTTGTGTAAAACTAATGAGATCCATTCGTTTCAGCTGCTTTTGGAACATCTGGAGGCCATCTCTCCAGATCACAATGACTTGCTGCATGAGCTGCTGCAGGATCTGGGAGACGTCCCTGATGTAGAGACATTGCTTGGTAAAGCAACACAAAGCTTTATTTATATTAATCACGCGTTTCCTATGGTATACTTATCATTTCTCTGCTCCTTATTTCAGGTGAAGGAGCAGTAGACCCAAACGACCCGAGCAGAGAGACTACTCAGAGTCAGCTGGCAAAGACTGAAATCTCCCTCACCCTAACCAGCAAGTTTGAGCTGCTGGAAGGGGATGACAAAGACTTAAAGACTCTGATGACAAAGTAAGTTCATTGTTGGAGGACGTTTCGACAAAATGGTTTATGGAAAACCTGTTGTCAGGCCTGTCCAGTAATAAAATTTTAAATTCGCAATCATCTGAATTCAGTGCAAGAGTTTAATCACATTTAGAAGTATTCAGCATAGAGTTTGGGATTGCTACGTATGCTGTGTTATGCACTGTTCCTAACCCTTCCTTACACAGTATGTGTTTCTTTGAGGCTGTCACTCAGTGGCATATCTTTATTGTCTTTCCTATCCTTCTATCATATCCTGTCCAAAAAGGAAGAGCTCTTGTGGTCAGGGTTATCTTCCCTATAAACATGTATCCGTCTGCATTAGTTTCAGTTGCATTTGACTGTTGGAGTGTTGGTCTGGTATTTGTTTTAAGGACTGATATAAATTAAAACTTGATAACTTTCACTATTAAACATAGCCCTGAGTTCTACTGTTGTTTTGCTTCAATTTGATTTAACCAAATGTTTAAGTGATCGCAGATCCCAGTCAATTAGAATTTTTTTTCCGACCACATTTCTTCCTCGAAGACGATGGTTCCCCACTAGCCTTCCAGTTTTTAATAATGCGGTGGACAGTTCTTAACCCTATTTTAGTAGTTTCTGCTCATCTCCAGCTGAGGTTAAATAACCTGTTGTCAGCTGGAAGATAATCGCCCATGCAGTAATTATCCAATAGGAGGTTCATTTGTTAAATCCAGTTGGTGACTTTTTTTTTTTTTTTTGGCCAGGCAGTGTAAATATGTTGATATATTAAGTTGATTTTCTGATTGAAGGTGAGGACTTTTACTTTGTAGTAAGGTACCTGGACTCTTCTGTCACTAGATGATCATAGCATTGTATATTTATTGTTTTGATCAAATTTAATCTGAACCAAACACAAAGTTTGGATCTTACTGATGATATTTATGTGCGTGTGTGCATCAGGACAAAAAAGCTAATAGTGGATGTGATTCGGATTCAGCCTGGAGAGTCATTGCCTGAAATTCTTGACACCCCAGCTACTGCATCACAGGTGATATATAAAAACAGTAACAGTATCATTACCTTGTTTTTCTTTCCTCCTTCCTTCCTAAGTATATGCCCAAAAACATCAAATCAATATATGTAATTAATTTTATTCTTACTTTTCATTGTAATGTGATTACAAATTTGTGCACTTCTTATGTGACTTACATGGCTACCTGAAGGAGACGGAGCATACTACAATTGTAGCGCGCAGGGCAGTCCAGGATGCTCAGACACCAGAGGGGCTGAAGAGCAGCCCAGCAGTACTGGAGGACAGCCAACTGCCTCTTGAGCAGAAAAAGAGGAAGATCCTGAGGAATCTTCGCAGCCTGGAACAGGCTGGCCTCGTCACTGAAAGGAACAAATACCAGGACCTCATCAACGAGATATCGAAGGTTGATTACGTCTTAAGATGCAAGCATTCTATGGTCCAGCCTGTTCAACTTCAGAATATATGTAGTACAACTAAAACCTTTAATTGACAGGACATTCGCTACCAAAGACGCTACAGACAGAGGAGGAAGGCCGAGCTTGTGAAGCTGCAGCAGACTCTAACGGCGCTCAACTCGAAAACTGCGTTCTACCAGGACCAGATGAATTACTATGACACCTACATCAAGACGTGCCTGGATAACCTGAACAGGAAGTGAGTGATAGTTTAATTTCTTGTTAGGATGAAGAGATGAACAAAATCATTCCTTTCGTCTGTATGTAATGTTCCTACAACCTGTCATTTGAGTGACTACTTGTGGTTTTACATATTATGTGACTGCATTGTGTGTCCAGGAATTCACGCAGATCTATAAAACTGGACAGCAAAGGAGACAGTAAGGGCAGCAAAAAGTGGAAACCCCAGTCTCTGAAGTACACAGCAGCGCGGCTGCATGAGAAGGGAGTCATCCTGGAGATCGAGGGTCTTCAGACAAACCAGTGAGTTACGTTGTTCACCAGTTGTACTGTATTTAACGTACCACTTTTTACCACTGGTCAGACACCACTTGTAATAAAAAATTCAGTGCAGATGATCAAATCTGTCTCCCAACTAACATCTTTGTTGCATTAATGTGCATCAGTGTATTTATTAGAACAATAATCTGTAGTTTATTCATATCCCTCTGTAGGATATAATTCACTTTACCCAAGGGAGGAAAGCATCTGTTCTACATACTTGGGCTTGTGTCTTGTCAGCTGTTTTTGTGTCTGTGTCGAAAGAAAAATATCATTAGGGGTGTTATTCAACGCGCCCCGTCCAACCTTTTATTCTCACTGCTATTACTGTGCACTTTGCTCACACTGCACCAGAGAGGAAGTGGAGGGCACTTGGTTCTGTTGATATGCCAAGATGAGCTACAGTTGTACACCGATTATCCTAATGTACTTAATGTTCCTGTGTGTTTTTGTTTCTTTTTCTTTTCCCTTCTCACATTTCTCAGGTTCAAAAATGTCATGTTTGATATTTCGCCCACTGAGGAAGTTGGAGATTTTGAGGTGAAGGCCAAATTTATGGGGGTCGAGATGGAAAAAGTACAGCTCCATTTCCAGGTAAACATTTCCCAACTGCGTCAACAGTAGTCAACAATGGATGCTGATAACAGATCAGACAGGAAACTCATGGAAATAAAGTAGTAAAAAACCACGTTTCCATTCAGATTGCATTGTGCAGCGGTGAGATTCAGGATGGCTGTACTGAGTATGAAAATAATAACAATTAGACCTAAAGTATATTGTGAAAATGTGTGTCACACCAGGCTGTAAATATACTGCCACACTGAGAGAATATCTACAAGCATCTGTAATAATTCACATCTACAAAAAAGAAACGCTGGTTTGTTTGCATTTCTCATATTCTCTGTAATGACCTTGTTTCCAGGACCTCCTACAGCTGCAGTACGAAGGCGTGGCCGTCATGAAGATGTTCGACAAAGCCAAAGTGAATGTCAATTTACTCATCTTCCTCCTGAACAAGAAATTCTATGGAAAATGAAACTATAAGGTGCATGAGGGAGAAAGCAGCAGTCTGAGAGGAAACACATTGTGCCTTCTGACAGTATACTGAGTTAATTTAGCCAGGAAACGCCTCATGGTTCAAGACAGTGTTTAGTTTTGTCTGCTTGTAATTTGATGGATCACACCAAAATGAAATGTTTTGTGTCTTGTTATGTATTTTTCCACGTGGTGATTGTAAATGTAATGTATTTTTAAGAATTAAATTGCAATGGTATTGATATTTGTATGTTTAAAAAAAAAAAATACTGGAAACATTGTCATCTTGTATGTTAAAAAAAAAAAAAAAGAGACTCTTGATGGAAACTTTGAACGTGGCAGTAGTGTCTCAGTTCAAAAATGTGGAGCTGGCTGCAAGGCTGTTGGAAATACTACCGTTTACCAGTGCCTTTTTAATTAAAGCATTTAAAAAAAAAATGTTTTAAGTAATAAACTATTCAACAATTTTAAAAGCTACAACTGATGTATTTTTAATATGGAACTATTATCTTTGAATAAATGATTTATTATATTTAATGTGCATAATAAATGACACATGTCCAATCTGACATTAACTTCATTTTTTTTCATTTATTTTCTGATAATTTAAAAGTCGTCTTTTATGATCCGTTTTCTCAGTTTGTCCTCCACCCTTCCCCTCCCTTGAGACATTTTATTTCTACATAAATGGGAGGAGATGTTCAGTGAGGAGGGGGTGGAGTGTCCTCACTATCCTGTCATAACTTCTTTGATGCTGATAGAAAAAGACTTCAGTACCTTTTCTGGCAAACATAATTTCAGCTCACTTGTAAAATACTTGGATATACAGTAAAATCATGCTTCACGTGTTAATAGGCTTGTTTGCATCATTTTCTCTCCAAAGCTCAGCACTCAACCCGGAAAATGGTAAGTACCTTGACATAACTCTCTGACAGTTCACAACCTTTTTGATTTGATTTGATAACTTATTTTGAACAAGTTAGTGAAAATAAAATTAAAAGAAAGACAATTTAAAAAATGCTTCCACGTGCTAGTTGATCTACATGCAAAAATATAATATAAAACCCCACATAATACTGGGTTTTACTTTGTACTGCCTTGATCTTAAAAATGCAGGAGCAAAATTTGGTGAATCCTCGTCTAACTGAAAATTACATTCTACATACATTCTGGATACATACTGTAAATGCCACAAAACTGCAATATATATATATTTACGTAAAGTAGTGATGGCACAAATAGTTGTTTTTTACGTTATATGATAAGAAATTCCTTTATTGATCCCACAGTGGAGTCTAGGGGCAAAAAAGTTACGTACAATGCAAAAGTTTCATTACAACAATGTGGTAATTTCCTAATGCAGTTTAGTAATGAATCCACAACTTGTAGCTGGTAACTGAGGTTATTCGATAAAGGTAGCGCAGGTAAAAGTATAACATCTGAAATGTGGTGGAGTCGAAGTAGAGCACAAAAATGGAAATACTCTATCCGCAAGTGCCTCAAATTTGTGCTTGAGTACCACTGTCACAAGAGGTAAACGTTGGTGAAAGTACTTTGGTATCCAAACCCTATAAAAGTGTTATTACAGTATGTTTCATATCCCTTAAAATGACAGTTACAAAAAAAAAAACGTATTTAAGTGACCTGTAACTACAAAGTGTAAAAATCACTCCTGTATTGTGCTCTGTTCTCTTGTGTCTCTCTAAAGACTCTCCGTCCTTCCCACGGACTTTTGCTGGTCACTTTGTGGTGGACACAGACGAGGCTGTCGACTACTATGACCTGCATGTGATAGACGTTTTGAGGGATGATGGGGGTTCTGGCTCAGAGTCGGAGGAGGAACCTGTGAAAAGCCACGGCCATCACGGTCACCACGGCCCGCAGCGCCATTCCCATAAGCACTACTTTGTCTCAGAAGAGACCAAAAAATTTCTCCAGGGTCACCTGGCAACAAGTTTTATCCCGACCGTTTACACCCTGGTCTTTATCATCAGTGTGCCCCTCAACCTCGTTGCCATGGTGATCTTTGTGCGTCACATCCGTCCCAGAAAGCCGGCGGTGATCTACATGCTGAACTTGGCTTGCGCTGACCTTTTGTTCGGCCTGCTCCTTCCCTTCAAGATTGCCTACCATTACCATGGCAACAACTGGATTTATGGCTCCTTCATGTGCAGAGTCGTCACTGCCGCCTTCCACTGTAACATGTACTGCTCTGTCCTCCTCATCACGTGCATCAGCATTGACCGTTTCCTGGCTGTGGCTTACCCCATGAAGTCCCTGACTTGGCGCAGCCCTCAGACAGCTTCAGCTGTGTGTGCTGCCATGTGGTTGTTATCTCTGGGAGGAGTATTCCCTCTCCTGCTCTCCGGGCAAACTGTGCATTTATCAGACCTCGGTATCACCACCTGCCATGATGTGCAGGATGTGCAAAACCTACAAGCTTACTATCTGTACTTCTTCCCCATCTATTCCTCTGTCTTCTTCTTCATCCCTCTTGCCTTCACTGTTGTCAGTTACGTACGGATCATTCAGGCTCTGGCTGCAGCCAACGTGGAGAACCGCTCAAGGAAGACTCGAGCTGTGGTCATGGCTGTGGTGGTGCTGGCGATGTTTGTGGTCTGCTTCACCCCCACCAACATCATCCTGATGGTTCACTATGTTCAGGTGGTCCAAAAGTCCAGCGACAGTTCCTACCAGGCGTACCTACTGTCCATGTGCATAGGTAGCCTCAACTGCTGTCTGGATCCGGTCCTCTATTACTTTGGCTCCTCTCAGTGCCAGAAACAGGTGGCGGCACTCTTGAGGTGTAAGCGACTGGCAGAGAGCGGCTCAGAAACTCACAGTATAAGAAGCAGCGAATGCACAGACAGCAGCAGATCGTGCAAGATGGAGAGTGTTCAGACTGGCCAGGGGAGCCATTACAGCAGGCTGGAGGCTTGAAAACCGACATGAGCAGTCTGTCACTGAATCATTACAAAGAAAAAGCTCAGGTTGAAAAAAAAAATTAAATCTCAAACCTGGTGTGTGTGGAGTCCAGTGCCTGGCAGTGCTGGATTTATTTGTATGGAAAGAAGCATGTTTACATAAAAGCAACGCTTGTGTTATTTTGTAATGACAATATGTCCACCACTGGGACAATGTGTAACACAGTGAAGTCTGTTTATAGCCAACAGCAGAACTTTTTCATATATTCTTTTTTTTTCAGTGAATTATGGAAATTAAAGAGTTAGTCTATCTAAACTAAAACAGTTTAAAGCCGTTTTCCTAAATAATATAAGACATGAATATATTATGTCTTTGTTTTAAGAACATACTTAAAGGAGGTTTAATCATTGATTTCTTGACATATTGGCATTCATGAAGCCAGAAATACAGTACAGTGTGTGTAAAGTACAGATAACTCAGTCAAAACACATAACAACATTGTTCATATTATTCCTTAATACATGTTGTCGTTCATATCTGTGTTTCTCTTTCTTTATTGATGCTCACTCTGTAGTCTCTGTAGTCTCTTTGTCGTCGGGGCACAGCTCTGAAACACAAACGAAAAAAAAACGTAAGACAAGATGAGAGCTAATAAGACCACTTCCACTTCCTGATCACGTGCATTGTACTTTATGGAACTAAGCCAAAAATAATAAGTTTGACGTTTGAGTTCATGCTGCATTGTTTCACAATACCACAACTCCACCTTGTGGAAATTTGTGTAAGTTGTTGCGTCCAGTAAAGATGTAGAATCACAGGTGCTGTAAAGTTTTGAGAGTCTGTCAACACTCACTTGCCAGTTAATTCATTTTGAGTATCAAAGGAGTAACACCATTCACCATTATGATGTTATACTATTAGTAATCAATAATGAACTGGCAAGTGAGTACATATCTAAATATGCTATATGCTATTATATGCAATACCTACTATAGGCCTATGATTCCTTGATGAATATTTTGTTAACACATAATAACGTTCCTAGAAGCACTACACAACAACAGCAAGGAAAACCTTGCCAGGCAGAGAAACACAAACGGCAGAAGGGGATGGGACAGAAGAGACAAACAGGAGCAAACAGATGAAGTGCATGTAGTACATGTAGCATATAAACAACATAGCAGAAAGACAAGGTACTAGGTGAAGCATGAATGTGTAGGTGCATGGGCGTGTGGTGGTTAATGGACAATTAGAAAGCTTAGTGGGGACAGAGTGAACCCATAAAGTTAGACAGCAGAAAAAGACAGCAGCATGAAACAATGTCAGTGATGATAACAGTTGTGTCACAGGAGAGTTTTCAAGCATAATTTACATATATATGAGGTTTCATATGCAGGTGGCAAAATTAGCTTTTGCTGTGCTACATAAATCTAGGAAACAGAAAAACGACTGGTTTGGGATCAGGGGCGGATGGTGTATAGGGGCGATTTGGGCGACGCCCTACCAGCTGGGAGAAAGAGGATTTTTTTTTTTTACAAATTCTATCACAGCAAAAGTAGTTTTCAGTGTTCTAGACATATTATCTGTCATCAGAATCGTCAGGTTCAAGTCGCGTTTCAAATGGTCCCGCCTCTCTGGGCGAATTCCTCAACGTGGAAAATCGCCCCAGCTTCTCCCATTGACTCTCATGTTAAAACTTTTTTTTTCGGAAAATGAGCCTTCAATGCATTTTCAATGAGGATTTGGGGCTCGCCCTAACGCGCTTGAGTCATACGTAACTGAGCAAAGAGATGGCTGCTTGATTGGACAATTCATCAATCAATCACGTCCATCAGGAAGCATTCGCGCAATTTTCGTCGGTCGGCTGAATTGACTGTATATACTAGGTCGGCTGTGGAGAAGAAAAGGATGAAGGAGTTGGGACCCGACTGTCCGGACTTAAACATTTCGCAGCAGGCTACTGATCGTGGGAGGACATACACAAGGTGCTTCACCTCAAACGTGTATGCTAAACGGCTTTTTTTGTTTCACCTGCGTGCTGTTTCAAAGTCCCGGGACAGAGATGTTATGGACTACAACGGGGATGAAGGACTTAAAACTAGGGCCGGGACTTTAACTTTTTAATTAAGATTAATTAATTACACAAAAATAACGGGTTAATCATTTTTTACGCATTTTAATCACACTTATTTTTGCACCGCGGAACGTTTCTCACTGGATGAGTTCGGCGGACCGATTATACTGGAGCACCAACTAGCGTTCATTACTTCAGACTACAAACCACAGTGAACATGAACGAAGAAGCTGATGAAACCGCTTTGGTTGGCCCCTTGGATGGGAAATTTCAGTCATTATTCAGTGGTATACTAAAAATCGATATGAAAAAATAACTGTTCTCAGGTCAAATATTTATATGCGATTAAAATGTTTGATATATTAGCATTTTTAAACTTGCTGGATTTTACAAGGCAAATAAATTAAGTTAAAACTTAGTTCCATGGCCCCATTTGTCTTTGTAAGGAGATGTTCTTTATTATTTTGTCAGAATGCACCAGAATGCTTAGTTTGTACGTGAAAATCACAAAAATCTACTGGGGGAGGATGCCCCCAGAGCCCCCTACAGGGGTTTGATTTACAAACTTTGCGCCCCCCCTAATACAAAATTCACCAGCCGCCACTGTTTGGGATGCTGTCATTACAGTTCACTGACTAGTTACTGACCTGTTATGCCATCGTAGCTGTGCAAGTCCTCTGTGAAGTTCAGACACTCCGCTTGTTTCTTCAAAATCTCGACATCTTTGCCATCTATTTTCCCTGTTCTTGCTGAAGGAGAAGAATAGCAAAGCGGTGTACACATTTGAATCTGAAAGTGTGTCAGCGAGGACGGGACTTACTGAACTGCAGGATGTATCTTCCGGTCACGTCCCTGTTCCGAAAGGTGTCCGTCCACAGCAGGCAGTCAGGGCACGTCTCCAGGATGTGTCCTTTGTGGTCCGAGAGGTTTTCTTTTAAAAGTGCAAAGCAAATATTATTACATGGCCTTCTCTGTGTGGAGAACCGTTACTGTGGACATCTGTGGTACATAAAAATAAACGTCTGCCTCACATATATCTCACTTACTGCGAAATGTGGTGGCAATTCCTGAGACTGTTGCATTTACCTCTCCCATGATACACCGGTTGCTGAGGGACAAGCAAGAGATTTGCATGAGCTTAAAAATATGTGTATGAGTCTACTTAATGTATTTCAACAACCAAACTCACAAGCAACGATCTCCCCAGCGTAATGTCACAACAAGACTGTTGGAAGTGGGAGAAACTTCGACCCAGGAGCTTTTCAGAGACGCCAGAGCATCGTGGTACGGCTTAGGGTCACCAGCCCCCATCACGTACACCCATTTTCCAAATACCTTAACACGAAAAGATTTGAGCATGCTCACTGTCTTCAAATACACTCATTGGCATGAATGGGACAGAAAGAGCATTTCAAACTCAGCTTACCAGTTTGGGGTCCTCTGGCATAAAAGGTTTGACCAGGTCCTTACAGTCAGGTGCAGATGCAGCACTGAAGGAAGAGATACTCAACAGGAACACAACAACTGACAGAGCCATGGTCAGACTGAGGATGTTGCCGAACCTGCAACTGAAAACGTCTGATTCATTTTCCCTCTGGGGTTACAAACAAAAGAAGTGCTAATACGAGGGAGAGGAGGAGGTTCCTGCCTGCTCAAATCCACCAGGGAAAGGTTTCCTAAAGACCACGCAGGGACATGCTGATTTCTTTTACTCAGCACTGAAAGGCTAGCTCAACAATTCTCTATTGCCCGCATTGCTGAAACTGAATGAACTCGGGCAAAGTGCCACGACTCGTCTTGGACTGTTGAAACATTTAAAAAGGACCTGGAGCGGCTTTTCATCGGTAGAGCAATGTGGGGCTGTGTGAACTCCGTGTGGCGACAGTTTAAAGTCCGACATTTTTTTTTCTCCTCTTTAAAGTCCTGTTACCCAGCAACGGCCTTTGTGGATGTATTTTTGTGGTGCATTTTAGAGGAGCTCTAGTAGTTTGGTTTAAACACATGATCCTGACAACCTTATTTTCTTTCGAAAAGTTAATGAAAAGTTGGCACTCAGAATCCAAAAAATGGTTCCTAAATAAGTAACGAATGACTACAATACGACATAGGGATGGTGAGAACTGTTTTTATTTACCACACCCAACCAGTTGAAAATGGTTATATGAGATTTTTAATAAACTGGTCTAAATCAGACTACACATTGCTGATCTAACATTACAGTACATGACACAAGCAGGCCTTAATTCTGGAAGACAAATAAGAAGTTATTCCACAGGACAAAACTATGTGAGTGCACATGCAAATCACATTACAACAGTGTTCAGTACGTGTTAAGTTGGATCTGTTTGGAAACGTGGAAGCTGTTACATTTCTGAACTCTAGTTTGCAGTCGTCTGAGTCTCAGTTTCGTCATTCTCTTTGTCCTCTGCAGCAGGAGAAGCAGTTTCCCTGGCATCAGGACACAGATCTGAAAAAAAAAATATAGAAAATGAACGAAATTAGATAGTTTAATTTTATAATTGCACTGAATGCCGGGAAGATGCATAGCTGAAATGGCGACTGACGTGTGCTTCCAAAGAAGTACTCCGGCAGGAAATTAAGACATTCTGCCTGCTTCTTGAAGGTCTCCAACTCAGATGGCTCCAGAGCACCTGTCCGTGCTTTAGAAGAGGAACCAGAGAAAGCCAGGTGAGGAAATACACATGCATTTAAGAAGTGCCCAAATATTAACCCGTGTTACTGAAATAATTGATGGTTGTGAATATAAAAACAGCCTTACTAAACAGGAAAATGTATCGTCCCTTTGATTTGCCGTCGGGGAGCAGAGTGGTGTCTTCGGAAAGGAGGCAGTCGTTGCAGGTCTCATAGTATTTCCCATCATGATATGAAGTGTGACCATTGATAATAACTGCAAAAACATCAGAGGAACTAATGTGCATGTGGATGTACCCATACCACTTCTAAAACATTCCAAAGATTGTAAGCAAAGCAAAAAATATGTGGAGTCTTGGGTGACTGTTTTCTCATGCAGTCCACCTACACCTTGGTAATATGATTTGACTGCACGCATCACCCACGTCACATAGAGCGACGGTGAGTCAGACATAAACAGAAGAGATTTTGAGACACATACAAGTGGTGTGACTGGTCATTCCAGAGATGGTGCCATTAGCTTCGCCCTGAAGACATTTATTTTCCTTTCTGTTACGAGAGAAAGGGAATAAGGGTCAGCATCAAGCCTTTAATTTACACTCTCCACTATTACCTCCACACAGCTCTATAATTTTATGTGAAAAAACAAGGGAACAGCAGCGTCCTCACAGGCGGTCGGCCCAGTAGATGGTCAGGACTCCGCTGTCCGAGGAAGCCGATAGTTCCACCCAGGAGCTGTTCAGTATATCCAGGTCACTCTTCAGGCCGGGCTGGTCCCACGACCCGACGTGAAGCACCCACTTCCCATAGATCTGCCACCAGCAAAAGATCTACTTAAGTTTCTACTAAAATCTAATGTGCCTTGATAATAAAATATAAAATAAAATAACTCATCTGGAAATCATGTAGAGCAGACATTTATAAGATGCGTAGGAAACTAGACGTTAATAACGTTCAATAAAGGCAGCTGCTAAACCCCAGGTAAAATGTGAATCAGCTAATCGGATGTAGTACTACTGTAGCTTCCTATTTTTAATCACGCTAATATGGTAACAATAAGTAACATTAACACACATGACTGTGCTTCGACTGTGCCGCTTCACAAATGACCAGCTCATAAGAATTGATCACCGATACTCACGGGGCTGTGGCTGTCCAGTACCAGAGGTTTAACCAGCTCTTTGCAGTCCAGATCAGATGCGGCACCCAGGGAGGCGAGAGCCAGCAGAGCTACAACCACCTGTGCAGCCATTTCTCGAGACAGCAGGCAGCCAGAGAGCAACACCAATGTCAGGGATCCTGCCAGCAACAGCCTCCTCAAAGCTGCTGGGGGAAGGGTTTCGTAACAGTGGGCTGGGCCACACACACACCCACACCCACACACACACACACACACAAACCTCCCATTACCTTATCAATTTCCCTTGCCCTTAAACAACCTTAGTATTCCATGCAAAATGTTTTTATTATTATAATCATTAATATCATTATTATTTCCATTATTTTCTGTTTATTGTCCTCACAATGCGACTGATAGAACAGATCTGTGTCCCCGCAACGCACACACGCACACACACACACACACACACACACACACACCAATTCTCTCTCTCAATGTCTTTCTTCTCTGGGGAAGAAATGTTTCACTTTTCATCCAGTCAGCAGGAGCTTGTGTCCTATTTATCTTGTTGCGTAATAGCCAGCTGGCAGAGTCTGAATAGCGAGACCCCCGCATCTTTCAATATGTGAACACCCCCTTGCACAGACGTTCTGTTCTTCTCTCTCACACAAACACGAACACACACAAAGGCAGGCAAATAAAAAAGAAAGTCACACATGAAGACACAAACACTACAGCATTTGTTCTCCTCTCCTCTCCTCTCCATTTTATTTTGCAATACACTACGTAGTAACTGTTTCTTGTACACTTGAAAGTGGCAGAGGGGCTGCTTGATGAGCTGTAGTGAGTGACACAAGCTTTCAATCAAACTGCCAGTGAATGATCTCAGTTCGTGTTCGTTGTGCACGTATTTAGCTCATCGCTTTCTCGTCTTCGACGTTGTTCACTGTTCACACATGGGGCGACATCATAAAACCATACACTTCTTCACACTACTGCACCTGTCCATCTCATATGTTGTTTCTCAATTTACGAAACAAATCTATTGGAGAAGTTAACATACCCACGCAAATATACATGCAGCAGCAATTTGCTTCTACACAGTAAACACGCTCGACACAATTTGTGTCTTCGATCTAAGATAGCTCTTTGTTTCGTCAGGGCAGGCACTTTCTTACATAACATGTCTCATTTATTCTTTCTTTCTTTTCTTTTTTTCTTTTTACAGTGCAAAACAACTTGAGAAAGTGTTTCTGGCAGCCATGGGAAACTGCTGCTCTCCATCCGTCAAGGGGCCCAAGCAACAGGTAGAACAGGAACAAGAATGAATAAAAGAAGCTAGAAGCTACAACCCTGTTTAGTATTTCTATCATTGACTTTAGTCACTGTCCTCAGCTGTTGCTCCTTTACTTTGTTGTAGCATGGCCAGTGTGTTGCAGAAATCACTGGATGATCGCTGTCCACTGCCAAGAGCCACAAAGTATTAGAGATCATGCAAAACATAGGCATGAACTAGGGGTTGAACGACTTCGGATTTTTTTGAAGTCGAGTTGACGTCAACTAGTCAATAACGTCACATATAAAAACACAACAGAAAGTAATGCTTTGCAACAGTGAAATCTATGTTCTTGACCTGAATACACACAGTGTTCTCACACAAAGGAAGCTATGGAGGTTTTTCTGCAAGTCAGTGAAGCTTGACCACATCAACACCATAAACACAGTCAGTCTACCACTTCTAATATGCGTCTCTCACTCGGCCAACTCTCAGCTCTACCATAACTCCCGTCTCTTGCGTCGTGCATAAACTGACATCAAGGACTAAAAATACACTCTACAACCACAGCAACAAAGTCATCTAATAGAACAGAACTACGTGCGTTTATCAATACTGTGTGCTGCAGATATGTTCAGCCCAAATCAGCACCGTCAATAGCGTTTAATAGTACTTCACGGCGTGTTGTAAGAGAATATAATGTAGCTGGGATAAAGAAAATGTGTGCATTGCTGTAGTTTAGTACATTTGTACATTGTATTTCAGGACTGGCAGAATGGGCCTCATCTTAAGCTAGTTTGCTGCAATGACCCACTGGGCTCCTCACCTGTCTTCTTGGAGCCATCCGTGTTGTTAATGACCGTGATCGGCGACTACTCGACTTCCTGCTGAAGCGTCGACTATTCGGTACATCCCTTGCATGAACACATAAAAACCTATGCCACCCTTAATATCCTGTGCATGCCTTCAACAGTCTAAGTTATAACAAGTGAGGACTCATATCTAAGAAACCATAACTAAATACACATCTGACTACTGGAGTAACTTCTGGTCTTACTTATGGTATGCAATAGATTCTAACACTGCTGCTAACAACCATTTTCTGCATTGATCTTCCTTCTTTACATCTACGGCAGTCTTCTTCATCAATTCAGAAACAATCAACCCAAGCTGATAAATACCTTATTGAATTACCCATGGAATACTTGCTACAGCTGAATGTATAGCAGTAAAGATTTACAGAGCGAACGTCTTTCCTGCAGTTTTTTCCAAAGTGTGAAACTTGTGGGAAGTTGAAGCACTCAGCCAAACTTGAAAACTTCTAGTGAAGAAGCATCCAATTTCTCAGACTGCGCTCGAGGGCGGGGAGAGAAAAGTTACTTCAACCAACTTCTCAAAACATCTGCAGTATGAAATAAATCAACACAGTCCTAAACTTTTGAGTTTGGAAGTTTTTAGCTTGAGTGTAGAGATAAGCAGTTACAGACACTAGTAACTCATGGAAATAAGTAGAAGTTTCTCTTTTTCTTTTTTTGGTCAAGATTTTGATTATGGACTTTCACCCACTTGTCCAGTTTCTTTACTTTAGTTTACTTTAAAACGATCGTTCACCATATGCCATGGTTACTTTCTTCCCTTTCATTTTTTTCTTTGCCTGTGATTGTCTGTGTGTATTCTTAATTTTTTGCCTTCCCTGCATGTTTGTGAGTTACGTTTGTTGCATTCAAATGGAACTTGTGAGCTTGTGGTAATTGCTGCCTTCAAATGGCGTTGTGTTTACCCTGTTGTTTTCAGAGAGGTCCAAAAGTCTGTGCACTCTCCCTCTCTGATTGAAGTCTTCCCTTGTGTTCCCTTACTCGAGACTTCCGAAAGACTTAATGCGGGAAAGGCAAACATAATAAGCACATAAAAATGAATGCCAGTTACTTTATGCTTATGCTGTCTTAAAGTTTAACAGTCACCAGTTACATTTTGTTTCCAAAATGCAAAGTCAGATCACCCCTGTGAGTGAGAGGGTGATCCAGGAGCTATGAATATTGCAGGAGCTCTTCATGGTCTTATGTTCCAGCCTTGAATATCTGTTTTTCCACAAATCTAGACCCAGTGAGAGAGTGCCTTTTAAAAACATGTACACATTATGTTACTGTACAATTGGAAGTGAGTCAGGGTTAATACTTGCAGAAACAGCACTCTTTACAGCGGCTGTTTACGCTGAGGACAATGTACTGTACACGTCTACAATCCTCCTGAGGTTTAAGCAGCTTCTGCACAGCGTGAATCTGAGCTTTGAGTCGGTGAGGAGAGAGCCAGCACAGCTAAACCGAACTGAGTTGGCATGATCTACAGCACGAACAGGAAAACTGCAAGGAGAATGAAGACTCGCAGAAGATGCGATAGGACAGAGAAGGCTTGGTTGAAATACATCTTCACGGATACGAGAGCAGAGAGAGACCCTAAAACTCCTGTTGACTCCTTCATTAGCATGTATGTGTAGAATATAGGGATACATATCTACTATGTGGTAAATGCATTTTTAAACACACAAGTACTTTTTAAAGCACAAAATGCTGAGGACTTCTGGGCAATTTGAGAGTTGCACACATTCCCTCCTGCTTTCCTGAATTATTCCTTCTGTGGACGATGGCTGGATCTTTCTTTTTCTTTGTGTGCTGTGTGTTTGAGGGCAGAAGCTAAGAGAAATATGTATATGTAGCCTATATATAAAACAAAGAAGCTGAATCAAGGGCAACCAGACCTGTAGGGTTTCTTGGAGACCTTTCTTCTCGCTCATCCAAGAGAAAACTCCTATTTAAAACCCTATAGCTGGACGACTACTTGGATGAGTGGCGAAATGTCTTCAAGAAACCCTGCGAGTCTAGTTGTCCTCATTTCAGGTTGTTTTTGGATATACCATGACAATGCACAAACAACACATGGTCTGCGATGTGTACAATCTAGTAAGAATCTTAAGAATCACAGTGCTGGTTGGAGAGGGATTAGCGATGAGAAGACTGACAGCACTTTTAGGTCTGTGTGTTTAATTAGCATTCAATTAGCTTAGCTTTGCTCAGCATGCAGACTGTGCCCAAGGGAACAAACATCAACTTGTCAGCACCTCTAAAGCTCACAAATTATAAAAGTATAGTTGTTTTGAGCGATTAAAAAAAACTAAGTGTACAAACAGGCCATCATTTTATGTTGTTGTATTATTTGCAGGCTAAATTAGCCTGTCCTTTGCATGGATGTTGTGTTCTCACTCATGAAGGCCTCGTCTGGATGTTTTCTAGCGCAATCAAGGACTGGGGCTCCAAAATGGTATTGATGAGGTTACTTTTCAATCATCCAGGTCTTGGTAGATTGGAGAATCAAAGTTGAAACAAAGGCAACTAGACTCCTTGTATTTTCTTGAAGATACCTCACCACTTATCCAAGTGACTTCTTCAGTTCTAAATGACTTGTGGGGAGTTTAGGTTTTGTTTGTTTTGTACCCGTTTTACCCCTCAATGAATCTATTATTGTCTAAAAACACATTAATGGCGAGAGACTGCAACCTCCTCCTGCAATCTTGGTGGCAGGATGAATCGGGTTACACTCATTTTGACTTTACATACTCAGAATTATTTGGCACAGCCTGCTTCTTCAACCTTTAGATCACAAGCTAAACTTATCTCATAATATGGCATTGCCAGTGTGGCTTACCAAAGCTCAGCTGCAAACTCTGGGCGGTATTATTACTGAGTCAATCTTTGCTCCAAGTGCTGTCAATGTGGGAAGAATATTGAACCACAAAAACAAGCGAAACACAAAATGCGACTATATAAGCCGTCTACAAACACACTCAAATACATCCTCAAGTCCTCACAAATGACAAAAGCTGACACTTTGACTAAGGGAAGAGAAGCTTTATACCAGCATATTCAAAACCCATGAAACTTCTCTGTGTATTTACAAAAACATAATACAAGAATAAAAAAGAGAAAATGAACACATCACAAATGGAGTCCCACATACCGCCACAAAACAGAAAAAAAAAAACATGATCCGATTTACAAATGCATCTTCTTAAACTCCCACCTATGGCTTCGATCTAACACAAAAACAAAATAAAACATCTCTGTTCAGCTGTGATGGTGCATCCTCAGTCCATCGCTCCCTTTTGCAGTAATTCTCTCCAGAGTTATCTTTAAATAATAATAATAATAATAATAATATCAAATACACATACGAGACAGAGGAGCTACATTTGTGAGCTGTACACTTCGCAGTTAGGGGAGGGAAAGGAGAATGTTCACAGGAGTATTGACCCTTTGTACATGATGATAATTCATCTTGGGCAGTGAAAAAAGTTTTGAACATTGATTAAAAACAAGCTTACTTTTTAGCTTTCTGTACCAACCAACTTTTCATATCATACTAAAATCACAGTTTAGCCGGATGACGATTAAGTGATTGAGTGTCCAAAGTGACCGCTTATGGTTTCTCATTTTAACATTTTATGTCAGAAGATTATGGACCATTGTAGCTTCAGGACACACAACCGATGAATCAACTGGGTCCAGAATTAGAGACGAGAGAGGCCTCAAAAAATTATTTAACAACTGGTTCACTTACATTTTGCAGTCCTCATGTGGTCAACAAAGTGTCCCAGAAAGTCCCACAAAACAGGTATTGTTATACCACTGATACTGGGGAGTCTTACAGGTTTTCTTGCAGAAAATGCATCGCTTCATTGTAAAAAAAATTGGCCAAAACATTTTGTCTGTACAGTGCTGTTGAGTATTAACCTTTGTGCTAACAAAGTTACACCTACCATAGTGCCTAATCTCATATGACTTAAAAGAAGACTATGGAACTTTTGAAAGAAGAAATAACACATTCTCCGTATTACACGTATGGTTACTTATAAAAAAGTACAAATGTTCAATTCAGAATTCACTCAGGGGTTTTGTTTATGCAGGTTTACTTGGCCTGTTATTAAAAGTAGCTTTTGATTGCTAAAGCTTATATATAGAAATATATATATATACAGTATATATATATTTCTTTTTAATGGATATTATAAAGCCACTTACGCATTCTGTTTTAACACTGACCATTTTCACTGAATGGTTACCGTTCAACAAAAGTTCATAGTCTCATTTTAAGCCTTGAGCACACTTGTTAAAATAACCCTTTAACGTAATTTCAAAATGAAAACGCAAACATATATTTCAGATTGTGCTGAAGTCCTTGTGTAAATTAGGATTATTGTCTTAATGCTTGTCGTCTGCCTTATCGGCTGAGACAGATGGAAACACAAAACACAACGTTGGTGGTGTTACAGATTTAGACAACCATAAGTGCCAAAAGAGCTACGAATAACTGCACAAGCCTCAAATAAATCCATGTGGCAATATGGCTGTGACGTTTGACCGCTTGTCTTCTGATAATTGATAAAGTAAGTTGTCGAGAAAAGACAAAAGATAATGCCAACCAGGTTGACTGATCAATGACTCAATCAAAATGTATTCTTAACTATTCAAGTCCTTGGGAATTTAAACTTCAGTTTACTGCATGTTGTTTGTTTGGGTATTAAACTCTGTGATATGATGCAAAAGGCAGAAAACATCTGTCTGTAACAGGAGTGTGCGCACTGTCTCCTACACGCTGTATGCAAATATACAAAGAGTTCTCCTCTGGGTCGTTTCAATTTGGTTCCTTTGTACAGTCTCATGGTTGCAGAGGAAGAACGGATGAATGTAGCAGAGTCACCACTTAGAACAGGAGAAGAAACAGGACAGAAACCATGGAGGGGTCGGGGGCGGTGGAAGGATGGTGCCTGGGGGCAACTGTCCCGACTGGGCAGGTGGTCGCAGAAGAAGAGTCACCGGGCTAGATGACGTCACATCCTGTCCCTCTCCTTTTCACCCACCCACACCAGGTCACTGAGCGACGGACCAAACTGCTTCCAGAGCCTTCACACGCTCATCGTCATGTTTGGAGAATACTGCAGAGATGAGTTGGGGAGAAACAAGTAAGTGTGTGTGTCTGTGTGTGTTTGTTTCAGAGAGGGAATTATAATTATTTTACTTGACACTTATATCCTGAATGAAGAAATACCGATGTAGCTGTATGAAGTAATCTGGAGATTAGAAATATTCTTAATCATTAAAGATATAAAATAATACCAATTCAATTCAGTTTTATTGATATAGAGTCAATTACAATCCATATATATGATTTTTAGTTAAACGTATTGCTACACTAGATTTTATGGGAGTTCTCTGCAACCACCGGTGTTCAGCAGATGACACTCGACTTACACTTTCATTCTGAAAAGGGTTGAGGAAGTTTCCTCCCATCTCTCCATCCTCCCTGGGCGTCCCCGGTTGGTTGCTCATACTTAGGTTACCAGGAGAGTTCTGTTCAAAGGTAAGAAAAAAAAAAGAGCAGTGATTGCTACTATTAGAGCTGCAAAAATCTTAAATGCATCTGCAAGCTACAAGTTTACAGCAGCTTCTCTTACCTTGGGGAGACTGTCCATATCACCCGATCCTGAGGAGGGAAACACAAGAATGAACATAAATCAAATCACCGTGATCAAATGAAAGCTTCCTCCTTATGAACCAGTCAAAGATTCAGTCCCAGTGTAAGACATATTCTTTTACCTAAGGATCCATTCATGTGATGGGGCTCCATTCCGGCCATTCCCCCTAATGGTCCGTCGCTACCTGCACCCATAGGGAACTGAGAGAGCGGTTCACACGTAAGAGGGATTACCATCAACTGAAACTCTAACATGGAAGTACTTCTGCACCCACACAGACTCACATTTGGTCGGCTTCCGCCCGGAGGGACTGTGTTTATCATCGTGTACATGTTGTCGCCAGAGTTGGTTGAATCTGATGAGAAAAACACACAAAAAAACAACACAATAAGAGGATATAAAGTCTTTAACATGTGTAAACACACGCATAGACAAACACAGGGCTTACCTGCTGGGCTCGGCATTATTGGGGTTCCGGGTGGCCCTCCTCCTCCTGGAGGTCCCTGAAACCAGAGTTTGGTTTCCATAACTAATGAATTACAGCCTATTCTGCTAAATCAGAACAGCGTCAACTTGAACATACATACCACATAACTTCCTGGAGATGCAGATGAGTAAGGGGTCTAAGAAAATACAGAAGAAAACCTTTTAAGGAATGAAATAAACAAGTTTTTGTCACATTTAAGACTCTTTGTTTGAACACTTACAGAGTTGGAGTTTGGAGGATTCGGCCAAGGTCTACCGCCACCAGGTCCCCTGGAACACACACACATACACACACATCACTTTCTGCTTTCGGCTGGCTTCTTTGTTTCTAATTTATTTGGGCTAAGTTGGCAACAACAAGCTCTTCTGGTGCCAAAGAAAGGTGATGGGAACAACAAGTTAAAAAAAACAAAACAAAACAAAAGACGACAAAACAGAGGAAAGACACCTCCAGTTTCAAATACAGTTAAGTTGCAGCAAAGCCACACCACCGACTGTAGTTAGAGATTAAGGATATTTAGCATTGTTTTCAAAGTGAGAGAGACTGAGTTTGTTTACAGCTTAGGAAAGAGAGAAATAGGAGTGAGATGGGTGGTTTTGTTTCTTTAGGCATCCCTCCTCGTGGCTGTCTGTGTGTGTGTGTCAGTAGATTACATTACTCATATACCACTCACATGCTCATTCCAGGCATCCCAGGACCAACCAGGGCGTTCAGCGGTGGTCTCATGCCCCCTCCATAGTTCTAAAAAAGAAAACACCAAAACTATACTGAGTTACATGGACAAGAGAGTAACTACTGGAAACAATGCTTTGTAAACGTTCCTACAAATTATTTGGCTGCAAACCTGAGGCCCTAATGGCACCATGCCTCTGGGTGGAGTCATCCTCTGCATCGGCCCTCCCATATTTGGATGACCTGAAGCACAACAAAAAAATAATCAAGGTTTAGTATTTTTCTAACCGGGGAAGTTGTTCTTCAGTTGACCATTTCTGCAAATATGTACCCTCGTCGCCTTCTGTTGAGCTGGAAGTCATTTCAAGCGTTACTGTGAACAGCCCCTGAAAGCTCAACTCCTCCTCTAAACAAGCGCTTTTTGTATTTTCACACATTTGTCTAGACCCGGCGGTGTGTTTTCGAGTCAAAGGAATAACAACAAATTTAGAGACGATGAGACCAAATACACCAGTGATTGTAGAACATTACATGTGCTTCGGTTACACGCTGGCTGAACAGCAACTGAACATCCCGAGTCTTTGTACTTATGCATAATTTATGTGTTGTGTGGAGGAGTTAGTAGTTTGTGTAAATGGGGCTGTGCTTAAATGATAAGATGAGATCTTTTTTTTTATATATAAACAATCAACACATGGCATGAGGAGACAGTAAGCATGAATTCATCTCACTAACAAGTACCCACAGACTGACGTGCATCTGTGCTGCAGAACGTCACTGCAGCGGTAAAACAATTAAAAACACATAAACCTGCCACACTGAGACATACTGTATCGTGCAGTTATGATGCATGAGGCGAGTGTGTCTTCTCCTCTCATCAAACATTGACAGAGTCTATAAAACTATTTTGCATGCTCTGTGATATCTAATGTGACCCTCTGGAGATCAAAACTATGAATACATGTCACTGTAATGAAAGAAATGTCAGTCAGTGCAACAGTGTGGCTCTTTAATGTGTTTTCTTTGTGTATTTTTAATCCAAGCTAACAGCTAAGCTGGTCCCCAGGTTTGGTTCTGACTGAAATATTTCAAAAATGATTTGATGGACTGTCATTCTTTCTTATTTTTTGGTCTTTTGAGGAACAGCCCTAACCCTAACTGTTCCTTAGTGAAATGTCAAGACAGCTTTTGGATGGATTGCTACGATATTGGTGGATGATTCTCATTCTCGTTAAAATTTTTGGGATGTCAGCTGAGCGGCAAAAACTCTACCAAGCTTTGCTTCGAAAAAGAAAATAGTATTTGGCTGAAAAAGAAAAGATAAAATCATGTCAGCGTTGTCTGTGTAGGTCAGTGTGTCTGTGTGTACCTTGCTGTCTCGTGGGATCCATTCCACTTGGTAACATGGGCTGGCTACCTGGAACTCCTCCAAGTCCCTGCAGAGTAAATAGAGATCCATCTCCTGCATTATCACCTCTGTCACACAGATACTGTCCATTTCTAATATCTGTTTATGTCTCTGTGGCTCTTACCTGATTGGGTAATCTGAGGGGCGGTCTGGGTCCTCCGGGGTATCGAGGTGACATAAATGGCTGAAGATCAGATAAACATAATGTTCAAATCACTTAAAACCTCAATAAATGGAAATATTATGACAAAAGTGTTGGGCTGTCAAGCCGTGTGAGAAATAATATAATTTTACAGCCATTTTCAGTGAAACAAAAGGGTTTTGTTGTTTTCACAACCTCTGTGACTCTTCTGACAATTTTCTTTGGGCTCATTTTCTTTTAACAGCAGCTGTATGACAGCAGAGCGGGGCGGTGAACCGCATTTTTATTGGTTTGAATTTATGTGGGGAAAAAAAATAAGAGAATAAAGGATGAAGTTAATAATGATGTCAGAGCATGTGTCGACTGAGTGGAATTTGGCAGCGTGTGGGAGAAGCTCTTTTGCACCTGTGAGTGGGTTTTCACTTGTCCTCACCACAGACAGTAGCAATGCTGCTGCTATGTCTGCTGTACAAATACCACGGCGGTGATAAAAGCTTGCATGGAGTGCTGGAGATGCAATACTATGATCTGCCACTAGAGAGCAATGCTCCTCTTAATTTGATCAGGGTGTTCTCCTAATTCACTCTCTCAGCCCAAGACTGATCAAATGAATACAGAAAGAGTATTTTAGCTCTATTCAAGTACGATAAGAACGTAAAATGTTGTTTTTATGTCAACAAATAAATTCAACAAAGCACAAAGCGAGTTGAGAATGTGTGAGTCAGTGAACGACTTCATTATTAGAAAATTAACAGAGATTGAATAAGTAAAAGATATCTGCAGGCACAAATCTGCATTTACTCTGCTAATGTTATGCAGTTAATCAGCTGTGTAGATACTCTCTGATCTGGTCCAGACACAAAAAAAAAAAAAAAAACCTGAATGATAAACTGGGAATCAGGTAATTGTTGTAAATTAGTTTAGCTGATAGGTCTTGACAAGACCTACTTCAAAGAGCAACTGATCTCCAGACAGAGATGGAAAAGGCTGTTCAGGCTCACATTTGAGTTTTTGAAAGCGGGGCTAAGAAATGCCTCGGAAGGCTATTGATCTGTGTGTCAGACGCGAGTGTCTGAATTTGACTGATAATGACAGCTAATCAATGGGCGACTGGCAGAGTCCTTCAGGGATGATCTGGGGGAATGCTGCATGTGCGCGTGCGTGTGCGTGTGCGCCTTTGATTTATTTTTCCTGTCAGACGCTGTTCTCCCTCTGTTCTGGTAAACACAGTGGTGCATCCTCACGTGGATGAATGCAGATTGTACACGCACTCTAAGGTGCATTTACATATACAGTTGAGTGCTTCTTTGAGGAACAGTATGCACTCGTATGCACTGTGTACCTGAAAGAATCCCGGAGGGACTGGCCCGACTGGCATGCCTTCTCCTGGGGGGAGATTCCCAAGGACGGGGCTTGGAGCTGCTGCAGCGCTCTGAAAGAAAGAGGTGCACGTCTCAAACTCGGCTGCAAATCAAAAAAAACTCAACACGTCTCTGCTCCTAAGAAAAAATATAAGTGGTTTTACATGAGTACCTTAATTTTAAACTAATATAATTTTACCACGTCCGCCAACTTTTTCTTTTAAGTCTTAAAACTCCTTATCATCTTCATCCAGCAATCCTGCATTACCAACATTTCAAAACCTCATTGACGCTGCCATCTTTGATCCATAAAAATTAGCAATCCAAGGGTCTTCCCCCATCTCTCTCCTGTGTCTCCCTCAGTGGGATATTTCCTGTTTCTGCAGATGCCCTGCCATGCCGGCCCAGGTTTATTTTTATACATTGTGTTTTTTTGTTGTGCTTGTCCCAGACGGGTGGCGCTGGATCATTTCAGCACTGCCTCTGTCTGCTTCCTGTGGCATTGTACTGCTTACCCGGAGTTACCACCCAGCACCGGCCTCTTCCTCATCCTCATTAGGAACGGACAACACACAGTGCGGGAGAGTGTACATCCATATATATATATATATGATGTGTGAACGGTGAGCACATAAAGCCAGGATGTCTGAATGTCTGTTTTTTTCCAGTATCTGCCCACTCTCTGTTCTATTTTTCTGATCTTCTCTCTCACTTTCTGAAGGCACCGGCTGCGTGTAAAGAGCTCCACTGAAATTCACCCACGGTCTCTCTCTGAAGTTTCCGCCAGCTGACTTTTTAGGTCAGACAGGAACAAGGTTTAATCAGAGCTGAGATAAAAGCAGACTGACGACACTCCTGTATCCTCCTCTGCTCCACCCCACCACCCTCGCTATTCCCTCAGCCTCCCTAATTCTCCTTCACATCCCCCCAGTCGTCCGTGTTCGGCAGCGGGGAACGGGATGCGGTGCAGGTTTTCAGATTCCATATTCTTCTGCCTGCGTTTGTCTCAGCAGATGAACGTACAGATGGACACAGACGGATGTCGTGTCGCCATGGTTCCGTGGTGAGGGACAGGATTTGGTTTGGTTGTGTTGTCTGAGCGTGCAACATCATGCACAGCATCAAGTGCGCGTTGTGGTTTTGTGAGAGTTCTACCCCCCTCCCCACTTTCTTTCCCTCTCCCTTCTCGCACCCTGGATTACCCAGAATGCCTTTGCTCCCTGGCAGCTTAGAGGTCTGCTGAGTTTGCCTTGACGCAGAGAGAGAGAGAGGGAAAGAGTGAGGGAAAGAGAGAGGGAGGGAAAGAGGAGAAAAGAGGACAAAGCAGAGATTATGAGTGTGTGTGTGTGCATGCGGCGGTGAGTGTGTGAGTGCGCAATGTTTGTGCAGGAAACGAAGAACTGGGGGAGGAAAAAAAAAAAAAAACCTACCTGACCTGCTGACAAAGCAGCATTTTCCAAATACAACAACAAGAAAAAAAAAAGAGAGAGAGAGAAAGAAATCCAAACAACATGCCAGGATATCTCCAGGCCCCGAAACCAGCACCACCTTCAATCCACGAAAACAACACCGAGTGTTTTGCTACTGACGACCTCCCTTGATTGTGACAAATCAGACTCAGTCTAATGACATTAAAATCAGAATGAATCACGCGGGATTCAGAAAGCGTCCGCAGAAGAAAAGCTGTGAGTCTTTTGTTTGTTCTGGATCCGTCAGAATCGGAGCAGTCACGCTGTTTGCACAGGGATGTGAAATTAGTTCGGTCCAAATCTGATGCCTGATTGGGAAATAGGTTCATTTGTTTTCTGGCCGAGTTAAAGGAGAAGGTTTTCAAGCCAGAGCAGTAGGAGTAAGGACAAAAGGCGAGCGTGGCTCTGCGGAAGGTAAAAAAGAAATCAAATATAAAGTGCCTCCATAGTCTTGTTGGTTTAATGTATGCAAAAAGGAAAATAAAACTGATGGTGATAATTCACCACACCATTTTATGGCCGGTTGCGGCAGCTTCTAAACCCGGAGCAAACTTTTCATATTTTGGAAACGCCAGTGTAGCCAAAAGCACTGATGAGTCTTCAACAGTTAAATGTCCCGCTTATATGGAGGTCCCTTTTTTTTCTCTCCATGTTTTGTCATACGGGCCTAAAAAATCTCACAGCAATAACAAATAAATGATCACACAAGCTGAACTTACGCGTTAACACACACACGGCCTGATGCCAGTTTTCCCACACAAGCTCACTAAACAGCATCTATAAAGTCAGCTGAGTTGAACCGATGGACACAATACCAGTCGATAAAGCTCAAGCATTGATAGAGTCATGAGACCTGGTATCGCTACAGAGTTGCTGTCTGCTTCGGTATGACATGTATAAATCTAACTAAACAACGCTCGTCTCTGTCTCAGTTACACTCATTACCTTTATCAGCTGATTTGTGGGCAGTGATGGAGAAATAAATGTAATGTTTATTCCGCCGGTAAGCTGATAGCAGTTTAATTAACCATGGTGATGTGCTGAGACCTTTAGCATTCAAAACCAATGCAGTCACTCATGGCTGCTGATAATTATGTTGACAGTGAGATTGCAGGGCTTCACCTGATCCACTCTGACCACATCAGCCCAGTCAAGTTATCTCACTTATCTCACAGTGCAGTGATCAGGAAACGACTGTTTGCCGCTGGTTGTCATTCACACACTGCTCTGAACGACCCTGACTTGGTAAATGCTTGTTTTCCAGTTCTTTTTAAATACATTTTAATATTGATTCACCGCAGCCAAGCTCGGCGTATTCCATCGCTTAACCTTGCTAAGCGAACCGAACGTCCACTGATTGTTAATGAGTCTACCATTTACACCTCACACATCGGTGTTTATACTTTTCTGACAAGTCCAAGTGGAAGGAACAATGGGACACGTTAGCGCGGTATTGTAAGGCGCCTTATCGCGAGAGTGCAACCGTGAGCTGGGTTGCAGCGTGTGGTGAGTCTAGGTGCGCTTCTGAGCTTAAACCTGGTCAAATTTCCCATTTCATTCGATGGAGTTCATTGCAGATTCAATTTGCAGGCAAATTCTAAGGCCCCGTTATAAGACCCAGATTGTCTCACAAATGAAATTCTAAGCTGTTAAATAATAACTTCTTCTTCTTCTTCTACTTTAGTGTGTAAATGCAGACACTGGTTAGTAAATGCACACAATTAAATAAATCATTTTAGAGAGGCATAAGGCAAATGAGCCCTCCTTTGTATCACATGTGTACCCCTTACAAATTACCTGACCGCCTGTTCTGTTTAACACGGTCTTAACTTTCTTTCCTCGTCCATATTTACAGTTTTGCTCTCTCTTCCTTGATTGATTTCAGCTCAATAATTCGAAAGCACCTCAGTCAGTTCTTCCGCCTGCCCATTCGGCAGCCCCGTTACATCAAAGCTTTTGATTTCAGGAGTCATCGAACCGCTCAGTGATTTGCTCTCCGTGTACTGCTATGATCCCGTCATTCTGGTAACTGGCACCCTAACCGAAAAGGCGTGAAACCTGAGGCGGTGGAACGGCCCCCGCGTGTCCTCAGATGAACACCTGCACCTCCTGGCAAACTCATTTGTTGCATAAATTATTCAAAACACCGCCCGCCAGGAGAACACTACAGTACAGCAGACATACACAACAAGGCATACAGTAAGGCGCGCGGCAACAACACTGAACCAGTCTCATACGATGTCTTTATGAAATGAGGCAACATGAGATTTTAAAAAAGCACGTGCAAAAATAGATACAAGATGTCCAGGAGTTAAGTGTTAAGTGAAGGCAGGAATCCCTTTTCCCATGTGTTGACTAAAACAACAAGTCCACTTGCACCCTTCTGTCATCGTAGATCAACACAAACTGTGATAATGTGTATAATCCCTCCTTCTGAAATGACACGTTTTATTGCTATACAACCACAGCGTTTTCTCTTCTGTGGCATCTTTTGCTTTATGTCGGCGAAATGATCAAATCGTGATGAGCTTTACCAGAGAAAATACAAAAATCCATTGAGGTTTAAATGGAGTGTAATTGCGCTACAGCTCGCCACTTTACAACTTAATCAGACTTTCTCCGCACTACATTCACAGTACACTAATTCCATCAGACTAAAGGGCTCAGTAATACTTAATGAGATAACTTGCAAACTCTTTCATCCCTATATGTTTACAGATTGTGTCCCCCGCTAATGTGTGTGTGCACGTGCGTTCGTGTGTGCATGTGTGCGCGAAGGTGGGGGAGTCATTTTCATTCAGTGCTGCAGAGACGGGGAGAGACACTCAGAGATGCGTGAGTGGAATCTCAAAAGACTGTCTGTGTCTATCTTCTCTCTCTCTCTCTCGCTGAGTGTTTATCTGTCTCTCTCTCTGTGTCTCAGCCTGCGTCCGCCGCTGTCTGCTTTTTCCACCTCTCAGTCCCTCACGGTCACACGAACCAGCTCTGTCTCATTTTCTTTTGTATTCGTACACCAACGCACAACGATAAGTTCCCATCACACACATGGAAGTAGATTTAAATGATAAGACTGATCCAGCTTTGTAGTGTCAACAAATCCCAGTGTAGCAAAGTCTCCTTCTTCCTCCAAAGTATTAGATACACACAAATGAGCAGACGTGTTTCTTCATTATGAACATTGCAGTTTATTTTGATTCACTCCAAAATACACTGTTTTGCTGCAGTAAAAACTTAATTGGCTAACTAAACGTGTGTAAACAACCCATCTACATACACACCAATCAGCCACTAACACCACCAACTAACAAGAGAAGTAAATAACATCGATCATCTTGTGACAATTCAATGTTCTGCTGGGAAACATTTGGACCTGGCATTCATGTGGATGTTACTTAGACATGTAGCACCCACCTAGACCAGACCAGGTACCCCCACCCCATAGCAATGACACTCCTTGATGGCAGCAGCCATCCCCAGCAGGATGCAGCCTGACACAGGCACAGACACAAAAAATGGTTTAAAAACAACTCAAAAAATTTGAGAAACGGGACAAGGTGTTGACCTGGCCTCCAAATTCACTAGATCCCAAAGTGACCAAGTATCTGTGGGATGCACTGGAACAAGCCTGATTTACAGAGGCCCCTCCCCTCAATCCATAGGACCCAAAGGTCCCCACTAACAACATCCTGTTGCCAGACACCACAGGACGCCCTCAGAAGGCCAATGTCCATTCTCTGATGAGTCACAACTGTTTTGGAGACACAAGAGAGACCTACACAATGTAAGGAAGGTGGTCATAATGTTATGTCTGATCGATGTATATTCATTATCTACAACTGTTTTTTTCTTAAAGAGCTTGACCTTCCCAGCTTTGATTGGGCAAGAGGCGGGCACACCCCGGAAAGGTCGCCAGTCTTTCGCAGGACTAACACAAAGAGACAAGCAACCATTCACACTCACAGGCACACCTATGGCCGATTTAGAATCACCAACAATGGCCTTCAACAAATACACTATTTATTCCTGGGTTCATAGCTGTTTTTTTAATTACTTATCTTCTTTTCACATTTATATACTTAAAATGATATGGTGTGGTTGCACATCACATGAGTAAAAAGGCCATCACAAAATACGGTCTCACTGCTGGTCAATTGGTCAATCTCATATATTTTACAGAACAGATGATCTACTCAAAAAGAAATAGAAGAAAAATGTTGTTATATACCCAATGAAACAGTTAAACGTTATCATCATGGAAATGATACAATTTTTCCTTTGTGAGTAAAAAAAAACAGACAAAAAAAAAAACAACTTGTAAACTGACCAACTCGGACAGCCTTTTGGGTAAGGGGCGGTGGCGGGGTGTGGGAGGGTTACCACTGAGTCTCAAGGCCACGCGCAAGTACATCAGGATCTACAAATGACACACTACACAGGAAGGAACTCCGTCCCTCCTCCCTCACCCTCTTTCCCGCTCCCTCCATCCTCTCAAATGCCATTAGTCCACTTCCTGAAGGGAGGGAGGGAGGGAATGGAAAGAAGAGAAGCTACCATTCTGCATGACACACATTCTCTCTCTCTCTCTCTCATATGCATACATGCACACAGTATCAAGACAAACACACATTCATGTATTAGAGTGTGAGAGTGGAAATGCAATAAGATGATTGATTTTTGCATTACTGCACTGTATATGCACAGAATAAAACTTTTGTGTGTCAAAAACACAACTCCAGAATGTATAACTAAAGGTTTTATATGAGGTAAACCAGCCACAAGAAAAAAGAGACAGAGAAGGTTAGCAGTGTAGAGATGAGAATGGGTGGGCCCTGCCTTTAACCATGTATTATTCACACTCTCCCGTAGCAGGCCAGATCAACACACTGTGGAATCTTGAGCCAAACTCACTTTTCAATTTTAAGGCTGATGGGCTCAGAATCGCCCTCTGGTATTCCTATCTTCCTTTCTTAAAACAAAGACATACCATATAATACAGCGGTGCCAAAAATCTTTGTGCATTTCATCCCAGAGCTCTGCTTCTCAGCCGAATAGTACCAGAGCTACTGTACTCGCAAAGTCGTGAACCCGCAGGTATCAAGTCTGCTGGACCAAGATCATACGGAATTTCTTAGGACATCGAGTCCAAGGCAAGAGTCAAAAAGCATATTTTTTTCTAGTCTATCAATGCTAGCATGAACAATTACAAATGAAACGAATGTGTCAAAAAAGCTGAGTTAGAACAATCAATAAATGTGCAGCTGTGTTAAAATCCGCATCAGTCAAGACAAAGCTTTCTAAATATTATCCCGTTAGCTTTTTAGGAGAAACTACGATGATTAGGCCACATGTTTACGGCGGGCATTTTCCTCTAATGTCACACTCAGGGTGGGTTTTACCTTTGAATATGGACCTCTGGACTTTCAGGGTCCATCGAACTCTTAAGTTGCTGATAAATCAAGAAGCGGTGAATGACTTTATTAGATTCCCTATGTTAATACATGTTGCAAACAGTAATGCAAGATTTTAAGCTTCCCACGTCCAAGGATGATGACCAATGAGTGCATGAGGAAATCGACTTGAAGCTGCCATTAGTTAAAACATAAGCATTTCTGGAAGACAAGCTTCTGTTGACTGGATCTAACAATATAACCAAAAAATTCAGTTAACTTTACAGTCAGCAGTCAGTCATTACTTTATGTTCAGCAAGAAATATGCACCTCAAAGCCTTGATGTCAAATGTTAAAGGGGAACTACTGTTTTTTACAACCTGGACCTTATTTCTGGCATAAAATACGGTCGTTTACTCACCCATATAACTCTTGTGTAATTTGCAGTCCTTCGGGAGATATTTAGATCAGCGTATATCCATGTAGTGGGAGTGACTGGGGCACCGAAATGCAGCCTCTAAATAACGCATTATCTGCCACGAAACTCATTCATTTCACCAATAAAATAATTTTTTTTTTGCAACATGGCTAAATATTTTTCCTATTCTGAGGTTGTGGATGAACCATAGCAGTAGCAAATTACAGGTAAACAAACCGACCGCTGCAGGCACTCGCAGTGCTCAGAGACAACATCATCCAGGTCAGAAGACATCACAGACCCCGGATGATGATAACAGCTAACTCCGGACTCAACGGGGAATAGCACTAGCGTACGATAACAAAATATTGGTGAAATGAAGATAATGCGTTATTTAGATGCTGCGTTTCGGTGCCCCAGTCACTCCCACTACATGGATATATGCTGATCTAATTATCTCCCGAAGGAATACAAATTACACAAAAGTTATATGGGTGAGTAAACGACCGTATTTTATGCCAAAAATAAGGTCCAGGTTGTAAAAAACAGTAGTTCCCCTTTAAAGGACAATTAGAAATGCGTCTGTTACAGAAATTATTTTGGGGTGGCTAACAACAGACAGTTGAAAACACGTTGATAATATCATAAATAGTTCACAAATATGCAAAGAAGTTATTTTAATAACCGAAAATAGGAACCATCACATAAACAAATGGTTTGTGCATTCTCACGTCTATGGGGAGGAAAACAGGATATGAAGAGAGGAAATGAGCTTTGTGTGTAAATAATTTTATAATCAAAAGCTAATTTCTCTCGTCTGAATTTTCTCCGTTTTATTCTGGCACAACACCCGCTGGCTCGCCGCGTTCCCCGTCTCTGTCCTTCTAAATCTTCGCAATCTTTATCACCTTCGGCAGCACATTATCGTGCACAACAGAATTCCCAGCAGCAGCCGGGACGCTCTCTAGTGTAACATTACAGGTGATTACCTGGTAAAATGGCAGCACACAGCTAATCTACTCGGTCTCTCTGGGCGATTACAGGTGGGTGATATCAACTGCACAGTGGGAGAGACGGTGAAGATTGGCCGCGTTTTCTTTATCACTGATATCATTATCGACCCTTGTAAACATCTCTGAGGCTGTGAGGAGCAGTATAATATGTGAGGTGGAGCCACGGGCTGATGCACTGTCAGATACACGCACAGAGTTGAAAATGATAGTCACTTTGGTGCTGGGGTGTCACACTTCTCTAACCGCTATCGTGCTTGGTTCAACGACACAGGAGGAGATAAGAGAGATGGACTGCACACAGAGGAGAGGGCAAAAAGACACAGAGGAAGATTTAAACGCTTGAGAGGAAGAGGAGAATATTTAATGGATGATCATCAAACACAGAATATTGATTCTGCAGACCTTTAATGATCTTTTAGTTGAATCATTTTAATAATTTGTAATTATGCTGAAATTGCAGAGAAGAAGCTGAGTGAGAAAACTGGCAGAACTGCTGATTCAAAGACTTGCAGCCACAGGAACAACTAGCGAGAAGTTGTCTCGCCTTTCTGTCCTTCTAAGGCTAGAAGGCCAGACAGAAGAGACAGCACGAGATAAGGACATGGGTGTCTACAACAGCAAATAAACCACCGGGGTTAGTTGGGGTCAAAAAGATAACGTGCCACTCCGGTCTTGTCAGCAGTCTCCCACTTTCTGGGGTTCTGCCGCCGCTTCTGCAGCTCAGTCTGCGGATCATTCACTATAATCCCCGTCAATCGCAAAACCTGTAAGGTTGCTGTGTTAACCTTTGTGGCAGTTCTATAGCTGAAGCTTCCACATGGATCGGATGTTAAGGTACACAGTGTGCTTCAAACGTTTCATAGCAGTCTCTTATGATTAAAGATTTAACAGACATACTCTTGAAAGTTGGTGGGTGAAAGCTCAGATAGTAATAAGCCCTTTACTGGTGCAGACACATAACATATGCCCCTGACTCGGCCTCTTGTTCTCATGATCAATAATAACTTGAGTCAAACAGAACAGCCCTGTCCTATAGTATCTTCTTGTCGTTCCCTGCCCTCAGTTAACCTCTCCCCTCCACTCTGTGCCACGGCCTCATCGTTGCCCCTGCCCTGTCAACATCACATAAACGCTTCACCTCGGCATGTCCAAACACGCATGTGACATGACTCAGCATATTACGCCAGTGGAAAACACACTCCTTGGAGAACAGAGGGGTTCGTGCGCGCAGCAGGCCAGCGAAAGAGGAAGCAGTCGCCATGAAGAGGAATGTAGAACATGGGCAGAGATAGACAGGAGGGATGCAGGAGAGAGAGAGGGGGAAAAAAAACTGCTGATGTGAAAGAGACAGGATGAGGCAGTGAGGGGGGCAAGCAGGGGAGGGAGGAGTGGGGGAAACAGTGAGTCATTGTAATGTTTCTGTAAAGAAAACCTAGGGTCTAATTAGGCCTACATATGGTGGGTGTTCAACGCTGAGATTTCCCCCATTTTTTAAATCCGCCCCGGAGATCGTGACAAACATTTCCCTCTCTGTTTTACCTATGGAAATTCCCATTCTTTTTCTCCCCTCTCTCCCTCTTCACTTGGCTCGCTCTTCATTGCCATGGCAATGATGTTACAGTGAGTCACCTCCACATCTCCCTCCTCCTCCACACCGCCAAGATGGAACATGGGAGAGTGTAAGGGAGAGAGACAGAGAGACATGGACGGAGACAGAGAGAGGGGTTGTTGGGGAGGAGGAAGAGAAAGAGCTCTGTTTCCCTGGAAACAGACTGGGGGTCTCTGCAACCCCCATTGGTTCTCCACTGGTTGGAATCAGCTTGTTACCCACAATACTTGGAGCCAACAGAGTCTCTGTTTCTAGGTTGTTAATGTCCGCTCTGTTTTTGCTCTGTCTATTCAAATGCATGCACGCACAAACTCAGAATTCAGGGTTTGCATTTCGTTCCGCTGAAAGCTCAGGTTTGTTTAATGCTATTCTGTAATCATAAATCAGTCCTGATCAGAAACAGGAGCTTATTTTCCATTAGTTAATGAAAGTAGCCGGGAATGGCTGAATGTGCAGCTCCATTTCTGAACTAAAGTAGCGCAATTTGCTGCGTTTTTCTTTTTTTTTTTTTTGTATTATTTCCTGACAAGTTACAGTTTAAAACTTAGAGATAGTAAAATGTGAAATCACCTTCAACATATTTAAATGCAGCATGTGGCAACTCCGACTACATGCAAATCTCAGCTAAGACAGAAGGTTACAAAAGTTTTGCAGCTTTTTAATTGATGGAGATTGCTCGGAGGCAACTCTGCCTGAGAAGTCAGGGGGAAAGAAAGCCCCGCAGTGAAGAACGTAGCTGCAAAAAAAAAAAAAAAAGTTTGATTTCCATGATGGGATGATAATTTCTTTTCTGGACTCCTCAGAGCATCTCTGAAGTGGATTATTTTTGTTAGAAGGTAATCAGCGGATTTAAAACTTTGCATGGATTCTATAATTTTGTGCTCCACTTTAAGCATTAACATCAATTATTCTATCGGAAAAAATGTTCTGGACAAGACGGACAAATGGCAGGAAAGAGTGTGGGGAAGGTGGGCTGCGGGGCGTATAAATGTGCTCACTGAATTTCATGGCAATCGGCTCTTAATGTTTTGATATTTCTTGGGTACAAGTAAAAATTCTTGCCAGGAAAGGTCATCCCGTGTTGCCATGCGTGGGGTGCTAAAAGGAAATTAAACATTAATTATTAGTCGTTTTGAGGTAGCCGCATTTTCTATTGCAACAGTCTTAGAAGCACTGCGTATAACTGTGTCAATGAGGTTGCAGAACATCTTGCAGAACATCGTTACTTAAAGAAAACAACCAGTCAATCACGGTAAAGGCCTTTTTTTCTGTACTGTATCAAAAAAAAACAATCCCCGATGAAAAGACATGCGAAGTCAAGTGTGGATATTCGTGACCTTTTTGATGCAACAGCATGTATTTATACATTTCACAACATGTTTGTTTGTCATTGCAGACAGGAGCTGTTTTCAGTTAAACCGTGTCCTTCTGTCTCTCTCAGACAGCGCAATAGGGTGCATGTGCACTTGTGCTTATCAAACACCGAGCGTGCATCCGTATGTAAACGAACAGAGCAGTCCTGAGTGTTGCTACAAATCTGTGTATCCTTTAGCTTTACAATATGCGAGCGGAATTTGTGCGCTGTTAATAAACTGTGAGAATACATTTCCATGTGTGAGTGGGAGAGCGTTAGCGTAAGATGTGGCAGGGTGAGACGGAGCGTTTTTATCAAAGGGGGTTTGCTCTTGGCGCTGCCTCTTGATCTCTCCTTCCCCTCTAACTGCTGTGTGCCTGCTATCTCCCACAGTGATGCCACACAATGATACCCGGCTCCCCTCGCTGTAATACTTGCTGTAACGCCGCTGTCTGTCTGCTGCACATTTTATGTCTGCTCGATCTGCAGTTCATCCATCTGTTATCCGTCTTTCTTCATTTTAATTGTTGGGGGCAGCCAGAGGGATGAGATCACAATTATTTTTACTGCAGTTTTACCAGTTTAGAGCATCCCAAGACACAGTAAGTCACCCATAAGACCCCCAAGTGCTGCAGTGTAATCTTTTAATACCTCTAAAAATAAAAAAAATGGCATAAAAAACACATCACGTAATTAACTGGGGCAAAGGACGAGTAAATAATAGGTTGAATTGATTAGTCAGTTGACAGAGAATTCATTGACAGCTATTCTGATAACAGGCTATTTGCTTGAGTCATTTCCCCAACAAAAATACCAGCAAAACCGTTCAGCTGCTAGTTTGAGAGTATTTCCTTTGACATGTCATTGAAAATTGCATATTTTGGATATCTATCAGACAAAACAAGACATTTAAAGATGTCAGTTTGACATTTTTCTACTGTGGCCAAGAGAGCTTTTCTATTCTCTCTTTCTTTCTCTCTATCTTCTTTTTTTTTTTTTTTAAGAGAGTTGCTTTTCTTTTTTCCCCCAGATGCAGCAGGTTAAGTTTACTTGGACCCACATGATGATTTGAAACAATCTAGACTGTGTCCTCAATGACAATCTATCACGTACTTAATGGTGCAACAAACGCGTGCATCTAAAAGCCCGGTCACATGATCACTACACATCTTTACAGACTATCACAACCACCTACGACATTTTAGTTAATTCACAATTATCGCCACTTAAACAAAAACCTCTATTAATCCAGAAGCATTTTTTCATTGACGGCTTGCTTCAGTTAAAGCTCGTTCTTATCTGGAGGCCGCACAGTGCAACCAGTACAACTGTCAGACGCTGATAATCTCCCGAAATCAGAAGCCAGGCCGTCTCTCGCAGTGGAGTACGGTTCAGAGTGCCGTCCTTCCAAAGCCATCTGCACCAGCCTGCCTCTCTGAGTGTCTCCTCTAGAGCTTGCAAGAATAATATACTGGATGGAGCCTGCACAGAGTATAATTGTTCTGCAAACTAAATGTGCTCAATGCATTGTCCTCAGTCTGCTACAAGCAAATACACAATCATGCACCAATGCATCTGTGTGCTAATATGTCAAATATGGTCTTATTTCACTCTGCCTCGATTAGTTCTCACTCTGTTGTTGTTGCAACTTGCACGTCTTTTAACTTTTAGCTGCAGCTCAGAGCGTTAGCGGTTTGATCCAAGGTCCTTGAGCTAGACTCTGAACACCGAGTTGCTCCCAGTGCTTGTGTGTGAATGTGTGTGGGCTTGTGTGAATAAGTGGGTGAATGCGTAATTGTGACTGTAAAGCGTTTTGAGGATCAACAGGTAGATAAGTGTTTTACCATTACGAAAACCTGTCGGCAGAAGTTGAAATTGGCTCAAGACATAAAACTCAAGGTGTTCCAGACGGCCGTCAGCTTTCAAACACGCAACACTGTCAGTCAAATGCCTGAAATGACCTGCCTGGATCTGTGTGTTATTCTTTAAAGACAGAAACGATTTTGATCTTCGCCTCTTATCAGTTCATTTCCGGGCCAAGCACGAGAATTTAAAAATAACTTGTTTTTATGACTCCATGGGCCCTTGCAAATGGAAACCGCTCATTTAGTATTGAGAACACAATTTACAAAGCACTTAACAGAACTGCAAACCGCCTTTCTGATGCCCGAAATGCCTCGTCTGAGGATGGAAATCAATACCATTGCATCTCTCCTCACTTTGGTCTTTGTTTCCTTTTTAACATTAGATTACTGTATTAATGTCCTAGAAGACCATCCTCACTTGCTCCAATCTAGTTGTGTGATTGGCATCTACATTACACAACTACATGCAAAACATCATTCACGTGTAAACAGACGGAACCGAGGGAAAAAAAAACAAACGAAACCACTTGTTTCACACAAAGCTGGTCGTATCTACAGTAGGTTCAAACTGGGATAAGCGTGCGGATGAAGTCAAAAGCCTTGTCACAATCCCATCAGTTATCAAAGGAAAGGGAACACAAAGATGACGCGAATGAGCTCCTACATCTCCCCGGCATTAATTAGGACTTCACTCAGTAATTAGCTATCTGAAAATAATTACCATGAAAATGTCTGATTAAAATCTCCATCAGTCTCAAAGTCAGGAGACTGAAAGAGAGACGCCAGCACCGAATTAAGGCGCGCTACTTTTTCCAACGTCGTCCACCGCAGTTGTCCCCTCATTCTGTTTTAATTGAGCGGCAGATATGTGCGTAGCACCTCTGATTGGATCCGAGAAGCAGCGCGGCAACGGTGCAGTTGATTGCGAGTGACCTTGGTCTAATTACAATTGGTCTAATTATAATCCTCTGATTACAACCCTGCTGGAAATGTAAGAATACGCTGCTGCTGCTGGTGGCCTTTGCTAATGACGTTAAGATATATTCAGAAGGATTTCTGAATGGAACTGACTCCGATCAGATAAGTTGAAACAACACGACGCTGTCATTATAATCCTGAGTACATTTATATTTAATTACGCCTGTTTGTTTGTTCGTGTTTTGATGTTTTGCCCCCCTTTTGGTCCCCTTCCCTCTTCCTATCCCCTTACCATGCTCCCCCAGTTTTTCTCCACCTCTCTCCTCTCTTTTCTGTTTGTCTCTCAGGGCTGAGGTCGCTCTGCCCTCCAGCTCCCTTCCCCCAGAGCCGGGATGACATCATCACACTGCTGCCCCGTCCTAGGAGCGCCTATTCATCACCCCGATCATCATCGCCAGCATCAGCAGCCTCACCTGCGTATGCGCACACGTACACAAGCGCACACACCTACTGCAAGAAGATAAAAGCCCCACCAGTCCAACAGGATTGCAAGCGTAAAGGAAAGAGGGAGCAGAGAGAGAGGGAGAGAGAGAGAGAGAGAAGATCCTGCTGGGGTAGGCAGAAACCCCTGACCTGTGCACTTCCAACAATACATCTCAATAAACCACTGTACACACAAATCTGATGAGTCAGACTTCAGGCTACGGAGGGAAAACAACAACATAAAAATCAGTAGAGAGAAGACCCCTGCTCACACACACACACACACCTCAAAACTCCAGCCACACTTCCTTTCTCTTAGTCACCAGTTAATCGAAAACTTCAAGAGCTCTGGCACTGCCCGATGTATTCCAGTTGCTGGATGGTGCATGACTGAATCAACCCGTGTCTAGATGTGCTGGAATTACAGCAGTGAAGTGGAGCCACGCTGAGAAAACACAGCAATAAACAATGTTTCCACCACATGGGCCGTTGTCTTCCTGCCCAGTCTGCTCTTCGGCGCAACGTGCCCACAACACTTTATGCATGTGTGCTGCAGTTTATGGCTGCTGTTCTCTGGTGGAAGGCAAGCAGCAGCTACAGACGCTAAGCGGTACAATATATATTCAGTACACTTTGTCACACACTTTGAACATCACAGCAAGTGTTCGATTAAAGGATCAAAGACTTACATGAAAGCAAACCATCCTTGCAAGGGCAAGTTGGAGCCATGCAGCAACGTTTGCACGGACACTACTATTCCACTAATGCTACATTCACATTAGCGGAATCACCCAAAGTGAATAATGAACAATGAATAATCAGAACAATAATGACTCATGTAAGCACCTCAGTCTGAAACAGACTGGCTCAATTGGAAGGGGTTTTCAATCGGATTGAGAGGGATGGTGTAAACCTTTGTTAATCCGTTCAATGGGCAAATATTAGTGCCTAGTAACTGTATAAAGACTTGATCTGATCGTTTCCCTCTGGTTGGAATAAATCCATTCTTTCTGTGCGTGTGGCGAGTTTCTAGGCGAGACATAAAGGCCCATGTCCATTCTCTGATGAGTCACAACTGTTTTGGAGGCACAAGGGAGACCTACACAATATTAGGTCATAATCTTATGGCTGGTCGGTGTATATCGTATCAGATCATTTTATTTCGTATCAATGAAAAAAGTTGGATTCTCTAATCAGCTGATGATGATTTCAACTAGGCTGAATAATCCTTGCCCGTGTAAATGTAGCTAATGTTAAGTGTATTGGATCAGACTGATAAAGTTTGTCTCAGCTTTATGATAAAAATGCAGCAAGACACTCACTAATATTGTTTTTTGCAATATTAAAGCTAGAAAAAATACCCTAACCATAGGCAAGTAGGAAGTAGACATGGAGACACTGAAGTGAAGCAAGTGTTTGAAGCAGTGAAGAATATTACAAGGTGAGTTTGGTGTGCAACATATCATACTCCATAAAATAAGCAATAAACATACATTTTGATCAACTCTTCTCTCTGTCTCCTTATAACATTTCCCAGCACAGATTTCTGCATTCGTCTGAGTGTACCACTGAGCCAGAAAAAAGGAAGAGCACACTCACGTAGTCATGGAAGGCCTTGGCCTCGCTGGAGTGTTCACATGTGTCTCTTCTCTCTGGAGCTGCACAGTACAGGTCCCAAAAAACACTACAGGATGCAGAAAAGGCAAACAAAGATATTAAGGACATTCAAGCCTGACAGAGAAAAAAAACAGACATCCATCTTTTATCTATTATCAGAATTATTTATTTTAGCATATGACAAATGCAGTGTTACAACTTTCAAATAACAAACTGAGGAAGAGCTTTTGGTGGCGGCTGATGGGATAAAACATATAAAAACAGATGGAAGAGAGACAATGACTATTTTTTTCAGTAAAGTGAAGGGACGCAGAAAAACAGCAGAGAAGAATGTATCTGAAATCATTAGACACTAACATACTCACCACCACCATGAGTGCAGGAACCCCGGAGGTTCTCCTAATGTGATGTTCTTCTCCCATCGGATCTTGGCAGACAGACAGAGAGAGAACGAGATGCTTCAGAAACATGCCTGACGTATGAAATACTTGCCGTGTAAGGCTGAAGAGGACGCAGGGGAATTCTTGCGACACATGCCATTATGTAATTGTGCTACGACTCCCATGTACTCAGAAGTGGATAAGTAGGTCTCTGTGTGCGTGAAAAGCCCTTCTATTCACTTGTTTGTAAAAGTCTAGAAATGCGTGCGTTTCTTGAGTCAGGAGGTGTATGAGGTCGGAGACATGTACCAGCCTGAGGAGCCCAATCAAACCTTTGTGCAGCCCACGCAGCCTTCATTCTGCTCTCCACAGCATTATCTTCCCCTCTGCTTCCAGAAAGTGTCATTCACTGTTTCCCTTTTGAATTTTCAGCGACAGTATTTCTTCTTCTTTTTTCTGTCTTTATCTCCCTTCCTTCCTTAGAAACTGTGCAAGAATTTGGGCATGTCCAAAACAAGATGATTGCATGACTCGAAATCCAAACAATGTCCCACGGCAAAAGTTTTTATAGACTGCTACATTTGAAAGTGGGGTAATACACTGGCTGTCATCAAGAGAGAGGTCAGCAGGGTATTCACCTTGTGGTACTGGGTTTTATACAATAAATATAAAACTACAAATTGTTTTGGCCATAGAGCAACATATAGAACGGTTTCTCAGCTGTAAGATTTTACTAAGTTTTGTCCAATCGTACAGTAGCTTAGCAACTGTAACTGGACACAGCAGGCCTGTCTTCTTTAACACAAGTTCCAAAAATATCTGGCAAACTAGTATTATATCTGCTACCAAGGCCAGGGGCAGCTCATACATCATTTAAGGGTTGTAGTTATTACATGTGGAAGTTGGTTCTTTGGATTTTTCACCTGAGATTGTCTGCATATTAAAAGACTCTTGTAGCATCAACCAGGCCCATGTCCATTCCACACAGCTAAATATGAACAATAAAACATAATTCTGTGTATCTGATCAAAACAGGAGGCACATGTTAGCTTAATGACCTAACTAGCAGAATAAGTCAAGCAGAAGGCAGCCTTTGTCTGTGATTTTTAATCGGTTAATTTGAGTGAATTTATCTCCTTGTTTCTGACGATCTCTTCTATTCTGTCCCATCTCCATATTTTTTTCCGTCTCTCACCCCGCCGGCCTCAAGCAAAAAGGCGTCCCCATATGAGCCGTATTCTGCTCACAGTTTCTTCCTGTAAAAACTGTATTTCCTTTTCCTTTCCACCGTCGCTAGGGAAAGCTACTTGCTCTGCGGCTTTCAGGTCCTGTGCGATTGATTTTGGAGCTGTATAAATGAAACTGACTTGAACATTTTAAAATCTAATGCTGTAAACTTCACATGTGCTGCACTAATGTTGGTCTATTCCAACACTGAGCTCCGACAAAAGGCACAGAGTAAAGCTTGTTTTTTACTCCTAGGACGATTCCACACAGAGCGTACATGGTAGCCTACGTAAGCCTCGTGAGATTGTGAGCATTTATATTTGTCCACTGTGTGACTGTGTCGCTCTGTAATTACGTCTTCAAGACGCTACTGGCAAATGCATGTTGGACGAGCCGCAGCTGCTGAGGTCTGTGTTGCTGAGACATGTAGTGACATTTCTGGTGTGCATGGCAGCCACGGCGTATATCACCTACCAGTACCGCCACTGATGCAGAGATACAGATAAAGTGGGACAAACAGCTGAAACCTTCACCGGGTCTATTGTCAAGGTCAGTGACTGCTGACATCACTCCCAGTGTAAGGACAATTTATGTTTGCACACAATGACCAGGGGACAGAAAAAGACACGCACGCAATGAACAGGACACCGATCAGCCACAACATTAAAACCACTAGCAGACACTCTCAGGAGGCCCATGTCCGTTCTCTGATGAGTCAGAACTGTTTCAGAGGAACAAGGGAGACCTACACAGGAAGATGGTCATAATGTTATGCCTGATCGGTGTATGTATAACAGCTGTGTGAATCAGACAGCCTAAGGCAATTTGACCTTGTGTCTCGTTTCTACTTAGCATCAGTGAACACACTCACATATCGCTCTCTCGCTCTCCAATTGACCTCATGTCCATCTTTTTAATTTCCTTCACTGGAATATTTTGTGTCAGTAAGAGACTATTGTGTCTCCTGGTCTAGTAGCAGTGTGAACGAGCTCTAAAATAACAGGAAAAACTGAATCACTCCACTTTCAATCAGACCGTCCTGACCCCAGCTGCACATCAGACACAGCGACTCTTAGAAAGAATGCTTTGCTTTGAAGTATTTTTTTGAGGAGGGGTGGGTGGGGGGGGGGGGCCGGGTCAGGAACTGCCTCGATTTGTTGTTTTTTTTTTTCCCGCATACTTTCTGTCCAAGTTAGCAGTTCTTGTAAATGCACGAGTTCATTTGAAACATTATAGGAAGCCAGCAATTTCCATATACACCATGACAGAGACGGATTCACTTCCTCGCTGTTGCTTAAATGGAAGAAGGGGAAAAAAAAAATGCAGAATGGGCATGACGCCCCTCATTTCTCACATTTAATTGGCTGTAGCTTAGTCCAAACAAGATTACAGACAGTTCAGGTCAGGACACTTTCTAGCGAGTTCTTTTATTCCCCCTTCATCTGGAAAGCGTAGGGGAAAAAAAAAAGCAGACTGTGCCCGCATATCCTGTCTTCTTGTGGTCTGTTCTCCCGGGAGGTTCTTTCATTTACCTCCACCATGCTATAGCAAGATCTCTTTATCATGATTACTGGCAGATGTAGGCTGTGTGTTGTCGGAGTGCAGCGTTCCTTCTATTGCAAATAAACTAATTATATTCCAACCTTTTTATTTTTGTTTGCCCTTTTTTTCTCTGGATTCATTCTGCCATCAATTTAGCTCTGCAGAGTTTCTCGTTGCTTTTTTTTTTTCCTTCTGCGCTGTCTGTTTGTGATTTGATATTTGCGTTTAGGTATCTGGGTGTGATTTGTGAATCGCCAGTCACGGCTCATTTCCTGAGCCTGAGGATACACTGTGGACGAGGCCTTTAAAGCTACTCCACCCCGCCATTCCAGCAAGAGCTACGTACATTTAGCGTAATGTTTACCCTCTGTGTGTGCATGCGAACTGTATACAAGCGGCTGTGTTTACACTTGTTGCACTCGTAGCTAATGCGTTCCCACACTTGAATATGACACCGCCTATCCTTTTCATCTCCTGCATCTGCGAACGAGAGAGGGCGAGCGATACGGCGGAGAGGAAAGGGTGTCCGACAGAGACACTGAGGTAGGTATGTGTGTGTGTGTGTGTGTGTATGCGCATGTGCACGGACACACACTAAGTCAGAGTGATGAGAATCATTGCCAGCAGATGATGTAACCTTTTCCATCCCCCTCTCTCTTTGTTCTCCTCTTCCTTTGGCCGATGTACAACAAGCCTCCAGTCACTGTCTTCTACTCTGTAATTTACCGTCATTTACAGCGAAGCACAATAATCAACTGACCTCATTTTCACCCCATCACCTTTTTACCTCAGCAGAATTATAGGGAGGACAATCTCAGAGAGAGAAGTGGAGAGAGTGGCAAAGAACAGAGAGGAAGGATCACAAAGAGAGAAATAATAAAAGACCAGATTGAGATGGGAAGAGACTGACAGAGATGGAGCTGCTGAGCGGATCGGACCATAATGTCAGTCCAAAGACGTCAGCTCCAGTCTAAACACCATAACTCTTCCTGTGCTCCGGCTCCAGCCCGGCTAAATGCAACGCTAATGTTAAAAAGCTTGTCTGTTGCACTAACCCGATGGCTCAGCACTGTAACTTCAGGCTAATTCATTTAGCGGCCACACTTGCTGGACATATTGTATGAGGGTCAGAGTCGGACCAACCTTCAGAGTGGACACATGAATGCTTGACACAATGAGACTTACCTCTGAGAGAAAGGTCTGTGCTGACTTCTGTGCTCCTACATGCAGCAGGTACTCATACACATAAAGAGCCAACCTGCAGGAAACAAAGAACACAGAAGTGAGATTAGAGTTTATTAATGAAGATGCAAAAAAAAAAGGGAGACTGAGGCGACAAGTGGAAAAAATGTCACGCAATGTTAAATTCACCAACCACCAACCTTACGTATTCTTAATTTTTTAACACAAACCCATACATAAAAAGGGAATTGCTGCCACGATTGCCAATAAAATAATGATCAAAGGGCCTGCATGTGGATTAAAAACTGCCAAACAGCCCCAGAACACGACACGTAGCGGTGCGTCACAGTCCGTTACAAATCTCATGAGAAACAGGAAGCCAGATGCCACTTTAGGAGCGCTAATCATCACCCCAATGCCAGAGAACAGGCAGGGGGCAACATTTAAAGATACGTGAAATTCACCCAAAATCACGATATCAAAAACTCGCCTGTTTGATGAACAAACAACACGAGGATGAGAGCGCGCTCGGTGGGACCACACTGCGAGACACCTCACCTTTGTGTCCCGGGGTCTCCACCGACTTCCTCCCATGGCTTTGATCACAGCAAGAATTAATTACAGGCTTGATTTGTTAATCAATTCCCCCTCCCAGTGTGCCTGCGCTGGTTCTAACAGCAACACAGGATAGGGACGACGGAGTGATCAACAGATCTATAAATACAAGATACTAATCGATCCACAGGGGATCACCGGCAGATCACGCTGACTCTTAACGAAACAGTGCAGATTATAAGACTTAGACTCTGTAGCAACATATGGTGACTGTGCAGGGACGCGAATTATAAAATATTTGTAAAGAGGGAAAGCATCACATTTGTGGTTGACCCCGATTCCACAAAAAAATCACTAGGTTGGGGGTCAGTTTGAAACATGCTTCACAGATATTTTGAGTGCTGTTATTTTACCCAAATGCACTGCATACGTCATGTAACCTGAACAGCGAGAGACTGAGCTTGGCTGTGAAGGCAGCAGGCGGAAACTGTGACCAGCTTCTGTGTTGCTTTGTTACTTAGCTGTTGTACAGAGAGAAAATCAGGGAGAGGAAAGACTCGTGGAGCTGAATTCCAACCTTAGTTTATTTGTGGGATTCGCAACACGCTTCACACAGTTTTTGACGTGCTGTTAAATTCCCAAAACTGTATATGTCATATAGGACTGCAACAAAGTATTTTATTATTGAATAATTTTTATTAATCAATTTATCATTGTCTATATAATGAAAGGAAACTGTAAAAATACACAAAAAAACATTACAGCTGATCAAAGTCCATGGTGATGTAATGAAACTGCTCGTCCAAATCACATCAAACTAAAAGTATATACAGTTTTCTAAATGGATGAAGCCAGGAACATGACCTAACGTAAGCTTTGACCTAGAGCGTGGTGTGTCCATGTTTGTTTGTGTACTGAAAGCCATGAAAGATGGTCACACCGGGACAGCAGCTGTCCTAGAACCCCCACTGAAAGGTGCTACCAGCCTGCTGCAGCCGATCCAGGCTCTTATATCGAGGTAAAAATAAACTCCCCAGACATCCCCTGTCTGCCTGTCTGTAGATGATGGACTGCACACCTTTCTGCTCTGCACACAGGTACTCTGTCTCCTCGACCACCCTCCCCCCTATCCCTCTCCCCCATTTCCATCGCTCTTCTTCATCACTCTCATCCCCGTTCTCCCTTGCTCATGCTCTCTCTTGCTTGCGCTGCTGTCCTTTTGTACTCTTTTGTACAGAGGCCATGTTTGTTTAATGATGGAAGGATGAATATAACCTCTTTCTCTCTATCTTTCCATCCCTTCTTCCCTCCATTCCCCCTGCGGCCGGGCAGTAATGTTTAACCAAAGAGATAGAGACAGAACATTTCACAGGGACAAGGTTAACGGAACAATGAGAGGCTTGACAAAACTCTTGACACCTCGACAACTGAACATGAATAAAAGATGTGGCCATTTTTATTTTTTTTTTCCAAGGCCCCCGTACATCTCTGAACATTTCGAGGAACAAACTCGCTCGGTTGCTCTGTTCTGCATCATTTTCCCGTCAACCTGTCTCAATCTGTCACTCTCTCCCGTGGACGCCAAAGTCGGCGACGGCAGCGTCAGTATAAAAGTATTTATTATCACTGAAAGACCTCACGTATCTGCGGTGAATGCTTTCCCAGCAATGATGACGGGCACGATGGGCCGCATGAATGAATTCATTGTGTCAGTGGGAATAAATAAAGAAATGAAAGCTTGTCCTCAGCATGCACTGGCCTGTATCCAGTCAGCTATCTATTACCGAACAAAAACACAGCCTCACATGGTAGCTGCCTTTGAGGCAGACTAAAAGGTTTGACCTATGATTGATTTCACAGGAGCTCTAAGATGTGACCTTTGGCCCTGATAGAGAGACAGGGTTGAAGAAAGTGAGGGAACCCGGGAAAGGCGGACAGGTGAGGGCAGCGGCATGGACAAAGGGACTTAAATGAAACAACAAAAACATCACAGTACCACAGGTAAGTGGCCTAATGCAAGTTTTGGAAAAGAGATGAAAGAAAAAGAAAAACGAGGGAGGACCTGATTCATCTGCTCACCGTAAACACAGGCTTTTAAATGCACCAAGGCTTGCAAAAATACAGGCATATATCAAACTCCTGTCTCCTCCTTTTGATTTAACACATACCAACTGTAAGCTGGGGCCACATAAGCAGACAGCAAAGCAGCAAAGGGCGGCACTTCACTAGCACTCAATATCTGCTGAACTTTAACTCAGAACTACTAATTTCTCAAAGACGAGTGATAGGCTTTGAAAAAACTAAACCCCTTCACGCCGCTCCCGCATTGTTCAGTCACCACTTGTTCGGCTGAGCCTCCCGCTGATAATAAAAACACCCAACTATGAGGAACCCGGCAGACTCCAGTCAAAATACTGATAAGGTTCTGAGGATTAGAGGATGGGGAAGGGGGTGTTCAAGGTTAGGAATCCTCTAAATTCGACACATTAAAATGAAAACATTACAATGGCTCTCGTGTCATGTTAAATAAACTGTCAATTTAAGTAATCTCTGCGAGCGAAAGCACACAAATTGACTCAGCCGATGCTTTTGTAATGGTTTCTGACTCCATTTTTCAGTCACATTAGAGCTGTAGGTGTTTGCCCTTGCTGTCGGGCACAGACCAGAAAATTGAAGACATTTTTTTTTTTATTTCTTACCTGACGATTTGTGTTGTAAATATGAACCACTTTAAATGAATCACAACAGGGGTGATTAAAGAGATCAGCTGCCTCCCACTTGTGTGTTTTTGCATAAATGCGGCTGTGTTGTGTGAGGTAGCGGAGGTGAGTGGGTGCAAGTGGAGAAGATAGGGCAGCGGGCGGGGGTGGGGAGGGGGGCCTATTTCTCCTTCAGATTCAAGCAATTTTGTCTTCTGTGACTCACATTTAATTAAATTCATATTTTGAGTCGGCCCCCATCTTGGCTGCTCCTCTGAATCTAGACAAGACCAGACAGCTACAGCAAGCCCGAACAGCCAGAGACTGAGCTTAGCTTAATGAAGGCAGCAGGCAGAATCAGTGACCAGCTTCTCCGTTGCCTTATTATTGAGCCGTCGTACAGAGGGAAGAATCTCGGAGCTCAGCCGCAATCTCACTTTAAAGCAAAGGCATGAACCTGTTTTCCCGGGATCAGCATTTAGGAGAACAGTAGATCACTGCTAATCAATTTACTGCCATGGCAATCAAAGCCTGGCAGGGCTTCAAATCACAACAGGCAATGGCTTCAGTGATTGGATTTGCCTATTATAGATTAGCTACAGATTATGTCACCCTTGTTAAAGATGAAATGGAAAAGCGATTATACTTGGGATGGGGATCGACAAGTTAAGTGACATATTTACATGACTTGCTGCTGTGCTGACATCGCCTAATAACACATTTGACCAGGGAAATCGAATTAGATGTTACACAAGTGTCACACAAAGACTCTGCAAATTGTTGCCAGTAAACTTGCTATCCCTATTAGTGATGCACAAATCACCACGTCCTCCACAGTAGTCTGTGTTACCATATTATTGCTAAAACTGCCTGGTGAAAGTCACACTGTTTTTTTAACACTGCACTTGTTCTGAAACAATACAAACATCCGTCACAATAAGAAGCACAGCAGATATATTCTCTTTCCATCCAAATAAGACAGTATAAATGGTAGTCCTTTGCACAAATCATATTAGGGGCGCTGGGTGTGAGCAGTGGCAGGAAATAGTCTCTCCATACAGGAAGTGACGCACACAGCTGTCTCCTAAATAGCAGTTAGAGAATGACGTCTTGTCCCCTTTTTGTCGCTACCCTGTGTTCACAAAGTTTACTTAAACACGACATTACAGTCTCACTTCACAAGGTTCTGAACTTGTTGGCAAATGGTGGCTTATTTACACAAGAAGCTGTAATGTTTGCAGCCGCACAATCGATCCAAAGCAAGTCCTTTTAGCTCCGTTTTTTCTCTACAAATTCCTGAAATCGTCAACAGTTCAACGCTTCATACGCTACTTGTATATTTCCAATAATTAACTTTTCAGATCGTGCCACTCCGACCGCCACGGTACACACAAGTCCCCCATTCTCTCATTAGCTCGCTCAGTATTTATACAGTATCTGCCAGGTTTCACTCATTCCCTGCTGGACTGTCTATCGTACCATGCCTGTTCTGCCTTTTTTTTTTTTTTTTTTAAATTCCCTGTCTGCTTGGCTGCTCTTTTTAAATTCCCTGCATTTTTTTGTACTTTTGCCTCCCCATTTAACAGTTGAACAGTTACCTCTTTTCTAACCAGCATTGAAACAGAAGCTTTCACCAACTTCTGGGGGCAAAGATGTGACTTCGCCTGATGTGTGATTATTATCTGATCACAATACAGAAAAAAAAAATCTACATCCCACGTTCTTCTACATTTTAAACCTGAAGCAATTTTACATTCTGCAACAATGGCAGACACATAATGCACTAATCTAATATAGTATAGTTCACTGTCTCAGAGGCAACCTTTACATTTCTTTATTCTGATTATAGAACTTTGATCTTTGAAAAACAAAATCAGATAAGATGCATTTAAATGCCCCAAACATAAATCAGAATGCTACTTTTGTGACATACCAAAGTGGTTAGTCACGCTGTGGACTGTCAAATCTGCCAGAAATGAACAAACAAAAGAAGGAACTTTATTGAAAAGACTGAAAAATATGACCAAGACGAGCTGAGAGGAACCCATGCTTTCAGCAGCACTGCCCAAAATTTATTCCAGCAGATCCAGAAATGATTGAGCCAAGCATTTACACATAACACGGCCGAATCAAGTGTTCATAGGTACTTGTGTTCTCCTATTCAACTGATTGTCAACATTTTACACTGCAACTTTCAACCCTACTGAAAGTTTTCCGATGGAGCCGGATCGGGAGGAAGTGTGTTCTAAATGAGGTGGTTGCATGAGACATTATTGTCCTGATTGAGCAACTATTCTGATTAATAGTGGAATACGAGTGTCTATATAAACACAGACAGTGTGTCCTCAGGCCTGGCTTCTTGACGCCGGTTAAATGTGGGTCAAATACTTGCTCCAGAAACCTAACATTTGTTGCAGGGAATATTATTAAATGAGAACAAAATGAAATGTTCCTGACTGCCTGACACGTATACAAAATAGAGAGTGATAATAGAGGAAGTGTGTGGACGAGAGAAAGGAATTGATAATACAGTGCAGTGCCTTAGGAGTTGCAGAGGAACTGTTGCAGATTAGAGTCTCTGGATGATGTCAAACAAGGATTAACCTGCAGTGGCTGTTATGAATGGGTCAAACACAGGTTGTCAGGCAGAGTGTTTCACTCCTGTAGCTTATTGAAAAATAGCAAAAAAAACACATTTTGGTAAAATGTTATTGTAATGCAATGAATGTGATTCCACAGGTAAACATACTTATAGACCAAACTACCCTTCAGTGACTGAACCTCCCTTCATGTCCAACGTACAGACAGACTACAGAGTGAGAGAGAAACAGAGTGACGGTGTGGCTGGAACACATCAGAGCGAGATGAAAGGTTCTCGTGACGAGAAGAGGCAGAGGAAGGGGGATTAGAGAGACAGAAAAAAAAAAAGGAGAGGATGGAGGTGATGGGCGTTTGCGAATGAGCCCCAAGACGAATACTCATGAGATCTGTAAACTTTCATATTCTAATGCCAGGATTCTCACGGAGCGGCGTCTCAGTTAGCTGAGCACCCCGCTGTGACCTCCTTCTGCAAATTAACAGAAAACCCGACACGAAAACAGTCAGGCTAAACTAGACCCAGAGTCCTACCATTTTTGAAAGAGGAAAGGCAAATGACTACATGCTGAGCTTAAAACATAACATACAGCAAGGATGGAGAGAAATATACAGTCTCATAGGGTGCCTCAGAGTATGCACTGTATTACATTATATTTTTATATAGGAATTTCAATGAGTTCTGTGTGAGAGATAATAACAATGGGAAACTAATCCTAGCTTGAACTAAGTCACAGCCAGGAAGTTATATACTGTAATTATCGCCTGGATATGCTTACCTACCACAAAAGGCTGAATTACTGTTTTAAATGTCTGCTGTGTGTGTCCACAGCAAAGAATCATTTCACTAAAAGCATCTACTGAGAGCCGCAGTCTCTCCGAAGCAACACAAAATAATAAAGCAATACGACTCCTCCAAATTCCACATAAGACAGCAATAACACTTAACAATAAATTAGACCTGCAGCGAACAGCTTGATAAAAGTCATAATATATCGCAACAGAAGGATTTTCAGTGCTGCGCTTTATTTGCGCGGTGTTGTTAATCAAACGAGGCGCCTCGGTGAGGATGCACCTTTGCATTCCTCAGCCCGTTCGGCAAGTGTTGTCGTGATTTTTCAGACTTTTCCACGTTACATAATTTTGCAGCATACAGTACGTGAGTGATGCAACACAGACGGTGACAGCAGCAACAGAAGAACAAACTGAGCTGTATTAAGAGATACTCCAATTAACAGCTTTGTTAGAGATCGGTCGTCATTTAAATTTAGATTGACGAGAACTATGCTAAACTGGACGTTACTCAGTGTAAAAATAATCCTGTCAGTGCTGTCTGGTAGACAAACTATATAGCCTAAGGGTGACACTGTCTCTAAATTAACTGACATTTCTGTACTGCAGTTTCTGTCACTTATCGGCCCACGTACACACCGACAGTGATGTGTCAGCAAATCCATCAGCCTGACGGATTTGCTGGGCATTTACACTATTCTGAGGTGTTTCTAATATTTTGGCCACTACACAGTAAGTAGAACGGTCGCCTGTTTTTACTCAGATTTGCAGAGGGCCTTTCTGTGTTCCTGTTTCATGTTCTTCTTCTATGTTCCCCCTGTGCTTGCACACAGTCCAAAGACATGCCTATTAGGTTACCTGGTGACTCTAAATTGGCCGTAAGTGTACATGAGAGAGTTGTTTGTCTCAGCCCTGTGATGGACCAGCGACCTGATCAGGGTACACCCTGTCTCTCGGCCGATGCCAGCTGGGATTAGCTCCAACTTCCCTGCAACCCTCTACAGGACAAGGAGTTACGGATGATGGATGGATATCTCGCTTGCACGAGACCTCTTGTTTACTGTAGTTCACTATGTTTTTGTTTGTCTGTGCTCACCGACTCGTGTCCTCATTGACTACACCTTACCACAGAGCTGCGGGCCAAAAGGCCAACACAAAGCACGGGCACCTGTCTTTGGCATAGAGGTAGACTCGCGAACATTATCGTCATTATCATGCCCGGTCCTCAGTGAGGCCAGGCAATCAGCCGCTCTCCAGTCAAGCTTCTGAAAACGTCGACAACTCTGGCGAGAACAGAGAGGGACCCCGCCATAAAGGCGAGCGCCGCGATCAAGCCGCTGCCCCCGCTGAGGACAGCCCTGTGTGTGACAGCCAAACACTTTCCCTGATTAATCAAGCCTAGCAGCGGGGCTTTATGTGCCATTAAGAGCCTTGCTAAATGACTTCACTTCATTCATTAAAGTGGAGCATCCTCTGCGGGTAGAGCGGCCCCGCTCGCCAGACAGACGAGCGAAAGCCGGGAGAGAGATGGTGGATGGGGCAGCGATGAGGGTGGTGGGGGCACTGAGGCAAGATAAACAACGACAAATATAGACCCATTACAATGCTGAATAATTCATCTTATTCGCAGGGCTTCAGGAAAACAACGGAGGGAAAAAACAAGAGCCCAAACAACCATGGGGATTATGAAGCCTTTATAAAGTGAAGAGCCTTTTCAAAACAGGGCTCCTTATGCACACACCTTGTCTGGGGAAGGTACAACAGGATCATAGCCAAATCACTCTATATGGAAAATGAAGCTCCAGTACACTAATCCCTTGGGCTTTTTCATTAGACAAAAGTTTAGGTTTTAATGAATCTGTGCAGGGGAGTTGGACAGTTAGGTGTGAGTGAATTAGCAGTCTGAAAGTGCTGTAAGCTGAATATACAGTACATGCTTTGTTTTAAGCTGTTCTTTTAAATCTTCTGCAAGCACGCAGTACACACTCCCTGATCACGGGGGCTACGCAGAAGAGGGAAAACACGTACAGTTGGAAAACGGGCCAAGAGGAAAAACCCAGCCAAGGGAGAGATTATGGAGGGCAGAGGCAATGATAAACACTGATCGTACTCAGAGATGGACAAGGATCGGTAATTTACCAGTCAACAGAGAGATGAAGACGGAGGGATGGAGAGAAAGATAAGCAGCAAGATCAGGAGAGAGGGAGAGAGAGCGAGAGAGAGAGAAGAAGAAGAGGAGGAGAGAAGGAGAGAGTAAATGATTGATGAAAGGAGCTGTGAGAGGAGGTCAGGATGGAGCGAGGCTGCAGCCCGTGAGCAAAACCGACAAGGACAACATTTCAAACAGCGGTGCGTCTGTCACACATCTATTGTAACGCTGGATTGGTAAAAGTGGAACTGAGTTGCAAATAATTTGAGAATAGCAGGGCTCAACTGAAGCCAGTGGCTGAGACAGTTTCTTCTCTTTTCTTTCTACTACATGGTCACTTTGTCTTTGAGAGGCTTTGAATTGTTCTTTACCCAAAAGACTGTCCTGATCATGTCATATAACCTCTGCAAGTATCTCGGCTAGCGTGAAAACACGCCTGATTAAAAAAAGAAAAAAAAAATTACAAAGACTTTCATTAGACCCTTTAACTTTGTGCATTGTCTCAGTAATACATAGACCTAAATTAATCCCCAACTGGCGGTGCGCTGTGGCTCTACTGCCAGCTGCTCACTGATGCATTTCTAATTGGCATTTTTGCTGATGGTCACAAGTTAAATCTATATTCTCCATTACCCTTCCATGGCATCCCCTGGGATCTCTCTAATGGCTCGTGCTAAAGACAGAGCACTTGAATAGAGATATTCGCATAAGTTCTCTCTGGCGCTGACGGGTCTCCGCGCAGACATCTGCTGCAGGTTTGCAGCGTGGTTGAGAGCTGGGAGGAGCAAGGGAAAAGTTCACTACGGCTTTGAAGATTAACAAAACACGAGTCCCGCAGTCAAATAAATTGTGTTTTATCCGCTCGCTGTTGTGTTTTCCGCTGTCATGGTTTCATGTGCTGCTTTGTTGAGCAAATGTTTGTCGTGGACTTGATCCCTCTCACTTCCACAACACATAGTAAAGCCCTTAGTGGAGCTTTGGCTGGGTGACAGGCCTGAATGCTCCAACACCGGCTTGGCAAAGAGCAGTGCAGAATGGTTGGAGTGAATGAAGCTGGCCGACTTGAGAAGCAAGTGAGAGGTTGACACAGCAACACGCACAAAATCTCTGTGACATTACGCAGGTGGATAAAGGGCAGTCACACGAGTAGCATTTGAACGAGAGACGGCAACGCAAATATGTTTTCAATTAGCCGATGAAGACATGAAGAAATGTTTCTCACAGTTCGCATATTAAAGGCGGAAAAATCATGCGCGACCGAGGTATCTTTCAGCGAAAGTTTCAGCGAGGAGAAGAATTTGCCGAAGGTGAAATGTCACGCGTCAAAGCCTAAGTCAAAAGAATGAAGCTCATATCCTGACAGAGAGGAAGAGTCCTGCATTCCTTGGCTCACCTCTGCGTAGACCTTGTGTTTACCTTTCATTAACTAGAGATCTCAGACTCTTCTCCTCCCGGTTCCCTCCCAGGAGACCGTCCAGTACAAGGTCAAAGTAAATGCTGTAAATCTGACGCGTGATTTGTAACAAAATAAAATAAGATTCTAACTTAATGGAAGCCCAATAACGTTTCAGTTTATTCATAATGAAATATAGAGTTTGGTCAGCGTATTTTTCAGAATGTAACTGCAAATTCCCAGTATTTCCCTTACAATAATGTCAAAACAGAAAAGCTGCCGCATGTCCAAAGTTTGGGAACCTGTCAACACAACACGAACAGTTTATTTGATTTCTGCCAATGGATCACTTAAACACGACGATTGCGCTGACGATGAGAACAACACTGTCAGCTCTTGCAATAACACACGCTGCAGGACGGACGCTGATAAACGGCAACTCATCAAGATAGCCCGACCGCAAGTCTAACTGTAGTTGAAAATCTCCACCCAGACCTCCGAGGACAGAACGCGCCGAGCCTTCAGCAGGCTACACCCAAACCCAAAACAACTTATCATCAAATTAGTTGTGTATGATAAATAGCAGACAGATAGTACGCGGGTCTAACTGACTTTAATTTATAAAACTTGAAAACTCTGCACACTTAGATAATTTAGATACAAACAATGATACAGCAGATGCTTTATGTTAGATTGACAGGGCTGAAGCTAAGCACAGATCCGGTATTTGCACGCTATAGGATATGCAAATGGTGGTACCGATCATATTACAGAAAACATGATGCGCAGATAGCGCAATTACTTCCATAAAAAAGCACTATCCCTAATCACTAGTATCAGACCAGTACCTTTAGTTGAGCAATGGAAATGAGTACTGTAAACTGTGACAGGAGGAAACTGGTGCACTGGTATGACTTCCCTATGTGTTTTTACAAATCTGCTGTGGGTGGAAGCTATTTTAGGGTAGTTCCTTATGATTATTTTAATTATTAATCTGCCTACTGTTTTTTTTTGGTCTGCAAAACGTCAAAAGGTTCACCAAAAGTGAAACCAACAACCGTACAATCCCCATAATTTAGAAACTGAAACAAGACATTTGGTAACTTTAGATTAATCGATTTATCGTTTTAGCTCGAAACCAACACGTGTTATATTTATTCTTCTTTTAGTTTGCATTAGTTTGCATCCTTACACTAAATGTGCTTTTTTTTGTTGTTGTCATGTACAGTCAAAATCCATCAATTGGAGTATGAATTCAGTGGGTAGTGTGTACCAGACTATACTGACTATACTGACTGACTGACTGACTGACTGGTGGTATTTCTAGCAGTAGCTTGCACGATCAATTAACACAATAGTGACAATACATTAAAAAGGAAAGCATTGTCCCGCCTCAAACAGCCACAATCAGACAAAAGAGAAACAGTTCTGTCAGCAGCGCAGAGACTCCGCTGTCTCACAAAGCAGACGCCAATGCCCAGAGCTGAGATAACAGGAAATGCCAGCTTATCGGAGAGAGGGAGAAACAGTGAGAGAGCGTGATGAGTAAGCTCACTGTTTACCAATAGTCCAAGTGAGCAAAAATCCAGTTGTGCCCTTTATATAAAAATCTGTCTTAAACACACTTAGGTTTGAGGCAGTAAGATTTTTCTACAACTGTAATTTGTTCGCAGGACATGCAAAGTGGATAAATCAAATAAAAGCGGAGGCAAATCCATCACTTTCTTAATTTGAGTTCCATTTCATTGGCTTTGATTTGTTTAGATTGAGTCACCTCTCGTGGGGAGTTTGTTTAATTTCACAGCTGATGGAACACCAATGATTTTTAGGAGTGTTTTTCTTGTTCGACTTTCTCTACTAGCTATTACAGTAAATCTCGAACGCAACACAGCCATAAAGCCTGGAATATTAAACTGCTGTTTACAGAGAGGTCTTCTATGGCAACACTTAGCGATCATGCCAGGTTAATTACTGCATTATTTTAAAGACTGTTTTCAGGGTTTCTCAGGAAGAGCGGAGGTAAACCGACTGCGAGTATACGTGCAAACATGATGAAAAGATCACTGGAGGGCTGCACCCAGTTTATTTATGACTGATGAATAAAACTTGAACTTATGATATTATTATAATTATAAAATATATTATATATATATATATATATTATTATTATTATAATATACCTTACAATTTCCCACAAATGTGCAAATTTACAGAATTTACCAGGATAGAAAAAGGCTTGAATCAACAGGTTGCCTGAATGTTGGTAGTGGGGGCCTTTTGGTCCTATGGGTTGAGGGGAGGCTTGTACCAGTACACCTCACAGATACTTGATCAATTTGGGATCTAGTGAATTTGGAGGCCAGGTCCACACCTTGTGCTGTTTTTCATGTTTTTTTTGAGTTGTTCCTAAACCGTTTTTGTGTGTGTGCCTGTGTCAGGCTGCATTCTGCTGGGGATGGCTGCTGCCATCAAGGAGTGTCATTGCTATGGTCTGGTCTAGGTGGGTGGTACACGTCTAAGTAACATCCACATGAATGCCAGATCCCAAAGTTTCCCAGCAGAACACTGAACGGTCACAAGATGGTTAATGTTATTTATTTCTCCTGTCAGTGGTCATAATGTTATGCCTGATTGGTATGTTTCCATCTTGCTTTTCTAGTTTTTTAGTTTAGTAGTTTTTTTTTTTTTACTTTATATATATATATAAATATATATATATATATATATATATATATATATATATAGATAGATAGATAGATAGATAGATAGATATATATAGATATATGTTGAGGAAAGTGCAACAAATCTGAATGTTTAACAGGGCATCACAAAGACAGAATCCTCTTTTTATGAAACTACAGAAGGCTCATATAAATGTAACAGAACCTACTGGGTTACGGTCAGGTATATTGTCTGAATATAACCGACCAAACTCTAATTTAATTAGATTAATTAGACAACAGAGAGGATTGTTTGTGTAAGCCTCTTTACTGCTGCTGTGTGTTGTCATGCCTGAGTAAGATGCTGAAGACTTGTACCAAAGTACAAGACTGTATCTGTCTCTCTGGGAGACTCGTTCAAGATACCAGGGGTCTTGGATTTGGTTGTGACACACTTGATATTCAGCTAAAAGACTAAGCTAACAAGTCCCAGGCTAGCAGCCAGCTAGATAAAGTAGAGACAATGATGTAGAAAAGACAGAATTAAAGAAATGACATTGTTATATATTATAATGAAGTGTAGAGATTATAAATACATCTTCATTCATTCATCTTCTGTAACTTATCATGTAAATGGTCGCAGTGGGGCTGGAGCCTACCCCAGCTGTCATCGGGCGAGAGGCAGAGTACACCCTGGACAAGTCACATTATAAGTACAATAAGGAAAAACAGCTGGATCAGACTATTTTGTTCTCCGTGTGGACAACAACTGTTCAGGGAACTCTTTTAGACATGCAATCTTTTCTGTGCACATTTTTTTTCTGCAGAATGAGATATCAGATTTCTTTCTCACTCACACTTCCTGAAATATTTTTTTACACACACACAGACCCAGCAGTTTGGCGTTTTTCTCTTATTACTTTATGATGCTGATTTGAAACAAATCCAAAGTGCACTTAACTCCTTCCAAGGCAGAAGCATCTTCCTGTCCTGAGCCACTCAGTCATTCAGACAGCTGCAGACAGCGTGGCCTGCTCTGCAAAGATAGGATCTCTCAAGTTCTGCTAAGTTTGAGTGTTTGTTCAAAGAGGAAGATACCTATTGTATAGTCATTAGACTGTCTTCTCATGACAAGCAGGGTTTGGTACAGCTGTTGGGGCTGCCTATTTCTAGAGAAGCACTCCATAGGCCTTTCAGTGGATAACATCAAATGGCTTCGTAGTAGCTGTGGTGGGTGGCTGCTGTGGTTTGTGACTGTACGAGTTCTATGCTTCAAGCGCAGTGGTTTTCATGACATGAATACTAGAGTAACCAGTCTGGGTGGTTAAAGTACTGAACAAAATATCGATCTTATCTTTTAGGCATTTTTTCAACAGCTTTTGTGCTGGAAACCATCAGCTGTGTCTGGAAACGCTGATGAAGGTATTGTGTATTATTCCTTGTGCTGAACATGCTTTGTCAGACAGTAGTCCCTTGAATAAGACGGTCTGGGACGCTCTCCTCTCCTGCCTGCTCCTCACACCCATCCAGTGACACACCGTCACTGATCACAATCAACAGCAACTACTACAAAAAAAGAGGGAGAAGGAGACTGGGAGGACTGCACCGGTGTAATCTTACTGGATTATAATACCTTTCTACAGGGCTCTAATGGGCCCCTATTCTTTTGAACAACAAAGCTTCGAGATGAGATTGAAATAAAATAAAAAAACAACTGATACAGATGAAGGCAATCTGAGGCAATTTGAGGAAGAATGTGAAGCTATTAAGGCCTGCACAGAGGAAGTATAAATAAATGACTAACCATTCTGAGAAATATTTCCTTCTGCAGCACGAGGCTGTAAAAGTTAGCATTAAGATTTATGCTCCAAAATGCCATCAAATGATCATTTAAGAAGAGAAAACACACTGAGAAAGGATGGGGGTAAAAAAAAAAAAAAAAAAAAAAAGGAGTTAGTTCACATCCAGAACTTGATCAAGAGTCGCACTGTTGCCCCGCTCTATCTTGTGTCACTCATTTATCCTTCGTGCCTCTCCATCGTTCAGAAATGCTATTAAGTAGACCTTAAAAAGTCGGGAACTCCTGTCAGCAATTTAAATCCTGGGCAGGAGGATATAGTGTCTTGGATTCAAAGGGCAAAGAGTGTCATTGTGGACTTTACAGGGATCAGCGGACAGACGGCTTGTCGTCGAAGGACGGCACGTTTATAGAGAACAACTCCAGCTTGACCTCACAAAACAGACAAGGGACAAGTGAGTGCAAGACATAGAAGAGCTGAGGGACGTGTACATAGAAGGCAAAGTAAAATAGATGTGTGTTTGCATGTGGGTGCAGGAGAAAGAGGAATACAGAGAGAGAGAGAGTCTGAAGCAGTTCCTAAGCTTGGCCGTCACGCATGCTTAACCTTGCGCTAGCGCCTGTGTGATGCAGCTTGCATATCAATGATGGAGGAATATCAGCAGAGAGGCCTCCAACCAACCTCCACTATACTCGGCAGGCAGGGGGTGGCAGGGAGGGGGGCACAGCAGCATCTGCAGATACGCTACCGCACTTACGACAGCAAGGCAAGGGACACTGCCGAGCACAAAAGCAGTGGTAAATGTGATTGTGACATAGCAGCCACGCTGTGATTAAAAAAAAACAAGACAACAACGGATAATAATTGCAGGACATGTGACGCAAAGAAATGCTGGTGCTAAATTATTATCATTGTTTGGGGCTGAAGTCTTCAAAACGCAATCCTGACATACGAAATCGCTCCTCAGCTCAGCCTGTGAGCGTTGTTTCCACCCACACACTTACTCTTTCTTGGCTGGAGCTCTCAGGTTACAGGAAGCGCTTTGAGGGAGAGCATCCCTAACTGTGCTGTGGTTTGGCGCAAAGCTGAGCATGTCTGGTGTCACCGGGGGCAACGAAAAAACTTCCTGACAAAACCACATGCGCTACCGCTAACAACCCGAACAAAGCCTGACAGCACGGACTGTAGTTTCCACTCATGGTCGACAAAGCATACCATGAAATGTCCCCGTCTTCTGCTTCATGTCTCACCCTCATCCACGGAGCACCGTTCTGAATCCCACCCTCCCCAACTGTCAGTATCTCAATCACAAAGACAAACACACCATGATGATTGAGAAGAGAAAGAGAAAGAGAAAAGAAAGAGAAAACTATGACATTAATGTGTGTTTCTAATTAAAACAGAAACATTCAGGGACACCCATGTGGTCCTAAGGGACTAGCACCAGGTGATAAACTCACTCATCTGTACCTTCCCTCTTTTGAGAGTGATAAAAGACTTTCAAGATGATATCCCCTCTCCTCCTCTTCTTTCCTACAAGCTACCTAATGCACAGAGAGGCCTTTTGTCACGTCAGTCGTTCCCAAGGACCTCAAGGCGTCCTGCGACGGCGTCTTCCACTGGGTCCTGTCTGTTGATTGACACGTCACTCCTTTTTCTGCGTGCGTCGATCAGAAGCTGTCTCCCCCCACCTCCTACAGCTCAGTAACAGGCCGCCGCTTTGATAGCAGTTCTATGGCAAGTTACATCTCTGGCAGTGGGGATAAGAGGGAGACTAGAAGGGATGCCAGCAGATAAAAGAGGACTTTTAACAGCCTCTGTGTGTTCAGCAGGTTAAAAAGTGTTTTCTATCAGAGCCTTGTCAAACTGTCATCGTCACTTTCGTTTGAAGACAGCTGCGAAAGAAAACGCACCAGAGCTCGGTTTCTTCTCTAATCCCAGACTGATGCTAATCTAACACACTGTAAGGATTACACACGGTGGCACCGGCTTGAAGTTCACGTCTCTCGCTGACCGCCGGCGTCGAGACAACAACGGAGAGCAGTGACAGTCCTCCGTGTTCTCACGGTTGTTCACAAGCATCCCCATGAGAGCCAGCGAGGCTATTAGCTGTGTAATGATCACTGGATGTTGTAGTTCACATTCACACAGGCAGCGTGACAGACGGGTGGCGGTTGATTTGGAGGGATAAAACATACGGGGAAAGTGTTGTGAGCAGACAGCTCAGATGGGATTACAGACTTACACACATGCAGCAGGCTCTCTACTGACCCAAAACAGCAAAGAGTGCTTACACACAAACATAATCTTGCACTCTTATATTGTTCTTTGTCGACTTAAACAGGGAGAAGCAGCTTAAACTGAGGTCCACTACATGTGGGGTGCACTGGATTTAAGCCAACAAAACCAGGTGTGGCCACTTATTAGTGTAAGTGATCCACAGAGAGTGTGTGGAGAACACACATGGAACATCAGACAACGCGGGGCATCACCTGACCCCGCCTGACCTGTTCTTTCATTCACTCTTACTTGTTCATTTTTAAGCTCTCGCCGACTGAAGTCCTGTCACATTTTAAGTTTGTTCCACCATCCAAGTTTGATGCTCATTTTCCATGGTCTCATTTTAACCGCAACATATGTTTATCCTCTGGCTTCCTTCTTTTTGTTCACGCTATAACAACAGTTTCCCTCCCTCTTTTAATGAGTGTTCCGCTGTCATTTCTCAAGGACAACCAAACGTTGCGAACGAATACACTTTTTTTTTTTAAATCATCAATTACATTCATCAGGTGGCAGCTGGCACTGACAAAATCAGATTCGATGCAAAGTTGATGCAATGCATTGTGAATATACAGTGTGTGTGTGTGTGTGTGACAGAGATACTGCTCTATTTTTGTTGTAGTTCCCTGTAATGCGACTCACTGTCAGAGCCAGAGTGGCAGCCTGAATTGCTTCTGTCGGATAAACACTCCCAGCATGCACTGCTTTGCCTCAGTCTGCGCAATGCTGCATTGGCAGCCTCTTGGAAGGATTCTGAGGTGTCTCAGTTCAGAAGTAGCTACGTGTGTGTGCGTGCGTGCGTGGGTGTGCGTGCGTGTGAGCAGAATGATGATCCCTACAAGACCAGAAATGCCTAAGTCTGCATCAGACTGATGGATGGCACCTGAACTACAGCCTCTACAGACTGTTCAAAATGACACTATTGTACTATAGTTCTGCTTTGCAGTTTGTGCTTATTAACATTACGGGTAAAATCAAATAAAACACAGGCTGTACGTTCTCTGACAAGGTCCACAAAAAGATATGTGCAGCCTGCGAGAATTGGAGGCGAGAGAAATGGCTCGCAAGCGTGTGTGTGTGTGCATTTCAGTTTGCTACATGGTTCAGTACACACACAGAAAAGACGGGGAAGGAATGTGTACTATGTGCTGCAACGCAACTGACTCAGGACCACAATCCCAGAACTATGTGGAATGTGTCCTCTAACTGCCAGCGACTGAAACCTACACTCGTTGAACAACTGCAGTACACAGTCAGTGGTCGTGTACTGTCACTCCGAATCAGAATCAAGTGCAGACCATAACACAGGTACAGCCAGAGAGAGAGAGAGAGAGAGAGAGAGGAGAGAGACCTGAACAGTGCTGCTGCCAGACAGCCAGAAAACATCCACTATACGCACATAGGTGTAAAGACATGAGCTACTAATATGGAGATGTGCTCAAAATTGTGTGCATCCGGATTTTTATTCAAACACTACGATGCTATTAAATATTAAGGGCTTATACTCAGCATAAGCCACAGAACCAGAACTAAATAGTGCTGATATTGGTGGCTGCAGGCCAGGGAAATTGTTTCTGCACCGACATGTTTCTCTTGAGCCATTTTCAGCACCACACAAACAGAATTCCGTTCATCTTTACCAAACTGGTGCGCCGCCGCACTGTTATCATGTGGACGGGGTGCAAACATCAGGAGAATGACGTGTATTTTTTTACCATTTGTGCAAACCAACCATTAAAAACAACAACAACGACAACAAAAAAAATAAATCTAACTCGCCTGCTTCTGCTTATCTGCACATCCTCCTCTGGGAAAGATGTCGATTACTTAAAGGAAATCAATAGCAGGTTCCACCGATTCTTCTGAAAAATGTGATTCTAGTACTTTATGCAGTCTGTGTTTGATTACCATGTTATCCATGCAAAAAAAAAAATCAAAAGATATTCAAATTCTCGCTGCAAGACATGCACCATAATATATATAGCTTGCAGATGAATTGAGAGAATGTTAAGTTATACTTGCACAGCTAAATATATTATTTGATGTATTCTATGTTACTGTAAGACAAAGCATGCACAATATTTATTAGAAAACTGTGGCTTTTTAAAAGGCTCTACATTTTGTGATTCTCCCGAAGCAAGAAGTGTTTATATCACACTACATTACATTTAATCTCCAAGTATATAAACCGTAAAACCGCCAGATAAACATTTACAATTCTGTGGTATATTCCACACTGGTAAAAGAAAAAAAAAAGTATGTAAAATCCATTTGTAGCAAGGACACGCCACACAAATCCGATGCTTATCGCGCACACACACACACACACACACACACACAAACCAGTGAACTGAGCTGCACATAGAGGTCAGCAGCATTTAGAGCTCCTCCACATCTACATGGGCGAGACGCCAGCGCCCCGTGTGTCTGCGGGGGTCCATTCTGAGGTCAATACTACAACACTGTAAACTAATGATCCAGCAAATTCCCCCAGTCCTGCTCTCTCTCTCTCCCCCCTCCTCCCCCTCCTCCTCCTCCTTTCTCCTCAATCTGTTGTTCCCCTCCGTCTCTCCCACTCTCTGATCCCCTGCTGTGCTGCAGAAATGAGAAACAACTGAAGACTCCGCAGCGCTGGGTCTGCTCTGCTCCTCTGATACACACCACTGATAAACAAGGCTGCTTGTTAAGAGACAAATGAAACTTTGGCTCGCTTGATTTTTGCCTTTCGCTGCCTTTTCATCTTGACGCCCGTTCTTTTCTTTCGTCGAGGCCTTGGCGGTGACGCCCGGCGGAACATCACTGTGTTGAAATGTAAACGCAGATAAGAAAAATGATGGGCAACAACATGGAAGCCTAAATTCAACGGGAATATGGGAAAGTGAGACGTTTTGGTGCGTAGGAAAGATCTGGCACATATCTCATTTGTGTGTACATTTTAAAAACATGTATAACATAGAAAAGACAGAAATATACACATGTGCCTTATCATTACAAGATACTGAAGCTTGTATCATATATAATAAATAAACTGCTTAAAGCAACAACACAAAAATCACATAAAGTCCCAGTGCAGCCTTGTTGTTGTTTCCTTTAACGACAGTAGACAGCTAAAAAGTCCCAAAATGTGCATTTAACCTCTGTAAACAACAGAAGTACATGAAAAAAAATCCACACAGAGGCACGCAAGTGTTCACACAGAGCATCTCCCAGGCCGGGAGGAAGCTTTCCATCCCCGCTCCTGTCAGTATGCATGCGATAGGGCAGCAACAGAGCCAAACCGCTCAGTCCTTCTCATATCGATTCGGGATTAAAGAATGGGGCACAGGGGGATGGAGAGGAACACACGGCGCTGTCAAACATGACTGAGCCGGATTCAAAAGACACAATAAATAAGTAGCAGCGAGTGGATGATGAAGCTGGTCTCTCACGGGCATCTCCCCGAAGAGAAGCAAGCTTATGGTAGGCTACTCTCACAGGTGGCGAAGAACACGAGGGCTCCAAGTTTGTGTGTCGGCCTCTTATCGTTCGCAGATACATGAAAGACCAGATATGTTTTTATCTTCAATAAATACCTGCTCCTTCTTCCCACTGTGTGCTGATCTATGAACTCCAGCCTGACCCTGAGTGAATGCCGCTTCATATAGAATCTGTAATTCTGTGTTTTCTTGCTTTATTCCATGCATCACAGCAAAAAAAAAAAAAGAACAGGTAATGTGTCAAATTGCACAGGTTATAAGGAGTGTATTTTTATACATCTAGAACCACATATGTTTGGGTATTTGTAACAATCTGATTGGAGAGCTAAGTTATAATCCTAATATGTCACCTCCAAAACTGCCTTATTTCTACAAGCTCATGTCTGACAAGGAAAAACTCTACTTTCTATTCCCGGGTCAAACTCAGACCTCAGTGGGAAGGTAACAAACAGCGGAGCCATGACAAGCATTTCCATGGAAAACAAAAACAACCACGCTTCAACTATTTTAGATCCATCGTCCCACTCTCCAAGCGCGCACGGCGAGGTCTCTGTCACAAATCTCGTCTACTGTAACGGTGACCGGACTCGCCGAACGCGGCATTGAACGCAACACAAAAAGCGACACCTCAAACGCGGCGGCGTGCGAGCAAATGCGCGGACTTTCTTTCCCCCGCCGACACACGACCGCGGACGTCTGGTGTCGCGCTGCGTGTTTACAAAACTGCTCCGGTGTTACTTACAAAAAAAAAATTACCTGCGCGTGTGAAAAAAGCAAGAAACGATAGAGCTAAAATACGCATGGCTGTTTGAAATGAAATGTTTGGAGTGAAATGAAACAGGCAGACAAATGCCAAGCCATCACAAGAGGAGGATGTTGCTGGATTCTGGATAAAGACGCACAGAAATGAACCCGAAACGGACCAGTGAGCCAGAAACCGCGAGTTCAATCCTACAACAGTGTCACGGAATTAAAACCCCGCCGATAAAAATGTCTATCTTTCTCCAAATAATTAAAGCAGTCAACTTTCCGAGCCGTGCAGAGCGCAGAGCGCAGAGCGGAGAGCCCCACGCCGCTGAGTGGATCGCCGTGCGCCCTCCCCTGCCGCAGCTCCGTGTGTGTGTGACTGCCCCCGGCCGCTCGTGAACTTCCCTCACAGCCGCGGTTTCCTCCCCCATAAATAAAACTTACTTTTCTCTGGCTTGGCTGTCGGACGGCACGTTGCTACTCTTGCCTTTGGCGTACATGCTTGCAGAGAGCTCCGATTGTCACGCACCTGTCAACCCATCACAACCTCCCTGGGCACAGCCCCGTCACCATGGTGACACAAGCAGCGTCGTCTCCCATTGGATGTCCCGCTGTTCAGGACCGCCCACTCGCTATGGCAACCGCCCTGGAGTGACAGCGGAGAGGACACGCCCCCTCCAGAGTAACTCCACCCCTCTCTCTCTCTCTCTCCCTCTCCATGCTCTGTCTTTCCATCTGCTCTCTCAGTTTGTCTTTCAGTCTGTCTGTCTTTCAGTCTGTCCCTTTCCCTGATTGAAAAGACTCTCGTGACATGTAGACAGACTAACACACACATGTTCACACACACAAATATCCACACTCAAACACCCTCCCTCCGTTCTCCTTTCTCCTCTCCCATTGCAAAGGGGAGGATTTGAAACATCCAACTAGGATCTTAAACAACTGACTTTGGCTGTTCCTTTTATAGACAATCACACCCTCTGCCGACACGGCGCACTGTGCAAACAGCGCTCACAGATACGGGCCGCATTTTCTATTGGTGTTTATTTACATAGGTTTTAAGACATCCAAGCACGCGTGGAGCCGATCACGCTGGGAACAGACGTGAACCACACAGGGCCTGTAAACAGCACACCCAGCGAGCACGGGGACTTGTTAGTTAGAGAAGATGGGGCCACGTTACGAGCCTTACTCCACACACAGCACTTGAAGGCGCTGCTACGGTGCCGCCGCTGCGCCAGCGAGAGGGAATGTTTGGGGAATCCAGTAATACTTCAATGTCAGACAAATGCAAGGAAGGACGATGGGGGCGATTAGCGCTAAAGTGTAAATGAGGACTTGTTGGAGGAGCGGATACACACATGAGCTGAAGGAGCAAGACGTGAAGTGATATGATGCAGTTTTGCAAATAAATTGATTTAGGAATCTCTATTTTCATCCGGTCTGATCTGCCTCACACTCGCAGGGCATATGGTCAGGGAGGCGAGGAAGTGCAGTTTCAAGTTACCCCAGCCCTAACTTTACAGACATCACAGATTATCCACTGACTATTGCTAACATGATTGTGACAGTGGGCACTTGATTAGTCTGCAGAACCTAGAGGTCACCATGACTGTAGTCTTCTTCACACACCACGCTGTGTGTGTGCTGTGTGTGTGTGTGTGTGTTTGGATATGCAGCAGGGAAGAAGTGCTATGTCATGCTGCTGTCCAGTTTGGCAGCCAACAGAGAAGAGGGTTCAATCCGCTGTCACAATGTACTTATCGCAAATCCACTGAGAGAAAGAGCACAAGAGAAAAGAGATGGAGCGCAGCTTGGTGCCATCCAGGATGTGAGAAGCACTACAGACTGTCATACAAAACGGCTGATTCCCAGACAGTAGTAAGCTCTGGGAAGACACAATGTGTGTGTGTGTGCGTGTGTGCACGTGTGTGCATGTGTGCGTGCTAAGGGCATAGCACAGGGCCAGCAGTGTTTACGCTTACGCAATGCTCCCGCGATGTGACCCAGTTGGAATGGATGCATGCTGCCTCATTCTCTCCTGTTCCCTACCCCTCGTCCTCACTCCCTCATCTCTCTCTCCTTGACTGAAACCTCTCTCTCTGACTCTCTCTCTCTCTCTCTCTCTCTCTCTGTCTAAATCTCTCTCTCTCCCTGTCTATCTTCTTCCTCCCTCTTTCTCTCTCTCTACCTCCCTCATGTGCCAAATGAACCCCCTTCTCCTCTGGCAGAGAGGCGGAGGTTCTATTTCAGACGAGCAGAACTTTTGGTTTTGGGATGAGTCCCTCGGGGTCGATCACCATGACAACCACTCACAGGCGATAACCATGTGTTCCAGAGGATGAAGGAGGGGAGGGGGAGGAAGGAGGAAGGAGGAAAAAAAGAACAAGGAGGAGACAGAGGAGGCAGAAGAGAAAGGAGGACAGAGATCGTAAAGGTTAACAGGTCATGTTAAGAAAGAAAGTCAGGTGATACAACATAATCATCTGGCAAATAACTGAGGGAATATCCGTCTCTATTTGTCTGTCTGTTCTGTTTTGTTTTGTTTTTCTCTTTGGAGACTTGTCTTGACTGATTTGCTCCAAAGATGGCAGGCGCAGGGATAAATATATATATTTTGACTAGGGCAAATGTAAATAGTTATTATTTGATGTCCCAGACATTGATTAATAACTATTAATCATTAACTTTAGTATCACTCCTATGAAATCTCCCTCACTCAGTTCTATTTCATTTCCTTCAGAAAGCCTCAGGTGGGATAAAGTGTGAGGGCCTCTGCTGTACCACAGGGGGCTGCAGTTTGATCATAACTAGGTCATCTCAACCCCATTTCGCTCCCCCCCCCTGCCAAAAAAAAAATAAAAAATGGAAGCAGTGCAGAAGTATGATGAAATTGTGATGCCCGTCTGATGCAGATTGTTAAACTTGGTAAAAACGTGGCTGGCTGAATGTGGACTGGCCGGATCACTGACCAACTGGCCGACCGGCTGATGGATTCGCCGAGGAGCACGTTCGCTTCTGGCTGGGTGCCTGGACGGCAGGCTGGCTAACGGCTGTAGGGGACTCAACTCGCTTTCTATTGACCGTGGCCCGGTGTAATCTCTGGGCCTGTGGTGACAATCAAAACCGAGCCCCGGCATGTTACACTTCATCACTGAAAAGGACAACGACAGCAGAGCAAATGATCCGGGCCCCGGGGAGACAAAAGAGAGATTTCATCTTATTTATTTTTCAGACCTACCTCCAGCTCTGACGGACCGAGGGACATTGTGAAACAGGCGAACGAGAGCTGTTACAAGTATTGTTAATAGTGTTGCATCAGCATGTCAGCTGGTCAAGATGGAGCCTTTAAAAAAAAAATAAAAAAATCACAATGAATACAGCCAAAAGGTAAAAACATGTGAACTGATTACTGGCAAGGGGGAAAAACAACGACACAGTTTGTGTATCCACTTGTGGGGATTATTCAGTGATCTTTGCTTTTTATATGAGATATCGTGTATCTTTCCAAATAAATCATTTGGTAGGGTTAAAAAAAAAAAAAAAAGGGAACACCGCAGCTGTTTCCTGTTGGCCTCCCTGTTCATTTTGTCCATCTCTTTTTCTTCCTCTGTCCTCTTTCTAAGACTCTGTCTCTAAATTCCCCCACAAGGTCCTTCTTTTTCAGTTGTATAACATCAAGTCATCTGGTTAAGGACACATATTTGAGTCTGTCTAGCCAACCAGACTCAGTACTGGCACTTTTATACAAACCAACAGGTCACTGTGAAGTGCCGAATGACTGCTTTTTCTTCTTTCTTCTTTTTTTTTCCTCTCTGGCACACTTTTGGCGTCTCTCTTTTCTCACATAAATGTCAACACGCGCTCGGATACAGAGGGATACAGTGGAAAGATCTGGCCCTCCCCATCTTTGCAACAACTGCTTTGGCACTTTGGCAAACAGCCTTTGTTTACCGAGCCTGTCGATGGGCTATGTAATCGTATATTTCCACCGAGAGTGTCTGTTAGCAAGGACCGCTAATTAGCAAACGATTAAGCTCTCACACAAAAGAGGTTCTTGAGATTAATTGGTGCTGAAGTTTACAAAAGCTCACGGCTCGGTAAATAATTTAGCATGAACAATAGTACACCTTGTCACACTTTTTGTTTTTAGACGAGCAATTGCTGGCGTCATGTAAGAATATATCACCGCTCGACAGAGACTTCCCTAAGTGGACATGAACTCCGTTGACAACGCTCATGTTTTTATTAAATCTATTCTCTTTTAGATCCTCAGTCTAAATGAAGTCAGCACAAGCTCATTCATGCATGCGCTCCGAAATACGACTGCAAATGTTATATCCTGTTCCCTGCACCTGTAAGATACTTACACCACCTCATCATCAGCACCGCTTTGGCCTACTGTGAAAGGACCGTGTCTGCAAAAAATGCTTTTCTTTGCAAAAAACTGGGACGCACTGGGAAACACGGGCGCTAATTAATCACATGCACATGCACATGCAACGCAGACAGCCAAGGATGAATCACACCTACAAAATGTCTGCATGTGGGCTCACACATGCAGACTCATATGCAGTGATCATAATCTCCTTGGCACTTCATGAAACTGGTTTCTTTAAACATTTGCTGCTCTCTCCTCCTCCTCCACCTCCTTCTCTCTTTGAGAAGAAGGGTGTTCCAACCAGGGAATTTAGTTAATGGTGGAAAAAGTTACAAATCTCTTTCAAAACTGGCTAAAATAAACTAAAATCTGCTTTCATAAGCACAGTGATGCTTCCAGTGTAGCCTATACAAACATTTTGCCTTTGGGTGTAATTTGATTAGCAGCGTAAGGAGAGGCAAATTACAGGCGGGGTGCACAGTTTATCTAACAGGAATCAACATGGAAACACTGCAGCCTCAAGATCATCCTGACCAGGCTGCGAAATAAAGTTGGCATTCAATAAAAAAAAGAATGTTTGCTTTCAACAGCTGATGCAAGAGGAAAGCAAGAGTTGAAAACATCCTAATAAGAATGTCTAGTAGCATTCTACATCTCACCGGTTTCACAGACATCTGAAGTTAAGCGGCCCTGGGAAAAAAAAAAATTGGACCCTGCTGTGCCTGCTCTTCTGTTCTGATGCTGGTTGACTCAACGGATTAATGCCTGTTTGCAAAATAGCCTGTCAGTTCTTTGCAGGGAGTCAACCAACCAATATGTGTTTAACGTGAACTGTGATTCGAGAAAGCATTAATTATAGATGCAGTAGTGCGTATGGCGTGTTTCTTTCAGAGCTAGCTCGTTTTTGTCTTTTGGGGTTTTTTGGTTGTTTTTTGACAGCAAACAAATATTCAAAGGCAACAAAAATAAATAAATAAACCAATAAGACAAGTAGCAATGTCTATATTGTGCTTGAAAGTTCAGGCAATCATCTGTACACGTGTCTCTCATCTCATCCAGTCAGTCAGCCAGTTCACATGCAAGTTTGACGTTCTTCTAATGGACAAAGACATAATAAATTGAGAATAATAACAAGAGAGGGGCATGCATTGCATCCCATTTTACGGACTACGCTGATTCACACAGCAATTAGGCAGCTGTTAAATGGTTTATCACTAAAAAGGCCTCTGGCATTTCTACTCAACAGATGTTCGGAAATCATACAGATCACTTCTTTCTGATGACTGGGTCGTGTGCAGTGACGGCAACTTTACGTAAAATGAGACGTGATAATAATTGTGAGCCAGACACATCCTGTAGCCATTGTTGTTTTGCTTACATTACAGTGGATTTAAGCAGGGAGAAAATCGAAACATGCAGATTTAGACACGCAAAACGGGCATTTTCCAGTTACAGTACATTTAATTTCTTCAGTTAATTAAACTTCAGTGAGATGAAAGACGATTTCATCCTGGGATTGAGCAGAGAAAAAGAGGAGTTGAGCCAAGGTGGAAAACTCCATCACAATTAGATGTATGCACAGCCTTTTTCTGAATTCTGAGCAGGTTTTCCATCGGTGAAATTCCTGATGATCTGAGCTGGGCTGAGCGTGTGCTGGGTGCTGATGTGACTAACAGAACACTCCAGCGGCGGAGCGCCGGTCGGGCTGCCGCAGAGGACTCTGGGTAATAAGGCTGCAGATGAGTGCGACCCAAAAAACAAAATGGGAGAGTAGGGATTGGATGAGTGTGCGTGTGTGTGTGTGTGTGTGTGTGTGTGCATAAATGTGTGTGTGGGTGCGACAAAGAGACACTTCTTATGCTGCCAGCCAAAAGCACATTCTCTGATCTCTAATAGTGAGAGGACAACATGCTTAAGAGGAAGAACAGACCCTACTGTGGCCATTATTCGGGTGCTGCACATAGGCACTGTTTTTGACCACATTTGCGAGGACTTTACCTAGATGGATCTATACCTTAACTCAAACTATAACTACCAATCAGCAATCAGGCTTAACCATAAAATGTAATGATTACAAGTTTCTTTTAGTTACCAAAAGGGGTCAGGTCCTCAAATGTGATTGCATAAACAGATGACCTTCCAGATATAAATTCTGTAGATCTACCTTTCCACCTTTTATCCAGTGTACCAGATCAGTAGGGAGTATAGGGGAGTCTGCCACGGTGTATTTTTCTGAACTACCTCTTGGGGGCAGTGCAGTCATCTTCAAATCCTGCACAGGGGGGCTTTAATATGAAACCAGGACAGAGGCTTAATACTCGCCAGGACATTGAGTCTCTGACCTGGGTTAAAGTGTCCTCCATCTGGATACACCTCTCAACCTCATGTCTTGCCTAAGCCTAGATGATGGATGGCCCTACGTCAAGGTCAGGACAGAGGTTGTATGCCCATATTAACTACCCTCTTCCACTGATAGACTGTCAGACCCTTTGCGTCTGGAAGCCTCCCACCGGCCCTGATGTAAACAAGTGCGGCAACAGTGAAAGACAGGAGGAGAGACTGATCTCAAGCATACACCATGCAGCGTTTCCTGTTAAAAAGAGGCTTTTTAATTTTTGTCACGGCATGTTTTATGGTATTTTATTGTCTCATATTGTAATCAAGGTGCGTTCCCCTTAAACAGCAAGAGTAAGGAATACAGTGTTTTGCGTGATGACATCTCTTTCTTCACTGAGTCATAAAGTAGAGTTTAGAAGGAAGAGATCAAGTGGATTTGATTTCAAGGATCTCCACTGAGGGCTGAAGACAGACAGTCCAAGGCAAATAGTTGACCCCTTTGACAGCTGACGCAACGTCGAACCTCGGAAATACAACAGTAGGCTACAGTTGCGTCTGCGATGTTGTTGGTCCTTTGGGTTTGCCCCTGGTGTAGCCAATCAGAATTCAAGCAATGCACGGTGATGACTTGCTGCGCGCAAGATCATCTTTTGCTTTGGTTGAATTACCGCAATCCCTGACTCTGCATAGACAGCGAGCTATGCAAGTGGACGCCATTGACAACCATGCAATTTTGGATCACACTGTGTATGTTTTAGCACAGTCTTGTGGCCATTCAGTGCCGTTTAGGCCAAGGTAAATGATAAATGACGTATTTATATAACCTATTGCTACTCAAAGTGCTTCAAACTCATAATGTTGCATTTACTCACTTATTCACACAAGCACACATTCACACATTCAGATACTTTGGCATGTGGTCCAGCACCAGGGATCAAACCACTAACCCTCTGAAATTTTGAAAGACATTTGTCTACATACGACAAATCCGCTGCCTTTTCCTCAGGCTAACATGGGCTACAAAGGAACATTATAATATCTTGGGAGAAGGACTGGAAACATTTGTCATAAAACTGTTTTACATACTAAACACTGCTCTATAGACAACATGCTTCCTGCAGACATCAGTGAAATCATAACATTTGGTTTTTAAGCCGCCTCAGCTGTAGCGTAGACAGATGAAAAAGATGAGTGATCTTTGCCTGTAGAGCTCCTGTGTCTTCATGCTCCGCTGCCTGCGTTAAAAGAAAGAGTGTTGCTCTGTTCCTCGCCGAGGTCTTTGGAAGGTGAACGGTAATTGCTGAGGGAGGATTTAGCCTGACGATGGAACAAAGCACCTCTTTTGTTTTACGGAGGTAACCCTTATACTCTGAGATGGAGCACAGCTTTAGACGTGACTATTGCATGTGGCCTTTCGTGTTAGCTTGTATATTAACCAGACGCAGAGACAGACTGAGCGAAAGGGCCTGATATGTTGCCTACATTTTGAGACCGTAGGCTACTGTTTCAGACTCATTAGCTATAATATCGGCCCTGTGGTAATGACATCATGGTGGCAGTAGCTTTTAAACGTCTGACCACAGAGAGACAGAGACCACAAACTGTGATGCTCTTTAAAAAAAAAAGGATTCTTTCACCGTGACTTCATCATGTGGTCAACTTTTCAGGAAACCCCAAACAGGTTTTCTCCAATTGTCTGACTCCTATATAACAGTTATTGGATGACCAGGCTGTTACTGAATTAATATGGTTGCAGACAAAGCCTCTCTCTCTCCCCCGCACACACAAAAGAGATGGTATGCAGAAAGAGGAAAATCTGACTTTCTATAATACACAAACAACAAGCTTTGGAAAAGGAACAGAGAAAACAACTGTGCATGCTGTTGGAGCAAAGGCAAGACACAGATGAAGAAAAGAATCAACAGAGGATGTGAAGCATTAGTAGGCATGACTGTTCACGCTATCTTTTCCTGGTACTAAATAAACATGTCATGAGTGCTGATCAGTCAGGGGCTGACAAAGTGCTTGGCTTTGCCCGGTTTCTGAGCATTTCAGCACCCTGCGGGAGCCTCCTCGGTCCCGTCCAGCATTGTTTGCGGAGAAGAAAGCTATCAGAAGATCTGCACGAGATTAGGGTTGCCAACTGCTCCCTCTGTGACTTCCTGTTTTGCCGCAGGAATTCTTTTAGTATGCGTAAAAAAAAAAAGAAAAAAAAAAAAGGCACATAACTGCACCAATCTGACATAGTTAACCCTTTCTTCTCTGGGTACTCCTCATTGGCAGATGTTAGTAGATGTTTCATACTCTATGTTTCCATCACACACTTGAATTCTTGCGCATATTTTGGTTTGGGAAAAATACCCTTTTTCTCTTCTACAATTAGATTAAAGTTACATTAGTCTGGCACACATTCCCCAATGATACCAAAAAATGGTGTTACACTTCAGTTTTTGAACTTTTATTTATTTATTTATTTTTTCATTAGCTGAGCTTCTTGCTTCATATTTAGTACACAAACATAAGAGTGGTATTAATCTTCTCATCTGAGCCTCAGCAAGGAAATAAGCATATTTTGTGCGATTTTCTTTAATCCATGTGGCAAAAGTTAAAAAATGTTCAAAATAAAGTAAATTTACTGTGCGAGGGATCACACCAGCTCGTCCAAATCGCTCTTCCTAAAGCCCTCACTTTCTGTCAGTCAAATCCACCATCTCGTTCTCCTCCAGTGCATCCGTCGTATACTTCCCACTGTCTTTTGCTTTCCCTTTACCCTCATTCCCTTCCCGATCCTTTTTTTCCTTCGCTTTCTCTCCTCGTTTTCACCCTCGTACACCTCCTCCTCCTGTTCTCCTTTCTCTCCATCTAAATTGCAAATGGCAGCGGTGCTGACTGCCAGAGGAGCTCCTCAATGTCATTAGAGCTGACCCTGTGGATTAACTAGAGGAGAGAGGCGGTGTGTAGAAACTGCAGATCAATAATGTGGCTTATCCTCTGGGTTCTTTTACTTCACTTTGGATTTAGATCGGACTAACCGAAAAGTCTATTCTTGAACAACAAACAACGGGGTTATAGCCGGGTGGCATGGTGAGAATAGAAATGGCTATAGATAAAGATTGTGGGGTGATTAAAGGGGGGAAATCTTTCAGGACATGAAAAATGGACGACATGGTAACATGATGTGATAGATAAAGAGATGCATAGAATGATGTACTTTGTGTGTGTGTGTGTGTGTGTGTGTGGCCGTCATATTATGGGGTTGATTTACAGAGCTGCCAGGCAAAGTCAAGTCACCATGAGCTCAACTAAACCTGATAGGTGCCCTTATCAGAGACAGCTAAAGTCAAAGCCTATTATAAATGTTCATGTGTGCAAATTCACTCAACCAACACACACACACACACACCACACACTGATGTAGATCAACAGATCATGTTCCTAAGTCTCTTATAGCAGAATGTGCCAAACACTCATCCGCCTCAGACTTCCACATTTACAACAACCGGCTGCCTTTCACAAAACAGTGCCCCTCAGAAGCTAACGTTCTTTCAGCACACACAATCCAATCACATCAAGTAAAAGCACTGTTATTTGACATACGTGTTGCTAAAGAGTTGGAAAGGCAAAAGGGATTCTCTTTTAACACACAATACACTACTGTTTCGGTCTCATAATTGTTTTTATACCCTGCTGTTTTCGATGAACAAAGCTGAATTCACGTTGTGGAGAAATGCTTCCTCTGCTGTTTGCGTTTGTGTTAATTTAACAAGAAATTTTTAACAACGCTGGAGCCCCCCCCCCCCCCCCCCCTTCCGCAGATGTGATCCGAAAGCAGCTTTGAACGGCTTCCAGTCTCTCCGAGTACCGTTGCAACAATAAATTCTTTCCACTGTTTACAAGTCTTTGAGTGGCTAGTGTAAAGCTGAATGACAGACATGACATAATTAAGGTTTGTTGATTAAAGCGGGCCTCTGCTTTTCAGCTCTTCCTGCTTTAAGATGCAGTTAACTTTGCGACTCTGAGCCAAATATTACCAAACATATTGCCAAACAGTCTTGTCAGACATTTAATCAGATAAAATCCCACATAAAGACAAACGGAAAACGGAAATTTACACTAAAGATTTTTAGATGTTCGATGTAATAGAACGATCCCATTCCTTTTATCCTGCTAAAGGAAAAATATGTGACACGCATTTGTGGATATCATGAGAAGTTATCGGTGTGTTTTAGTGAAACTCTGGGGCAGTTGTGTGTGAGTTACACAGTGCAACAGCACAAGTCTCTTACAGTAAGCACGGCGTGGCAGAAACACATACTCTGATAAGCAGTATGTGTCTCACTACTCTCCAAAGGCACTGGAAGAGACAAAGCTAACAAATCTGTGCCTTTCTCAAAGGTCAGCTGGTGTGAAATGATGTAGGCCAAGTTAAATTTTGCCAGAACTTTAAAATTCCCTCATTCTGTTCGTTTAATGGGTAATTTTCAGCATTTTATGGCTATTTTGTGTACTATAAACCTGTCAAGGGGCAGTTAAAACACTTGTTATAAGAGCATAACACAACTTTATGTTTCAAGCGTGATTCTCAAATAAGCGATCTTCATACTGAGGAAATATTTTGATTTGTAATGACAAGTTATGTTCACAGTAAGTTCTGTGCAGTCAGTGTGTGTTAGCATCATCATAAAGTATGATGTAGTGCCATCTAGTGGTGCAGAGGTTAAAATCTGTTAAGGGTCTGTTCAAACTAATCACTGAAAAAGAAAAAGAAAGAAAAAAAAATTTCACCCACGTACTTTTTGTTTGTTTTTATCTCCATTCTTCAGTCATTTATGTTTGAATGTCGGTTTCATACATTACTTTAACACACTGCTTTACATTAATTACTGGAGCTTGCAGCATTCAGTACAAACGAACAGAATGAAAACTCACTTTTGTAAAAATCAAAAGTCTAATAAAAGAGGACACACACGATGTGTGCCAAATGATGTGTGTGTGGATCAATGTGAGTGTTTTTACATTGCATACGCAGAATCCTATTTTTTATTTTTTTTTAAAAAGAGCAAAATCTTGTCATAATGGCTTGTTAAGACTGCGTGTCATATTTAGTGTGTTTTCTGTCTGTGTTGTGCTGTTCTCTGTCCATGCCTGCAGGAGTTTCTGCTTTCCTTTCACCATCCTGGTGTTTTGCGAAGCCATGTGGATCATAAAATAATTGTAACTGACCTGATGAAATTCAGCCAAGTACGGATGAGAAGCGAGTTTTATTTTCATGACGTTTTCTCCTTTTTTTTGTTTTGTAAGGGAGCCGACAGATGGTGTCCTCCTCTTCATTTATTTTTGTTCTTTAAGTTAGAAGTTGTGTTGGTTAGTTGTTTTGTTTGTTGTTTTGGCCATGCTCCCCATGGAGTTTTATCTTATGGGAAATAAACATATAGTCACAAATAGTTTGGACTGGAAGTTCACTGTTGCACAAAAGAATAATAATATGTTTATCAACACACAGTGACATTCAAAACTTCTATACAACCATAAAAACGAAAGTTAATGTTGGCAAAAAAAAGATTCAGATAATTAGATAGACATAAGGCAGTGTCCATGGGCCAAAATGTCAGGATTCATTTACATTTTTATTGCAGAAGACAAAGAAAGGAAGCGAGACATGAGCCATGTTCCTGCAGGTCCTCAGACAACACCCTGCAGAGAGAAGATAACACGTCACATAGTCGTCAACAAACTTGAATAAGTTACATTTCTATATCATTCTTTTTTTATTATTATTTGCAGTAAAACTCTGAATTGTGCAGCTCAGCTCGGACAAGGTTTCATAAAGTAAAATAAAAAAAGTGTATGTCTGAGTAGCCAAAAATATTTTTTTGATTGTTGTTTACCGTCTTCATAAATAAATACATTTGTTTAATTTAGGAATTAGATAATGAACCCGTGACAATTGCAAAGATGTTAACCAGCCTACTATGATGTCATCTATTTTGTAGTTAAATGAGAACCCCATTGCATTTCCTGCCCATACTATGGCAAATTGCTGTTGCAGCATCGACAGTGACAAACAGCAACTATGCGGGATGTTGCTGGCATGAAGCGATGACGAACAGGGCAACGTTTCGTAAACATGACCGTCTACCTACAGATTGAATGGATTTGGACCAAAAACATAAAAAAAAAAAAAAAAAAAAATGAATGGATTTGGACTGTGGCCACGCCTAATGTAAGGGCTGGACCACCGGAGCGTTCTGCGCATGCGCGGTCGGTTTTGTTGTCCAAACTGGAAATTACTTTGCGTTTACCAAACTGCTGCAAAGCTTTTTGCACGTTTTAAACTTTTTTGTAAACCTTCTTTTCTTTTTACTGCGTTGTATTTAAAAGTTTCTTCACGCCTTTTTTCTTCTCTCTCTTTTGCTTTACTCCACTTTGTTCGCAGCGATGTTCCAGCAGACGTTCAAGAATTTCAACATCAATTTTAACATGTTGGAAGGGAGAAATGCTTTCTCCGGTGGCGAGCTAGTAAACGGGCATGTGTCTTTCGATCTCACGAAGAAGACGAAGATCACTTCCATAACGATGACTCTTAAGGGCCTCGCCCATGTCCACTGGACCACTGGAGGAGGGGGAGGTAGAAAAAGACGGAGATCAAAAAGAGTCCACTCGGCAAAGCTGGTTTTCTTCGAATTAAAGAGCGTTATCTCGCAAAGCAACAGTGGTATGCACTCACAGAGGCCGCCTGGATGTTGCTGCAAACAATCAAGCATTGCTGAATAAAAAGTTACTGAGTTTGTCTTTGCCTTGCAGCGATTGGTGGAGCAGACGCTTTCCTGGCTGGCACGCATATGTACCCATTCACATGTCAGATCCCGCACGGGTGTGTATGAGCAGTTTTGTCTTCCAGTGTGATTATGACTCTTTGCTTTTACTAATGCCTGCTGCAGTGATCTCTGGTACATTGTGTACATGATCATTTCTGCCATGTAATAATTGAGTTTTTAGATTGTAATGGGCACTTCCACACACAAATACAATATTTTGTTGTTGTTTCGTTCCCAGGTTGCCTAACATTTTTTATTATTTTTTGCTTTCATGCAGAGACTTCCCATCCTCCTTTCAAGGGGTCCATGGAAAAATAGCATACACCTTGACATTGAGCATCCAGAGACCATGGCATATGAGCAAGGAATTTGTGACAGAGTTGAAGTTTGTAAACTACATTAATCTCAACAACCCAGTGCTGTGGGTAAGTGATTTCGTACACATGTGAACCTGCCATGGTGCCGGTGGGTCTGTTTTAACCTCAGTGCTCCTCCTCCTGCTCTTATCCACACTCAAATGATCTGCTTTTCTCGCGGCAGAAGTAATTCCAACGCCACTTTTACTTTTATAAAGTACATTTAAAAACAATGAATGCGGACCAAAGTGAAGTCAAAGCATGTAAAAAAACTAAAAACTTTGTACTGGGAAACTTTTGGACCTGGCATTCATGTGGATGTTACTTGGACATGTACCACCAACCTAAGATCAGACCAGGCACCCCATAGCAATGACACTCCTTGATGGCAGCAGCCATCCCCAGCAGGATGCAGCTTGACACAGACACACAAACAAAAACTAAAAAAAAAAAAAAAAACATGAAGAACAGCACAATGCCTCCAAATTCACTAGATCCCAAACTGATCAAGAATCTCTCTGATGCACTGGAACAAGCCTGATCCACAGAGGCCCCATCCCACAACCCAAAGGCCCCCACTAACAAGGAAGACCTACACAATATTAGGAAGGTGGTCACAATGTTATGCCAGGTGACAGTAAACACAAAAACAAAGGCAATGTAGAGGAAAACTTAAAAAAAAAAAAAAATAAAGGTACTAGATTAAAACACACTTTGTCACAATAAAAATAGCAGCTCTCAAACTGAATTAAATGGCAATTAAAAAGGATCTTAAGAAGCGATTTAAAAACAGGCAGCATCTGTGCCTGCCTGATATATAGCGGCAAATTGTTCCAGAGTTTTGGGGGCTGCAGATAAGAAAGCACCATCTCCCTTGTGCTTCGACCTCGTTGTTGGGAAAACCAGAAGCAAGTGTTGAGCAGACCTGAGTGGCATCAATGGGACGTGTGGGTGTAGATCTTAAACTTAAAATCACCAAATCCTAAAATGTATCGGGAGCCAGTGAAGGGAGGCCAGAGGAGGAGCTGCAGCACTCTGCACCAGTGTGCACACAAGCATAAAAGGAATTACAGTAGTCAAGACCAGATGTAAAAAAAACATGTGCTGTGGTTGTACCCTTACCAAAATTTTAAAAGACTTTAGATAAAAGCCTCAGCTGGAAAAAGCGAGGCTTGACCACTGGATTTATCGTTTTCTCCCAATTTAAAACCACTGTCTGTTATCCCACCCGCGTTTTCAACAGTGGGTTTCACATACGGGAGCAGAGAAGGTCCATATGAGGAGCCTCGCAGGCACCGCTTGGTCCAGATATCATGACCTCAGTCTTACTTTCATTGAAAGTAAGCTGTGGATTTCCTGCAGTCGTGTCCAAATGAGCCACATGTTTGCTTCGTGACCATGTGCTGTAACACATTAATTTAAAGAAAGTAAAACTGTGTGTGACTGTCAAAATCACCCTGAACCAACGGACAAAAAAATAAGATGCTGGAGTTTTGAGTGATTGGTACGCTATTGTGCTGTCATGCAACCCACAAGGGGACTTGAGAATGTTTAGCTGACAAAAAATTCATTACAAAAAGAAAAACAAACTTTGAAAGTTGTTGCGATCAGTCGGTTTGGTCCATTGGTGCTCTCTTTGTACCATTCTTCTGTCAGAATAGTGAGTAAAGTGTGTTCATTTGTTCGTAATTTTAAAAGCAAAAAAGTATAGCATCAGTATACTATAATGGTTAGTATACTGTAGTGGTGTATACCTTACTACTGCAATATTAGCACATATACTGCACATTATACTGAGTATTTAGTAAGGATTTGTGTATTTCCCAGGTGAACAATTATTTGCTAAATAACCAGATTGGATTTTGAGATTCATCATGTGCATTTAATGTATTTTTTTTGCTCTTTATTTTTCTTTTGTTCCTCTAACCCTGTGTTGTTTATCTGTAGGCTCCCCTCTCAGGTGCAAACAGCGTTACTCTGTGCTGTCTGTGGTGTACCTCGGGTCCTATCTCCTTGACAGCCACTTCAGAGAAGCAAGCTTTCGTCCAAGGTATGATTTCCATCCATCCATCGTAATAAGCATGATAGCTAAGCTCGGAAAAGCTGATTGAATTCACCCCATCTGTCTCTGCTCCCCCCTCCACCAGGTGAAACTGTAAAAATAATTTGCGTGTTCAGTAACGCTTCATCTAGTACTCGCACCCCGAAGCTGAAGCTGGTGCAGAAGCAGAGTTACTTTACAGCCAACAGGTCCTCGCAAAGGATTGTTCAGAAAACCATGGTGTCATTGACCGGACAGCCCGTCAGTGCTCACGCCTCTGATGTGTACGCTGAGATCATGCTCACCATTCCCTCGTCTGCAGAACTCACCATTTCCAACTGCAGCATCCTGTTCGTCGAGTACATTATTGAGGTTGGTACCACCGACACACTGACGGCCCCGCGGCATGCAGCTGTAAGATGAGGGAAGCAGTCATTTATCTTGTTTGTGATCCAGTTTGACTCAACTGTTTAGAGGGGCAAACAGTTCAGCTGGATAGAAATTGTAGATCATTCCTTGTTTCTTTAATACAGCGCCGTGGTGAGCATCAAATCTGTCAATCTTATGCTTCCTGCAGGTGACCCTCTCCAGTGTCACAGTGCTTTTCCCCATCATCCTGTACAGGCCGCAACACGCTCATGAGCAGCCTCCATTGATGTGAGTAAATATGCCAGTTTTATTCAATATTACATGATGGTGAAATGAAAACATGTTGTGTCATGAACAACTTTTTTTTAAAAGTCTCTGTCTTCTCTTTTGCTCATCTGGGTAATGAGCTAATTACCACTTAATATGAGGGAGACTCATATGTGAAAGAAATCCAATCAAATTAATTAGTTACAAATTTTTTATAAATCCCATTATTCTTTACCGTGGTATAATGTTGCAACAGTATTTGAGAGCGCTGAAACAACAACAAGCCTAGCTGTTTCTTTGTTTTGTAATCTTTGTGCTGTCATCTGTGGATAGCTTACAGGTTACTGACTTTATCATGTGAGTTGATAGGAAGGTCATACCAGAGGTTACTATTGACATTCTATGTCCGCTATCAACTTTAAGATAGGACTCTACAGTTCCTTTACGCTTTAAAATCCTAATATGAAGAGCATGCATGCATAATGAGGAAAGTAACCTGGACATTTTAAGTGCTGTGATGTATTTTTTTGTTTTGTTTTTTTGTTTCTTGCTTTCATTGTGTGTTTTAATATGCTATCTGTGCATTGTATTTTGGATATATGCCAACATTATGTGAATTGTTCAATGTGTGTCATATGTAGCTATCTCATTTGTTATTTTTTTGTCTTTATCCTTCCTTCGGATGCTGCACAAACTGTAAATCTGAACACCGTCACTTCTTTGTTGTTGAGGCACCACTCACTTTAAGAGAGCCGCCGACTTCATATTCAGTAACTACACATGACCGGCTGTTTTTACACTTCATGAGAAGAAATCTGGACATCCAATAATGTTACTGACTTTTGGTTAACAACAACCGTGAGTTTACATCATCTCAGGGATTAATTTTTTAAGTGTTGATTGAAAATAAAAAATATGATAACGTATGTTTTATCTCAGAAATGCGATGAAATTGTGTCCTTATCTGGAGTGAGTTAACATGTTTTACAATCACATAGCAGCTTTAGCTGTTGCAGGGCTTCAGGGCTTCTCACACTCCAAAGATGAAGATGTTTTTTATGTATTAACAATTTTATCAATATTGTAATCTGTTTGCCTTGTAAGCCAAATGATGTCAGTTTGAAATAACATTTAAACCTGTGAACTTGTCTTGACCCTATACCAAAGACAGCTTTCAGTTTGTCTGCTTTCTGTGTGTCACTTATAGACTGTATAGACAGATTGGTATTTCTGTTGCAGGTAGAAATACATTTTGATGTCAGTATGTTTTTTATTGTGTGTGTTGTGTCTTCAGAGATTTGAAAAAAAAAATTTTTGCTTTTCCTGTTGTTGCAGTCCACATGTTTTCCTAAAGGGGGCAGCAGAGCAAAGCGGTAAAGCGTGAAGGGCTCATTGAAACCCTACACTGCTTTCCCATTCATATTTGAATCATAGTCAAACCAACTTTTAAGGACAGATTAAAATAAATGCATAATAAGGTAAAGCAAAACCAAAGGAAAAAAAATAAATATAGCTAAATCCTCTCTCTCTACACCCCTGCGTACCCTTGACCTCTTGGTGCAGTCTGAGGTAACTGGAAGTGTCAGCATTCCTTTGGATTCATTCCATGAATCACCCAAGCACCAGGAAGTGGACTTTAAATAGACCTGTAGAGCTCCTACAATAAAAGCAAAATATTCACCATTAGATTAGATTTAGTTTCTCATGCTGAAAACTGCATCATATCATGATCATATTGTTGTACATGTCAAAGATGAAGTGATGAGATGATTAGCAGATGATTTTCTACATCTGTGTATGAAAATGACTCAAAACCCATTTCACTCATGGGGAGAGTTGCCACCATAAAAATGATGATCTTGCCTAAAATCAACTACCTATTCTCTATGGTCCCTACGAAACCTTCTTATATGTGGTTTAGATCACTAGAATCCCATATTTCCCAATTTCTCTGGAAGAACAAACCCTCTCGAATCAGCTTGAAAACTTTACAGAAAACATCAAAGGATGTTCAAGATGGGTCTTAACCAATCAAATATCTGCACGCAGTGCACAAGTAACTTACCAGATGACTAAATACACGCTCTGTGGCTCTGTGAACCAGTTAAAAAATTCTGGATCAAGGTTTGTGAGGATTTATCAACATGGCTTAAGTGTAACATACCTACCTGCTCCAAACTATGTATCCTAGGTGATCTAAGTGACATCGATATAGAGATTAACAAGGCACACATGGTCATCACCACATTATCCATAGCGAAGAAAACTATCCTCTTGAACTGGAAGACTAGGAGGGCGGGGGGGGGGGGGTGCCAGGGGGAGTGCTGTGTGGGGTGCATGGGGATTGGTGTGCGAGAGCTGTGTGTGTGTACGGGTGTGTGTATGTGTGCGTGTTTGGGGGGGGGCGGGGGGTGTATGAGGTGTATGTGGATTGGTGTGCGAGAGCGATGTGTGCGTGTGGGTGTGTGTGCGTTTGGGGGGGGCTGTATGAGGTGTAGGCGGATTGGTGGACGAGAGCTATGTGTGTGTGTGTGCGGGTGTATGTGTGTGTGTTTGGGGGGGCTATATGAGGTGTATGCGGATTGGTGGGCGAGAGCTATGTGTGTGTGCGGGTGTGTGTGTGTGTTTGGGGGGGGCTGCATGAGGTGTATGTGGATAGGTGGGCGAAAGCTAGGTGTGTGTGTGCGGGTGTGTGGGTGTGTTTGGGTGGGGGCTGTGTGAGGCACAGGTGGGTTGGTGTGCATGATGTAGGTATGTATGTATAGGCTGATCAGAGGGGGGAGCGTGTGTTTAGGGAAGTATGGTGTGTGTGCTTCGGGATTGGGGGGGCGCTGCCTTGTCCCGCTGGTGCCGGTCGGGTGGGCGACGGGGGCTCCTCTGGCCCTGGCGGCTTTCCCATGGGCCTGCGGTACCTGCCGGCTGTATCACTGGGGATCTGCTGGACCCGGTGGGGACCTCGTTCTGGTAGGGTGGAAGGGGGCGGTGGCGGGGCTCGACCTGGGGGTGCGGGCCGGGGATAGGTGCCATTGGCCCGTTGGCTACCACGGACCCGGGGTCCCTGGGCGTGTGGCTTGGGCGCGGGGGCGGGTGCTGATCCATCCCGGGCGGTCGTCTGGGGCGGCTTGGTCCTTGTGGGCGTCGGCTGGGCCTCGTGTCTGGTGGGGGTGCTGCCCTCGGGCTCGTGGGGCCGTGGACCCTGCTCCGTGCCTGTCCCGGGTGGCCGGTTGCCTGGCGAGGTCGGTGGCTGCCTTTCTTGGGCCGCCGGGGCCTGATCGCCGCAGCTGGGGGGGGGGGGGGGGTTCTGGCGGGGGGCCTCCTATGCCACCATCTGGATGGAGGCATGTCCCTCTGTGGTGTGGTGGCGGGGACACGCACCCTGGGGTTGCTGCTGGTGGTCGGGGTCCTGGGGCTTCCTGTCCATCCTCTGCTCTCCTTGGGGGAACGGTTGCACCATCACAGCCATCTTTAAACACTCTTCATCCTCATTCTGCATGGTGACACAGTCACTGCATCCTCTGGTGAACATTTAAACCGTGTATACAAACCGTGAACATTAAGGTCTACTGTGGTTTAGTTATCTGCTGTGTTATACAAACATGTATGTGTAGACTTAAACACGAGTGTTATTTAGTCATCTGTCTACTCCAATGTAATCTTTCTCTTTTGTGTGCCTTTCAGTATTGTCAGCTTGCTCTCCGGCCGAGGCCGGGTGATGTTCTTTGTTGTGTTTCTCAACAGGTGTAGCAGTTGCTGCTTGGCGTATCCCTCTTTTTCTTTTGCTGTGTTTGCTGGTGTTATGAGCTCTTGCAGCGCGTTTCTGTTTTTGGTTGTGTTTTGAGTATTTGCAGTGCACCTGTTGTCAATTGGATACAAACATTTTCTTAATTTGCTTGTGTTTTGTCTATTTGCATGTTTTTTTTTTTTGTTTGTTTTTTTTCTCAAGTTGCAGTGTGTTGACTTCCCTTGGCCAGTGCAGATATCACCTCAAAATATGCCCAGTCAGGGGGAAATCTCTTCAATGTTGCTGGTTCCATTGCCAAAAAAGAAAAGACAAAGAAAGAAGCTCTAATAGATTGCAAACAAATTCGTCATAAAGTCCTAGATAGCCTACTACCACCAGAAGTGCCAAATAAGAAACATGGTCTTCAACATGAGTTCATTTTATATTGCATTGTGTCAGCTTGAAACAATATAACCATCTAATTTAGTTAAATAAGAACGTGCCTTGCGAATCAAATCCAAAACAATCCATGCACCAACAGTAAATGACACGTCTCAGTTCATTGTATTGACCACTAGATGTCCTACGCGAGCACTGTCTCAGAGGAGCCTCGCGTAATGAATCATTTTTTTGAATGCAGTATCGAAGCTTCAACAAAGCCTTGATCAGCCGTCACTATTTGCTGGTTCCAATTGCAAATAAAAAAAAAAGAAAAGAAAAAGAAGAAGAAGAAGAAGTAGAAGCTTGATTGCTAACAGACGCGCAAGCACTCAAAATTTGAGTCAGCAGTACATTATTTAGCATTTATCTGTTTCTATCCACTTTGCATAATTTATAAGGGCCCCCTTGGCTTAATAATTACCAAAAGTGTGTATAAACAGACACACCCCAAGAGCATCTGCCCTCCTTAGCCAACAACCTGGTGCTTCTTGTATTTACAGCGTTGCACAGTATGACAAATAATATTAAGAGCTTTTCAGTGGGATATGATCCCATAAACAAAAGTAATATTTTTACCAGTGGCGATTTTCTCAATGGACAAATTACGTTAGAACTATCATCAGAATGCAAAATAGAATCGCTCAGTGTGGAGATGAAAGGGAAAGCAGAAGCCAAGTGGACTGACCATAATACAAAGAAATTGGTAACATACAAGGATAAAAGGCAGTACTTCAGTATCAACCAAATTATCATTCAGAAGGACCAGGGTAAGTGACTCATATCATTCAGTTTAGAAACCTGTTGTAATCGGATTTTTGTATATAATACAGAACCCAGTATATATACAGTTTCACTACATATATAAGTTTTGTCCTGTTTTCTTATTTTGCTCTTTTATCTCTGTTAAATTGTTATTTTCTAATCTCATTTGGTTGTCATAAAATAGTTTTTTGTCTAATGCTAAGTGCCTTTTTTTTTGTAATTTTCAACACTTCACTGGTTGAATAAATCCTTCTGTAAGTATTTAAGTTATATTGAACTTATATATGCATTTATGCATTTTAACATGTAGTCAAATGGTGAGTATAATACATTCATTGGGGTTGGATATCTAAGTGCTAAAATGAAAGCAAAACGACTCGTGCCTCTTAAAGACTTTTTCCTTCAACAAACTCTATCAGTCCAGTTCCTCTTTTTTAACATTTAGATATCAGTGTATGCTGGGATTTAGATATCTTACTATAATTGGTGATGAAAACCAGTTTTGTTTTTGTGCTTTTCAGGCAATAATACTGTTGGCGCTGGTTGCCATGTCTACCCATTCACCTTTCAGATCCCAGTACAGTGAGTTTTCTCTAAAATTTCATCAGCACCAACAACAATTGGCATTAAACATGTACACATTTAATTAGGCTTGTACTTTGTTCTATAATTAATCCAGTTAGTTTTCTTTATTGTGTTGTCACATTTGACAGAGAGCTGCCATCCTCCTTTTGGCGCTTTAACAGTGGAAAAATCATATATACACTGGAGGCAACTCTGAGCACATCGATGAGAATGGACTGCAAAGCCAAGGCAGAGTTTACCCTCATTGACAAACAAAACTTGACCAGAGATCCAACGTTGATGGTACCCTTACAACATACCTTACAAACAAACACAATAGATGTACAAGTGATGCCAGACTTTTTGTGATTTTCGTTGTAATCTTCTTCTTGTCAGACACCACAGCACAATATGGTTAATAAGAAGTTGAACGTCTTCTCCCCTGGAACTGTAGCCATGGATGTAAATGTCTCTCGAACAGGCTTCCACCAAGGTAACTGTGAAATGTGTGTGATCTGTCATTGTTGATTGTAAAATGTCTTATAACACTATCTCAATAAAAATAGTATAAAAAATAAAGAAATTGCACTTGAACCACATACAGCTCCAAGTCTGTTTGCGCATGAAACGTTTTTATGGACTGAAGATGAGACAACAGCAGACGTGATATGTGGGGAAAATTGTGGGGATTTCTGATCTACACACTTCACAGTGAGAATAATTGGCAGGCTTTAAATTTATGAGCAGAATAAAAACTAAGTGTGAAAAGATGAACTCAAAGAAACCTTTGCTCCATTCAGTACGCTCAACGGTAATACTTTTACAGCCTTACTAATTATGGTATGACCAATAGCTTATAGTGGATAATTCATCACTGAGTCTCTATGCAGTCTTAGTAACACTTATGGATACAATATAGATGTAATTTGGAAAATTAAATTTAGACCTGAGATTTAATTGTAGAGATGCTTACCAAAACAAAACAAGGACATGATTGAATGTACTTTAACACTGGGAATTCAAGCAGGCTTCCTTATGGCACAGATCTCTAAAGGTTCAACAAATTCAACCTTAACATTATCCAACAACCTGGTGTTTTTTGGACTTACGTTGGCGTTGTACAGTATGACAAATAATGTTAAGAGTTTTTCAGTGGGATATAATCCCATAAAACATAGGAAGTAATGCCAATGTATAATATGAAAATAATTGTCAGGCTTTAAATTGATGAGCAGAAAATAAACAAGAAGTGAAAAGCTGAACTCAAAGAAACCTTTGCTTCATTCAGTACGCTCAATGGTAATACTTTCACGGCCTTCTAATTATGGTAAGACCAATAGCTTATAGAGGATAATTTATCAGAGTTCATCACTGAGTCTATATGCAGTCTTAGTAACACTTATGGATACAATATAGATGTAATCTGGAAAATTAAATTTAAACCTGAGGTTTAATTGTAGAGATTCTTACCAAAACAAAACGAGGACATGACTGTATATACTGTTACACTATGGGAATTCAAGCAGGCTTCCTTATGGCACAGATCTTTAAAGGTTCAACAAATACAACCTTTACAGAATATTTCCTGTTTTTTTCCCTCTATATTTTATGTACAATAAAGGATTGTTGCTGTCAGCTAGAGAGTAAGCATCTGAAGTTTTGCTCTGTTTCCAGGCGAAGGCATACAGGTCGTGGCTTCCATTCAAAACAAATCGTCTCGTGATATCAAGCCCAAGTACTGCTTGTATAAGAAGTACAGTTATTTTGCGAGTGGAAAAAGGAGAGTTGAAACAAAAGACATCCTGACAGAGGTGGGTGAAGTCATCCCGCCTTCTGCCTGTCTGAAAGTCACCAGGACCATAACCATCCCTCCCACCACCTGCGTGTCCATCTTACACTGCAACATCATCAGAGTACAGGCTCAGGGTGAGTATCAGTCTTCCCCAAAGTATGTCACCACTTTTTGATTCTACATCAACATGGTCATGAGGATAATCACTGACTGCTTCTCCACCACAGGTCTATTTAGATGTCAAGTACGCTTCAGACCCACAGATCAAGTTCCCCGTAGTCATCCTGCCTGCCTTAGAGAGGGTTGATGAGGAACAGTTGCCTGCCTTTCCTTCTTACGGTTTTGGAGCATTTCCAAACTCTGACATGCTAGGGGGGACCAGCTTCCCACAACACCCAACAGCGTCTGGCCCTTCTACTCCACCACCACCTTATGGGACATATGACCTGTACCCTTCCTTGACCGGTTTTGATAGAAAGTCCTAGAAGCCCAAACATAGATTTGGAGAACACAGGTCTCAGAACACAGTGATTTAATCAATCACTACCATGATTAATTGAATGTCACAATGTTTCTATTTGGCATAACGATTGTAAGTGAAGTAAAAAAAATAATTCATTGTTTTAGGGCTAAAAAGTAGACATCATGTTGATTTTGATTGAAACAAGCAGTTGCAAAACGTTACCTGCATGTTTGTAAAACGGAATTTTGTGTATTTCCTGTATTACAGTGACTATTTGATTGCCATGTAATATTTAAACCTGTGAACTTGTCTTGACCCTATGCCAAAGACAGCTTTCAGTTTGTCTCTTTCCTGTGTATCATTTATAGACTGTATATACAGATTAGTATTTCTGTCGCAGGTAGAATTTTGATGTCAGTATGTTTTTTATTGTTTGTGTGTGTTGTGTCTTCAGAGATTTGAAAAAGTGTTGCTTTTCCTGTTGTTGCTGTCCACATGTTTTCCTATAGGGGGCAGCAGAGCAAAGAGGTAAAGATAGATAGATAGATAGATAGATAGATAGATAGATAGATAGATAACTTTATGTCTATCTCAGAGTGAAGGGCTCATTGAAACCCTATACTGCTTTCCCATTCATATTTGAATCATAGTTAAACCAAGTTTTAAGGACAGATTAAAATAAATGCATAATAAGCTAAAGCAAAACCAAAAGAAAAGGAATAAACATTACTAAATCCTCTCTCTCTACACCCCTGCGTCCCTGACCTCTTGGTGCAGTCCAAGGTAACTGGGAGTGTCAGCATTCCTTTGGATTCATTCCATGAATCACCCAAGCATCAGGAAGTGGACTTTAAATAGATCTGTAGAGCTTCTACAATAAAAGCAAAATATAACAAGAGTTGTTCACCATAGTGGATTAGGTTTTCTCATGCTGAAAACTGCATTGTATCATAGTCATATCGCTGAATATGTTTATATGATTATTAGCAGATGAATTTCTGCATCTCTGTATAAAAATGACTTAAAACATCAGCGAACATTTATCTGTGAGGTAAAAAGGTATGTACACTTCCAGAAAGTAAATTTCCAGGCCACATTAGAGTCCACCTGTTCAGAAACGTTTCCAATCAATGTAATGAGACTTTTGCTGTGTTTGCTGGTGTTATGAGCTCTTGCAGCACATTTCTGTTTTTGGTTGTGTCTTGTTATATTATAAGGGCCCCCTTGGCTTAATAATTAACAGATCTGTGTATAAACAGACACACCCCAAGAGCATCTGCCCTCATTCTCCAACAACCTGGTGCTTCTTGTATTTACAGCGTTGCACAGTATGACAAATAATATTAAGAGCTTTTCAGTGGACTGTGATCCCATAAACAACTGTTATATTTTTACTCGTGGAGATTTCCTCAAAGGACATATTACGTTAGAACTATCATCAGAATGCAAAATAAAATCGCTCAGTGTGAAGATGAAAGGGAAAGCAAGTGTCCGCTGGACTGAAAGTAAGGGAGAGAAATTAAAAACATTCAGCAGTAAATACAAGTACTTCAGTATCAAGCAATTTATCATTCAGAAGGACCAGGGTAAGTGACTCATTTCATTCAGTTTAGAAACCTGTTTAGAAACCTGTTGTAATCAGATCTTTGTATATAATACAGAACACAGTACATATACAGTTTCACTACATAAGTTTTGTCTTTTTTCTTATTTTGCTCTTTTATCTCTGTTAAATTGTTATTTTCTAATCTCATTTGGTTGCCATAAAATAGTTTTTTGTCTAATGCTAAGTGCCTTTTTTTGGTAATTTTCAACACTTCACTGGTTAAATAAATCCTTCTGTAAGTATTTAAGTTATATTGAACTTATATATGCATTTATGCATTTTAACATGTAGTCAAATGGTGAGTATAATACATTCATTGGGGTTGGTGCTAAAATGAAAGCAAAACAACTCGTGCCTCTTAAAGACTTTTCCTTCAACAAACTATCAGTCCAGTTCCCCTTTTTAACATTTAAATATCGGTGTATGCTGGGATTTAGACATCTTTCTATAATTGGTGATGAAAACCAGTTTTGTTTTTGTGCTTTTCAGGCAATAATACTGTTGCCGCAGGTTGCCATGTCTACCCATTCACCTTTCAGATCCCAGTACAGTGAGTTTTCTCTAAAATTGCATCAGCACCAACAACAATTGGCTTTAAACATGTACACATTTAATTAGGCTTGAACTTTGTTCTATAACTAATCCAGGTAGTTTTGTTTATTGTGTTGTCACATTTGACAGAGAGCTGCCATCCTCCTTCATGGGCTCATCGGGAAAAATCACATATACACTGGAGGCAAATCTGAGCAGGTCAATGAGAATGGCCAGAAAAGCCAAGACAGTGTTCACCCTCAGTGACACACAACACTTGACCAGAGATCCAACGTTGATGGTACCCTTACAACATACCTTACAAACAACCACAATAGATGTACAAGTGATGCCAGACTTTTTGTGATTTTCGTTGTAATCTTCTTCTCGTCAGACACCACAGCACAGTAAGATTGATAGCAAGTTGAGCTTCTTCTCCTCTGGAACTGTAGCCATGGATGTAAATATCTCCCGAAAAGGCTTCCACCAAGGTAACTGTGAAATGTGTGTGATCTGCAATTGTTGACTGTAAAATGTCTTATAACACTATCTCAATAAAAATAGTATAAAAAATAAAGAAATTGCACTTGAACCACGTACAGCTCAAAGTCTGTTAGCTCATGAAATGTTTTTATGGACTGAAGATAAGACAATAGTAGACGTGATATGTGGGGAAAATTGTGGGGATTTCTGATCTACACACTTCACAGTGAGAATAATTGGCAGGCTTTAAATTTATGAGCGGAATAAAAACTAAGTGTGAAAAGATGAACTCAAAGAAACCTTTGCTCCATTCAGTACGCTCAACGGTAATACTTTTACAGCCTTACTAATTATGGTATGACCAATAGCTTATAGTGGATAATTTAACAGAGTTCATCACTGAATCTCTATGCAGTCTTAGTAACACTTATGGATTCAATATAGATGTAATTTGGAAAATTAAATTTAAACCTGAGGTTTAATTGTAGAGATTCTTACCAAAACAAAACAAGGACATGACTGTATATACTGTAACACTGTGGGAGTTCAAGCATGCTTCCTTGACCCTCCACCAGCTCTTACACCGTCTGTCCATGAACTCCATGAAACTCCTGAGGGTCCTGCTGGAATATCTGGTTCTCTCGTGGAATCACAAATTCCCACACTGATCAGGCCTAGGAAAAAGTGTTTGCCTTACGCCCATAAGGCAAATAAAAGAAACCTTCAACCTGTATCACAACATCTTCAACCCCCTGCCACTCATTCTATGACACTTAAGTCAACTGCCAAGATGGCCCTCCTAAATGTAAGGTCCCTCTCTAACAAGTCATTTTTAATTAATGATCTTATTTCCAGATTCTGTCTTGACTTCCTGCTGCTAACTGAAACATGGCTGAACCCTGCTAATAGTAACTCTACTCTTATTGAAACAACCCCCCCTAACTTTGACTTCATGCATGCCTCTAGAACCAGCAAGAAAGGGGGTGGCATTGCCACCCTATTTAGAACATCTTTTCTGTGTAAGCAGTCGTCTTTTGGCAATTTCTCATCATTTGAGTACCTATGCACCATCATTAAGGGCTCCCCTCAGATTTTACTACTGACTATATACAGACCTCCTAAACAGTCACCCACACTCTTTCTTGAGGAATTCAGCGATTTATTATCTATTATTTGTATTGAGTTTGACTGTCTCATAATATGTGGTGATCTAAATATACATGCTGATATCTCAGAGAATTGTCATACTAAAGACTTTACAACTTTACTTGACACCTTCACTCTAACTCAGCATGTAACAGAACCCACACATTCCCTTGGTCATACTCTTGACCTAATTATTACCAAGGGTCTCTCTGTCTCAGTGGAGGTAAAGGATCTGGCCCTCTCAGATCACTTCTGCATATTCTTCGAAGTCACTATAGCTTCTCAACCACAAAATAATAATATTACTATTAACAAACGCATCTTCAACGATCATACTAGTACTCTTTTTCAACAGGCACTCTTGTCTTCATCCACTCAGTCACCTTTCTGCTCTCCTGAACAATCAACTGGGTCTGTAGATGCTCTGTTTGATTGTTTCAACTTAAGGATGACAAACCTTATGGATAGCATTGCTCCAATAAAACCTAAAACAATTAGAAATAAAAACAGAGCGCCATGGTTATCCAATCCCTCCATCAAACTTCTTAAAAGGGATCGTAGAAAGTCTGAGAGGAAGTGGCGTAAATCAAAACTCCAGATAGACTGTGACACCTTTAAAGGAAAGCTCCGTATGTATAATGCTGCAATCTGCAGGGCAAGACAGTCCTTCTTCTCTAACATAATCAATCAAAACCTCAACAGCTCTCGGGTGCTATTCTCTACTATCGAAAAGTTAACATCCCCTCCTTGCCAACTTCCTCCCGATCTGCATTCAGCAAAAGCATGTAATGACTTTGCCTCTTTCTTTACTGAAAAAATTTCTAGAATTAGGACCAACATTTCTTCTCAAACGCATAGTAATCATAACCTGGAACTCCCACCCATTACAAAATGCCCACCCACCTCAATGTCTGATTTCTCCTCTATTGACTCTGAAACTCTCTCTAAGACCATACATAACCTAAGTTCCTCCACCTGTTCACTAGATACTCTCCCTACCAAATTTCTGAAAACTGTGTCCCATCTTCTATCATCTGATCTACTCCTAATCATAAATACATCTCTGCAGTCAGGATCCTTTCCTAAATCTTTGAAGATGGCCATTGTGAAACCTCTTCTTAAAAAGAGAAATCTAGACACCTCAGTTTTTAACAATTACAGACCCATTTCCAACCTTCCTTTTATTGGAAAAATAATTGAAAAAATAGTTTTTATTCAACTGAGTGAATTTCTGTCCACTAATTGCTGCCTTGATCCTTTTCAATCTGGCTTTAGGTCATATCATAGCACAGAGACAGCTCTTATTAAAGTTTTAAATGATATTCGCCTTAATACAGACCATCAGTGCTAGTCTTGCTCGACCTCAGCGCAGCATTTGACACAGTGGACCATGCCATTCTTCTTCATAGACTGGAACACTGGGTTGGTCTATCAGGCACAGTTTTAAACTGGCTTAAATCCTACCTTGATGATCGGAATTTCACTGTAACCATTGGTAGCTGGTCCTCTTCACCCACTCCACTAACATGTGGTGTCCCCCAAGGGTCCATCTTAGGTCCTCTACTTTTTAATCTGTACATGCTTCCACTTGGCCAGATTATTCAAAAGTATCAGATTTCATACCATAGTTATGCAGATGACACACAAATCTATCTGTCTCTGTCACGCAATGACTCAAGCCCACTTCAAGCCCTATATCAGTGTCTTACTGATATCAACGTATGGATATGTCAGAATTTCCTCCAACTAAACAAGGAGAAAACTGAAGTGATTGTCTTTGGTAGCAAAAAGGATAGGCTTGAACTAACAACATCACTCTCTAACAAGGGATTCCAGGTTAAGACCACTGTTAAAAACCTTGGAGTCTAAATTGACAGTGACCTCACATTTAACAACTACATCAAGTCCAGAGGCGATTGCTCTAAGACTACAGGGGAAGCTCAGCCTCCCCTAAAATATCACTGGCAATTTCGTCAAATACTACGAATTTACGTTACTACTCAAACTAAAATGTGCTAGAACATGATCGACTTCATGGCTACTTCTTATAATAACACAATCGTTAATACGTTTTAGCCGTTCGTCTATCGTGATTTTTTTTCGCATATTGCTGTAATGGCACGGTCTGTTTAAAAACCCATTGAGGCTCGGCTTCAATGGACTTTCAATGGGGCTTCAGAATGGGCCGATCTCAGGGCAAAAAAGCTCGACATTTATTGGACAAACGCTCCAAAATCGTCACTTCCAGGGAAGCCGGGCTTCAGACACGTGAATGGGCAATGGGATGTACCAGGACGCCGAGCTTCTGTATGATGATTGGATGAACTGTTAACGTGGCTGGAACTCGTCGTGATTGACAGCGCTTTAAGCCTATACCAGACTATACTTCTGCATCGAAGGATTTTAGGTCAGTCCCATGCGGATATTTGGCGAGTGAAGTTACAGTAATACCATAGGGTTAATACTAAGCTACTGCTCATTATCTGTTGCGATATATCGCACTATTTCCATCTGTCAAAATAAAATCGTGAATATATAGCGTTATTGAGTTTGCTACTTCTTTTCATTTCAGTTTTAAAAAGTTCGTTTATTTGCAATTGTAGGGGGTAAAGTAGCCAGCCAGCTAGCTAGCTGCACCCACTGTAGTTTAAAAGTTGATAGCTTAAAAGTTTAATGAAGTTTCTACGTTAAACGATTCAAGCTGAATTAATTAAATGAATTTTGGTTAGAAGAATGATAATAATAATACGAAGAACACTTCTGATAACAGTAGAGTGCATTTTCATGCACTGTAATTAACTAATTATAAACATAGGCCTATACAATATAAGGAGAATTAATTAGTAACCCTGTTAAATTTAATGATGTAATAATTGGCCAATTTTACAAAACTGGGCTTCCCCTATTTGAAAGACCAGCAGCCGCCACTGATCAAGTCAGTTTCTAAATCGGCTTTCTATCATTTAAAAAATATCTCAAAATTAAGAAGTCTCGTGACAAAATCGGATCTGGAGAAACTCATTCATGCCTTTATATCCAACAAGCTTGACTACTGTAATGGTCTTCTTACAGGCCTACCCAAGAAAAACATCAGGCAGCTCCAGCTGATCCAGAACGCAGCTGCAAGGGTCCTTATAAGAGCAAAGAGGTCAGACCACGTCACACCTCTACTTAAAACTCTACACTGGCTACCAGTCAGTCAAAGAATAGATTTTAAAGTACTGCTCCTTGTTTTTAAATCATTAAATGGGAGGGGGCCCACCTATCTTGTAGACCTCCTTCAATATTACACCCCCTCTAGACCCCTTAGATCCCAAGACAGACTGCTTTTATCAAAACCAACTGTCAGAACCAAAAGTGGTGAAGCCGCCTTTAGTTTTTATGCTACTCAGCTGTGGAACCAGCTTCCCATTTTAATTAGAACTGCACCCTCAATTGATTGCTTTAAAACCAGAATCAAGACCCATCTTTTTTCTGTTGCTTTTTCTTAAATCATCTTTCTGTTTCATCTGTTTTTAGTCTTTTTAGTCTTTTTATTTCTTTTTAATTTTAATTTTAATTTTCACCTAGTGACTGGTACTTGTGTCTGTGAATCAATGTGCATTCTTCATTTTATTTGTGTAAAAGCACTTTGGGTTGCCTTTGGTATGAAATGTGCTATATAATTAAAATTGCCTTGCCTTGCCTTGCCTTATGGCACAGATCTCTAAAGGTTCAACAAATTCAACCTTAACAGAATATTTCCTGTTTTTTCCCCTGTATTTTGTATACAGTAAAGGATTGTTGCTGTCAGCTAAAGAGTAACTGTCTTAAGTTTTGCTATGTTTCCAGGCAAAGGCATACTGGTTGTGGCTTCCTTTCAAAACAAATCGAATCATGATATGAAGCCCAAGTACTACCTGTATGAGAAGGGCAGTTTCTTTGCAAGAGGAAAAAAGAAAGTTGTAGAAAAAAGGATCCTGAAAGCGGTCGGCGAAGTCATCCCGCCTTCTGGCAGTGTGACAGTCAGCAAGATCTTAACCATCCCTCCCACCACCCGCGTGTCCATCTTAAACTGCACCATCATCAAACTAGAGCACAAGCTCAGGGTGAGTATCAGTCTTCCCAAAAGTATGTCACCACTTTTTGTTTCTACCTCAACATGGTCATGAGGATAATCACTGACTGCTTCTCTACCACAGGTCTGTTTAGAACTCGAGAAGAGTTTCGGCCCAAAGGTCAAGTTCCCTATAGTCATCCTGCCTGCCTTAGAGGAGGAGGAGGAGGAGGAGGAAGATGAGGAGGAGGAGGAGGAGGAGGAGGATGAGTAGCAGTCGCCTGCCTTTCCTTCTTATGGATTTGGAGCATTTCCAAACTCTGACATGCTAGGACAAACCAGCTTCCCGCAAAATCCAACAGCGTCTGGCCCTTCTGCTCCTCCAACACTTTATGGGACGTATGGCATGTACTCTTCTTTGACCGGTTTTGGTAGAAAGTTCTAAAAGCTCAAACATTGATTTGGAGAACACCGATTTCACTTTACTAAAGTTAGGAGCTACCATGATGAATTAAATGCTTCCTTCATGAGGACAATGAAACAACGTGTCTATTTGGCATAACGATTGTAAGTGAAGTAAAAAAGGCAATTCATTGTTTTAGGGCTAAAACGTAGAGACATCATCGAAACAAGCAGCTGCAAAACGTTGCCTGCATGTTTGTAAAACTTAATCTTGTATATTTCCTGTATTGATTTGATTTGATTATTATTATTATTTGATTGCCATGAAAAGTCTTTTTCACTTGATCACAAAGAATACTGAAATATTTTCAATTATGTCTGTGATGGTTTGTGATTAGTTTTCCTGGGTTTTCAGTTTCCTGTTTTATTTTGTTAAGTTCTTGGTTTCCTGTCTTGTGTCCTTCCTGTATCTTCCCGCCTTTGTGATTGTCTTCCCTGTCTTGATTTGTTTCACCTGTTTCTCGTCACCCCTCTGTCCTGTGTGTATATATAGCCCTGTCTTCCCCATAGTTCTCTGTCAGGTCGTACTAGTCACTTGTCTTTTTACTCGTCGTTTGAGTCTCATAGTTGTGATGTCATGTTCATGGTTTATGTGACATAGAAATTTTTGTTTCCTCAAGTTTGGATTATCCTGCCATGTCTGCAGCGCCTTTAGTTTTGTGTGTTTTTCATTAAATTTTTGCCTATTCCATGTTTTATTTCAGAAAAAGAAAATTTTGTCCTTATCTGGAGTGAGTTAACATGCTTTACAATCACATAGCAGCTTTAGCTGTTGCAAGGTTTCAGGGCTTCTCACACACCAAAGATGAAGATGTTTTTTCTGGATGAACAATTTTATCAATATTGTAATCTATTTGCCTAGTAAGTCAAATTATGTCAGTTTGAAATAACATTAAACATGTTAACTTGAATCACAGTTAAACCAGGTTTTATGGACAGATTAAAATAAATGCATAATAAGCTAAAGAAAAACCAAGAGAAAAGAAATAAATATAGCTAAATCCTCTCTCTCTACACCCCTGCGTCCCCTGACCTCTTGGTGCAGTCTGAGGTAACTGGGAGCGTCAGCATTCCTTTGGATTCATTCCATGAATCACCCAAGCATCAGGAAGTGGACTTTAAATAGATCTGTAGAGCTTCTACAATAAAAGCAAAATATTCACCATTAGATTAGATTTAATTTCTCATGCTGAAAACTGCATCATATCACATTCAAATTGTTGTACATGTCAAAGATGAAGTGATGAGATGATTAGCATTTTCTACATCTCTGTATGAACATTACTCAAAACATCAGCCAATATTACATATCTGGGAGGTATAAAGCTATGTACACTTCTAGAAAGTAGACTTCAAGGCCACCTTAAAGTCCGTCTGTTCAGAAACGTTTCAAATCAATGTAATGAGACTTTTCCTGTGTTTGCTGGCGTTATGAGTTTTTGCAGCGTGTTCTGTTTTTGGTTGAGTATTTGCAGTGCACCTGTTATCAATTGTATACAAACATTTTCTTAATTTGCTTGTGTTTTGTCTATTTGCATTTTTTTTTCTCAACTTGCAGTCTGTTGAGCTCCCTTGGCCAGCGCAGAGATCACTTCAAAATATTCTTCTCTTCAATTTTGCTGGTCCTATTGCAAAAAAATGAAAGAAAAAAAAATAGACTGCAAACAAATGCATAATAAAGTCCTAACGTAGGACTGTTCGTTTGAAATGAGATTACATTTGACAACTAGCCTACTGAACACCGACTATTCGACATCTTTTAAGCTGAGGGTTATTTAGACTTGTTTAAAGAGAGATAGCTCAAAATGTCAGACTTAAGTTTATAGCTATAACGACTGCAACCAGAAGTGCCAAATAAGAAACATGGTTCATGTTCATGAGTTCATGAGTTCATGTTTATATTTTATTGTGTCAGCTTTACCCACACAACTGTCTAATTTAGTCTAACAAGAATGTGCATGACGAATCAAATCCAAAACAATCCATGCATCAATAGTAAATGACACATCTCGGTTGCACTTCATTGTATTGACCACTAGATGTCCTACTCGAGCACTGTGTATCGAAGCTTCAATAAAGCCTCGGTCAGCCGTCACTATTTGCTGGTTCCAATCACAAAAAAGAAAGAAGAAGCTCAAATCTATTGCTAACAAACGAGCAATAAGGTCCCAACCCGTCACATTTTGACTGCTTGGGACCTTATATTTCGAACGATTTCGAATCGCACGCCAAACCCGCGAACCATTTCCTGTACCAGTCACGTGGTACGGCCGGCTCCCCACTACACCAGATAATAGGCCTACAAGCAAGGGTGAACTTCCTTTTGCAACTCACAAATATATACAAATGATCAGTTTTCTTAATTAAACAAACACACAGCTATAATATTTTAGTTTGATTTGTTCGATTGGGATCTCTTTGTCTACTTTCGCAACAATGCTTTGAGTCATTTTTATTCAGAAATGTAGAATTTTTTTTATTATTATGTCAGATATTTAAATCGAGAACTTCATACGTTTATATATCAGGGGTCGCGTTAACTGAATATTTCCCATCATTGACCCTTTTTTTTTTTAACAGATTGCAATTCACACCCCTGACCACTTGGTGACGATTGACATTATTAATTGGCTCTTGTCTCTCATCGCAGTCTGCGAATTTTTGTCGGTGCACGATTTCCTGGTAGGCTACACCGATTACACTGATGCACACAGAGCTCGGCTAACCGTTGACCATACGTATATACAATATATATGTATATGTCTATGTCTATGCAGCTAGCAGCTACCAAAATGGAATTTGCATACCACCATTTTTTTTTTTTTTTACCATTTAAAGTCAATACTGTTCTGAAAAAAGTACTTAAAGTTAATGAAACTTTAATGAAAATTAAATGCTATCGAATATGTCTTTCTTATCATTTCATATCATAAAAAATTAAAGTGACGGGTAAACATAGATTATGACGGGATTGTAATTGTTTAGGGAGAACATAGTCATACTTTCCATCAACATGTTTCACTCATGTCATACCTGCTGCCTATGATGTGTTTGACAGGTTTTAGACACGCCCACACCAGGAAAGCCACTGCTGCCTGCAGCACGTACACTCTCTAAGAATGAACTCATTTGGGAAACTGCATTGTTTCACCAAAGCATATTTACACAATAAACATACATGTAATATTCACCAGTTTTCTTTTTTTCAAGGCAAAGTTTGATATACCTAGAGTCAGCAGTACGTTGTTTAGCATTTATCAGACTGCTTCTATCCACTATGCATAATTTATGAAGGCCCCCTTGGCTTAATAATTACCAAAACTGTGTATATACAGACACACCCCAAGAGCATCCATCATAATTTTCCAACCTGGTGCTTCTTGTATTTACAGCGTTGCACAGTATGACAAATATTGTTAAGAGTTTTTCAGTGGGATATAATCCCATAAACAAAAGTAATATTTTCACCAGTGGCGATTATCTCACAGGACAAATAACGTTAGAACTGTCAACAGCATGCAAAATAGAATTGCTCAGCGTGAAGCTGAAAGGGAAAGCAGATGTCAAGTGGACTGAACATTATGGAAGGACAAGGGTAACATACAAGAATAAAAACAAGTACTTCAGTATCAAGCAATTTATCATTCAGAAGGACCAGGGTAAGTGACTCAAATCATTCAGTTTAGAAACCTGTCGTAATCAGATTTTTTTTTAAATAATACAGTACACATATACAATTTCACTACATATATAAATGTTGTCCATTTTTTTCTTATTTTGCTCTTTTATCTCTGTTAAATTGTTTTTCTAATCTCATTTGGTTGCCATAAAATAGCTTTTTGTCCAATGTTAACTGCCTGTTTTTGGTAATTTTCAAAACTTTACTGGTTAAATAAATCCTTCTGTAAGTATTTAAGTTATATTGAACTTATAAATGAATTTATTTCTTTTTAATTTTAAATATCTTTAGTATAACACATTCATTGGGCTTGGATATCTAAGTGCTAAAATGAAGGCAAAACGGCTCGTGCCGCTTAAGACTTTTTCCTTCGACAAACTCTTTTGGTCAGGTTTTTTTTAACATTTAGATATCGTGTATGCTGGGATTTAGACATCTTTCTATAATTGGTGATGAAAACCAGTTTTGTTTTTGTGATTTTCAGGCAATAATACTGTTGGGGAAGGTTGCAATGTCTACCCATTCACCGTTCAGATCCCGGTACAGTCAGTTTTCTCTAAAACTATATCAGCACCAACAACAATTGGCTTTAAACATGTACATATTTAATTAAGCTTGTACTTTGTTCTATAACTAATCCAGTTAGTTTTCTTTATTGTGTTGTCACATTTGACAGAGAGCTGCCATCCTCCTTTAAGGGCTCATCGGGAAAAATCGCATATACACTGGAGGCAAATCTGAGCAGGTCGATGAGAATGGACAGCAAAGTCAAGACAGAGTTCACCCTCATTCACAAACAAACCTTGACCAGCAATCCAGCGTTGATGGTATCCTTACTACATACCTTACAAACAAAAACAACAGATGTACAAGGGATGTCAGACTTTGTGGTTTTCTTTGTAATTTTCTTATCAGGCACCACAGCACAGTACGGTTGATAAGAAGATGAACCTCTTCTCCTCTGGAGCTGTAGCCATGGATGTAAATATCTCCCGAACAGGCTTCCACCAAGGTAACTGTGAAATGTGTGTGATCTATCATTGTTGATTGTAGAATGTCTTAACACTATCCCAACAGTCGGTTGCAATATAAAAATAAAGAAATCACACTTGAACCACGTACAGCTCAAAGTCTGTTTGCTCATGGAACTTTTTTATGGCCTGAAGATAAGACAATAACAGCTGTGATATGTAGGAAAAGTAATGACAGATATTTCTGATCTAAATATGTTCACAGTCTCACTCTTTTCAAACACAGGAAGTAATGCCAATTTATAATATGAAAATAATTGTCAGGCTTTAAATATATGAGCAGAATGAAAAACTAAATGTGAAAAGCGGAACTCAAAGAAACCTTTGCTCCATTCAGTACGCTCAACGGTAATGGTTTTACAGCCTTAATAATTATGGTAAGACCAATAGCTTATCGTGGATAATTTAACAGAGTTCATCACTGAGTCTGTATGCAGTCTTAGTAACACTTATGGATACAATATAGATGTAATTTGGAAAATTAAATTTAAACCTGAGATTTAATTGTAGAGATTCTTACCAAAACAAAACAAGGACATGGTCGTGTATACTATTACACTATGGGAATTCAAGCATGCTTCCTTCTGGCACTGATCTCTGAAGGTTCAATGAATTCAACCTTAACAGAATATTTCCTGTTTTTTTCCCCTATATTTTGTATACAGTAAAGGATTGTTGCTGTCAGCCAGAGAGTAAGTATCTTAAGTTTTTCTCTGTTTCCAGGCGAAGGCATATAGGTTGTGGCTTCCATTCAAAACAAATCATCTCGTGATATCAAGCCCAAGTACTGCTTGTATAAGAAGTACAGTTACTTTGCAAGTGGAAAAAGGAAAGTCAAAACAAAAGACATCGTGAAAGAGGTGGGTGAAGTCATCCCACCTTCTGCCGGTCTGACGGTCACCAGGACCATAACCATCCCTCCCACCACCTGCGTGTCCATCTTAAACTGCAACATCATCAAAGCAGAGTACAGGCTCAGGGTGAGTATCAGTCTTCCCTAAAGTATGTCACCACTTTTTGTTTCTACCTCAACAGTGTCATGAGGATAATCACTGACTGCTTCTCCGCCACAGGTCTATTTAGATGTCAAGTATGCTTCAGACCCACAGATCAAGTTCCCCGTAGTCATCCTGCCTGCCTTAGAGAGGGTTGATGAAGAACAGTTGCCTGCCTTTCCTTCTTACGGATTTGGAGCATTTCCAAACTCTGACATGCTAGGAGGGACCAGCTTCCCACAACACCCAACAGCGTCTTACCCTTCTGATCCACCACCACCTAATGGGACATATGGCATGTACCCTTCCTTGACCTAGAAGCTCAAACATAGATTTGGAGAACACAGGTCTCACTTTATTAAAGTTAGGAGCTACCATGATGAATTAAATGCTTCCTTCATGAGGACAATGAAACAACGTGTCTATTTGGCATAACGATTGTAAGTGAAGTAAAAAAGGCAATTTTTTGTTTTAAGGCTAAAACGTAGAGACATCATCTTGATCAAAACAGGCAGTTGCAAAACGTTGCCTGCATGTTTGTAAAACTGAATCTTGTGTATTTCCTGTATTACAGTGATTATTTGATTGCCTTAAAAAGTCTTTTTTCACTTGATCACAAAGAATACTGAAATATTTTCAGTTATGTCTGTGATGGTTTGTGATTAGTTTTCCTGGGTTTTCAGTTTCCTGTTTTATTATGTTAAGTTCTTGGTTTCCTGTCTTGTGTCCTTCCTGTATCTTCACGCCTTTGTGATTGTCTGACAATTTGTGATTTTGTTAAGTTCTCGGATTTTTACAGTCATGGTTTAGTATTAAAATCTTCTGTTTTCAGTTTCCTCTTTTAATTTGTTAAGTTCTTGGTTTCCTGTCTGGGTACTCCTGCCGCAGCCCTCTCAGTCCTGCATTTGGGTCCTACCACCATTACCTGCTAACCTCCTTGATATATGTCTATCATTTTAATTATCATTCCATTCTTTCGATTAGCTTTTCTTTTGTCAGTCTTACAATGGAAGACTTACACGATCAATGTGTGCTTGAAAAACTAGGATTACGCCAAGAGACTATGGAAAGGAAATGGAAATGGAAAGTTCCAAGTTGTAAGTGTTCAAATAGAGAGTGAGCTTCAACCTTGATGATGTCGCAGCCTTGTTTGTAAATGGTGTCATCGGTGGCTTTTCCACAGCTGCTCTCTTAAGATATATGCCAACATTATGTGAATTATTCGGTGCCTATTAGGGGCTGTACTGACTAGCCGACTAGTCGACTTTACTGCTGTGCCATGACGCTTTAAGCAGGAAGCAGTAGGTAGAGCGGGTTGTCCACGAACCAGAGGGTTAGCGGTTCGATCCCCGGAATGTGCCACATGCCGAAGTGTCCTTGAGCAAGACACTGAACCCCCAGTTGCTCCCAGTGCGTGGCACTGGTGCACTGGTGTGTGAATGTGTGTGTGTGTGCTTGCATGAGCGAATGGGTAGATGTGTCTATGACTGTAAAGCGCTTTGAGTACCAAAAGGTAGAAAAGCGATATATAAAAGCAAGGCCGTTCACCACTTACACACACGCTGTTCTGAAAACTGTATTGACTGTAATTGTTTTGGGAGAACATAGTCATATTTTCCATAATGTTTCACTCATGTGCAACCTGCTGCCTATGATGTGTTTGATAGGTTTTAGACACACCCACACCACGAAAGTCACAGCTGCCTGCAGCACCTACCCTCTCTAAGAATGAACTCATTTGGGAAACCGCATTGTTTCACCAAAGCATATTTACGCTAGCCTAGAATCTAGACTGCCCCTAGCGGCATCAAATTACATTTGCTTCCAGGGTCAGCGTAGTTACTCTCCGTTGACTTGAGATTTAGAAAAATCCAAGATGTACCGGACCAATCACGAGTCGGTGGGCGGGCTTAACATCATGACGACTGACCTGCGAGAGAACTATGGCTGTCTTCTTGTTGAGCTTTACCGTCTTCTTCCAGGACGAAGGCAGAAGCATCAAACGAGGTGAAAATCATTATAAATTGGGTCATGTCGAGAGCTGTAGTTACACGAAGGGAGTTTTGGTCGGTTCTGTACGCGCCAGCATGCGGGTAAGCGGTAAGCGACTTGGACTTGTAGTTCGTTTAATTACGTATTTTCCATAGCGTTTTACTTAACTATCTTGGGACAAACTGTGACATTCTTGACATGTAAAATCATTTTTTATTCTGAAAAACAATATATGTATAATCCAAGGCACAAGTCGATCGGGGCCAGAAAATAATTTATCTTTCGCCATAGACTGCCGTTCATATTTTTTCGAAAGATAGGTCCCATGGAGGCAATCAGAAGGGGCGGAACTTCGGCTCTCTATAAGTTCCGTGAATTACGCGTGAATTAGAGATGTTATGCTCGAAGCAGACGCTCGAAACAGTAGGCGTGTTCGACCTCATGCAGATCTGTGCAGATCTGACTTGACGTGATGCATGCTGGGTTGTTCATGCTCATATACCTCGAATATGATTGGTTAAAATGAACTTGTTCAACCCAGCATGCATCACGTCAAGTTAGATCTGCACAGATCTGCATGAAGTCGAACCAGAGAACGTCTAATATGGGGGGAAGTGCCACTCTCACTGAACTTCCGGCTTCTGAACTGGTTGCAGTTCCACTCTGGTTCCATATGAGGGCGCTCTCAGGACGAGTGCAGAATGAATGGCGGTCTATGGAGCGATACCCCTCAAAATCCACTTTTCTCAGGATATAATTTTTTGTGCAGTAATTTGAATATTGTATTTGAAAGAAGATGCAAAGAAATGACACACTGCTGGGTGTTAGATTTTTTAGAGTCACTTATTTGCTTTAAAAAGTATTTTAAAATGTCAATGACGTCATACACATCGTACGACCAGATACTGCTTTACGGCAATCCTTCAGTCACTGCTTTGGTGCTTTCGCGCTCTGCACTTTCTTTTCTCTCGAGGCATGGACAACACAGCTGACACGGGTAAATAATCGTGCTAGAAGAGTTTCTGTTTTGTTGTTTTAAAAGACCGGGCCGAAAAAAAAAACTTGGGCAAAAAAGTCCGCCTTAATATTCTGGTCCCGCTTCGGATGCCACGATGCCGTCAAGCGGGATCTGGTCGTAATCAGTCCTTCGCTGACCAATCAGCGTTCATTAGCACAATGCTAGCGTGTTACGGGCAACAACAACTCAACCTGTAAGAAAACGAAAGGACATAAGTTCTCGTTCATTCAACTTTTGACCTATAACCCATGTTGAACTTGCAAAACCTACAATGAAATCTGAGACTTCTCCACGACAATCGGGTGAAAGAGACACATTTAGCCGTTTAGCTCCATAGAGACCCATTCATGTTGCACTCATGGCGATCGCCCCCAGTGGAAATCTGGTGGAACTGCAACCAAAATTCGTTACAATGGGACTTAATAGAGAGTGGCAAGGCTCTCCGTAGAGGGGCTCTGGTCGAACACGCCTCGTGTCGAGCTTTCAAAGCAGAAGTATCGCTACAAGATGTTTCGATGCCTTGCCCTGCCTCGCTTCATCAGTTGAAAAATCACGTGACTCCCCAAATGAAGCTTCATTACGTCACACACGTATCGGCCGTCATCGGCGACGTGTCACGGGATTGTTAAACTCACAATGATTATAAATGCGGACAGTCCCTCAGATGGTTGTGGGTTTTTGAGTGGAGGAGAGTTTTGTATACGTTACGTAGTTTCATTGATTTAGAACGAGGGAGAGTGAAGTTTAAGGTAAGATTAGTATAACATTAGATTAACTTGCATACTCACATTGGCACATAGGCATTCACACACTGTACACTGATTTACATACCTGTATACATACATAGAAGAGGAACAGACTAAAGCCTAACTCGGCTGAAATTATCATAAAAATCTCTAAACCACCCAAATCCCCTTCCCAGTTTCACAAGCATTTTGTACAACAACTGTCATCACCGTCCCTAGATGCACAAGCATTTCACCTATTTTGTAAATATATTTTTGTATTTCTATCAATCTTATAAAAGCATATATTTAAAACATACAGTATTATATGATGGCAAACTCATACAAGTATATTATTATTTTATATAAAAGAAAAAAATCAAGCATTTCAAGATGCACATACAGTAGATCCTTTATTGTTAAGCAAACACAACTTTCTGATTCATGTGAATGCTATGGACAATATTATCCAGCAGATGTCGCCACATTTAATTGTATCAAATGCTTCGAAACACCTGAACCATTTCAACACAATTGCTTCAGATTGATTCAGTGGTTCAGAAAGCTTCGGTTTCTCCATCACTAGCGTGAATTCCCCATCCTGCTAGAACTACCAGAGCGATGGCTGCTGCTAGCGAACAACTTTCTTTCGAATCGGCTTTGGCCGCCACTCTGAAAGACTTGAAGTTAAGCTTTTCTCTGAGCAAGGAACTCTCTTTTCCGTCGCTCTGACTACGTCACCTTCTTCGTTGCTCTGATTGGTTGTAGCGCTATCCTATTGTGTGGAGAGGGAGTTTGAAAGACAACCGTTTATCCCACCCCTCCGGTTGAGCCCTGTCTATGGAGAGTGCCCAGACCCTACATTTAATGTGGGTCTGGCTCGTCAGGCTATATTTACACAGTAAACATACGTGTAATAATGCCAGTTTTCTGTTTTCAAGACAAAGTTTGATATACCTAGGGTCAACAATACTCTGTTTACCAGACTGTTTCTATTCACTATGCAAAATTTATGAAGGGCCCCTTGGCTTAATAATTACCAAAAGTGTGTATAAACAGACATATCCCACGAGCCTCTGTCCTCATTATCCAACAGCCTGGTGTTTCTTGGACTTACATTGGCGTTGTACAGTATGACAAATAATGTTAAGAGCTTTTCAGTGGGATATTATCCCATAAACAAAAGTAATATTTTTAACAGTGGCGATTATCTCACAGGACAAATTATGTTAGAACTGTCAACAGCATGCAAAATAGAATCGCTCAGTGTGGAGCTGAAAGGGAAAGCAGATGCCAAGTGGACTGAACATTATGGAAAGTCATCGGTAACATACAAGAGTAAAAACAAGTACTTCAATATCAAGCAATTTATCATTCAGAAGGACCAGGGTAAGTAACTCATATCATTCAGTTTATAAACCTGTTGTAATCAGATTTTTGTATATAATACAGCATACAGTGCATATACAAGTTTTTCACAACGTATATAAGGTTTTGGCCTTTTTTCTTATTTTGCTCTTTTATTCCTGTCTCTGTTAAATTGTTTTTCTAATCTCATTTGGTTGCCATGAAATAGGTTTTTGTCCAATGTTAAGTGCCTAATTTGGTAATTTTCAAAACTTTACCGGTTAAATAAATCCTGTTGTAAGTATTGTAAGTTATATTGAACTTATATATGCATTTCTGCATTTTAACATGCAGTCAAATGGTGAGTAAAATACATTCATTGGGGTTGGTTATCTAAGTGCTAAAATGAAAGCAAATTTACTCGTGCCTCTTAAAGACTTTTTCCCTTTTTAACCCTTGTATGGTGTTTGGGTCTGTGGGACATTTTTTATCAAAAGAAAAATAATACAATTAATTATTTTTTCAAACTCAGAATCACTGACTTTGGCTCATTTTCTGAGGAGAACAGATATCAGAAAAATTTTTTAATAACCCCACACTGTACACCCCCCTCTACACATTTATATTCCTCACAGGATGTCCGGGTCCACTGGACCCGGGGCTAATAAAAGTGTGGAATTTGTAGGTCCTTTGTAACTTTATATTCTGTCTCCTGTATGGGCCTGTTGTTACTGTGTGTGGGTGTGCGTGTAGGTGCGCGTGTGTGTGCGTGGGTGTGTGTGTGAGTTTTGTGTTTCTGCCGTTCTCGTATATGGTTGCAGCGCTATTGCAGCATTGTTGCAAAATTCAAGCACCGACACCTGTTTGCTCTCACATTCACGCACATTTTACTATCTGTCTTTATTTGGTCATACTCTATCCCAGCTGTAAATTGGAGGCATGACACGATAAATATACTGTAGCTTTGCCAGTTTGGTTCCTTATCACAACTGATCAAGGTGGCCAAAACATTCTCTACTCCCAGGGCCTTGCAATTGATTTTGGAAGAGAGAGAACCTTTTTATGATGATGTAGAGGAAGAGGTTTCAGAATGTGAGGATCACATTCTAAAAAGTCAAAGTCTGACAGTGACTTTGAAGAAGACGATGAGATTGAACATCAGCTAGTTCCAAAGTGAAGACAACCGTCGGGCCAGCCTGTCAGCACCCAGCCCCAGGACCAGCCCATCAGAAGCCAGCCCTGGGACCAGGACCAGCCCATCAGAAGCCAGCCCCGGGACCAGGACAAGATCATCATCAGCGAGCAAGGGAAGAAATATGAATGTCAGAAAATGGTGAAATTGAATGGTCTTCTTGCCCAAGAAATTAGCCACTCTGCATTGTGACAAGGATGCAACCAGAGCCAATATGGATGGCAGTGACTCATGTGCAGGACATCAAGTCCTCTTTTGAGCTTTTCATCCCAGATTCATTCCAGAAAAGGATTCTGAATTCCACTAACTTTGCAGGAAGGCACATTTTTGTGGAAGGAGATGGAGCAAACCCATGTACATGCCTACTTTGGGGGAATTTTTAAGTTCAAAGGGGAATCTACAGAATCTCTGAGGGATGCAAAAACTTGTGCAAGAACAAGTGCAAGAAGTACATTTGCATCACACACACAGTAAAACTCTGCCCCTCATGTGTTGCATAGGCTGACATAAAAAGGCATTGTGTTCAATGTGGCTGATGTGTTGTATAGACTGACGTGGTTACTGTATGTGCTGTGCTTGTGTTGTGTAAACTGACCAAAATGGACTACATTTCTAATGAAGTTCAAATAAATAAAAAGTAATAGTTATGAAAAACCTTGCATCAGTTGCAAACTAGTTGACTTTACCCACTCATATCTTCATTATAATTGATTTTCTTTTTTAATTACGTTTTTTTAAAAAACAAAACAAAAAAAAGAGCAGCACTTAAATTCACAAATGTGATCTAACAAAGGCAAATATTTGCCATATAATATGTTTATATTGCTTGTAATTAGGATGAAGTAAACATCTGTTGAGTATTTTAACATAAAATTATTTGATTGTGGTGAATTAAAAACCCCAAAGACCCACGAACACTGGCTGAGAAACAAAAATATGAACACCATGCAAGGATTAACATTTAGATATCGGTGTATGCTGGGATTTAGACATATTTCTATAATTGGTGATGAAAACCACAGTTTCAAATGTTGTTTTTGTGCTTTTCAGGCAATAATGCTGTTGGCGCTGGCTGCAACGTCTACCCATTCACCTTTCAGATCCCAGCACAGTGAGTTTTCTCTAAAACTATATCATCACCAACAGTGACTGGCTTTAAACATGTACACATTTAATTAAGCTTGTACTTTGTTCTATAACTAATCCACTCAGTTTTCTTTATTGCGTTGTCACATTTGACAGAGAGCTGCCATCCTCCTTTAAGGGCTCATCGGGAAAAATCGTATATACACTGAAGGCAAATCTGAGCAGGTCAATGAGAAGGGGCAGAAAAGTCAAGACAGAGTTCCCCTTCATTTACAAACAAAACCTGACCAGCGATCCAGCATTGATGGTACCCTTACAACATACCTTACAAACAAAAACAACAGATTTACAAGGGATGCCAGGCTTTGTGAGTTTCTTTGTAATTTTCTCTTCAGGCACCACAGCACAGTATGGTTGATAAGAAGATGAACCTCTTCTCCTCTGGAGCTGTAGCCATGGATGTAAATATCTCCCGAACAGGCTTCCACCAAGGTAATTGTGAAATGTGTGCAAGCTCTCATTGTTGATTGTAGAATGCCTTAACACTATCCCAACAGTAGGCTGCAATAAAAAAAAAACAAAAAAAAAAAACTGCACGTACAGCTCAAAGTCTGTTTGCTCATGGAACTTTTTTTTGCCTGAAGATAAGACAATAACAAATGTGACATGTAGGAAAAGTAATGACAGAGATTTCTAAATATGTTCACAGTCTCACTCTTTTCAAACATAGGAAGCAATGTCAATGTATAATATGAAAATAATTGTCAGGCTCTAAATTTATGAGCAGAATCAAAACTAAATGTGAAAAGCGGAACTCAAAGAAACCTTTGCTCCATTCAGTACACTCAACGGTAATGCTTTTACAGCCTTACGAATTATGGTAAGACCAATAGCTTATAGTGGATAATTTAACAGAGTTCATCACTGAGTCTGTATGCAGTCTTAGTAACACTTATGGATACAATATAGATGTAATTTGGAAAATTAAATTTAAACCTGAGATTTAATTGTAGAGATTCTTACCAAAACAAAACAAGGACATGATTGTACATACTGTTACACTGTGGGAATTCAAGCATGCTTCCTTATGGCACAGATCTCTGAAGGTTCAATAAATATAACCTTAACAGAATATTTCCTGTTTTTTTCCCCCTATATTTTGTATACAGTAAAGGATTGTTGCTGTCAGCTAGAGAGTAAGCATCTTAAATTTTTCTCTGTTTCCAGGCGAAGGCATACAGGTCGTGGCTTCCATTCAAAACAAATCGTCTCGTGATATAAAGCCCAAGTACTGCTTGTATAAGAAGTACAGTTACTTTGCAAGTGGAAAAAGGAGAGTCGAAACAAAAGACATCCTGAAAGAGGTGGGTGAAGTCATCCCGCCTTCTGCCTGTCTGAAAGTCACCAGGACCATAACCATCCCTCCCACCACCTGCGTGTCCATCTTAAACTGCAACATCATCAAAGTAGAGTACAGGCTCAGGGTGGGTATCAGTCTTCCTCAAAGTATGTCACCACTTTTTGATTCTACCTCAGCATGGTCATGAGGATAATCTCTGATTGCTTCTCCACCACAGGTCTATTTAGATGTCAAGTACGCTTCAGACCCACAGATCAAGTTCCCTATAGTCATCCTGCCTGCCTTAGAGAGGGTTGATGAGGAACAGTTGCCTGCTTTTCCTTCTTACAGATTTGGAGCATTTCCAAACTCTGACATGCTAGGATTGACCAGCTTCCCGCAACACCCAACAGCGTCTTACCCTTCTGATCCACCACCACCTTATGGGACATATGACCGGTATTGATACAAAGTCCAAGAAGCTCAAACAAAGATTTGGAGAACACAGGTCTCAGAACACAGTGATTTAATCAATCACTACCATGACTGATTGAATGCTTCCTCCATGAGGACAATGTCAAACGTGTCTATTTGGCATAACAATTGTAAGTGAAGTAAAAAAAAGCAATTCATTGTTTTAGGGCTAAAAAGTAGACATCATCTTAATTTTGATTGAAACAAGCAGTTGCAAAACATTACCTGCATGTTTGTAAAATGGAATCTTGTGTATTTACTGTATTACAGTGACTATTTGATTACCATGAAACATTTAAACCTGTGAACTTGTCTCGACCCTGTACCAAAGACAGTTTTCAGTTTGTCTGCGTCCTGTGTGTCATTTATAGACTGTATATACAGATTAGTATAGTGGATTAGTGGAATTTTGATGTCAGTATGTTTTTTATTGTGTGTGTGTGTTGTGTCTTCAGAGATTTGAAAAAGTGTTGCTTTTCCTGTTGTTGCAGTCCACATGTTTTCCTATAGGGGGCAGCAGAGCAAAGAGGTAAAGAGTGAAGGGCTCATTGAAACCCTACACTGCTTTCCTATTCAGTACAGTATTAATATTTGAATCAACTGAATAAAATAAATGCATAATAAGCTAAAGCAAAGCCAAAAGAAAAGAAATAAACATTACTAAATCCTCTCTCTCTCTACACCCCTGCATCCCCTGACCTCTTGGTGCAGTCTGAGGTAACTGGGAGTGTCAGCATTCCTTCCATGAATCACCCAAGCACCCGGAAGTGGACTTTAAATAGATCTGTAGAGCTTCTACAATAAAAGCAAAATATAACAAGAGTTGTTCACCATAGTGGATTAGATTTTGTTTTCTCATGCTGAAAACTGCATTGTATCATAATTATATTGATGTACATGTCAAAGATGAAGTGATGAGATTATTAGCAGATGCATTTCTCTCTGTATAAAAATGCAGAAATGTAGAAAATTCGAAAAAATTATTTTATCTTTCTTTTTATGTCCGTCTTAATGTCTTAATAATTATTATTTCAGATATTTTTATTATTATTTCAGATATTTAAGTCAAAAACTTAATAACTATGGTTTGGAAACATATATAAAACAGCCTGTTAATTTACTTTTAGCGTACCATGATATGCATATACAAATAACATAAGTATCCCTGCAATGGAAATTTTTTTGCTAATACTATAGTGCTTTCATTCATGTCTACTTTCACCTTTATACACACACATACACACTGTTCTGAAAACTGTATTGTTTGGGAGAACGTAGTCATATTTTCCATGTTTCACTCATGTGATACCTGCTGCCTATAACGTGTTTGACAGGTTTTAGACACACCCACACCACAAAAGTCACAGCCCACACTCTCTAATAATTAACTCATTTGGGAAACTGCATTGTTTCACCAAAGCATATTTACACAGTAAACATACATTTAATGTTCTAATAACACCAGTTTTCTTTTTTCAAGGCAAAGTTTGATATACCTAGAATCAGCAGAACATTGTTTAGCATTTATCAGACTGTTTCTGTCCACTGTGCATAATTTATAAGGGCCCCTTGGCTTAATAATTACCAAAACTGTGTTTATACAGACACACCCCATGAGCCTCTGTCCTCATTATCCAACAGCCTGGTGTTTCTTGGACTTACAGCGTTGCACAGTATGACAAATAATGTTAAGAGCTTTTCAGTGGGATATAATCCCATAAACAAAAGTAATATTTTTACCAGTGGCGATTATCTCACAGGACAAATTACGTTAGAACTGTCATCAGCATGCAATATAGAATCGCTCAGTGTGAAGCTGAAAGGGAAAGCAGACGTCAAGTGGACTGAAAATTATGGAAAGTCATCGGTAACATACCACAGTAAAAACAAGTACTTCAGTATCAAGCAGTTTATCATTCAGAAGGACCAGGGTAAGTAACTCATATCAGTCAGTTTAGAAAACTGTTGTAATCAGATTTTTGAATATAATACAGGATACAGTACATATTTCACTATATAAATGTTGTTCTTTTTTCTTATTTTGCTCTTTTATTCCTGTCTCTGTTAATTTTTTTTTCTAATCTAATTTTTACCATCTATCCTTATTTGGTCATACTCTATCCCAGCTGCAAATTGGAGGCATGACACGATAAATATACTGTGGCTTTGCCAGTTTGGTTCCTTATCACAACTGATCAAGGTGGCCAAAAGATTCTCTGCTCACAGGGCCTTGCAATTGATTTTGGAAGAGAGAGAACCTTTTTATGACGATGTAGAGGAAGAGCTTTCAGAATGTGAGGATCACATTCTGAAAAGTCAAAGGGTGACAGTGACTTTGAAGAAGACGATGAGACTGAGCATCAGCTAGTTCCAAAGTGAAGACAAACCCTCGGGCCAGCCTGTCAGCACCCAGCCCCAGGACCAGCCCATCAGAAGCCAGCCCCGTTACCAGGACAAGACCATCATCAGCTAACAAGTGAAGAAATATGAATGTCAGAAAATGGTGAAATTGAATGGTCTTCTTGCCCAAGAAATGAGCCACTCTGCATTGTGACAAGGATGCAACCAGAGCCAACATGGATGGCAGTGACTCATGTGCAGGACATCAAGTCCTCTTTTGAGCTTTTCATCCCAGATTCATTCCAGAAAAGGATTCTGAATTCTACTAATTTTGCAAGAAGGCACATTTTTGTAGAGCGGTGGAAGGAGATGGAGCAAACCCATGTACATGCCTACTTTGGGGGAATTTTTAAGTTCAAAGGGGAAGCTACAGAATCCCTGAGGGATGCAAAAACTTGTGCAAGAACAAGTGCAAGAAATACATTTGCATCACACACACACAGGAAAACTCTTCGCCTCATGTGTTGCATAGGCTGACATAAAAAGGCATTGTATTCAAAGTGACAGGGTTACTGTATGTGCTGTGCTTGTGTTGTGTAAACTGACCTAAATGGACTACATTTCTAATGAAGTTCAAATAAATAAAAAGTAATAGTTGTGAAAAACCTTGCATCAGTTGCAAGCTGGTTGACTTTACCCACTCATATCTTCATTATAATTGATTTTCTTTTTTTATTACATTACCTTTTTTTTTACATAAACAGAAAACGAGTAGCACTTAAATTCACAAATGTGATCTAACAAAGGTAAATAGCAAATATTTGCCATATAATATGTTTATATTGCTTGTAATTAGGATGAAGTAAACATCTGTTGAGTATTTTAACATAAAATTATTTGATTGTGGTGAATTAAAAACCCCAAAGACCCACAAACACTGGCTGAGAAACAAAAATATGAACACCATGCAAGGCTTAACATTTAGATATCGGTGAATGCTGGGATTTAGACATCTTTCTATAATTGGGGTTGAAAACCACAGTTTCAGATGTTGTTTTTGTGCTTTTCAGGCAATAATGCTGTTGGCGCTGGCTGCAATGTCTACCCATTCACCTTTCAGATCCCAGCACAGTGAGTTTTCTCTAAAACTATATCAGCACCAACAACGATTGGCTTTAAACATGTACACATTTAATTAAGCTTGTACTTTGTTCTATAACTAATCCAGTCAGTTTTCTTTATTGCATTGTCACATTTGACAGAGAGCTGCCATCCTCCTTTAAGGGCTCATCGGGAAAAATCGCATATACACTGGAGGCAAATCTGAGCAGGTCAATGAGAATGGACAGCAAAGCCAAGGCAGAGTTCACCCTCATTCACAAACAGAACTTGACCAGCGATCCAGCGTTGATGGTACCCTTACAACATACCTTACAAACAAAAACAACAGATTTACAAGTGATGCCAGGCTTTGTGAGTTTCTTTGTAATTTTCTTGTCAGGCACCACAGCACAGTATGGTTGATAAGAAGATGAACCTCTTCTCCTCTGGAGCTGTAGCCATGGATGTAAATATCTCCCGAACAGGCTTCCACCAAGGTAATTGTGAACTGTGTGCGAGCTGTCATTGTTGATTGTAGAATGTCTTAATACTATCCCAACAGTAGGTTGCAAAATAAACAGAAAGAAATCACACTTGAACCATGTACAGCTCAAAGTCTGCTCATGGAACTTTTTTATGGCCTGAAGATAAGACAATAACGGATATGACATGTAGGAAAAGTAATGACAGATATTTCTCATCTAAATATGTTCACAGTCTCGCTCTTTTCAAACACAGGAAGTAATGCCAATGTATAATATGAAAATAATTGTCAGGCTTTAAATTGATGAGCAGAAACAAAACAAGAAGTGAAAAGCTGAACTCAAAGAAACCTTTGCTTTATTAAGTACGCTCAACGGTAATGCTTTCACGGCCTTCTAATTATGGTAAGACCAATAGCTTATAGAGGATAATTTATCAGAGTTCATCACTGAGTCTGTATGCAGTCCTAGTAACATTTATGGATACATTCACGCATTCATTTTCTATACCCGGTTATTCCTGTTAAGGGTCACGGGGGTCTGCTAGAGCCTATCCCAGCTGTCATCGAGCGAGAGGCAGGGGTACACTCTGGACAGGTCGCTAGTCCATCGCAGGGCTAACACACAGAGACAGACAACCATTCACACTCACACGCACACCTACGGCCAATTTAGAATCACCAATTAATTAACCTAATGAGCATGTCTTTGGACGGTGGGAGGAAGCCGGAGTACCCGGAGAGAACCCACGCAGACACAGGGACAACATGCAAACTCCACACAGAAAGGCCAGCCGGCCCATGGATTCGAACCGGTGACCTTCTTGCCACTGTGCTGCCCACTTATGGATACAATATAGATGTAATTTGGAAAATTAAATTTAAACCTGAGATTTAATTGTAGAGATGCCTACCGAAACAAAACAAGGACATGATTGTATATACTGTTACACTATGTGAATTCAAGCAGGCCTCCTTATGGCACAGATCTTTAAAGGTTCAATAAATACAACCTTAACAGAATATTTCCTGTTTGTTTCCCCTATATTTTATGTACAATAAAGGATTGTTGCTGTCAGCCAGAGAGTAAGCATCTTAAGCTTTTCTCTGTTTCCAGGTGAAGGCATACAGGTCGTGGCTTCCATTCAAAACAAATCGTCTCGTGATATAAAGCCCAAGTACTGCTTGTATAAGAAGTACAGTTACTTTGCAAGTGGAAAAAGGAAAGTCGAAACAAAAGACATCCTGAAAGAGGTGGGTGAAGTCATCCCGCCTTCTGCCGGTCTGACAGTCACCAGGACCATAACCATCCCTCCCACCACCTGCGTGTCCATCTTAAACTGCAACATCATCAAAGTAGAGTACAGGCTCAGGGTGAGTAACAGTCTTCCCCAAAGTATGTCACCACTTTTTGATTCTACGTCAACATGGTCATGAGGATAATCACTGACTGCTTCTCCACCACAGGTCTATTTAGATGTCAAATACGCTTCAGACCCACAGATGAAGTTCCCCGTAGTCATCCTGCCTGCCTTAGAGAGGGTTGATGAGGAACAGTTGCCTGCCTTTCCTTCTTACGGTTTTGGAGCATTTCCAAACTCTGACATGCTAGGGGGGACCAGCTTCCCACAACACCCAACAGCGTCTGGCCCTTCTGCTCCACCACCACCTTATGGGACATATGACCTGTACCCTTCCTTGACTGGTTTTGATAGAAAGTCCTAGAAGCCCAAACATAGATTAGGAGAACACAGGTCTCAGAACACAGTGATTTAATCAATCACTACCATGATTAATTGAATGTCACAATGTTTCTATTTGGCATAACGATTTTAAGTGAAGTAAAAAAAATAATTCATTGTTTTAGGGCTAAAAAGTAGACATCATCTTGATTTTGATTGAAACAAGCAGTTGCAAAATGTTACCTGCATGTTTGTAAAACGGATCTTGTGTATTTCCTGTATTACAGTGACTATTTGATTGCCATGAAACATTTAAACCTGTGAACTTGTCTCGACCCTATGCCAAAGACAGTTTTCAGTTTGTCTGCGTCCTATGTGTCATTTATAGACTGTATATACAGATTAGTATTTCTGTCACAGGTAGAATTTTGATGTCAGTATGTTTTTTATTGTTTGTGTGTGTTGTGTCTTCAGAGATTTGAAAAAGAGTTGCTTTTCCTGTTGTTGCAGTCAACATGTTTTCCTATAGGGGGCAGCAGAGCAAAGAGGCAAAATAGATAGATAGATAGATAGATAGATAACTTTATGTCTATCTAAGAGTGAAGGGCTCATTGAAACCCTACACTGCTTTCCCATTCATATTTGAATCATAGTTAAACCAACTTTTAAGGACAGATTAAAATAAATGCATAATAAGCTAAAGCAAAACCAAAAGAAAAGAAATAAACATAACTAAATCTTCTCTATCTACACCCCTGCATCCCCTGACCTCTTGGGGCAGTCTGAGGTAACTGGGAGTGTCAGCATTCCTTTGGATTCATTCCATGAATCACCCAAGCACCAGGAAGTGGACTTTAAATAGATCTGTAGAGCTTCTAAAACAAAAGCAAAATATAACAAGTGTTGTTCACCATAGTGGATTAGGTTTTCTCATGCTGAAAACTGCATTGTATCATAGTCATATTGTTGTATATGTCAAAGATGAAGTGATGAGATTATTATCAGATGAATTTCTGCATCTCTGTATAAAAATGACTTAAAAGTAAATTTCAAGGCCACATTAGAGTCCACCTGTTCAGAAGTTTCCAATCAATGTAATGAGATTTTTGCTGTGTTTGCTGGTGTTATGAGCTCTTGCTGCCCATTTCTGTTTTTGGTTGTGTCTTGAGTATTTGCAGTGCACCTGTTGTCAATTATACAGACATTTAATTAATTTCCTTGTGTTTTGTCTATTTGCATGTTTTGTTTTGTTTTGTTTTTTTCTCAAGTTGCAGTGTGTTGAGGTCCCTTGGCCAGTGCAGAGATCACCTCAAAATATGCCCAGTCAGGGGGAAATCTCTTCAATGTTGCTGGTTCCATTGCGAAAAAAGAAAAAAAAAAAAAAAGAAAAAAGAAAAGACAAAGAAAGAAGCTCTAATAGATTGCAAACAAATTCGCAATAAAGTCCTAAATAGCCTACTACCACCAGAAGTGCCAAAAAAGAAACATGGTCTTCAACATGAGTTCATTTTATATTGTATTATGTCAGCTTGAAACAATATAACCATCTAATTTAGTTAAATAAGAACGTGCCTTGCGAATCAAATCCAAAACAATCCATGCACCAACAGCAAATGACACGTCTCAGTTCATTGTATTGACCACTAGATGTCCTACTCGAGCACTGTCTCAGAGGAGCCTCGCGTAATGAATCATTTCTTTGAATGCAGTATCGAAGCTTCAACAAAGCCTTGATCAGCCGTCACTATTTGCTGATTCCAATTGCAAATAAAAAAAAAAAAAGAAGAAGAAGAAGAAGAAGTATAAGCTTGATTGCTAACAAACGCGCAATAAGGTCCCAAGCACTCAAGTTTTGAGTCAGCAGTACATTATTTAGCATTTATCGGTTTCTATCCACTTTGCATAATTTATAAGGGCCCCTTTGGCTTAATAATTACCAAAAGTGTGTATAAACAGACACACCCCAAGAGCATCTGCCCTCATTATCCAACAACCTGGTGCTTCTTGTATTTACAGCGTTGCACAGTATGACAAATAATATTAAGAGCTTTTCAGTGGGATATGATCACATAAACAAAAGTAATATTTTTACTCGTGGCGATTATCTCAATGGACAAATTACGTTAGAACTATCATCAGAATGCAAAATAGAATCGCTCAGTGTGGAGATGAAAGGGAAAGCAGAAGCCAAGTGGACTGACCATGATACAAAGAAATTAAAAACATACAAGGTTAAAAGGCAGTACTTCAGTATCAACCAAAATATCATTCAGAAGGACTGGGGTAAGTGACTCATATCACTAAGTTTAGAAACCTGTTGTAATCCTATTTTTGTATACTATACAGAACCCAGTAGATATACAGTTTCACTACATATAGTTTTGTCTTTTTTCTTATTTTGCTCTTTTATCTCTGTTAAATTGTTATTTTCTAATCTCATTTGGTTGCCATAAAATAGTTTTTTGTCTAATGCTAAGTGCCTTTTTTTGGTAATTTTCAACACTTCACTGGTTAAATAAATCCTTCTGTAAGTATTTAAGTTATATTGAACTTATATATGCATTTATGCATTTTAACATGTAGTCAAATGGTGAGTAAAATACATTCATTGGGGTTGGTTATCTAAGTGCTAAAATGAAAGCAAAACGACTCGTGCCTCTTAAAGACTTTTCCTTCAACAAACTCTGTCAGTCCAGTTCCCCTTTTTAACATTTAAATATCGGTGTATGCTGGGATTTAGACATCTTTCTATAATTGGTGATGAAAACCAGTTTTGTTTTTGTGCTTTTCAGGCAATAATACTGTTGGCGCAGGTTGCCATGTCTACCCATTCACCTTTCAGATCCCAGCACAGTGAGTTTTCTCTAAAATTGCATCAGCACCAACAACAATTGGCTTTAAACATGTACACATTTAATTAGGCTTGAACTTTGTTCTATAACTAATCCAGTTAGTTTTCTTTATTGTGTTGTCACATTTGACAGAGAGCTGCCATCCTCCTTTTGGCGCTTTAACAGTGGAAAAATCATATATACACTGGTGGCAACTCTGAGCACATCGATGAGAATGGACTGCAAAGCCAAGGCAGAGTTTACCCTCATTGACAAACAAAACTTGACCAGCATTCCAGCGTTGATGGTACCCTTACAACATACCTTACAAACAAACACAGTAGATGTACAAGTGATGCCAGACTTTTTGTGATTTTCTTTGTAATCTTCTTCTTGTCAGACACCACAGCACAATATGTTTAATAAGAAGTTGAACGTCTTCTCCCCTGGAACTGTAGCCATGGATGTAAATGTCTCTCGAACAGGCTTCCACCAAGGTAACTGTGAAATGTGTGTGATCTGTCATTGTTGATTGTAAAATGTCTTATAACACTATCTCAATAAAAATAGAATGAAAAAATAAAGAAGTTGCACTTGAACCACGTGCAGCTCAAAGTCTGTTTGCTCTTGAAACGTTTTTATGATAAGACAACAGCAGACGTGATATGTGGGGAAAATTAATGACCGGGATTTCTTATCTAAACACTTCACAGTGAGAATAATTGGCAGGCTTTAAATTTATGAGCAGAATAAAAACTAAATGTGAAAAGCGGAACTCAAAGAAACCTTTGCTCCATTCAGTTCACTCAACGGTAATGCTTTTACAGCCTTACTAATTATGGTAAGACCAATAGCTTATAGTGGATAATTTAACAGTATTCATCACTGAGTCTGTATGCAGTCTTAGTAACACTTATGGATACAATGTAAATGTAATTTGGAAAATTAAATTTAAACCTGAGGTTTAATTGTAGAGATGCTTACCAAAATAAAACAAGGACATGATTGTATATACTGTAACACTGTGGGAATTCAAGCAGGCTTCCTTATGGCACAGATCTCTAAAGGTTCAACAAATTCAACCTTAACAGAATATTTCCTGTTTTTTCCCCTGTATGTTGTATACAGTAAAGGATTGTTGCTGTCAGCCAGAGAGCAAGCATCTTAAGTTTTTCTCTGTTTCCAGGCAAAGGCATAATGGTCGTGGCTTCCATTCAAAACAAAACGCCTCGTGGTATCAAGCCCAAGTACCACCTGTATGAGAAGTGCAGTTTCTTTGCAAAAAAACAAAAGAAAATTGACAAAAAAGACATCCTGAAAGAGGTGGGTGAAGTCATCCCACCTTCTGGCAGTGTGACAGTCAGCAAGATCTTAACCATCCCGCCCACCACCTGCGTGTCCATCTTAAACTGCGACATCATCAAAGTGGAGTACAAGCTCAGGGTGAGTATCAGTCTTCCCAAAAGTATGTCACCACTTTTTGTTTCTACCTCAACAGGGTCATGAGGATAATCACTGACTGCTTCTCTGCCACAGGTCAGTTTAGATGTCAAATACGCTTTAGACCCAGAGATCAAGTTCCCTATAGTCATCCTGCCTGCCTTAGAGGGGGAGGTGGATGATTAGTAGCAGTCGCCTGCCTTTCCTTCTTATGGATTTGGAGCATTTCCAAACTCTGACATACTAGGACGAACCAGCTTCCCGCAAAATCCAACAGCGTCTGGCCCTTCTGCTCCTCCAACACCTTATGGGACATATGGCATGTACTCTTCCTTGACCGGTTTTGGTAGAAAGTTCTATAAGCTCAAACACTGATTTGGAGAACACCGATCTCACTTTATTAAAGTTAGGAGCTACCATGATGAATTAAATGCTTCCTTCATGAGGACAATGAAACAACGTGCCTATTTGGCATAACGATTGTAAGTGAAGTAAAAAAGGCAATTTTTTTGTTTTAAGGCTAAAAAGTAGAGACATCATCTTGATCAAAACAGGCAGTTGCAAAACGTTGCCTGCATGTTTGTAAAACTGAATCTTGTGTATTTCCTTTATTACAGTGATTATTTGATTGCCATGAAAAGTCTTTTTTCACTTGATCACAAAGAATACTGAAATATTTTCAATTATGTCTGTGATGGTTTGTGATTAGTTTTCCTGGGTTTCTGTTTCTTGTATTTTGTTAAGTTCTTGCCTTTTTACAGTCATGGTTCAGTATTAAAATCTTCTGTTTTCAGTTTCCTGTTTTATTTTGTTAAGTTCTTGGTTTCCTGTCTTGTGTCCCTTCCTATATCTTCCCGCCTTTGTGATTGTCTTCCCCGTCTTGATTTGTCTCATCACCCCCCAGTCCTGTGTGTATATATAGCCCTGCCTTCCCCTTTGCTCTCTCACAGGTCGTCTGCACCGCCTTTAGTTTTGTCTGTTTTTCATTAAATACCTTTTTGCCTACTCCTGCCGCAGCCCTCTCAGTCCTGCATTTGGGTCCCACCACCATTACCTGCTAACCTCCTTGACATATGTCTATCATTTTAATTATCATTCCATTCTTTCGATTAGCTTTTTTTTGTCAGTCTTACAATGGAAGACTTACACGATCAATGTGTGCTTGAAAAACTAGGATTACGCCAAGAGACTATGGAAAGGAAATCTGACTGAGTTCCAAGTTGTAAGTGTTCAAATAGAGAGTGAGCTTCAACCTTGTTGATGTCGCAGCCTTGTTTGGAAATGGTGTCATCGGTGGCTTTTCCACAGCTGCCCTCTTAAATCAAATCAAATCAAATCAAGTTTATTTATATGGCACTTTTCATACCTATTAAAAGCAATACAAAGTGCCTCACAGAGGCTAAAAACAGCAAAAACAGAACAAAAAATCCAACCCTCCCACCCCATAAGAACACAGAGACATGAGACACACACATAACCCCCCCCCCCCCACACACACACACACACACCCCACCCCCACCCCCCACCCCCAACACACATACACACACACACCCACACACACACCCCACACACACCCCGCACAAGAGAGACATGGCTATATCTTAAGATATATGCCAACATTATGTGAATTATTTGGTGCCTATTAGGGGCTGTACTGACTAGCCGACTCATCGACTTTACTGCTGTGCCATGATGCTTTAAGCAGGAAGCAGTAGGTAGAGCGAGCTGTCCACGAACCAGAGGGTTAACGGTTCGATCCCCGGAATGTGCCACATGCCGAAGTGTCCTTGAGCAAGACACTGAACCCCCAGTTGCTCCCAGTGCGTGGCACTGGTGCACTGGTGTGTGAATGTGTGTGTGTGTGTGTGCTTGCATGAGCGAATGGGTAGATGTGTCTATGACTGTAAAGCGCTTTGAGTACCAATAGGTAGAAAAGCGATATATAAAAGCAAGGCCGTTCACCACTTACACACACGCTGTTCTGAAAACTCTATTGACTGTAATTGTTTTGGGAGAACATAGTCATATTTTCCATAATCATAATCATGTTTCACTCATGTGATACCTGCTGCCTATGATGTGTTTGATAGGTTTTAGACACACCCACACCACGAAAGTCACAGCTGCCTGCAGCACCTACACTCTCTAAGAATGAACTCATTTGGGAAACTGCATTGTTTCACCAAAGCATATTTACACAGTAAACATACATGTAATAATGCCAGTTTTCTGTTTTCAAGGCAAAGTTTGATATACCTAGGGTCAACAATACTCTGTTTACCAGACTGTTTCTATCCACTATGCAAAATTCATGAAGGGTCCCTTGGCTTAATAATTACCAAAAGTGTGTATAAACAGACACATCCCATGAGCCTCTGTCCTCATTATCCAACAACCTGGTGTTTCTTGGACTTACGTTGGCGTTGTACAGTATGACAAATAATGTTAAGAGCTTTTCAGTGGGATATTATCCAATAAACAAAAGTAATATTTTTAACAGTGGCGATTATCTCACAGGAAAAATTATGTTAGAACTGTCAACAGCATGCAAAATAGAATCGCTCAGTGTGAAGCTGAAAGGGAAAGCAGATGCCAAGTGGACTGAACATTATGGAAAGTCATCGGTAATATACAAGAATAAAAACAAGTACTTCAGTATCAAGCAATTTATCATTCAGAAGGACCAGGGTAAGTAACTCATATCAATCAGTTTATAAACCTGTTGTAATCAGATTTTTGTATATAATACAGCATACAGTACATATACAAGTTTTTCACAACGTATATAAACTTTGGCCTTTTTTCTTATTTTGCTCTTTTATTCCTGTGTCTGTTAAAAAAAAAAAATTCTAATCTCATTTGGTTGCCTTGAAATAGGTTTTTGTCCAATGTTAAGTGCCTAATTTGGTAATTTTCAAAACTTTACCGGTTAAATAAATCCTGTTGTAAGTATTGTAAGTTATATTGAACTTATATATGCATTTCTGCATTTTAACATGTAGTCAAATGGTGAGTAAAATACATTCATTGGGGTTGGTTATCTAAGTGCTAAAATGAAAGCAAATTTACTCGTGCCTCTTAAAGACTTTTTCCCTTTTTAACCCTTGTATGGTGTTTGGGTCTGTGGGACATTTTTTATCTAAAGAAAAATAATACAATTAATTATTTTTTCAAACTAGAATCACTGGCCTTGGCTCATTTTCTGAGGAGAACAGATATCAGAAAAAATTTTTAATAACCCCACACTGTACACCACCCTCTACACATTTATATTCCTCACAGGATGTCCGGGTCCACTGGACCCGGGGCTAATAAAAGTGTGGAAATTGTAGGTCCTTTGTAACTTTATATTCTGTCTCCTGTATGGGCCTGTTGTTCCTGTGTGTGTGTGGGTGTGCGTGGGTGTGCGTGGGTGTGTGTGTGAGTTTTGTGTTTCTGCCTTCCCATATATGGTTGCAGCGCTATTGCAGCATTGTTGCAAAATTCAAGCACCGACACCTGTTTGCTCTCACATTCACGCACATTTTACTATCTATCTTTATTTGGTCATACTCTATCCCAGCTGTAAATTGGAGGCATGACACGATAAATATACTGTAGCTTTGCCAGTTTGGTATCTTATCACAACTGATCAAGATGGCCAAAACATTCTCTGCTCACAGGGCCTTGCAATTGATTTTGGAAGAGAGAGAACCTTTTTATGATGATGTAGAGGAAGAGGTTTCAGAATGTGAGGATCACATTCTGAAAAGTCAAAGTATGACAGTGACTTTGTAGAAGACGATGAGATTGTGCATCATCTAGTTCCAAAGTGAAGACAAACCCTCGGGCCAGCCTGTCAGCACCAGTGGTGGACAGTAATGAAGTAAATTTACTTGAGTACTGTACTTAAGTACAGTTTTTGAGCATCTGTACTTCACTTGAGTATTATTTTTGCCACAAAAACTGATTCGTTTCAGTTTAAATGTTTGTTGTGCTTACCGCGAACAATTTATATCACGGCCTACAAGAACTCGTCTTCCAACCTGACAAAGCACGTCGCGGTATGTAAAGTAGCTACTGACGTTAGCTAGCTTAATGTTTGTTAAATTGCTGATGAACATTTTAAACGTAATTGTATGAGCTTGTAGTGAGAGAGAGAGAGAGAGAGACAGAGAGAGAGAGAAGCTGTCTGCAAGAGAAAGAGTGAGGCTGTGGATTGTAGAGTGGATTGTATAATGACAATAAAGCTACTTTCCTTCCGTGTATTTCCTGAGATACTTTTTAAATACTTTTACTTAAGTATTTTTTTAAGCAAATACTTTAGTACTTTACTTAAGTAATATTTTGACTAAGCTACTTTTACTCGTATTGGAGTAATATTTGACAAGGAGTATCTGTACTTTTACTCAAGTAGTGAAGGTGTGTACTCTGTCCACCTCTGGTCAGCACCCAGCCCCAGGACCAGCCCATCAGAAGCCAGCCCCAGGACCAGGACAAGACCATCATCAACTAGCAAGTGAAGAAATATGAATGTCAGAAAATGGTGAAATTGAATGGTCTTCTTGCCCGAGAAATGAGCCACTCTGCATTGTGACAAGGATGCAACCAGAGCCAACATGGATGGCAGTGACTCATGTGCAGGACATCAAGTCCTCTTTTGAGCTTTTCATCCCAGATTCATTCCAGAAAAGGATTCTAAATTCCACTAACTTTGTAGGAAGGCACATTTTTGTAGAGAGGTGGAAGGAGATGGAGCAAACCCATGTACATGCCTACTTTGGGGGAATGATGATAGATAGATAGATAGATAGATAGATAGATAGATAGATAGATAACTTTATGTCTATCTAAGAGTGAAGGGCTCATTGATACCCCACACTGCTTTCCCATTCATATTTGAATCATAGTTAAACCAACTTTTAAGGACAGATTAAAATAAATGCATAATAAGCTAAAGCAAAACCAAAAGAAAAGAAACAAACATAACTAAATCCTCTCTCTCTACACCCCTGCATCCCCTGACCCCTTGGTGCAGTCTGAGGTAACTGGGAGTGTTAGCATTCCTTTGGATTCATTCCATGAATCACCCAAGCACCAGGAAGTGGACTTTAAATAGATCTGTAGGGCTTCTACAACAAAAGCAAAATATAACAAGTGTTGTTCACCACAATGGATTAGGTTTTCTCATGCTGAAAACTGCATTGTATCATAGTCATATTGTTGTATATGTCAAAGATGAAGTGATGAGATTGACTTAAATTACTTAAATGAAAAAGACTTAAAACATCAGCCAGTATTACATATCTGAGAGGTATAAAGGTATATGCACTTCTTGAAAGTAAATTTCCAGGCCACATTAGAGTCCACCTGTTCAGAAACGTTTCAAATCAATGTAATGAGACTTTTGCTGTGTTTGTTGGTGTTATGAGCTTTTGCAGCGTGTTCTGTTTTTGGTTGTGTTTTGAGTATTTGCAGTGCACCTGTTGTCAAATGGATGAAAACATTTTCTTAATTTGCTTGTGTTTTGTCTATTTGCATGTTTTATTCTCAAGTTACAGTGTGTTGAGCTCCCTTGGCCAGCGCAGAGATCAGCTCAAAATGTTCTTCTCTTCAATTTTGCTGGTCCTGTTGCAAAAAAAAGAAAGCAAATGCATAATAAAGTCCTAACTTAGGACTGTTCGTTTGAAATGAGATCACATTTGACTACTATCCTACTGAACACCGACTATTCGACTATTTAGACTTGTTTTAGGATAGAATATGATTCATAGCTCATTTATTTATTTACACCATAAAAAAAAAAAAACTAAGACAGCAATAAAAAACAAACAAAAAAAAGAAACAAGAATAATAAGTGCGGGAGCGGTAAAAAACAACAACCCTGTATGGGCTTATACAAACACCTCCCCAAAGATAATCAAAGAATCAAAAACAATTCATCATCAACACAACAACAAAATGATCACACAAAGTCTGATTTAATCAAAACTGTGCTAGGAAAAGAAACTATTAGGAAAATAAACTATTAGGAGTCTTGATGTATCAGATGGGCCTTCAGTCTTAACATTTAACAGGGATGAAGATATTTTTGCTACATGAAGATGAGAATTACAGAGCCAGGAACCTCTGTAAGGTAAAAGAAAACTGACTATGTGTAGTGCGGAAAAAGGGACGATGAAGTTTATCAGTGTGTCTTGTATTGTAGGAAGGAACCTGAGAGTTAACTGAAAAATCACAGCTCAAAATGTCAGACTAAGATTATAGCTAGCCAACTGCAATCAGAAGTGCCAAGAAACATGGTTCATGCTCGTTTATATTTATATTTTATTGTGTCAGCTTTACGCATACAACTGTCTAATTTAGTCGAACAAGAAGGTGCATGACGAATTAAATCCAAAACAATCCATGCACCAATAGTAAATGACACGTCTCGGTTGCACTGCATTGTATTGACCACTAGATGTCCAACTCGAGCACTGTGTCATCGGAGCCTCGAGCAATGAATCTTTTTTTTTTTTTTTTTTTTTTTAATGAAGTCGCTTAAACAAAGCCTCGAACAACCGTCACTATTTGCTGGTTTCAATATCAAAAAAGAAGCTCGAATCGATTACTAACAACGTGCAACAAGGTTCCAAACCCTCAAAATGTGAGGGCTTGCCCCTTATACGTATTTAGAATCGCACGCCAAACCCGCGAACCATTTCCTGAATCATTCACGTGGTACGGCCGGCTCGCGAGGCAGCGAACGTCACCACATTTCTTGAATAAACACAACTATAATATTTAAGTTTAATTTGTTTGATTGGGATCTCTTAGTCTACTTTCGCAACTCTTGTGAAAATCTGCTGATGTTTTGAGTCATTTTTATGCAGAAATGTAGAATATTCGAAAAAATTATTTTATCTTTATGTTCGTCTTAATGTCTTAATAATTATTATTTCAGACATTTTTATTATTATGTCAGATATTTAAGTCAAAAACTTAATAACTATGGTTTGGAAACATATAAAACATCCTGTTAATTTACTTTCAGCATACCATGATACACAAATAACATAAGTATTCCTGCAATGGAAAATTTTTGCTAACACTATAGTGCTTTCATTCATGTCTACTTTCACCTTTATACACACACATACACACTGTTCTGAAAACTGTATTGTTTGGGAGAACGTAGTCATATTTTCCATCAACATGTTTCACTCATGTGATACCTGCTGCCTATGATGTGTTTGACAGGTTTTAGACACACCCACACCACCAAAGTCCCAGCCTACACTCTTCTCAGTTGGGAAACTGCATTGTTTCACCAAAGCATATTTACACAGTAAACATACATGTAATATATTTATAACACCAGCTTTCTTTTTTCATGGCAAAGTTTGATATACCTAGAGTCAGCAGTACATTGTTTAGCATTGATCAGACTGTTTCTATCCACTATGCATAATTTCTGTAGGGAACCCTTGGCTTAATAATTACCAAAACTGTGTATATACAGACACACCCCACCCCATGTGTCCTCATTATTTAACAACCTGGTGCTTCTTGTATTTAAAGCGTTGCACAGTATGACAAATAATGTTAAGAGCTTTTCAGTGGGATGTAATCCCATAAACAAAAGTAATATTTTCACCAGTGGCGATTATCTAACAGGACAAATAACATTAGAACTATCATCAGCATGCAATATAGAATCGCTCAGTGTGGAGCTGAAAGGGAAAGCAGAAGCCAAGTGGATTGAATATTATAGAAGGACACAATACCACAGTAAAAAAAGGTACTTCAGTATCAAGCAGTTTATCATTCAGAAGGACCAGGGTAAGTAACTCATATCAATCAGTTTAGAAGCCTGTTGTATACAGTATATACAATTTCACATATAAATTCCTATTTTGCTCTTCCTGTCTCTGTTAAATTGTTTTTCTAATCTCATTTGGTTGCCATGAAATAGGTTTTTGTCCAATGTTAAGTGCCTATTTTGGTAACTTTCAAAACTGAAACTGGTTAAATAAATCCTTTTGTAAGTATTTCAGTTATATTGAACTTATGTGTGAATTTATTTCTTTTTAATTTGTAATGTAAGTCAGATGGTGAGTATAATACATTCATTGGGGTTGGAAATCTAAGTGCTAAAATGAAAGCAAATCAACTCGTGCCTCGTAAAGACTTTTTTGTTCAACAAACGCTATTAGTCCTGTTCCCTTTTTAACATTTAGATATTGTCGTATGCTGGGATTTAGACATCTTTCTGTAATTGGTGCTGAAAACCACAGTTTTGTTTTTGTGCTTTTCAGGCAATAATACTGTTTTATACTATACTTTGTTTTATAATTGATCCAGTTAGTTTCCTTTATTGTGTTGTCAAATTTGACAGAGAGCTGCCATCCTCTTTTAAGGGCTCATCGGGAAAAATCGCATATACACTGGAGGCAAATCTGAGCAGGACAGCAAAGCCAAGACAGAGTTCACCCTCATTCACAAACAAAACTTGACCAGCGATCCAGCGTTGATGGTACTCTTACAACATACCTTACAAACAAAAACAACAGATGTACAAGGAATGCCAGACTTTTTGTGAGTTTCTTTGTAATTTTCTTGTCAGGCACCACACCACAGTATGGTTGATAAGAAGATGACCCTCTTCTCCTCTGGAGCTGTAGCCATGGATGTAAATATCTCCCGAACAGGCTTCCACCAAGTTAATAGTGAAATTTGTGCGATTTAACATTGTTGATTGTACAATGTCTTATAACACTATCCCAACAGTAGGTTGCAATAAAAAAACAGAAAGAAATCGCACTTGAACCACGTACAGCTCAAAGTCTGTTTGGTCATGCAACTTTTTTATGGTCTGAAGATAAGATAATAACAAATGTGACATGTAGGAAAAGTAATGACAGATATTTCTGATTGTTCACAGTCTTGCTCTTTTCAAACATAGCAAGTAATGCCAATTTATAATATGAAAATAATTGTCAGGCAGAGTTCATCATGCTTACCAAAACAAAATATGGACATGACTGTGTATACCGTTACACTATGGGAATTCAAGCGGGCTTCCTTCTGGCACAGATCTTTGAAGGTTCAACAAATACAACCTTTACAGAATATTTCCTGTTTTCTACCCTATATTTTGTTTACAGTAAAGGATTGTCAGCCAGAGAGTAAGCGTCTTAAGTTTTGCTATGTTTCCAGGTGAAGGCATACAGGTCGTGGCTTCCATTCAAAACAAATCTTCTCGAGATATCAAGCCCAAGTACTGCTTGTATGAGAAGTGCAGTTACTTCGCACGTGGAAAAAGGAAAGTCATAACAAAAGACATCCTGAAAGAGGTGGGTGAAGTCATCCCGCCTTCTGCTGGTCTGACAGTCACCAGGACCATAACCATCCCTCCCACCACCTGCGTGTCCATCTTAAACTGCGACATCATCAAAGTAGAGTACAGGCTCAGGGTGAGTATCAGTATTCCCCAAAGTATGTCACCAGTTTTTGTTTCGACTACCTCAACATGGTCATGAGGATAATCACTGACTGCTTCTCCACCACAGGTCTATTTAGATGTCAAGTACGCTTCAGATCCACAGATCAAGTTCCCCGTAGTCATCCTGCCTGCCTTAGAGAGGGTTGATGAGGAACAGTTGCCTGCCTTTCCTTCTTACAGATTTGGCTAATTTCTGAACTCTGATATGCTTGGAGGAACTAGCTTCCCGCATCACCACCTTATGGGACATATGACCCGTACCCCTCCTTGGACGGTTTTGACAGGAAGTCCTCGAAGCTCAAACATAGATTTGCCATTATGTAAGGTGAAAATACCTGACTGTGGGATAAATTAATGGATTATTTCTGTGTTCAGACGTGCAGTGGTTCATTGGACATGAACTTACACTGCCAGTGTGTACAACTACAGCCGCATCCATTACATTCCAGTTCATTATGTTTAGACTTTGTTTGAGAACCAAATCCTTTGAAAATGTTGTAAAGCACAATGTACAGCGTACAGTTCATGTAGTACTCTGGCTATGAAACAAGTTCTAACTTTTCCACCTATTTGCGTTTAGCTCATTTTAAACCTGCCTGCATTGAAGGCCTAGTTTTCATTGTCAGTGACGAGTGACTATCTGAGTTATGCAGTCTGGAAATAAATGTACTTAATTTATCTCATCATGCATCAGTAGTGGTGGAATGTAAGAAAGAACATTTGCTGATGTACAGCACTTAAGTGGATTTGTCTGACAGATACCCATTACCTCACATTCAACACAAAACATACAAAGAATGTACACAATTTGAGCGTGAAACAATTAGTCGCGTAATCAGGTATTCGCTTAACCAAAATGGGACACTATTTTGATAATAATTGAATGCATTTGTCACTGTAGCATTTGACAGATTATCAGTCGAAGGACAGATGGAATAATCGGATTGATCCATCATGAAAAGTTACAACTGTAAAGTATTTCACATTAAAGCCCAGAAAATATAATAGTGTAGCAGACATTTTTGTGGACTGACTATTTTTTACTGTTTATACATCATATACTTAGCTACTTAGACTGACCAGCCACACCGTTATGACCACCTTCCTAATATTGCGTAGGTCTCCCTTGTCCCTCCAAAAAAGGTGGGACTCACCAGAGAATGGACATGGGCCTTCTGAGGGTGTCCTGTGGTGTCGGGTAACAGAATGTTGTTAGTGGGTCCCTTAGGCTCTAAAGGGTTGAGGGGAGGAGCCTCTGGGGATCAGGCTTGTTCCAGTACATCCCACAGATACTTCAGTTTGGGATCTAACGAATTTGGAGGACAGGTCAACACTTTGTGCTGTTTTACATGTTTTTTGAGTTGTTCCTAAACTGTTTTTGTGTGTGTGCCTGTGTTAGGCTGCATCCTGGATGGCTGCGGCCATCAAGGAGTGCCATTGCTATCAAATAAAGGTGCCTGGTCTGGTCTAGGTGGGTGGTACATCTAACATCCGGTATAAACGTTTCCCAACAGAACATTGAGTTGTCAGAATATGATCCATGGCATGTAATTCTCCTGTCTTTGGTCATAATGTCATGCCTCATCGATGCATAGGCTACTTACTTTCATAGGTTAGCCTAGTGAAAGAAAGAACCTTAAAGAACCTGCAGAGAACTCTCCCTCTGAAGACCCTGAGGGTTATAGTTTTGTTAACCTCCATGTGTTAACCTCAGTGGACGTTCACAAAAGGTAACATTTAGAGGAAATTCCTAAAATATTCCCTGATGGTTACCATTTTTACAACCTTCAGGGAACATGCTTAGACACTGGCGTGCCTCCTTTACAAAATAGAATCTTTTACTTTTAGGATTAGACAACCTACAGAAAACACTCCCTTACCTAAAAGCTAGAAAAACTGTCTCCAGAAAACATTGTAGTTTCCTCTAAATGCCACCTTTTGGAAGCGCCCCCTGTGGTTTCATGAGGATTGCACGAACTGTAAACTTCAGGGAATGTTCTCCAAAGGATATAGGCTCAAATAACCTTTTGGAACATTCAAAGAACAAGGGCTGCAGAAAAACATTCAACTGAATTTTCTACTTGAATATCAAATCAAATATAATATATGCAATAACTCGTATTGTTGCTTTTCATCCACCGAAAATTTTATTTAAAAAACTAATTAAATAATCTTGCTTGTCGTTTACGACTGCGACACTTAACAAAAAGCGATTATTGCAACACACTTATCAACCATTACCGTCCATTCATAAATGTGTTTTGTAAAGGATGTGAAAAAGTTGCACGGGATACTTGTCTGCCAGCCGTAAAAACTCAGTAATGGTAGTAATGGTGGTGGGAGGAGGCATTTCTGCGGAACTCCTTCTCGGGGGTTGAGACGGAAGAGTTGATCTCGCTCCACACATTCGTGGAGATTTACATGAGAGCGCTGCGTTAAATCATGTCCTCTACCGTCAAACGGCTGGAAGTTACGTATAATCCCAAAAATGAGAACAACACTTTCACCAACGGCGACATCGTCTACGGCCAGGTCACACTGGAAGTGGCCAAAGACTGCAAAATAGAGTCGCTGTCCATTAAATTCAAGGGGAAAGCTGATGTTATGTGGAGCGAGAGGCACGGCCAGACTACTGTTGTGTATCACTCCAAAGACAAGTACTTCAGCATGAAACAGTACATCATCCGGGACAAAAAAGACTCAGGTAAGGCTACTTGCACGGAATCCATGGGACGGGATTAGTTTTAAATACAGTGTTTAATAATTTAGGTTGCATGAGGATGCACACAAATGCACCAGACCGTTGCAAAAGGGAAGACAAAAACAACTCCCTCCCTTCTAATGCAAACCAGGTGTAATCAGATCTCCTCTCCTCACTTTTGTGGACTGATCTTGCACCCAGGTAGAGTTGGCATGGATTTAATAAAGCCTCGTTTACAGCAAAGAAAGACTGGAAACGAAAGCAACAAGATGCACTGGAAGTGGCTTGGACACACAAAAATGCATTATCACTAAAGTCAAATTAATTTTTGTTTACTGCACACGTGTAAAGGGAAAGACAGTTTGAAATTGTTAAATTGTTATTTCGGTGGGGTGGAAAGCAAATATGGTATGATCCAAATATTATTAAGAATCAGAATACTGTATTAATCTTTCAAGGAAATAGTTTTGTTTTGTTGCTCCCATAAGCTGACGGTTGCAAGAAGATAAGAGTAAAATAAGAGTATGAAAATATAAAAAAAAAAAAAAAAAAATGTAAGATGAATAAAAGCAAAATGTTGCACAAAGTATTTACCATTTGCAGAAGATGGTTACATTAAATTATAGCAGAGTCTGAAATGTTAAGAGTGACCCACGCTCAGCGGGAGGAGTTACAGGCAGGAATGACTTCCTGTGGTGCATTTAGAATAAATAAGGAAATAAATGGTTGGATCAGCCAGTCTAATTCATAAATATTTTATTAACCTGACGGGTAAAAAATGCTCTGTCTTAGCGTCTAGAGTGTGAGCACTTTTTCTGTTAATAGGTAATTTAAGAAAATAATCAGTGGAATGGTAGTTTTAAAATGTCACTTTTTGCAGTCTTCATTATTGTGACTGTGCCCAGCCTCAATAACAGACGCTGGTAATTCAGTTTGCTGCTTTCTCTTCAGGGGATGACCAACAAACACTGGTGACAAATCAGACTGGAGAAACATGTAAGTATTTTGTGCGTGGCTCGTATGGGTTTGTGCTGCACTAATGTATCTGTAACCGCATCTGTGTGTCGTGTTTCAGTCACGACACACAGACGTGGTTATAGATATATTAGTGCAGCTCGGTTGGATTTTCATTACATTATAGGCTTAAGTGAACTGAGGGCTCAAGTACTTGTTGACCGCTCCCATGTCCAGTTACAAATCATAAACAATCCCCAGAGACGTGGGCTGAGTGCTGCAAGCGTTCCTTTTCTCTCTGACATCTACCAAGATGCTTGAAAAACAAAACGTTCTTAGAAGCTTTCAGTAGGAATCTATTCGATTCAAACAGGAAAAATAAAACCTTCACCTCCAAAGGGCCAATCAGCATTTGCGAGGGTACTTAAATGTAACACGTGAACATCTTCTTTCCTTTACCTTTTCTACTCATTAATACCTTAATATGTTCTTGTTGCTTTTTCAGACAGCAGTGTTGTCGCACCAGGGATCCATGTGTACCCCTTCTCTTTTCAGTTCCCTTTCCAGTAAGAAACAATTCTCTAATGGTTGTAATGTAATTAGCCTGAGCATACTGACTGCACAATGTGAAAACTTTATTATGGCAATACATTTGGCCAGTTCTCTTTCTACGATACAATTATGATGAGATAATTGAACACATCTTTCTAATGGAGCAGCTAATTTGGGGCTGCTAGATCCCAAACCGATCTGTGGGATGCAATGGAACAAGAATTATGCTTAGAGGCCCCTCTCCTCTACCTATAGGTCAATAACTCTAAATAATGAAGTAAATCTGCTACAGAATTTCTTTAAACTGATAAAAATTGCACTTTGAGATGGCCCAGGCAGACCTGGACCCAATACAGACGATCCAGATCCTGATCCTTAATTATTTTGCCCAGTTTTTGAAAAAGCAACAACAAATAAACTGTGTAAATACATATTTGTGACTTATTAGCTTAGCAATCACTCATTCCAAGGGCATTGCAGAGCTAGTTTCCCGGTTCTACTAATCTCTCTGGAGAAAAGGTGAAAGGCCACGTTGTTTATTTTACAGCTCAAGAAATGTCAATGTGTTCCCTGTGCTTGTGCATTAGGAATTTGCCCTCCACCTTCAAAGGTTCTGTTGGGAAAATTGTATACCTGCTGGAAGCCTCGCTGAGCAGATCGATGAGGATGGACAAGAAAGAGTCGGTTAAAATCAACTTTGTGGGAAGACCAGACCTTAACGCTGTCCCTGGGCTGATGGTAGGCACCCACTCACATTTCCTCTCCCGTCATTTGTCCAAACCGGATGAAATGTGTGGGCTGGTGTTAAATTCCAGTCATTGCTTACTACCTGCATGGACATGTACAAATAAAATGTCCTTGAGTTTTGGCATTCAGTCAGTTTGGCCTTAAGAAACACTGGTTTTAATCCACAGCATTGTGTTAATACCAAATCTCATTGGCTTCTTTATATTGAATTTAATATGGTAGACATAATATTCCCGTGTCACTGTTAAAGTTAACATCTAAAGGTTATTTCATATTTGTGTTGCGTTCATTAATCTAGTTTTCTTTCAGGTGCCACAGCATGAGTCTAAGGATAAGAAAATGAAGGTGTTCACCTCGGGAACTGTAGCCATGGATGTGGATATTGAAAAAACTGGTTTCTTCCAAGGTGAGAACCCTTCATTAGGATAATGACACTTACTGGCGTCATGCCTATTCTTGGTTTGACATGTCTGTTCTGTGTTACAGGGGAAGGATTAAAGGTTTTGGCCTCCATTCAGAACGATTCCTCTCGCGAGATCAAGCCCAAGTACTGCATTTACAGAAAGCACAGCTTCTTTGCGAAAGGGAAGAGAAGGGTGGATACTAAAGACCTCATTAAAGAGGTGGGAGATCCCATCCCTCCATCTTCTAAAGAAAACGTCACGAAGGTCATTACCATTCCTGGTGACATAGAGCCCTCCATTCACAACTGCAGCATCCTCAAAGTAGAGCACAGACTCAGGGTAAGTAGCTATGACCAGAAGAACAACATAATAATGGGCAGTCACACTCTTAAACTCTTAATTATGTTGCAGTAACATGACAAATGAATGATGAAATCATATCGAGTTAAGTAACTTCCCTCAGCTGCTTGTCCTTAGGGTGTGGATTTTACATATCTGTCACACTTCTGTCCAAACTCTTTGAGCTGCAGAATGCTTTTGAACGCATCCTGCTCCCATTGTTCTTTACGTTTTCTGAGGTACTCCGATATGCACATAGCGTGGCTGTGCTGTATGTTTAAGGGTTAAGTGGTCTTAAACTGTGAAGATAGAAAATGACCATCCATAAAAATGTCAAAAAAATTTGTAAAAAAAAAAAAAAAAAACATGCTTAAAATTTGCAAATACTCAATAACATAGGAATGATGTTTTCCACAGGTTTACCTGGATGTCAAATATGCTTCAGACCCTGAGATCAAATTCCCCATTGTCATCCTCCCGGCCCCTGAGGTCCCTGCTATGGCACCACCACCACCGGCTGCTGCTGCTTTTGGCGGGGGCTTTGGATTTGAACCATTTGGGAACCCCCACCCTCCAGCGGTGTGGGGTATGGCACCGCCACAGCCACAGCCACAGCCACAGCCACCAGCCCCACCTCAAGCTTCAGATCCTCCTCCTCCTTATGGCGCATACGAAATGTACCCTTCTGTGAACGATTTTGGCCAAAAACATCAGTGACGGGATAAAAAGATGGAGAATTGAACTGGAGTTATATGTAGCCGTTGCCTAAATGCCTTTAAAATGTGTTTATATTATTATAATGTTTCATATAAAAGCGTCTGCCCAGTTTGTATCTGTGTATTTTAAATGAATTTCTCCTCTCGCCCGATGACAGCTGGGATAGGCTCCAGCACCCCCTGCGTCCCTTCACAGGACAAGCGGTTACAGAGGATGAACGAATGAATGAATTTAAAATGTCTGAATACACAAAGCAAATTCAACAAATCATTGGTTTATTTATAAAAACATTCACTGTTATGCCAGCAGTGTGTACAATTAACAGAAAGCCTATACTAAAGCAAAGGGAAAGTAATAAACCTCTGTATGTTAAACTCTGAACTAGATTTCTTTTTATTTCCCTTTGTGCACAGAACAACAGGAAAGCTGCGGTCGAGGTGATGTGACCCCTTCAGCGCAGATTTAAACCACACTTAGATGTGGCTCACATATGCTGCACATAAATCCAAATGGGTTAAATTAAAGTCATATGGACAGAAGCTGATCTAGGAAGATTCTGGTGCAAAAGTTGTGATATTTTTGTCACTGTGGATCATCCAGAGTTAACGAGGACATTGTTTCGGCTGAAGCTTTTAGTGTCTCAGTAGCTGGTGAGAACTGTCACATTATTTCCAGTCCCCTCCAATGATTTGTTTTTCAGGTCTTCGCTCTCTTTAAAAAGTTTTATTCCATTTGTATTCGACTTTTGACTAAAATATGTTAAACATCACAACTGCAAATTTGAATGGAAAATTGCTGCATGTGTCTCTTTGAGATACTTGTCAGAAATCTAAAATAAAACCAACAAGTGGTTTTCCAGCCCACTGAAGTTATTGCCTAGCGAGCGTGTTGCTGCTTTTACCTCAGCAGTGTTTGCTTTGTTTTTATCATGTGTATGCGCAGGTTACAAGAAAAACAAGTTGAACAAGATTTGCATTCGCCGGACCATATAAAAACACTGACAAGTAGTTGTGCAAGTCATTCTTAACTCGAGTTTTTCTTTTTCAAGAGATTTATATTTTAACCAGCGTTTTTTTTTTTTTTCTTTTTACCTCTCTGATATGACCATCACCAATTTTGCAATTGAATATGATGCCATCAACAGCAAGAACACCTTCACACATGGAGATGTCATTAACGGACGAATCATTTTGGAGGTTTCTAAAGAAATTAAAGTCCAGTCGCTTATTTTCATAGCGCAAGGGCAGGCTCGGGTTCGCTGGTCTGAATATTACGGGCAATATCACCATCGCGTTTACTGGGCTGATGAGAAATACTATGATGTCAAACGTCATATCTTGAGAGAATCAAGACAAGATGGTAATGTATTAAATTAACACTTACTGGCATTTGATCATAAGTCAGTGTTTCAGGCCGGGTTCAGTAAAGTGTCTTAGGACTATTTGTATTGTTATTGACACTCTAAATAAAACTGAATTAAATGTTGTTTAAGTGTATCCTTTAGACTTCCCATTTCTTTCTTCAGGTACTGAAGTCATTGGAAAAGGAAGACATGTATTTCCTTTTACCTTCAGGATTCCTGACAGGTGCGTATATCTTTGCTCAGTCTTTATTTTTTCCGTTCATGCCTTGCTTCTTTTCAGGTGAGTTAAAATCTCTGTTTCTGTACTTCGCAGGAAACTCCCATCGTCTTTCAAAGCATGCGTAGGAAAGATTGTTCACAAGCTGAAGGCAGAGCTCAAACAATCAATGAAGCCAACGAAAAAGGCGAAAATCCACTTCACATTCAAATCCAAACCAGACATGGACATTCCTGGGCTGATGGTACGAGGCATTCAATCACTCATGTTAAATCTTATCATCTTACAGCTTTAACATAAAGGGCTGTCTGCTTTTATTTAGGAACCACAGTACGGCTGCAAGGATAAGTCTGTCAAAACGTTTGGCTCCGGTAGCGTTTCACTGGACGTCCACACCGAGAGGATGGGCTACAAACAAGGTAATTGCGCGGTGTGGTACGGGAAAGTGGCCACTCGCTGCCTTTTCTTGTTTAGTCACTGAACACGCCTCTCTTGTTTATTTTGGCGAGCAGGTGCATATAGTTTGAACGGGTGGCAGCGCTTTACTCCTTACTATTCAAACCCTGCTCTGTAAACAGGAGACCAGAGTGAGTCAGTCACTTCACTTTTGTTTTTTTATCGAAGAACCCTCTCTGGACGTGGTCATGAGAAAGCTGAAGGGAAGCTTACTATTGCTTTTCCTGCTTATCTCTCCATTTTAACGAGCTTGATTGGTATCTAAGGCAAATCACAGGAAGAAGACACGGCCGTTCTCATGCCAGCTGTTGAGACTTTTCTGTCACAGAGGCCCCGGACGGATTCTGAAGGGAGTCAGCTGCCTGCTGAGAGTGACTGTAGCCATGGTGAATTCGTCGGGCCAGCCTGCAGTCAAATTTAGTCCCGTGTGTTTATCTGGCTCCCTACAGTACATCTCTTGACAGACTAATCATGCACAACCAAGTAGACAGAATAAAATCTTGCCACTAAATACGTCATTTTTCCCCATATTTGAACCATACTTGAAATATGGATGAAAGCAGCAGTCAATGACAATAATTATTCCTGTCAATGGAATGTGTTGACTTATATTTCTTCAAATCTGTCCACTCCGGAGGACACTGGAAGTTGAGGGGTGCTGTGCTTTGTTGTTTTTGTTTTTCATTTTTTAGACAGAGCAGTAGAAATAGACAGGAAATGAAAGAGGAATGATGTTTAGATTAGACCGTCCAGTTTGAACCAGGGACACGGTTGCTGAAGGCATTTCAGCTCACGTACGCTCCAGCCACTTCGCCGCTCGGTCGCCCTGATTCATGCACATTCAATAAGACCCACCCTGTCATTTTAAAGTCTGTTTTGGATGTATTGTGTGTTATATAATATCATTCAACTTCGCAGGTGAGACTGTCCGCGTCACCGTTGAAATCTGCAACCGCTCCAGTCGTCCGGTGAAGCCCAAATTTGTACTGTACGGGAAGCAGTCCTTCTTTGCCCAGGGTCACAGGAAAGTTAGCACAAGTGACATCCTCAAGGAGAAGCTCGAGGCAGTCAACGCGTCGTCAGGCAACACAACCCTGACCAAGGAGATCACCATCCCCAGAGAGCTGGCCCCCTCCATCTTGAACTGCTCCATCATCAAGCTAGAGTATAGGCTCAAGGTAAACTGCACCCGGCTATAGGACAAGTCTGCCAGAGCCACTCTTTTGTTCATGTGCTCCATTGTTGAGTTTAGTAAAAAACCGACAGGGGAAGCTTCTCTGTGTTTATGATTTCCTAGTTTAAAATGTCCTGTTAGTGTCTAACTTCTCCGTAACGAGTGACACAAAAGATGAATGCTGACAATAGTAAATAATTTCTGGCGAAACACTCAGCACCTCTGCTTCCTCATTTCGGTGTCCTTGATAAGAATCAGAGCCTCCAGCGAAAGGTGAAGAGCTGTGACACTAAATGAACTCAGCAGATTCTAGCCAAAGAAAACTTACCCACAGAGGACCTCTAGTGACAAAACAGAGGAATGAAAAAACATGAGAAAACTCCAATGACTCTAACCGCTTCACCTTTTCAGATATAAATAAAACATTAGTTGAAGAAATAAAATGTAAACACCAACTCTTTATTTTTATTTTTTTTTCACAGGTCTATTTGGACATCAAATATGCATCTGACCCAGAGATCAAACTCCCTATAGTCATCCTTCGGAACGTTTCAGTCCCAAAACAGCAGGCCGGCACTGCTAACTATGGATTTGAAGCATTTGGGGAGCCAAACCAACCACCATGGAGCACAACACCAGGAGCAGCATCCCAAACTGATTCCCCACCCCCCTATGGAGAATATGCACTGTATCCCTCCGTTTCTGACAAGTACAACAGTGACCTTTGAATACCTGCCTTGAAAAGTATGTTATCACGTTGTCATTTTCATCACTAGCCTGCAACTCATGATAAAGACATACCAAAAAGGCAGAATTAGAGATATTATCCTTTTTCAGTCCACTCGTTATCTTTCCTTGTCCGTCCATCGGGGCCAGATTCTTGGGCAGATATCAAGTTTACATGTGCAGTAACAGCGCCACAGCCTGGATGAAAGAAGTGGATGAAGCCACCAGGATATCACCCACTGGGGTTTGTGGACTACTGTTTTGATGCCTAGGGTCCAGTGTTTTGGCCGTAGCCATCTTTGTTTTGTTTTTGTTTTTAATTCCCCCACCAAGCCAGAAGTGACCATATTTGGACAAAAGGCCGGAGCTGGAGAAGAGCGGCCTTGCTCTCATCTGCCTTACTCTAAACGGAACCATAGTTTATAACATGATCATGGCGCTGTATGGAAGAAGACTGGAAACTAGAGATAGATATAATTAACTTATTAGTTTACAGAGATACTGAGAAATAGTGTTATTTTCTCATAAACTACAATGCAGAAGGATATGACTTGTTTTGTGCACTCCCTACCTAAAAAAAAAATCCAGATTTAAAGCACTTTTTAAAGCACTTAAACGTCTTGTCAGTGGCTTCACTTTTCAGATGTAGGAGGTTGCTGTACATTCACTTTTCCATACAGTCAGTAAACAGACTGATGTATATATTCAAATTCCATAAAAAATGTATATCGTTGGATATTGGTCTCATGAAACTGTAAAAGCTAACATGTAAATAGAAATGAATTCCACATATGCCTATTGTATCTATTTCATATAAACTACGTTACTGTATTCTGTAGAATGCAATATGTCTTAAACCGTCTTAAATTGAATTAAGAATAATGTTAGCCCAGATAGCACCAGATTTTACTGGTTAAATTATTATTATTATTATTATTGTGCTGCCTTCAAACTTTCGTTTTTTGCAAACTCCAGCCAGTATCTGATGATTATACACTTTAAATCAAATATCGCAAGATGCCACAAAGAACACGTAGAGTCTGTTCTTATTCTTACATTTATTTTTTTTGTCGTTGTAAAGTTGTATCACGTTGATTTTGACTCTTTCATCTTTTTGTCAAGTTCAAAATGTTTTACCACAGAACAAGATGCCCAAAAAGAACATTTTATGACCTATAGCAGATGTGTTAAATCAAATATTTGCACTCAAAAACTTGCTGTTACAAAGAAATAGTTTAAAATCATCATCTCTGGACAACTTGACTTCCTTACTTTAACTGACAAGTGTTTCCCCAGTCCACCTCCCTCCATCCTGAGCTGCCCCATCAAAGCACTAGAGCAGAGGTTGAAGGTGAACGGCGCTATGATGTGATCAATGAAAAGGCTGTGCAAGGTGTTCTGATTCTGTATTTGTCAGCAGTGAGCAGGATTAAAAGTGTTTGATTTTACTTTTCGAGTTGTTCCAGATGTTTCTTTGATCCAAACCATGCATGCAGAAACATACAGGAGACAAGTTAACATTTGTGCCATCAGTACTGGAAGGCAATACTCTCTGAATGTTATTCATGTGCACACATTACTTAAAGGGGAACTACTGTTTTTTACAACCTGGACCTTATTTCTGGCATAAAATATGGTCGTTTACTCACCCATACAATTTTTGTGTAATTCGTATTCCTTTGGGAGATATTGAGATCCACGTATATCCATATAGTGGGAGTGACTGGGGCACCAAAATGCATCCTCTAAATAAAGCATTATCTGCCGTGAAACTCATTCACTTCACCAATATTTTGTTATGATACGCTAGTGCTATTTCCCGTTGAGTCTGGAGTTACCTTTTATCATCATCCGGGCTCTGTAGATTGACCTACAGACCCCGGATGACGTCGTCTCTGAGCGCCGCACGCACCCGCGCCAGTCGGCTTGTTTACTTTGCTACTGCTAGTTTTTTTGCAACATGGCTGAATATTTTTCCGACTCTGAGGTTGTGGACGAACCATAACAGGTTGTAAAAAACAGTATAGCAGCAGGATTCATCTATATTATGTTTCTGCCAGGAGAACGTTCTGTATTATCCCTCTGATTTTCAGCCAGTTACACTCACATATGACATATTACACAGTGCACTGATGACACATGTACATTATGCAATGCTCAGCTGTAGATTGAACATTGTTGTCAGTATTATTCACTGAGGAATACCAATGACGGTACGGCACACTGTCCATTCATTTAGCCTAATTTAGTCTGCGAGGCTGTTGGCTAGAGTTACCTATGTGAAAGTGACACCTGCAGGGCCTGATCATGTGATCATGCGTGACACAGATACAGGTTCTGGAGACGTCCACTGCTAAAGCCTCGTCCTTGTTCATCACAGAAAGGCCTCATATCGACACCACAGCGGATCAGTTTGAACCAGTTTGCAGCAAATTTATAGGATTCTGTTTTTCCCTAAAGGAGGATGCTCACGCTTTTACTGCGACCATCCGCTTAGGTGGACGCTGTTTGATTTAGTGTGATCATGACTGTGAAGCATCTTTCAGTGGAGTATGACAAGCTGAATGAACAAGGCACCTTTTCTCCTGGGGACATCCTTTCTGGAAAAGTGACGGTCGTGACCAGCAAGGAGACAAAAGTGCAGAGCTTTTTGGTCAGAGCCAAAGGGAAAGCTAAGGTCATTTGGCACGAACAAGAAGGACAAACCACCGTGGTCCACAGCAACAAGAAGAAATACTTTTATTTTGAACACATTATTCTTCAGGACAAGAAAAAAGGAGATGGTCAGTATTGTCTGGCTTGTGCCAAGAGAAGATTGTATCAGCATAAAGCTTCTGAGCTGATCGATATTTTATAGTGTGTAAATAAATTAATGAAAGTGCGCTTGGTGCAAAATGTTTTCTTTTTACAAGGTTCAGAAATCATCAGCCCTGGGAGAAATGTGTATCCGTTCAGCTTTATAATTCCGAATGTGTAAGCATAAACCTTTATGTGGAGTTTCTGTTAATCTTAACACTTCCTTCTATCGCTCAGAAATGATTTCCCTCTGAATTAATTCCTTACAGAGACATGCCGTCATCTTTTGAGGGGAAATGGGGCAAGATCACGTACAGTTTACGAGCCCACCTGACTCAGTCTATCTGGCTCGTACACAAAACCAAGACTGAGTTCCCTTTCTTGACCAAGTCTGAGTTCCCCTTCGCCTCCAAATCTGAAATGATAATCATTGGACTTAAGGTATGAAAATGGCTTGAGTTGTTGTTTTGTTTTGCTGTGAGACATTTGAACGGCTCATCTCAGTCAAAATGTTTTGAGACTGGATATCCTGACAGCTTGTGTCTTTGTGTAGGAGCAACAATATGCGACAAGGATTTCTTTTTATGGCTCTGGAAAGGTTACTATGAATGTTACCTCGGAAAAAATGGGAATAAAGCAAGGTAAACAGATTTCACACAGAACATCTTTTCCTGGAGTGTCTCAACTGAAACCTAAATGAACCCCCTCCCGTCCTCCCTCCCCATCCATAAATATAAACAGGTGAAGCAGTGGGAGTCTCCGTAGAGGTGCTCAATGACTCAAACCGCACTGTAACACCTAAATTCTACCTGTGTGAGAAGCAGACCTTCGTCGCTGAGTCAAAGAGGACGGTGCACACGAATGACACGTTCTTCGGGGCGGGAGACTCCGTTCCAGCTCAGACCAGTCGGAGTGTGACCAAGGTTATCAGCATCCCTCCACAGCTCCCGCCTACCTTCTTCAACTGCTGCATGATGAAGCTCGAGTACAGCCTCAAGGTACCTGGGTCTGTGACTGATTCACACCTTAAAATGAAAATATAGAACAATGTCAACACTGACACCCTCCTTAAACATGAGACCGGGTTTAATTGTATTCATTTATTTAATTTAATGAAGATATTTTTTTAATGCACTTACATGACGACAACAGCACCACACAGTGGCTGTATGATGAGGAGAGACGTAAAGAGCTGGGGAGAGGGAGGAGGGGTCAAAGGGGGAGATTCCTCATGGCTTGTCCACTCACTAATGAGGGTGCATGAAGGAAAAAGTTTCATATTACAGCCCAACCTGTTCCATCCACTCAAAAAGATTTACGTCAGTGCGTTCTGTAAACACTACGGTGCCGTTGCACAGAAACAAAGTGATCTCACATGTATGTATTTTGATTTATATGACTTGTTTTAAGCGTATCAACACACATCACAAATCACAAAACTGTGTTATTTATTGGTTTATTTGTCTATTAATTTGTTTGTTTGTTCTCTTACAGGTCGCCCTCGATGTCCCTCTGTTAACGGAGCCAGTAATCAAGCTGCCTCTCGTCATCCTGCTGGGTTCGCCAAAACCACATCAACAAAAACCAAAGAGATCCATCTGGTTTAGAAAGCTCCCAAGTTAAGATCCAGTCAAAAGTTGTACCGTATGCATGTTGTTTGTCAAAGAGTGACAGGATTCAAAGTAACAACATGTGTCTGTTCGGTGCAGATAAGCAGATGTTTTCGGGGGAAGTTCAGACCACATTAAGGGCCTTCGCCTGTCCGCAATATGTGCGTCGTATCAGTAGCAGCAGATTCATTATTAGTGTGTCACAATTTAGATGTTCTCTCCTAAAATCCATGTCAGAGAGTTGTTTCAGCCCATTCCAAACTATTAAAGTTAAAGCAGGTATCACTGAGAAAGATACCTCCCTGTTTTCTGTTTTGTGCGAAGCATAAAGGTAGTCTTTACTCAAGTTAAAGTACAAACAGCAAATTGTTAGAAAAATACAATGTTACCAGAAAATTCCCCGCATTTAAAGTTAAGTAAAAGAACATGCATGTTATCGGCAGAATGGCCGCTGTGACAATTAAAGTCATAATTCTGATGCATCATGTTACTGTTTAGTTCGAACTAGTTTTAAGTAGTTTACAAGCTGCTGCATAACGTGACAAAATGAATCGAAGGGGTCATGAGAGGATAGGTAAGAAGAAAAAACAAAGTTCTGCAAAAGGTTTCAAAGGTTTTTTTTGAAAATGTTGCAGAATTTTAGAGCCTCGGACAGATGCATAAATGAATCCACGCTTGACTGGGAGCTGTCCCTTTGACCCCCCAGCAGCTTGTCAACATCCGAAAAAAGAAAGGGAGGCGTGAATTTATTGAAAACAAAAATCATGCATCCTATTCCACTATTTTACTTTTTAATATTTCAATATTATTGTAACTTTCCCAATACTGCAACTGATTTACTGCACCTTGCCATCACACAGTCTTCTGTGATAATGTGAGAACATTCAGATCTTCCGAACCACAAGACGCCATTCATAAAAACAGTAATTTTACCAAATAGAACATGAGAGCTGCCGTTGCCCCTTTGTATCATTGATGCATTAACAACAGTGAGGATCCTTGGTTCCGGGGGGGTTCCTCCTACGGGGTGTTGTGGAGTATTGTCCAGGTTCATCGCTGTCATTGCAAAATACGCCAAAAGGCAGCCATCTGGAGGCCTCGTTTCTCTTTTTCTCTCTCTCTTTTTTTTTTTTTTTTTGTCATGGGGCCCTAAACAGTTACTAGGTTTGGATGTCCTGACGGTGCACCCCTGATTAATGCATTAGATCCACACTAATGTGTTGACACACAAAGACGAGGCAGTGGTAGACCAGCAACTCCAGCGGTTTGACTATTTTTGTGTGTGGCGGATGTGAAGAGAGAATAGATGATGGTTTCCCATTGGAAAAAAGCTGTAAGGTAATTATGATAATGTTACAAATATATTGTACGCTTTATAATACACTGATTTGGACAGATATAAACAACTTAAATTCAAGAGGTTAATCATCGTCTCACTATTTTGACAGTATCGAATCAGAAAGAGCTAAAAATGAGATGTTAGGGGTTTCTCACGCCCTTGCTTCTCCGTGCATTCATTTTGCAACAGAGGAAAGCGTTTAACAAAGGCACATTCATGGTTCTAACAGTACATGTGTTGCCCAACCAGCAGCCCTTAAGTGAAACCAGGCCCATGTTCTTGACAGAGACACGGAGATCTTTCCTTGCCCAGGAGGGGAAACATGTCGAGAGAGTATTCAACGGTTGGGATCCATCCCGGAAACATTAGATCTGGCTATTGTGACACCGTGTGCAGCACACCCACCTACTCAGAGAGGGACAGCAGTGGTTGGTTCTGACTCAGCACAAATAGATTTCACAGTCAGCCCACAAAACAGAGAAGAAAATTGACAGAGAAGAAAAATGTCCTACTCCCAACATTAATAATACAAAAGCGGAAGAGTGACCAGCACGGGCTTCATATTCCACTGCTCTGGTGGCTTCTGCATTGCTATTATGGTAATTGGAGAATTATACTCAGTGTTTCAGTTTGCATCTGCTGCAATTGATTTGTCATCGTGTTTTAATGGAGTCTATTAGAAATGATTAATATTTGAATGGAAACACAAGAAATGTTATTTAAATAACATGTCAAAACGGCTTATAATGTTTCAGTTAGTGTAAATTACTCTAATAACGTTGACAGCGCAATGTCTAAGCAGGCAGAGGAAGACAAACCTTAGTATTTGTTGTTAAAAATAAAAAAAGAGGGTCTAAATGCCATGTGGTCGAACAGAATAGAAATTTGCAGTGTGAGCGTAAGACACAGAAGAGATTCAGCTAATTCTGCCTCCTCTGCCTGCATGACGATAGCTGCAGAGCAGTACAGTGGAGGCCATATTATTCACTCAAGTAGTATAATAACTTTCAGGTTGGGTTGGGTCTGATGTGGAACACAGCGTGACAGATTCCTCTAATCAGAGAAACACCTGCATGAAGACGTCTCTAAAGCAGCAGTTTGGTTCGGTTTTGGCAGCCGTAGTGGTCTTGGCTGTGTTGTAGCAGAGCCTGCCTGGTAACCAGTCTGGCTCCGTGTACCGTGTGCAGGCTGTCAGCCAGCTAGCTCCCTCTACACACACACGCACACACACACACACACACACCACAGTCTACCCTGGTTTGGGAGAAGGGGTAGGGAGGTGTGGCCTCTGGCACCTCCCACCTCCGTAGCCAGAGCGAGTACCATGACAACCATGTGGGCCCGCTGGCGACTCCCTGTCTTCATCGGCCACGGTTGCCATGGCAACTCCCCACGGGGCTCCCGCGGATCAGCGGGATGGGCGTCCAGTTGACTAACCCTCTCCCAGCTGGGGAACGGCTGAGGGAGTGCAAGAGAGCGGAGTGAAGTGGAAGGGAGGGTGTGTGTGTAATATTTGTGTGTGTGTGTGTGTGCATGTGTGTGTGTGTGAGAGTGTGTAGGATGGCACAACACAGCCCAAGGAGAGAGAGAGAGAGAGAGGGAGAGAGAATGCTAAAGAGGGAGTGAGAGGAAGGAGAGAGACCTCAGAAGGAGACACAGGAGACGGGTAGTCTGACCTGCTGAAGCAGCCTATCTCTGCCTACGTACAGCCTTTGGCCTGCCAGCAGATAAGAGAGAGCACAGAAACGCTTTAGTGAAAATACACATTGTGTTCAACACAAGCTGACAGGAACAGCTTTGATCCAGCACGCCCTCGTCTGACAAGCTGTTTTACGTGATTCAAATGAGTGTCCTGACCTTTTCTGCAAACCTATCAATCAAAGACTCTTCATTTAAAAAAGTGTGTTCCTGCCATCTTCCATTTTCCAATTGTGTCAATGATAAATACCGCTTTTTTGGGTTTGGACTCTGTGCATCAGGGCCACAGATGGCTCTGTCTCTACTGTGGTTGGAGACAAAAATGGCATCACTAGGTCCATTGGCTGAAGACTACTGAGGGGCTTTTCCTACCCTCTAATTGCTCCAAGCTGTGTCCCCTTGAAGGCCCAGAGACACACAGATTGCGACTGCTGAACCTATTTTAAAGTAGTGTAAAGTCATTCATGTGGCCATTTCATTGTTTATCCCTTTCAATGTTAACTTTTCCATGTTTTCCATGGTTTAAAACCAAAAAGAGGCAATTCAGTTAAGTTCATGATAATGAAGTTTTTATTTTGGAAAAGGAGAGAGATAAACTTCCCATAGTAAACATTTTCTGTTCTATTTGTAAGTGCAGAAAAGTTTGATTTCTTCTTTTTAATATAAAATCCTTACCATATTTTAAATGTATAAAAAAGTGACACAAGGCAATTCTGTCAGTGTTACAGAAGGCAAGTTGCCAAAACATTCTATACTAATTCAAATAATCTACAGTTTCTCAGATTATTTTTCTCTATTATACGTGCAGTAATATTTCTATCCTAAAACTAGCTCTACATAAAGTGTGGGACTATATTGTGCACTTGTAGTGGTAACCTTTGGAATTACAAATTGTTTTACTGTTTTAAAAAAATCCCTTGACACAAGTTGATTACACAAAGGATACAAAAACAAAAAGCAGTTCAGTTTTACTTATGAAACTCAGAGAAGCACCCTCCCCTGCATAGGTGCACATTGCATATCTTGCAGCCGAACACACTTTCATGTCGCAGTCCCTTGTTGGTGCAGTTTCTGCAGCGGCGAGAGCGCTCTGACATGCGCTCCAGGCGATGTCCATACTCTATGGGTGAATCCGCGTGTCTCTTGCGGGCTGCCCTCTCCATACCCCTTGCACCCTGGTAGTCTCCAATCAGCTGCTGCGCCAGGCGCACGCGGAAGTGGCGCTGGGTGAACTGTTTCCCGTTGAACCCCGCCGGCGGCGCGCCCCCTCGGCTCTCCCTCAGGATTATGTAGGCATTGACGATACACAGGTTGACGTAGAACCACAGGAAGTAGCGCCACCACTTCTTACACGGCCTGCCAACCTGGTAGCACTCCCTCAGCTGGTCGCACAGGTCCACTCCCCTCATGTTCTCCTGGTACAACAACAAGGGGAGTGGTCGAGGTACACCGAAAGACAAACCTGGGCTGTCCATGCTGTCACTCTCACCCTCCCCGTCTGGATCCCGCAGCTGACGGCCTGGGCTGATACCCACAATCCCTGGAGCAGAGTTGGTGGAGAGGCAGCTAACCACCTTGACGTCCCGTGTCACTGTAGCAACTAGGTTGCCACGCTGGCACTGGTAGAACTCACCCTGGGACAGCTTTCCAACATTGCGAGGGCGGAGGACCTCTGGGTAACCTCTGCGTCCTGGCTGAGTGGGTCCACAGGCGTAGAGCCCATCCCTCAGCAGCCTCTGGAGGAGGGGCACTGAGGTGAAGAAGCTGTCCATGAAGAGATGGTGGTATTGACCCTCCAGGCCCCGCACTAGGGAGGTCACCACCCTGTAGGCCAGGGAGGCCGCCGCCTCGTCTTCGCTGGACTTGCCCACGAAGATCTTGGCCCGGTGGCAGTAGCCTGAGCGGGAATCACACAGCATCCACACTGTCAGCCCCTTCCTCAGGGGCTTGGAGGACATGTACTGGGTGGGAGAGAAACGTCCCTTCATGACAATGGCACACTTGTCTATGGTCAGGCAGCGGTTAGGCGTGTATGCGTCCCACATAGTGTTCTCCACCACGTCGAGGAGAGGCCTGATTTTGAACAGGCCGTCGTATCCACGCTCCCCACGCACAGGCTCAGACTCGCGGTCGCACAGCTGGAGGTACTGGGTGAGCTTTTCAAAGCGCCTGGCGGTCATTGTTTTTTTAAAGCCCGCATTGCCGATGAAAATGTCACTGGCCCAGTACATGCCAGTGTCTGGAAGCTGATTGATGCCCATAAGAACATTCAGACCCACATAAGCTTTCATCTCTCTCACATCAGTGGGGTGCCAGTGGGGGTCTGATTTTCCACTCCTCCTTTGCCGATAGAGGGCGTAATTGTTTGTTTGTTCTACCATGTGTTCAAAAAGAGAATCTGGGAAGAGTATCCGGAAATAGTCACGGGTGTCAGCATCGTCCCCCAGCGAGTGCTGAGGGCCACTGACAGCGGAGAATGGTTCGATCGAAATTACCTGGTCGGGTTCGCCCCAGAAGTCTGGAGAAGTGCAGTCCTCGTCCAGGTCATCTTCAAAGCCGAAAAAACTCCTGCGCTCCTCCTCCTCCACATCGGAGAAATCAATATCCGAATCGTTTGAGGTGGTGTCAGAGCAGTTAGTGGAGGTAGAATAATAACAGTCCTCCGCGTACTCCTCCTCGTCGTGCTTGATCCCATTACTGCCAGTGACTAAAATTATGTTGCAGCCTCCTCCTGCGATGAAGCTGGCCGCGTCTGCAGTCTCCGCCGCGGCTGCTGTGCTCGTCGTGAATCCATTCTCCCCCTCGCCGCCGCCGTCGTCCTCCGCCACCTCCTCCTCCCGCACTCCGTCTTCCTCGTCCGAGTCTGGCTTTCTGTACGGAATTTCAAACCACTTCACATCGGCTGAAAGATTAAGCGGAGAGTCTTGGCTGTCGCACACCGTGGTACTTTCTGTGTCCGCGCTAGTTTCCAAAATAGTAAAAAGCTCTCTCCCTTTTCTTGCCGTCGCCATGTCGGGGTATTAAAGTGCCCCTGCATGAGTCTTTTTATGTATATTTTTTCACCGTGGAAAAATAACCGCACAAACCGGCCATCCGAAATGAACTGATGTGCACTTAACAGCAGCCTCCTCTCAAAAAACTTGCTGGTGGTGGACCTATGCGGCGTCTATAAGCTTGATTCTCATTGTTTCCGCTCCTGGTTTTTCTGGGCTTTGTAGCGCAGTGTGGCCGCAGACGTCAGAAGCTGCATGCATGTCCTGCTTTGTAGGGCGTTTTGCGACTGCAGCTGGTGGGGTTGCTAGTTCGCTAGGCTGGCAGATGGCCGCTCGCTGTTCTAATGCCCGCTGGCATTCACCACCATCAATAAGCCGGATACCAATATCTGAGGCCGCGGAGACACAGAAACCACTGCTTAAAATCCAAACATCAAAATCATACACCGTCAATCAGCTGTCAGAAACCCAAGACGTGGGCATGTGGGAAAACTTGGGGCAACTGTACACAGATCAGAAATGACACCAATGGCATCGATTAGCACAACTCTCTGTTGTTTTAAAGTTTATTGGGGCTTTTTGTGTGTGCGCCCGTGGTTAAGGAAATGCGTAAAAAAGCGCACGCAACGTGATTTAAAAATAACAGTGATGGATGTTTCCACGCTGCACAGGACTCCTTGTTCACCCGCTTGCCAAACAGACTACACACTGAACTCGGGCAGAGAAGCAGTTTGTTCATTCATAAACATGTTTCTTCCCTCTGACAGGTTCCTACATGAATCTGAAGCCCTATAGGCTATTGTGGAATTAGGGACCTCCCTCTATTTTATGAATGTGGGCAGATACTCTTGTGTTTTACTCCAGGACTGAGGCTGAAGAGTTTGCCTTGATGAGATTGATTGATTCCCAGCAGGTTGTGGCTGCACGGCCACAACATGCAGGAGTTCTCTGTGTCAGAGCCCGATTTGATTAATATTTGCAGTTCAAAAAAACAAAACAAAAAACAAACAAACAAAAAAACATACCATCATAAGATTTTCAAGGCCCTTCGTAAAGCGACTGTGACATTTGTCTGCCCACTTTTCATCATATAGCACCACTTCTGAGTGCAGCAGTGAAGTTGTGCTTATTACATGTAGTTATACTCTATGTATTAATGAATGGTAGAATAATAATAATAAAAAAAAATCCAACTATCTTCCACGGCTTTTATTTTGGCGTGTTTTTCCCTTTGGTGAATCACCTCTCTGATGAGGGCGCTCCAGTTTTCACATGATCCAGGATGAGTCTTATTTGTTCCTACCGCAACAAATGTTACCGTAAATAATATACAACGCATATACCATTTTATTTTCTCTGTTGATCGATACAGTGTTATTGACCTCACATTCTCTCAAGTAGAGGGCTGAAAGTGAATTAACCAAACTCTGGACTTCCTTGGTCGCTCCAGAGAACACCAGTTAACTCATGTGTTTTTGTATGGGGGATGGGCTGCAGGAAGGGTCCTTTCCAAATTCTTTTAGCTGTGGCCTGAGTCTACATGGCTGGCTGAGCACTGGGTTGCTGCCCCTGGGCCCTAGCAGAGGAGGCACGATTTATGCGTCCTTCCTCACTAGCTTATTGCACAGATTCTTGTTGTCTCAGTGGTATCATATTGCCGGTGCGAGCTGACGGGCCTTGCTGCTGTTTCTGTCTGCAGAGAAGGCACTCGAGCTGCACGTGCAGCGTGCTACTGGGAACCAGTATGTTGAAAAACAGTGGAAAACGAGGGAGGCAGTGGACCTTCGATATCCAGCCCAAAAATAGAAGTGAGGGAAAAAAATGGCTCACTCCAGCATTTCCAGGCCCCTGGAGCAGAGTACTGCAGCAGACCCCTCAGAGACTCCCGCGGTGGGGTGGAGAGACGCCGACCAATGGGGGCTCAGGCGTACAGAGCGTGTGTGTGTATCTGTGTGCGTTTGTGTGTCTTTGTGTGTGTGTGTGTCTCTGTGCGGCTAAGTCAGCTCCTCCACAGCCCAGATCCTTTTCTCGTGGATGAGTTCAGGAGATGGTTTCTCTGCGTGTGTGTGTGTGTGTGCGTGCGCGCATCTGCCAGCCTGTGTGTAAATGGTGCAACCACTGCAGCCCCTGCTGAAGACAGACCAACTCTTCTCTCCGTCATTCCCTGACATGGTGTCTGCTGTGCTTACGTGTGCGTGACAGCGAGGGGGCTTATTAATAATGATGTCTCCTTCCACTGCCAACAGCAGGCTCAGCTGATGTGATTGGAATTAAGAAGGCAAATCATAACAGTGTGGTGGGTTTGTTAGTGAATCAACCCTCCGCTAATTTAACGAGGTGATGCTCGACAGACTCGGGGGGGTAAACTGATTTGCTGAAGTGACACAAAGTAAACTATGTCACCAATGTGAACTGCAGTGTCATTTAAGGTATTTGCATCAGCTATATTTTTTTATTTAGTCTTACCTCATCATGAACTGGTCCTGCTGTTGATTTAGAAAACATTATACTTGGCCAAACAATCACTGTGATGTGTAATGTTGACCTTGACAAACACTCACCTGATTGCCCCCTCCCTTTAGGCAGTAGTGACACACTGCCCTCTTGTGGCGGGTGGAGGGAAGTAACTACTCGTCACAGCTCAGACAAAATGTTTCCTGATGTATATTTTATTTTAATGGTCAAATTATAAATCTGATACTTTGGTATATTTAATAATCGCTCTGGTCATCTGCACTATAAATTACAGATACTGTATTTTGACATAATCGGGTTAGTGGTGTAAACATCTAGTGCTCACTGAGGCCTACAATCTGCTCATGAGAGCCCTTGTTAATTCATGTTAATTGCACTGATTCTGTATCTCAGTATAAATATGGCAATGACCCTGGACGTGTATTAAATGTGATGGAGAACTAACTCTGGTTTTATAATTAGCTCTCTGTATTTGTTCTAAAGGAGCGTGATATTTAAAATATAGCTAGTCATCAAGTCTATTCTGTGTCAGAGGTTGGCAACAGGTCATCCCACAGAGCAAATGAAGCTGCTGAAAAACTTAAGTTACCTTTGTCCACTAGATGGAGGAAGAAGACAGAATAATGAGGGAGAATCTGAACGACACTCAGCGCCATGGTCTCTGCGTGTGCAGAGTTCTCCTAGTACAGCAGCGTGAATAAATAAAAAGTCTCTGTGTCTTGCTCACTGACCTAAGATCTGACTTGGCTCTTGGTTGTCAGAGCATGTGTTCCGTGTTATTCCTTTTGTGCTGGACCTGGTCAGTGAGGCCTTGGCTCTGGTGTTGGCACACTTTCACTGCCTCTGCGAGGTCGGGTCTGAGCTAAATTCAATATATTGTAATTATTTATCGTTTCTAATCACAAAATCAAAAAAAAAAAAACAACCCAACAACAAATGGATTTTGTTTACCATCTGTTACGGTATCAGTTCGGAAGGACTGACGAGTTATGTTTGGGGACTGTGTTATTGTGAAGACTTCCAATGTACGGAAAGACGAATTTTTTCTCATCCGATTGTGAGACCGTGAGACACATGCCTAAACACTGCTTCATGAATGCATCATTGGATGGATGCAGACTACAACTAAACAGCCATTATCACCGTCAAACACATCGGTTTGATTCAATTTACTGTATGCCACCTTGGAGGCAGCTGCACACTGATTTAAATATGCCTGCAGAAAAAAAAAAATGAGGCATTGTGCACAGAGGTGCAACTTGTCAACAGGCAGGGCAAGCAGGCAGCAACTTGAGGCCACAGGCCAGTAGGGGGCCCCTCAGGGCTGACAAACCTTAAACTACAGCAGTGGTGATGAGTTTTCAAAGACAGTGGGGGAGCTCCCTGAGGGGGTATCACTTGACACAACTCTGTAGACTCAGTCCTGTAGTTAAATATAAGCCCATTCAAAATGAAAGGAAGTTATCACTCTGGGAAGGAAAAAAAGAAAGGAAGAGGAAGGAGGGAAGAAGAGGAAAGAAAGCAAGACAGCCATAAATGAAAAAGATAATGACGATTATTATTATTAATAATAATAATAATAATAATAATAATAATAATAATAAATGAATAAATGAATGCTGCTAGTCTTGCCTTGAGTATGGGGGAGAGACATTTGAAAAAGATAACTTCCACTGTGATCACATAATTTCATTTATTCATTCTTTGACAGTTCACATTACTTTACTCAGCTAGCACAGCAGTGTGTCGAGCTCTGTCGTCCATGACCAAATCCAGAGAGTGCCCTGTCAGCAGGAGTCGAGACACCACCAGCAGTCGACTTTTAGGAGGATGAAACACTGTGGACAAGCTACAAGTTGAAATATTAACACTTAATAGCCAGTCAGCTTAGGTAATGTGGCCCAGAAAACACATGTCTAGAGTGTTACCTGTTGTTTTATGGGACATAGAAGGGGGAAATAAGCTTATTTGGAATTTACTTTTTGTCTGTAATGTGATTTGTGCTTTTGGAATCACCTCTGACCGTGCACACTGTCCTTTAATAGAGGCTTATGTTGTAAATAGGATGGAAAATCCAACTTCAATTGAACATTTAGACTGATAATGAAGTGTCTGAAAGACGTCTACAATTGTCTTTTCTGAATTGATTAACAAAAAAAATATATATATATATATATATAAGTTTCAAGAGGAGTCACGGTGCTTCTCGGGGAATCCCATTTTACCATCCACCTCCACCACAGCATATGTGTGCTGTTATATCGCTGTCATGTGACATAACACCCGGAGACAGTTTCCCTCAGTGACGCACCAGAGACCGCAAAATACGACACATTTGGGGATTGTGCAAAAGTGTTTTGTCTGCTAATATGCAGAGAATGACCGGAAAACTTTTTCGCACAGTAATAAACAAACACAACAATTGTTTTGAAGAATGTGCCGCTAATCCGCCAACATATGTCATGATTCACGCCATGCTTTGTTTGCATTCATGGGAAACTGAACATTGGTCTGCAATGGAATAGATGCTCTGTAGGAAGGACATTTGATGCAGGGCGCCTGTCATTGGCTGATCCCATCCAGTTTAATTCGTTGCTGCAGATTTTATTATTAGCAGTAAATCATCTGTTTGCGCCTGAGTCGCGCCGATTACAAGAACTGTTTTCATGTTGCCTTTAATTAGATCCAAATGGTCTGGATGGGAAAATATCAACAAATGGATTGTGGGTGTTGTGCACAATTATTTATCTGAAAGCAACAAACAATGGATTCATTTCACTGTTGGACTGTCACTATTATTTACCAGTGACTCTGAGCAGCACAAAGTCAAAGCGTCTCGGGGTAGCCTCTCTATATTCACATCAACTGTTTGTTACTTTATAGAAAAAGCATATTTTTGACTAAACTCAATGGGTTTGCTTTTCCCTCCTGTTAGTCCTGTATTTCATAATCATGTGCAGTACCGACAGATGGCGAATCCACAAAATCTAACCCTCAACCTAACCCAACTTGGATTCAAACGTAGCCAGTCATCCCTATGACAAATTCATTGAATTAGTCAGTCCACATGACGCATTTTAACCTGCTGCATGATCCTTCGTCTCACATGTTCTGGAAGAAGCTTTCCTGCCTCTATCTCAAAAGTGAGCACTGCCACATGTGCTCCAAAATGACTTCTGCCAGGAACAAGTTGATCCGCAGCTAGGCAAACTTCTGTAAATTCAGATTCAGACTGGCTTTACTTGTCATTTGAGCCTCATAAATTCCACTAACCTGGCAGAATGAGAACCCATTTCTCATTGGGTGCACGAGCCAGGACAACTGACACCGAGACAGCATTACTGTGATCGTCTGTCCTCAGGTTATCCCTGACTCTGATTGTTAATACACATTAAATCCCTTCAGTCTCTCAGTGTTGGATATCTTTGCTATGTTACAGACTTGGGATCAGCCTCACCAGATGCTAGTGATCAGTTACATGATCTATGATGGGGGGGGGGGGGCTCCCAGGTCAGCTGCTTTGTTCGCATCTCAATGTCAAGGAAAGTTACTGCAGAAGGAAGCTTGTAAGTCTTTTTTGTGTCTTTCTTCTTCTTCTGGAGAGTTAATCAATGGGCGCTGTAGTCTTGTTAATGCAACCCTCTCACATAAGGGCAGTGGGGGAAGGAAGTGACCACATATGGACCTTGTTACCAGCCCTTGATGCACACTTCAGGTCACTGAAGAAGGTGGTGCATGGGGTGATGCATGCGTGTGTGAGAGAAGGACAGTCTGCAGATGTCTGTAATCCAGGTGCACGACCACAAACCGTCCTCTGAAGACATGTTGGCATCATCTGATATTCAAATGAGTGTTTTTTTTGCCTGAACCTGAGTGTGATGGTTGAGTTTGCATCATGAAGCAGACATTTGTGATGCAGAGTGATTAAATCTTAATGATGGAAGCTTGTATGCAACCAGTCTTTTTGTCAATGGGGGTTTTAAGAAGAAGAAGAAGAAGGAGAAGACCTCGTTCTCGAGAAGGAAATGACTAATGAGCAGAATCTGAACCTAAACATTCTCATGACTTCAGAAAACATTTGAAAATATTTCAAAGCGAGAGAACTATCCCCCCTGACTCCCCACTGCAAGTGTTTGGGTTGAACACAAACTGTTTTCCTGAGCTCTCAGTTCTCTACGGGTGATTCATTACACCGGTTATCTTTGAGTGTGAAGGTTTAAACATGGGAGCTGTTAAGAGACGTGTCTGCACTGTGCACTCTGTGGCTCGGTTGCAAACTGTCAGGCAACTCTTCCGCAAGAGACAAATGAGAACATGGGGTGCATTTCATGTACATGGCTTTATAATTAATATACTCTGTGAACTGATGAATCAAGAGCCGTGATTGGGGTTGTCTCTTTTCCTTTCCAAACGGAGCAACAAGCATAGAAAACTTAGTATACAGAGAAGTCTTTAAAAATTTATTCTAAAAAGTAAAAGACATATTTGTTCCTTTACTGTTGCTGGTGTGGTCACAGCCAAGAGCAGGGAGGCCTGTTACTACGAGACATCATCTCCCTCTCTCAGCCTGACTCATGTCTGAGAGACCAGGAGGGGACAGAGGAGGCTTTGTGCCGCTCTCAGTTCCCACATCTGAAAAACTTGTCTTATCTAGGCAAAAACATTTTCCTCCTCGCTTGAGAGCTCGCAGTTCTAGCTGAACTGCACTCTTAAATATCAGCTGCACGCTTCATAGATACAAAAAACGAAGGGGTTCGTCTGTCAGCTGACGACCTGTGCACTGGAAACTACTGAGAACATTCTGCGTGGAGAGTCTTGCGACATGTACGACTCAAACGCCACTGTGGGTTGTTGTGATCAACCATTAAGCTGTGGGCTTTCCTCCTCACTCAGCAGTTTGAACCCCTTTTTCGTCATTACATGACATACCAGTCACACCCATGGACAGAGGAAAAATTAATGGTGTTTAGGAGACTCGAGAGAGCATCTGGAATAAAAGACAAAAACAAATTAAGTAGGAAACAGCGTGGGATTGAAGCGGCCTCTTAAATTAAGAGATTTTGCATGCATAAGCATTTCCATACAACTGCTTTATCTAATGATCCCACTTTGACGCCGAAGACACAGAAATACACCCTGTCTTGAGGTGAATACGTAATGTGGTTGACAGCTTGAATCGTAGAAGAGTTTCAGTCGTCACTGGGGTTTCCTTGTAAGTAAGTGGATGGCTCATACTGAAGTTAATTAAATCAAGTTTCTGTCTTGAAGACTTCTCTTCTTGGATGCGCAACCACTCACACCGCTCACCAGACCAGTCTAACTCTTTTGGCTGTACTCGGAGTTTGAGAAGACTTGCCTTCCACCACCTTTGCCCCAGTTAAACAGAACGAATTACTAAAAGCGGAGTGTCTCATCCCCGTTTATATCTTCAAACCTATTTAGTAACATCTGGGATCGTTACTGATGCTGTATGTGCATTTGCTATGCCATGTTTCTTTGTATCCTAGCCACTTTCTTTGATGGATTATGTTGGTTTTTCTTGGTATTGGTTTAAAATTTGTATTTATTTATGTTATTTTGCACAGATTTCTTCATCTACCCAAGAATGCCTGAAAGAAATGTCTGTCTTCAGAGCGGTAAAGGACAGCTTCTTTGAACTGGAAAGGCTATATTAATCATAGTCCTTTCACGCTTCTTACACCTATGCCTGAAAATCTTGTATTTCTTAAGCATCACTAACTCCCTCTTGTCGATCTGAATGCACAGGGGACCCCATTATTTTCTCTGTAAACCAACCTTGCCCATTTCCTTCATCGCCCTCAGCTCAGTACGGATGTGTTTCCGCGTTCACAGCTGGGATGAGCAGAGGGTGTAGTGGCCTCTGTTTACACATTTGGCTTCAAGTCAAGGCAGTACTTAGAAATCAGTGCTATGACCCCTGCATACGCGCTTGAGTTGAATCCTTGCTTGCTAGCTGAGTGTGTTTGCGGCGTGAGGACGGGGTCACCCTGCGACGTATGCGCGAGACGATCACGCCGGGGAAATAAATAAATAGAAAAGAAACACAGTTTACACTTTGGATGATCACTCAGCCTCTTGCTTGTGTGATCTGACAAGCATGTGTTAAAAAGCCCCATTGGAAGAGATTTATTTTATGGATATATATATTTTTTCCCCCCCTCACAGATAAACAGTTTGAGGACATAAAGCTGTCTGAGTGATGTTTGGAAACTTCTCTGCACTAGATTTTTTTTGCGTATTGTGAGTGTAAAATGTCAGTTTAAATATAGCTACAGTGTTGTGATGTCGTAGAAATAAATAAAATAATGTGGGTTGGTGATTCTGTGCGTGTGCACCATTATGAAAATATAGTCACAGCCCAGTTATTCAGCTATTTGCACAACGAGGCACAGCGCGGCACCCGTCACCTCCTTCCTCCTGTGCTTGCAGAAAGGCTTTGGGAAGTCAGGTGAGATAGTTATAAAGAGCGGCAAATCTCGCATAAGCACCCATTTGAGGTGGAAGAGTGGGTCAAGCACACTGGTGATTGTAATTTATGTCCCATTGACTTTAATTACTTTTTCTCTATATATTTTCAGTTTTCAGTCATAGTTTGGTTGGGTTCAGGCGACAATGGCACAGTTTTTGCATAGATTTAGTTGAATGTAGAAACTCATGGTATGGTATTAGAGTCCTCCCAGTGATTGAGCTTCCTCACTTTGTCTTCATTCAGCGTTGCCAGATATACAATAAATATAGTAGTTTCTGGGCCTATGTGATATAAAAGGACATGTATACAATAGTTTGCCATTTGACTGACAACGAATGTAGCAATTGTTTCATTCAAACGGCAAAGCCTCTATCTTTATTCCTTAGGTTATTGCAGTTACATGCGCATAGAATAGCTTTGATTTTAAATGCACTGACTTTTTTCCAAGTTGTTTCAGTGCATACGATAGTTTGGGTCAAAATACGATAGTTATTAAAGCAACAGAACGATGTTTCTTCATTTCCCTTCTGGCAACACTGTCTTCACTTCACTCCGCTCCTTCAGCTGAGCTGTATTTCACTCCATGGCTTGTGCTTATGTGAATATTAGTGAGCCACTCCAGCTGCTCCAGTGTGGTCCAGGTGAAGACAGAGAGAAGCCACGCGCCGCAGTGACTCATGCGGCACGCAAGAGCGATGAAGGGATGAAGGTGAGTCATACTATGACTTTGCCGTCTCTCCACCACTGTCTCTCAGTATGAGCAGGAAGACAAGGCAAGACAATTTCATTTCTAAAGCACAGAAGCTTGACTTGAGTAGCAAAATCCTAAAATGGAAGTAAACACCCAGTCGACACAGAGACAAGAGGAGGAAGACAAAAAAGCAGCTCTCAAACTGAACGACAAAATGTGTTGGAGGTATACCACCCTTCAGTGCTAAGGCTCCTTCAAAACCATCCATGCTCCAGGTGAGGCTTGAACTCACAACCTCGGCATCACTTCGCAGATTACTGTCTTATAAGTACCGCGCGCTGACCGATTGCGCCACTGGAGCATGCTTAGCAACAAATCAGAGAGACATCCTCGGCCCAATCCATTCAGTGACTTGTACACAAACACTAAAAATGTCAAGAAGACACTCCAGATTGTTGGATTCGTCCTGAAACCAATAACTATACGGCACAAATAAATGGTTATATAGCATTTCAGAAGAGAAGACCCAGCAAGTATGGAGCACAACAACTGTCTCTCTACCGGCCATTGTATTTTACTCCTTCTTTCACAGTTCTTCAACAGAAAACAAACCGCCTGGGCGACGATGGAGTGTTGTTTCTCAGCAGAGAGAGAAGTGTTGCTTTCATTGCACAACACCTAATCCTGTGGTCAGCTGAGTGTGAAAATGGTGCATTTGTGGCTCCTTACAACGTCACCATTTTGTTGCATCACTGCCGTTTCCATCATTCAGCCAAAGAAAGTTTACTGGAAACTCAACTCGTGCGCCAAAAAATGTGGCAGGCCAATAAATAAAACAAATGATACACTTGTAGACTAATTAGAAACACTTCTTTTCTCTCAAAGTTTTCATCTGTCTTATGAAGATGTTTGAGCTCTAGGTCCCTGTCGGTCCCTGCTGCGTCGTGATACAGCTGGAGGTTATTCATGTTATTATTTCTCAATTTGAGGTTACACCCGCAAGTGTGACTGGCTGGGCTTGATGGGCATCTGATTTAAAAACTAATGATTTCATGTTAGTTGGCATGTTTTCTTTGGCCAGATGTGCATCACCACAGCTCTGGGAGTAGCACTGCTGTCATACATGTTATTGCACCGGGGCGCGCCGGGAGATTTCTACCACTGTGGGTACTCCATGCATTTCTCCAACAGAGAAATGAGCAGTAGAAGACACAGAAATGTCCCTGCGAAGAGGATTAGAGACCAATAAAGTGACTTATGGTTATGTGGGAGAGTTATGATAAATCAAAGATGTTTACAGAGAGTCTTCTTCTGGAACAAGAAAAAAAGTGCATATGTTGTTTAGCTGATTTCCGCAGTGTACTGTTGGGTCTCTTGTGTAATCTTTAATACATGAAAATTACAATTATTGAAGGATCATAATGTCATTTACACTTATCCGACACCTGGTTTGCAACACAGTGCAATACTGAAAACGTATTGCACTTTAATAGTGATTAACCAATTATGTTAAATGTGGCACTCCTCTATATAAATAGATTATAGTATGTTATTTATCCCAGTAAGACAGGGGCACCCACACTTTTTTGACAAGGTCAAACTGATCGACCTTCAAGAAACTCAGTTTAAGTTTAAGAACAACTCAAAACACATGAAAAAAAAACAATACAAGGTGTTGACCTGGCCTCCAAGTTCACTAGATCCCAAAACTGATCAAGTATCTGTGGGATGCACTGGAACAAGCCTGATCCACAGAGGCCCCTCCCCTAAACCCAAAGGCCCCCATTAACAACATTCTGTTACCAGACACCACAGGACACCCTCAGAAGGCCCATGTCCATTCTCAGATAAGTCACAACTGTTTTGGAGGCACAAGGGAGACCTACACAATATTAGGATGGTGATCATAATGTTATGCCTGATCGGCGTATACTGGAGCAGTATGTTGGCACACCTTGCATAACTGCATGAACCTTTATGGCACAATATTCCGTACATATATGGTCACTTATCTTACTCTGATTATTTGCACTGCACTGGTTTCTTACATGCGTCCGTCCGTCAATCCATTATTGTTTTGTACATCAAACAAGTGTCAATAGCCACAGTGAGGACGGATGATAAAGCAACTTCTGGAAAAATGGCTCACAATCTACTCGCTCTACCTTTACGATCTACTGGTTGATCGCAATCGATATATTGGCAGTAAGCTGTGACAGTTGCTTCAAATGGAACCTGTGAGCTTGTGGTTACTAAATCAGTCAAGTAGACCAAATTCTTGGTGTTCTGTTGGTAATGTATTTTATAAGTCGTGAGAACACTGGCATCGAGAAGCCACTGAGGCAGTTTAAGCTAATGACAGGACTACCTGAAGTAGAGGTTGTGAAGGTTGTGAATACCACTAGAGGGGGCTGTTCTTGAGGACTTTTCCTGTGAACACACTTAAAGGAAGCAAGTGAAGAGGAATGCACAAAAGTACTTCCTCCCCTATGTGGCATGCAATTCTAATCATTAAGTCACCTGTGCTCTCCCTACAGTGACATGTGATCTGACTTCTGACAGACTAACTTCTCTTAAACTAGATTTTTTCTTTCAATCCTGGAAAGAAACTTCCCTGACCTGACCCAAAACTCTAATGCATCAGAGTTGTAAGATCAATCAGGTCGATTTAGGCTGGATGTTCTATGTTACCCACTGGCTTCAGCAGCCACCTCCTTCACTGTTGTTTGATTTACTAACTTCTCTATTTGGAAAAGGAGAATGGTTGGTCTCCCAGAAGTTAAGCTGGAAGTGCCTGAAGAGAGAGTAAGTAACAGCTGCACGTGGAGACACAAAAGAGTCTTGACGTATACGCCGACCCCATACCTGTAAATGTAAATTGGGTAATGGCTCGCACATTTGTTCAGCAACTGGATCTGCTTTGCCAACGTGTGCTATTGTTCTTCATCAGCAGGTATCACTCAGCTGTACAAGTGCAAGCTGTTACTGCCTGTGTGTTGTTTAGTCAACTAGACAGTTCTTGTGGCCGCTTTGTAAGATGATGTAGAGGAGCTCGTGGCCCAGCTCATACCTGGAAACCTGCCCTCTGGATTCAAGTGATCATCTCAACTGCCAACATGGAAAAAGTCCTTGGTTTTCCAAGAAGTGATTCTGCTAGTCAGAGCCACTTCACACAACTTATTCACTCGTGGTGCAGTGAAATCAAAATGTGGCACATTTACTTACTGGTAGATGGTAATGAGTATTATTACAGTCTGTCTTGTGGTCTTAATTTGCAAAAACATCAAGCGTATCTTGCTGTTGCGTGCAATCTGTGCTCCTTTTAAAATGATTTATTTACAGTGTTATCTCTGTTAATGCCACTTCTGTTGTGCTCCACTCTGAGTATGCAGAATTAGGTCAGATAGTATGAGGCAACTTACGACCATAAAAGAAAATCAACAATTATCTAGAATTGACTCCTCTTAAGAGAAAATACTATTAAAATAATGACCTAAATGTTATTGCAGAGTTGTTTATATATCCGTGTCTATGGCTAGCACAAAACCAAAACTGGATTTAAAGTTATGGAGCCACCCTGATCGACACATCACACACATTATCAGTAAATAGAAACGCAGTCAATACAGCCACATTTTTAAACATTGCCACACATTATGTGCCAACTGCAGGCGTGTTAATCAGTTGTCAAGAAACTGTAACTGTGACTCACAGACAAGTACAGAACCTGCACAGACTTGGTGTGAATTCAATTACAATGAATGAGAATGTGAGACTTGCAACTTTGAGATTAAATTCTCAATGAGAATTTAAACAATGAGTCCATTTGAATGGCCGCCTCAATAAGGTGCAGACTGTGCATGAGCAACTTCTGTAATTTAACAGTTTAGTTTTGCTATGACAGACAAGGAATTGTAAGTTCTTGTGTGTATGCTTCTTATCTGCATTCTAACTTTAAATTACTTAATTTACATGCTTTATATATATATATATATAATATTGCATTTCTCTGTCAAAATCAAAGTTGGCCCAACCAATGAGTGAGAGAGTGAGAGTCAGAGAGCGCAGCAGCGGTTGCTCAAGCTAAAGATTCAATGAAGAGAGGGAGCGGCATTAGTGTGAACAAAGCTGTGAATCAGAAAGAGAAAAGTTGTTGCAGATAAATACACCACAACGCACTTCTAGAGAGTGTGTCCGAGACTGATAATTAAGTCTACATCTTGTTATATATTCATAAAAAGTCTACTTAGTACACTATTAAATAAATGAATGCAAATTTAAAAGGCACTCAGCAGCCGACAAGTGGTCAGACGTGCATTTTCCAGCCATAACAACAAGAGAAAGTCAAATCACAATGATGTCTGTTTTAACTGTAATACGTATATCGGTTTTTAAAAAACTAGGATGATGATAAGGAACTGAGCGAAAATTAAATGAGAGGCTGAAATACATAATTAATGACTAACTTGTTGAAGAAGGAAAAAAAAACACAATTTTAAATGGCGTTTATATTTCGGTATGACAAGTACTCCCAAAAATGAGAACACATGCTTAACAGTGGGACGACTTTTATTAGAATTATGGATGTGGATTACCACATTAGGACCACAGAGCTTTGATCTCACTGTCTCACTTGGTTGAAATATCTGTGATTTTTTTTCACTTTATGTCATTATCAGCTCAGATCCAAGTTATCTCCATGGACACAGACACCCAGCTTTGTGGAACAGCCTTGTTAGGCAGAGGCTACTCCTGCCGCAGGTTAATGAGTGGGACTGAGATATGCTATGAACAACCTGTGAATGCCACCTTCAAAGGAGACGTGCAGTGCCCCAGTTACTGTGGCCACAGGGAGCTGTCTGACAAGAGTAAGTTTAAAATTTTCTCTTGTTACCATAAAATTTCTGGTAAAAGATTACATGTGGAAAGAGTTAGAGTGACCCAGAAGGCCTGGATCTCACAATGACACATACGATTATGTATAAAGTACAGTACATTTACCTGTCTAAACTATCCAGTTTCCATTTACACACACTGTCTTCAGGCTGCCCGCTGACCCAGACTTGGCCTACATGGAGGATATTGGTGTCTTTCAGCCGGCAACATTATTCTTGTCATTTGTTCCTTAAGGGCATAAAACGAAGTTTGCGCATTTTTAATGAGGAAGTGAGGACAGAACAAAGGCTTTACAGTATGAAAACCATGTCAAGCATTTTTAATCTATCATAGTATAGCCTTTGTAATCCTCTGTGTCTAAAATAAGGTTTGAAACCATAAGCAGCCACAGTAGAGAACTTCCCCTCATGGGTATCAGTAAACCAGGAAGCCTTCAGAGGAATTTATGGGGTCATTGGGAGGTTGATCACAGAGATACGCCAGTGGCGTGATAAGGACTAATCCACTCTACTCGTGTAGTATGCTTCCCTCTTTTAGCATCTTTACTCACAAACTCTCTCACCAGGCATCTCTCTCTTTTGCATTTTCCTTTCCCTCCGTTCATCTTTAATTCCCTTTGACTGCAGAGTCAGTGCTGTGATTCGAACGGGCTCCACTGAACATTTTAAGGGTTTGGACACTTCAGGTTCTCTCAGCAGGAGATGGCAGAGACTTTAACAACCTGGCGGCCTTTGAAGTCCTCAAAACGACTGCAAGCAAGCTCTGAGATATGATCAAAGGTGGGGAGAGACAAGGAAATTTGAGTAATGTGTTTTTAAACCTCTGAAAATATAGAACAGAATATATATTTTTTTTATCATTCAGTGAGATGATTCTGATTATCTCTCTGAAATAAAAGGTAATGGTGCATTAAATACCTCAATATATTAGATGAGTGTCAGGTAGGCTCCGTTTATACATTTTTCAAATAGATTTTACCCAGTTTAATTCATTCATTCATTCATTTTCCAGAACCACGTGTCCTCTGGAGGGTCACGGGGGGTCTCAGCTGTCCTTGGGTGAGAGGTGGGGTACATCCTGGACAGGTCGCCAGTCTATTGCATGGCTAACACAGAGAGACAGACAACCTGTGCATGTGAGTGCTGTGAGGCATCAGTGCTAACCACCACACCACCGTGCCGCCAGATTTAATCATATTTTCTGTAAATTAAGGTCTAAATGCTGTTTAAAAAGACTAGAATCAGCCTATCAACAACACACTGATGCTGTTTCAAAATCTATTAGGTCACTTAGCTTTACTTTTGTAATGAAATTATTAATTTTTGCCCAGGAGAGGTAAGTTTTGTAATACCATTATAAACTTATTTGGACTTAAGTTTCAAATATATCCGTAAAGGCAAACCAGCTTGCTTCACACCGAGTTAACCCTAGTTAGTTTAGATGTTTCGGTTGCCAGCCACGCCAGTGTTTGGTGAAGTCCAGGAAGAAACAAACACGGAGCGAGGGACGCATTGATGCTTAACAGATGGCACTTAAAACAGAGCTCTGACACGCTAACAACAGTATGCTCTCTCTTCTTGCGTCCCTTGCAAGTTGGCATTCCCTCTGGTAAATTTTGATCAGCCAATTCAAACACGTAAATCAGGGCATGAATTAAGTTGCATCAGTCCAAACGTTGTTTTAGGCATCCTGTCAGTGTGTTTCTGCCAAATGTTCCTCATGGTCATTGTTTGGCAACTGTATCAACAGTTCATGGGAGATTAAGTATAATCGTTATGACCGAAAAAGCTAGAAAAAAGAAAAAACTTGTTTGGTTTGATTTTGTCTGCAAATTGCCCGAGTTGAGAGTTGAGCAAGGCCCAAGAGTTTGTAACTGCCAACCACCAGTTTACTCTGTCAGTGTTTTGTAGAGATTAACTCAAGTCTTTCCATGAATGACTCTATATTGCTTTCCTTTCATCATCACCCAGGGCATCTTTATTGAGCCAGCAATGTCCATCCAGCCCACCAGTATCTCTACTCCCCCAGAATAGACACAGATGACTGAGAGCTTCCCGCTCCTCTGTGTCTCCTGTATCTGCGTCACTGCCTGATAACCACAAGTTTACCGGCAGGCTTCTCTTGTAGCTTTATCTCAACCGGGGAGTGCCAAAACGGATGCAGACCAATATGGGATCAGCGATCCCTGACAAGAGTTTGTTGCGGGGGTGTTGGGATCTGGACACTCATCAGTGACCAGAGAACCAAAGGTGAGTGTGTCAACAAGTGTCCTCCTTTATTCCTCTCCTCTGTACCACACAGGAGAGAGAAATGTGTGTGGGATTGTCTTTAGTGTTTGCCAGAAGATCTCTGTGTATCTCTAAAGTCAGATGTTATAATCTGAAAATAAAACATGTCATAAACATATAATTTAAGGTTGATATATATATATATATATATATACAGATATATAGAATTATGGGGAATTTGTCTGAATCAACAATTGCATTTGGTGGTAATTTTTCTAAAACTTTCTAGCTGTATATGTCAGAAGTCTGTTAGCTTTAGTTTTGCACACTGTTTCCTGAATATTGTCCAGTACTTCGAGGAATTCAATTTGAGGGTTAGGGTTTCTTGGTATGAATGAAAATATCTCAGACTAACAGATACAGTGTTGCTTATCTATCATTTCTGCATAAAAATAACGCAAAACATCCGCAGTTTTTATTCCATTATCAGAAATGAAACAGAAAGATTTTACTTGTGCATTTATTTATTCAAGATAATTACTCATTTGTATGTTATCTGTATGTGTGAAAGTAAGTGAACCATTGTTTTCAGTATCTGCTGTGACCCCCCCCTTGTGCAGCAATAACCGCAACTAAACGTTTCCGGTAACTGCTGATCAGTCGTCTGCAGCGGCTTGGTGAAGTTTTTGTCCATACCTCAGTACAGAACCACGCTAGTTCTGAGACGTTGGTAGGTTTCTTCACAGGAACTGCTTGCTTCGGGTTCCTTCCACAACATTTGTATTGGATTAATGTAAAAACTTTTGGCAATTCCAGAACATTCATTTTGTTCTTCTTTAACCATTCTTCTGTAGAACGACTTGGGCTCATTGTCTTGCTGCATGACCCAGTTTCTCCTTAGCTCACTGACAGATGTTCTGACATTTTCTTTTACAATTTGCTGGTATAATTCAGAATTAATTGGTCCATCAATGAGGTATAATTTCAAATTAATTGCTCCATCAATGAGGTATAATTTCAAATTAATTGGTTCATCAATGATGGCAAAATGCTCTGGTCCAAAATCATCAGAACAGGCCCTAACCAGGACATTACCACTCCCACCTCATGACAGGATGAGGTTCTGGTGCTGGAATGCAGTTTTTTTTTGTCTCCAAACATGACAGCTCTCATTTTTAACCAAACTATTCTACTTTGGTCTCATCTGTCCACAAAACATTTTCCCAGTAGGCTCCTGGCTTGTGCTCATGAAGTTTGGAAAACTGCAGACAGGCAGAAATGTTCTTTTTGGAGAGCAGAACAGATGGACTATAATTTGGCCATGAAATTAACGTGTAATCCTAGAAATGGACTTACTTTGCACCCTGTAGATATGAAACATTAGCTCATTTTTCCAAATAAACAAATACAGCAGTCTAATATTTTTGTTTCATTTGTTTGATTGGGTCTACTTTCAGGACTAGCTTTTTTTCGTCATTTTTATGCTGAAATGTAGAAAATTGTGAAGGGAGCAAAAACTAAGTGGTGCTGTATCTGGTGATGTCCTGTTAGGCGATACAGTCGGCCGCCAGCCTCTTGAAGCCGACATTGTGAAGATGAGTGATGACTGCAGGGTTATAGAAGAGGTTATCGCCAACTCTTCAATGTCCATCCCGGTTCAAGAAGACTATAATTCAAATCTAAAACCACTACACTTTGTACCTGTGTAGCTGCTGCAATCTTACATTAAGTTCTTAAAGAGAAAATATTGACAAAAGATCATAATCAAGCATCTTTCATGTCTGAAGTCAGCATTAATGATACATCTTACAATGTGGCATTAACAGAAAAAATCAAAAAGATGGAATTTAAATGACAAAAATGAGCCTCAAACACATTTCCAAAAAAATGTTCTTTAATAAATAGCGGCAAACTGACTGACTTTAAAAACATCAGTGGCTCTTTGAGGCAAACGCGTTGACAACCTGACACCCGAAGAGCTGCTCTGCCATTGTTTGCTTCAGGATGCAGTCACCATTTTTCAATACAACAAACAGGACCAAAGTTACAAATATTAAGCCATCGTATAAATCCTGTTAAACATTTATAAGGGTCCTCATCAAACAGGCTGATGTCATTGTGACAAACTCAAAGGGGGGAAAATCAGTTTGAAATGTTAAGACAAACTGTATATCACTTGATCCCACAAAAATGCAGGTAACAAAAAAAAAAAAAGAAAAAAAAGAAAAAGCACTGGCCCCACACAGAGAATAAACATCCCACATAAGAAAACACCAGTACAGACCTGGAAGTCTGTGGAGGGACTGAGACATTAGGGCTATCAGCTCACCTCTTCTTCTTCCTCCTCCTCCTCCTCCTTCTACACAGACACATTCTGTCTCTCCATGACTACGGTATGTGATGACAGGTATCCCGTTTTATCTAAGTGACAACCACTGGAGGTCCTATTGTGCTTCTAGGATCAGACTGTCCATGCTTTGTTGTCTGGCCATTTCTCCGATGTTTCCATTAGTGGTTTTTTTCTTTGGATTGCTACTGTAGAAACAGTATACTAAAAGCCATGATGACACAGCAGCAAGCCACCCAGGGACTCTTCCGCTCACCTAGAGAGATGAAAAAGAGTTCAATATATATTGTTTATAAATCAGAAAACAACACGAATTCATGTGAAACAAATGGGACAATCGTGGGCTTACCTATTCTGGCACACTTCCAGAAAATTCCTAGAAGCCTAAAAGGTAAAATAGTTTGACAAATTACAAGCAGAATTTTACATTATTATTATTATTATTATTATTATTATTATTTTTGCTTCAGTTATTTTACTGATTTGTTTTAGATATTAAAAGCTAAAGGGAGAGAGAGAAGTAAGATAGTAGGCTCTGTGTTGATATGCAATGGTGCAGTTGGACCTTGGTCACAATCCTTCATGAGGACTGTGATTCACTTTCCACAAAACCCAGGCAGTGATCAGACGTCCACTTCCATTAAAGGGATGTACAGCGCTCAGTGGAAGAGAGAGGGGGGCAGCAGGAAGTCTTATTATCTCTAGCGACAGCTGAGGCTAATGTGGCATTCCAGGCCTTCACTTTACTGACAAGTCTGCGTGTGTGAGCGAGGGTGTCTGTGCATAGTCAATGACAACTTTCTTAACATTTGTACTGACCAGACGGTGTCAGAATCCTGTTGTTACGTTTTCCTTAGCTGGCTGGGCATTACTCTTACGTCAAAGTTGCATTTTCCACAATTTACAAGTATATTTCTGCGCAAAACACAACTGTTCTTGGTATTCCCTTCTGACTATGGTCTACTCCCTACCACCCAAGAATTATTTGCATAATGTGTGGCACCAAATCAACACTAACAATTGATCATATCTTGGTCAACAAATCAAACTCCAAGCCTCATGTGTTTGTCTAAAGGGGACTTCCCTCCCTTCTCCAGTGGGGTGGGTGTGATCGTGAGTGACTGTGTGTGGCTGTTTCTGGGCTTTGCCAGATTTAGTAGAAGTGAATCACAGTCGAGTCGTACATCCACCAATAATGGTCCTGTAAAGATGAAAATTAGGCGTTCCGTCACTTTGCTCAGCTCCTACGCAAGCTAGAGTGGGATGGATAATTTAAACCACAATTAGTTTTGCCACAGATCATTTGTGCTTGATAAGCAATCTCTAAAATGTGCTGAAACACAGAAGTAAACTACTTGCAATCCGTTGTTACAACTGATTGGAAAAAAACGGTAATATATAACAAATAACTGAAATTAAATTCTGGCCTTGCTCATTTTGGAGGGGGACTACATATACCCAATAATGCACCAAATGTACATTAACATGACACTAAAGTGAAGAACAGAAATAATCTGTGTGAGCAAGCTTTTCTAAAAATCACTTTAAGTGTTGATGATGATGGTACTTTGATAATGACAATGTATTTCGCTCAAAAAGAGAGACAAACAATGACAAAGGAGACTTCAGTGACACCCGCTACATTGTTCAGTATCACAAAGAGTAACTGGTCATACCCGGTCTTGTTCTTGTCCAGCAGGCTGGGAGCCAGCGCTCTGATGTAGGCACAGGTACAGATCAGGAGGAGAATCACCGTCAGCAGCGACTGGAAGTTGAAAATGGCCGACTGGAAGATGAAGAAGATCGTTTATTTAGTTCAGCTTATTGACAATACATCACAACAGTTAAAAACAAAGAATCCACTGTAGTTCATTCTCTGCAAGACTGATGATCTGCTATTTATGGTGAGGAATGTAGTTCTACCAGCTGTTAGTTCTGGTGCTGTAGCAGAGATGCAGATGAACAGATAGCATGTTTTTCCATAAACTCACATTCAGCATAATCCTATTTAAGAGTGCATTAATACTAATTAGCAAGATCAACCATATGCAGAGTAGACGGTATTGCCGTTTATGGAAAACCGAGTTCCGCGTGCCAAAGGAAGACTGCTCTGGCCGTCTTCTAGCTACGCAGCTTATTTAAAAGCTACAACAAACAGTGAGCCACGATTTCAATTTCTGAATGGAACCTAAGTGGAAGCCAGTGAAACAATTGTGAACAGTAGTCATTAATGGGGGTGTAACAATATTCAAACTAAATTGAAAAACTGTGATACTCTCATGGAATAGTTTGATTTTTTAATTTGCATTTACTCTGAATTAGAGTTTAGTTTTTGTTATGTGAAGGCAATACATACCGTTAAAGTTAAATGTAACTAAGTAAATATTATCATTTTTATTATTAAAAATTAATTATACTGGACATCTAAGAGAAAAAGACAATAATAATAATAATAATAATAATACCTCTAATCCAACATTCATAATGGTAAATTACTTGTAGTTTTTAACTAATAAATTTAAGGATTATCTTTTACATATTTAATCACTACTATAGTGATAAACATTAAGTTCAGGATTTTAATTTGATAGTAGTTTCAAACCAGCAAAGCCATTGATATGTATTCGGCTATATTAAAATATACTATATTGTTTTCCTTTCACAACAATAAAAAAACATGCTAAAGAAAATAAGTTACATGGTCTATTTGATGTTGCTGTTACATGTTTTGTTCAAGATGGAAACTAAACTTTTCCTGAATGCTCTTCTTAATGTAATAACTAATAATCAATATTGCAAGCTCGAAAACAACCCATACACGTATGCATGCATGCTTGCTCCTTGTACTGTGGTGCAGCTACGTGGCACACGCCTCAAATTAATTACGATGCTCGTACTAATCGCTTCCAAGAATCGGAAGCTTTTAAAGTCGAAAGACACAGATCCGAGATCTAGGCGATGGTATACGTCGGATATATATAGTGGTATTTAAGAATAGGGACGTGATACGATGCCGATGTTTGCTAAACTTTTAGCCTGTGTCAGCTAACCAATTGTAGCTTAGCAAGTTAACGTTTCGTATACGCCCTGTTTCGCACCAAATGTTGTCGCAGTGTTATATGCAGAGTGTATGTCATAGATAATGCTTTAAAGCCGCTGTAATCGAGCCGAATCAGCTCTTTAATGAAGACAAACTTACCATTTTTGCAGGGAATCAAAGCCACATCACACTTCCTGTTCTCTGAAACTTACGTAACGTAACCAAGGACGTCATACGTAACGTAACGACGTACGACGCCGCAAAACCTCGCTTCCCGATTGGCTGACAGAACACAGGAGTTGAAAGTTGAAACGTCTACTGTCGGAGCTGTCAACAGAGCAGGGAGAGCTGCAATGATTTCAGTTGTGTGCACAAAATCTCTTCGTCTGAACATCGAAGTAACTAACCCAAACAATACCGTAAGTTTTCGCACTGTTAATTTTGTCTTCGCACCAAAATTATAATAAATTTAGTCCGAATGAGGAAACTTTTCAAAAATTGAAGGAGCGGAAATTTGCTGCAGCACCTTGAAGAAACAGCGCCCCACCATTATTCACACTGATAACAGTGCACCATGTTCTGCCACGGTGCACTGATTAAGTTGTGTTAATCTACACAGAACCCGGAAGTCGCTGAATTTAACTGTGCACAAGGTACTTAAAGAAGGGAATGCTTGAGTTATAAAGCATGGAGTGCCCTTAAACTAATGAGTGTATGTCAGAAAATTCATAGATTGTGTGATCTACAACTTCTAAAATTTAATTCTAATTTGTATGTATAATTTGGTAGATTTCCCAGTAAAGCAAATATAAAAATCCTAAAAAAATATCCGTAGTTTAATTCCCCCCAAAAATTGACTGACATCCTAGCAGATCCTATTGTGTCTTGGTGACGTAATACTCAAATTTTTGTGGTGCACTTCTGTCTTAAAAGTTTTCACAATGAAGTCTCCTCCCTCCAACCAGCCACGACAGCATCTTGATTGCATTTAAACCATGTTTCATAAATCCCCCCGACCCTTCCTTCCCAGGCACTCCTAGAGAGCTCTTCTTGTAAGAAGAAATCTGTCAGATTGCAAACCACACATAAATAATGTTTGGGATATTTTACTGCAAGAGAGCGAATGAAAACGTTTTTGTAAATGTCTGCTTCACATGGAGAGGAGCAAGAGACGTACAAGTGTAAACTTCTAAACGGGCGCCTTTAAACATTCCTCCTAATATGATTTTTATTTTTTTATTTTTTTTACTTTACAGTGACCTGGCCAATGGTTAGGTCGACCATTTCTGGCTGCTGTACAGTACATGCATGCCTGATTACAGCACTCAAACCGAGACTTGATGTAGCCTCGGTATGTGCAGTCTTTTCCTACTTGAGAGGGACATAAAAATCAGGCCAAACTCTTTTATTTAAACATCCATAGTTAAATTCCTAGAGTAACTTATTTCAAACCGTCGTGTGTTTGGGAATTTCAGTTGTTGGGAAACTGATACTGGGAGTACAACGACAGCAGTGGTTGTACAACAAATTTTTAATCCATATCCGTTCCTGGTTCTAAGGGAAAGTGCATCTTGTTGTACAGCATGTTATACTTGACCCACTTGACTAATACTACCTCTATCTGTAGGCAGAATATGTAGTAGTAGTAATGGGTCAATTATTAGCCATATCAGACTTAAGACGCATGTTTTACCTTTTTTGTCCTTAATTTATCGTACAGAGCATTTGCATATTTGCTAACATCGTTTCTATTTACCAAGTAGTTTAAGTTGACCGATATATGAACAGAATAATGACTGAAAGGCCCCTCCTGCTGTTGTTTAGTGCATCACTGCTTCAATCCCTGACTGCTCATAATAACAGTGGACCTGCTAAAGAGCTTACCTTTTCATCTTGGAACTATTTTATTGGAGAAAGCACAAGGTGAAAGTCCAGTGAAAGGACAGTCAGAGGCCGAATTGTCGGAGAAAATTAACAACCTTGGATTTTTATACTCAGTATAAACTCAGAATATAGAGAAGAAGACAGAAAATGTATAATTAGAGGCTCTTTGTGAGTCATTTGCCCTAGTACTTCCTCTTCAGAGAATTGCATCTTGTAGTTTGCATGTGAGACAGCGAAGCCGAAATGACAATGAAAAGGTTGAGGGAAAAAAAAAATTACAGCAGGAGTAAGAGAAAATAAGATAAAAGCTACGTGTCAGAGCTTTAGTGGAGCTTTGGTTGATGTTTTATGCATTCCAGTGATTGTGTCTTCTGGTCAAGTAACTTAACACGTGCGAAGAGTAAGACTTCAGGATTGGCTTTGATGGTTTTGCTCTCCATTCCTGACAGACAGCTCTGTTTATTTAACTGAAGTGTCCTTCTGTCATTACCACTGGGTCATCGTCCCTGCGTAACAGATGTTACAGTAACTAATGAGTAGCTGGGCTCGTTTATGAGGTTAAAGTTGATGCCTTCAGTTCCCTCATCTTGCTCGCCCCCTTCGTCCAGGCACACCCCCGCTTGAAGCACAGAGGGTCAACTTTAATTTACTGCACGGTTCTCTTGTTGCATGCGCACATGTGCGTGTGGTGGAGGGAGCGCATGTGTATTTTTTTTTTTATTTCTTTGTCAGATCTGTAGTTTATGTCTCATTTTGAACAACCTTGACCACCTGCTCTGTCAGTATATATGGTAAGGGACACAGGGCAGAAAAAAAAACGTGCTGTCACAGCATAACTTATAGTACCTTATTCAAAGGCACTCATTTTCATTTTTTTCAAACATGTCCAGCTTGGCTAACTGCCAATTTGGCTGTCCTTTTCCCTCCATCTCCTCACACTTTGCCCTGTATTTAACTGGGGAAGCTGTCCGACTCACCTCTCACTTCACGTGGTAGCAGTAATCACACGTTCTGGCCTGGATATCCGTAATCAAGTAAAAGTTTCTCAAACATTTTGAGAAGAAGAGCGGTGTATGGCCGCTCATCTAAGTGGACTTTTCAGGAACAACCACATGGACAATCTTGTAATCCTAAAATCAGCTTCATTCATAACAAGTCTGTTGAACGTAGGCTGTTTCTGGCACTGGATTAAACTTGAAGCGTAGCAGTGAGTCAGTCATTAAATACATTAGCCTGAGGGTGAGGTGGCCTTACCAGACATTTTTCTAAGAATGCTCATCCAACACAGAGGCTCTTGCAAATAATGATATGTTATCACAACATAAAGTAAGTCTAAGTGAATGTATCCCGCACATTTTGCTCTGTCTGTTGTGGTTTGGCATGTCTATGAATGAATAAGCCAATAACTATCCAAAATCTGAACGTGTGAGTTGAGAAATAGTCTGCACAGCGTCAAAATCACGGTGATTTTTTTTGCACAGTGCAAAATGTATCCTAATAGCTGTTACAAAGCGTTGTTTAGTTTAAAGAGATCAATAAAGTTGAATGCATTCTCAACTGTCTCCGGACTTAAATCTGTGTGAGGTTCCCCTTTAAGAAATTCACGTGCCGCATATATTTGAATGAATGAACGCACTGAATAAAATCTGACAACAGCTGGGCCTTTTCAGTAATATTCCTCTGTTTATCTTTAACAGCACGTAATTACCTTGCTGGAGGCTGGAAACCCACACTCACACACAAAAACCTGCCAAAACCTGTTAATCTCCGTGTGGTCCCACTGACTCAGAGGGACCACCGTTGAAAGGACACACGGGAACTTTTATTACCAAATCCAAGCAGTGAAACAATGAAACACATTGATGCATATGGAGGATTAACACAATGGATTGATTGGAAGACTGTCTTTGAAGGAGGTCTTACGACCAACAAAATATCCCCAACACAATGCTGGAGACCTCCTATTGGAAAAAAAAAAAGGAAACGTCATAATGGCATCCTGTAAAGAGTTTCTGAATTACTATCTTTGATTTTCTGCAGGTCTGAAGGCCACGTGAGAGACATGAGTGGTACAGTTCGCCAGATTTCTCTAAATGCTGATCTAGGAACCCCCTACTTCCTGCGAGTGGACTGGGCCGTAGACCTGGGCGCTGGGTTCACGTTAGCTCTCACTGACGGCAGCTCAGCATGGATCGGAGAAGGTAGAGATTTCAAATATGAAATTATGTCACATTATTCACAAGAATCACAGGTCATGTTAGTTCTAATTTGTGCTAAATTTTTTGTTTTATCTTCATTACAAAGATGTTTGACCGCTGACTAAACTGAATAGTCACCAGGTGTACCATTCATCAGGTTGTCCAAAGTATGTAGGCACCTGGCTGACCCCCGTCTCATAATGTTATAACTTTTGGTCCTTCAACCAGCGGGACAGCAGTGACCTTGTGTCATCATCCCTCTGCACTCCTATGCTGCAGCTTACAGGTGTATAAAGTAGATTAAGCTCTACAAGGCTCGTCTTTGTGCATGCAAGTCAGTGCACAGTATGTGTGTTTGTGTGTGTGTGTGTGTCCTCGGTTACATATGTACGTGACTATGTATTCTCTGGAAGGACACCTGGAGCACAACTGCTCCCTAGTTTTCTATTGCTGTCCATCTGCAGAGCTGACAGGTGGAGATGGGCTTGTGACAGCTATGCGCGGGCTCCTGGGTCGTCGGTGCTACTGTGTTTGATGTGTTAATTGGGACCTTCAAGCCTGCTTGAGCAGCTGTGCAACAGCTGATGACATTCCCTTTGGTTTCTCTGCATGCTTCCTTTCAGATCTGCTTTCACATGCATTCATGTGTTACTACATAATTAGTGTTTGTAGTTTTGTTCTGCATCATTCTGCTATCATCTCGTTGCCCTCTGTCCAGGTTCCCCTCAGCTGTACAGCTTTGAAATCATCCAAACATGAGAAAAATGCCTTTAAAGGAAAATCGGACGTTTGATCAGGGCCTTATTTTGTCAGTTTCAGAGGACGAGGTGACAAGGGACGCCAACAAAATGGGAGTCCCGAGGGAGAGACATGTCGAGGATCTTCTTCAAGCTCTAACAAAAAGTGAAGAAGGAAGAGGAGGAGGAGGAGGAAGGAGGGGAGCTGATAAGGAGGAGTATTCCTTCAACCTCACTCCAGATCACTGTCACCTCTCGTATGAAAAGAGCTGCAACGGCATTTCGGTAAGCAAAACCTAGGGGAGATTTTTAGTAAGCAGTAGCTGGGTGGCAGTGTTCGGACAGAGAAGTGCAGTGAATAAAAAACACTCTCATTTATATCCTGGATTGCCTCACAAAAGCCGAACCTACCTCGACTTGCATCAAAATGCAAAACCAATATTATGATTCCAATACAGTTATTACTCATCCGTACGTCGTAACGTCGTATAAAGTCTTCATTCCTCTGCATCTATTTATCAAAAAATGTCTTCCAATGTGTGCCCCTTTTTGCATCTCTCTGTAAGTCTTAATGTAGGGTTGTTTTTAGTCTGGTTGTCCATAAGAGAGGAAAAGCATCGGCTGCGGTGGCAGAAGGCTCAAAATTGAAGCAGTTCCAACTCACCTTGTCTTTAGATGTAGCACAATCACCCCTCTTTCACCAAGGTATTTCATCAGAGGGTATGGAGCCAGTTGCATATTCTTGAACTCGTTCTTTGCACTTTTTCAGCCAAAGAGCCTGCTCTCGTCTAAGAAAAGAGCGGCCCCAACATTTTGCTGGTTTAGAATCAAGAACTTCTTCCATCAGGTCCTTGGGGAGGAACCATTGTGACCAACGGGACCAAGTAAAACTTTTGACTACCATTTTTAAAGAAAACCAAAGCTTGTGTTTCATCTAGTCTGCCAAATCTATACAAGAAAAAGAGAAACCACAACGTTTGTATGGGTGTAAAATCAAAGCACCCGTGGTCCTGGAGGAAACGTCCATAATGAGGGACCTTAAAAGACGTTTGAACCTTCCAACAAGCACTAGTTCCCAGAAGCCCAGAACTACTGTAGCATCCTGTCCGTGTTGGTGTTGGTTTAAGTGGGTTATTGAGATTTTGCAATATTAACGGCACATAGCACCAGGTTGATCCAGCATTATAGGAAACGGAAATGGGCTTAAGAATCAATTTGAAGCTGAGTTTTTAGAAAGTTGGCATTAGTATGTAACTTTGTCAGTGCTTCATCTTTGAGTTCTCCCTGAGGATAAATGCATCTTACGACATACAACAAAATAGAAAGGAAGTCTGATTATTTTTAGAGGGGGCTGTTTGAAAGATAAGGTTTATAGTCTCCCCACATTATAGCAGAATTAGAAAGGACTGCTTGCCCTCAGGCCACTGTGCAAAAAGCAGTAGATAGGAATCATTCAGTCTGTTATCAGGTTCCAATAACAACTGTATGAGGTAGTGGTCTAATGGCCACAGCTCGTAAACGAGGAAAAGCTTTGTTGAATCTCTTGTTAAATTATGTGCAACACGAACTGACAAATACTGAAACAGTTCAGAGACGTGTGTTGTAAACTGCACCAAGGCGGTTCCTGCATGGTCCGCAGTGAGTGATGTGTTTGATGAAGTGCAGGTCGTGGCGCTTTCAGTAGATTTCGGCGTAATTCTTCCAAACTGTGAGAGGGTGCTGTTGCCTCCAGGGAGCAGGTCACTTAGGGTCCTGGGATGGTGGGCTTGGAGAGGAGACCAGAGGAAGAAGGCCAGAAGGTTAGGAACACCGTAGAGACCGTAAAATCCTGATTTATGGACGGGGGCTATCCTCATCCAACAATGTTAAACGACAGTTGATTAGACCCCTTTTCTTTTCTTTCACCAGTTCCCCCTGGCTTTACTTTGTCTGTGTGAATTAGAGCTGTGCATACAAGTGTGCCTATGTCCATGTCCGGACACGTGCGGGCGGTTACTACATCACTACACAAGTGATGTCGACCATTATTCACAATTAATTTCAGATGCAAATTTGTTTCCAAATGCATGCCAGCAAATAAGACACAATAATCCAAGTATGACTTTCCTGTTTTCACTGGTGTTGACATGACATAAATAAAAATAACAGATTTGTGTAGGTGGAAGGTATTTTTTTTACCCCCACGAGCAAAGGTTCTCGCCAAAAGGAGCAACTGGACCACACAAAGTGACTGACAGTGGCCTTGTGTGTGCTTTAAAAAAAAAAAAATCCATAATCCATACTTCATTGTTGGAGAAACTAATCATCACAGTGCTCAGGATGTGTGTGGTAGACAAAAATCTCAGAATGCACAGGGACTATTTGAGTTAAGTGCAAACTACCACTTTTGCCTAACACCTGTTTCTTTTTCTTTTCTCGTTTCTTTTTTTTTTTCGTTTGCTTTTTTCTTTTTTCTTTTTCTTTTTGGGACATGTCAGTGTGGAACATATTTTCCAAGCCAGATAATTTGAGGGTGCAGAAATGACCAAAAATTAGGTGAGGCTTCCTTGGGAATCGAGGAAAAGAGACAAAACAGGTGGTGAACTTAACCTGACATTTATATTTTATGAATATGACTCCAGAAGTTGTAATGATCAATGTAATTGGGTGTTTGTTGCTAAACTACGACTAAGCAGGTGTTTTACATCAGTTAGACAGACGTTATCTCCTCCTTAATGTCTGTTTAAGGACCTTATCTGTCACTGGTAGAAAAAAAGTAGCCACATTTACCAGAACAGATGCAAACCCCAACTATATGTATTTTTTATGTCGTCCTAATTGTGAGTTGGAATAAATAGTTGTGCTCTTGAAATCCGATAGGATGGCTCACCAGGTTGTATTCCTTTCCTTATTGCTTCTTTTTTTCTTTAATAACTGTTACCCAGTTTCCTTAAGCTTATATACACTGATCAGCCACAACATTAGAACCACTGACAGGAGAAGTAAATAACATTGACCATCTTGTGACAATTCAATGTTCTGCTGGGAAACTTTTGGACCTGTCATTCATGTGGATGTTACTTAGACATGTACCACCCACCTAGACCAGACCAGGCACCCCCTACCCATAGCAAAGACACTCCTTGATGGCAGTAGCCATGCCCAGCAGGATGCAGCCTGACACAGGCACACACAAAAACGGTTTAGCAACAACTAAAAAAAAACATGAAAACCAGCACAAGGTGTTGACCTGGCTGATCAAGTATCTGTGGGATGATCCACAGTGGCCCCTCCTCTCAACCCATAGGACCCAAAGACCCCCACTAACAACATCCTGTTGCCAGACACCACAGGACACCCTCAGAAGGCCCATGTCCATTCTCTGATGAGTCACAACTGTTTTGGAGACACAAGGGAGACCTACATAATATTGGGAAGGTGGTCATAATGTTATGCCTGATCTATCTAGGATTTGTCATTATAAATAGTAATTTACTGAGTTGTTAATCATACTATCTTGTTACAAATCCATGTTTTTTACAGATTCACAGATTAGTGTGTTAGATAATGAAAGCAATTAACTGTCAAACATTTTCAAGCTGCAAAAGTACAGTAATAAGAAAAGTCATAACTATTTGAGAATTAAAAAAAGCCGTTGATTTAACAAACTTTTAGTATGGTGCAATATGTGCACAATAAACTGGACGTCCACATTTAAACCCCAGAATGGTTTGTCCTTGCATACATGGCCGGACCAGTGTTTAGCCTCAGATGAAGTATATCAGCAATTATTATTATTTGTATAATTGTTGTATCTTTTACACAAAAAGGACTAATTCCTGCACTTCAGAGGTGTAAGAATTAATGAACACAGTATGGTACTGGGTCACTGTAAATGAAGATTTCATATCCACCAAACAAAACTGTACACTTTTAGAGTGACTATCCCTTTGGAATGATTGCCTGTACTAAGACCGAGGCTAATAGTGTCCTCTTCACGTCAAGTCAGTATGGTTTGCGTTTCCTTACATGGTGTCAGATACGTAGAAGATGCCTCTAAAGGCGGCCCTTGGATTCTCATGTTGGTGTGTCACACAAAAATAAACACAAATCAAAAGGAAAACGTTAACTCGGTGACTAACCATGTACACCGAACAGGCATAACATTATGACCACCTTCCTAATATTGTGTAGGTCTCCTTTGTGCCTCCAAAACAGTTGTGACTCATCAGAGAATGGACATGGGCCCTCTGAGGGTGTCCTGTGGTGTCTAGCAACAGGATGTTGACAAAGTTTCCCAGCAGAACATTGTATTGTCACTAGATGGTCAGTGTTATTTACTTCTCCTGTCAGTGGTTTTAATGTTGTGGCAGATCAGTGTAAAAGCGGCTAGAAAGCGGCTAGGTGGCTATAGGGATGAAGCAGGACGCCTTATTGTCATCATTAATTCCTTTCAGTTCCAAACACCCGGCGCTAATCACATGATTTAAAGACGCTGCCGTTTCTAAATAATGTGGACAAACTCTGACTGTGAATGTACAAACACACTCACAAGCACTTATTGTGTAATTTCACACTTCAGAATTTGATATGATTTAACCCGAATAAGAGAGAGCAGACTACCGCAGTGAAATTTGTGGCTGGCGTCAAGCTGCGCGGCTGGAATCCCCGAGTGAACTATAACACAAGTTCCGTGTGACATAACGTAAAACACACGAGACAATCAGTGTCACATAAAACCGACTCAGACCCTGCGGCTTCAATCATCACGACTGTCAAGGATCATAATTCATTCAATGCCTTACATTGCAACTGGTCTGAAAACCAAAATTGACAGTTTTTTGTAAATGGCAGGAAGCCTCTAGATAACTGATCAGTCATTTAATGTGAACATTATGCGTTTCACGTCACTGCATTGCTCCATTTAACAGCGGCCATGTTTGGATGCACCAGAAGAGACGTAATCATTTAAGTCATTGTTGGTAATGCAGTGTTCTGACTCTTTGAAGTGGCCCAGATGCTTTTATTGTGGTTTCAGAATAGAACGGTTAAATTAAACTGAAATAAGTAATCATCCAAACACCAAAAGCAAAAAGGAGGACAAATTGTCTACTTGTTTAGCTTTTGCAGCTGTTTTGAAGTTTTTTTTTTTTTCCTGCTTTTTAGTGTCTGGGAAATTTGAGCACAACTGGAAGCCAGATTTGTCTACTAACCACATTTAAGAATCTGATCCACCAACACATCTCCACCTCAAAGTAACAGTGTTGTAGTTTGTCTGCAGCCCTTTTGCATGGGATTAGCATTACCAGACTACCGCGATTCAGACATTAGCCCCCACACCCTCTCGCCTGTGTTTTTGAGCGGTATATTTGCATGCGACGAGGAAAGTCTGTCAGATTTATGGATATGTTATAAATTAATAAACTTTTAACAGCTGAGCCCGTTGGAATACGGCTAAAGGCTCCTTGCTGCTTCCAGCCTCGTGTGTCATCCATCTCTTCATCCATCAAAGCATTTGCTCCTTCACTCTTTCAGTGAATGCGTCCTTATTATGTGCAGCAACATAAGCTTTCTGAACACTCCCTCCAAAATGCAATTCAAACTTCTTTTTCTTTTTAAATTTAGAATTTCCCATGCAGTCTCTGTTATTCTTGAGTGAGGGGAAAAAACAAACACAGTAAATCAGATGCTGATTCAGATATTTGCTTCTGTATCACAAACAGCCTCTTCAAGTTTTACAGATTGTGGTCCTGTACTTGGTGCTTCAGGTCCTCAGGTAATACTATTCCTGAATGAAATGGTTCAGTATTGTGTGAATCTCAGTAATATTCACTGATCTGCCACACCATTATGACCACTGACAGGAGAAGTGAATAACACTGACCATCTTGTGACAACACAACGTTCTGCTGGGAAACATTTGGACCCGGCTTTCATGTGGATGTTACTTAGACATGTACCACCCACCTAGACCACACCAGGCACCTCCACCCCTTAGCAATGACACTCCTTGATGGCAGTAGCCATCCCCAGCAGGATGTAGCCTGACACACACACACACACACACAGTTTAGGAAAAACATGAAACGCAGCACAAGCTGTTGACCTGGCCTCCAAATTCCCTAGATCCCAAACTGATCAAATACCTGTGGGATGCACTGGAACAAGCCTGATCCACAGAGGCCCCTCCCCTCAACCCACAGGACCCAAAGGCCCCCACTAATAACATTCTGTTGCCAGACACACTTATTCTTTGATGAGTCACAACTGTTTTGGAGGCACAAGGGAGACCTGCGAAATATTAAGAAAGCGGTCATATTGTTGTGGCTGATCGATGCATTCCTGCCGTGCTACAGACATCCAGTATTCTGAACCGATCCATATAATAAAGTTGAGTATTTTCCTCCTCAGTCTGCCCCTGGAGGTAGTTGTGTGCCGCATAGCCTGCTCGCTGGTTGTGTGAAAGTTTATGTTATCAGGGATGTTGCTCCTCACTTCCTGCTCTGTATCAGGCCTCACGCCTCTGCACAGAGGATGAAGGAACTGATGGCACAGGATGGTCTACTTCGATGCCCACACTTCCTATGCTGAGCGCCCGTGCCCACCCTTGAACACTGTCTCTTTGTCATCGTGCACACAGCTTTCACCCACTGATTTCCCTGTTCGTTTGAACACAATGGTTATTTTGAGACTGAAAATTAAAATTTTCATTATGTTTTAAATATAAGGACACGAGGGCACCGCCATTGGCACAGAAATTTTGGTTTAGTCAGACTTTGTTTTGGTAAATTTCCTTAATAAATATAAATGATTTCATTTAGTCACTTTCATATTATTGATGACTGGTTCTCAGTTTAAATGGCTTATTATCCTCTTTTCCATGGGACTAACTGGTGATTTAGGTCTCCAGCTGTGTGTTGGATGGTGTGATAGGGAAGGCTTTGTGTCCTCCATGCCCACGATGTGTTATGGTATCACTTTCACTGAGACTGTGTTCCTCTGGCTTTGTCCTTCACACCTACATCAACGTTTTGACCTTATGGTCTGGCTAGCTGTCTGGAGACACACAAACAAACAGTTAGACCACACACACTAGACCCCACTGTAATGTTCCACAAATGTATTTACATATTTTGGTACACGTGAGCGGAGATACAGTTGAATTTTCAGGGCCTGACTCCACATCAAAAGGACTGTGTCTCATTTTAGCTTTCTGGTCATTGTTAATGTGAACTTAATGCTAGCACAGGGGTTTTTGACATGTGTCTAAAGCCACATATCTTGTGCTGTGAGAGGCTGAAACACTTACAGCGAAAGGTGTTCTTCTTTTATTGTTGTTTTATTTGGGTATCGAAGCAGAAAAATGTGGCAGTGGGTTGTGCATCGCAGACCAACAGTCTGACCTCCCACACCATGGCAGAGTTTGGCAACTGTGTCCAAGCTGACCTTTAACTTTATCTTTGTGTCTCAAGAGAGAAGCCCAAGCTTGAGAAAATAAAGAACGCTCTTTTCCGCCTTTTAACAATTAGGTTTAATCACTTCAAAAAACATTTATTCATCTATCTTCCTGCTGGGTAGTAAAGATAAACTTTTGGCGATGTGAAAGTCACTTGTTTAATGGCTCGTCTCAGAAAATCTCAAAGTAAAGACAGCGAAACACACAACTTTAGGTATTTAAAAAAGGAGCAGAATAAATAAACAGGAGCAGAGTTAATCCAGTAAATAAAGGCTGTGCTTACAGGAGTTTAGATGTCTGTATCTGGTGTCTCAAACTGGTGACGTCATGTTAAAATGCTCTCCAGGAAGATTGATGGCCTTAAGTAGTGTCAGTGAGTATAAAACTGATATTTGACATAAAGATTTGTACGTTAGATGTCAGACTTTACAACATTCTTCAAAGTGTGCAAATATTGGTTACTCAGCATGTCAGAGAGTTGAAAGCCTTCACATTATCCATCCTTCGCTGGCTGATTTATTGCAAAAGGACTTTCCTATGGAGCAGAGTACTGTGGAGACTTAGGTACAGAAGAAGTGAAAGATGGGTTTGAGGCGAAGTTTGCAGAAAGATCAAAGCTTTCACATCAATCACTCCTCTCAAACTGTGCAGGTCTGCATGTGAGCATAACCTTTCAAAAGCTGATATATCTTGGAAGTGGACATGATGACTCGCACACTATTAAAACTTGCAAATATTGATAAAGACAAATGGAACCCATTCTTACTAGGCCTCTACCTACATTAGTCTCGTGGTTTCGTGTTAGTGGTGGACCAGCTTGCACAACCACTGAGCTATGTCATCTTGCTGATTACATATAAAGCCCAATGTCACTGAAATGCCCTGTACAAGAGGAGCCTGCGTTGGATCACTAGATTTTTATGAGTTCTTGGGAACCTTGTCCTTCTCAGATCCCGGGTGGTCTCAGCTGTTTCCTGATCCCGTTAAGCTGGCTTTTGTTAAATCACTGATGATTTCCTTGTTGTGATCAGCCTGGGCGCTGGTAGTACAGACATTAAGAAGCTGAGCAATAGTGAAAGAGATTAGATGTTCTACAAAACATGCAAAGCATCCAATTATCTCTTAATTTTTATTGTTTTTTTTGTGTCATAATACCGAATAAGGTGGTTTTCTACATCTAAAGATGTGCTTAGAGTATGTATACTGCCCATTCAAAAATACTAGATCGCTAGTATTTTCGTATGAGCAGCTCCCTGTTTTTAGCATTAGCTCTGTTTCTTGTGTGTGCATATTTCAGAGGGTGGTAACACACTGACAGGCCGTGTAAGACATGCAAGACATGCAAGACATCAAGCTAGCTTTTCTCTAAGACAGTGGTGTTTTGAGTGAGATCCTAGCTTTAGCATGCTAATAGGGTCACAGTATGTTTTGCAGATGTTTAGCAGTGGTTATGTTTACCATGTTCTTACAGTAGTTTAGCACGTCAACATGCTAAGTGCTTAGTCCAGCTGAGGTCGACGGGAAGTGTCCATCAACTTTTGCAGATACCTTGGTGTAAATGCTGATGATTGTACCAAATGAAAAGTCAAATGATGATCTAAATTATTAGTTAAAAGGATTTTAGCTGCTAGCTAAATTAATGCGACGGTACACTGCCTGGCCAAAACAAAAAAGTCGCCACCTGGATTTCACTAAGCAAACAGGTACGAGCCTCCTATTGGATAATTACTGCATTGGCGATTATCTTTCAGCTGGCAACAAGTTATTTGACCCCAACTGATGCAATGAGTAGCTTCTCATTTCTTAAACAGCCATGTCTAAGACACATCCCGTGGTCGTTGAAAAGATGTTAGTCTGTTTGAGAAGGGTCAAATCATTGGCATGCATCAAGCAGAGAAAACATCTAAGGAGATTGCAGAAACTACAAAAATTGGGTTAACTGTCCAACGCATTATTAAGAACTGGAAAGGTAGTGGGGAACCATCGTCTTTGAGGAGGAAATGTGGTCGGAGAAAAATCCTGATTGATCGTGACTGGCGATCACTTAAAAGTTAAACAACAGTAGAACTCAGGGCTATGTTTAATAGAAAGTAAAAGCATTTCCACGCGTACAATGCGAAGGGTACTCATGGGATTACTACTGAACAGCTGTGTAGGATTAAGAAAACCACTAATCAGTGAGGCTAACCAGAAAAAAAGGCTTCAGTTTACTAGGGAGCATAAAGATTGGACTCTGGAGCAATGGAAGAAGGTCACGTGGTCTGATGAGTCCAGATTTGCCCTGTTCCAGAGTGATGGGGGCATCAGGGTAAGGAGAGAGGCAGATGAAGTGATGCACCCATCATGCCTAGTGTCTTCTGTACAAGCCTGTGGGGGCAGTGTTATGATCTGGGGTTGCTGCAGTTGGTCAGGTCTAGGTTCAGCAACATTATGTGTCCAAAGAATGAGGTCAGCTGACTACCTGAATATACTGAATGACCAGGTTATTCCGTCAATGGATTTTTTTCTTCTCTGATATTCCAAGATGACAATGCCAGGATTGATTGGGCCCAAATTGTGAAAGAGTGGTTCAGGGAGCATGAGACATCATTTTCACACATGGATTGGCCACCACATAGTCCAGACCTTAACCCCATTGAGAATCCTTGGGAGAGAAGGCTTTGCACAGTGGTCAGACTCTCCCATCATCAATACAAGATCTTGGTGAAAAATTAATGCAACACTGGATGGAAATAAACCTTGTGACATTGCAAGAAAAGCGTATAGAAACAATGCACCAGCGAATGCGTGCTGTAGTCAAAGCTAAAGGCGTGTATGTCCTTTTCTTGGTGGCGACTTTTTTTTTGGCCAGGCAGTGTATTTGGCTTAATATTAGACTTAATATTACTGTTTTTAGTTTTATAGTTAGCTAAGTTAGTTTTTTTGAGGTAAAAAAGTGAGAATGGAGGGGAAAAAGGTAAAGTAGAGCAAAGACTAAATTTGAAATTGAAATAAAAGGTACCAAATAACAAAGGTGCAGAGGATGCAAACCTGTGGGAGCAATGCCACTGTCTGCTCAGTAAAGCATGTTCAGGTTCACCAGCAGAGGGGAAAACAGCTGTGTGGCCTGCCAGGACAGCATCAGCCCAGGACAAAAATGACAAGTATTTCATGAGAGCTTTTGAAGATGGTGACTTTATGGCTGCGACCTCGACGCAGCCCAGTGAAGATTTAGCACCGCATCACCTTCTGGTTTTTCACTGCATCATGGGCTGTATTTCTGTGTGTGTGTGTGGGAATGGAGGAGTCTCCAAGGCAACAAGCAAAGCTAGAGCAGCTATCGGACACACACCAGGTTGAACAACGTTTCTCTGCCTCTGTATTTTCTGTATTTAATTATAGCCTGTTGCTGTAAATGAAGTTCAGTTCGTCTTAATTAAAATTAGAGGTCTACAGTGGAATTCAGAAAACGTTGCTCATTAGCTAAAAGTTAGGAAATTCTGCATTTTTTCAGTAGACATTTGCAGTGCCTCAGCCCTGCTCTGCGACTTGGTGCCAAGTTGCAAACCAAATGAGGAATGTTTTATTGCAGCTGAAGCCTGCCTGTGATTCCGAAGAGCCACCGACAAGAATCAACAGAGAGGAAACTTTGTTCTCGCTTGCATACTTTACTGCTGACCGACGTTTTCGTGCATTACTCCCAGACTGAAGAAGACACATCACTGTCTTTAAAAGATCTCTCACTTCAAAGCAAATTTGAAGTAATATTTGTCGCACCTCTGTATTGCAAAACCTGCTGGGATGATAGTAAGGTGTGAATGCTGAGTCACTTTTCATAGTAAACTGATTTTTGTGAACCAGATTAGACTACTGGATTAAATCTAATAATGTAAGAACCCCTTTTGTATTCTGTCGTATGATGGGAGATAAAAAGTAGGTAAATTCCTCTGGCTTTTCTGAGAGGAGACTGAGATTTCCAGGTCTTATATCGGTCCTCTTTCTGTTGGGCCTTCTCAGGCTTTATGCTTACCGTAAGCAATGAAATATCAATGGATTGCCAGCCAACCTGCAAAGAAAACTTTGTTTCCTGCCCATTTCAAAAGTTAGAAGTTGATACTAATTTGATCTCGCTTTCTCATTTTCCTTGCCTTAATACTACTCCTCTTCTCCTTTCTGCTTCAGTTGCACTTGGGCTCAGTGGAGCTCCAGCCATCTCCAGACCCTCTAGAGCTGATCCGGGAGATGATAGGCCAGTCCCTAAAGTGCAGCACGGACCTGGAGGTGGAAAACTCCCAGTTGTTGGAGGTGAACCGTAGACTGAAACAGGATCACCAGCGAATAATGGGAGAGTGAGGACGATTAGATAATTTTTCTAAGATGTTCAGCCATGGTTTATATTTGTTGATTGTCGTGATGGCATGCAAGCTTCCTTTGTTTGTCCACAACAATCAGCTAGTGTGACATCATCTGTGGTTGAGAATTTAGTTGGTTCCATGTAGTGTGGTAAGATGTGCGCATGATTTTCAGGAACTAACTTCAAATGATGTAGTCGTATGATTTGTTTTGTTTCGTGTTTGTTTTCACTGATGCCTGGTACTTTATTTCTTTATTGTGTGTGTTATTGTTTATCTGCTTGTTGACTGGAAGACGAGGCAGACAAACAAGAGTCCTTCAAAGCGTTTACCCGTCTGCGAATGTGTGCGTTTACGTGCACATGTCTTTTCTTCCCAGGCTGAAGCAGAAGGTTCGGGATAAGGAAGCGTTTGAGAAGGAACTGTACTCACGATTCGTCATGGTGCTTAATGAGAAGAAAGCCAAGATCAGAGGCCTGCAGGACGCTGTCCGCCAGCTCCAGCAGACCCAGGCCGAGGACCAGCAGACAGATGAGGACGGGGCTCAAAGGTTCTGCAGACTGATTTCTGTGATTGTCTGGCCACCATTAAAGTACAAATCATTTAAATAGGTTTATTCTACATGCTTTAAACACACGGTTTGCCTATTCATGAATTGACAGTGTGTGATCAGTACAAAGACTGTGTGATGAAATGCTAGCTGCAAGGTGTAACAGGATGTATGCAAATTGCAAAAGTGTGTCAAACTGTTATTTACATTTACATTATTTACCAGAGCAGCTGGGCTTGCTTGCGCTTCTTGAAAATGGCTCACCTCTCATCCAAAAGGATTCTTTGTCCTACCATCAGTCAGTTTTAAACCGAAGAAGCTCTTTTGGAGTGTGAAGTAGTTAGGACTAGTTAAGAGTAGCTGAGTGGTGACGTTTTGATAGTTTGAAATTGCATTCTCTAGGCTTCATCCATCACAGCAGCATTGGGTGTAACTGAGCAATTAACATTTTATGTGAAGCGTTTGCAGCAATGGGGTGACACGTCATTTAGATTTTTATCAAATGTAGAATAAATCAATATATTCCGGTCTTCGCTTTAGCTGTGTATGAGTTTGCCACGCCTCTGGGCTGTGCAGAACACAGAGGAAGGCTATGTAGGCTATACAGGCCTTTTCAAGTCTGGGTTATACAGTGTTTTACACCATTACAGGCCTCAGACTACAGATGGAAGATTTTGCTCATTTGTCTGGCTATGCTGCTGTCCCTTGTGTACAGTATTAAACAGTGAAAGACGCTGGTTTCGCCAGCACAGTAAAATGAGATGCTGAATTTTCTTTTTTCTTTCCATCACACACTGATATTTGTACATGACACATTTGAACTGTGACTACTTTCAGTGACAATGACGCAGACAGAATGGAGGAGACAGTTCAGAGCATCCGTCCGTCTCAGGAGTCAACAATCCTCATCACAGGTGAGTGTGTGTGTGTGTGTACACCAATCAGGCATAACATTATGGGGACTGATTAATATTGTGTAGGTCTCCCTTGACCTCAAAAACAGTTGTGACTCATCAGAGAATGGACATGGGCCTTCTGAGGGTGTCCTGTGGTGTCTGGCAGCAGGATGTTGTTAGTGGGGGCCTTTGGGTCCTATGGGTTGAGGGGAGGGGCCTCTGTGGATCAGGCTTGTTCCAGTACATCCCACAGATACTTGATCAGTTTGGGATCTAGTGAATTTGGAGGCCAGGTCAACACCTTGTGTTGATTTTCATGGCTGCATCCTGCTGGGGATGGCTGCTACCATCAAGGAGTGTCATTGCTATGGGGTGGGGGTGCCTGGTCTGGTCTAGGTGGGTGGTACATGTCTAAGTAACATCCACACGAATGCCAGGTCCAAAAGTTTCCCAGCAGAACATTGATTGTCACAAGATGGTCAATGTTATTCACTTCTCCTGTCAGTAGTCATAATGTTGTGGCTGATCGGTGTATATCGATGGAGTATGTTTGTGTGAGTGTGTACTCCAATAAGGCCTTGAGGCACACAATCAGGCATCGCAAACAAATATTAATCATATTTCACAACAGGACGGCGTGTTGCACCATGTCTTGGTGGAGCAGGATGTACAAGCCTTGAACATGGCAGATTTTCTTCCATTCCCAGTAGCCTGTGTGAAGTCATAGGTCACGACGTGATTCAGGAATGACGCAGACTTTTAAGTGAAACTCTTAAGTTATAGCTTTGCTCTGACCGGTTTTACTGTCCAATAAACTTGACAGTTGAATGTAATTGAATATGTAAACAGGGGGGTCGGAACGTAAACTTAAAAGCACCACATACAAGCAGAGAATATACCCTCAGGACGCTGGCTTCTGGGAAACGCTAAACCCAGCCAGCGAGGTCTGCTGTGATTGCTTCAACACGGCCGGCTGTGAGGTGGTCTTCTCCTTCCTGCGTCATGCCGAGCCGGCGTGAAGTCACATCTGCTGAGTCATACCCCCCTGTACTACAGCTCTGCAATCTGCTGGGATAACCCACTGATCGCTCTCTCTCTCTCTCTCTGTCAATGACCACGTTTGTGTTCAGGGCCAAACTCAAGCCGCCTCGAGAGAATAATACAGTTGCAAAACACATTGATTGTTGTAGTGACTTCAGCAGATTTTGGCGATGGCTTTCAACTCTTTTTCCCACCCCTCTCTATCTTCTCTGAAGATGGATAGAGCCTCTGGATTATCTCGTATGGGCTTTGGCTCACACGTTTAGTTGTCTGCAGGCAATGCCTTCCAGTGTTTTCAGCTTGTCACTTTTTATCTTCACACCTTGATGAATTCGTCCCTCTAATCTCTAGATATTCAGAGCTTTTTAAACCTCATGGGCGTGCTTCCAAAACTGCTGCAGTATTTACACTAATTCAGCTGTCCAACAAATCAGTCTCTGGGCGTTTCTCTCTCGGTGGAAACAAGCCATATAGTCCAGTCACGGGCCGCTAACATGCTAATGGATGCCAAATGCATTGTTGCTCGCTCTTGTTTATATTGCGCAACTCAAGTTTTGTAACCCCAGCAACCATCTCATTCATAGCCGTCTTCGTAATGATCTGAGGGCATGAAACAAACAGCGTTCACCACCACAGTCCATTGAGTTTACAGATTCAGTAAACATACATGTAATTAAACAGCACACTGACATCGCTGTGCTAAATGCGAGTCCCCACCCATTTGGCTATGGCCGTGCTGGACCCAGATCAGACATGTGCTGCCGCACAATAGCAGACTTACTCCTTTATTTTAGAAACCTAGCTAACATTGCGGGTTACGCAGTTCCCCTTTGACATGCCTGGCCCCTGTTGACCTCTGTGCCCCAGGCTGTGTTTTCATGTTGAGCAGAACTGGAGGCTCTCTTTGACCTGTTCCCTCCAGGTTTAGCATCTGATAGTGACAACACAGGAAGCATCACTCACAATGGGGTCACTTAAGGATAAAAGAGATAGAGATAGAAGGGGAATGAAAGGAGAGGAGAAAGGCAGTGTCACTTATGGGAAGAGAGAGTGTCGCTGAGAGGGAAGGGAGCCGAAGGTGATCTCTGACGCCGGACTCGAGACACGCTTCCTTCATTTCACTGTGAATACTGCATCCACAGTAGCATTAATTGAATACGTCTTGTCTCTTAATCAGTTCATCTCGAGCATTTCTTTGTTCCAACTCAAACGCTCAATCTGTCGATCTTTGAATTCAGATAGGCTAGCAGCAGTGTTAAAGGGCAAACAGGTGTGTTTGTCTTTTCCCATATATAAACGATTGTACCCGAGTGTGCCCGGGCTTGTGTGGAATGCCAGATCTCGAATGCCGATAATGGTCGCAGGACTCGAGGTGTGGAGTTGCTTGGGGTTAACAGAGGTTATCTGAGGCAATGTGTCCTGAAACTGCCACAAATGTGCCACAAATGACACTGATGGAAAATCAGCCATCAGGAGAACTTGTGCTTCTGTGATGAAACCAGCTAAGAAATGCAAACAATTTGCGACAAGACAAGACACTGGCACGCAGGCAGTTAGAGGCATTTGTTTCAAGGCTGCTGAGGGACAGTCAAAGGTTAATGCAATTGTAAAGTAATTAGAAACTAATACCTTTACAATAGTCATGATTGAATCTTCCAACCTGAGAGTGCTGAACTGAACTGTTTGTTTGTAGGTCGTAATCTGGAGTGGCAGGGCATTCCTATGGACCGGACATTTTCTGACGATGAAGACGAAGAACTGAGGCGGAAGCATCCGTTACTTCTCACCTCAAGTCCAGAGTCTTCTTAACAACAATAAAAATGCAGGTTAGTCAGACAACTAATGTACCACCATATGTGCTGTTACAATAGTTCGAGCCATCACTTCCAAGATACAGATAGCAGATTTGATGAAGTCTTCTTCCAGTTATACGAATAAGCTATTCCATGTGACCCTGGACCACAGTTTAGCAATGCAAAATAAACATCCAAAGCTTTTTGACCCTTTGAAACATTTTTTTTTTTTTTCCCTCTTTTCCCTCAAATTTCATTCACGGCTCTATCCCTTTTCTGCAATCAGACAAAGTTCTGAAAAACCGCTGCAGCAACAGATGTGGGGCGCTCCACCGAATGTTCACCTCCTCCCACTCTAACCGATTGCCCCATTAAATGAGGACTGAATCATCATTTTGTCGTCATCACTGGCGCTTATGAAAAACCCACAGCGTGTGCACTTTCTCAGCATCCAACAGGGTCCGCTGAGCCCTGCACATTTCTGGATAATCGTTGTAACTGTTAATTATTATATAATAATTTCGCTTATAGAGCTGGTTGATTGCCCTTCTGACTCTGACCAGCACTGGCCCACAGATGCAAGAGATAAACAGGATGGATTAAATACAAATAATTAAATACTTAATAAACACAGACAATTATCATATTTTTTTGTAGAAAAAAAATCAGAAATTTGTCCTTAACATTCGGCCTTTAAATATTCACCAGCTGTGTGTGTTTTTTCTCCTTTTTCTCCTTCTGAAACACTGCAACAGAATGAGCAGATGTTCTCAGACTGCTGCCGTTTAGGGCTACAAACGTGCTCAAACCATTAGTGCAAAAAAAAGAAAAAAAAAAGAAGAAGCAACTTTTATCACATTTAATTCATCCATAGTCAAAAGAGCAAAAATAAATATTTTTAAAACAAAAGTAACTTTTGCGTTTCGGGATTAGCGCTGATGTGAGTTTCATTCAAACCGTATGCTTCATTTATCATTTTGTTAAAGCTAATTTAACAACCTCATAACATCCTCCCGCAGCTTACATTTGGGTGTTGGCTGGCAGATAAATTACACTGAAAATGACTGCAGTCTGTTCTCTGTGACTCGGTTCAGCTGTAAGCAATATGAAAGCAATAACTTTTGATACCCATACATACTCTTTTTCTCTCATGTTCATCCTCAGCTTTGAGTTCTGTCTGATTCCTTTCGTTGCTTTTATTCTCTCGCTCTAAATTAATATCATGCGCTTCTTGCGCAGAATACGTGGTAATGCAAAACGGTCTTGGTTCGTATTTTTAAATGTTTGCTTAAATGTTTTCTGCAAACTTGTAACTTTTTCCCCTTTCTCTCTAATTCCTGTCGCCTTCTGCGCTCGCCTCCCTTTGTCCGTGTCTTGTCTCCACCCTCGTGTTCGATAAACCAGGACTAACAAAGAGCATGATTAAAGCCCTTGTTGTTGATGAACAGCTCTTCTTGATCTCTATCTTGCTATGTTGCAAGCTAACTTTCGGCAGGTCTCGCCTGACAGCGATACTCGCGAGGGAAACAGCGACAACCTGGCAACAGTTTCCCCAGATTTGATGCCAGACTTTGTCCCCGATTGTGAAAGCGAATTTTCAGAAAGCCGGAGCATGTTCCTGCCATCTGGTTCGCTTTAACTGTGACAATTACCTGCCACAGCTCTCGTGAGACGTGCAGCCTCTTGTCTTATAAGTCATAAATCATCACACTCAAGCAATTGATGACGCCTTTTCCCAAACCCTCCAGACTGTGTTCTGCATCCTGGGCTGCTGTAAAGACTTTGCACAGATGCGCTAGTGGCCATTTGATAGCAGGCATGTACGCCCTGCAGTGCTTCCTCAGGAACTGATGGCGTTGCCGCTAATGACTTGGAGAACATGGTAGAGAATCACGAGTATGGAAGCAATTTCCCAAGAGTTTGGCTTCGCCCTGAGCTTGAAATTGGTTGCCAAGCGCCTCAGCCTGGGCTCTGTGTGAGACTGAAGAAAGAGTAACAACTACTGAGGGACAACGCGCTACACCCAGAAAACAGGGTGTCACCAACAAGGAACCGAAGCTGCTTTGGTGCTGCTTTCTCATCATGCCTTGCTGATGTTTTCCTCCCTCTTTTCATTATGAAAATAAACCATGCATACGCTCTCTTTCATTTCCACGTTCTAAACTAGCATTTTACAAAAAGCTAATTTGCCCTCCTGTCCCCCCCATTTTCATCTGCCCTTTGAGTCTGTAGATGTTCTGTGGGGTGTTTTCCAGAGGGTTAATAAGGTTATGTTGTCTCTCACTGTCTTGCCTTACCTCTGCTGCCAGCTTTAGGTCCTGAGGTCATCGCAGTGTGTCTTCACACTGACAGTAATGAACCTACGGAGACCTGTCCAGGGTCTTTATTTGACCATTCTACCTTTGACTTCTGGACCTTCTTGCCGTCTTTTATCATTTTGATGATATCTTCGTGTCTGCTGAAGACCACGGGTGGCCGCCAGGGTAATCCCTCAACACGTTCTCGCTGGTTTAGTAATCCCCACAGGAATGTCACACTCTCTCCTCTATACATCCCATCAATAAAGTAAAGATGTGCCGTAATCTATAGCGTAAAATTATAGATGAGTGCAACCTGCTGTGGGAGATTAAATGAAGTGGATTGGATATGAGTACAATGAACATTACTGTTGCTTCATTCAAAACTCTGATTTACTTTAGAATATTATAACAATGGTTGTTTTGATTGCAATGTTTTTGAGTAAGCTGATCAGGTTTTTATACTTTAAAATTCATTTTTAAATTTGTGAGTTTTTCCCTTTACTTTCTTAACTTTGGTTGGTTTTCACTTCTGTAGTTAGTTGTGTATTTGCTCAAGCTTGGTACAGCTACTGTAAATATTTCTTTATTTCTATTTTTGTATCAATCTTGTATTTCTTCACTGTCTTACCCTGCCGCTGTAACACCTTGGGGATAAATAAAGTTGTATCTTGGTCATGACAACTTATGCTAATGTATGCAGGCATGACTTGATTAAACATTTCACGTTGCAAGATCTTTTAGCCTTTTGTGCATTTTCTCATTATCTTAACTGTGAATTATAAATAGACCAATTAGACTAAATAAATGAACTGTAACACACAATTTTGTCCTGTGAAGTTTCATCTTAAAAACATGTCTTCTTGAAACCACTTACTTTGTATATTAATGGGAGGAAAAGTGCCAAACTGTGAAGCAGTGCTAGCTCCTGTTGTGTACCTCACCCAACTTCTACTCTTTCATCTTGTTTCGAGGTCCTGATTCGTTTTTACTGAGCATTAAATTTCAGGTTATGATGTAGATTCATTCCTAGATCAGTATGCTGCACATGTGCTTATGCACCTGAAAGGGGTCAATTCAGTTTTTTTTTTTGTGAAGGCTAATAGGGCTGCTCCAGCCTTAAATTAAACAACTTGCTTATCATCGTCATTCACTTACTGAGTGCACCTGTAGAGTTCCCATCATCCAGGGAGGTGACAGGAGTCTTCCTGCTTTCCCGCCAGGGCGCTGCAGTGAGACAGAGTGGTCTTTGTCCGCTGTCAGTCCGTGCTGCACTCTCGCTGCTGACCGCCATGCACTGTAATGTCTGAACCAACTCAGCCTTGCATAAGCAGTGCACGAAAACTGAAGATGACATCTTATTTGCACAGTTCTATCATCAAGTACTCCGAAATGAGTAATGCTAACAGTTTACTCACACTGGAAAACATGCTCCGCCAATATCTGGACAGTTATACTTTGGATTATTGCGCTGTAACTTTCTGGCTGCATGAATTAAATATCTTTTATGATTTTAAACATTATATGGGTTCACATCAGTAGAGCAATATACATATTTTTGCCTTATGGGCCTTTATTGAATAAGTAATGGGAAGGGAAGGACACAGCTGGAATCAAACCTGCACCTCTGCAGTGAGAACTGTAGCCTCAGTGCATGGGGTGCCTGTGCAACCAGGTGAGTTATAGGAGCATCCCACAATGTACAAATGTTCTATACTTGTTTTCTAACTCAGAAACAGTGGGAAGTACTTTTGCTTCAACTTGCGGTCAGGCTGTCTGAAATTGAGGGAATATGTTTAAAATCAACAGTAAGCATTCTAGACGTGTGAGGCTGAAGTGCTAGTCTGTGCAAACACCCTTACATACAGTATGCTAGCACTGTGCTTCTACAGCAGCAGCTATCCAGATGCTGGATACCACTGATGATGTGGAACAACTGTCCTTTGTTGGTGCCCTCAGAGACATCACGACTTACATCCGGTATTACTGCACCTTACTTAGGTATATGATCAAACACCTTTGCCTGTTTAAATGGATTTAGTAGAAAGCTCCATTCCACGTTTAACACTGAGTTGTCTCCCAGTCATTGAGTCTTTTCTGTGATGGCCCGGTGTAGCCAGTGGCGAAGAGTACCTGCCTTGTTTCAACCCGGTCATTAAAACGGCCTTTTGATCATTGCACATAATGAGTGGTTTCTCTGTGAGATGCGGGTGTGAACAGATTGGCCTCATTATTTGAATTAAACCAAATGCTCTGCAGGTCTGAAGAGGATGGTTGTTGCACATTAAGTGTGTGATAATGACGACCTGCTGCAGAGTGTGCTCCAGGGGAACTTTCTCTTTTCCTCTTTTCCTCTTTTCCTCTGTACACTGCATACACTATATACTGTATATTTCTTCACAGTATTCACGAAGGTACATGTTGAGCACTTTTCCTGACTCTTTAAGAATGAGAGGCCTGCGGTCTGTGTCACATTTGTGCTTGTCAAGATGAGTTGGAATGTTTGCAAATGTCTTGGCTCTTGTCGCTGTCATTTTTTCATGTCCCGTTTCTACATGTACAGTAAGTGCTCAGCAATTCTCAATCTCGTGTGTTCGCCACCCAAGCATTTTAATGGACGAACCAAAAAAAGGTTTTTATTGCAGTTCTACCAAAACATCCCTTAAAATGGTAATTGGAACCAAAGAAACCAAAATGACTTTCTACAGTTGACTTGATTTTCTCTCATTGCTGGGAATACATTATGTTATTATCTCCACTTCCTCTTGGTCAGAGACCAAAGGATCGCCGAGCCGTCCGCATTGCCTTCTCTCGTGTAGGCCTAATTGCTGCCTGGCTTAATAACTGACTGTCTCACACACCCATTTCTTCTGTGGTTGAAGAACACTGAGAAGCAGGACTCTCCTGGGAATTTTAGCTCAGTGAGTCAATGAGTGTTCGCATAGGCTGCGTAAATGTCATAGATCATGCTGTTTTAAATACCTTGGTGGTAAGCTGTCAACCGTGACACCCAAACCTAATTTGAAATATCGTAATCCCGAGTCTCCAAAGGTCATCGGTCGGCTGATTACAGCAGAAGCGATAAGCTTAAATGGTTTCCACAGTGCTGAAATATATGAACTGCAATTGGCAAAGATCTGTGATGTGGGAATAGTCTGTGTTCGGTTATCAGCCTCCACCCCTCTCCCCACTCACTCCCACTGGCTGTGTTCCACTGACATGCAGGCAGAATAAAGTGGTTTGCTATAAGGTGGCAGATGCAGTGATTCATACAGTTCCAGTCTAGTGGGCTTGTCAAACAATCGCTATTTCCTCTCAGACCTCTCACATGTCGAGTCCGACGGCTGTGTTGAATCAACAGATGATGAAGTCCTATAATCAGTGGGAACATTTCAACGGATCTGTGCAGAAAATGTCTTAATTTAAAATTAAAATTCTGTATTTTACTATAAAGTCATTCAGCCTAATTTTACCCATTACTTTTTTATCATGCTTTACAGTATAGTTTGCCCATTCATACCTGTGGACATTGAATTAACTTGGACAGACAGATGAATGCTTCTCACTAGAGGCTGCAGTGGAAGGAGGGTGAAATCTGTGTATTTGTGTATCCCCTCAGAGCGACTGACAGCTGTTCAGGTGTCCCAACAAGACTGGCGCTCGACTGACACCTGGTACTCCACACGGGTGTGCCACTTGTTCAGGCGTCCTCACAATGGCAGTGTGCAGCTTTCTTTTCTTTTTTCGCCCCCTTTCAATTATTTTTATGGTGTTCGGAAGTCATAGAAGCGAGTGGGTGTGTATTGGCTGGGTACTGTGTTCCTTCTGTCTGGCGGTGTCTCTTTCAAAAAAATAAAAATAAAAAATCCATTCAAAACATTTTAGGCTAACTTAGCTCACAGATGAATGCAGATGTTTGCTGACAATACCTCTGTGTGTACTCAGCACAGCTAAATCACCATTGGCCTCAAAGCTCCAATATCAGTCTCCAACCACATGTGAAGACTAAGAAGACATAAGAATAATATACTTTTGTTTACATTTTGTTTTTCCACAGGATGACCCCTACGTCACGAAAACTCAGTTCCTAATGTATGTGCAATGCAGGTGTCAAGTTCACACTTCTGTAAGTTGCCTGGTAGTCTTTCTCTTGATTCAATATTACTAATTATAGTTAAAAAAAAAAAAACTGTTCATTGATTTGATTGACTGGAAACCAGACAAACATTTTTTTGAGAATTGGTCAGAAACTTCTCCATTGGGAACTGATTAAGCTATAAACATTGGCCTGACCAATCAAATCAAGCCGGCTTTATGCAGTAATGAACAAAACAGTAGTCATGCACGTCATCCCACTGCCATGGAGTTGAATTTGGCTCTGATTGGTCATTGGACTGTCCAATTGCGAGCAGAGGTATTATTTTCTTTCTCTTTATTAATGAAAAATGCCCCCAAAACAAAATCCAAATGGCCCATTGCTACTCTCATTTTGATTTTGGTCTGAATGAACAGGATTAACTGTGCTGTCCCTTACTTCTGCTGGCCTCTCACTCATGCTGAAGGGATCAGCTTCGGTGGTCCGGGCCTCTTCACTTAACTCCAAAGGATTAAGGTTTCACGTCTGTCCAGAGGCAACTTGATTTTCCCACATTCTGAAGTCTAAACAGCGGGTTCACCCACAAACACACACGCATACTTCAAGTTTGTGTCACTGTACCTTGGGAGATTGCAGCAAGCTGTTTTCTCTCCCTCTCTCTCTGTCACAGGTTTGGCTTTTGTTTGACTCACAAATTTAACAACTTATTTCACACCATTATTTATTAATTTATTTTTCTTCTAGCAACATCTCAGGAGAGGAACTTCGTGATGTTGATATGTGCCAGTTGGATGTTATTGTTTATTTATACAGGAGCAAACATACTGTCAAACACATGAAGTGAGTTACTGCAGATTTTCTCTACTCGGCCTGTGTTTGTAGATACTGGAGGATTTCCTTTTTTTTAAAAAAAAAAACTCATAAATCCTGATTTGGGTTGTCTGTAGAAAGCAGTGTGCAATCAGTACAGTCAAACAGTGCAGCCTTTAAAATTCAGATTTCTGCAGGACACATCCCTTTAAGATCTGAGACATTTAATGCCTCTTTTATGTTGTCTGAGGTGGCATGGGACCGGAGGCAGACCGTCTTTATAGGTCATGTGATATGTGGGTCATCTTGGGGCCCGCACAGCGGATCGCCGGGATCAAACGCTCTTTGACCGGCTCTTTCACTCATTGATTTATAGGTACTGAAAGGCAACAGGACATCCAAAGTTACACATACAGTAGAGACGATTTTACACAGCGCTCGGTGACTTGCAGCTTTTAACTTAACGATGACCCGGTCTGAAGCAGTAAAACTGTTAAGCGATTCCTGTAACCTTAAGACGGGGTGGTCATTAATTATGCCGGGGTCAGGTGGCAAATTCCACCCAGAATCAGGTCTGTTTGAGCTGCGAGTGTGTGAAGTCGTTTAACAAGTTATGAAAGCTGTTTCTTTATGCGGTGTCATCAAAATGCAACCTGTATTATTAACTGAGACCTTTGTTCCCTCTACTTAGAGTTCAAATGTGTCTCAAACTGATTTTGACCATGTTAAAAAAAAAGACTTCTTGTGTGTGTTGCCCACCTGAAACTCACATTACTGAAATTACTCAAAATCTCCAACTCGTTATCTCCAGCCTTCCCTTTCAACATCACCCTTTCCCTCCTTCCCCTCCTCTTTTTCTCAGAGTCTGGCTGACCAGACCAGTCCAGCCTTGCAGGGGAGAGATGTATTGTGGGTAACGGTTGCAGCGCCCCGAGATGATTACAATGCACACAGGTATGGAAAAAGCACCTATGACTTTTTACAAGGGCTCCTCAGGCTTCAGGGGGGAGGTTTTCTTTCAGAAGCTTTTCACCTCTGGCTCCGGTCCGTGTTCAGACAACAATACCTTGGTTTTGAACAATTAGTCCACCCCGCTGTGACCAGACCTCTCTGTAGATTTTGAATTCCACACAGAAGCTCATATGTCTTTTATCCACCTTCAATAAAATACATATATGAACACTTTTGCAACACAGTCATGCTCTTGAGTCACTCTGTATTGTAATTATAAGGCAAACTGATATAGTTCAGCTGATAGATAGTATTATTATATGTGATAGCAAGTATTGGATGATTATTACTGATGTATTAACATGCAAACAGCATTTAAATATCATAGCTGACTGAAGTAGAGATGTTTTTATTCATTGTATATACATGCTCCATTTACTGTAAAACAGTTTGCTGTATGTTATTTCATTCATTACACGACAGTGGCAAATATACATGGTTGAGTAGAACCATAGAATATTAGAATGAGTGCAGTTTTTGAGTACATTTACTTTGGACCACTGCCAAGTCCTTCTGAAGACACAAATACGCGCATGCAGGCACGCACGCGCCTCACTCTGTTAAACCCTCCTACCTGCCTGACAGTGGCCAATCGCGCTGCTCATTGGCCAAGAGTTGATAAACTGTGGTCCAGCCTCTCCCCCGTGTGGAAAAGCCAAGCACAGAGGTTCAGTTAACCACTGGTTGCTCAGTGACCTCACATTCTTGCAAGCATCATTCAGAAACTTCATTCACGCAAACACACAAAACACTACTTCTCAAAACTGTCTGTGGAGACTGAAAAAAATAATAATTAAATAGCTCCAAGAAAAACTTGATTGGCGTTGTTTGTTTTGTTTTGTTCGCATCTCTGCATCCTCCCATCGGATGCAACTGTCTAAAGTGGTTCAGTGGGATGGAGGGGGAAACTCTCAAGACTGACATAAATGTGCTCTTGGAACAAACAGTACGTTGTGACTCAAATTCAGCCAGAGACAAGTCAGCACCACCCTGTTTCCATTGCGCAGCCTTGGATAACAGTGGTGCGCCCTCCACATGGCATCAGACACAAACCTTTATCAGGGGCAGCTGAATTGTATCCGTCGCTTACACCGATAGTGACACAGACAGGACACCTATACAATAGTTATGTGTATAAATATCTGGCAATACTTAGATCATATTGGATCACTTTGAATCTATCTGGATGTTAACAGTGCAGATGCACTCAATCTATAAACTGACACGTGTTACCTGCGCAAGATAACGACGTGCGGTCGGACCAGCCTGATTGGACGAGGATGTACCTCACTGGCACATGGCCAAATTAAGGTTTTTCCCTCCTCCACAGGGTGTCTCATTCACTTTTTAGATGCGCCCCTCCTCCCCAACACTGACGAAATAACAGTGAGTTGGACAAAATTGAACTTGTTGCTTGCCAGCACTTCACGGCTTCTGTCGCTGTGTTCACAACCAGTATCATACCGGAGAGGGAGCCTGCGACTGTGCAGCATCAAGGAGAAGAGGAAGGCGCACCCGGGAAGATAAGTGCTGCTGCGCCTGTTTGGAGTGGACCTGCATAGGCACTTTTTACGCACGCATGTTACGCACGGGGACTAACTCAGTTTAAGGACATACATCGATATTTTTTACATTTTATGGGATAAAACAGATTTAAACGTGAGTATATTTTTGTTATTTATATTTGAAAATACGTAGCATTACCTATGTATAGACAATCTTTTGTGATGTTATCCAGTATTTGGGAATAGAACCCAAACTGATTGATTTAACTCAGTTTAAGTTAGATCAGTCTTCAAATGAATGAACTGAAACGCACTCAGTGATGCCTTGTTGTCCTTAGATAACCTCCACCGCTGTGTCCCACCGAGCGAGACAAGTTACTTTCTAAGAATCTGCAAGATTGGAGGTCACTGCATCATCTTTAAAGTCACAATTAGAATAGTCGGCACCGTCGTCATTTTTTGTTTAACATCCAAAAGCAACAGGTGTTTGGGTTAAAAAAAAAAAAAAAAAAAAGAGTCGTAAATAGCACTACAGCCTCACTCAAATTTATACATTTGCGCATTAATGAATAAATTACGCTGCCAAGGAGGTCAATGAGACCTTTCTGCTTCACTGCATCAATGAGCTGCGCACAAAAGGACACTTCCTCAAGAAGTCTGCAGCTGATTATACGCCTGTGTGATGCTGAAGAGCTGAAGTGCTGTGATTTACCCGAAATGCACATTATTCTGCAAATGTGTCCAAAAATTTTACGTAGATTAAAACTAATTAAAAGTCATTAGTAATTAATAATGGCATTAATAATGATCAGCCTGTGGCCACTGTCTCCCCAAAGTATCGTTTGCTTAACTTTACCTTAGGGTGGGTCCCTGAAATGAATTCACCAATCATCGACTGCCACTGTGAAATATTTTATGATGATCTTTTTGTCATTGCCAGTTTCCATAAGAGAGAGAGGGGGAGAGAGAGGGAGGGAGAGGGCGAGCGCGTCTCGTTTTCAAAATAAAGAATTGCCGTTTTCAGCTCCCACTGGGACCCACCGCTTGTGTTTATACAGTGGGGTGCAAATGAGGGCGAGGGGCTCACACTGCTCACGTCCTCCTGTCTCCACAAACCCTGAAGTTCGACCCCACAGGAAGTTTTACCTCTCAGCTCCGCCACCCACAAATTCACCGAGGTTGGGGCATTAGATGTGAAACAAATAATGATAATAAAATACCTATATTTTGCCTCTTAATGTGATTTGTCAGGTAAATGCCACGCCCCTTGTACCCGAGCATATTTAAAAAGAGTGAGACATATCCTTTTATTATGATTTATTGTCAACATTTTTTACTGGTAAATGGTTGATTTTGTGCAGTGATGCCACCTGAATGTTGAAAAAGACTACTTGAATGTCTAGATGAGGTCTCTCTCAAGGAAAATAAAAGCATCCTAAAGGCCCTGTTGTTTCCTAATATGTCTTTTTCATTTTTCCAACAGATGATACTAAATATAAAACATATCCTGTGGTTGTATTGCCTCTGTGAAGCTGCATCTGCAACAAGTAAGTTCTGAATGGGCTACTCCGCTCTTCTCTCTTTCTTAGCCACTCCTCCATCTATCACCTCCTTTTCTCTATCTCCCCCCATTTCTCCTCACACATCTCACCTCCTCCTCTACCTGCCTGTAGTTTTTGACACGGTCACATTCAGCAGGGGTCCACACTCGCATCACTGGGGTTTCAGTTTTCTTAAAGTGGCCGTCTGTGATAAGCCCCCACCAGTGAGGCTCTTGTAAAAAGTGAACTGTGACATGGGAATTGCGGTTCACATGACGGACCCCCTGGCCCCCATGGATCTGCTGGCCACTTGTCCCCTTGACTCTGTCTCTGGATGAACACCTTTCAATTAGTCTCCCAGTCTGGAAGGTGAACAGCTGTTTTTTTTTTTTTGTTTTTTTTTTCTTCGCACATCCTAATAAGACCTTCTGTTAGAGCACACAGACTCACGCCCCTGGGGCAGTCCCACCACTGTTTCCATAGCATTCCCCACATTGTTCCCTGTGAATACCCTCCCTCCCCCAAACCTTTCCATATAAGAAGAAAATAAATAAAAGAAAAGAAAAAAGAAAAACAACAACTCCAGGTTGAATCACTGGATGATTAAACCTATTGTCATTCATCTCTGTCTGATGTCTGGTCCGACATCTCCTTTGCTCTGCTACATCCCCCACAGTGCAAACTGATTATCAGGTATGGTAATAGGTAGCCATCTCTGATTTGGAGGCAGTGGTATTCTTTACTGTTAAAAATATAATAAAATAACAGTATGATGCATACACTACTGCATAGTGTAGTATTGGTAATATAGTGGGAGGTAATGAGAGTTGAGAGTCTGTAGGTAAAACCAAAAAAAAAAAACATGCTGAAAGTACTGGACTTGTAGGGTTTCTTGAAGACATTTCATCCCATATCCATCCCCAAGAATCAAGAAACCGCCCCAGTTCCCTTTATTTCAGCTTGTTTTTTTGGATGTACCGTGACCTGGATGGCGAGAACCGTTGCAGACATACTGTCTGTAGGTGAAGGAGGGATTACTTCAAGAGGCAAACACACACAGAGTTGCGCATCAGCAAAACATGAAGTGATGCAACCATGACTCCCACTGGTTAACCAGTTCTCTTCAGCTTAATACAAACATGCTGTACATACACTACGCTCAGTGTTAAATGGTTTCCCACACCCATCGTTTTAGGGATGAGGTTTGACTTTCCAAGAGCCATTTTCAAATCATGATGCATGTTTTTTTTTTTTTTTTTTTTTTTTTTTTTTTAAATAGACTGGGTGTAGTTGTCCCACCCTATCAATTTAAACGAGTCGGGCAGTTTATAGTGTCTGATTGCATCTCTAAATAAAAGTGAACAGAAGAGCTGAGCGACATCAGTATATAATTAGTATGAACTGAAGCTGCATTTAACTCTTTTTGCTTTTTGCCTTTCAGCTTCCAACTCATTGTCAATAATCAGACCGGTGTCTGGGTCCCTCTCGGGGAAGGTGAACCTTCCCTGCTTCTTCTCGACGATCCCCACCTCGGCACCTGTCATCAGTCCCAATGGAATAGCCATTTCTAGCAACGATTACTTGCGGATCAAATGGACCAAAATAGATGGACAGGTAGAGTCGACAGTGCTGGTGGCACAAAATGGGGTCATCAAGATAGGCTCAAGCTACAGGAACCGTGTATCGGTGCCCAGTCACCCTGAGGATGTCGGTGACGCCTCGCTGACAATGGTCAAGCTGCGCGCCAGTGACGCCGGCACCTATCGTTGCGAGGTCATGTATGGCATCGAAGACACCCAGGATACAGTTAACCTCGATGTCAGCGGTAAGAGATGCACAGTATCCTTACAAAGTCATGCTGGGATGAGACAGACAACATGCAGATTGGAGAGGGTGGTTTCTGCAAGGGTTTAATAATAGTGAAATGTAATACTCGTGGTGATAGAAATGTAAACGGCACGAGAGAACTATAGGCGCCCTTCTGCTTACTTTGATAGCAACAGCTACCCAGTAGTTACACAGAGTAACCACAGTTTTCAGCTGTTCTTATTTTAGAGGCAATGGACTTTTAAAAAGAGTCAGATGAGACTTGAGGCCCTTATCCTCGCCGTGTACTGCAGTCTTTTAACTCCAATGTTCTTCCATCTAACCCAATCCGCCATTAAAGCCCAAGATGGGGATGGTGTTCCAGAGGCTGGTATAGGAGAGTTATTTATCATATTGGGTGCCACCTTGTCTTTTGAAATTGTTCTTTTTGGTGGGGCCCTCAGTGGGTGTTACCATATCTGTTTAGTTCGCCTTCGCTGAGCAATAACAGTATTCCCCCAATATTACGAAAATTACAGTATGCTTGTGGGGGCGGGGCACAGGGATTACGATTCCTCACCTAGTGTCATTATGTGCATTCTGCACACTCTCCCTTGAGAAGTATTCTGGGAGATATAACTCATGTAGAAAACATGGGTGGGTGTCGGGGGGGACACTGAGATAGTTTTGGTTTTCACTGGTTTACAGTCTGCACGGCCTCTTTTCCAACTATCTGCAATGTTAATTATGACTATAAATCATATCTTTTGCGTCTGTTTACTGTCCACAAATATGGGGATTTCAGGGCCATGGCATCATATGCAGTTATCTTGTTCATTTGTGGTGAACTGTAGAGTATTTTGCTCATCCTCTTGGTTTATTGCAAAGTTCCTTCTTTCCAAAGAAGCTCGGAGACTCAATTATTTCACTCATAGTGTGTGCTTTATAAGACATTTGCTGTAATTTACAGCGCCGAAATTATGCTAATGAATTCCAGATCTCCATGTTCAAGTTTTTATACAGCACTTCCCTAGGTGTCATATTTGAATGTGATTGTTTTTGTTGCCAGGTGTTGTTTTTCACTACCGAGCGAGCGCCAGCAGGTACACCTTGGACTACAAGAAGGCTGTCCAAACTTGCCAAAATATCGGCGCAACCATTGCCACCTATGACCAGCTGAAAGCAGCGTATGAGGACGGCTTTGATCAGTGCGACGCTGGTTGGATTGCTGACCAGACAGTGAGGTTAGCAGCATATTAATCCATTTATTTAAAGAACACGGCCATTCACTGACTGTATTCTGAGGTAATGTGAAATACATTTGCACAAAGTAATGTGACCTAAGCATTATATTGGATGTTTCTCATTTTTTTGCACAGATACCCAATTACCCGACCGAGACAGGGCTGCTTTGGCAACCTTAAGACTAAACCTGGCGTTCGATCGTACGGAACCAGGAAACCTACGGAGACCTATGACGTATTCTGTTATGTAGACAAACTTAATGGTAAGCAGTGTTCGCTCTTCAGCTGAAGTAAACAAAACATCTAAATAATCACAGCGCTAAAGCAAATTACCTTTACAGTGTTAAAAACCACGACTGAAATACATTTAATTGGCTTATCTGAATACCGGTGACCACGGATAACCATTAATATGGTTTTGGGGATTAGGGTTATATCAAAGCCTTTAGTAAATTGACTCTAAGGTGGGAATTGATTTTCATTCCCTGTCTTGGTAGTTTTAAAAAAGTGACTTCTTGCTCTTCTTATATGGGATTAGTTCAGCGTAGTCCTGTTAATATGTGACACATAATACATATACATTTGATTACATTTGCAATGTCAATTAGTTTTGAATATGTAGCCACCAGTATTGTATTTGTATTAATAGTGATATGAACACACACAACGGTGTCAGACAGGGAATATCCCCCCAGCAACAGGGTACATACACATGTACATTATATACATGCAGCTATCATCAAGAAACTATATATGTCTTCTTGACCTCATTATTACTGTGTATTAAACGGTACAAACAAGTAACATGAGGGAACAGAGAAGGGAATTAGATGCCCACAGACTACCACAAAAATGAACTGGGTACACTATGGTCACATTATGTGTCTTGGTTGCCCACAGCTCCCTGGATATTCATTAGCGTCATAATGTCACTAATATTGCCTCAAATTTAAGTCCCTTTTTTTGTGATGCAGGAAAACAAACATGCTGGGTGGATGTGGTTTTCATGAGTTTTGAATTTGAACAGAAACGTCCAAAGTAATAAATTAACAATAAAAATGTATCCGGGGCTGTAAGGCAATGGCTGAAATAGAATGTGCCTGTAATTATGTCGTCTAATGAAAAATGAAGTAGTTTTAAATGTGAAATGTGGTCTCACCACACCAGTAACACACTGGTGGTCATCGATATATTAGTTAAAGACCTTGGAATTACCAAAAAAAAACTACCATGTATAATATATATATATACAGTATATTTTGTTGTCTGTTGCCTGCCTTTGAAAGGGAAGACATTCCTGGGTGGAAAGCATCTCCTAATCTCAACACTCTTGTAAATCAATGGGATGAAACCAACAAGGGATATTTGAAACGTTACGCCCAAGACTAACTGAAAACATGTAGTCAATCACTCATCCCCTCTTGTAATGTTGTTTGGTTTCAATTAAGATTTTGCATTTCTGTAGTCATTTATATTACCCTGAAAGCAAAAACAAATGCACATATTCGTCATTAGACTTCATTAAGTGAGGCCCTAACATGAATAAGAAGGTAGAGAGGAAGCAGTAGGGGGAATGTAGTTCACTCAGCCACAGAGGGGAAACCTAATGACTTGAAATACAGACAAGATCATTGACAGGCGGTGCACATTGTCTACATTGCTTTCCCACCTCAGACATAATATAATGAATGAACTACTGTTGTCCTGCATCTGATCGGTGGGAGATCTTTTGGGTCTGTGCCCTGTGCAGCTGTGACTTTTGTTAGCTGTTAGCTGGATCTATTCTGAAAGGTCAAAGCAGTGTAAAACCCTCTGTTCTCAGTGAGTTGCTTTGAGTTATCATGTTTTTTGGCTGTTTTTTTTTATTTATCTTTTGACTGTGTGACTCTACACTAAGCCCTCATTGCATTTTATCCTTTTTGATTCAGGTGAAGTCTACTATGCTCCTGTGACCCATAAGATGACGTTTGAAGAGGCCAGTGAGGAGTGTAAAAAGAGGAACGCTGTCCTGGCATCCCCTGGCCAGCTCCACGCCGCTTGGCGACAGGGGCTGGACAGATGTGACTACGGCTGGCTCTCCGATGGCAGCGTACGACATCCCGTTGCTGTACCCAGGGTTCAGTGCGGGGGAGGCCTGCTAGGTGTCCGGACCATGTATCGCTTCAGAAACCAAACTGGCTTCCCAGAACCAACTACGAAGCTTGGGGCTTACTGTTTTAAAGGTAAAAACTCTCCCGCTGTTACTGTTTAGCATATTTACATTATGTCACGGAGCAAAGTGTTACCTGCATATGCCGGGTCACACGTAGTCATATGTTGATTTATAAAAGACAGACAGTGAGCAAAGGCACAGACTATCCCCTGACACATCTAGGCCTGACTGTAAGCAGCCATGAGCTCATCTCCTACATTTATTCACTGTTGCTTCCCCACCCTTTGATTTTCTGCTGCTTTGCTCCACTGTACCGTACACTTTCCCACATCTGAACCAGACCAACCTTTATAAAATCTCCACAACGTGCCTCATCTTTTGTCACTTGTTCTGTTCAGTTTGTGTCTCTGTGTCACGCCAGTTAGGACTGTATAGTTTTACTGACAACCACAACAACATGAGCAAAGCAAAGGGAGGGTTTTCTAATGAACATATTGCTTGTTATGTGCCAGACTACAGCGTCCAGTTGACCTCACTGTCTCAGTTCTGTCCCCCGCCCTTTTCTGGGGCAACACACATTTCATGACTGAAATCATAGTGGTAAACCCTGTTTATTCTAAGACCTGTTTATTCTATTTAAAACAAATTTAGTACTTTTTGTTTCTAAAAAGAAAGATAAATTGTAAAACCAATCCCAACTGAAAAACTGTGTAAATTCATCAGTTGCGACATCTGTAAACTTATTTTTTCACACATTAAAGGCTCAGGTTTGCATAGTAATGACCTGTTGTTGCAAACTATGGTGATTAGTGACAATGAGAAGGAAAGGGAACATAGATAAGGATTTCTATATATAGTGACGCTTCACGGTTCACTAGAAGTGAGCAGATTTAGCCTAATCCCTCAAAATGTGTTCTTTGCTAACCGGTATTCCCAGGGCAACACTAAATGACAGATGATAGTTGCCATTTAGAAGAGCAGCAATAGTATCCAATACCCCACCTGTCAGCCCTTTTGGCCTCGCTATCTAACTCCCTTTCGGTCTTTCACTTCTCGTTTCCGTTGTCAGTTTGCCCGCCGTCATTCTCACTTGTACTTATCAGAGCAGACGTTTGGATAACGGACTAAGCTGCTGCTGGACTTCTAAATTCAGTCATCCTTGCTGACCCCTTGACCTGGTCTTTCCATCTTTACAAATGAGAGGTCGGACAGATAAGCTGTCCGCTGCCTGGCCATTTACTGCCCCTGGGCCATGCTAACTCTCGCGGTGATAAGTCCCCACGGAGTTCAGAGGGCACATAAACAGGCCACCCTCACCTCCTGCTCTGTGTATTCCATGTCAGCCCTCTCAGTCATGTTGTATTTACACCCCAGCGTAAGTGCTTTTCAAGTACCCTCGTTTGGTGGGAGTCTCTCCATCATTTCCTGCTTTCCTGTTCCCAATAATATCTCAGATGGGAAAGATGTTGTAAACCTACGTCGCTTAGACTACACAGAAGGACAAGGAGAGTGGAGGCAGGAGCAGACAGAAAAGAGGGATAATTGGTCCCTCATTTGTCTTGGGATTGGCTTGAAGAAAACAAAGGCCTCAGTAACAGCAACAGCCCAAATGCATCGGTGAGATAATGCAGTCCCTCTGAGAGCGAGCCCTGTTTTTCCTGTTAGGGAAAAACGTGTGTCACACCACCTTACATCAGATAGTTTCATGAAGAAAGGGGTCTAGTACGTAATGGTCAGCAGCTGCCTTTACGCTCTCCATCTGCACCACTGAGGAGAGCTTACTAAAGCAGTTACACTGGTTTTTATGGGTGTGAGGAAATGAGCATGGGAGGACAGAGGAAGGAGGTACGCTCAAGAAAGTTAGATATGAGATAAAAGGACCTACTCATTAATAAAAACTTAGGAATAAATACTGTACAGAAGTTTACTGGTGAACGTTTGAACTTGTGAAAAGATGACAAAGAGGAAAAAATAAACTCTTCTGTCAGTTGCAATAGAGGATAAAAATAGTCTCAGGACATCTCTTGTTTATAATACCCCTGTCACCGTCATGGGAACTCTTTCAGGCAGATCAGGAAATATTTAGAGAAACATCCAAAGTGCCCTTCTTTGATTACACCTCAGAATGACCTCATTAGCAACGAATTGTCTGATTTGTCCGACAAGAGGAAGCCAATCCTCCATTGTTAAACCTAACTTCAGTTATTAGCCAAACACCTCCGATGCACATTGACACATTGTCCCATATAAATGGTCGGTTGAGTGAATTAATGTCACAGATAGTTATAAACAATACTAAGAGTTAAGAGAAGAAGTCCTTCACATTAAGGTTTCCAGGAACCTTTTAACTCGGGGCACTGAGTGTCGCACTGGTGTTGCAGCTGTTGCATGCTGCGCCTCGACTGCAACTTGCTAGCTTCACATACTTTACATTTTATACTGTGTATTGTGTGCATTTGATGCAGATAAGGTGACTGACAGTTTGGCCTGTTGCATCTTTGTTTTAATCTTGACATCTTTTCTCATGTCAGTTTGGTGTCCCTGCTGTTTGAACAAATGCTTTTCAGATACACTCTAGGACTGATGAATACAGATTTTCAGAGATGATACGTGCAGTTTCTGATTCTTTTAATTATATGTTTGTTGTGTAGGGAGGAGAGAGATGATCAACCAGACCTCCTTTGTGGATTTGTCAATGGTAGAAACCACCACGCCCACCATCGGTTCCACGACCTCCATCCCTTTACTGGAGAGTACCACCACAGAGCAGTCTGCAGACTCTACAAGTCCTCCATCTATGTTCTCTACCAGCATGGCTCCGCCTCGCCCCACTCCAGGTCAAGAAGAAGAACTAATAACAACAGTTACACCCACTATCAAAGAAGAACACGAAGACTTTGTAAGTGAAAATGTAACCCCTGAATCTTCCTCCCACCGTGGTGGTGCATTCACAGAATCTCAGATCGTGACCGAAAGCAGAAATGCCACTGTGTCCGTCGAGAAGCTAACCGATTCCTCTGTGATTGAGGTCAGCACACTCCAACCCGATGTCCTTTTGCCAGATGCTTCTCTCAGCACAGAACCAAAGTTTGCAGAGGGAAAGACGGAGGAAGCTTTTCCATACACTGGGATCACCACATCAGTGACCTCTGATCTCACTGACACTCCAGCGGAATCGACTGAAGTGACCAGCGAGGAAGCGTTGAGCTCCTCAGAATCCACACCGTCAACTATTCATTCAACATCGCCCGTTGACTACAATTACATGCCTGATGGATTTGTTGATAATTATTTTTTAGAGAGAGCACCACCTACTCGCCAAAAGGTCACACCCCCCAGCCCATCCGACATTACAGGTACTGATTTCACAACTGAAGGAACAGCAACAACTCCCACAGAAACTCCCGAAACTACATTTATGTGCAACACCATGCCTGGCAGTGAGACCACCACTGAACTACCAGAGACCTCGAGCGCTGCAACACAAACCACACCACCAACGGCGTCTGCAGAGACACAGGCCACACCCGTGGCTGCAACAGCCGCTTTCGTCCCGATTCACAGCGAAACCTCAGCCGAAGATGCGGCGCTGTCAACATCTGCACACGTCTTCGATGAGTCCTCCACTCAGGTGCCAGACCACAGTGGTGAAACCCTGACGGAGAAAGACACGGCAACAGAGATGGGCACAGAGTTCCTTACATCTGCTCCTGCGTCTTCAGCTGTGGCCACCTCTCAAGTCGCAGTGGTCACAGATGAGCAGTCCATCCAGACGACGACAGTCAGGCAGATACACAATGTGTCAGGTAAGGTATACCAGCATTACCTTAAATTTGTGAAGCTTTATGTGAAATATTTGTCTTCAATACAAAGGCCTATTTGCAAAGTTAAAGTTGGATTTTTATTGGTTCTTATGACGTTGATGTTACAAAGGATGTATGGTGCATTGTTTGTGAGCTTTGGCTGGCAACTGTAGCTGGAGATTGATTGGTGGGGTGGCTATGCTGTCCAGGGTGCTGAAGACAGACTTTGATTTTGATTACTGATGACTGATTGATAGAAAGTAACATGGTAAAGGTAATGCAGTGGGCATTTCATTTCCATCTTATATCACTGCTTTCGACTACCACCCCCAAAGCATTTCAACTGCAAACTGGTGTTTTTCATGGTTCAGTGATTTGATGTTGTGGCAACTGTAATCTCACTATAGAGTGAAAGACCAGCCGCTGCAGCGCGCTTGAACTCACGTCTGCACGGTGTGACATTTTTTCTTTGTTTCCGCAATTGAACAAGATGGGGTATTTTGTTTCCCTGCTCCCTCTGGCTCATGTTTATGTGTTTTCAGCTGCTGAAAGACTGCTTAGCCGTAGGAAGTCTGGCTGAGCAGATGTTGTGATCATGATTTTGACACAGACAAGTGAGAGAAGGTGGGGGGAAAAAGGCAACAGCTTTAGAGAGAGTGATCAGATACAGATGATGAATGATGTATGATAATATCAAATCTACTTTAAAATGTTAGAAAGATCACCATCCAGGCTTTCTGGGTTTTATTGCAAATTAGTGATACATATGCAACCATTAATCCATTTTAGTGTTTGACTTGATTATTTCTTACGGGGAGTACTTGCAGCCTGTGGTCAACACAATATTTTCCCTTATTAATGGAGCTCTCACTTACAAAATGACCACCTGCACACTTATTAGGGAGACTTAACATTTAAGAGAAGTTGATGCTTTTTTGAATGGAGTTGTATCCAGGGACTAACTGGAACTGGCGTCTTGCAGCCATCTGTGTTACTGCACTTTAAAGTACTTCAGCGCTGGCTTCATTTGGATAAATATCACATGCTATCTCACGTGTAAACAGCCACTGCATCGTTTTTGTTTTATTTTGTCTGCATCTGAGCTACAAATATTGTCACGGTGACTCATTCCTTGAGCCTGAATAGCGGCTCACGTTGGAGGAAAGTCGCCTGCTGGACTGAAACGGACACGAATAAATGAACGTTTGGCAGAATTTGAGTTTGAGAATAACTTTGCGGTAGGTGTTGAGGTTGCCTGAGAGAACGGTGATCTGTGCTCCAAATTATACACAATCAAAGTGCTACTGTGTTTACCAGCGCCCTGTACGTGTGCTGTCTGCTCAGTTTAGTTGCCACAAGTGCACATTACATAGCTTCCGTGTTTGTCTGTGCATAATCAGTAATGTGCTATATCAGAAAGCAATACAAAGTCTGTCTCTATATTCTGTGTCTTTGAGCTGCAATTGTGCTATGCATTCGCAGTATTTCTCTCCTTGTGAGTGCACATAGCAGCTTGCTGAGAGCCAGCCTGGCAGTGACAGAGGTGCGCTGGCACTCTACCTGAGTAAGCACAGATGCCTGTCTTCAGCACAGGCTGGACACCACCGCAAGAGGTGATGTCACCACGAGCTCACAGTCTCCCCTCTCTGTCAAGACAGCTGGAGGCTGCCTGACCAAAGAGAGCGATTATAGCTACTTTTACTGCTACATCATGTGACGTAGCTCAGCTGAGGCACTCGAGGTCTCTTTTCTGCCCTCCCAGTTTGTGTGGGAAAAGCTTGTGGAAAATATTGTGGCATGGGGAGAAGTGTGTTGTCTGGCTGCATGGTAACAAAGTTCACAATACTTTCAGGGTGTTAAGAATTCACGCAGTGGATGTTTATTGTGTCTCTGATTAATTGATGACAATTAAATTCTCCGTTTACCCAGCGCTTATATGGCATGTTGGTGAACTTGGTGAAATATTCATAGTCTGAGGCGTGTCAACCGCAAATGTCACAATGCACAAAAACACCAACAGTACATTCTCAGTGTAATGAAACATCAATTTAACATGCAGTCCAGCAGGGTCTTGCTAAGCTCGTCCATATAGGAATACTTTGAAATTTTCAGAGATACCATACACTTCTTTGCTTTCTGGTGAAATAACGAGGAGGCCGATGCTACTCTCATATCTGTCCATTAAAAGTTAGGTTACCCCTGCCTTAGTAGGTATACTGAAATGTAATGGAAATATACTGTACGTAGTGTTTTAATGAACTATCTCCAAAATGGGGATCAAATTAACTATTGTGAACATGGATGTGTGAAAGATTAATAATATTTTCTTTTCCTAATGTTAGATAATTACACGGCTAATAGCCATTCATTAGAGAATCAGGTGGTTTTCTGATTTCTATCATTTTAAGGTTTAATCGTGTGACTTTTTACTGATGGTGATGATTTTTTTCCCATTGCATTACATTGCATCCCTCTAAAGTAGCCACTGATTGTGACTGAAACAATATAGGTGACCTGTGTGTCTTTCCATATGGTTTTCTTTATTGATTAAGACAGTGGTTTCCTCCAGATAAAAAAGAAAAAATGTGAGCTGCGGTAACAAGAGACTGGTTGCTGGTCTTTAGTTATCTATCATTGTGGACATTCACAAGTGGGCAGTATAGGGGTTGTTTCCCATTTTCCTTCAACATCACGTGAACTTGGAATAAAGTCACTAGATATTGGCTCGATTTGTACACTGAACACACTCGACAGTGCTCTCCGTTTTCATATTCTATTCCCCAAAATGTTAAATTAGTGCTTTAAATAATATTCTAGTCCTCAATGTTAGATCTGAATAAAGGCTACAGATTGTTGGTTATTTTACAAATGTGCAGTCACATAAGGGGGGAAATTGGAGGGTGCATAGATTCGGTAAGTGTTGGACTGGATCGTTTGTCCAGTTAGTGTTTGTGCCTAACTTTGCTATGAAGACTACTGTGCTGTTTTGGAAGCTTCTGCACCGCTGGGCAATTCTGCTAGTTGAAGGGGGAACTAGAGAGAAAGGCTTGCAAGTGTGTTTTGAGTTTGTGGGTCATTTGGGTGGGTCCATTGCATGAGTTCCCAAGCCTGACCTGGATCTCTAACAGGTGTCTTTCGGCAAATGAGCTGGTGCAGGTGTTCTGTGTTCTGCAACCAATAATCTTTCTAAATCATCATTTGTGGGAAACAGGCAGACACACACGCATTGAGCGAGAGAGAGAGAGAGAAAGAGAGAGAGAGAGAGAGAGAGAGAGAGAGAGAGGTAGCGACGTTTGTATACAATAGGATTAAGTTTTTGTGTGTGAATAATCTTTTCCTCCCCTTTGCTTTTACATTATCTCAACACTGACAAACAGCTCACATTTTTAATTGTTGCCAACCATGACTACGATGGTTGGACTACGGCTGTGGCCCACGTTCAAAGGACATATGAAACATAACCGGGAGGCATGCTTTTATAGGGAGGCTAGACACATGAGTCAGAGAGATCAAGATGCTTCCCAGACTCAAAGAGCCAACACAGTGTTTTACTTGACCCACAGAAGCACTTGGACTCGAGACATTTTTCTTATGTGATGAAAGGAATCTATTAGATCCCAATATTTCTTCAGTAACTTGATAACAGCTTTTGTGCAGATGATTAGGACTACTGTCTTTTAGAGAAGGTGGATTACTTCCACGCAACATAGCGTAGGCGGATGATGATAACATGGCTGTAAAGGGAATTGAATGCTGCTTCTGTGTTAGACTTAAAATTAAGAGCAGAAAGCTCTGACGTCATTTAAGGGAACATCTATTTGCATTACAAGGTGTAGGCATATAAGTAAGGACACTTTTACAATATACAGTATATCTACAATGTTTTGTCCATATGCCTTTTATAGGCCGTATCCCATGTGCTAGTATTGACACACAGGATGTCATATGATATATAACACAAATGACATGCTTATACACTATAAATCTTACTTTCTGTGAAATATTAGTAGTAATGTTAACCTTTAATAAATCAACATATGGACGCTTTGTCAACAATGTTAGATGGCCTGTCTGTGTTCAAGTGGCCTCTTGATAAGATTTTCTTTTCACATTAGTAAGGAATATAAATCTCTGAATTATGGTTTGGATGAACTTTAGACACCAGCTTGGTCAAGGCTTACAAATATGTTGGAGAGAGATTTAGTGTTTTAGAGCTTAGTGTTTTGCAATGTTTGTGTATTTCCGTATTTTTTATATGCTTAAAATAATTATTTTACGAGGACACTTAAGAACTGTGGAAGCTTTGTTACTGTGATAAACAGACTTTCTTCCAAGTTGACTTGATATCCAATACAAAAAGTAGTTCACACTGTGAGCGTTTAGGTTGCAGATGCTTTGAGTGTTTACTGTCTAGTTTTCCATGCATTCTTTTTAGACTGTATATATTCAACCGAATTGTGGTGCCTTGTATTGTTTCTGTACGGCTGTTTTACATTAATGTCTACGGTTATTCAGCAAAACGAGGCGGGGGACATGTTGCAAGCAAAGGCTCCTGGATGTTAAACGATTCTGGTTAGCTAGCATGAGAAGAAGGCAGTTATGTCCAGGAAATGTAAGTGAACTGAATCCCCAAATGCTGACATTAGTTACTTATAGCTGGGTTTTACTTTGAAGCACATTTTCTAACACTCCAGCACCTGCAGGATGTTAAAACTAGTGTTTGCTGTGTAAAACAAACAAAAAAAAATATTGATATGGTTAGCTAAAATGTAGCTATCTAGGTACCTTTTGTGTATGTGATTACGTGTATTTGATTATGAGCATGTCTTCTTAATTTAATGTAAAGTTTATTCTTCATAATCTGCTTTACCACAGAATCCGTGCATCAAATTAAACATAATTTAAAATTTATTCCATGGGACTGTGAGAAACAGAACCACACTTTAATTTTTTAAAAAGTGAATCTGTAAAGGGTTGTTAAAATCGACCCATTAAAACTTTTACCTAGATTAAAAACACTTTCAGATTTGTGAAAATGTCATATTGATGCAAATAAAAAATACTATAGAATTATAGTAAGTTCAGATCAAAGACCTGGCAGTCGTAACGAAGACAAATGTCTTCACAGCTGGATATTATATTGTCTTGATCCTCCTCCTTGTTCATCTTTTGATCAGGTTTGACTGGTTTGTGTTTAGTGGGTGAGTAAGATGTGGAAGAAAAAAACATGCATTGAAAAGACTCATTTTTGTTTTCACTCAAAGAAGAATTATTTTTTTAGTACTAAATGAGAGGAAATAATTTTCATAATTAAAACTGAATCACTCCAAAGTTTCACTACTAGTTTGCCTGTCTCAGTTGCATCTTTACAGATTAAGCTATTATTGTTTTTTTTCAGTAACAAAATGGTCAATGTCATTGAAAAGAAAAGGGATTTAGGTGACGGCTCTAATCATCAGTTCTTGTCCTCTATTTTGAGGGCCGCACATGCAACACCAAGACAAAACAAAGAAATATCTAGTGAATTTCAGCATTTGGGAGAATTGAGAACATGAAGTTGAGATCAGAGATCTGTGGATGTCAGATCACCTTGTGATTCTTGATGTTATTGTGGCTCCAGATGGTTCTTTATGAATCTAGCTGAATATTTGGACTCATTGTCCTGCTATAGAATAAATTTAGCAGCAAATGGATGCTTCATTTTTGTATTGTGTCATGGATAAAGTTGAACATCTACAGTGCCTATAGTGGGAACACTGAAGACACCACAATATCTGCCTTATCTATTTCTTTTTATCTTTTTGTAAAAGCCATACAATGTATACACATGGCGTAATGTTGTGACCTTCTCTGTAACATCTTCAGAACAGGCTGTGGCATTTTCTGCTTTATCAACATCCCTGTTTTTCAAACCCTATTCTCTTGCTCATCAAACAGGCTTTATGTTGAAATAAAGTGTGCACTGTTTGCTGCACATCATACCTTCTCTCTAACCCTCTCACTCCATAATATCCTGTATCTCTTCATTGGCTTTGTCCATAATGTAAAAGACCAACAGATAACTCTAAAAAACAATCAATTGCTCATTTCTAACACAAGAGCAATAATCTAGTGGTTCCAATCCAGTCCTGTAGAGGTGATCCCTGTGACAAGTTGACTAAATTTGACTAAATCTCTTCACTAATCTCTGCTGAACTGTTAATATTCTTGTTTCATTTCTGAAGTAGTATATTTGGGTGTTTCTTTGCTGACAATGAATATTGTATAGAATGTATACATTCCCAGAATTAGAAAGAACATTGTCTGTTAACAGAGTTAAACTTTCTGTTGCTTTGTGATCAAGTTGTCACATCTCTGCTTATTTTCCTTTTATTTTCTTTGCAGATGACCAGACTCCACAGCCACTTGATTCTCAGTCTCCCGTCATACCATACCTGCCCGACCATCCCACCACCTCCATAGCAGACAGTGAGCCGAGTGGAGACACAGACCCTTTGCTCCAAGCTGCTGTAACCATCACTCCAACTATCAGCTTTAGGAATGGTAATCAGGAGATCACACTGGAGCCACAGAGTCCAGAAGACAAAGAGGCCAAAGGTACTCAGATTTTGACAAACGTGACAACTTTGGGAGCCAGCGAGGAAATAAGCACAGTGTTCGATTATAGCTGGACTTATCTCCCTGACGTTAGCTCCACTGAATCTACGGCGGAACCCACAACAACACTGACCTCTACAGAGATCCCAGATGTATCTGAATATGACACTGATATAATCCCAATAGTTGAATCAACGTCTTCTCCCATGAAGGATGAACTTACCACAAAAGTCCCCACAGATAAAGACTTAACCTCCATTCCAGCCTTAGCAGTGGAGGACAAGGCTTCAACACCTAGACAGAAAACTGAAATTAGCTCAGCTGCTATAGATACCATTGACTTTGTTCCTACAGTAACACCAGCTGAGCCTGAGATCACCAGAACTGAGGAAACCCAAACAGTAACGGCTTATACGATTACCTCCTCTGTCAGTACCACGTCTGTACAAGAAGAAGTGGACGAGACAGGGAGGACTCCCACCTATGTGAAAAGTGCCTCAAGTGTGACTCAGAGAGAGGAGGCTGAGGATATATCTCCTGTTACTTCTTCAACCAAACTTTCCACAGCCAGAGAAAAAACGGAAACCACAGGGGAAAGCACATCTGCCACTGTAGCTGCAAAAGACAGCACTCAGTCTCCATTACAGACTGTATATACTTCCTCCTCTGATGCTGATGGGAAAACACCAACATTAACTACTGACTCACAAAGCACTACTAAGATCCAAACCCCACAGGAATTTGCCTTCACCACCACGACTCCTTCAGTATTTAGTAGTTCAGCCTCTCCTGAACAGATAGCCGAGACTGAGATAATATCAGCTATACACATAGGCAGCACTGCATCATCAGCACGTACACTGACTGAAACCTCACATGGTAGAGTCACAAGTCAAGGAGGGAGTACAATCAGGCAATTACCTTCCATCTCACCTACAGAGGTAGTTGATGCAATGTCTACGCCAGATCTGCAAACAGTGAACATTTTTACAACTAGCCCACAGTCACATACCTCAGCAAAGACTACAACATCCTCTTCAGCTTTAAGCCCTGCACATACAGCAGATCAAGCTCCATGGGAGAGCGAAGTAACATCACAAAAAATACAAACAGCCACTAGTGAGACAGACACTTCAACAGCCACCACTACACATGAAGAGAGAGAACAAGTAGAGACAACTACAGGTTCCCCCTTATATAGCGCTATTGAAATTATTATGACAACAATGGCCTCATTTACTGAATTTTTCAGCAAGCAGTCAACACCACAACAAGCGCTATCAGGAGTTACTGAACTGCCAGACCAAAAAGTGTCTACAAGTGAGGAAATTGTCACTGTTGTCACAGACAGGAAGACTTCATTAGATCAAACTACATGGCGTGTGACAACTTCTGAGGCTCCTTCTAAACCATATGAGTCTGTTTCAAATCAAGTGGAATTCTTAAGTGTATCTGAGGAGACTGCTAAGACGCACACTTCGTCAACCACAAAACCAGAAATTGCATCAGGTGTCACTTCTTCACAAACATCTGGAGACCGCACTGATTTAACTGTAACGTCCAGTGTTTCTTCATTGTTGAGGACAGGAACTCCAGACATGAACACAGTGTATGAATCTCCAATAACTAATACTTCAGGGTCTTCCTCAATCTACAGTACTGAGAAATCAATATCACCTCAAACACAAAAGACTGTTAGCTCCAGTAAGAATGAGGAAGTGTCAGTAACAGCAACAGAAACTTCTAGTTTCCCAAAAAAGGATGAAGAGACTTCAGGTGACCAAACCCCAGACATGTTTACCCCAACGTCTTCTGTCAGTCTCACATCTTCATCTCTGTACAGTACTGAGGCACCAACAACAGTGTCATCTGGAACAACTGGAAGCCTTGAAACAGATGAGACAAAACTACCATCAGTCACAGATGAGTCATTAGTTTCTTCAGTGGCAAGCTCAGAAACAGTGTCACCTGGCTTTTCCTCTGTCCTTTCCTCGACTGTTGGAGACAAAGACGTCAGTAGTCAGTCTTCAACAGCAGAATCGATTTCTTCCATCAGCACATCGACTATGGAACCCAGAACAACAACACTTTTCATTTCTACTGAGACAGAGAGCTCTGGAGACCAAACTGTGGACTTTACTCTCGATTCATTGATTGCATCAACCACTGTCTCTTCACACACCGGAAAAGAGACTACAGCCATGACCAAGTCACAGGAAACTGAAACAGGGGACACCTCAAAGACGGCTGTGACCACAGCCTCGTCACTTTACAGTACTGAGAAACCAACATCAGTGTCAGCTGAACCACAAGAGACTGTCACCACAAGTAAGTCAGAAGATGCGTCGGTAACTCCTCAAGAAAGTTCCAGTTTCCAAACAACAGAGGAAGAGAGCTCAGGTGAACCTACAACTGATATCTCCAGTAAACATCCAACAGTTTCTACAGCTTCCTCATTATTCAGCACAGAGACACCGACACCACGTCCAGATCAGGAACGAGACAGTCCTCACACAGATCAGACAGAGATGTCCTCTGTTACTGCTGTTACGGAAAAGACAGACAAATCTCCTGTCACGACTCCAGTAGATGAAGAGACTTCAGGTGGCCAAACCCCAGACATGTTTACCCCAACGTCTTCTGTCAGTCTCACATCTTCATCTCTGTACAGTACTGAGGCACCAACAACAGTGTCATCTGGAACAACTGGAAGCCTTGAAACAGATGAGACAAAACTACCATCAGTCACAGATGGGTCATCAGTTTCTTCAGTGGCAAGCTCAGAAACAGTGTCACCTGGCTTTTCCTCTGTCCTTTCCTCGACTGTTGGAGACAAAGACATCAGTAGTCAGTCTTCAACAGCACAATCGATTTCTTCCATCAGCACATCGACTATGGAACCCAGAACAACAACACTTTTCATTTCTACTGAGACAGAGAGCTCTGGAGACCAAACTGTGGACTTTACTCTCGATTCATTGATTGCATCAACCACTGTCTCTTCACACACCGGAAAAGAGACTACAGCCATGACCATGTCACAGGAAACTGAAACAGGGGACACCTCAAAGACGGCTGTGACCACAGCCTCGTCACTTTACAGTACTGAGAAACCAACATCAGTGTCAGCTGAACCACAAGAGACTGTTACCACGAGTAAGTCAGAAGATGCTTCGGTAACTCCTCAAGAAAGTTCCAGTTTCCAAACAACAGAGGAAGAGAGCTCAGGTGAACCTACAACTGATATCTCCAGTAAACATCCAACAGTTTCTACAGCTTCCTCATTATTCAGCACAGAGACACCGACACCACGTCCAGATCAGGAACGAGACAGTGCTCACACAGATCAGACAGAGATGTCCTCTGTTACTGCTGTTACGGAAAAGACAGACAAATCTCCTGTCACGACTCCAGTAGATGAAGAGACTTCAGGTGGCCAAACCCCAGACATGTTTACCCCAACGTCTTCTGTCAGTCTCACATCTTCATCTCTGTACAGTACTGAGGCACCAACAACAGTGTCATCAGGAACAACTGGAAGCCTTGAAACAGATGAGACAAAACTACCATCAGTCACAGATGAGTCATCAGTTTCTTCAGTGGCAAGCTCAGAAACAGTGTCACCTGGCTTTTCCTCTGTCCTTTCCTCGACTGTTGGAGACAAAGACATCAGTAGTCAGTCTTCAACAGCACAATCGATTTCTTCCATCAGCACATCGACTATGGAACCCAGAACAACAACACTTTTCATTTCTACTGAGACAGAGAGCTCTGGAGACCAAACTGTGGACTTTACTCTCGATTCATTGATTGCATCAACCACTGTCTCTTCACACACCGGAAAAGAGACTAATGCCATGACCATGTCACAGGAAACTGAAACAGGGGACACCTCAAAGACGGCTGTGACCACAGCCTCGTCACTTTACAGTACTGAGAAACCAACATCAGTGTCAGCTGAACCACAAGAGACTGTCACCACAAGTAAGTCAGAAGATGCTTCGGTAACTCCTCAAGAAAGTTCCAGTTTCCAAACAACAGAGGAAGAGAGCTCAGGTGAACCTACAACTGATATCTCCAGTAAACATCCAACAGTTTCTACAGCTTCCTCATTATTCAGCACAGAGACACCGACACCACGTCCAGATCAGGAACGAGACAGTGCTCACACAGATCAGACAGAGATGTCCTCTGTTACTGCTGTTACGGAAAAGACAGACAAATCTCCTGTCACGACTCCAGTAAATGAAGAGACTTCAGGTGGCCAAACCCCAGACATGTTTACCCCAACGTCTTCTGTCAGTCTCACATCTTCATCTCTGTACAGTACTGAGGCACCAACAACAGTGTCATCTGGAACAACTGGAAGCCTTGAAACAGATGAGACAAAACTACCATCAGTCACAGATGAGTCATCAGTTTCTTCAGTGGCAAGCTCAGAAACAGTGTCACCTCGCTTTTCCTCTGTCCTTTCCTCGACTGTTGGAGACAAAGACATCAGTAGTCAGTCTTCAACAGCACAATCGAGTTCTTCCATAAGCACATCGACTATGGAACCCAGAACAACAACACTTTTCATTTCTACTGAGACAGAGAGCTCTGGAGACCAAACTGTGGACTTTACTCTCGATTCATTGATTGCATCAACCACTGTCTCTTCACACACCGGAAAAGAGACTGCAGCCATGACCGTGTCACAGGAAACTGAAACAGGGGACACCTCAAAGACGGCTGTGACCACAGCCTCATCACTTTACAGTACTGAGAAACCAACATCAGTGTCAGCTGAACCACAAGAGACTGTTACCACGAGTAAGTCAGAAGATGCTTCGGTAACTCCTCAAGAAAGTTCCAGTTTCCAAACAACAGAGGAAGAGAGCTCAGGTGAACCTACAACTGATATCTCCAGTAAACATCCAACAGTTTCTACAGCTTCCTCATTATTCAGCACAGAGACACCGACACCACGTCCAGATCAGGAACGAGACAGTGCTCACACAGATCAGACAGAGATGTCCTCTGTTACTGCTGTTACGGAAAAGACAGACAAATCTCCTGTCACGACTCCAGTAGATGAAGAGACTTCAGGTGGCCAAACCCCAGACATGTTTACCCCAACGTCTTCTGTCAAATCTTCATCTCTGTACAGTACTGAGGCACCAACAACAGTGTCATCAGGAACAACTGGAAGCCTTGAAACAGATGAGACAAAACTACCATCAGTCACAGATGAGTCATCAGTTTCTTCAGTGGCAAGCTCAGAAACAGTGTCACCTCGCTTTTCCTCTGTCCTTTCCTCGACTGTTGGAGACAAAGACATCAGTAGTCAGTCTTCAACAGCACAATCGATTTCTTCCATCAGCACATCGACTATGGAACCCAGAACAACAACACTTTTCATTTCTACTGAGACAGAGAGCTCTGGAGACCAAACTGTGGACTTTACTCTCGATTCATTGATTGCATCAACCACTGTCTCTTCACACACCGGAAAAGAGACTAATGCCATGACCATGTCACAGGAAACTGAAACAGGGGACACCTCAAAGACGGCTGTGACCACAGCCTCGTCACTTTACAGTACTGAGAAACCAACATCAGTGTCAGCTGAACCACAAGAGACTGTCACCACAAGTAAGTCAGAAGATGCTTCGGTAACTCCTCAAGAAAGTTCCAGTTTCCAAACAACAGAGGAAGAGAGCTCAGGTGAACCTACAACTGATATCTCCAGTAAACATCCAACAGTTTCTACAGCTTCCTCATTATTCAGCACAGAGACACCGACACCACGTCCAGATCAGGAACGAGACAGTGCTCACACAGATCAGACAGAGATGTCCTCTGTTACTGCTGTTACGGAAAAGACAGACAAATCTCCTGTCACGACTCCAGTAAATGAAGAGACTTCAGGTGGCCAAACCCCAGACATGTTTACCCCAACGTCTTCTGTCAGTCTCACATCTTCATCTCTGTACAGTACTGAGGCACCAACAACAGTGTCATCTGGAACAACTGGAAGCCTTGAAACAGATGAGACAAAACTACCATCAGTCACAGATGAGTCATCAGTTTCTTCAGTGGCAAGCTCAGAAACAGTGTCACCTCGCTTTTCCTCTGTCCTTTCCTCGACTGTTGGAGACAAAGACATCAGTAGTCAGTCTTCAACAGCAGAATCGAGTTCTTCCATAAGCACATCGACTATGGAACCCAGAACAACAACACTTTTCATTTCTACTGAGACAGAGAGCTCTGGAGACCAAACTGTGGACTTTACTCTCGATTCATTGATTGCATCAACCACTGTCTCTTCACACACCGGAAAAGAGACTGCAGCCATGACCGTGTCACAGGAAACTGAAACAGGGGACACCTCAAAGACGGCTGTGACCACAGCCTCGTCACTTTACAGTACTGAGAAACCAACATCAGTGTCAGCTGAACCACAAGAGACTGTTACCACGAGTAAGTCAGAAGATGCTTCGGTAACTCCTCAAGAAAGTTCCAGTTTCCAAACAACAGAGGAAGAGAGCTCAGGTGAACCTACAACTGATATCTCCAGTAAACATCCAACAGTTTCTACAGCTTCCTCATTATTCAGCACAGAGACACCGACACCACGTCCAGATCAGGAACGAGACAGTGCTCACACAGATCAGACAGAGATGTCCTCTGTTACTGCTGTTACGGAAAAGACAGACAAATCTCCTGTCACGACTCCAGTAGATGAAGAGACTTCAGGTGGCCAAACCCCAGACATGTTTACCCCAACGTCTTCTGTCAAATCTTCATCTCTGTACAGTACTGAGGCACCAACAACAGTGTCATCAGGAACAACTGGAAGCCTTGAAACAGATGAGACAAAACTACCATCAGTCACAGATGAGTCATCAGTTTCTTCAGTGGCAAGCTCAGAAACAGTGTCACCTGGCTTTTCCTCTGTCCTTTCCTCGACTGTTGGAGACAAAGACATCAGTAGTCAGTCTTCAACAGCACAATCGATTTCTTCCATCAGCACATCGACTATGGAACCCAGAACAACAACACTTTTCATTTCTACTGAGACAGAGAGCTCTGGAGACCAAACTGTGGACTTTACTCTCGATTCATTGATTGCATCAACCACTGTCTCTTCACACACCGGAAAAGAGACTGCAGCCATGACCATGTCACAGGAAACTGAAACAGGGGACACCTCAAAGACGGCTGTGACCACAGCCTCGTCACTTTACAGTACTGAGAAACCAACATCAGTGTCAGCTGAACCACAAGAGACTGTCACCACAAGTAAGTCAGAAGATGCTTCGGTAACTCCTCAAGAAAGTTCCAGTTTCCAAACAACAGAGGAAGAGAGCTCAGGTGAACCTACAACTGATATCTCCAGTAAACATCCAACAGTTTCTACAGCTTCCTCATTATTCAGCACAGAGACACCGACACCACGTCCAGATCAGGAACGAGACAGTGCTCACACAGATCAGACAGAGATGTCCTCTGTTACTGCTGTTACGGAAAAGACAGACAAATCTCCTGTCACGACTCCAGTAAATGAAGAGACTTCAGGTGGCCAAACCCCAGACATGTTTACCCCAACGTCTTCTGTCAGTCTCACATCTTCATCTCGGTACAGTACTGAGGCACCAACAACAGTGTCATCTGGAACAACTGGAAGCCTTGAAACAGATGAGACAAAACTACCATCAGTCACAGATGAGTCATCAGTTTCTTCAGTGGCAAGCTCAGAAACAGTGTCACCTGGCTTTTCCTCTGTCCTTTCCTCGACTGTTGGAGACAAAGACATCAGTAGTCAGTCTTCAACAGCAGAATCGAGTTCTTCCATAAGCACATCGCCTATGGGACCCAGAACAACAACACTTTTCATTTCTACTGAGACAGAGAGCTCTGGAGACCAAACTGTGGACTTTACTCTCGATTCACTGATTGCATCAACCACTATCTCTTCACACACCGGAAAGGAGACTAATGCCATGACCATGTCACAGGAAACTGAAACAGGGGACACCTCAAAGACGGCTGTGACCACAGCCTCGTCACTTTACAGTACTGAGAAACCAACATCAGTGTCAGCTGAACCACAAGAGACTGTCACCACAAGTAAGTCAGAAGATGCGTCGGTAACTCCTCAAGAAAGTTCCAGTTTCCAAACAACAGAGGAAGAGAGCTCAGGTGAACCTACAACTGATATCTCCAGTAAACATCCAACAGTTTCTACAGCTTCCTCATTATTCAGCACAGAGACACCGACACCACGTCCAGATCAGGAACGAGACAGTGCTCACACAGATCAGACAGAGATGTCCTCTGTTACTGCTGTTACGGAAAAGACAGACAAATCTCCTGTCACGACTCCAGTAGATGAAGAGACTTCAGGTGGCCAAACCCCAGACATGTTTACCCCAACGTCTTCTGTCAAATCTTCATCTCTGTACAGTACTGAGGCACCAACAACAGTGTCATCAGGAACAACTGGAAGCCTTGAAACAGATGAGACAAAACTACCATCAGTCACAGATGAGTCATCAGTTTCTTCAGTGGCAAGCTCAGAAACAGTGTCACCTCGCTTTTCCTCTGTCCTTTCCTCGACTGTTGGAGACAAAGACATCAGTAGTCAGTCTTCAACAGCACAATCGATTTCTTCCATCAGCACATCGACTATGGAACCCAGAACAACAACACTTTTCATTTCTACTGAGACAGAGAGCTCTGGAGACCAAACTGTGGACTTTACTCTCGATTCATTGATTGCATCAACCACTGTCTCTTCACACACCGGAAAAGAGACTGCAGCCATGACCATGTCACAGGAAACTGAAACAGGGGACACCTCAAAGACGGCTGTGACCACAGCCTCGTCACTTTACAGTACTGAGAAACCAACATCAGTGTCAGCTGAACCACAAGAGACTGTCACCACAAGTAAGTCAGAAGATGCTTCGGTAACTCCTCAAGAAAGTTCCAGTTTCCAAACAACAGAGGAAGAGAGCTCAGGTGAACCTACAACTGATATCTCCAGTAAACATCCAACAGTTTCTACAGCTTCCTCATTATTCAGCACAGAGACACCGACACCACGTCCAGATCAGGAACGAGACAGTGCTCACACAGATCAAACAGAGATGTCCTCTGTTACTGCTGTTACGGAAAAGACAGACAAATCTCCTGTCACGACTCCAGTAAATGAAGAGACTTCAGGTGGCCAAACCCCAGACATGTTTACCCCAACGTCTTCTGTCAGTCTCACATCTTCATCTCGGTACAGTACTGAGGCACCAACAACAGTGTCATCTGGAACAACTGGAAGCCTTGAAACAGATGAGACAAAACTACCATCAGTCACAGATGAGTCATCAGTTTCTTCAGTGGCAAGCTCAGAAACAGTGTCACCTGGCTTTTCCTCTGTCCTTTCCTCGACTGTTGGAGACAAAGACGTCAGTAGTCAGTCTTCAACAGCAGAATCGAGTTCTTCCATAAGCACATCGCCTATGGGACCCAGAACAACAACACTTTTCATTTCTACTGAGACAGAGAGCTCTGGAGACCAAACTGTGGACTTTACTCTCGATTCATTGATTGCATCAACCACTGTCTCTTCACACACCGGAAAGGAGACTAATGCCATGACCATGTCACAGGAAACTGAAACAGGGGACACCTCAAAGACGGCTGTGACCACAGCCTCGTCACTTTACAGTACTGAGAAACCAACATCAGTGTCAGCTGAACCACAAGAGACTGTCACCACAAGTAAGTCAGAAGATGCGTCGGTAACTCCTCAAGAAAGTTCCAGTTTCCAAACAACAGAGGAAGAGAGCTCAGGTGAACCTACAACTGATATCTCCAGTAAACATCCAACAGTTTCTACAGCTTCCTCATTATTCAGCACAGAGACACCGACACCACGTCCAGATCAGGAACGAGACAGTGCTCACACAGATCAGACAGAGATGTCCTCTGTTACTGCTGTTACGGAAAAGACAGACAAATCTCCTGTCACGACTCCAGTAGATGAAGAGACTTCAGGTGGCCAAACCCCAGACATGTTTACCCCAACGTCTTCTGTCAGTCTCACATCTTCATCTCTGTACAGTACTGAGGCACCAACAACAGTGTCATCTGGAACAACTGGAAGCCTTGAAACAGATGAGACAAAACTACCATCAGTCACAGATGAGTCATCAGTTTCTTCAGTGGCAAGCTCAGAAACAGTGTCACCTCGCTTGTCCTCTGTCCTTTCCTCGACTGTTGGAGACAAAGACATCAGTAGTCAGTCTTCAACAGCAGAATCAAGTTCTTCCATAAGCACATCGACTATGGAACCCAGAACAACAACACTTTTCATTTCTACTGAGACAGAGAGCTCTGGAGACCAAACTGTGGACTTTACTCTCGATTCATTGATTGCATCAACCACTGTCTCTTCACACACCGGAAAAGAGACTGCAGCCATGACCATGTCACAGGAAACTGAAACAGGGGACACCTCAAAGACGGCTGTGACCACAGCCTCGTCACTTTACAGTACTGAGAAACCAACATCAGTGTCAGCTGAACCACAAGAGACTGTCACCACAAGTAAGTCAGAAGATGCTTCGGTAACTCCTCAAGAAAGTTCCAGTTTCCAAACAACAGAGGAAGAGAGCTCAGGTGAACCTACAACTGATATCTCCAGTAAACATCCAACAGTTTCTACAGCTTCCTCATTATTCAGCACAGAGACACCGACACCACGTCCAGATCAGGAACGAGACAGTGCTTACACAGATCAGACAGAGATGTCCTCTGTTACTGCTGTTACGGAAAAGACAGACAAATCTCCTGTCACGACTCCAGTAGATGAAGAGACTTCAGGTGGCCAAACCCCAGACATGTTTACCCCAACGTCTTCTGTCACATCTTCATCTCTGTACAGTACTGAGGCACCAACAACAGTGTCATCAGGAACAACTGGAAGCCTTGAAACAGATGAGACAAAACTACCATCAGTCACAGATGAGTCATCAGTTTCTTCAGTGGCAAGCTCAGAAACAGTGTCACCTGGCTTTTCCTCTGTCCTTTCCTCGACTGTTGGAGACAAAGACATCAGTAGTCAGTCTTCAACAGCAGAATCGATTTCTTCCATCAGCACATCGGCTATGGAACCCAGAACAACAACACTTTTCATTTCTACTGAGACAGAGAGCTCTGGAGACCAAACTGTGGACTTTACTCTCGATTCATTGATTGCATCAACCACTGTCTCTTCACACACCGGAAAAGAGACTACAGCCATGACCATGTCACAGGAAACTGAAACAGGGGACACCTCAAAGACGGCTGTGACCACAGCCTCGTCACTTTACAGTACTGAGAAACCAACATCAGTGTCAGCTGAACCACAAGAGACTGTCACCACAAGTAAGTCAGAAGATGCTTCGGTAACTCCTCAAGAAAGTTCCAGTTTCCAAACAACAGAGGAAGAGAGCTCAGGTGAACCTACAACTGATATCTCCAGTAAACATCCAACAGTTTCTACAGCTTCCTCATTATTCAGCACAGAGACACCGACACCACGTCCAGATCAGGAACGAGACAGTGCTCACACAGATCAGACAGAGATGTCCTCTGTTACTGCTGTTACGGAAAAGACAGACAAATCTCCTGTCACGACTCCAGTAGATGAAGAGACTTCAGGTGGCCAAACCCCAGACATGTTTACCCCAACGTCTTCTGTCAGTCTCACATCTTCATCTCTGTACAGTACTGAGGCACCAACAACAGTGTCATCTGGAACAACTGGAAGCCTTGAAACAGATGAGACAAAACTACCATCAGTCACAGATGAGTCATCAGTTTCTTCAGTGGCAAGCTCAGAAACAGTGTCACCTGGCTTTTCCTCTGTCCTTTCCTCGACTGTTGGAGACAAAGACATCAGTAGTCAGTCTTCAACAGCAGAATCGAGTTCTTCCATAAGCACATCGCCTATGGGACCCAGAACAACAACACTTTTCATTTCTACTGAGACAGAGAGCTCTGGAGACCAAACTGTGGACTTTACTCTCGATTCATTGATTGCATCAACCACTGTCTCTTCACACACCGGAAAAGAGACTACAGCCATGACCATGTCACAGGAAACTGAAACAGGGGACACCTCAAAGACGGCTGTGACCACAGCCTCGTCACTTTACAGTACTGAGAAACCAACATCAGTGTCAGCTGAACCACAAGAGACTGTCACCACAAGTAAGTCAGAAGATGCTTCGGTAACTCCTCAAGAAAGTTCCAGTTTCCAAACAACAGAGGAAGAGAGCTCAGGTGAACCTACAACTGATATCTCCAGTAAACATCCAACAGTTTCTACAGCTTCCTCATTATTCAGCACAGAGACACCGACACCACGTCCAGATCAGGAACGAGACAGTGCTCACACAGATCAGACAGAGATGTCCTCTGTTACTGCTGTTACGGAAAAGACAGACAAATCTCCTGTCACGACTCCAGTAGATGAAGAGACTTCAGGTGGCCAAACCCCAGACATGTTTACCCCAACGTCTTCTGTCAGTCTCACATCTTCATCTCTGTACAGTACTGAGGCACCAACAACAGTGTCATCTGGAACAACTGGAAGCCTTGAAACAGATGAGACAAAACTACCATCAGTCACAGATGAGTCATCAGTTTCTTCAGTGGCAAGCTCAGAAACAGTGTCACCTGGCTTTTCCTCTGTCCTTTCCTCGACTGTTGGAGACAAAGACATCAGTAGTCAGTCTTCAACAGCAGAATCGAGTTCTTCCATAAGCACATCGCCTATGGGACCCAGAACAACAACACTTTTCATTTCTACTGAGACAGAGAGCTCTGGAGACCAAACTGTGGACTTTACTCTCGATTCATTGATTGCATCAACCACTGTCTCTTCACACACCGGAAAAGAGACTACAGCCATGACCATGTCACAGGAAACTGAAACAGGGGACACCTCAAAGACGGCTGTGACCACAGCCTCGTCACTTTACAGTACTGAGAAACCAACATCAGTGTCAGCTGAACCACAAGAGACTGTCACCACAAGTAAGTCAGAAGATGCTTCGGTAACTCCTCAAGAAAGTTCCAGTTTCCAAACAACAGAGGAAGAGAGCTCAGGTGAACCTACAACTGATATCTCCAGTAAACATCCAACAGTTTCTACAGCTTCCTCATTATTCAGCACAGAGACACCGACACCACGTCCAGATCAGGAACGAGACAGTGCTCAAACAGATCAGACAGAGATGTCCTCTGTTACTGCTGTTACGGAAAAGACAGACAAATCTCCTGTCACGACTCCAGTTGATGAAGAGACTTCAGGTGGCCAAACCCCAGACATGTTTACCCCAACGTCTTCTGTCAGTCTCACATCTTCATTTCTGTACAGTACTGAGGCACCAACAACAGTGTCATCTGGAACAACTGGAAGCCTCGAAACAGATGAGACAAAACTACCATCAGTCACAGATGAGTCATCAGTTTCTTCAGTGGCAAGCTCAGAAACAGTGTCACCTCGCTTTTCCTCTGTCCTTTCCTCGACTGTTGGAGACAAAGACATCAGTAGTCAGTCTTCAACAGCAGAATCGAGTTCTTCGATAAGCACATCGACTATGGAACCCAGAACAACAACACTTTTCATTTCTACTGAGACAGAGAGCTCTGGAGACCAAACTGTGGACTTTACTCTCGATTCATTGATTGCATCAACCACTGTCTCTTCACACACCGGAAAAGAGACTACAGCCATGACCATGTCACAGGAAACTGAAACAGGGGACACCTCAAAGACGGCTGTGACCACAGCCTCGTCACTTTACAGTACTGAGAAACCAACATCAGTGTCAGCTGAAACACAAGAGACTGTTACCACAAGTAAGTCAGAAGATGCTTCGGTAACTCCTCAAGAAAGTTCCAGTTTCCAAACAACAGAGGAAGAGAGCTCAGGTGAACCTACAACTGATATCTCCAGTAAACATCCAACAGTTTCTACAGCTTCCTCATTATTCAGCACAGAGACACCGACACCACGTCCAGATCAGGAACGAGACAGTGCTCACACAGATCAGACAGAGATGTCCTCTGTTACTGCTGTTACGGAAAAGACAGACAAATCTCCTGTCACGACTCCAGTAGATGAAGAGACTTCAGGTGGCCAAACCCCAGACATGTTTACCCCAACGTCTTCTGTCAGTCTCACATCTTCATCTCTGTACAGTACTGAGGCACCAACAACAGTGTCATCAGGAACAACTGGAAGCCTTGAAACAGATGAGACAAAACTACCATCAGTCACAGATGAGTCATCAGTTTCTTCAGTGGCAAGCTCAGAAACAGTGTCACCTGGCTTTTCCTCTGTCCTTTCCTCGACTGTTGGAGACAAAGACATCAGTAGTCAGTCTTCAACAGCACAATCGATTTCTTCCATCAGCACATCGACTATGGAACCCAGAACAACAACACTTTTCATTTCTACTGAGACAGAGAGCTCTGGAGACCAAACTGTGGACTTTACTCTCGATTCATTGATTGCATCAACCACTGTCTCTTCACACACCGGAAAAGAGACTACAGCCATGACCATGTCACAGGAAACTGAAACAGGGGACACCTCAAAGACGGCTGTGACCACAGCCTCGTCACTTTACAGTACTGAGAAACCAACATCAGTGTCAGCTGAACCACAAGAGACTGTTACCACAAGTAAGTCAGAAGATGCTTCGGTAACTCCTCAAGAAAGTTCCAGTTTCCAAACAACAGAGGAAGAGAGCTCAGGTGAACCTACAACTGATATCTCCAGTAAACATCCAACAGTTTCTACAGCTTCCTCATTATTCAGCACAGAGACACCGACACCACGTCCAGATCAGGAACGAGACAGTGCTCACACAGATCAGACAGAGATGTCCTCTGTTACTGCTGTTACGGAAAAGACAGACAAATCTCCTGTCACGACTCCAGTAGATGAAGAGACTTCAGGTGGCCAAACCCCAGACATGTTTACCCCAACGTCTTCTGTCAGTCTCACATCTTCATCTCTGTACAGTACTGAGGCACCAACAACAGTGTCATCAGGAACAACTGGAAGCCTTGAAACAGATGAGACAAAACTACCATCAGTCACAGATGAGTCATCAGTTTCTTCAGTGGCAAGCTCAGAAACAGTGTCACCTGGCTTTTCCTCTGTCCTTTCCTCGACTGTTGGAGACAAAGACATCAGTAGTCAGTCTTCAACAGCACAATCGATTTCTTCCATCAGCACATCGACTATGGAACCCAGAACAACAACACTTTTCATTTCTACTGAGACAGAGAGCTCTGGAGACCAAACTGTGGACTTTACTCTCGATTCATTGATTGCATCAACCACTGTCTCTTCACACACCGGAAAAGAGACTACAGCCATGACCATGTCACAGGAAACTGAAACAGGGGACACCTCAAAGACGGCTGTGACCACAGCCTCGTCACTTTACAGTACTGAGAAACCAACATCAGTGTCAGCTGAACCACAAGAGACTGTTACCACAAGTAAGTCAGAAGATGCTTCGGTAACTCCTCAAGAAAGTTCCAGTTTCCAAACAACAGAGGAAGAGAGCTCAGGTGAACCTACAACTGATATCTCCAGTAAACATCCAACAGTTTCTACAGCTTCCTCATTATTCAGCACAGAGACACCGACACCACGTCCAGATCAGGAACGAGACAGTGCTCACACAGATCAAACAGAGATGTCCTCTGTTACTGCTGTTACGGAAAAGACAGACAAATCTCCTGTCACGACTCCAGTTGATGAAGAGACTTCAGGTGGCCAAACCCCAGACATGTTTACCCCAACGTCTTCTGTCAGTCTCACATCTTCATCTCTGTACAGTACTGAGGCACCAACAACAGTGTCATCAGGAACAACTGGAAGCCTTGAAACAGATGAGACAAAACTACCATCAGTCACAGATGAGTCATCAGTTTCTTCAGTGGCAAGCTCAGAAACAGTGTCACCTGGCTTTTCCTCTGTCCTTTCCTCGACTGTTGGAGACAAAGACATCAGTAGTCAGTCTTCAACAGCACAATCGATTTCTTCCATCAGCACATCGACTATGGAACCCAGAACAACAACACTTTTCATTTCTACTGAGACAGAGAGCTCTGGAGACCAAACTGTGGACTTTACTCTCGATTCATGGATTGCATCAACCACTGTCTCTTCACACACGGGAAAAGAGACTACAGCCATGACCATGTCACAGGAAACTGAAACAGGGGACACCTCAAAAACGGCTGTGACCACAGCCTCGTCACTTTACAGTACTGAGAAACCAACATCAGTGTCAGCTGAACCACAAGAGACTGTTACCACAAGTAAGTCAGAAGATGCTTCGGTAACTCCTCAAGAAAGTTCCAGTTTCCAAACAACAGAGGAAGAGAGCTCAGGTGAACCTACAACTGATATCTCCAGTAAACATCCAACAGTTTCTACAGCTTCCTCATTATTCAGCACAGAGACACCGACACCACGTCCAGATCAGGAACGAGACAGTGCTCACACAGATCAGACAGAGATGTCCTCTGTTACTGCTGTTACGGAAAAGACAGACAAATCTCCTGTCACGACTCCAGTAGATGAAGAGACTTCAGGTGGCCAAACCCCAGACATGTTTACCCCAACGTCTTCTGTCAGTCTCACATCTTCATCTCTGTACAGTACTGAGGCACCAACAACAGTGTCATCAGGAACAACTGGAAGCCTTGAAACAGATGAGACAAAACTACCATCAGTCACAGATGAGTCATCAGTTTCTTCAGTGGCAAGCTCAGAAACAGTGTCACCTGGCTTTTCCTCTGTCCTTTCCTCGACTGTTGGAGACAAAGACATCAGTAGTCAGTCTTCAACAGCACAATCGATTTCTTCCATCAGCACATCGACTATGGAACCCAGAACAACAACACTTTTCATTTCTACTGAGACAGAGAGCTCTGGAGACCAAACTGTGGACTTTACTCTCGATTCATTGATTGCATCAACCACTGTCTCTTCACACACCGGAAAAGAGACTACAGCCATGACCATGTCACAGGAAACTGAAACAGGGGACACCTCAAAGACGGCTGTGACCACAGCCTCGTCACTTTACAGTACTGAGAAACCAACATCAGTGTCAGCTGAACCACAAGAGACTGTCACCACAAGTAAGTCAGAAGATGCTTCGGTAACTCCTCAAGAAAGTTCCAGTTTCCAAACAACAGAGGAAGAGAGCTCAGGTGAACCTACAACTGATATCTCCAGTAAACATCCAACAGTTTCTACAGCTTCCTCATTATTCAGCACAGAGACACCGACACCACGTCCAGATCAGGAACGAGACAGTGCTCACACAGATCAGACAGAGATGTCCTCTGTTACTGCTGTTACGGAAAAGACAGACAAATCTCCTGTCACGACTCCAGTAGATGAAGAGACTTCAGGTGGCCAAACCCCAGACATGTTTACCCCAACGTCTTCTGTCAGTCTCACATCTTCATCTCTGTACAGTACTGAGGCACCAACAACAGTGTCATCAGGAACAACTGGAAGCCTTGAAACAGATGAGACAAAACTACCATCAGTCACAGATGAGTCATCAGTTTCTTCAGTGGCAAGCTCAGAAACAGTGTCACCTGGCTTTTCCTCTGTCCTTTCCTCGACTGTTGGAGACAAAGACATCAGTAGTCAGTCTTCAACAGCACAATCGATTTCTTCCATCAGCACATCGACTATGGAACCCAGAACAACAACACTTTTCATTTCTACTGAGACAGAGAGCTCTGGAGACCAAACTGTGGACTTTACTCTCGATTCATTGATTGCATCAACCACTGTCTCTTCACACACCGGAAAAGAGACTACAGCCATGACCATGTCACAGGAAACTGAAACAGGGGACACCTCAAAGACGGCTGTGACCACAGCCTCGTCACTTTACAGTACTGAGAAACCAACATCAGTGTCAGCTGAACCACAAGAGACTGTTACCACAAGTAAGTCAGAAGATGCTTCGGTAACTCCTCAAGAAAGTTCCAGTTTCCAAACAACAGAGGAAGAGAGCTCAGGTGAACCTACAACTGATATCTCCAGTAAACATCCAACAGTTTCTACAGCTTCCTCATTATTCAGCACAGAGACACCGACACCACGTCCAGATCAGGAACGAGACAGTGCTCACACAGATCAAACAGAGATGTCCTCTGTTACTGCTGTTACGGAAAAGACAGACAAATCTCCTGTCACGACTCCAGTTGATGAAGAGACTTCAGGTGGCCAAACCCCAGACATGTTTACCCCAACGTCTTCTGTCAGTCTCACATCTTCATCTCTGTACAGTACTGAGGCACCAACAACAGTGTCATCAGGAACAACTGGAAGCCTTGAAACAGATGAGACAAAACTACCATCAGTCACAGATGAGTCATCAGTTTCTTCAGTGGCAAGCTCAGAAACAGTGTCACCTGGCTTTTCCTCTGTCCTTTCCTCGACTGTTGGAGACAAAGACATCAGTAGTCAGTCTTCAACAGCACAATCGATTTCTTCCATCAGCACATCGACTATGGAACCCAGAACAACAACACTTTTCATTTCTACTGAGACAGAGAGCTCTGGAGACCAAACTGTGGACTTTACTCTCGATTCATGGATTGCATCAACCACTGTCTCTTCACACACGGGAAAAGAGACTACAGCCATGACCATGTCACAGGAAACTGAAACAGGGGACACCTCAAAAACGGCTGTGACCACAGCCTCGTCACTTTACAGTACTGAGAAACCAACATCAGTGTCAGCTGAACCACAAGAGACTGTTACCACAAGTAAGTCAGAAGATGCTTCGGTAACTCCTCAAGAAAGTTCCAGTTTCCAAACAACAGAGGAAGAGAGCTCAGGTGAACCTACAACTGATATCTCCAGTAAACATCCAACAGTTTCTACAGCTTCCTCATTATTCAGCACAGAGACACCGACACCACGTCCAGATCAGGAACGAGACAGTGCTCAAACAGATCAGACAGAGATGTCCTCTGTTACTGCTGTTACGGAAAAGACAGACAAATCTCCTGTCACGACTCCAGTAGATGAAGAGACTTCAGGTGGCCAAACCCCAGACATGTTTACCCCAACGTCTTCTGTCAGTCTCACATCTTCATCTCTGTACAGTACTGAGGCACCAACAACAGTGTCATCAGGAACAACTGGAAGCCTTGAAACAGATGAGACAAAACTACCATCAGTCACAGATGAGTCATCAGTTTCTTCAGTGGCAAGCTCAGAAACAGTGTCACCTGGCTTTTCCTCTGTCCTTTCCTCGACTGTTGGAGACAAAGACATCAGTAGTCAGTCTTCAACAGCACAATCGATTTCTTCCATCAGCACATCGACTATGGAACCCAGAACAACAACACTTTTCATTTCTACTGAGACAGAGAGCTCTGGAGACCAAACTGTGGACTTTACTCTCGATTCATTGATTGCATCAACCACTGTCTCTTCACACACCCGAAAAGAGACTACAGCCATGACCATGTCACAGGAAACTGAAACAGGGGACACCTCAAAGACGGCTGTGACCACAGCCTCGTCACTTTACAGTACTGAGAAACCAACATCAGTGTCAGCTGAACCACAAGAGACTGTCACCACAAGTAAGTCAGAAGATGCTTCGGTAACTCCTCAAGAAAGTTCCAGTTTCCAAACAACAGAGGAAGAGAGCTCAGGTGAACCTACAACTGATATCTCCAGTAAACATCCAACAGTTTCTACAGCTTCCTCATTATTCAGCACAGAGACACCGACACCACGTCCAGATCAGGAACGAGACAGTGCTCACACAGATCAAACAGAGATGTCCTCTGTTACTGCTGTTACGGAAAAGACAGACAAATCTCCTGTCACGACTCCAGTTGATGAAGAGACTTCAGGTGGCCAAACCCCAGACATGTTTACCCCAACGTCTTCTGTCAGTCTCACATCTTCATCTCTGTACAGTACTGAGGCACCAACAACAGTGTCATCAGGAACAACTGGAAGCCTTGAAACAGATGAGACAAAACTACCATCAGTCACAGATGAGTCATCAGTTTCTTCAGTGGCAAGCTCAGAAACAGTGTCACCTGGCTTTTCCTCTGTCCTTTCCTCGACTGTTGGAGACAAAGACATCAGTAGTCAGTCTTCAACAGCACAATCGATTTCTTCCATCAGCACATCGACTATGGAACCCAGAACAACAACACTTTTCATTTCTACTGAGACAGAGAGCTCTGGAGACCAAACTGTGGACTTTACTCTCGATTCATGGATTGCATCAACCACTGTCTCTTCACACACGGGAAAAGAGACTACAGCCATGACCATGTCACAGGAAACTGAAACAGGGGACACCTCAAAAACGGCTGTGACCACAGCCTCGTCACTTTACAGTACTGAGAAACCAACATCAGTGTCAGCTGAACCACAAGAGACTGTTACCACAAGTAAGTCAGAAGATGCTTCGGTAACTCCTCAAGAAAGTTCCAGTTTCCAAACAACAGAGGAAGAGAGCTCAGGTGAACCTACAACTGATATCTCCAGTAAACATCCAGCAGTTTCTACAGCTTCCTCATTATTCAGCACAGAGACACCGACACCACGTCCAGATCAGGAACGAGACAGTGCTCACACAGATCAGACAGAGATGTCCTCTGTTACTGCTGTTACGGAAAAGACAGACAAATCTCCTGTCACGACTCCAGTAGATGAAGAGACTTCAGGTGGCCAAACCCCAGACATGTTTACCCCAACGTCTTCTGTCAGTCTCACATCTTCATCTCTGTACAGTACTGAGGCACCAACAACAGTGTCATCTGGAACAACTGGAAGCCTCGAAACAGATGAGACAAAACTATCATCAGTCACAGATGGGCCGTCTCAATTTAGCACAGAAAAACCTTCAATTACCACAACATCATATAAAGCTATGTCTGAACAAAGCATATCAACAAGTATTGTGACTATAGTTACAGAAGGCTCAGTTTCACTGTCATCGTCTGTGTTTTCATCTTCTATCTCAGATTTTTCCAGTGCCATATCATCTGTTCAACCAAGTGAGGATTTTGATCAGAGCGTGTCAACAAAATCTGCATATGTTGAATCTTTTGCATCCACACTAACAGCAGTTGGAGACCATGACACAATTACAGTCCCCTCTTCTACAATAAGTGAAAGTTCAGGAGATGAGGTTACCAACATTACAAGTGGTGGAATAGTTTACACGACAGGAACCCTGCTGTCCACCACTCTTCACCCGCTGTCATCTACGGAGTTGCTCACTGATGGCTCCAGTGAGACCACAATGCCAGGAACCATCACTACCATACCTCTGCAGTCAACATCAATTACACAACTTCCTGAACAGTTACTAAGCACGGAAAAAACATCAGCCATCCCATTCATTGATGAACTTGAAACTACTTCTGCAATCACTTCGACAGGAAATGACAGCTCAACTGGAAAAACAACAGAAATTTTAACAGAGGAATCATCTGCCATGTCTTTGTTGCCAACTACAGACCAAACCCTGGACCCTAGCAGCCACTTTGCAGCAGTGATTGGAACTTCACAGGAAATGGCTTCAATATCTCCAAGTTCCACAGGGCCATCCATTCCTATAATTACTGACACTGAGTTTATTGAACAAAGCCCCGATTTCACCATCAAAGAGGCAGAGAAGACATCAGTTACTATCTCTTCAGTATTTAGCACAGAAAAACCAGAAGTAACGACAACATCATTTGCTGGAACCAATGACAGCTCAGATTCTACTGTCATTACAGCTTCTCCTCTGTACATTTCTGAGATATCAACTTCACCTGACATAGAAAAAAGTGCTGTAACTCTTAAAACAGACACAATGGTCACGGCTGCTGAAAGAAGTCAAAGTCCGGATGTGGGTGCTCCTTCCACTGATATCACAACATCCTCTGTATCCAGCACAGAGAAACCATCTGTGTACAGTACTGAAATGCCTTCATCAGTCTTTGCTAGCACAATGCCTGAAGAGGGTTTAGGGGACCAAACCCCCGACATGCTTACTCAGACCTCTTCTGTGGCGTTTTCTTCTGTTGTCAGTGCTGAGTCCTCAGTGGAACCACTGGACGATGTGGACTACAGCTCCAAGTTTGTCGAATCCTTGCCTGTAATCATAAAAACCACTGTCAAGCCTCCTAGTGCTGCCACATCACAGCCCAGTGTTGAATCATCAACCCAGTCCTCATCTGCCTACATTACCGGGGATTCTGCCACAATTCAGGAAGTCTCATCATCTGTGTCGGTGTCAGAAAGTGGTGATTTTACTGAAGTAGAGTACTCTAGATATGATGCATCTGCATACACTGATAAAACTCCTCTAGAAACACAAACAGCCCCTGAGCGATCCTCTGTGGAATTGAATCGAGCAACAACTACATTTAGACCATCACTCACATCTGCATTTGTTGAGAAAGAAAGTTCAAGTTACAAAGCATTTACAACTACCACACAAAGTCCCCTTACACTTGTGACCTCCCAACCCATGGCAATTCCCAGTGTCGCTGTGTTTACTACAAAGGAAAGCCCTGCTTACATTGACACAGAGAGCTCTAGTGGCTTACCAGAAGATGAAGATTCTGGGTCAACTCAGGATGGATCTGGTGCAGAGGTACCCACTGAGACCACCACAAAAGCCCAGGATAAATTTAATGGGTCTGCATTTACAGATGAGAATGAAACAGATGAAACTGAGAGCAAATCTGACACGTTCAGCGTTGTGTCGTCGACTCACTCCAGTACACAACTTTCCAAAGATTTCATGTCATCAACACAATCTCCACACATGATCAGCACTGAGATCTACATTAGTGGGCAGGGAAGTGGATCCATCACAGATGATTCTGCTGATTCTGAGAGTTCAGGTGCTGACATGAATGGGTCAACTACATTTATATCAGTCACACGTCTTCCTGTTATGTCCAGTACCACAGCACCTACAAAAGCAATGCAATTCAGCACAGACAAACCTAAAACAACAACATTAGTGCGTGAAAGTGGGACATCTGATATTCCAGAATCTACTACAAAATCAACGGCACCTTCTTCCCTCTACAGCACTGAAAAGCCATACGTAACAACAGCCTATACCCATTCAGCTAATACACCTCTGTTGACAACTGATAACACAGCATCAGACCCCGGTGTCACTGTGACTGAGAGAAGGAGTTTAAGTGACCAAACTAGTGAAATGTTAAGCTCAAAGCCAACAGTGATGGAGAGTGTCACCTTTTTGGAAGCAACAGGTGAAACGAATACCCTTGTTTCAGTCGCATCAACCCGTGATGCCCGAGTTTTCTTAGTGAGTGAAATTACTCTAGCTACAGAAAGCCCTGTCACTTCTGAATCAACAGAGCATCTTTTTTCAAGTAGTGGGAAAGCTGATGATATGTTGCATTCCTCTTACACAACTATGTCCTCCCACACAACTGAAGTTTCAGTTAGTGATCAGACTATTGGTGACTTATCCCCAGTAAGCGCCATCAGTGAGCCTAAGCAAGATGAATTAATGCCGATGTCCACCCCAATTCCTAGCATTGTTTATCATAGCATTACTGACCAGCAGGTTGAAATCATTACTCCCAGTAGCAGCCAAGTCAAGACTGACCTAACTGAACAGACACCTACCATGGTCCTGCATGTCTCTAAACCATTAGCAGGCACTTCCATCATATTCACGGAGAATACAAAAGATGAAGATAATCTGTTCTCTGCAGTAACAGACAATATGAGGGAAGGCAGCCCCATTCCAGAGCTTATTAACAAAGATAATACAATCATTGACGCAGATAATATCTCTATAGTTCCGGCTTCTTCATTTTATCCAAAAATCCAGACAGAGGAAGCTGGAGGCATCACTGCAATTGCAATGATTCAAAAAATGGAGGTAACAGAAGAAGTAGAAGGTTCAGGGACTGTTAGTGGCACCCTCTTTACTCCTACACCAGTAACTGTACATGCAACCTCAGCCAGACAATCTTCTGAATCTTCACTGCCCACTTCAAAATCATCATCTGTGGAAGGTGTTTTTACAGTGGAAACATCCAGTGAAGAGGAATCATCACCCCAGGCCATCGCAGCTACTACTGAGTTCACAAAGTCAAACTCTGAAGAAATAAATGATTTAGCTACACCACATTCATTACCCATTGATGTCTTTTCTAACACTGATAATGTCAATGTGATTTCCACCTCCTCCTCCTCTTTGGCTATTCAGACCTTACCTGAAAACCCAGACACTAGTGCTGTCACTCATGTGTCCTTGGTTGCAACAACTGCAGCATCCTTTGTGGATGAACTGACGGCATCAGCATTGACAGGGTCTTCACTGTTTAGTACTGAGAAGCCAACTGTCACGTCCTCTCCAGATGAACAAATGTTGTCTGTGATAACAGTGGCATCTTACTCCCAGACTGATAAATTGTCGGTTTCAAGCAGCACAGATATTGCTGGTGTGCAAGGCTCTGGGGTTTCCGATACCACAGTTGTACCATCAAAGAAAGTGACATCGGAGAGTGAAAAGACTTTAAATATGCCAGATTTCATTATGTTCAGCACAGAGAAACCCAGCACAGACCCTCACAAGGAAAGTAAAACCACAGGAAGCCAAATAACCACAAACGGAGCAAAAGAATCATTTTTTTCTACCACTGTACCACACGAACAGCTCATCTCTGTATCTTCAAAAGAGCCCACTTCCTCTCTACAAAGTACACCAGAGCCCAATGTCAGGGTTCAGTTTGACACCACTTTTGTCCCAAAACCAGAAACAACACAACCAGAGTTGTCCTTCCAACAGCTGAGATCTGAGATCATGTTCACTCATCTACCCGACATTGACTCCTCTGAGAAAACTGTTTTGGCCACAACTAGTCCAATGCTACCAAGTAAAGAGACAAGTGAGGGCACTGACTCTAGTGCTAACACTCCCCAGATGGAAGTTACAGACACATCACTGGAAATTCAAACAGCTGAAGCACCAAGGCGAGCATCGTTAACTGAAGAAGTTTCAACTGATGCTGAAGGAATTTCAGCCAAAGACAGTGGTGCTCAGGAAGCATCTACTTTTACTGGGACAGATGCAGAGCTGTTAGTTGAATCTACAACTCTAAAACTGGTAACTGACAGATTTACTAAACTAGCTGCTGAGACGACATCTTCTACATTGTCCAGCTCAGTGGAATCATCTGCTGAGAGTCTGAGTGAACAAACTCCAGAGGAAACATCTTCACTTTCAGTGCAAACAACAAAGACTCCATCCCCAACTGTGTCTATTAGCACCGAGACTGCAAGAGTGGCTTCTACTTCTGATGTTTCTGATCAAAAAGAGACATCATCCAAAATGATAACAGAAAGTGACGAGACACAAGATGCAGGCCTAACAAGCACACATAGGCCCACTACCCCAATACCAGCTGAACTTATTTCCCTTGAACAGACGACAAATGTCCTCTCAGCATCAACACCATCACAGCCTGATGTCACAGTCCAATTTCAAACAACTGTTTTTCCTGCACAGCTATTGACAGCTTCCCAGGAGTCAGTTAAACAAGTTAAGTCAGATATTACGCTAACACAGACACATATTAATTTTTCATCTCAGGATGTGTCACCTACGACAACTCACCCCATTTTTGCAAATCTTGAAACAAGCCAGACTACGGAATCAACACCTTTGCCTGCTTTGCTGGATAGATCTGCTGAATCTGGGACAGTTGAACCTCCCTTCAGTGCAGCATCAATCTCTAGTTCTGAGAGCGGTTCAGAAAGCAGCTCAGAAGAAAGCATGGTCACAGAAAGCACTGTTAATCTGGATGATGATAAGGTTGAGAGCATCACCTCTGAACTTCCATCTGCCATGCCTTCCATCCTTAGCACTGGAGCTGCAAGTGGGTCTGTCACTTCTGAGAGTTTGTTAAGTTCGGATAGCGAAGTGATGACTACAAAGGTACCAAAGATTGACAGTATGAAACAACAACCTCTGTCCCCAGATGATATCCAGGTGATATTCAAGGAACATACAACTGAAGCTTCAACTACTCAGTCAGTTGTTAGCGTTGATGGCACCTCTGGGAAAGAAGAAGATGCAACAGATGTCTCTTCTCACACTGAAGTAGACACAAATACCCAGTCGGAATCCACAGCAGTGTCACCAACCCAAGCGCCAAGCCAGCCTGTTGCACCTGCAACCACCACATCAACATTTAATTATGAATATGAGGACTTTACTGCACCTCAATCATTTGTAGGAGGACCACCAATAAAGGCAGAAGAAATGTCTACCAAGCCCAATACAAGACTTGATTTGGGGCACACCGTTGTTGGCGAGACTGTAGAAATTCCTGGTATGTTTCTACAAATGCCTTTACTGAACTGAATTACTGCAAAATGTTTAAGCTCAGATGGATTTTTTTGCTTATCTTTTATTTTGCTCTCTTAACAGGAATTAACTCATGTACGGAGAACATTTGTCAGAATGGAGGATCTTGCTACAAGACTGGCAGCGTCCATACATGTAGCTGTACCCCAGGGTACACTGGTGATCAGTGCGAAAGAGGTAGGATATTTGTCTTTCACAAAAGATTCATTAAATCATGACTAAAGTTATTTAATGTTGACGCGTCATCCCCATTTCCTGTTACTTATATATTTTTCTGTTCCTATGAAGATATTGATGAGTGTCAGTCAAATCCTTGCCGCAATGGAGGTACATGTGTTGATGGGCTGGCTTCATTTACATGTGTGTGCCTTCCAAGCTACACTGGGCTGTACTGTGAGGAAGGTAGGTTAATGGTTTCTCTCCCTAACTTCCTTCTCAGCGTTCTGTTTCATTCAGTGGTATTGGAATCAATTCCATTCATCTATCTCGACAGATTATTCATTATATGAGACACTTTAGCACAATGCCCTATTTCATTTGATATTGTATTTAGACACTTGATGTAATCACTCCCCTGAGTCTCATATTAGTCACTCATATTGTAGACACATCACAGAAATATAATCAAACTATCTGCATATAACTGAACATCGTGTTAGGTTTCTCTCAGGCATTTGCTGAGTCATAAACACCATCTTTATGTCATCATCACGATCGCATTTTCCGGTCTCTTTTCATTGTTGCCTGAAGGTCCATCATATCTGGTAGTACTTGGAATACTTTAAGCTTCCACTAGTTTTAGACTGTTGTCGGCCCTCCCTATTTCAGACATTCAATTCTTAGTGTCAAGTGAGAGTCACTGGAGGTAAGCAAGTCAGTCGATTGAGATTTCCATCTAGGACAACAGAATCAGAGCACATATAATACTGAAGTTCCCAATAACTTGATGGGTAACCAAGCATATGTAGTGTGCACAAGGCATCTCTGGAATACAGAACAGTATTTGTCTATTTTCTTTAGCTTCCCAGTTACATGCTTCTTACAATATGGGTTGAACCCAGGGTATCATACGCCTTGACTTATTTCTCGTGACCAGTGTCCACACCCTCATTTTTTTCAGGATCACTCATCAGTGAATCCCACCCAGATTGTGTACTCAGAGACAGCTGCTGTCTGAAAGTTTGCCAAAACAAAGGGAGAAAAACCCAGAGAGGGACAACCCAGCACAAATTTTACTACATGTTTTTGTCTGTCTGTCTTTTTAGGCTAAATTGAGTTGTAGACAGAGGTACAAACAGGCAGCATTCTCATTTTTTGTATGCGACAGTAAATTTAGACACAAACTATCTGTGGGGTAACTATATGGGTGGTATCAAGGTACTAAGGCTATTCAACTGAAATTATACGAATGCCCATTTTACACCTCAGTTTGACCTGTTTACTGACTGGTTAGCCCCATGATTGTAATTTCTAATCATAAAAAGTTTGCAAATATGAATGCTCAGATAATAATCACAAATATGGCATACAGTATTAGTCAAACCATACACTAGTAAGTGGTATTTAATCTGATTCCTTCTTCTTACATTCTTATAGTGCAAGTGATAGAGTCTATATGAACTAATCCATCATATTGTTCCTCTCTCATCTTATTTAGGATCAGTTGTCAGAGATAATAACAGGCCTGAAGGGTTGTTGAGTACTGTAACCTCAGCAGATTAAAATGGCAGTATGTATGCTAAAGTGGTACTTAAATTGGTTTTGGAGATGTGTTTGTTTCCTATATAACTCATTCCCTTTCACTCATTCCCTCTTTTCTATTAGACACAGAAACATGTGACTATGGCTGGCATAAGTTTCAGGGGCACTGCTACAGGTACTTCCCCCAGAGGAGAAACTGGGACACAGCGGAGAGAGAGTGTCGCATGCAGAGGGCTCATCTCGCCAGCATCCTGTCCGATGAGGAGCAACTGTTTGTCAACCGTAAGTTAAAGTTAGACATGATGAAAAAATGTACAGGAACATGCCCAGATCCTATGTTATGAACCTATTGCTCTTGATAAGACTGAATCACTGTTAAAAGACAATGAAAAATGCCATCTCTATTGCTGTCTTTCTCTACAAGGCTTGTTGCTGACTACTCATATGTATATATCTGTACAGCTCTATTTTTATTTTATTTTTATTTTATTCTTATAGTGCTTATTTTATTGTTTTTATATTGCACAATTTAAGCCTGGACCTACCGCCCAAAGTTTCGTTATGTTCTCACATAACGACAATAAAGCATTCTTGATTCTTGATTCAACTAAACAGTCCTTAAAAGGACATATGGCAAAAGCTTAATCTGTTGTGTGTCACTCTGCCCTGCGTGGCAGGTCTTGGACAGGACTACCAGTGGATCGGCCTGAATGATAAGATGTTTGACAACGACTTCCGCTGGACTGATGGCAGCCCTATGGTAAGATTACTTGCTTTCTCTCAAATTTGTCTCAACAAACATGGCACAGTGACAGTGTAAATATTTGGTAGTGATGCAGAAAACAGATACCATCAGCTAGGGAGAGCCGCTGTTTTCAGGGAGCTGTGGTCACTTTCTCATGACGTAGTTTCCCCAGCCTGATAGTGCTACACCCCTGTGACTACTCAAATGATAAAAAAATAAAATGGTGTAGAACATGCTGTAAGGCAGCACTGTATCCTTCTAGTGACCATGGAAGAAGAAGGAAGACAAATGCACACTCTTTGTAAATGCTTTGTTCATAAAACACATATGCCTGTTACTGTAGTGGCTGTAGCTGCTTAAGATCCTGTCCACTAGACAGAAAAGTGGCTAATTACTATGTGCATCCATGTTGTACAGACTGATGTCCACACTTCAAAGATTATCCTCCAGGACCAGAGATAGGGAGGAAGCATAAAGACAGCCTGGAGGATAAAAGATAAGCACAGGCCTCCTGTGGAGAGCCCTGCTCAGCTGAGAGATTGAGGGGTGATGTGGGTGTGAGTGACGCTGTGTAGATGGGAGTTCGGCAGGCGTAGACAGGTATGGTCCTTCTCCATCCCCCACACTCATGGGAAGGCCTAGCCAGCAGGCAGCCACCCGGGGGAAGGGCCACCAAACAGGCAGACACACAGATGGACAGCACCTGTGCTCAGCTGCAGACAGAGAAAAATAAAAGAAACTGGCAGCCCAGGGGGTCTGGGTGGGTGGTCACCTCGAGTGGATTTAAATGTAATAAATACGGCTGCCTTTAAACAATAGTGAACTATTTACAGAAAATAAGAATGAAGAAAATAGATTAATATAATGGATGGACAGTTAACACACAAGCTGAAATATATTTGTGCGTGTGAGTTTAGGTGGGTGATCAAAGTTTGTTTGATTATTTGGAAGAGGATGCGGGCCTGCTGAGCAGTTGATGGGTTACCCATTTGTTAACGTGAAGGAAGCAGAGCAGGAAGTCAGTGTATGTTTGTCAACCATAATGACAGAGTAGCAGAGCCTCGAGGCATGATCGGAGGAGTGAGGGGGTCACAGCTTTGAAGAAACTGTTTGAACCTGGGGTGCGCTGAAAGACTGCAGGTAGCATCAGCTTGAATGCCCCACAGCACCACAGCTGTGTGTATACTGTAAATGTGTAAATCTACATCTGTGTGTGTGTGTACGGTTTAGTAGTCGTACCTGTAGTCACAGATGTAATTCTAGACATGCAAACTGCGTGGTGAAATGTGATCACAAACACACAGTTGTCTGTTATCACAAAGCCCTTCAGTCTTAAACACACAGTCCTTGAATCATGGATACCAATCACGCTGTTAGTTTGTAGAGATTTGTAGCTCAGTAATGTATCTGACTATACCCTAAACATGTTTTATAAAGCAGTTTTAGAAACATTTTTTTCTGTGCCTGGTGTTAGTCATGCAGAGTCTGAAAGTGGCTGCCAGACGAGTTCAAGTTTCTGACTACTAGAAAGATACCTTTACTCCCTCTTGTGGACTTTATTTAAAATGACAGCAATGAGAGACTGCTGCCCAAACAGCACACTATCTCGGTTTTGGGGGGGTTACTTTTGTAGAGCAGTGCCCGCCTTACCTCACTGCTGTCTTCTCTGCTCCTGTTTCAGCAATATGAAAACTGGAGGCCCAACCAGCCTGACAGCTTCTTCTCTTCTGGCGAAGACTGTGTGGTGATGATATGGCACGAGGATGGCCAGTGGAACGATGTTCCTTGCAACTACCACCTCACCTTCACCTGCAAGAAGGGGACAGGTAAAAAAAAAAAAAAAAAAAAGACCAAATTAGCACAAACCACCTCTTAAGTTTGGGATGAGATCAGTTATTTTAAGGTGAAAATGCTAATCTTTTGTTACTATGTAAGCCAGGATTTTTTGGTTTGCGAACTACTTTTACAGTGACCATGTCAAAATTTGATCAGCCTTGATTAAAAATGCTATACATACATATTTTTACTAGGGGTGGGAACACGTTAAGCACAGAATCCGTGCTTAACCGCCAGAGCTGTTAGCGTTAGCAGTCCCGGTCCGAGTACGGACAAGACGTGTCGGCAACCCAAACATTTTTTTTTTTTATTTTTTTTTACCATTTAAAGTCAATACTGTTCTGAAAAAGGACTTAAGGTACTTACAGTGGCACTTTAACTTTAGGTATGTTCAGTTTTGGCCAGGGATATTTTCTTTCTTTTTCTACTGTTTTGAATTGAAATGCAATTAAATGTATTTTTTTTAAAAAAGAGCTTGAGTTTACAATATTCATGTCTGTGTCTATTATTTGATTCAGTCGTCCACTATAATCCATTTAAATTAGAAAGTGTTGCTTTTTGGGGCAAATATTGTTATACGATTAAAATGTGATTAATCGAGATTAATTAATCACAAAGCCTCTAATCAATTAATTATTTATTATTATTTTTTTTTTAAACGAGTCCCACCCCTAATTTTTACACCTTGCATAACTGCACGAACATGAACCCTTTGGGCACAACACAGTACATTCAGTACTTTTATTCTCACATTCCTTGGCAAGTTTTTGGTTTCTTTCTTGGTCTAGTTCGCCCACTCATTTTTCTACCCCTTCATTAGTTGAAATAAACTGGTAGGATAACTACTTAGCCTGCTTGCCACTTAAGCAGTTAGCTTTACTTAGTAGTCGTGATCTACCGCTCCATTGCGATACACGTATTGGGCCCCCCTGCTGTAAGCCCTCCATGGTTGAGGTGCCTTGAGCGAGAACCTAATCAGCCCTAAATTGCTCCTCAATTCACCTGCCATGGCTGTCCACTGCTCTAAGTTAAATGCAGAGACCCAATTCCATTTTTTTTATTTTTTTTATTTGCTTATTATTGTTTTTTCTGTTTGTCAGTGTCCTGCAGTCAGCCCCCTTTGGTAGAGAATGCACGCACCTTTGGGAAGCAGCGCGAGAGGTACGAGATTAACTCACTGGTGAGATACCAGTGTCGGACAGGCTTCATTCAGAGGCATGTCCCAACCATCCGTTGTCGTGGGGATGGACGTTGGGATATCCCTAAAATCACCTGCATGAACCGTAAGTAGAATAAATACTACACCTCACATACTCTATTAACTCTGCTGTTGTCTTAGAGCTAATATATACATTTTTTTCCCTGACAGCTTCAAACTATCAGAGGACTTTTATCAGAAGACATCAACACAATAGTCTCTACAGCATCAACAACTTAAAAAAATGGCAAGATGAGTCCTTCCGCTTTCACCACCAGCGCTACCGGGGAAGGAGAGACAGAACTGAACATAAGCGAAAGAGGCAGTGATCGCAGAGTAACGCGGCACAGCGTCCCAGAGACGAGAACACAAGCCCGACGCTTGGGTGAAAAGAGCAAAAAGGGGAAAAGCACAACAGGAAACTCATCAACGAAACCAAGAGGATAACCTGCAGTTTTCTTGCATTTTGGACGACGATGGAATCTTATGAAGTGCCTTTTAAAGAGATGTTGATACATGACTTTACTTATCAGTGGGCACTGTTTTCTAACATTGCCAATGTGGATTTAAAAAAAAAAAACAAACAAAAAAAAAACTTTCAGCTGGCTACTGGAAAAAGCAAAAAAGTGCTCTCATCATACCTTTTTTTTTTCCACCGCAAATGTTTCCTCTATGTCTTTCGCTTATCAAAAAAAACTAACTTTCAATACTGTTTTCTAATACCTTTGTACACCAACTGTGCATTTAAAACCAAGTGCGCCTTACTCATAGAAAAAAAGCTGTTGTGAAATTATAGCGCTTATGTAAAGGATTTGATTATGTTGTTCTGTTGTAAGCTGGACTTCCTATCAATGAGCATTGCATATGCACGGATAATGAAGTCGTCAGTTTTTTTTAAACCGAGTTTATTCCGCATCATGAAATCCAAGCCTGGATTCTCAGAACATAAATGGAGGTAATCAAAGGCCTCCTACGGTAGTTAGCTAAATATTGTATTACATAACCACAGACCTTTCTTTCCATGTTTCTTTCTCCGGTCTTTAAATCTAATCAGCCGGGGCGCAAATCAGACTCTGTTCATCCAAGTCTGGAGAAGTTTCTTCAGATCGCCCTGTTATCAGCTGGAGACCTTCTTTGTGGTGGCAGCTTTCAAAGTACCAAACTACCATACTCTCATACCGCACTCCTCTGAGCTCATCGGATGTTATCAGTCTCAAGTTAAATGTTTAAAGAGAGATTTCTATAGAGAGTACCTTTAAAATATTACAGATGTTTTCTTCTTGTATGATGCAATATCACATGAAAGATTGCTCTCTTAAGTATCGACAAAGCCTTTATCCACGGATGGAAATTGATGCCCGTCAGCATTTTTAAAACGAAAGAAGGGAAGCGTGGCTCGTGTAGCCTGTATTTTCTGCTACGATCAGCCGCTACAGCGTGTTTACAACAACTGCGGAGCTGTTCATACTCACACACCAAAAAGTGTCCTGTCCTCACCTGTCGCTGTTTCGCTTTTCAGAACTGCTGCTTTCCTTCACTGATCTTTTCCGTTTTTGTGGTCAATAGAAATCAGCCATTAGAATGTATTTTGTGAAACACTCAAAAAGACTTGAACGTAACAGCTGTTTAGGCGGAGATGCATATAATTTATTTTCAAGCTGCTCTTGATCTCCTTACATATACTGACAGGTGAAATATGATGCAGTCACTCAGCCTGGCAGTGCTCTTCATATGTTTTTTTTTTATTATTGTATGTTCAACAGGAGACCAGCCACATTCAGACTGTCTAAATGGGATGCGTTGAAGGTGAAACGTACTTATCAGTATGAGCGGTTTTTATGTCTTTTTTTTTTTTTTTTATGCCAGCGGTGGACCAAAGAACATGGGGGGGCCACATCAGCAATAACCTGCAATAATTTTGTCCTGTAACATTAACAAAATGTTTGTACATGTGGATGGTTAAATGTGTTTCTCTGACATCTTTTTTTTTTGAAATGGAGAAATGTTACGTTGTGTCTGCCTGTGAATGTCTGTGTATGTTTTAACCTTAATGTGCACATAATATCGGTTATATTTATAACTTTTTTTATTATTATTTTACAATGTGAATGTCTTGTATGTTTGTGATTTTTATTTTTTTTTTCTGCTTTAAAATCACCAAAGAAATAAATATATGGATACTATATACCTATAACATTTCATTCGGGTTTATATGGTGTTAGCGTTTTTCCCCAGGTGTTGGCGGTTCCTCACAGATTTCAAATCTTTGGTGGTACAATGCAGTGGAACTTTTAACCATTTTTCAGTGTTTTTCTTTTAGGTTTTATTGTTGCACCACTTAGAATTGTATCGGGCATGTAAAGGTGTTGAATCAGTGAGAATGAAGGGTTCTTTTACACTGAGATTAATGTATGGGAGTAAGCACTGTGGTGGATTCACCAGCAGGTAGTGCTATCAGACTAGACCATAAACCTGATCCTGCCTGTGGTATTTTCTTTCCTATAGCACCAGAACATCTCATGCAAACAAAACACACGGTGGAGAATTTAAACTTCATTTGATTAGCACTATTTGGTGTAAAACATCAAACTAATGCCTCGGTAACAAAGTAGTCCTGTGTTTTGCACACTTATAAAGGTGTATCCTACAGTGGCAGTGTGAACTGAGCAAACATGTGGAGTAAAAACTGGATTAGGGAAAAGTGACTCTTAAGCTGAAATGGCTGATGCTGCAAAACTATGGAACCCAACAGCATGACTGAAAGTGCTCTTCATGAATGTCAAACACTCCTTGGTTGTGCACAAAGGAAGCAGATCAACTCCCTCGCAGGAAAAAACAGAAGCTCGCCCTTCAGCACTACTCCCACAGTGCCCGCTTATGCAGCAGTCAATCAGAGATGACACTGACGTTACCTAATAGCACGAAGCACCATCACTTGGGTAATAAGATCACATTGGCTGGTGTAATCTTTGTGTGAGCTGAGGTTGCTGTGGTTTTCACTGTGACCGGCCGCTCTGTCATTAGAGGGGACTTGACTTGTGATTAAAGGCCGCTCTCGGATGCCCAGCGAGAGTAAAACCTGCAATCTTGCCTGATGAAAAGCAGATGTCTTGTGGCTGATCAGTGGCAAACGCTGGCCCTCTCGGGCCGGAGAACAAACATGCATTCTGTGTGTGTGTGTGTGTGTGTGTGTGTGTGTGTGTGTGTTTAAGAAGGAAATGCACCCCGACTCTTGTAGACTTAACACGCCCCAGACTTCGAGTCTGTCGCTCACTCATTACCCTGCTCCACTCCTACCATGCAGTTTATCTGGATACCTGAGTGACAAGCGTTGGGCGCGTAACATTATCAGGCTTGCTGAAAGTCTGCGCAACAGTTGACTGGCTGAAACTACAGCAGTAAACAAAATAAATGGTCATCATTACTCCTGCAAAATCAGTCCACATTGAGCCGGGGATTGTGCACAACAGCAGCTACGAAGCAGTTTAAATGTCTGGAGCAATCCCAGACACAAAATGAGGCTCACTTTATACCAAGGGTGAGCATTTTGTGTATTTTCTGCAAGCATCTAATATTGTAGTTGTTAAGGATTTTGAGAATAACATTTAAATGACTATTAACATTAATTTCTATGCTGAATACAGGACACAGTTGCTTTCACCTGTTGTGTCCACAGAAAATAAAGAGTGGCAAACACAAACCTTTCACCATCACAAACATTCACATTACCCACCTAATTCTGACCCCATTCCCGTGGATTCTCACCGCCGTCCTTGTCCCTTTGTGGACTGGCACGAAATATAAAAATGGCAAAAAAAAGAAAAAAAAAGAAAAGAAAACTAAAGGCTAAATGTGAGGTGATTAAAGTCTAATCTCAAGTCTTCTCAGTGACGTAGGCGTATGTCACATGCACGGGCCCTGATCTGACGGCCGTAACTCTCTACTTAATGATGATCAATGATGATTCGTTCTTGTGGTAATAAAAAAAAAAAATCTGTTGAAAAAGAAACTCAAAATTTTGATTAAAAAAACTTTATTTCAAACTGGTTTGTTGAAAGAGGTGCGTGGTGATAGGATAGAAAATACTTTCATCTCTCATGCACAGGTGTGTACAAATACATTTTTATTTCTTTTTAGCTTTGCTTTTACAAACAATGCATCATCATATTACCACATGTAATCTGCAGCAAGTACCATCATGTCAGTGCCCATGGTTAGAGAAAGTAACAAGAAATAATGTAGTAAAAACACTAATTTTCTAATTATTTTTTGCAACTGGCAGCTATAAACTGTGCTACAGTCACTACAGCACGACTATCAATGCAACGCCACTGATTATCAGAAGTAATCAGACCTTTAAAAGAATAGACTGACAGTGGAACTTTACAGCTCACAACCACCGTAAAAACAAAACAAAAAAAAAATAAATCAAATTGTCTCTGCAGTGGATTTCTGTCCTTACATGTGATAATTGCCTGTCTTCGGGGATTGCAATTGCTGTTACAATCAATGGTGTGTTTTGCTTCAGGACAAAGGGGTAATATCTGTGTTTAGCTGAAATCCTGCAAGTAAAGAAGCTATCGTTTGTCCAAAGAAACGCATTTCACAAAAATGTCTGCAAGTACAAGGCAGAAGCTGTAACTCGGCAAAAGTTTGTGTCATTACAAGGTAAACATTTTGTTAGAATAACAAATAAGGTTATAATGCTAAAACTAAATTCTGATTGTAATGTGGAGATGATTTAATAGGAACTTTTGATGCGGAAAAGTCACAGACCGAGACACCTTTATTCATTTTCTTAGCAATAAATTTGATCTTTCTGCAGTTTCAGAATTACATTAAGTGGTAGCTTACTGCAGTATAAGATGTGTACAGCAAATCCATAGCTCAAGCAGTGATGGCAGAGTTATGTACATGACTTTGTAATCGATTTAAGTTCTTTCGTGGTGTTTTAGCATACATCATCTGGACATGAGCGTAATTGCTCCAAATCTTGAGATTCACACATCTAATCATTTTGCGGAAGACAAACCAAACATAGACGAGATTGACTATTAAGTTCTTGTTTTTGTCACGCTAAATCCCTTCTAACAACAGGTCTGTGTAAAATCAATGAAAGCACAGCTTGATAGACTTGATAGACTTAATAGCTACACAACATTTTGTCACTCATTGCATATAAGATGTACAGTTTTCATTTAAGGGTTATCACAGCTTCAGAAAGATATTGAGTTCATGCTAGTTTAATCCAAAGCTTATCTGCTTTATTGTTGACTTTACTGGTTGTGGTTGTTGCTGCTCTTTGGTGGTTATGGCTTCCCTACGCCCGTCTACCCCCTCACTGCTCGGCTTTGAAGCAGTACACGCCGTAGGATTTTAGCGTCTTCTTGGGGAATCCAACTAAGCGCACCGCAGCTTCAGTGGGGCTGCAGTTCTTCCGGGGCCTTGAGATGGGGTAGCGGATGCTTCCATCGGCCAACCAGCCAGCATCGCAACGATCGTAGCCCTCAAGCTTCCACGCGGCGTACATGTGGCCCACCTTGGCAATCTCTGCACCATCATCTAAGCATGCCTGCACAGCCTCGTCATAGGTCAGCCTCTCTGGCTGGACCAGCCAGTAGAAACGTCCTGAAAGCAGAAAGCGCACAACAGCTGGTCAGGAGATGAACGTGTGTTCTTCTTGACAGCGTTCAAGTGGTTTCAAGGACATTAAGTCTTTGTGTTTCCAGGTTTTAGGCCACCACAAGAACAACTTGAGTAAAAAGCCTTTAAAAACTCACCCTTGAGTGCAGATGCGTAGCAGAATACATCATAGCGGCTCTTCTGCTTGTCTCTGCGTCCATAGTTTCTGATGCCAGGAGTGCTGTTGGAGCCACCGCAAGGCGCTCTGGGTTGGGTGATGGGATACTGCACTGTGCCATCACTCAGCCAGCCAGCATTGCACCAGTCCAGACCACTCTTCCAGGCCTCCAACAGCTGATCATAGGTGGCAACAACTGCATTCTGGTCTGCACAGGCCTGCTCCGCGTCACTGAAGTTGAGGTTGTAGCGCCCCAGGCGAGGAGAGTATGGGAATACAACACCTGATTGAGGCAGAAAAGATGAAAATGCTGTGATAATATGTCAACCTATTAGCCTGAATAAAGATAATTATTAGTATTAGTCCATAGATATGTCACAGTGTCTGTTCGAAAAGTATATAAACTAATGGGTTAAGATATCAATAAAAGTTATAGCAACTAGTATCCAGGAGTTTCTAGAAGGTCTCTCCGAAGACTTGACAACTCAAAAATAGTTAATAGCTGCATAATCCTGGAAGGGTTAAAAAATAATGAAGTTTAGAAATTGATCAGGCCACAGTTGTCCATGACATGATTTAGTACTGGGGCTACTCTCCCTAGAAGAAGGCTGCAAGTTAAGATAACTCCAACATAGGATCTCTGTGCTCTGTTAGAATGAATGGTCCAAAATTCTTCCTGAAAGTCGTGCAGGTCTGATCCACAGCTGCTGATCCAACAGCAGTGTAAATTTTTAATGGGTGTGTTCAGTGAAGACAGAGACATTTTGTCTGTTTACTCGTAAAATCGCATACTGTTTACTGGTTTTGTCAAAAAATTCTATATGAAAATTAGCAAGAGAAGGTGAGTGAACGCTGGCTTTTGGTCCTAAAGTGTTCTGACACTCTGCAATAATATAATGTATCACTATGTCAGACTTCAGACATCTGCTGAACATATGTATAAGCACGTAAATAACCTTGTCTGCATGATGAGAGGTTGGTCCTTCTTTGCCACAGAAAATTATCATAGTGAATATAAAATCAGATGTAAGTCAGATGTTTGAGTACAGGGAAGAGAGCACATGGAAAATATGTTTCTGTTTACTGAAGTTGAGGAGATTCAAATGAAACCATGACCGAATCAAGGCAGCAGTTGGGATAAATTAAAACAAGCCTTTTTGCCAGAAATGACAAGACGCTTGCTTATACTTCAAGACTTCAATCCTTAAAATTAAAGTTCAAGACGGACAAAACAGGACTTACCATCAGCGAGACCACCTACAACCTCCAAGAGGAACTCTTGCAGGGTTTCTTCCATCCCGTTGACGATCTCGCAGCGGTATCTTCCCATGTCATCCATGGAGACATTGGTGATTATTAAGGTGCCATCTTCAGTATCGGGGTTGAGCAAAAAGGCACGATCCTCGAAGTTCCCATAGGTCCTGTCGTGGGCCCCCATTGAAAACAGCACATCCTCATTGTGTGCTTCATCATCTGCCACCTTGGTCCATGTGATACGGTAACCCACGTCACCAAATGAGTCTGTGGAATGCAATCTGCAGGGCAAGGAGACGTTGCTACCTATGTCGGCAATAATCTTGACTGGAAGAAAAAGGAAAACATGATATAAACGTACTGTCTCTTGGCAATGAATTAGGTTTATGATACCTGGAATTGGAGAACATTATATAAAGATTAAATGTACGAGCTTTGAATGAAAAAGTACCGAAATAATGTCTTTGTATGTAATGGTTTTACTGCATGTTTTGGCGTGTGCATACTGCATGTATTATTGTAATATGCATATCCATATACATACGCAGTTAAGGTCAAAAACATTTTTGTCACACAAAACGATCAAAGAATCCGGAGATATCCTGTTTAGCTGATTAAATCTAGTATTGGGCACCAGCCAGTCCTACAGGTCTGGAGTCAATCGTTCTATTTCCTGCCGTTGTCACTGGCACTTATACGCCTTTTCTTCCTCGGCATTAACCCTCAAAATAAAGTACTCATCTTTCACCCCTTCCATCTGACATGTGTTAAATACGCCAGGCACCAAATGAACAATAGATAATAACGTCAACCAAACACAGAACATAGCTGTCGTCATATATGTTCCGTACACTTATATCCTCTGTGCACTCACTTTCTAACCGGCTTGTCCGAGCCAGGCCACTCTTTAAGTCAAAATGGCAAGTCATCTGTGTCCCACCGTGGGGCCCATCATCTCCCTGACCTCCAAGTTTAGACCTCACAAGATTTGCTTACTTAAGAAGACCCTGGCCAGCAAGGGGTGGTCTGTGCCGGGCAATAATAACAATGAGATGTACAGGACCTCTGACCCCACTGCACACCAGTCACCGCACCCCACACACAAACACAGCAGAGGTTAAACCTTAAACAGCGTACATTGTAAATGGAAACAAGATGATGTGACTGGCTTTTCAAGCTACGGTGGCTTGAGACGTAACTACTAGTAGATTAGAAAACGTTGAGCAGAACCTGAATCCAGGTCCAGTGATTAAACATTGTCCCTTCAGTGTCTGGTATCCACCCTGACCTGCTGTGAGTTTGATTTATTTTCTTCCCGTTTACTCAGTATGGATGACCTGCGTCTACATAAGCCTGACGGAGGATACCATTTATGCTGAGACGCCACACCAGAGCAAGGACTGGAATACTGTGTCACTGGCTCCTCGACGGGGAAAACGTTTCCCACATGGATAATACATGAAATAAAAGGAGCTACTGGCCTGTTGCCTTCTGCTCTGATCAACCCATACACTTCCCCCACTCACATACACACACAGGGAGAGGGAAAGAGAGGAGACTGAACTGACTTCTAATCAAACCCATGCCTAAACTGTCCCAGTCCTCCAATCTAACCACACACAGTAGACACGTGTCTGGACTTCGTTCACTGGTGCTCAGATCATTAGTATTGAGCACTCCAGCATAAGGATTTAATTAGCAGGAGCTCTGCTGACAGACTCAATCTACCCTTCAGTCCTACCTTACACCACTTGATACTCCATGGCTGTTACTACATCTATTACCAAACCACCGCACCCAGTAGCCTCATGCACCACTTGAGTGGTCAGCAACATGCCAGGTATTTTATGAGCGGGGAAAACACCCTCCTGTCGCAGCTAATAACTAATGCCGTTGAAAGCAGCGAAGAGTTTGAAAGCGGGCCGGCTGTTTAGTCAGTGAGAAATGACTCACGGCTTCTCATAAATTCTCTGCATGGGTAGTGGTTGCATGAAGTGTGAGGGAAAGCTGAGGGATCCAGGATGACTAATCTGCTCATCAAAATCTCTGGCACAGGTAAAGGAGTCGGTGATGGCAGCTCACCGGATGCGATGCCGTCAAGAATTAATGCATAAACATTTCCAAATGTCCAATTCTCGCTCTTAAATCGGAGAATAAAGGGGTTCATTGTACTGTCTTATGGACACACTGTCCCGTCTGGAGATGAGAACCAGACACTGGATGTGGTTTGTACTAATCCTGAAATGTGAGATGGGAGTCAGCTTACTGTTTACATACCAACATAATACTTTATAGAACACTAAATGAAAGCATATTAAAAAACTTGTCCTCTGAGGCATTTAAATTCTAGAGCAGCTTTGAAGATAATAATGTCTGAGAGACAGTAGCAGCAGACAGACACGCTGAAAGTAATTCCAAACTCTTTCCTGCTCCTGCCAGCAAACATTTGCCCCACAGGAGAATGTGGCCCCAACCATGCGGGGCACGCTACACTCATAAAGCAACAACCCGTTGTGTGTACTTAGCCTTTCGGGAATAGAAGGAAGCCCTTCTTTTCTTTGACACTCCTCTAACCACATGCGAGTCTCTGAGGTCGAAGGTGGTGCGACAAATTGTCGCGTTTCATATAGATTCTATCTGAACGTTTTGCGGAATTAAAACACAGCACAAAACCTCAACAATCACATGCATGTAACAATAAAAAAGCTCAGCAGCTGCAGCCAAGACCTGCTGGCATTTTATGAGCAAGCACAATTCCCTCTCACTTTGTAAAAGGTGGCATTAGCAAGTGATTGGAACCATCTGCTCCTTTGCAACACCGAACTGTAAATTAACGACAACTTTACGGTGATCCAGGTCTACTCATTGCTCTATATACTCTGAAACTACAAGTCTAATGGTGCTTTTAAACTCTTAAGCATAATGTCCACTGAAAAAAAACAACAAAAAAAACAACAGGGTCAAATCCCTTGCCTGAGAAAGGATGGAAATCTGCATAGTGCATGTTTATACCAGTGTGTATACAACGTGCCACACCCTCTGTCAGAGCGGCACAGCAGGAGATGCTTTACAACACCTCACAGCTTTCCTCTCTTCTGCTGCTGGCCTGCTTGTGTCAATATGGAGAAAGAATTAACAAGCACAGCTGGGACAAACGCAACAGGCCAACTCCTACATGCTAATAAACACTTTCCTGTGTTCTGTCATGCAGAACCAGCACAAACACAAAATGGGTGCGTGCGTGCGTGCACACTCACGTGGGTACGACGATTAGCCCACATGCACAATAGCCCGTGCAGAGGCAGCAAACGTGGCTCCATCAGCGTCTCATCTCCTAGCCTAAACACATTTCCCCACTCAGCCCCCAGCCTCAGCCCATTTCCAGCCAAGCCCCTTTCCCCACCCAGCCCTAGCAACTAGGCCAGGCCTCAGTAACCAACAACCACAGCAAGCATTAGACTTAACAGACTATTACCTCACAGGAAAAGACGGAGTCATTTGGCAGCTGTTCAGCATGGGGCTCTATACATTTGGCTGTGGGTCATTAATCTTAACTTCGCTCTTGTCAGGCTGCCTGTTACGCTGGCTGGTTTCCAAAAGCTCCCTGTGCCAGAGTGAGTCAGTACGTATAAGGACAGGCAACGCCCCATGAGCAGACAGAATACACGGCTCCAGTGGCTAATAAAATATACTGTATGGAACAATGACAGCTGGCCTGAGCAGGGCAAACGCTTGAACGTAATACAGTCAGTGAGGTCATTTATACACAGCACATTAATGTACTGTTTAGACGCACACATGCACACACACACATGTGACATCACTGCAGAATTTTTAAAGTTTGGATAAAAAAGAATAATCTGCTCCCGGAGTGAAACTGCTCTCTCCACAGACAAGCCATTTCCTCTGCTCTCGTAAGGGAGGAAGCTGAGACATCCCTAATTTGACATTCTACTGAGTCAGCTTACAGGGCTGCTGAAGGCACATTAAATATCACTCAATCCATATAACATGAGTGCTTCAAGGTAGCCCCCCCTTTTTTTTTTAATTCACTGCAGCAGTAGGTCTGTTCTCGCAATTCATAGCTGGGAGTTGCAGCAGCCATCTCCCAGTGTCACCCCGCTGGCAGGTGTGAATTTGAAATTAGAACAGCCTTGTGATGGAGTGCAGGGCAGGTGCTCTCTGATAAGATGTCTTTTGAGGTTTTCATTTTCCGTCCCAGTCAAAAAATTTCCCTGTGGCAAATTCTTGGCGGTTTTTAAAAAGAATTTACATACAAAAAGGGACAATCTCTTCTTGGCAAGTTTTACCCACTGAGGTACCAGTGACCCATTTTAAGAGTGCAGCCGGTGGTATCAGCAGCGCGGTCATCATTCAGGAGAGAGGGCGGTAAGCCCCTGTGACTGACACGGTAATTTATTCACCAGCCAGTCCATGCTGTGGAGGGCTGTATGCAGCAAGTCAATGAGTCAATGGTGAGTCACACTGTGTCAGTGTGTGTGTTACCCCAGAGACGACTCTGTTACCTACTGCTACAATGACCCTGTTGTTACACAAGCCTGTGCTGTGGCAACGCTACACTCAATTCCCCCATGCAGCTCATCCTCCTGCTCTTCTGCATGCATGGTCACACACGTACAGAATCACACAATTACCCACATATTGAATTTCAAAATGACATAATTTGAATCTTACCTTGTAGCACTGGAGGGGTCGTCACTTGGCTGAACACACTGCCAACCAGGGTCAGGGGGATTATTGTGATGCACAGCAGACTCAGCATTTTCTCTCTTTTCTTTTCTTTTTTTTTTTCTGGTTGTTTGACACAAAGGGCCCTTCAAACTTAATATAAAATTTTAGGAATAAAAAAATGTTGCCTAAACTGTAAATTAAGAAAAATAATAATAATGTTAGCTTGCACTCTTAATTTTTATTCATCTATAGCTGTCCCTCTTTCCCTCTTTTGTCTTTGTGCAGCAGCCGCCTGTGGTGCTACTGGAAAGTTTGGGCTCCTCGGAGGTCCATACAAGTGCCTTTTATTGTAGCCTTGCATGGTTGAGACCACTCCTCCTCTCCTCAGCCCATCACCATGCATAGCTCCACACCGGCTCCCCTTTTGCCACTTCGTTATGAAAAACTCCCCTTTCTCCCTTGATGATCAACCAGAGTAATGTGTGTATTAAATGGAAGCAGAACTGTGATGATTCCTGTGCGAAATGCAATACAGTAACATTTGTACAACTTTACTCATATCAATTTACCCTAAAGAGGGAGTTAGTGGAACATGATCTCAAAATATAACTTGCAATCTATGCAGGTTCTCACCCCATTAACCTTGACTCGTTATAATTTCGTCCCATTTATATTATTCTTGTTTTTCAGTTTCTTTATTTGGCTTCAGTTAAACACAAGTTAACTGTGTGTAGGTTAAATATAACATTGTCACGCATAACTCGTACACACAGAGATGAAAACACACGCATATACTATAAATTGGAAGCTTACATGTACATTTGATGCAAGCCCATTAGCTGCAAAAGGGTCATAAAAATGATGCATACAAAAAAGTCTGCCTGCTCGCTCGCTTTTTTATTTGCCCTATAGCATTTATTCTTCTTTTGTTACAAACATCTGCTGCTGAAAAGGTAAAAGACCCCGCCAGCTGAAACCCACCCCTCACCAAAGTTACTGTAAACTGTAGAGCAGAGACAGCTGTAGCTCAGAACAGGCAGAGTGGCTCTGGGGAGGTAGGATGTGGACTTGCGACCAGCCAGGAGCGAAGTGGTCTGTGTGGTCTCCCCTGAATGTTTTCTGAGGTGTTCTGATGGTCTTTGAAAGATGACAAGGCTGGGAATGGGGGACCACGCTGCAGTTGCTTTGCTGCTGGACCACTCCATCACTGGAGTTATTACAGCTGGGAAAATCCAAACAGTTTTCTTTTCTGTCTCTTTCTTTCTCTCCTCTGTCCCATTCATCAGCCCTTTAAACCCAGAGGTAATGGCAACAGAGTGCAGGGTGGGCCTCTGCTGTATATTCCAATAATCTATAAATCCAAGTTTAGATTCAATTACCCAGCCTATTGCATAATTGTAACATGTGCGGCGTTGTCTTAGGATTTCAAATCCTGTCTGTATCTGTTTAACTGTTGATGGCTAAATAGCTGCATAAGTGAGTACTTCCTTCCCTCCCAGCCACTGACCATTTGTGAGGACACGATAGTCTGGCAAACAGGTGTCTGGAAGAACTGATGTTTGTGTTACAATATTCCAATTCAGTCCGGCTTCTCAAAAAGCATTAGGAGGAATGAGTTCCAGCAGCAGCGGCAGTGTGTGTGCATGGTGGTGATGTAAAAGAAACCAAAATCAGCAAGAAGTGTTACTCGGCTTTATGTGGGTTGCCGATCTTTCAGCAGTCATCTAAGACACGCTATGAAACTGTAGATGTTTGAGAGCTCAACATAATTGAATTTGAAGGGGTTGGGAAGTTCAGCTGAGGACTACAATGTGGATCCAGGTTTGGAGACGCTCCATGGCTTGCAGTCATTGCGGGACTTCTGATCTGCATAAAACTCCTCTGTTCTCTTTTGATTAAATGTAAGTGATGAAACGTTACATAATTTTGATAGAGGCACGGACGGGCAGACAGAAACACAGAGCTAGCCTATTTTTTAATTTTTTAAAAATGTTTTGGAGGCACCGACGGCTTTCTTCTCCATGTTGTGCTCATTTTCTGGTGCCAAGTGAAAGATCTTTTACAGACACATGTCCTTGACTTCATTTCTGATCACTTGTCCAGAAGGAAACCTGGCCATTGAACTCCGACTATGAACCTGACAAGACCAGAGGAAAACGTATTTGACATTCAGTGCTGCAAAATGTAGGTATTTCATCAACACAGAGGTCTAGGTCTTTATACAGATGTACATGTACACTTTGGGAATTAGTGAGGGGATTTGGAGTCCCGCCTGGACGCTGCTGTGTCAGAGCCAAGTCACAGGGCCATGAGCACATTCACAGCTGGCTCCCCGCAGCCTGAGCTTGCAGCCTTCAGAACCAGGTGGTAGAATTGTTGTTAAGAAATTGCCGCCCTTTGGGTGCTGGTCATTGAATGCACTGGAGGGCAGGGTGACATGTAAACCCTTCAGGACCCTGAAGAGCATTGTATTTAGAACCTCTCCATCATGCTGGACAGGAAAAGGTCAGAGCTGAACAAGCTTAAATTCTCCCACGTTAGACATGTTCACATTAGCCACCGCCAAACACGTGTTCCTCATCATCTTTACCAGATGATTAGACTTGGAATCATTTCTGAAGATGACAAGGGAATAATGCTCACTCCTGGTAATGAAACAATGAAGTGAAAGACTGGGACTTTAAAAAGGGTCTGGGTGGGATGAGAAAGCAAACGTGTTGAGCTTACGTGAGTAGACAAGCTTTGACGCCACACAGCTGGTGTGTCGCAGTCCCATCCCCTCCATATCAGATCAGGGAGGAACAAAAAGAGCATGCGTCATTTTCTGGTTCGGTAATGGATATTCGCTGTCAACAGATCCTGATCAGAGATAGTTCCATATGTGGTGGCCTTCAAATGGCTTCTCTGGTGTGCAACCTGTGCAATGGTTGAAGTGTGGCTATAAGATGGCAGAAGCAGAGGTATAGTTTAAGTCTTTTTTGGTGCTCGGAAGTATCATCCGGCACAGCTTTGGCAGAAACAGAAACCATGATGCAGAAATCAAGCAACAGCCAAGGGACTATAAAGATATCAAAGACCGCTGAAATGTAACTCCGACTTACAACTGAGGTGCCTTAACATTATATTATATTTTTTTGTGATTTGGTAGGGTTCATGTGCCTTAAGGTTGTAGCAACGTGCATCCTTACAACCGAGATGAGTTCTATTTGGTTCCTCCAAGCATGCAAAGAACATGTCGATAGCTTTTTTGTCAAATATTTGCTTGACCACAAAGGCCAAAGGAAACTAGGTCATGATTTATAACAAATTTAAATAATTTTCTGATGCAACCGCTTGTCCTGTGAAGGGTCAAAGGGGGCTGGAGCCTATCCCGGCTGTCAGAGGCGGGGTACACCCTGGACCGGTCACCAGTCTATCGCAGACACAGGGAGAACATGCAAACTCCACAAAGAAAGGCCCCAGTCGGCCTGGATTCGAACCCAGAAACGTCTTGCCACCATGCCGCCCCAGTGATGCAAGGGGTTTGTGAATGATGGACATGCAGCTTTCAAGTGACAAAACTGTGATCAGTGCCAAATTTGGGTTAGAGTTACTCACACCTGCCATGTTTCAACACAACATATTGCATACATTGTATGATTGTTCTTACCTCACATAAAGCGCAATAAATGGATGTTCCGTAAATGGATGTTTTATCCCAATAAATCAATTATACATTACATTAAAAAGCTATAGTAATGAATTTGAACAATCATCTTTAATTGTTCAGTTTTTCTAAAACAGGCATTTGTTTCTGCATCCCTATGTAACCCTATGTTTTTTCCTGTCTCCAGCTGATGGTTGGCCTTGTTCATGCACTTGCCTGCCAAGGTCTTACCAGGGGGCACGTGGGTGTGTGACTCCATCTTAGCCACAGCTGCAAAAGGCTGTGGGAGAGTCGCCACGGTAACACAACTTGAGCAATCATTCCACTTATGACAGCTAACGTTATTAAATCATGCAGTCAAGGGAGCTTGTACACCATTGGGTCCATGAATATTGGCAGATTTTACAGTCAGCATCACCAATTAGGGTTTTTGACAGGGATGATAAAAGCCATGGTGTCAGTGCGGATCAACATGCAAAACACATGTGATGGTTTTCATAAGTTACACCACTGACGTAAGGAGCCACAGATATTTATCACTTACATTTCTTACAGTCGTGTTTCTTAGACTGGTAAACGTGCAGAAGGCTTGCAATGGAAAGAGTTAGTCTTAACTTTTCTTTAAAGCGTCATCTGTTGTAAAAACTTAAGTGAAAGTGTGCGGGAGAGCTAGAAGTCTGTCACGCGGGTTCTTGACGCACACATGTTACCTTGTAAGACGTGACTCAGAAGAGCATATATGTGAGTCATGCCGGCTCATGGTCTGAATGCACAGTGAGGACTAATTGGAAACAAATGAATTCATTTGACCTATGCTTGAAAGTGAGGTAACGGAGTCCGGGCAGCCATAACACAGTGAGTAAGACATGAGGTAAAGAAAATCAAAGTGGGACAGTTAATGCAGTGAATGTTTAATCATGCACTTCATGCAGCCGCCACTCCTCAGCATTCAAACATATCTGTGTGTTCCTCTAATTATTTAATGAACTGACAGAACACAAGTCAAAACTATTTTAATTAATAATCTGTTTATATAGGCCACTCTTTTATCTTATATAGGCCATAGTCTCAAACACTGATAAGCGCCAAACTGAAACAAAATCTATTTTTAAATGAGCCAACAGAAAATTGCTGTTGTTCTTTATGAAGGACTAGTTATCTCACGCAAGTTCTGTTTGTGTAGATTTTCATCCTAATGGAGCACGGTGAGCAATGGGAATGTCAGAAAGGCCCCATTACACTAAGTTTCTAATAAAATGTTAGCAGCAACCTTCGGTGAGATGTATTGTAAGGACCTTAATGGTCCTTTAAGATAATGGGACAATGGCCCTTTAAATATTCTGAATGGAAAGCTGTAAACTCCCCTCTGATGGAGCTGTGTTAAGATACACAAAAGGGAGCCATGGAAACCTAGATGTTATTACTGTATGTTGTCGAAGCCCACACATCACTCTTTACGTTCTCTGGGATGCACTGACAAACCACACTGCCGCACTACGGGAATTTACAGTTGCCTTGAGTAATGCCTACGTTAAGGAGACATAATTTATGGGAAGCTAATTAGCATTCAGTCTTCTGGTAAACGTGCAAAAACTTTTAGCACTAGGAGTCTGACCTGTGACGTGTCGTCATCTAGATGTTTACTTTCTTGTCTGTTAACAAGCACCTGCAGGCTAGTTTGTTCATCATGACTCATCTGTACAGTCTCCATGAAATATAGTTTAGACCTGCTGAAATATCTTAAAGTACTGCATTTCTCCTGCACAGTCAATAAGGGGAATATTGTATGCTACAAAGACAAAAACATAATATTCTTTTATTGCTGAACAGTCATTATCACCCGGTTTATTGGATTCAAGAGGATTTACAGTTAGAGTTGAAATAAAAGAGACTGGCAAGATTTGAAAATGCCTTGTTCAGCCACAGCGAGGTGGGACGCCAGAATGTGGTTGAAGAAATGGGAACCGAACTGGGAGAAAAAATATCAGCATCGAATGACAATTGAGATATTGAGATTTTGGGAATAGGGTTTGTGGTGAATTGTTGCACCCTTTGTAATTTAATGAATAACCAAGAAGCCAGCACTGCAGCCACATGTGCTTTCCATAGTTGATTGATTTAAGGAGCCATAAAAAGTCATACTATCCACACAGACTTCAGGGTCCCAACCAGAGCTTCAGCCAAGGACACAGGGCGGGGTACCTTGTCCGCATAACATATTGAATAAAAGAAAAACCAGTTCCCATCACATCTCTGTCAGGGTGTTTATGTAAAATTTGCCTTGAAACCGAGCAGTATTATCACATTTCTCTGTGAAAGAGAACAAGCTAGGACACCATGGAGTTTTGTGGACCTGTCTGTTTCCAATCGAGACAATAAAGAGCTTTTGCCATCTATTTGCAGATTGGAAACAGATGCTGTCCAAATTCAATGCAAAAACGAGCAGCCCAAAAAAATGAGACACAAGCCGGTGGCTATGTATTATTCTAAAACGTCACAAGTACTCCGGCTTGAGAGAACCACACACACTCGACATACGGTATAATGACGTGAAAATTGTCAGTTAACCTGTAGATCTTACACAGCACAGCTGGACATGCAAGTAAGACCTCAAGTGGAGTGATGTAGATCTTGCCCCAGCTGGTTGTATGGTAAAGTTATAGATACCATATGTCGTCGGAGGCTGAAGGTACGTAAACCGCTAAGCAAAGATTTCCCCCAGGTGAAAAACTGCAGAAACAATCAAACTAAACATCTTCAGCACAAACTGCGTGCTTTGTTTCTAGGCCGGCGTTCAACAAAGACCGGGAATCGCTCCAGTTCCTCCATTTACAACTGATTAAACATAAAACCCATTAAGTGAGTCAAACACAGGGGAAAATCTGATCAGTGCAGGCCACCAGTTCTCCGATGAAGACCGCCTCTGCAAACGTTTCAAAAAGGCTCTTGATTATTAGCACTTCTGTAAAGCTTGAGTCAACCAGAATAAAAGCCAGGGTACAAAGATCACCAGTGGTCAGAAGGAAAATCACTACAAAGAAATTCCACGCAAATATTTAATCAACTTTTTCTTTTTGGCAGAACTGATGTACTTCAATCAACTGGCATCCGCTATAAAACGTCAGTGTACTGGATTGAACAGCTGCTGCACACAGGTAGATGCATGTGCAGAGAACAAGTTCAAATGATAATGTATCTGATCAAATCAAGTCAGTTTTCACCTTTGCACCCAGACATCTGTGGGTGAAAACCGCAACTTCCCCATGAAAACTCATTCAATAAGCACTTTTCGAGGTGCCGATGTAAAACTCGACAGTCCCTGTTGTATATTAATGCCACATGCATACATGTGGAAGTGCAGCACCTTTAAAATGCTCCAAAATTTGCAGATTCTCAGGTTTGTTTTGTAACAGGAAATCAATATGCATGCAGCGTCTGTGCAGCCCTCACAGGTTCTTAGTTTCATTTGTGGAAAAAAAAGAAATGTTTTTAATTCTTGTATTTTATCCATGGATTCAGATTCATTTTGTTAAAAATCCGAGAATTAAATCCGATTGTTTGGCAAACTGAAAACTGTGCTCATTTGTAAGTTGCTACATGTAAATCAAGTTTAGTCTGTTATGTTAGAGTCGACTAGTTTGCTTAAGTGTTACTTGAATCCTTTGAAGGACGGCTATCAAGCTGCATATAATTAACAAGTAACAGATGTATGTGCTCTTTATTTTTTTGTGCTTGTAGTTTTACCAATTAAAGTTCATTAAAACCAGTGAGTATGGTGCCCACTCTGTTGTGTTTAACTGCGCAGAATGATGCCTCTGCATCATAGTAGAATAGTTATTGATAAATTGCATGTTTAGCCAGCAGTGCACGGATCCAACTCCCACCATCCGCCCCCGTAACACACCATCTCCTCTCACAGAGGATCCTTTGTGTAAAGGGGAAGCGGTGTGAAAAAAAAAAAAAAAGAGAAGAAATGGGAGAGGAATGAATTTGTTCCATCCTCTTCTCTTCTCGGCGCTGCTAAACAGACCCCTTGTTTGACAGGAAATAATCCGTGGATGGGGTGATGGTTGTAAACCCACTTAATCCTCCGTTTTTCACTCAGGAGTAAATGATCAGCCCAGTTGTCTGTTGATTTGCATTCCCATGCGGGGCGGCCTAATTCACATGCTGTGACCTGCTTTGCTCAAAAGCGCTTCACACCTTTGTGTTTCTAGGAACAAGGTGCTGCTGAGAAACTGAAAATAAGAATTGTGAATCACGTAAAACGACAAAAAAAAAACAACAACATAAAAATGTGTTTTGAAAAAACGAAAGAGACCCATAAAACCCAAGATTATTACTTTGAAAACCCTCCAATGTTTACTTCAAACTAACTTTACCTCATTACTGCTTTTATAGCAATACTTAGGAGTCACATGGCCTGCAGGGTTGTTCTTGCTGAAAATCTGGGTGGGTATGATCACACTCAAAGGTTAAGTATGAGGATTTCGGGTCAGTGATTCATTGAAATGTTGACGTACTTTGTTCAAGATAACAGACTACAAAGTGTTCATAAACATCCCTTCAGAGTTAACGCCCAATAAAAGAACATTTTTTAAAATTTCTTTATTTTTTATTTTTTTTTTACATTAACACACCACACCCATCCATCCATCCACCCGTCCACCCAAATGAATGAATGAGCAAGTGAGCTGCTAAACAGCTTTTGGGAATGACTGTTTCTCACGGGTGTCAATCCATACATTTCATTAGGGTTTTGGGTTTAAGTGAAAACCGTCCACCTCTGTGTGGACAATATAAACACAAAGTGCATTTAAGCAGTCCCAGTGCTGGGAACCGGGTTGAGCTAGGAGAACTGAGGTTTCAGGACCACCCCACATTTGTAAAGCACTCGACATGAAGGCCACCCCCCAACACCCCAAATAGGGTTCTGGGACAGAGTTGTTGTAAAATGCCCAGCTGCTCCTGTTTTCCTCTGAGTTCCCTCAAGGCTTGAACCGAAGCAACACATGGGTTTAATGGAGACTTTTAAATGGGTCACTTTTATCTGCTCTCCCGTGTTCAGCAAAACCTACTCCACATTGTCCCTTCGTTTGTTTGCAGAATGCGACAAATTAAAAGTGCATTTTGTACTTTACTGGTGACCAACGTGAGGCCGAGAGATGTTTGCCTCTCTTCAAAGTTAAAGATATTCCTTCTTTCTGACAAGAAAGGAGGGGTTTCTCAAGTGTATTGAATTATAAAGCTCAGCCCCGATCCAGAATTTGTCCCGCAATGTAATCCAAGAAAGTTCAGATTTCAGCATTAGCTGCCCAGCATTAGTGTGCTCTGGGCACAGTAACAGCTCTCTTTTATTACGGTGTGTAATGCTCTATTCATGCCCATTCCCTTTCATTCTCCTCACGGTCTGTTTCCCGTCTGCCCTTGCCCCTTTACACCTCCTTTCTTCTATACCACTAAGCACAACACTTTCCCTTACACTACTCACTCCTCCTTTCGCCTGTTACATTAATATTACTGCACAAAATAGTGTCATTTCAGGGGGAAAAAAATGCTATTATGTCTCACCAGGCCTTTCAACTTGCTCTTGAAACCATTTTACTTCTTCTTCTTTTGCTTCTTCTGGTGTAGGCTATATCAGTTCCTAATCAGCCATGCTGCCGTTTTAACAGTGATGTGCAGCTGCCTCTAGCTGCTTCCCTGACCTGTGTCCTGCACAGCAACATGAGAATTGGTTCCACATGTCCTCTACAAAATACAGATATGAGAACAATGAATGGGTCAAGAGAGAGACGGAGTAAAATGGTCTAGAATCTTCATTTGGGCCCTGATTATAGTATGGGTTTTATAATATACTAAGTGCAAAGGGCACCCTCAAAGGAGATTGAAGAAACTTTTTAGTCCAGTAGACTAAAAAAAACCTTATTTGATGTTGGGTGTCCTGGTGGATGTTTAACATGCTGAACATTAACTGCAATGTCCAAGGCTTAAGTCTCTCCCATCTTCCTTTCCCCTAGTTTCCTTTCATCTCTATAATGACGTCCCTCTAATAGAAGTGAAATTCACCACCTAAAAACATGAAAGAGAACAGAGGTTGAAGTCAGCTTGAATTCATGTCCGTTAGAGGGAAACCGTATCCGCTGTAGTCTCCTTCAAATCTGCTCCTGCAACATAATCCACCTCTTTTCCGTCCAATTGCACACGTACCATGTTCCAAATAGCCATGTGTTAAAACATGGCCAAATGCACTGCAGCAAATGGAAGCAAATGGGGGAAACTCCTCATCCGGGATAATTATTCAGTTGAAAGAAAAACACGGTATTATCGTTAAATGTGATCACAGTGGGCCACCACCGTTGCATTTTGCTTTGGATACGAGTTGAACTTCTGCAAGATATATGAGAGCACGGAAAGCATCTATCTAAATTTCAAATGTGCAATTTCAATGAAAAATATCTGGTCAGTACTTGACACTGGTACTGTGCAATTTATGCCCATAAAAAAATATCTACCGCACTTACACACCCACACACACACATATCTACTCTCTCAATCCAGCTGTTTTCTCAATCCAGCTGTACAACAAACTGACCTTTCTGTAATAGATAACTCCATGTTATTAAAGTTAATGCACAATATTGCACCTTATTAATCCTGCCTGTGTATATTATATATATTTACTTCTGTCTCTCTTTCTTGTACATGTTAATTTGCAAATTCTGTGCATTTTTGCTTATACTATTTTATCTTATTTTTACTTATATTTTATTTTACTAGCTTTCATGTGCAACTGAGCTACTGTTACCAAACAATTTCCCTTGTGGATAAAACTGTCAGAAACCTCAAACATCTCAATAAACATTGTGTATATCTCATTATTAACTCCATTATTAACCACTTCAATCGATATTTAGTGCAATCTCTTACATATCGTGGCTCAATGAGGGTAAGTCAACTGTTTTTCATAAAAAAACGCATGCTTTTTTTCAACTCTCGTTGTACTGCGTGCGAGGACAAAAAAAAGGCCTTCTGATTCTAAATGCAGACTAACGCCATACATGTGACCTTACTTACTGTTTGCATGGGACAGAGATAGAGTAACCAGTCAAAAACATGAAAAGCCCATATGTGGTTCACTTCAAAGAACCACTGTAAAACCATAACGGATTGTGCGTTCCTATTAACAGCCTTTCATCTGTCTTAGATAGTAAATCGTGTCGTAGCCGTAGAAAACAAGGCTATAGGGTGACGTTATCTCACGGAATTTATTAAGATGTCCCCCGTGAACAATAGTAGCGCTGGCTTCAGAGAGAACGTAAAACCTTCAATGTTAGTATAATTATACTCCTCTATGGGGGTCTGCACTTTACAGATCACTGTTCTGCTGAACTGGACCACGTGCATGCTGTGTCCCCTGCTGGGAAATAAAAATCACAGGCTACTGAACATTGACTTGTTTCCAATCTATTCCTCTGCCTTTCCCACCAGCAGTCGGTGTTGTGACAAGAATACATAGTCCTGGAGACTCTGCGCCGCTTCTGTGTTTAATTTATTATTGATGATGTTGTATAGGTGGAAAGGCTTGAGAGACAAAAAGGGAAAGTCAAGATATCAGCATCTGGTATTGTCATCTCTGTGGTTTATGGTAACAGGGTGAGTTTGTAGCAGCGCAGAGGTGATATTTCTTTCAGAGCCATCTGACGCAATGTGGAAACTCTGAATGGGCCTTTTTGGTTACTGTCAATATTTGAGTGGATCAAAAAAATAAAAAATCTTATTTGACTGAAAGGCTGAAATCCTTAGAGGTTCCTTTTGTCCAGTTTGGGCTCTTTTAATGTAGAAAATTTAATTTCCTATTCTTTAAGGATGTCAAAACTTTGGCAGTGCATAGTTTTTCCACGCTCTGCAATTCAGCAGTTTTCATTTCAGTGCATGACGTTGAGCGTGCAACCACAGCAGTGGCTCCATGTGACACGGTAATGGAAGGATGCAATTATGAAACATCAGCAGCAATTTCCTGTTTTATTTACAGCATATGTAATTGTGCGGTCTAATTTATTCATCTTGGATTCTGCTTTAGGTTAAGTGTTTGTAATGCTGTTAAAGGATTTGAACGGATCATAGTATTTGTCGCTGTCTTCCTCCGTTCCATCACTCAAACAACGAGAACTCGATTTGGGAATTCATAATTCTTCTCCAGTGACACTTAATGGAAGGCAGCCAGTCACAATGTCGGCTGCTCTCTGATCTCAAATCATTTCTCCATACTGAACACCCACACCCACAAATGTAAAGAAACAGCACGTCGGCTCAAGTTAAAACTAAAACTCTACACATTGACCAAGTAGACTGTTATATGATTGATTTGACATCTACTACAATGAGAGAAAAGAGACCTGTTTTCATCAGGGTTGAGGCAGAACCTGGATCATGGTGTCCAGACTGTGGCATTAAGCTGATTCAGCAGACTCTGAGGTCATAGCTGTGTTAGTCTCAGCTTGAGTGATCTTCACTTTGAGGGAGGCCCAGATTCATGTTCAGTAACAAGCAGATCCAGGAGGTCTCAGTGGGATTATGTAAACTGTTACTCCTGCCATCACCTACATCTTCAGGGCTTTAATGCTAAGCTCTTGTGTCTAGTTGGGAGGAAAAGCAGAACATATGGATGAAATAAAGAGTATACTTTACAGTGTGCTGGCAGCTGATAATGTAATATCATATTAAATATGCTGGGCAGAAACAGAGACTGTCTAGCAGCCTTAAGGCTGATGCTGCATTCATTTATAGTTTTGGGGGGAAAGAAAATCAGTAATATAATTAAATTAAATCTATGCAGCACAATAATCATTTATTTTCCGCGTATGTTTTCAATTGACTTGAAAGCCCATTGACAGCAACGTGATGGACAAGGCTTTTCAAGCTCTGAGATTGGTTGGCTTCGATTGTAGCTCTGGAAACAAGCGCCACTCTGCTCGCGCTCCTGCAAATGATTCAGCTCAACACTGACCCATTGTTGCAAAAAATCAAGGAGAAAAAAAACATTTGGTAACACTTATTTTAGAGGAGTTCCATATGTTTCCTGGAGCAGCTGAAGCTCCAGTGAGGGAGATTATAATTCTGATAATGTTCTGTGGGGGGGATGTTTATCTGATAGAACAGAACACAGTGAGGAAGCACAAACAGCTCCTTCGTACCAATTCATTCTCATGTCTGAAGTGTAAATAGTCTCCAGAGGTACTTGGATGTTCTTGCAAATTAAATCTCACAATTCAGCAACAGCTCTTGATAGCTCATTTCCCCTCAATGTCCACTTTAACGTAAGTACACACTGCTGGAGTGCAATGCAGATTGAGGGCAGCCTGGCTGTTTTTAATTATTGTGGATGCTCACACACTGTGTATTCTCTCCCTTTCGGAGCTTCCCGAACGAACTCACGCGTCTGACTTGACCCATGCTGGAAACGACTGCATAACTAGTGGTGGTATTAATGAACATGGAAAATTCCTGTCACGCTCACTTCAGTGATGTTGCTGACATAAGATAAAATTTGCATGCGAAACAACAGAAAACTTGAACTCGGCACTCCACAGCAGGGACACCTAGCACTGACGGCGAGAGCTACTGTTTCGTGATTCATTCGTCGATAGGAAACTCATAATGCTCATTTAATGACAGCCTGCAGACAATTTGCTTCAGAGCTGCTTGAATAGCAGTCACCGGCGTAGTTGCCAGATATTTCTCATTTAGCTTTCTCTCGTGATGTCACAGATTTGTCTTGATTAAATAGTGGAAATACAATAAATATATTATCTGAGCCCACTCATCCTGTGCTGGAGCTTCTCCCAGCTCATTTTGGTCAAGAGGCAGGACACAACCCACAGTATAGACGGAAAACCATATGATATCACAAGCAGACATTTTAATTTAGACTATGAGATGAAAACAAAAGCACCAGGAGTATCTTCATGCAGATAAGAGAGCAGAGAAACTCCCAGCGAACAGTGGATTAAAACCATATTCTTGTTATGTGACAGTGCCAAAGAATACACCAACTATGATTAATTACGCAAAAGAAACGTGTGGGGAAATAAAGACAAGCTTACTATAAATAAAGTTCACTGCCTAACGTGGGACGCCAATTAAAACTGTAATGACAGGATAATAAATAACAGTAATCACCGAATTGAAGTGAATCCCTCAGAATACTTCCTCTCAGCACAGGCAAAAACTATTAATGTGCCCTGGCCTCTGCTGGCCTCATAGGTGCACAGCATTTAATTAGCTAATCACATCATCAGCAGACAACTCCATAAATTATCATTATTGTGACTGATGGCTCAGCAGTTGCACTGGCACAGCTCCGGCTTTGGGCTTTTGCTATTTAGAGTGTGTCCTACTTAACGATCCCGCAGCATTAACAGCGTGTTCCCTGATTTAAAACAATCAAGTCCAGTGTTTCTTTTCCCATGACCTGCAGCTCATTATTGAGTAAGGCTGAGATATGACTATTCTGTAGGTTTTCAGATGCACATAAAACTTGAAGGTGGCGCAAGAGAAGCTGCGTTAAATAGAAAGTAAACCAATTTCTCAAATAGCTTGCCACTTGGGCACATTGTTTTTTACACTAGACTCAGGGGTTTTCTCAAGATAAAAGTTAGCTGTATAGCTTCTATAAAGCTAATACATTATGAAATCAAGGAGTGTTTCCACTGAGAGCACAATTATTTGATTGTATTGATTCTAAATGTGAACTTACTAAACAAACAAAACTCTGCCCACACTATGTATAAAGTATACCCACATGTATACAATATATGGAGAATAAAGGTTTGTTTGCTTCGCTTTGCTTTGAGACTTTGTGTGACATATCCATATTAAATACCAAATGTTGCCCCGAGGAAGTGACATGATAATTGGAAGTCAACTTCCAAGCAAATGCACCGAGTTCGAAACAGAGACCTCCCCTGCTTCCCCCTGAGGATGAATCATATAGTTTTGGTGCGCTGTGTCATAATCAGCTATACAAGATGATGGGTTTTGTTTTATTAATAATTGTTTCTTGACAAGTCACTGAAACAAGAAACGAAGTATTTAATTTAAAATGAATTATAATTAGCAACACAAACAAAAGGCTGTTCTAACTTTACTGTTCTTTAGCGCGGGGCTGCAGTTATATATTTTCCTGAGTGATGTGCAGCAATGCAGCCACAAAATGGTCCTTTTTAAAAATCTGTTGTAATTCCTTCAAATAGCCTCTCTCGGGGGTTGTCCTCATACATATTCCACAGCCCCTGTTGGGTAATTTCCGAGTGAATTATTTATTTCATGGCACTAATGTATATACTGCTGTTCTTTGAATGCCCCACACGCTGCTGAGCAGACAGGTCAACTTGGGTGTCACAGCCCCTGACGTTGTTCGAGCTTTGAAACACTTCGGCTAGTGCTCGCTGACAGAAAGTGGTGGAAGGAGTACTCAGATGCTTTGCTTGAAGTTTTTTGCACAGTTTTATATTGAGTGACAGCAGATAAATCTGAGGGGTTATGAGAGGAATAACTGGAGAGAAAAGACAGAAAAAAAAAATAGTTCTGATACACAAATCTGTTTTGAGTTTTTTGGACTTTTTCTCTAATCTTTCATTGGATCAAATGAACATTGATTGAAATGAAACCATATGGGAATTTTAAGGGGGAGTGAAATAAAAAAAGTCACTGTTTGGTGGCGTGGTTATGAACCCAGACGTCCGAAATATGACCCCAACTACACATGCTTTTTGTAAGTGTAATCCATTGTGTCAAATAGGCTTAGTAGAGTATAAAGTGCGGTATCTCCTTCTGAAATGAGAAGTAAAAAAATAATAAATAATAATAAAGTACTTATAATAAATACTCAAAACTGTACAGTACTTGAGTATTTGTAATCAAGTTTGCACCACTACTAAGAGAGCAGATCTGACCAAGGCTTTGCATTAGTATTATTTTGCTATCATTATGTTAACTTAATGGCTATCTCGACACAATTAACTCGGTTTGTTCAAGTGCTTCTAATGACTGCATGAAGCGGCGTAATGGTGACTCATGTCATTAAACTAACATCGTGCAACAGCCCATACTGCGTCGGGCTGATGAAGGACCATAATGATATGATACTGCAAATTCCTGACCCAATGCAGCTGCAATCGATGTAATGTAATGCAAGAGCAGCACGTGACTACTTACCAAACGTCAATTATAATTAGGAAAAAAAAGACTGAAACCGGAAAGAAATGTGCAGCACATAATGTTCGTGGTCAGAGGTCCCTCGGTTTGTCCTGTCATATATGCATAACTCTGCAGAACATGTGCATCATAGCTGGCGGTTACACGCATCCAGCTGCACACTTTACCAAGGTCTTATTTATTCCATATCATCGTGTATTCGTGCCAACAGCATCTGGCATTTTTTTGCGAATGAATGAGTGAAAGTGGAAGAAATAAGTGAAAGGATTTATAAAGAACTAAAATGTCATCCTGCTGCATAAAGGGGAGATTTAGGTTTATTACCTTTGCATGGTGATACATCTGCGTTGCGTTTCTGAGGAGGGGAGCTTACAGTACATGAAACATCAAGCTTCTTGAACTCTTGGAGTAAAAAGTCATGTTAAACATATACAGCAGAGCACTGACTCTGAAGGAGAAACTATTGTTATATAGCAAGTTCTTCTGGCGATGTGCTGGTTATGTCACTGCCTCTGTGCATTTGGAATTAAGACGAAGAGAACATCTATGGACGGGTTTTTGATCTCCCTGACAACCCACCAAACTGCACATTCTGACAAACTTCTTGTTAGTAAGGAGACTCGCTCGTGTCTTTCACCATAAAATACATTTCCGGTAGGCAGCGTTGGTTAACTATATTGAAAGTTCTTTCCCAACAAAGAGGCAGCATTCAAAAAATATTGCATGGTCATTGTGTTTCTCAAATGAAATATGGCAGTTTTGAATTTTCTTCCGAATGTCAGATTCCGGCTTGAACCACCCCAGTTAGATTCCTAGCTTGTGGCAAATCAGCAGCTGGGCGAGGAGACAAGATGGATCGCTGGAGTGACAGCCAGTGAAACACCCACAGAAAGCTCGGCAAGGCTCCACGGCTGCACAGTCAGGCTGCACAGAAAGAAAAAAAACAAAAACAACAAACAGAGACACAAAGCCAGTGACAGACTCGTGCACGGATTTTATCGTGTGTACCTTTGAAGCATTCAGACATGCTGGGTTAGTAATAAGGCATGGATGCTGGTGTAATGCACGGGGATATTTCCTGACCTTGAGTGAAGTTAAATTTAACTAAATAATCTAGATTTCAAAACAAACTCACTCTTTTGCCTCAATCCCTTTGACTGCTGGTTTCTCTCCCGTGTTCTCCCGGCATTCTCACAGATTTTTCAGTCGTGGACATGTACACACAGTATTTATTACACTAATAGAAACATGCCTAATAGTTTTTTGGCACACTTACACGCACAAGTGAGCGGTGACGTAAGCAGAGCCCGTAAAAAATATGTTGATACAGCTGTGTGCCAACTCAAGGCAGAAAACCTCCAGTGCAGTTTTATTAGTGATGAGAGAATTTGACCTACTGGTAACAGCCCACCATACAGAGATCAGCCCAGTTCTGAGTTCAATTCTGGTTTAATTATTTTCCAGAAATAATTAACATGGACCCTTTGTTAGAATATGTTTAAAGTGGGTATTGATGTATAGAAATGTGTTCTGAGTTGCTAAAAGCGGAACATATGCAGAACACATTCACATGGGACGGACAAATGAGCACCAGCTTTGAGAGTGCGTGTGACACGTTCACATTAAATACCAAATGTTACCCCGAGGAAGTGACTTAGTCATGATAATTGGAAGCAAACTTCAAAACAAATGCGTGGAGTTCAAAAAGAGACCCTCCTCTGCTTCCTCTGAGGATGTAATGACTCTCCTTCACACTCCTCGGGCACAATGTGACATTCATACCGATCAGATTCAGAGTCTGCCACGAACACATTTGCGCTGCCTAACTTTCCTTTTCGCCATTTTCCACTTTTATTTTGTTTTATTTCAGGGTTTCTCGAAAGAAGGCTTATGGTAATAAGGCGCGCACGAAGGAACGGGTGAAAAGAGCCAAGTCACTGTAAAAGTATATGTAGCTGAGAGAGCTATTTTCTGATACTGCTAAATTGTTAATGGAACTAAAGGCAATGAGTGTGGAAAACAATCCCACAGGCTTCATCAGTGTTTCTCAGCATGACAAGAAAAAAACAGCATCAGGAACAAGAGTTTAGAGTGCATCACAAAAAAAAAAAAGAGGACATCTCAGTAAGCTGGGCCCGTCCTGTGCAGCAGAGTCATGACAAATGAGGGGACATTGAATGGAATCCAGGTGACATCCTTTGGCTGACTGCCTTTTCTCTGCCCACCCAGGGGAGTAATTTCACACTGTTGAGAGGCTTCTGCACACATTTTTCAAAGAGAGGAAGGAAGCAGGTGAATGGATGGCAGAATTTGATTTCCCGTGTGTGTACCTGACGATAGGTCCGGTTTCGGGGACTTTCATGGATTATAGAACTCTGGAGTTTCCAGAACAAAGAGTTTCGAGAGGTGAAATGAACTCTTTGGGAAAAGGGAAGGGAAGGCAAGGCGGCACATCAGGTACTGTATGTTGGTTTCAAAAATGAATCTCAAAAGCACTTTTTTCTGTTTGTTTTTGCCCTTTGGTTTTGCTTTTACATTTTTCTCCTCCGACGATGTGGGAAGGTGGGGTGGTGGTGGTGGTGGTGGTGGAGGGGAGTCGACAGAATGCACAGCAGCAGCAGTCTCTGATGCAGGGACAACGGCAGCCCTATCTATTTTCTGGGTGAATTCTCATAAGGATTATCTACGGTTATGCTTCTATTTTTTGACAGGTCGATTGAACAGCACCAGCTTGTTTTCTCTCCAAAGATAGGACCCAGAGCAATAGAAACTACTTTGTCTGCTATCATCAAAGGCCACAATAATCCCCCGTGTGGAAATATATAGACCCACTGACATAAGAAAGCAAAGGAAGCACAGGAAAAACAAGCGAACATGAGAGGAATAAAAGAACAAGAACTGTATACACGACGAATTATCCACAAGCTTTGCCATATGATCAAAGCTCAGCCATTATGCAACAATAAAATAATTCTGCTGAGTGGAGAGAACTGCAGTTTGTAGACTGTAAAGCGGTCGCCTCAGAGCCTCTTTGGATAATCTGCTCTCATCTTAAATAGGAGAATGCGGCGAGCAAAGAAGCTGCTGAAAATGGGCGGAATACTTTAAACATTGGCTTTATGGTTTTTTTGGCTCCTTGGCTAATATTTGCTTTCACACACGTCAGCGTTTGAGGAGAAACACCAGGTCGTGGGACAAGTTCAGAGAAAGAAACCATTCTGTTCCTATTTGCCCAGGGTCAAAAGTCAAACGCAAACATTTTGAACTTGCATGCAGCAAAAACAATCTAAGTTAATTGGCGGGAAATTGGTCTCAGTTATTCTTTATAAAGAGATCATTTTAAGAATCCTGATGCTGCAGAGGAGAAATAAAGTAAATGTCATGTTTGCATTAGTCATTTTAATAAAAATCTGTTGTTTCTTTACACAACTGTTTAAAAGAAAGACGATAAACAACACTTGGCGACTGCAGCGTATTCTCAGCCTACATGTTTCCTTTTATTCACAAAATAATGTTCAAGCATAAAAGTAGAATTGCATTGCACATTCACACACAATGTTTTAACCAGTCGCTGTCTACACATAAAACATAGTTCAGTCGCTCCACCGGCCCAGTCACGTACAGGGACGGGCACAGCGGCCGAGAAAGTCAAATTCCACAGAAATCAGAGTTTGTGACCATTCAAACAAAGTGTAAGGCAGGTCAAAGGTCAAAGACAATCAGTATCATTCAGTGAAGGTGAAAAGGCAGCAGTCTGGGATCAATATTGACTTTCTCTGTGTACCTACATTCTTCCTACTGGGAGACCCGAGGCAGACAATACAAGGAGAGCAGATTTCTCCGGACCTTTCATCTTCCCTCACACACATTAATGAAAGGACGATGGACTCAGATGACTTTTGAGGTGACGGAAACTTCAGCCAAACTTCGCGAAGGTTTGCAGAAAAGAAAGGAAGGGCAATAAAACTGAAATGCTTGTCACTTGCTGCGAAATTACTGTGAGTAGGTTGTCGCCGTGCAAGCTCCTCACAGCAAACGTCGGGTCGTGATGGGAGTGTTTGAACAGGCAAACGACAAGCGCGAGGAAATCACTGACATCCTGAGTTGCATGTCACATAACAGCAGGAAGCAGACAGCCGCTTCATCCCTCCCTCCGCTGATCCGCTGTGGGCATTAGATTCCTGCAGATAAGGGTCGTCAGGTGCGACGGTGACACCATTTTCAGGTCCAAACACGAGAATAACCACAGTGAAATTAAACCGTTACGCCCAGACAGCAGCGCTTTTTCACCCACGCAGCAACAGGCCTGAGACATTCCCGCTTAGTGTGGACCTTATTGAGCTATGATTGGCTGGTCACATTGACCTCAGCACATCATCAATCATTGCCGCCTCCAGGTGCCCCAGTTTTTTCTCCCCTTATTAGTCTCTGAAGGGCCAGTGCTGTGATGGATATCACCACAGGGATAATGTCTCTTCTGGGGCTGGTAATGGGGTGGGACCGCCCCCTCATTTCAGAGACTAAAACATGAGAGAGAATTTAAAAAAAAAAACAAGAGAAGAAGAAGAAGGGGAGGAAGAGGGGTTAAACAATAGAGCATTTAGGGTGTATGTGTTATTATACATCAGCTGCACTCCGCTGAGTAAGATGTTTTTCAGTTCAGCCCACTCACAAAGGAGCCTGCTACTCTATGCTGAGGATTACTGCTTTATCGCCTTCCAAAAAACAAACAATAAAAAAAAACATTTAAAGACCCTGGAAGGAAGATGGATGCAGTAGATTCATGCAAGACAGAACATCTATTCTAACCCATTTCACATTCAACACGCGACTTCTAAATAAGGTCTAAACAGCAGGTGGAGCTGTCTGTACAGTTAATGAACCCAGAACCCAGAAACAGATTATGTAGACTGCTATCAGAACTTATTGCATCTCAGTGGAAAGTCACACTTTTGTGGAAGTTAGGAAACAAAAACAACACAGTTTTAGTTCATTATACAGTTTAACACTGGGATATTTTATGAACAATAGACAAATTCAGATCAAACCTCAGATTAAAGGTGAAATTAAAAAAAATCCAGCATCTTTGTAATAATATATTTTGTGGGCATATTCTTGTCTCCCTTTCCCCTTCCATGGATTTAAACCCTAAAACGTAATATGTCCCGAGGTGCAGTGTGATCCAGTGAACAGCAGATAGCACCATTGGACACATCATGCCCCATTTATGCTTCCCCCTCTCTCTCTGCGAATGTGCTCGAGCACAGAGGCGGGTTGAAAGGGGTGGGTGGATGCAATCACTGCTCTCTGGATGCTCATGATGTGCATGTACGAGGCTCTCTCTCCTGGCCTTTTACACCTTCACATCACATTTTCTATTTAAAATTGCCACAAAAATAGTCGTGCAATATTTAGATCGTAAACAGCTCCTTTGATACCTGCAGTTCACGTCTGTTCTCACAGGAATGAAATTTAAAGTGCGTCAAAAGAAGCATGAAAACAAAAGAGGGCTTGCTGAGGAGGCGAGGGGGGGCTGTACCAATCAGCGTCTGACCCAGTGTACCGAAAAAAAACATCTACAATGGGGCGCACTGCATAACATTACACTGGGGGGAGTCATTACATTGATGTATGCGTGCTGTAACAGTGCTGCAAGAAAGTCGGCGGATGATGGCATACGCTGAAGATGCAAACCAACAGATCCTCAGATGTTTTTTTTATTGGCCGGGTTCAGCGGAGGCTCAGTCTTTTGAAAGCCTGAGACTCAGAAATGCAGATTTTTGTTTTTCTGCTTTGCACAGACACACACAGCATTTTCTGACAAGCTCAATATGCAAGCGGTGATGGAAAGTAACGAGGCAAATGGCTCTTAAGCACAGTTTTTGGGGTTGCATTTTGTGCTCCTTTTAAGCCGCTTCTCCAAAAACTACGATATGATAACTGACAGGGGCTTTTTTTTTTTCTTTTTAGAAAATAAACAGAATAAAGTTTTGCTCGTATATACAGTCCACCTGGAACATGTGGATGTCCAGAGTTTGATTGACAGCTGCTGTAGGCTGGAGGAGGAGAGACAATGCAAACAAACACATGCTGCAGATTACAAGCCACGGACAAAGCACAAGTCCTTAACAAGAAGAGGAAGGAGCCTGAACAGCTGACCACCTAACAGGCTTTCTACCCTGGAAAAGGTAGTTAGCATTGTACTTTCCCCTGGTGACAGATTGTTGTTGGTTATTTGTTCAAGCTAAGGTGCAGGACAAGATGTACAGTATGTCTGTAGGTAGAAGGCTGCTGCCTGACTGCTATTCTGTTATTATTTGCACAGATGTGATTGGCTGCATGGGAACATAAAGTAGATAGAGATACAACCATAAAAACATTAGGAAACCAACCCTTTTAGTTGCAGATACACGTAGCTATCATGCAAGGCACAACATGTAATGCAGTTAAATTACGTATATGAACACATTGAATAGAAACCTTCTTTTTTAAAACGCTACAGATTTGATGAATAAAATCATCGACAGATAAAGCCTTTTACGTTAATTCATTTCGCTACCGTCATGGAAAGAGTAGTCGGACCTTCAAAGTCAGTGCTTGTCTGAATCGTTTGTCTTCTGACGTAGATTGCTGCTGAACTGTGACTGTCAAACGTGTGCGACTGAAGTTCTCTTTTCATTTCTCTTCCATTTGATAATTTTGGATGTTCTTTGGGGAGACTCTGCGACACACTTGGGAGTGAAATGTTGTGTTGTTCAGTCTGCAGTGGTGAAAGTGCTACAGGGGCCGTCTGGAACTATATTCCTGCTTTTGTGTCCTCGCTCAAGAGACTGCTCCACAAAAGATACAGTTAATGAGTTTATTTGAAAAGGGGAAAAAAAGTACGTTGAATGGAAATGGACTTAATAATGGAAGACGGATGAATAGGCAAAGGGTCTTGAATAGAGGCTTTAGGTAGAAGTCATCTGTGTTTGAAAGTAAATGGAGCTTTAAGTCGAACGCTGGACAGACTACAGATTTAAACATTTGAAGTCGTTTATGCTCTCATGCGATAGATCCAGTGGGAGAAGGTATTTGTTGAGCTGAGGGAGCAGAGGTGTCGCATTTTCTCCTGAACTGGCCATTTTATTCATGAAAAAAAAAAAACAACAGCACCACATCAAATGTCACAATGTCTCTTTTACAAACAGAAAAACAAAAAAAAACACACCACTGTGATTAAAATGTGTCCCAAAGAGGCACTGCCTCCTGCTATGGCATTAAAACCAGGTGATTATAAATTCCATTAGCGGATCTTCCGCTGTGAAAATCCTCCATAATGGCAGTGATTAGGCCCAGTGGGTCTTTGGTCAGTTTGGATAGCATCAGGCTATGCCGAAGTGTTATGATTCCTTCCACCGGTCCCCCTGCTGCTCAGTCCAGCTGCAAGATCAGTGAGCTCCAGCTAAAACCTCATATGGCCTGGCAAGAGGAAATTACTTTTTTTCCCCTTGACCCTGATGTTAAATGTTGATGGTTGGTTTGGTTTTAATGACATCCTTTCAGACTCTCTCCAATGTACAGAGATGACACATGGGAGGAAATATATTTTTGGTGATTTAAGCAAACATATTTTTTTTGTTGATTTCCCCCAATACTCAGATATCAAGGCCTCCTCCTGTGTTGTCTTTTGTCTTGAGATCTCATTTTTTCTTCCAAATTGCTTTGCCTTTGCTCTCCGTACTGGAAGAAGAGTGAAATATTATTGAGAAACATTCTTAACTCACCCCGACTCCTCCATCGCTGCCTCCTATCCCTGCATTATTGAACACACTGCAGCACGACCAGAGGGCTGCACACCAGGTCAGAGTCTGTGAATCAACATCAGTTGTAGTGGACAAGCTCTATGTAAATCAAGGTCAGGGCCTGCTCTGAGACAAGCACTACCATTTGTTAATAATCTTTCAATGGATCCTGTCTGCCTTTTAACATCATTGATGTTGAGTTCAGGGGCCCTAATCCCTATCAACAAGATTAATGGGGGGGAAAAAAAACAAATTTGAATCTCAAATGCGGACAATGAAAAAAAATAAATAAACAAATGCCAACGTGGATTTGCTAAAATCTGCAGTTCCTTGAATACCACCTTGAGCCTGGCTCCAAAAAGAATTCAATCCTCATAGTCAGAGCCGGCTGTAGGCACAGGCAATACAGGTGGTCACCTTGGGCACCAAAATAGCTAGAGCTGACTCTGCTCATAGATCCCTATGTTCCCCAATCATGACAACTGTACATGAGTGAAATCACCTATTTTAACTGTACGAAGACTGCCTCACTGCAAGAAGGTTCTGGGTCCGAATCCATCGGCTGACTGGGCCTTTCTGTGTGGAGTTTGTATGTTCTCCCTGTGTCTGCGTGGGTTCTCTCCGGGTGCTCCGGCTTTCTTCCACCGTGCTCATTAGGTTAATTAGTGATTCTAAATTGGCTGTAGGTGTGAGTGTGAATGGTTGTCTGTCTCTTTGTGTTAGCCTCTCGCCCAATGACAGCTGGGATAGGTTCCAGTCCCCCCCACCCTCCAGAGGACAGGTGGCTACAGAAAATGAATGAATGAATAATAGAGAGTGGAGGCTTGAAGTGACAGATCTTTCCAGCTCTACTCATACTCCTCTTTCCTGATGCTCTTTGAATTAGCTGCAAATTAGTCAGCCCCTGCCAAGATGGCGACGGCTGGAGCCACCACAATGAGCTTCAAAAACGGACTCTACGAATTTGGGACATCTCTATATTCTGAGTTTGTTTCTTTACTAACAAATAATTTTAATGATTCTATTGATTTCAGACTTATGTCTGAAACGCTTGAACCCACAAAAAACTACAATGCTTTGTCAGTGCTGCTGTCAACCTAAGGTATAGGCTTACAAGATGTGGATCATCAAACATTTCCTCCTAGAGCCCCCAGAGGTACCCTATGCTTCCTTTCACACATGAGTTAGCAAACCATCCAATATCCTGCGAGGGGCAGAATTCTTCACTGAAGTTCGGTATCTGCACTGCGCAGGTCAACAAATGTCACACTGTACATTTCCTCGCGTCTAATTTCTCGGCTCTTTCTTCTCTCTGGGTGTTTCATTCTGAGGTTTCAATCTTTCCAGGCCGTGCCTTTTTCTGTCAGGTATGTGATGCCCATACATAAAAAAGGTGGAGGAAGGATCGGCAGGAATGCCAAGGCAATTAAACCTGCGACCTGTACGAGGTCACAGGGAGACTTACATGGGCAGAATTTTATCACTTCAAAGGAAAATGGGCCAGAACTGAAATAGTACATGAAAAAAATACGAGGACTTTAATCAACACCGTTTTTTTTCGTCCACTGGCTGCCATGCTTTTCCACTAGTTTGTAACTTAATTTCTCAAAATAATGCAAATGAAAACCTCCTGTGACAGAACAGTTCCTTTAGAATTGTACACCATTTGTGGAATAATTATGTGGCATCTGCAGAGCTAGTCTCACTGGCCTGTGCTCAAGAACACACGAATATAGTTTGTATTGTGTTTCATCGTCCTGGAAATTGTAGCTCTGAAAAGACAGCATACTAACTTCTGCACCAGAGTATGAAAAAAAAAAAACCCATCTGCCTAAATATTCAAGTATTTACATATGAGTCATTATTCAATCACTGCCACACACCAATGCACTGGATGATGAGGGGTTTAGCGCTGAGCGTGATAAGTGAGCGGGTGTGTTTCTGTGCGCAATGATACCAGCAGCCGTTCAGTATGACTGCGAGACCAGATGGAACCAGAGCTGAGATTGGGTGTTTGATTCCCTCCCCTCCTTTTCCCTCCTCCAGGTGTTTTAACAGCATCCATGTGCACACTTCGACTCAAGATAGTCATCCAGCTGCACGGTCTGGTTTGCATTTGCTGCCTCTGCTAAATGATAAGGAAAGAGTTTGAAACCAAGCCACTGTATTTAAAAGAAATCTCACAAACACACATTTTGTCTTTGTGACTCAGTCGCATACTGAGTAAGTGGCTGGATGATGATTCGAGCACACATTTTGTTGTTTAAAGAAAGAGTTTTGACAAGAAGCCCTTTGCCTTTACAAGAGTTTTTCTAGTGCATTATAGAAGGAGAATTACAATGTAAATAAACCATAAAATAACAGATGTGGAACAACTGGACGCATGTTTTCACACAACCAGAAACTGAGAGCCCTGCTAAGACTCTGCATCTTCACAGTCTAATTTAGTGACATACAGAATACATGACTGCAGGCTGTGAGATTTTACCAATTATCTGTGTGTGCCATAGAGCAACGCTGTTTGACTTGGATGCAATGCGCACGTTTGGCTCCACAGCACAAGCTGAAAAGGAACTCAAACAGTGAAGCCAGCTCCGCGGCTAGCAGGGAACCAGCCATTAAAAGCAGTGTGTGTACGATGAACTGGCAGTGCCGCCCACCTTCACTAAAAAGCCTAATATTAATGATGTCTGGCATGTGCGGTGCATTGGAAATTACGATTATATCCGTCCAAAAATACGATAAACAGCATTCTTCTTTTTGTACTCTAATGTGGGTAGCTGCTAGGCTGCACAATAAATAGCTGCAACTGATTTTGTTTTACAAACTCATAAACAGTGGAGGCACTGCCAAAAAGCTTCATGGAAATGGTTGTGAAAAAACAAAAATCTGCAATATCTTTTCACATATTAAGAGCAGATGCTGTAGAGTTAACCATGGCTAAAATTTGAGGAGGAAGATGTTCGTGTGGCATTGGTACAACTGAATGGGCGTCCAGTGCACAGTTAAGCATGCTTATGACCAAGTCACAGTTAACTTTAAGTCTGCAGAGTCTTTAGTAATAAAATGACAGAAAAAGCAATCCCATAATGAGATAACATATTGCATGATGTTATAACATCATGCTTCTATAGAAGACGTTTTCTAAAGCGTCTATACGAAGAGTGTAAAGAGCAAAATGTAAATATAGAAGATGTTCAAAGAGGAAAAACTTGCTCACAGTAATTATTGCAGCACGGATATGTAACCATAGTCTATATTTACTCTTTGACATCTGTCATGACAACTTTTAACATAGTTTTGAAACAAATTATACATAACTTTAAGCCAGTTCACTTGTCATAAATGAGAAAAATATAGTTGTTTTTTTGTACCAGACTGCACTGGACTACAGGCATACTTATCTCCGACTTGCTTTCAGAGCGAGCCTCAAGAGGCCGTTCTGTCGGGTTCATTTTCAGCTCCAGAAGTTGCTGCTTGGTTGGCGTGTATAAATAAATAAATAAAATAAATCTTTTAAAAATACATTTAAGAAGGGGAAAAATGAAATTGCTCTATAATGAACGATCTAATGAATGATCTGATTCTGAAACTAACCAAATCTGTGCACACATCGTCATGCCCATCGTGACTGTCACTTGTTTTAGTTGCAGCTGGTACACATTTGGGAGTGAGTGTTGGGTGTACAGTCTTGGTACTACTATATATTACCGAGCGTAAAAGAACTTCAGTCTGAACCAAAAAAAAATAAATAAATAATAAAAAATGTAAAAGAACTAAGAACTACATCTAGCACAGACTGCCTAGAGCTACAGTGAAAATCAGCTGAATCTAAAACAAAAATGGAAATTGCTAGAAAGAAATGGAGGCTGTAGTCATCAAATTATTACTGTGCGGGCATTTGCATGTCTGTGTTTGTGTACTTGTGTGCACCGGTTTTGAAGAGAAGTCCTTCGCAGGTCAGAAATTCCTTTGATGCAAAGAGTTAGTCGCTCAGACAGAGCACAGGTGACAGATATGAATTATTCACGAGACAGGAAGGCAAGGCTGGATATAAAAAGAAACACTAAGATATTCACAGTTACAGTTGAACGGAGCCATACTGTATTGTTACTTGCCCAACTTTATTAAATAGACCTAGACAATCACAGAGTGCACTCTCTCTGCACTCTTTCCAACACATTAACATGAGAGAATACATAGCTATGTATACAGCATATGCATATAGGACACATGCATATTTGTGTGAACTTTGTGCATGTGTAAACCACTCACGCTGACTCCCACCACAGCTGACTATGCTCTCTCTCCCTCAGGCTCAGAAGGCAGTCTGAGGCTGCACTTTAGTGGCCAACGGCAGAGAAATGCTTTAAAAGGAAATTCTCAGGTCTCTCCATCTGTTGTTCTGTTCTGGGCCGGGAAACCAGAGCTACAGTCAAATCGCTTCAGTGATCAAAAATTACAAACCTCTTGTCAGCAGCAGCGTGCTACACGTCGCCCGCTTGCAGGTTCGTGTTTGTCCTCCTTTGTTTTTGTGATTGATACTGCACATAGAAAGTGTTAGCGCTCCTCACTTGGTACAGGTGTGGATGGTGCGGATGGTGTCTCTAATTAGCTGCAGAAGATTAATCATGCAGATTAAACGGCAATAGCAATTTGCATGTACTCCTTGGACTCAAGTTAATTTTATGGAAATAAGGGTGATTTGGTCACTCATTCTCTGATAGGCCTTGATGTTTCGAAACTCTAAACCGGTCCAAATGTTTAACTCCATGAGCGCTGAGAACCTCAGAGCTTACTGATAAGGACCTAGAACTACTCAAACAATATTTTTATATTCTTTTTACCAAGTATTTATGTAAAAGGTTAAGTTGGTGTGATGAACCATCCGAAAATTCTCAAGTCTCTGTAGCATATTTTATCATCTTCAGCTCATTGTTTTGATTTGCTGTTAAAGTTAATTCTCACTTTTCTCGTGAACCAAATTCCAGCCACAGCAGGCGGCTGTTTCCAGTGAAAAGCTTTGATAAACTGCCTGTCTGACACTTAACAGCAGAAAGTCATAGCTACTGCATGTCAGCTTCTAAATGGCATACATTTTTTAACCCTGTAAAAAAGAAAACTGAGTTTTGAACACTAGGTGACCTGAAACCCAACCCCAAACTGATGTTAATGTCTCCCCATATCTACCAGATATGTACACTGGCAACCAAACACATTCCCATATCATCTTCATAAGGTGGTAACATGTCAGTGATGTATCTATAGCTTAGTGTGCTGCCGGGAAGGGCTTAAAAACCAATAAACTGTTCAAAAAATAATGAAATATAGAGTATTATCAGGAAGCACATCCACAGCAAGCCTAACTAAAGCAAAGCGCCTTTGAAGCTGGATGGATAGAAACTTATAATGGCACCGGGCTGTCAGCCTCTAATAGATGAGAGGAGCTGAGTTGTTGTGTGAGGCCACGCAAGGTGGAAAGAGCTGACATGTGAAACACATGAAGCTCTGCAAAGACTCTGAAGACTGAACAGAGGACCAAAGAGAAAAGAGGGGATGCAGAGCGCGTGCACACACACAGACAACAAGTGGACATACTCCAGGCAGCCTTTGTGAGATGCCACCTACAGAACAGCACAGAGTGCTTCATAATTAACGTTTCAACAGGGTGGACATTGTTAATCTTAATCTGTCTCTTATCTCTGGTTCCAGACGGGGGAATTAGTGGCCTTTACCCCGCCTCTTGGCTTCACTTCACGCCTTGGCCATTTTTCCTTGTTACAGCATTACAGGACCATGTGGCCCAACGCGATACCACAGTGGACCACAGCTAACTCATTAGCCCTTTTCTTATTTCGGCCGATGAATGATATGTCCCTTCTGCGGAGTTGGCGACTTAGCGACACTGCTTTTGCAACTTGAAAGGTTCTTTAATCATGTAGGAATTGTAACAGAGCTCACAGTGCTCTTCAAGTGCACATGAGCGTTAATGTATTCTCGCTTTCACATACAGTGGGGAGACGAATGCATGCACACAGAGATATACCAAAGGCATATCTGCTTTCACATTCGTCTAAAAATAAAGCACGCCGTGATTTAAAATCCTCCCCCATGTCTTCTAAAGATTGATGTAGGTTTACCTTGGAATCTTAAAAGAAGAAACTTCTACCTTATCATTTACATTTGGTCTGTATACTACTGAGGCTGTATAGAGGCCGATGTTTATCTGCCACTGGTAACCAATTCTTGTAAGCCACCATTCACACAGCCAGCTTTGGGCATTGTAGTAATATCTGTCTGCATCAGGAAGTTACATGGCAACTCATAGTCATTCCATTCACAGCATAGTAATCCCAGAACAGGCAATGCCAAAAACAACAGATAAATAAGTAATGAAATTGTGAGAGGAGAGAAAAACAACAGCAAAAAATGAAGACAATATGAGAACACTGAGTGAAAAAAAGATGAAAGTGCTTGTGCATCTTATCTGTGAAAGGTTTTCTCCCCCTATCTCCTTTCAATTAAAGATATAACCCTAGTCTTGTCCCAGGAGGATGACTTTCAGCATGGTCCCGCACCATCTGATTGCTATTTCACTAATGTTGTTTTCATGCAAATGCGCTTTTCCCCGTCATCTTCTTTTTCATATCCTAATGAAACGTCTGCCACGCCAACAGCATTCCCCCTCTCTGGCTACATGCAGGAAAATCACCAGATACAGGTCTCACTATATCTATTGTCTTTGCTTTCATGATGTTGCAGAGTTGCATGCGTTCAGGATGAAGCAATTCCGGTGATACAAGGAGAAGTGGCGTTGCAGCTTCTCCATCAGACACCTCATAAATATTAATGATATGAAGATCACTACAAGGAAAATTACACAAGTAGCAGTTTTGTGCCATCATAAAAATGCTTGGCTAAAAAGAAGAATAATAAAGTCTACTCTGGTTGGTGAACACCATAAATAGTTGTCATTTTTGTTTTTATAAATTCAGTTTTGAATAAATTCAGTTTTCATTGCCAGTTTCATTTATTTTTAGGTGGGTTGCTATAAAATGGTAAAATTGGTACACAGTGATGCTCTGACTTTTCATCATGAGTCCAATAAGTTGACTTTGAATGCTCACTAAACAATCACAACCATTAACATCAACATATTAGCATTACTGTTGCCACGCTGACATTAGTACAGCCTTGCAAAATCTGTAGTTAAAAGTTAGAGAGCAATCTTAAGAGTCAACACAACTGATGCATCTGCATTTAACACGTGCAAAGGAAAGAAGACACTGGACTTGCAGTATGCAAACAATAAATATGTAAATGTTAACTAACTCGCAGCGCAGCGGCTGTGGCTCAGTAGGTAGAGTGGGTTGTCCATGAACTACAGGGTTAGCAGTTCAATCCCCAGAATGGGCCACATGCGTGTGTGAATGTGTGAGTGCTTGTGTGAGTGAATAGGTAGATGTGACTGTAAAGCGCCTTGAGTACCAATAGGTAGAAAACGCTATATAAAAGCAAGGCCATTTACCATTTACCCCACCACAAACAGTTGTGGTTGAATTTATAAGGTGTTTACGTTGCGTGGCTGGTGGATAAATGTATGTAGACTCTCCAAGCTGGGCTGGGACTCATCCCCATGCCAAGAAAATGGCAGAGGAGCTTATTGCAGATTGGAGAAGTTCGCTTGTATCATAATCTTAATGTTGCGAAAGGATATCTTTTAACCGAACCATGATGTTTTTCTAATCCTATCAAAGTCATTTTGTTGCCTAAACATGGGTCATTAAGTCTCCTAGCTGAGTCTGTCATTTGTAATACATGTCATTTCTGCAAACAGTCAAATATATTATTTTGTTGGTCAACATGGACAGTATTTCTACAATCCAACAGAAATACACTTGACTACAGAGTGGACCTTAACTCTTTACACGGATGCTAAAAAAAAAAGAAAAGAAAAAGCAATTGAATAAAAAAGGATGACCAAGCTGGACGGAAGCAGACAAGGTTTTCAACAGCACCGCCCACACAGATTACGGCTTTGTCCGTCTTTTCAAACACTAGATTAAAACCTTTTGTTTGTCTCCTTAGAAACTCGTCGCACCGGGATGTTTTCCCGTGTGGGACAAGCAGGAGTAGAAAGACCTGATTCATCGCCCCAAGACAGAAGTGACTAGGTCAAGCATTTACATGGTAATTAGACATTAATAATTTTCTAATCAGACTGTCCAAAGGTTTACCTCTATCAGTCCAATAGAAAATTTCTTCCGATCAGGTCAGTTTATTCCAATTGAGGTGATTGCATGAGGCATATCTGTTCTGTTTGGGCTATTATTCAGTTCATTGGTGTCCACGTAAATGTGTCCATTGGCAGTCATATTAATCTGTGACTTGTACAGATACATTATTGTATTTTATCAGTTACGTACTTAGCAATAAGTACACAGAAAAAAAAAGTAGTCTTAGTCGTTTAAGTGTTGGTGCTTAAAAAAGTTAAGGGTAGGATGACAAACAACAAGGAGCCAAGGAGCCACAGTTACTGCAAATGGCAAAAGAGAGGTTGGAATTAAAAGCTAATATAACTGGGTGCAGAAAAAAAAATGGAGAAAAAGAAATAAACGAATAAATCTATGTCATCACATTTAAGTGACACCTTAAGACAGAAATCACCATGTTCACATTTTATCCAAGAAAAGAGGAAACAACTCTCGACAAATACTTCAATTAACATACTGCCGTTCACATTCGTGATGAGCGACTGTGTGTAGAACTAATGAAGAGTGTCGAGTTCAAACTGTGATCCCGTTAGATGAAATATGACTATTGCAGGAGAAGACAGACAAGCGTGATGGTGTGACTTTGCATGAGGTGTGAAAACCAAGCGCACAGATTTTCAAGTGGTGTAGACACAGACACCATAAGAAGGCAAAGGGAGATAATGACGTTAATAGAGAGCTGACTACATACAAAAGGGGGTATTGATTGATCTTTTTTTATTTTTTTTTAAATCAGCAAATGATTTCCTTTTGACTGATATGAACATGGTACAGTATGTTAACACTGCGCCCAACATTGTTGTCTTTTATAGAACAGAGGGCCTGTAAAGATAGCGAGCATCTTAAATGTTATTTCACTGTCCTTGTTATGAAACAAAAGTAGAGAGTCCACATGGCCCAGTAATTAAAATGTCATTATTTGTGGTCCCTTATCAGACCTCACAGACGGCTCTTAATGTAGGCCTGCAAGGGAGATAGAGCTTGCTTGTTTCTCAGACAGAACCACACGCCACCACCACCCTCACATCAGCTATCTCAATAATGGGATATATGTGGCAGCGACAGACCGCACGGCATTTTGACAATTAGCCAATTACATTTCTTGGGGAATGGTTTGTATGAATAGTCGCCTCGTACAGATATCTCATTAAAGAAGTAAATTAGGTTTCATGATCACAAGCGCTGATGATTCACAGCCCTTTCACTTCACGTCACGTCACGCGTGTTGACATGTGAACAGGGATGTGTAGCTTGTGAAAACATACATGTTGCAATGAACATATATCTCCTATCAGATGCATATTAAATGAGCCATAAGAGCTAATTTCAGCTCAGCGGGACAGTTCCATGGCAATGTTATAAATGGAACTGCAGCCTGTTTGGCTCTTTATTTTCTATATAACTGTATATGTGAAATACACAATTGACACACAATATTAGGAGTGTTATGCCTGATCGGTGTATATGATCATTTAAATCATTTCACGGCACACAGCAAAGGACAATTCCCTTTAAAATTACAGCCGAGATATCACAAGACAGAAGAAGACGTTGTGAAACTGAACATGATGTAACATAAAGGACAATTTTAGAACCCTTGTTTGAACAGTTAGCACGTCTATATTTCATGCTGCTTTTATCCATTTCAAACCCCAGATGATGACACCCTCTTATAGTCTTTTCAGCCTTGTGTGAAATAAAAAAAAAAAACGTGACAGAGTTCGAGTGCACCTTTGGTACTGCACGCACGCACACACACATCAACATTAACATTTACAGCACCAGCAGACTGGTAATGGGTGCATGACTATAGTGCAGAAGCAAACTCTCATTTTGCAGTTATTTTTCTATGAGATTTGTAATGCCATGTTCTGTAATTGTATTACCGTTAAACTGTGCTCAAACTGACAGTAATGAAATGTATTCTCATTGGTGAAACATCGGCTGAAAACAATCTGCAAATATACTGGACTAGAGATAAATATGAATACTGGGGAAATAGTCAGGACAAGAACTGAACAAAATAATCATTTTCCTTCATTTTCTTTTTTACGCAAAGAGATAATACCATATATTACATCCTCAATCTGACATTAGAATAGGGGAAAAAAATCCCCAAGAGAATTTAAGATGAACTGTTCTGTGTTGTTTGTCAAACCAACCTAATCTGATGAATCCCCACTATCCACTGTTGCCATCTGTCGGACCCCTGTAGACTGCTCATGCTTGAACCGTGGCCCACTGATGAGCAGAGCTGGCTGAAAGCGCCGTGTTAGACTCGGGATTTACATCAAACAGGCTGAGCAATGCATCCGAGGCAGTTTACCTGTCCTGGTAGCTGCACAACTGGTGGCATCGGTCCTTATGATGTTTGAACCCCAAGCCAGCCAAAAGAGGTCACGATAGACGGCCTGACCCGAGCAGATGAGAACACAAGCGAGGACAGATGCCGTGGACAGATGCAGCCATTTGGAGAGCAATGGGGAGTTTTATTAGGCTGAGTTGTCAAAGCAGCCCTCGGACTGAAGTCGCTGCTCAGGCAGTTACAAAACGCTGTTTTCAAGTACAGACACACACTCACTTATTCACATTCTGCTTTATTAAAACAATATCTACTCCAGGAGGAAAGAATTATGTTCTCGTCAGTATTTGTCTTATAGAGATACACTCTCTACTGCAAATACTCAGAAACATGCAACGAGATGCCACGATTACACACAGGTGCATGATTTTGTAGCCAGAGGTCCAGATGTTGGTATGTTTGTCTTTCACAAAACTGTTTTTAATTCCGCACTATTACATACTGGCGAGATAAGAAGGAAACAAACTGTAAAAAATATAAAAAGCCTGTTGTGCTTCAAAAACCGACTGCGGTAAAACATCAGCGGATAGACTGAGAATATTATAAAAGTGGGTCTCTCACATCTGAGAGTGTGAAATATCAGGCATGTGTATTATTATCACTTCTCCCAGGCTGTTTGACTCCTACTTCCTTCTGCCTCTGGTGTCACACCTGCAGGAATACAATATTGTCTTTTTCTCTTATAACCCTTCAAATCAGTGCGACTGTGCAGCTCGCTCCGTCGGAGCACCACGTAGGCTGATACCCGTAGTTGATCTAACCGTCATATCCCATCTGCTTCAGCTGCAGTCCTGCTGAAATCCTGTGCTGAAAGCCCTCATTAGTGTTTCAGTGCGCTCTGATTGCTGATTGACCAGATTGAGATTGCAGGCATCGAAGCTATTTCCTCTTGCCAGTCACATCCTGCCCCATGATCCCGTCTTCATCCCCCCCGTGTCTCTCAAGCTTTAAGGGTTTCTGTAGGTTTGGTTAAGGTCAGAGCTGCTCTATATTCAGGTCTGCTGAATGTCTGAATTTAAAAAAAGGGAAAAACATTGTTAAGAGATAACTGCGGAGATTTGAAATTCCCAAAAAGTCAAACTCTCTCCGAAAGTAATTTATGAGCGCATGAAAAGTTAAGACTCAGCGAGAGGCTTAAAATAGTAACATGTCCTCTAGTTGACTCACAAAATAACCTTTTTAATTAAGTTATTGTAACTTTAGTTCAGGAACTAGACCCATATCATTCTATTTGCTTACCTATAAAAGTATGTCCTAACCTTCTCTCTCTCTCAGTTCATCTCAGTTCTCAACCCCAACCCTCCAACCCTTTCGTTTCATTACAGGAACCAGGGGGCAATCTGAAGCTTCTACTTCCTACCATCATTCGTCTACACATTCGGCCCCCTTCACGTCTTCCCTTCAGCCCCTTTTCATCCCATGCCCTTGAGCCCTTTCACCCCATTACCTTCAAACCTTTTCATTCTTTTCCCCCATCCCTTTTCATCCCATCCCCTCAAGCCCTTTCCATCACATACCCTTCGACTCTTCTCATCCCTCCATCCGGTTCTCTTACAACCTGTCTACCAATAAACTTATTTGCATATGTTAAGGTGTGGTCTTCGTTAGTGAATAGGAGATTAAAAGATAGCATTTTTTCCTTTGGCTTGTAGCCTCCCGGGAAAGTTTAAAATGAACACACACTTATCTGATATTGTTAGTATCATATTTACAACCGTTGTGAATAGCGCGGCCTACCTGCTATTTACAGCCATTAACCAGCAATAAACTTGAATTCACAGAATGAAGATAAAGTTTACTGCGAGCACACTGCAGCTCCTTTTAGTTTCTCTGAACTCAAGTTTCAACACTAAATATATTTCATGCAATGAAACTTGTATGACTGCAGAGATGAGATCGGTGGTTATTCCTTTTCATTTCCTCTTCATATCTTTTCTTTTTTTTCCTTTTTCTGATGTGGATTTCAAGTCACAGTTTTTCGCTCTTGATAAAACTACTGAGACACTTCCTATGTTTTGGCGTTAGGTTTTAATGACATGCAGCATTCATTGGCAGAGATGAGAGGGCGGCTGGTTTGAAAGGCTCTCTGAAGTGTAACGCTGCACCCAAATGGCTCGTTGGGCTTTCATGCCAATTTGGTATGATCTCCGCTGCCATCTCAAATTGTAAATAAAAAGAAAAATGCAAATGAGGAGGATTTCATATTTCTGCAAGGGCTTAAATGTTTGTTTACTTATATGCTTCTAGAGGAGGATATGTGTGTTTGTTATATGCTGCAGGAAAAACATGAATATGCAGGCTGTGTCATTTTTTGTACTTGATGACAGGTTTTGATTTTTTTTGGACATAATTTACAGTATGCAAATGAAACAGAAAGTAGAATACGTAATTCAACACGAGGATGGGATTCAAGAAATATGCATGTATATTGGAGATTTTTTGCAAACCGGAATTGAAGAAATCAGTGTAAGTTCTAGGGCAAAGTCAGTACCAATCTTTTGTTTTTAAATCCAAAAAGTGTTATGTGCTGCAGTTTGTTCCTTGTTTCTTTGATTCTAAACAAAACATGAATGTCTACCTGACACTGAAATGCCCCATTGGATTAGGGTGTGTAGGGTGCATTCACTTGTTCAGCTGTACAACTTTCTTATCAGTAAGGACAAAGGTGACGCATCCATCACACCGACCCAGGGATTCAACCTCTGTTTAGTTAAAATGTCCTTGGGGTTCCGATCATGAATGAGATAGTATGTTTATCCTCTAGATAACAACGCCTCTTTTCACACATCCTACCAAAGCACTGCTTGGCTCTGATGTTAGAGGACAGTCTCAACATGATATATAGAGAAGAAAGAGCTTCTGCCGTCAAATCTGACAGCGCTCTCACCTCCTGCAGCTTTGACGGTTTGCGAGGCAGAACGGCTATTGTGACACTCAAACTACAGTCTCTCCCACACACACAGTACATATATGCCATCTTTGGACTGGGGGAGTGGACCACCCTGCTACAGAGACCACTAGTCTGTACAAAATGTTTTCTGAGGGAACCGTATCATTATGAAACTTTTTCCCCCATCACTTTTTGAAACACAGTTACATCTGACTGACTGAAGTCTTGTGGCCGTGAACAAACGTATAAAACATAAAAAAAAAAAAATTATGATGGCAACATGTCAACAGTCAGTGGCGTGAATCCCACATATTATGCTGGACAGTAAACAGTACAAATGCTTTTCACAACAGCCTCCAATGTAATCGTATTTGAGTGACATATTTTTAAATTACTGCGCTGTTTTTTAACCTAGACATCATTCAACTTAGCGAGCTACAAAATCAGCACCAACAAAACAGTAGATTATCTGATTATTTATTTTACCACAAATGATAAAAGTTTTATTTTGCAAGCTAACATTGAACTTCAGTTAGTATTTGAGTAAAATCCAATTCAAGAAGTAAAAAGCAACTGTAACAAGTCAATAAAACGTGGTAGGCAATCATCTTGACAGTATGTGTCCTAAACAGCTTATCTAGAAAATAGATAAGGCTTAATAAACTCATGTTGTGGGTTCTGTTGTGTTTCAGGGCACAGAAATGCTTCAAAAAGCAATTGGGGACATTCCCAAAACTAAACAATGCAGAGCCTTTGTACAGTTATAAAATATATGCAGTGAAACTGCACTCAGAGCGCCCCACATCACTGCAAGTGCAAGTCTCAACTGTGACAACCACAAGGGATGTCGTTTGTACTATTTGATTCTAATTGGGCCCACAGAGGATCTGGAGAAGCATGCACAGTTCGGACCACCAGACGAAGAAGTAATCTGAACATGTTTTGTAAGCCTACAGGCAACAAAACACAAGCGTAGTTGTAAAATACTCCACAGCTACTTACACTTATTCAGAAGTCAAGAAACTCCATTCAAAAGTCGCTTATGGCCAAGCAACGGATTGATGTGTCTGTGTGATCCACTCTGCACGAAGTGGGACAAAAATAAAAACTTTATTTCTGAGACACTACATCTAACATTTTCTAACTGTCATAAATCACCATCACATAAATTCACTTATACAAAAGCAGGACTGGTGGTTATGAGACATTATGAGTAGAGATGGATTGCTAAATCGCTAATAATAGATATAATTTATCAGTTAGCAGGAAAGTGTAGCCAGGCTGTTCAGGATCTTGGACAACTTGCCACAGCTCAACAGCCAATTTAGGCTGGCTCAGTTTCTTCAGTCTCTTCATGTAATTACAGACGGGCTCAATGTCTTAATTTACATGGACACTGGTGTTCCACTTAAAATCGCGATGAAAGCTGTGACAAGTTTCCATGAGGGACAAAACAACAGCACTAGTGTTTTTTGTTTGAAAAAAAATGAAGGAAGCTGGAGTTGACGTGGCCAGCGTTGGCAAAAACATGGGTCCATTTTGCTTCAGTTACTTACAACTCTGGTTTTGTGTTTGGGAGGCTTTGTCCAGATGCAGAATACATTTTCAGACTGGTCAGGCACCTACCTAGTGATGGATGATGGATACGAATCCAAACCTCTAAATAGCATAAAAGCTTTCTGGATGAATACACCAGACATTTCATGCACGCTACTTGACACAGTGTAAGGTAATATCATGACCAAAATAGATTAATGTAAAAAAAAAAAATGACATTCTGACCTTCTATAAGCCATGGCAGTGGAAACTCTTGTGACAAGTGGCCTTATAATCATGATTATCATAATTATAAAAACATTTTTGTTGTGCAAAGGTCTAGAATAAACAGGTTCGGCGGTAAGAAATTAATGTCAGTTTATAAATACTTACCTAAAGAAGTTTTCAGGTCTCCAAGGACGATCTGCCCTGATTCCAAACTTTTGTTCTCAAACCTTTAAGCATTACTTAAAGTGCTGAGTATTTTAGACCATTTTTCTGCAGTGTGTTTGAAGAGGTGACTCTCACAAGCCCCGGACACTCACGTTCCTCTTTGCATGGACAGGAGCTTCACTGGAGCTTAGCTCATGTATCTTTCATAGATTCCGCTGCGAAGTTCTTGTCACCTCCATCATCCAGTCACATCTCTGAGGAACGGGGAATTCATCTCTAGATGCAATGACTTTGTACTCTTCTCTCCTCCATCATATCCCTCACAGGCTTTGATTTTCAGACACTACAATCTGTTCTTTTTTACCCTCACTTAATTGGCACTGAAATGCATTTAACATTTTACTCGTAATTATACTAAAATTAAGACAATCACGAATCATTGGTTACCTCAAGATCATAGTCTAAAAAGGTCAAAGAAGAGAAGTCATGATTATACATTTGTTTGATCACCTTGAGGCGATCTAAAGTCTTAAAGTGAACGTTTCAAATCCAAAGTAATTGTTGGCAATGCTGTGATGCTGAAGGAGACGGAGCTGAGCTTTGACAGGCTGTGATTTAGATGTCAAGAGACTCCGGCTCCGGCCCAAGTTAAGTCCCTGATGGCTGGTGAGAGCAGTGAGATTGAATCAAAATAAAGTCGTGGTCCTGTACCCACTGACATACAGCATACTGTACAATTTATGCCTGATTTGTTAAACTTTAAAAATAACTAATACCAACTGGTTTGGCTAGTCAGTGCCTTGAGCATCTAGAAGACCCATCAAGAGGTCTTACTTTTCTTGCAGACATGCACCACTATGAAAGGTTTATTTAGTATAATGCATAAAGTCAAGTTATTTGAAGCAGATTCTCTCCAAGATGCCCTTAAAATGCGCTTGTGACACTTACATTGACTGAACTGTGTGTTGTTCATGTGTTGTGTCCTGAAACTTGAACTCTTATCAACCCGAGATTCACTTCAGTCTCTGTGCAAAGAGGCAGTAATAAAAGGACGAGGTTGTTTAAGGCTTTCAAGAGCTTATTAGTGGCAGTTTCTCTCCCTCGTAACTACCTACAGGTACAATAGCTGAGCCAAAAATAACATTTGCATCAGTTTCATTAGAGAAGTGAACAGTGCATACACGGCTGGCCCAGATCTGCCAAAGATTCCCCAAAGACCACACAAACAAGATAACAAGAGAGATATCACAGAGTACTTGAAACTCATTTGCCCTCAGTACTCAATGCAACAAACAGAGCAGCATGCAGATGAATTTAGTCCTTATGATAAGTGACACTATATATAAATACAGGTGAGCTGTAATGTTCCAGATATTAAATGCTGTGGCTGAAGCAAATCTGGAATTTGTCACCACAGTTGTCCTACCACAAATGTAGCAGGAAGTCCAAACAAAATGAACACTGTAATAAGGGTCCAAATCAAACACATGTGAATTCACACTGGAAACTGGAAACATGATGATGGTGGCACACTCCCATGCAATGTTAACCTAGCACGGGACCTCTTGCAGTTGTGGGAATATTATTCAAAGATACATCTACTCTCATTGTTTAATGCCACAACTGCAAAGCTGAGATTTTCCAAACTCATTCTAATAAATCTAGGAAGAAACAGTACTGTGTCAGACTTCCTGTTTGCAGATGTATTTACCCTCGTGGAGAAGCATGAATAAAATAAATTCATAATAAATCAAAATATTACATACTACCACATAGTAAAACATCTTCAGAATGTAAACCCACATCAGAATTCAATGTCAGTGTATGAAAAATGATGTGTTGACGCAGTCAGCCATGCTTCTTGTTTACATTTAGCGCAGTGCACCTTGAGTGCATCATGAATGTTGAAGGTCGGAAATTTCAGCTGGGAAATTCCAACCCTCGACCGGATGGAACAGAATATATATTGATCAGGCATAACATTAAGACCACCTTCCTAGTATTATGTAGGTTTCCCTTGTGCCTCCAACACTAGATTGTCACAAGATGGTGAATGTTATTTACTTCTTCTGTCAGTGGTTTTAATGTTGTGGCTGTTCTGTGTACTGCATGAATAGGTGTCTGACTTTGACAGCACTGTTTTCCTGTACCATGAAGACTGTGGATACCAGATGAACAAAAACAGACCAAATCTGCTCCTATGACTTCAACCATAAGCCATACATAAGAACAAATTTGCATGTTATCATGTACTAAAAAGTCCTTGGCTATTACACATTCTCGCCGGACATGTCACTTGGTACGTGTTTTCAGCTACCTTTTTTATATACCACTTAACATTCCTTTTGCAAAAGGCCCTTGAGGATTTATAAATTTAGAGCAATAACGCAGGATTGTGTGATACTTGGACAGCAGTACTGATTATAGAGATTTTAGTGAAATCTCTAGCCTTGCACGGATGGGGATTGAGTTCAAAGGGTTGTCAAAGGTTCACCAAGAATCAGACATTAATTGAGCAAAAAGAGATGTTGGTTAAACTGACTGCATTAAACTGCCTTTTGCTGTAGCTACCACTCATGTCATGTAGTCACATTAGTTTTATATATTAACTCTGTGCTTCTTCCATTCCTGTTACCCACTGACCAGAATGATACACTGATGTCAGGGAGACATCTACAGGGAGACAATAACTTCATTCATTCATTCATTCATCTTCTGTAACCGCTTGTTCCTGTTAAGGGTCGCGGGGTCTGCTGGAGCCTATCCCAGCTGTCATCGGGCGAGAGGAGACAATAACTTATTCAGGAAATGTCACTGAGATCAAAATTTATTTTTCAAAAGAGACCTGAGAACAGATTACACAAACACAAAATGAAAATCAACCATCACACAAAAACCCTGACATTAGAGGACCAATAAATAATCACAAGAAATGTCCAAAGCTGATTTTTTTCTGTCGTTTGGACACTGTGTTATCCACCATGGCTCAGAAATGTCTCAAGGTTTCCCATACATTGTCAGTACCATGGCGGCCTGCCAGGGTCTAATTTACTTCACTATGGTCCCATAATCAATCGGAAATATTTTAAACAACGCTGTGCTTGCGTTGTTTTCCCTATTGCTCCTGAAAGCATTTCTCCCTCCCTCTCCTCCCCAAAAGCGCCTCCCCCAAGACCCTTCACATACACACCGGTCGCTCACCTGCTCTGTTCTGAATTTAACCTGATGGAGAAAACGGCTCTGAACCTACTTGTGTTGTTCACCAATAAAATTTTACTACACTTTCTAAAACCCGATGTTTGTGCTCTTGATTTTTTAAACCATGGAGATGTACTATTGAAAGACAGTTGGTCAAAACCGGAGGAAACGGCTCCAGGCGTAACCATTGGCGTAACGCTAACTAGCTTAACTTTATAAGCGCTAGCCAGCAAAGTTAGATTGAAATTCAACGGTTTTCTCAAAATGTGTTTTATTTGCCAATACTTTATTTAATCTTACATACAATTGTCCATAGAATTCCAAGTTTCAACAGCTTATATTTAGTATTTCTGTACATTAACGGCACAGGCTTCTGCTGTTTGTTGCTAAATACAATATCGGCGTTATTACGGTAATTTAAAGACAGGCTAATGCAAAAGGCAATCTCTTACTTGATGTGCCACAGTATATGGCCAACTGTATAATCATAATAAGGGACTTTTATTAAGACACAGCCCCCCCCGTTGTTCTGTTAGCAGTGAAGTTATTTATAGTTTGGTAATAGGGAGGTAATGGAGGGACAGAACACTGGACATCATCACTTTGCAGTGCTAACCCGCGCAGGTAAATGTCAGCACTTTGGTAATATTTATCCATGATAACAGACTGCAAAGTATCTACTCCACTCTGCTAAACTGTCAAAAGGAGGTGTGAAAGATAGCTCCTTTAATAGAAGAAATTTGACGGAGTCCAAGGAGTATGTTAATGCCAGCAGTGGGAAATAATAACCAACTTCACAGCGAACAGAAGCGAGAGAAAATGTCAAGAGACATCCCACAGTCTGTAAAAATAACAGTAGCACTTCAAATATATTTCTATTGATGGCCAGCGGTTCACAGTGGTAGATAATATGGGATTCTGCCTTCACAGCCATAGCTGAATCACAATACCAAGGCTGTATGACTCCAGCAACCTTTTTGGGACATTTCGGCCTTTGGGTTCACTAATGATACTTGGACGGGCAGTGCCAATGTCTCGCATATGCTTTAAATTGAAAGGCTGTTTTTCTCAGTGTCACATATTGTAGATGAAAACAGGAACAGGCTCACAGCTGATGATACAGAGATGTCATGTTCTGAGTTGTGAGGTATGGCATGGTAGGACACAAAAGGTAGGCAGGAGGAGGAAACAAAATGACTTTAACAAAAACGTACAAAAAAAACTAATCTGAAACAAAAGGCGCTGCAGGGTAGGGTATCCAAAAAACAAAAGCAAGACAAAAACCCAGGAAACGAGGAATCACTAGCAGCTGAACCGAAACACTAGGAAAATCCACAGGGGGGGAGAGCACTGAAGTCTAGACCAAGAAAAAAAATGGAAAGGCAGGACTATATATACACCAGGGCAGAGATGTTGACGAGAGTGAAGCTACTGAAGGTGGAGCACAAACGAAGCAACCAATCAAAACAATCAAAGAGGGTGAAAAAAAAAATAAAAATCACATGAAGTAAAGCAGGACCAGAAACACCAAGGAAGAAGATTACAAAATAAACAGGATTATGATGTGCTATTGTAATAGGTTAAAGGTTATATTTAGGTTTTAGATGTGGTGGTAGTGCAACAGCTATGACCTGTGTTAAATTTTGTTTCACTCAAAAAGTAAGGAAAATCTGAACATAACATTTTGAAAGATATTGTCAGAACTATGTTATTATTACACTGTATCTGCAAGTAATCAAGTGTAGATATGTGTACGTGGGCTAATGAAAAAAGGCCTGAGTGCATCCCTTGTTTAAACCATTAGTAGTCAGAATCACAATATTTATCTATATCAAGTTGTTTTACGTTCCAGATCTTTATAGTATCGTTATGGTTGTTCGAGTTGAAAGGTATTATATGGAGTAATCTACCTGTATGTGGCGTCACAACGACAGCATCATGCTCTTCAGGTTGATTTGTCAAAATAATTTCATTTTTGTCCTTTTGCCAAATAACAGAATTTATAGAGACAGCAATATTTGGAAAAAATAAAATGTGCATCAACATTTTCTGCATCTAAGCCTGCTTCTGTCTGTAGGAGGCAGCTTGTGTTACACATTTCTCCCTCTGGTCTCATGTGCCATTCCTGCCACAGCCCTGTCAGTCTGTTAAACATGGGAACAGCAGGGGAGTATTTAATGTGATCCAAGCCCTGTCATTTCTGCTCACTTGATAATGTAGCGTCCTAAGGCAGAGGGGTGGATTCGCTCCTGATGGGAACAAGTCTTAATCTCCACTTTTCTGCAAATAGCTTTTTGCAGTTTCTATAGACAGGCAGTCAGGGAGACTCCAGATTACACTGCACTCTCTCAGAACATTTCATCCCTCATTCTCTGGCCTTTTAAAAATAGGCTCTCTGGATCATTATATGCTGCTCTTAATATCTCGGAGGCTATGCAACAGCATGTTTGAAACTTTAAAAAATTCAGAGGGGAACAAGAGGGCTTGAAAAAGATCCTGGCAAGACCTTGTGCATATTTGATGTGCTCAAGTTTTATGATGCCACAGTGAGATATTTTGTTATTGTGAAATGAAGAACTGAATTTTTTACTATTTATAGATGATTCCACTGATCCACATGGTGAGTATTTGTATTTTTATCATATATCTGTGTATGTTCTTTACTTGCTGTATTGAGTAATGCTATAACCTTAGACATTACATATGTTCATATATATTGTGTAGTCTTATGTTAAGAAAATAATTTTTCTCTCAAGACCTTTTGGAAATGAGGATGTCTCTCTCCTCCTCTGGTTTACACAGTTTGCTGATGCTTTAATCTGCCGACTCATTTCACCAGTTTCCAAAGCTAAATTTAATCAGCGCGTCACCAGAACAAATGTGACCTGCCTTTTGATCACGGTAATAGAATTGTGCCCTTTGCTTAAGAAAAGATAAAAGAAGTGAAATTGCAAAGGGAATGAAAGGTCAAGAAAGAGAGGGATAAATCCAAATAGCTATAGAAACGCTGAAATTAAGAAGGCAAACAAAGTGTGGCTGCTCTATTACATTCAAAGCTTCTTACAATACTGGCTTCTTGAAATAAGAGGCATGGGGGAGCAACAGATATTACCTTCAATTCATAATATTACAAAAATTAATATATATATATTCAAGCAAGGGTAGACTTTTTAGCCTTTTCTGTTGGCGCTTATTAATTGCAGCCATGAATATTCTCAACAATAAAATCAGGAAGGAAATTATTCTGGTATTTTAATTAGAAGAAATTAGTAGATTACTTCCATATTCACAATGTTAGCAAGTCATTTGACAGACTGTATCCAATCTGCTTTGCCTTGGTGCAGATACCACAAATGAAACATTCATTATAAAGAGAATAGTCCTTCACTGATCTCACCTTAGTGAAAAGAAGAACCCCATGGGGAAAAAAAATTTGATCATCTTATAATTGCCAAGTTGCTTCACTCACCTAAGTTATAAGCCAGTTATCTGTCCCTGCACTGACGCTTTGATAACAGGAATCATTACTGAACATTTCTGCTGTCGCCACTGAGTGTCAACCCTGGAACTCAGAAGTTTGACATCTCATAGAGTCTGAATTTTCTGGCCAACTTCACCTTCTTCCAAGGGGAAACTGTGCGATTGTGGTCAGAGAAGCAGACTCTACCTCAAATCCTGACTGCTCACTACAGAGACTACGAATGGATGGAATAAATACATTTCCTGTAAGGAGTTTAATAAAAGATGAAAAAAGCAAACAAGGTGCAAGAAGGAGGTTAAGAGATATGAAGTGGTCAAAACTCTGATCAGAACACTTTAATAGATCCACATGTTTTGGCTTATGGCCCTCATGAGCGCTCCAACGTACATTTTCCTGCCGCAAGTTAGACTCGCCTGAGGGGGACTTATCAGTCCACTTTCTGTCAGCCTCTTTTGGCTCTGTCTCATTTTACTGAAAGTTTTCCAAATTATTATACACACACACACACACACACACACACACACACACACACACATGCCTGCACTGGCAGTAATCCTCCTCTTTTGTTCCATGGCGGGGTTAGGTCAGACGTTAGAGGCAAACCATGTAAAGAATCCTAAACACAAATCTCTGGGAGAATTCAGTAATCCTCCCAAACATCCAGTCAAGATGAGACGACAGGAGTATTAAAGAAAGATACTAAGGTGAAGTCCACTCATCATTTCCTTAATGTGAATTATCATTTGTTCAAGAGCTTTGGTGAGATGAGCCTGAGACACTGGCAGAGCCGGGCAGCTTTACACTCTTACTCCAAATGTTTCCCTTTGTTTTAGTTCAAAGAGTGGTGCAAAAGTACATTATGAAAAAGTTTACATTTAATGAGCTATCCTTTTACAAAACATTTTATGAAGAACCTGAAATGAAGCGTTTTTTTTGCCATCTGCCGTTTAGTTCTGGGTGTTGTGTTATGTCTGCTATTCTTACTAAAACGGTGGACAAATTAGGAATAGTAGTTACTTTTGTAGCACTCTGTTCTCCAATTTTACACCAGGGTGGGAAGCCCGCCTTAAAACTATTCTGAGTAATCACTCTCTGCATGGGAGGTGAACAGATGACGGGTCTACTAAAGTATTAAATTTGGGATGTGTGTATAACAGCAGTTAGAATGTATGACTCTTTCTAGGATGCAGAGAGACCTGGTTAGCTTCATATACAGCTATGTTGCCCATGAGAGCTCAGCCTCCCATACATTAACAAAACCATTGGTCCATAGGTCCCTACACGTTACCAGGAAATACATTATCACAAAGGTACTTCTAGAAGCACACATTTATTTTTGGCCGGGTAGTCCCCACCACCGAATTTAATATCAAAACAAGCAAATGTATTTTGAATAGATTCTTAGTTAATTCATGTATGGTACCAAACCATTGGCGCGCATGTTGGAGCTCATTTGAATCCACTTTGCAGTGTCTTAACAGTACTCACAGTTCCTGGGATGCAGTTAGATATAATTTGGTAAACCCCTCCTTCAGCAGTGTCCCGTCACTGTGATGAAGAAACACGTGCACAGGTTCATAAGCATCCAGTAGGTTCTCAGCAGCTTGGTGCAACAAGTGTTTCCCAAACACAAGTCTCTCATACTGCAAGCACGAGGAGCTAACTAGCTTTAGCTTCAATTAAATAGAATTTCCGACGGAAAAACGCTCCCATTGAGCGTCCAGTCGCTCCAGCAAACAAAGCATGCAGGCAGGCACGTGGCTAAATCACACTAACTTAAAACACTAGCTCACCGAACTAAGTTTTAGCGGTGACTTTCCTTCTCGCTCCGTCTCTTTCCTCTTGTTCCCTCCCACCCGGAAACTCCGTAGGTTCTTGAACATCACTAATTGGCTAATCAAACAGACTGACACCTGTCCATACCATTTAAAACACAATTATGGTGCGTTCATGAACTACGCTAAACATAGGACAACCCATATACTTAACGAACCTTCCCAAATACCAGTTGTCTTTTATGCAATTCCCACTTTTTGCACTTTGCAAACTCACGCCGCGGGTCAGATTAGATCCTCTGGCGGGTCGGTTTTGCCCCGCGGGCCTCATGTTTGACATCATTGTTCTAGTGTGTCCCACAGATACTTGATCAGTTTAGGATCAAGGGAATTTGGAGGCCAGGTCAACACCTTGTTCTGTTCTTGCTGCTTCTACGTGTGTTTCCAGTCTTTACGCTAGCCTCTGCTGACCCCAGCTACATACTCATTGAAACAGACGCAAGAGTTTTGTTTTTTATTAGTATATAGATAAAATGTTACAATAAATTAGGCTGTTATTGAATTGTTCAGCTGGAAAATTAGGTATTGTGGCCTCTTAGTGAGTTAGTGCTTATGAGTTAATGTGGAAGACATAATGTAATGTAAATTTACAAATAACCTACATAATCTCATATAAGATAAGATAGGGGGGCTTGATGAATTCCGAGTGACCATCTCAAGTGAAAAAAACACTCCATATCTGCCACTGTTTAACCTTGCCCTTCCTCTGTTTAGATCAGCTCATAAGCATAGCTAATTCTCCGTAAAATCCAGAGCCAGAGAGTCTCTCACCATCTCTTACCTTCTCTCTTCCTGCAATAAAAAGGTAAAAGAAACTGAATGCATCCAGTCTCTGTGTTTCTCACCAGAATCTTTCTCTGTACTGAAGGAAGCTGAAGACTTAAGTTTTCACAACACTCATACTGATGGGATGTTGCAGAGAAACTGGTGGGCGCACAATCTGATAAATCTTGAGCCACAAATCAGTCCATTTACAGCTGACACTTTAACTTAGAGTATGTCTGCCACATGGGCATTTAATCTACAGTAGGAAAAACAATACTGTAAAAATGAGCTGTCTGTGAAGGTGCTCAATCACCCAGGTCATTGTATATCTGAAAAACAAAACAAAGTGAGAACCGTGAGGGATGTACAGTATTGTATTTTGGGGGAAAACAAACCAACCCCTTCACAAATGCATGGCTGCACACAGGAAAGCCAGCTCTTCAGGAAAGGATTCCAGATTAGACAGATGTTTTGAGAGAGGAGTAAAGGAAGCAGCCTATGTCAAATTGGAAAATCTGGACTGAGATATAATTTGCCATCAATCTACAACACGGTCTTCACATCTGTCCCCAAGTAGTTTCACCCCCATTCACACCTCGAGACTGGAGCCTCCGCCTGATAATGGGTCATTAGAGTATCATTCGCTGGCGAAAGAAGACAGGATCAAACAGTTTCCTCTAACTGCAGTCCAAACCAGTCTTATGAGTTACTGATGAGCAACACCCACAGATGTTCCCATTTAAACCCCGACTCCACACCAGTCTTTTAGAACTGCACTTGGATGAGCAGTGAAACGCCTTCGAGAACCGCTACAAGTCCAGTCGCCCTTGTTTTCAGCTTGGTTGTGGCTACTGAGAGAAGCATGAAGAAAGACTTCACAGCAACTACTGTGACGTAACAACAGCAGTGGGTAAAGCCGATCAAAAGCACATGAGCTACGGTGTTAGACACATAACCTTCAACAACAAAGGGTAAAATCAAGAATTTCCTCCTTTCATAGTTACCCTCTGCCGCACTGGAATCTGGAAGGTGATAGACAGAATCCTGCAATAAGATTTAATCCTTCATACCATAGAAGTATCATTATGCATCTTCAGACACTTAAAGAAAACAAGGAAACCACTTAATTTTCACAGATATGTTTTTATTTGTCAAACTGAAAGAGCTTTTGTTTGAAGCAACGTCTTTTCTGACTGTACACAGTTCCTCACTCTCCTCTGCAGGCTTGAACCCAGCCAGTATTTATAACATTTTCTAGATAGTGGTCGACACTCAAGACTGAGGAGGTTCAGGAGAAATAATATTCGAACAGTTGATGCAGAAATACAAAGACAGGATGAGCTTCCGCTTTTCTCCCACTCTGGATTGGTGAGATAAAAGAAGTTTTACACTGCACAAGACAACCGATGGTGAGTAAAAAGTAAAGACGATACCAGATCCTCACGATATGCAAGAACAGAATGTGCCTGTGGACATTTTCGTTACGCTGTACCGTTCGAACTCGTACATCATGCAAACTTCCTAAAAGCTCTGTATACAGTAGCAGGCCTGCTCTGTGATGGGATGCTCGCATGAAAGGTCAATCAGAGCAGATGCTGGCCAACACACAGCCATTTGGCAATAAAGAATGAAAGAGTCAAAATGTAAAAAGACAAATAATCAGTGAGAAATACGCTATTTATGCTCATCCTTTGTACAAGAATCTACAGAGTGAAAGTCACTGATTCACACCAACAACAATTTCCACATATTGATAATCTACAGGAACATCTTTCAGTGTGACTTAAACAAGTTCTCCAACACATCCTTACCATGTGACACATTGGAGCTATTATAGTTCATCATATACTGTGCAGTACATTGTAATTCGCCAACCCAGAATACTATTCCAGCTTTTCAAATAACAGCTTTTTGTTTTCAGACTTTATATGGTCAGCTACAACAACAATTGTTCTGACATCAGAATGTCCTGGCGCACAACAGACTCATCTACAAAGTGTTTGGACTCCGGCGCATATCTTGATCTTTTCTTGCGTTTTATCTTTTCGCATGTGGGAATTAAAATGTTTGAGTCCATTTTTTTTTCCTTCTTTTTTTCTTTTTGTAGTCATTAAACGCAAAGATCTGAAAATAAGAGTGGCACTCTTGCATTTCCAGTCTGGTCAGGCAATCAAAACTGCAGGGACAGGTTAATGCATTCAGTTAAACAGGGGTTTCCTGTAAATGACTCACTTTTCCTTTCTCTTTTCTGCTGTAATGTCTGAACAAATAAATTGCATTCCGAAACTGTGAAATGATTGGTTTGTTAAGGGACTGAAAGCTGACAAGTCTTAAGCGAAACATGACGCCTAAAAGTGGATGTGACTCCTTTTAGGTCTTACTATAGCACTCAAGAGCTTTTGGGATAGCTAGTCAAGAGTGGAACCCACTGGGGTAATCTGGGCCTATTTTTAAGCCGCGAAGAATGGCCTGTAAGGTTTGACTCTGCTACGACACCTCGGGACCCATTTACTTCCACTTATTTAACCGTTTACTGCAGCCGGCAGCAGAACCCATATACAGGGAAAACTGTATAAACAAAATGTTTTGACGTGATTGGAATAACAGCATCTTTATCCTCCCTAACTTTAATTTTTCAATGTAACCCTGCAGCCATTTGAACATGCTGAAAGCTGCTGTCATATCACCCACAAACTCTTTAACATTTCATCACCACATGATAAGAAAAACTGAATCCCTTGAAATAAAGAAATTCACTTAGAGCTCCGTACTGTTATCATGGTTAATCATCATCGTAGGTTTGAGATAACGACATATATATTAGTATATTAGTAATCTTAATTTGCGCTCTTTTGAAAATGTGGAAATTAATTAAAAGTTATCATTTATCATATCAAAGGGATTAAAAGAAAACGGGATGTTAGATATATTTAACTTACGCGGGTGATTTCAATAACCGATTTCACTCATCCGGGCTTTTCTTTAAATAATAAGACACAGAAATTCTTTAAGTAGGTGGCCAAAAAATTGCTATTGTGAATGACATCTATCCTGAGCTTTATTAATTGATTCAACTTAGATCTCTTAGAAGACAGCACAAGGACATTTAACACAGATTTTATGAATAAAATAAAATAAAACAAAAATCTATAAATATATTTAAAAAAAAAAAAAAAAGAGGCACAAACAAGAATTTTAAATATCTTAGAAAATATGTAGGGATAAAAAAAAAAAAGGAATCTCCTTACGAGAGCGGCGTTAAGACATTTCAACAGCCTAGGAGCCTCAGTGTCAGTGAAGTAGTACCACGTCTAACTGCAGTGCTCGTTTATTGTCTCGCGTGTCGTCGGCCATCTTTAGTAAGCTTTTTGCAGTGTGCTGTAATGTTTCAGAACTACTTAAAAATGCACATAAAAATAGGTCCCTAAATTAAAGCCATTTGCTCTCAGGGCTGGAGGAGGTTTTAAATGATTTGTCATAATATACATGTATAATTCACGCAACCATGCAATTTCTTAGTCTTTTACATATAATACAAGAGCATTAATAGTGTTTTTGATCGATGTAGCAATGCCAGTGTCCATTGGGGTAGAAGCATGGCTTTGAGGAGGTGCAGTAATCAAAGTAAAAATATATCTGATAATGTGATAACATGTCATCTCTACATGGTACTTCGTTATGGTATGAAGTTGGTTAATTATGTCCAATGGAGCACGACGGACAGATTTCACATCTTTGTTAAAAAGTGACACTGTACAATAGATTCCATGGCAACAAGTTAAAACCACAGTGAGAACCCATTGTTTCTGCTTCCACCCTCAATCCCACCCCTCCCATATGTGTATGTATGTATGTATGTGTGTGTGTATATATACACACATACATACATATATATATTTTAGAAGTTCATTCCAAACAGGATGGCAAATCTTGAGAAGAATAAAAAGACAGAGATCACGTTTTAAATAGGAAAGAAAAGAGACAAAAGAGGGACAAGGGCAGGTTTTAAATCATTGTACAAAAGAACAAACAGAAACCCACCACAACCAAACACTTATTCTTGAAAAATCCATCGGAAATTGATTTCTTTTTACAGGTTGCACAGTTTATTTCTGTTGCACCGCGTGACGTGCTCCAGTATGCCGAGGGGCGTGGGTTATGGCGAGAGAAAAGGGGACTTCACTCTTCCTCTGTGCATCCGAGCACTTCCGCGCGCAGGGTGATCCGGCCGTACCATGACCAGGGAAGGATCCGAACGAGCCGAGCGTAGATGGGTGGATCTATCACGTTCTTTCTGTGCGTGTCGTTGTCGAAGTTCCCCTGGAATACCTGTAATAACAATGACAAAAAAGGGACAAAATGTTGTTCACGTGCAAAACAGAAACTGATTTTGTAGTCAGCGCTTTGTCTGTCGTCTGGCCCCCGTTAACTGGAAAACTTTGGTGTTGCAGCAATATTCAAAGGCTTTAACACTCAAAAAAAATGTAGCCACATGTTTTAGCAGGCAACATGTTGTGGGAAAATATCTTCAGAGGAAGAACAGCAACAACAAAGAAATCACTGATGGCTTTTTTTATTAGGAGACAGGTGCAGAGCATTCTTAGTGTATTTCTTGCTTGAATTCTCATGACTGTTACCTTGAAGACTTCACGCTTGAAGAGCTGCTGAATGAAGCACAGCCAATCAGAGCTTCGATTCAAACAGCGCCAGAAACAGAGCATACCCTGAACCCGTACCTATTCTCGGCACTTTCCTTTTCATGCGCCGCACATGTGAGCACATAAGAGAACAGTTTCTCCCCCTGAGGAAAATTGTGTATTGTTAAAGTGGCACAGCTGGATGTACCACCTTCACATTTAGTGGAAAAACATCAGCTGCTGTTTCTCCTGCTAACTGAATGGTGTTAATAACGCGTACCTCAGGCTTGTTGGTCTCTTTCCCCTTAGTTTTGTGTCGGTTTCTTAAAATATTCACCTTGGTAACAAGAGAGAAGGCGTTGGTGGACGCCAGATATCTTCCTACGAAAGAAAGGCACTGCATCTCCAATAACATCCACGCACTCATATGCATTTTTGACCAACATGCAATGGCTACACATCTACTCGTAAAACTACTACTCATACTTAAAGTCAATGTCATATGTTTTACTGAAAGTACTGAGAATCCAGTTCTATTTCCATAATAATTATGAGCCTTCAGACGAAGCCTGAAACAACATTTAAATCACACCACATACAAATAAGCACAATTATCATACCGGGACACATGCTATTGTTGATATTTAGAACACTTGTGCGTGCTTAATAGACAGTGGAATGAAGTATATTAGAAGGAAATGTATCTACAGGGAGTGCTCCATTGAAGGATATGATCACTTCAATTAAACAGATATGATTATGCCTGTGTAATTGGGATATAATGGGATTCAGCGTTGTGTGGAATGGAGAAGCAGTCGGCTAAATCCAAGCAGGGGATTTTTTGGAGTAAATTTCATCTGAATCCCTTTTCAAATAATCATAAGAGGATAGGGTTTGGGAGATAAACAGTTTGGTGTGGTCGAAATATTCACAGACTGTACAGTATGGCAGAAGATCAGATCTAAGTTTTAGGTGCAAGGTTCACCCACTTTATCTGAATGTCCCCTGCATGTCCAAATCATAGAGCATCCTTTATTTTTTTTTGTATATCTGTAAAATAACTGCATGGAGGAAAAGCCGATCATTGCAGTGATATAACTTGAAAGTCAGCAGTATACTTTCTCAGCAGTGGGTGGAGTAAAGGTAAAGTATGCAAATTACACATTCAGTGCCAAAATACCTGCAAGATTTGGGCTCGTAATAGGCGAGAGGAAACTGCAATACACACTGTATATCTTACTTTAGATGCAGACTGTAGTGAAAAAAAATACAATTTAATAAGTCTCCTGTATTTTATTTGTGTATTTATTGTCAAGTATTAGTTAAGGGAAGAGCCCTGCTTCCTGAGTATTGGCAACATTCACTGGTATTAGTCTAATACAGTGATCATCCTCTCGTATTAGTTTAATGGCTCTGATACATACGCACTGATACCAGATTACGGCGATGCAACATTAGCTTCTCGTTAGCTGAGCAGGTAAGCAGCGGATAGTGGAGAATGTTTCCGTCTGATAACTGACTGCCCTCAGTGGACACTTCTCGAAAAGACTGTCTGTATTTTGGCTCAGTTCGAGGTGAAAAGTGAGCTCCTGTGAGGCTGTGGCATCAGAGACTTCTTTTATTGAAGAAACACGAGGACCACGGGATCAAAAAACAGCCAAGCCAACCTCAGCTGCAGCTGTCAAAAGATGCTTCACTGACACGTAAAATGCTGGTTTAAATCTTTTGCTAGATATCAAACATCAACACCGTTGCGGTGCCCCAGTCACTCCCACTATATGGATATAGACAGATCTAAATATCTGACAAACGACTCGAAATAACACCAAAGTTATATGGGTGAGTAAATGATCGTATTTTATGCCAGAAATAAGGTCCAAGTTGTAAAAAACAGTAGTTCCCCTTTAAGTATTTGTATCGGCGAGTATCCAGATACTGACCAAAAGTGCATTCGTAGTCGTAAGTTAATTAAATCGACTCAGTTAATCAAGTTAAGTACATCATAATGTAATTTAATTATTTATTTTGCAAAAAGTGAACATTAACGCTGCTCCACCCTTGTAATAAACAAGAAAGTGCCTTTATGATACAGTTTAAAGACAAAAAGAAAAATATAATTTAGATCTAAAAAAGGAAACTTAAAATAGTAATCTTAAAGTTGTAACTATTTAATTCTTTTTAGCTTTCTTTAGAAACTCAGCTAAGCCTACAGCTTAAGATTGAATCTCAATAAAACACAAAGCTCAAGCAAACAAGCTATGATAAAGAACTCCACACGAGGTTTAGGCTATTTGTAATTATTCAGAAGTTTATAAGAGCTTCTGTGTAAGGTAAAAATGCTAAGGGCACTTACGCTTGATGTTAGTGCCCAAGAAAACCCAAAAGTGGGAATTCCATTTCATACTGGCACTAATGACACTCATAAATCAGTTGTTTATATATAAAATGAATCTCAGTTAAGCGTATAACTGTATAGTCTCAATAGAGATCCTTTATTTTTTTAGTTTCTAGATGAAGTTGTAGCCTGAAACATGGTTTGCAGATAGTCTCATAGACTATATTTAGTAATCCAGCATCGGATTTACATGCAAGACATAATTGTCCCAGCCCTGCGATAGACTGGCGACCTGTCCAGGGTGTACACCGCCTTTCGCCTGATGACAGCTGGGATAGGCTCCAGCAGACCCCGCGACCCTTAACAGGAACAAGCGGTTACAGAAGATGAATTAGAGGACAGTCTTCTTTCATTACTTTTCCTATTTCACATGTGTAATACATTTGCAGGTCACCTTTTCAACCTACATTGTTTTTCATCATCTGCCTCCTGCAGTGAAACCCATTCTCTCCCCAGCCTTTCTCATCTGTACTGTAGCACCTGGCTTAGACAGTCAGGCAAGGCGTGTTTCTGGAGACGAGCGAACAAAGCCACTCACATGGCATCCTGCTCTCTGTCTTGTCTTTCTCTTCTTCTACAAACAGTATGTCCTCAAGCTTTTCTTTTAGTGTATTTAGAATTTCAAAGTGCTTGAGAAAAACACAATGTATTTTAGGTTTCCTGATCTTGTTAATCCCTTCTTCGGTATGAAATATATTATCTAATGTCACGTCTGTCCAATAAGTCAATCTCCTTAGTGGTGTGTATGTGTATATAATTGCTTTTCTGTCTCTGCATGAAGTGAAAATCAAATTATAACACACAATCTCAGCAGGTGCTCTTTTTTAGAGAGACCAGACATCTCAGCAGTGCAATAAATACACTTTACATAACCATCTCCGATGAGTTTTAGGTAATATACTAAATGTTATACAGTTATGTGAACATATCTTTAGGCACCCTCCGGCAATTGAACAACACAAGAAGAAACGTGGCAGATTTATTCAGAGAGCGTTTAAAATGAACTTTCCCTTCCCATTCTACCTATTTTGATGTTCAATAAGAGTGTACAAATTTGTACAAATACAAATGTTGGGACTTATGTTCCAGTACCAGGTAGGAAGCATAGACTGTACAGAGATGGAAGGCGAACAGCTCCTCAAAAGCCAAAGCAAGTAGAGCTCCCCCTGGTGACTGGCTGCAGTATAGGTCATAAGCTCCACCTTCTCCATGTTAGCGGATGGGACTTGGGCCAAACTAAAACACTAAAATACACATCAAATTTTTTTTTTTTTCCAAATTATTTTGGTTTCAGTCATTTTAGGTAGTTAATATAATGCATGTTCAAGTGTCATTTTTTTGGATAAGTTTTGTTTTAGTTAGTTGACACTATAGAAACAGGATGTGACTGAATGCCAGCCGCTCCGTAAAGGGGTCCCGTGGGACAGTGAGAGTTGTAAAAAAATTTTTTTAAATAAGTACAACATATGATCAAACATTTCTCTGGAACTGGTGCAGGTAGAGCAGAGCGTAGTATTAAATGAAAACGTGAGTGAGTCTGCAGGAAGTGTGATTGGGTGTTTGATAACGCGTCTCTGCGTGGCTCCACTCTCGGACCGCACTGCACAGCCTGCACAGACCAAACTCACAAGATGGCGCTGCCGTATCCCCTGGAAAACTAGCGTCAGTTTAGCCAATGCAAGGAAGTGGCGACGCATGGTCCATATTTATACAGTCTATGATAGGAACTATCATGTGGTATATTATTGACTTTGTCACGAATAGCACTGTCCACATCCAGGTTTCAGATCAGCCAAGCATTTCTGAGGTTACCCACAGTGAAGTACATCATTGCCCATAACCAGAATCACAAAAGACTCGTACTCCTAAACATGCAGGTGGTGGGCCCATATGATAGCGGCCCAACCTTATTACTTTAGGCCATCTGGTACAGTCACTTGCCTGGAAGCTCCTCTCATTGTCCCAGGAGGTGCTGCGTGACATTTAGTGTAGCTTTCTGCAATTAATCATCACGTCTAATGATGAAAAGTCACACTCTCTGAATAACAAACAACTACAACACATAAATGTACACTATAACAGGTGTGTTCAGTGTTCACTGCACTGTTTCACAGAATAAGCACAAACTGCTGTTATGTGTTCAAAAGTACTGAAACAGCTATTTAAACATTTCAGCAGTTTTTTTAAATTGCAAATGCATACATTCGTCATATAATAAATGTAGACTAAGAAAGGTCCTCACACACATCTTCAAATCTATTGTCTTTACTACACTTGATGGTGGGAAGTGAGAATTGTTTCACCTGCAGGATTGTTGCCACAACTGTGATGTGGCAACCAGAGCACTTGCTAACACGAGAGAAAAGGCAGGGCAGCAAGCACATAAAAACCACTGGCTGCCTGAAATATGACAAAGGTGTCTCCTGGACTGTCTGGGGACGTGCACGGTATCAGAAGTAACGTCTGTCAAATAAACTCTGTGGAATAGGAAATGTGAAGAATGACAATAAAAAGGACAAATAATGTTAGGAAGAAAAGAAATGATAAGGATGAGCAACGTGATGAAAGAGCAGCAACATATTGGAAAAAGACTTAGTGTGAACAAAAGATTTCAGAGACAGAAATGAGATGAGAACAAAATACATCATTTTTATTAACTTAGAAGAAGAATGCATCTAAAACTGAGGTAGTCGACTGCAAAGAAAACATAGGGATACTCAGAAACTTCTTGTCAGTGTTGGACTATATCCTGGTTTATAATGGAGGTAGGTCATGTACGTATAATGTAAGACATATGAACATATGAAAACCATTAAACATCTAATTTGATTTCATCGGGACTTTATAGAATCAGGTTTGCGAATTGTGCAAAAGGTTAAAGGTAGTATTTTCAGTGCTGACCAAACTGATTGAACTGGGAGATGTTACACGAATATTTACATTCCTATATTGTAACCTTACACACCGATCAGCCACAACATTAAAACCACTGACAGAAGTAACTAACATTGACAATCTTGTGAAAGCACAATGTTCCGCTGGGAAACTTTTGGACCTGGCATTAGTGTGGATGTTACCTAGACATGTACCACCCACCTAGACCACACCAGGCACCCCCAACCCATAGCAAGGACACTCTTTGATGGCAGCAGCCATCCCCAGCTACGCAAACAAAAACATTTCAGGAACAGCTCAAAAAACATGAAGAACAGCACAAGGTGTTGACCTGGCATCCAAATTCACTAGATCCCAAACTGATCAAGTATCTGTGGGATGCACTGGAACAAGCCTGATCCACAGAGGCCCCTTCCCTCAACCCCTAGGACCCAAAGGCCCCCCACTAACAACATCTCGCCAGACACCACAGGACACCCACAGAAGGACCATGTCCATTCTTTGATGAGTCACAACTGCTTTGGAGGCACAAGGTAGACCTACACAATATTAGGAAGGTGGTCATAATGTTATACCTGATCGGTGTAGGTGTGGAGCTAGTTATGTCAGTTAACCACCCAGAACTACATTATCCAACAGCCACGACATAAGGACAAAGGGCACATGTCTCTGAATGCGTCTTCAGTCTGACCCAAGGGCCTCACTTCTACTCCGAACTATTGACTTTCCATTCAGATAGATTTATGAATACGCCTTACAATTGAAGGCCTACTCCATTATTTAAACGTGCTGCACCGGTCAAAGGATCAGGTCACCGAGATCTCTTTGCTCTATGCCCTCATGTTGCCTGAGGCGGCGGCGGTAATACCAGGAAAACTCTTCTATGTCTTCATTGAAGGGTCAAGAGTGGCCTGCCAGCTTAGAGGAGGCAGTTACACTCAATCAGACTGAAACGCACAACAAGACCACTTCCTCAAAGAGGTCAGCGATAAGTTATCTGCAGACTGCAGTTTTCTTATCCTGGGGTGCGCTGATTCTCATGGCTAACATTCTCTAGAACTGTAGAAATAAAATAAAAAAAATCTGACGATTAGCGGTTCATCTTCAGATGATTGTGTTCGCAGCTGTCAAACCCACCTCGTGACCTGGAGGGAATTGAAGCCTCTAATGGCTAATTAACCCCATGTCACCAGAATGAAACACTATTAAACCTAAATCAATTGCTTTTGTGCCCCATCAACAGACTGTGTAAATATTGACACCCACAAAAGAGCAGGCGTGCGGGGCTAGTCGGCGCAGCGACACAGGTGTGCATGCAACTGAGCCGATATGTAAAATAATGCGACGTATTCCGGTTTAATTAATTTTACACAATGCGCTGTGTTGTTCCTTGCCTCAGTTACATCTGCTGCGCTCAGGTATTTGGGATTTGTGTGCAGAGAAAAGGCAAACACGGCACTCGACGGATTCCGTAGCGGGATACTGTTGGTGTGAGTGCCGCCGTGCCCTGCTTTGACGACATCTGTATTCTGACAGAGCCTCCTCTCTCAATCTAGATCTAACTGCCTGCAGACTCTGCCACACAGGAGCTGGAGGGGGGAGCTGAGAAGAATACTTACAAGCCTCTACCGCTGTGTTCCAACCAGACATCCAGACACACGCGCGCTTTCGCAGTATATCCCTGCCAAGTCGGGCATTGTGGTGTGGCAGGAGGAGCCTGGGGAATCCAACAGCCAAATGTGTCCTCTAACATTAATGGCTGCTTGAGCTGACTGAAGGGGGAAAACACCTTGAAGAATCATACATCTGAACAGCCACTTGGCTCCATCTAGGGACAAACTGATTGACATTTTCGGTAGTCTTGCTTAACACGCCTGTCCTCTAATACAGAGCACACATAGTCAGATTGAATGCCGATCCTTGGTTCTGAATTTAAGAGCGATAATAAAACGAGGAGCACTGTCGATGGTTATGCAAAGGAATCGTGTTTGATTTAGTTAAAAATAAATGTGGAGCTGGATAAAAGTGCTGTGCTCTGGGGTTCTTTTCTTCTCAAAATGAGATTTAAAAATAAACATAATAGGCTCCCGACATGTCACCTTTCTCCCTTTTCCTTTGCATTAAGATGTGGACTTTAGAAGGCCTCCAGTTCCTAGTATCCAGGTTACTTAAAATCATGCTGAGCCTGCGTTGGCCCCTTTCCAAAGATCATCATGGGTGTTATAAACTCTTCAAGCTATAGATCTGAAGTGCAGAAATGAAAAAAATAAAAGATAAAAATACATATATTTTTGGCTGCTGCACTAGATCTGCAACACAGGCATAAACAGAGATTGGGTATTTGCCTTAATAAACTGCTGCTCAGATATATCACGCATGAGCAGAATAGAATAAAAGTCTTTCTTTAAGAAAATCATATTTAGAAATGGCTGTTGACGTTAACACATAACCCTGTGAACTGCTCAAAATCAATCTTTACGAGGAAAAAAATATATAGCTGAGGCTTTTATGTGCTCAGACTGAAGGGTATGGTGTGACAATGAGCTATGAAATGACGGCAAATTAATAACTAAAGGATTTTAAGTTGTGAGAAAACAACCCGGCGATGCCTTCAGATGGGGATTTTATTTTTTAACGGAAGAAGTTCTCGTTAATAAATGAAGGTCTGGCACCTTGAACAAAACCAGTTTTCTATAAAAAAAAAAAAAAAAAGAGACCACACTCAAGCGTGAACTCTGTGAATCTGAATGTATTATTAAGAGACCAGATTCAGAGTATCTGTGCACATTATTGCACCTGGTCACAACATATTATGCACAGCTACAAGTTTGAATTAAGCAATTTTAAGTACTGGCAGCTGGGCTTTAAAAAAAACAACTGAAAATGCAAATGTCTTCCACAAGCTTCAAATGCTAAAACATGCTAATCGTAAGTACTGGAAAAACTAAACAAATTGAAATTATGCTTGAGATAAAAATAAAACCTTCAGATTAAACCAACAAATTATCCAGTACGTTAAACCGCAGATACTGCAGTTGTTTGTCTTCTTGATTTCCATAGGCAACGCATCAGCATTACACGAATAAGAACGGCTTATCTTTCAATAACACAGCAAGAGAGAAAAGTAAACATTACCTCTCCTGACACCAGCATCTGAAAGACAAGAGGCTTCAGCTTTAGCTGTAACCCTGTGCCTGCAGCTCTCCTGATATCAGCAGAGAGGCGGCTGCAGCTCTGCACTGTCTCTGCTGTCGCGGGTGATTGGAATGGACATGTGTACTCTGTTGAAGGGCCGTAAACAAGATTTTCAGTCCAGCACTGGCCAGGCCAGGTTGACAGAACGGTCTTATCTGATCCCAGACCAGAGGGAGGCAATGGGGACAGAGCGGGCGAGTTCAGTTCGGGCAGCAGATAAGAAGATGCTAAAGGGAAGTGGAAAGCAGAACCAGACAGCTCCCAAAATGGACATTTTCACACTTACTACCTGTCTTTTTGACATTTGCCGCTTTCTATTTTTGTGGGCTTCAGGTTTGTTTCCCTTCATGTGCACTTTTCTTGGAAACAGCTCCACTGCACTTTGGTCTTAAATGTGTTTCTGGTGATCCAGACATTAATATAGCTATAGCTTTAACCTCTGAGACCTGCGTTTAATCAAAGTCATTATGTGGCGTGAATGAAAGCAGCTTACCTTGTCCTTCCCCTGTTTCTCATCTTGATATACTTTCCACCGCTCTCCATCATTACTGTAGGCAACTTTGTATGAGCCAACAAACTGCACATGGCCAAAGTCTTTAGCTCCTTGGGTGATGATACCCGTGACCTTGGTTGGCACAAGCAGGTCCACCTGAGAGAGAGGCGAAGGCCGCCAGAGGAGAGAGAGGAAGGGAGACAAACAGAGCAGAGAATGATAAATTTGGTTGCTCAAGAAACTTGAAGCGGGTGAAAAAAAAAAAGAAAAAAAGTGTCAGATGTGCTAAATTTTCACATTCCAGTCAGCATCTTTCCTTTTCTTTCGATGTCATCAGAGGACTTACTGAATAAAGACACTGTGTGCGAGTCAAGTCAGTTTCAATTATTCACAGGATATTGAACAACAAGGCTAAGTCCACAACCTCGCCTCAGCAAAACAGAAATTGCATGCTGCAGCAGCTTCAGAGACCCACACTGCTCCATTTGGGTTAATTTTTAATAGGATCTCATTTGTTGCAAACAATTTACTGCGGCAGAATGCCATTAAATAAGCAAACTGTTACTTTTGTCAACACTTTAGTGTCCAATTATGCTTTGTTATTTAGACAAGTATTCGGCACTGTGGGTTTGAGTTAAGCTGAAACCCAAAAAGCATGGAAGGACTCTGCACCGAGGAGAAATATCCTAAAAATGGTCAAGCCATACTACAAGAAAGGTGTTTCAGTTGTTGGAGTTATGTCAAATGAATAATATACTATGATGTGAGAAACAAACGTAGTATTACAAAGTGAATCCCTCTCGCTATCTTTCATAAGGAAGAAACGGCCATTATAGTTTAACATATCAAAAGATTTGAGAAATTAAAGGTGGGAAATTTCCATATCTACAGTACCCATGTGATCTACCTTATTTGAAGGAGCTTGTCGTTTTATAACGATAAATAATTAATGGCATGTCCTGGTGATATTATTAGCCCAAATGTCACCATAAAACTGCCACACTTACCACATACATCAGTGCAGCACAAATTTGCCATCTGTATGGGAAGAAAAACCGGGTTCGACTTGGCATTTTGCTCTGACATAGATAGAGGCAAAATTTAGAAGCACGGAGAGCGCATGAGGGAAACGTAAGCACAGAGATTTATTTCCTTTGCTGAATATGCTGTACACAACACCGAGACAACCATACATCAAACTAATTGGCCTGGTCACAGGCCAACATATACTGTGTCACACCGCTCTGACAAAAGAAAATAAGGCCCCTCGTAGATTAAACAAATAAGCAAACAACCAGCGCATGAGGTACGGTTCAGTTTCATTCCCTCACCTCCTGGTCTTGATGTGTCGCAGACCACTGCAGCGCATCTTTCTATATCGCACTTCTGTTGCCTGCAATGTGTTACAAACCCTAAAACAATCTTTTTTTCATTTCTTTTTTCTGAGTCGTGATGTGGAAGTTATCCCTGTAGAGTTTTCATCTCTCAGAGAGAGCTTTTCTTCTCTCCCTGCTACTTTAAGCTGGAGGACTGCTCCCTTGGTATTATAGAGGCTTTCTTAAATGCTGACATCCTGCTGTGCACATAAGCAGAAATAGACCTTGGTCCTGACACACATGTACACAAAGCCATGCCTTAGCAACTACAAAGCAAACTCTTGACTCTTTAAAAGGCGTCCGAGCGGATAAACACCCAGCTCTCCATTTGTGAAATGTTAAGCTAAAGAAAGTAGGGCAGAAGTTTGCATGTAGACATACCTCAACTCTTAACAAAGCTGCGGTTACAGGTATGCATTTATGCAGATGCGGCACGGTGCACGCTTCATTTGTTGCAAATGCACTATTCATGAAGTTTTGCCTTTAAATGAATTCTGTCTGCTTCCCTTCGCGCGTAATGTAGTGCTCACCACTGATTCTGGATGCAGCTGTGCCAGCAGTGTGGAATATTGCGCTGCGATGTATATGAATACCTTTAAACAACAGCTCTGTTAAAATGACAGTAATGTCACAACAAGCCTCCGGGATAAAGGGGGCCAAAAAGAAATGGTGGCAGGGGCTGTTTGGTTGATTCAAAGGGGCGTGACACGTTGCATTGTGAGGCTTTGATTATACTCCAGTTGCAGAACATTGAGGTAATCTCGTTCTACCCAAGCAGTCGAGTCTGCCACCAAAACAAAGGCATGCTTGAAGGGGAACCTGTAATTGCTGTCACAGGTAGCGGTCAAAAAATACGACCGCTCCTAGCGACGCCGCCTCTGAACACTTTGATGGCCCAAACTGAATTAGGGAGCGAGATAAGCTTGTTAAAGCAAGGCCTCTCCTCCAGCCCCCACCTTCTGTTCTTTCTCCCATCGCATTCTCAGCCTCATTCCCCTCTCCGTAAGCTTTTACCCCAGACAAACTAGGAGTGTGTAGTCTTTGCAGCAATCTCTGGATGCTCGTGGTAGGTATAGATGTTACAAAGAAATGAAACACGATAATCAATTACAGAATTTTTGCCTGCTGCATCTGAGATTACAGAATAAGAATCATACAGCTCTGATCTAAGATTCTAGTTTTGCAACAAATGCAGCAAAAACATCCAAATGGAGACAGGGTCAATTACTTGTTTGTACTTCTCATCGGCTGCGTGCAGAGAGGCGACTTCTGTGCGCTTCAGCCAGACAAACCCTTATCTCTCCTGCTCATTAAGACACGAGTTGGTGTGTGAATCTCATGTCCCCATTTGAAGTGGGTTTGCCATTGCAGGATAAAGAGATTAATACAGCCAAAGGCAGCTTTAAAAGGAGCCAAATGAGGCCCAGTTTCTCATTTTATATACACAGTGCATGCATACATAGCAACCCGCCAACATCCTCTCTCCAGCAGATTTAACTGACTCATTTAATCTATACAGCCTGAAGCGGGCTCGTGTGTTTGTTCCAGAGATGCATATGTTCTGTATATTCACAGTGCAGAAGTCAGAATGACGTGTTACTCAGGGAGCAATGAGGAAGACATTGCTATGGTCCATCAATCGCACAGCGGGGCAGCTATCATTAAAGCTTAAAGCCGTGGTAAGAAAATGAAAATGTCATGCTTCATTGCTTCTCTCTCGAAAAATACTTGATAAACCTGTGGCCAGTCTATTTATTTAAACATACATATACAATCCATAACACTGTAAGATTCCCTCCACATGACCACAACGCAAAATCATTATCATGCTAAACCATCAGAAGGTCTGTAAAGGTTTCTCAGAGGACCAAGACCATGCTGAGATAAAATCATGTTGAATAGTGTTAAGTTCAGGTGGTGGAAATTAAACATGAAACATAATTAAAAAAGAATGAAGAACTCTATTCCACGTGTCAAGCATACTGACAATCAAGCGTGCACATTTTCATCCACTGAGCAAGCACACAGGAGAAATCAAAGTCACTGTCTGTCAATATTTTATTCATTTTTTTATTTATTTTTTTCCAACTCCTCCAGGCTCGTGTTGTTTCGGCGGTTTCACAGTGCGCAAGCGTGAATCTCAGATATCGCACGAAAGGCAGGAACGCACACAACAGACAGTGACTCATGTAGTCACCTACGACAACTGTCAATATGTTTCTGTAGATAATTTAAAATGGGATAGTTCGTTAAATAGTGCACAAGCATCATGGATGTTTGGTTGACACATATTGTGTTTACATGGGAATTCATCACTTCCACAGTTAATCTGAATAATCCCACTCAGATCAGATGCAGCCACCTCGATGGCTGGCCTGATGGAAAGGAATTTTGAATGGTATTGAGAAGGGTATCCAGTTGGAAAAGAAAATATTAGTGCCTAAAATATTAGTGCCTAATATGCGTATAAACACTTAATCCGATAATTTCCAGTTGTTCAAAGGAGCCACAAGTGCTTTAAGAGCCAGAATCAGTGTGGTCAGCGCTATCTTTTACTATTGAATGAATTCAGTGATATCAATATAGTTGGATGGGAAATAACTTCTTCTTCTTCTTCTTCTTCTCTTTATGATATATTTCTGGCAGATTCGTCACTTCATAGCGGGCAGAACCACAACCACGCATGTCAAATAAATTCTATTGTGACTGATGTTTTGGGGCATGTGATTATATATGGTAAGGCTTATTGGATCATTTTATTTAGAGTCTGCGTAATGAGTTAAGTTGAATGTTAATCAGACTGATTTCAATCGGGCTGATGTAACGTTGTCTATGTAAACAAACACTCCATTCTCCAGGAGAACGAGGGAGCCAGCACACGGGCCCCAGGGTTTTTGGGCCACAGGAGAAGAGTCCTGACATAACGTTTCCCGTGCTGTATCAGATCTCCTTACCATCTGAACATAACATCACATGGCACATACCACAGCAAGAAGCTACTGTCTCCATACATGACCGTTAAGCCGAAAAGCACAACCAGAATTATTGTAAAAAAAAAAAACAGATATGAGGTACGAGGCTGCAGGCAGATAATGTCAAGACAGATGGCTGCCTGAGTACAGCACTTCTCTGCTGAGTGCAAAGAAAAGCCTGTTTGGGTCACGATCATTTTCTGCGTTGAAAAATGTGCCACTGCACGCAGAGGTGAGGCGGCTAAACCCTTTCCACAAGATGAAGCGGTGGTCTGAGGCTCACTGAGGTTAAAAAATATCGTACGTGACATATTATTTTTTCAGAGCGAAGGAACACTGCTGCAGTACAAGTGAAAGTGAAAATGAAAAGATATCAAATAAGTTGCGTCCTTACTCAGCAATTACATTGGCTGAAATAAATTAGACCAAAAAGCTCATTCATTTTGTTTGTATTTTCATTACTGTAGCAAACAAACAGCCTGCAGCCCTTCATGAGCACAGCCTGTTAGACAAAGAACCATAATGACTTATTATTATGTAAAATCTAGAGTGCTGATTATAAATAGCTGCAGGCCAAATTGAAAAAAAAAAAAAAAAAGACAGAGAGGGAAGTCTCTTATGAGCTCGCTCAGGGCCTCGTTTTAATACACCTTTATACTTTCAGGTTGCACGAGGTGGGGGGTAGAACTTACCCACAGCTTCCACCTGACAGATAAGGAATATTCTTACCTAAAGACTAGGTTTCAGGAAAGGAAGAGATTGAGCAATGTCTGGAGAGGAACAATCCATTGTACATCAACTTTGACGACTTCTGGAAAGCTTTTGACAGCTTGCATCGTGACACCTTGTGGAAGATCGTGCAGTCATATGGAGTTCCCCCAAAGATGACTGCACTGATGAAGATGTTCTACCATCAATTCAGTGCAGCGTCATTGTCAATGGCAACCATACTCTTCCTGTTTGCCATTGACTGGACTATGCGTAAGACCACCTCAGACAAGCCCAGGGACTTCCAGTGGACTCTCTTCACCCAGCTAAAAGATCTTGATTATGCTGCTGACCTTGCTGTTCTTTCCACCAATCACAAGCACCTACAAGAGAAGACTGACAGGACTGGCAGATTTGCACAACAGACTGGTCTGAACATGAACACCTCATGCACAGATCACTGTGGATGGTGTTGAGGAGTTTACATACTTGGGAAGTCTCCTCAGTAAGGATAATTCATGCAGCAGGGACGGCACATTTGCAAGTCTTCAGAACATCTGGAAAACCCAAGATCCAAATGTATAACAGCAATGTTAAGTCAGTCCTGCTGTGTGGCTCGGAACGCTGGCGAGTGCTTGAGAGCGACATGAGAAAGATCAACGAAGCCACAATAGGTGTCTACGGAAGATATGTTGCATCTTTTGGCCAGACAAGATCTCCAATGAAGGCCTGTACCAAAAGACAAACTGTCGCAATGTGTTACCAGAAATGAAACATCAACGGCTCAGATGGCTGGGGCATGTCCTCCGAATGCACCAAGATTGCATTCCGAAAGTAGCCCTGAGATGGACCCCATCTTAACTCCAGGTTAACAGCAAACAAAACAGGTGCATGACCTATTGTCACGCTGCTTACAAGAAAGCTATGTTTGTGGTAAATGGCTTGATAAAATACCACCTGCTTTCTTTCATTCATTGATTATCCGTAACTGCTTGTCCTCTAGAGCAGTGGTTTTCAAAGTGGGGGCCGCCAGGGCGTGCTAGGGGGGCCTCAGACAATTGGAGGGATGATAAGAAAAAAAAATTAGAAAAATGAAAAAAATTGAATCTAATTATTTTTAACCATTACTATAAATATAATCTAATGATTTTATGAATCACTATTATAAAATATAATCGAATTGTTTTTTAAATCATTATCATAATTATTAATAATATATCATATCTAAATGTTATTTGCCATGCTCATCTTTCTGATTCCCTGCCAGTCAAAACATCGTTCATGACCTCATAATCTGTGTAGACCTGGCGGTTTGCGCCATTTATCAAGCTGCTTTGCTCCTCAAGCTAGCATGTAGCTAGCATGTAGCTAGAGCAAAATGGACAGGTTTTTTACAAGAAAGAGACCGAAGGAACAGACCAACAGCCCTGTCGTAGAGGACACTGCTGCAAAAAAATAAAAATCTAAGAACTCCTGGCCAACTAAAATTACAACTAAAAGCACTTATGCTAAACAAATGTAATAGTTATTGAATAGTGAATAAAAGTAAGAAACATTATAAAAGATGACGTTTCTTTACATATTTTGTAGCAGTGTCTGTAGGTTTGCAAAGGGGGTCCCCGACCAGAAGCTAATGCTGTTTGGGGGGCCTTGGCATGGAAAAGTTTGGGAACCCCTGCTCTAGAGGATCGCGGGGTCTGGGGTACACCCTGGATAGGTTGCGACTCTATCACGCGGCTAACACAAAGGGACAAAACAACCCTTCACACACACATCAAAAACCTACGGCTAATTCAGAATCGCCAATAAAACCTAACGAGTATGTCTTTGGACCGTGGGAGGAAGCCGGAGCACCCGGAGAGAACCCACGCAGGCACAGGGAAAACATGCAAACTCCTCACAGAATTTGTGTGAATGCATAATGTTGCACCACTGTTTGCGCAGAGCAAGTAGGTGATCATGAGCTATCACTAAACTGCTCTTTCTTAGGGATGAACACAGTCCCTCTCAGTAATCCTTGTTGAGCAGAATCAAAGTCGACCATTTAACAGGCTCTGTGCAGTAACTTGTAGTCTGAGAGCTGTGTCTGAAAGTAATACTAAATCTTTCTAATTTAAATATGGGTCCTGTGAGGCACATATGCTGCATGTACCCAGCACACACACACACACACACACACACACGGAGTGAATCTCCTTTCAAACACCTTTTGTGGCTGGTGTTTCCACATGGGGTGGTGGGATGTCAAAAGGTATAAATGCCTGCTGAGCTCTCACACAGTGAAGGGAAGGTGTGTAGGTAGTATGAAGTAGCCCCGGAGCGTTCGGCATGGAAAAAGGTAATGTCACAGAGGGAAGACATCACAGGCCGGTCAGTGTGGCACTGAACATCTTCTCTTTTTTGAAATGTGACTTGTATACAATGGGTTTTTTTTTTCTTTTTTTTTTTTTTTGAAAGTGCTAAATGTGGAATCGAATCCAGACCCCTGAAAGAAACATCTTCATGTGGCATGCGGTGTCCTGACATGTGCATAGATGTCGCTGTGACAGATCGAGAGGACTCGCTTTGGCAGCACATTACAGGAGTCAGCTGGTTGGCTGGTCAGAGCACATCTTACAGCCAAACTGATGGGGGCTATGAATGCGAGAGAAGCGCTGCGCGGTGACTCGCGATTGAATTGCGAAACGGTGGCAAACGCACAAATACATGGCATAAACATTGCTGTGCATTAAAAATCCTCCCCCTTCCATCCTGCGACTCTTCTCTCCAGTCTTCATGCCAGCATATTTACATGATGCAATGCTGCATGCAAGTGAAATTAATGTCTTTCTTATTCTGAATTTATGCTAGAATTTGCACATATTCACAGTCAGGCTCAGTGCAAATAACCCTGTTACCTGATCAAACATTTTAACCACCCTAGCAGATAGGGTGAGAATGCTGGTTTCCCTGAAGATGAATCCTCCTAAACAGCGACACCAGACAATAATTTCCATATCTGCAGTGGAATGTCTCAGTTTCTATTAGATGGTAAATCTTACGAACACTCACATATATCATAATGACTCTGCTTAAACCATCATGGGTACATTCACAGTACATAAAGAGAAATGTCACAAAAACGTCTTTATGGATTGCCATTTCCCCATCTGGGTGAACTTTAATAACTCTGGTGATCCCTCAGATTTCCCTTTACTGACAGTTCCATCAGATTCAGCTGTACTGAAGTAAATGTTATGCTAAAAAGCTGAATTTAAATGATGGACATGGTCCTGTAAATATAGACTGCTGAGTGTTAGTGCACTAGCAATGTCCTAGGGAGCCTGTCTGAATGCTAATCATAGCATTTAAGCAAGACTTTGACTTGTTTTATCAGTACAACATACAGACATATTGATTTCTCAACGCAAAAGGTATTATTGAGGGCCGAATTACACAACGATCAGCCACAACATTAAAACCACTGACAGGTGAAGTGAATAACATTGACCATCTTGTGACAATACAATATTCTGCTGGGAAACTTTTGGACCCGCTATTCGTGTAGATGTTACTTAGACATGTACCACCCACCCAGACCAGACCAGGCACCCCCACCCCATAGCAATGACACTGCTTGATGGCAGCAGCCATCCCCCACATAGAAAAACGCTTTAGGGGACAACTCAAAAAAACTTGAAGAACAGCCAAAGATGTTGACCTGGCCTCCAACTTCACTAGATCCCAAACTGACCAAGTATATTTGGGATGCACTGGAACAAGCCTGATCCACAGAGGCCCCTTCCCTCAACCCATAGGACCCAGAGGCCCCCACTAACAACTTTGTGTTGTTAGTGGACACCCTCCACACCACAGGACGCCCTCAGAAGGCCCACGTCCATTCTCTGATGAGTCAGAAATGTTTTGGAGGTACAAGGGAGACCTACACAATATAATATTATATATAGTAAATGCTAACATTTCAATCCACCCTTGATTGAAAAGCGACTCTCCCCTTTAACAGCTTGCGAGACAAACACCTGCACGGTCAGCTATTTGTTTTCCAAAAATGTTTTCAATCATTTATAATTTAACTTGAAGAACTTTAAAGTAGAAGGTGCATATTCAGGCCAGTACACTATTACTTAATCCCCAATCTTTGCTCCAAAAAGAAAGGGAGGTTTTCATCAATGCCAGTACATTAAAGCTCAAAAATTACTACCTGAATAGGCCTGTAATGGTCTACTCAGAGCACACAGCCATAAAACAGATGGAGCCTCTCTTCAGCATGTCAAGTTAAGTCTAAACGGTTGCAGGAAACGACGACGGGAATTGGCCATGGCAAAAGGAACAGGAAGGAAATCAACCATGGTGGTCTGGATCATTTAGAGCTATTAAAGCAAGGAGAACAGCATCTGCAGAACCGGCCAGATGCTCGCCATGTTTGGATGAGTGAAGCGAGGGAGGCAGATCATGTGCGTAAAAAATGGCGTTGACGGTGCGCTAGGAAGGGGACTTGGGGGAATTTCACACCCTGTTTAATGCGCACCGTGACTAGACATCTGATGGACACCCACTCGCTGATAAAATCCAGTAGTCTGCCTCCACGTGTGATCTTGACTGAAATCAAATCTGTAATTCATGCCGGAGGACAGGGAACCGCTTTGCGTCGAAATATTAAGCAAGTGTAAAATGTGAAATGTTTTAATGGCCTAACGTATGGGTTTCCCACTCTAGCAAAGATAATAAAAAGTTTAAAAGGTCCTGCAAAAGAGGCTGGAGTAAAAAAAAAAAAAGAAAGAAAGAAAGAAATACTTTACGACTCCAAGTGCTGCACTTACAGCTCATCATTCCTCATTCCTGTCTCTGCTCTCCTCCTTCTCACGCAGTGCATAAAATATTCATGTCATATTCTCACACGTATGCACAGAACCTAACACGCACCCTGCACAAGTAAAAAAAAAAAATTGTGTGCATCTGAGGCAATAAAAAGCAATCACAAAATAACATAACATGTTTCATATGCGGACATGTGGTCTCTGTAATCTGATACCAACCTGCATAAAAGCACATTAAGAAATTGGACTATTCCGAATTAGGCACTTTACATGTAACGGCTTCTTAAGTGCAGCCTATACTCTCCTGGGTGAGTGGCATATAGATGTGTGACTTAAATGTATGGATGTGCACTGATTTTTAAGATCGCGCATCTTCCCTCCTGACGATTCCTGCAGATCCCACGATTACAGCAGGTGCTGCCGCAGACTCATGAATCAATCATCCCGAGATAAAACAGATAAAGGCATCCCACGCTGGCTGAGAGGGAGCGAGGGGGACATAGGCAGAGAGAAAGAGATGAGGATCAGGATGTAGTGTTGAAGGATAAGATGGCTTCCCCGGATAATGAAAATAAAAGAGTAACATTACACAGACTCCAGACCTGCGCATTTAAGGATATTGTTGGAGGGAGGGAACACTAAAAACCACCCAATTGAATTAGAGGAGCAGATGGATTTACCATCCCTCCCATAACTTCATTTGAGGGCTAATTGAATCAGCATACTTGCTGCAGGGAAATTGAAGAAAATAGAGCAAAGAAAGAGCCACATTGGACAGGATTAAAATGAGGCTCTGACGATAATGCCTTAATGAAATTTACATCAGGCATGTTTTCAAATTAATGCAGATTATTTCTAAGAATCTTCTTGAATTCTCGGATAATGTTCTCAAGATGATGGAATTACCAAAAACTTCAGGGGACATTTTGGAACCAATATACTTTATTTGTGCCCGTTCAAAGTACACGGAAGACTCTTTAGCTGGAGACGCAGTGGTTTTATATGCGGCATCAGATATATGGGTCCCGTTTCACACGCTTCTACGCAGAAGCCTGATAAAGGCCGACAACGACCATCCCCCCTTCCACATTTCGAAAAGCTCGCCAAGTATCGCAATCATGGCGCACAATGTTCATGGCTGCACGGCCGCAAATTGGATCTCGCCTTTCTGAAAGTGAGCTGGCACATCTGCCGGAGCTAGTGTTGGCAGAGGGATTCGCAGTCATGGTCATCTGTTATTCTGGCTTTGAAGATGTGCATCAGCGGGCGTCAGCGCCATAACTCAGATCTTGTCAACAAGTTGAGGGGGAAACACTAAAACGGGCACTCGAAAAAGAAAAAGGAGCGCGATGCCGTTGATAGATTTACATTCTGTATATATTTACAAATGCTTGACTGACTTATTAACATGAAAATCCTCTCTGCGTTGCTTTGGATAATTAACGCTGTCATACCTAATCATCCAAACTCTAAACCGTTTTCGAAACTTTTGTGTGTTTATCAGTGATAGCAGCAGAAACCAATTAGATACACTGGCCCTGTAGCGTTCTGTTTCTTTAATTAGTTCAGCAAGAAAACGTGGCTACAGGTGCCGTTCCTATTGATTCGGTTTTGTGTGTAGCGTTGCAGGACAAATAATGATAGAATGCTGCACAGCCGGTGAAATAAAGAGTGTGATTAGAATATACCTATCTGAAGGGATAAGTGCCTTTTTAGCTAGGTTCGACCTGATCAGTGTAGAATGACGGTATCAAAATGCGGGATTTTAGAGGATCCTCTCTTTGTTGCAATAGCACAGTGGGTGAGCTCAAGGAGGCACTGCAGAAAGACGGTTTGCCCTTAAACTTCTCAATACATTCTTGAAATCATCCTTCCCGTGCAAGTCATTTCAGCAGAGTACTGGTCTTTTGTTTGTGAAATAAAGACACAATCGTTGCTATTCCAGAAAATCAGAATGCCCCGTAATCTTTTTCACGCCACAGCGCCTTTACCCTCTCCCAGGCAGCTTGTCGGATTTTAAAAAGGACACACTCGATCATTGCCGCATAAACACTCAAGACGAGATGAGTTTCAGTGGGACAAATTTAAGCCATTCCCCTCTGTGGGTGGATGAAACAAACACTCAGCTAATTCTATTGATTAAAAGAAATAGAGTTTGTTGTCGGCAAGTGCTGTATTTGAGGTAGCAATTTGATTAGGAAGCTGTGCTGGGCGAAATTGGTGAAATGATAATACCCAGTTTGATTACATCAAATGTATGCTCAGAGGCACTGAGCAAGAATCAATCTAGCATCACATCTACTTATTGTTCCTTCCAGCCTCTGCTCCACACGGGACAGTGCTCTATGTGAAGTGATGCTTTATGAACCACTGGAAAGGCAGCTGGAGTCACTCACTTCTAGGATATTCATTCATGAGCTTTAAAGGGGAATTACCGTTTTTTACAACCTGGACCTTATTTCTGGCATAAAATACGATAGTTTATTCACCCATATGACTTTGGTGTCATTTGGAGTCGTTCAGAAGATATTTAGATCCAACGGAGCACCGTGTATATCCATATAGTGGGAGTGACTGGGGCACCGAAACGCAGCTTTTAAATAACGCAGTATCTGCCGCAAAACTCGTTCATTTCACCAATATTTTGTTATGATACACTAGTGCTATTTCCAATTGAGTCCAGAGTTACCTGTTATCTATTCGCAGACATGAACACATTTGTTGTTCTTTGGCCAGCTGTTCCTCTCTCTGCCTCCGCATCCTCCTTTCAACGAGCTCCTCATCCGTATACTCTTGCTCAAAACGGTAACGGATGTCCATCATAAACAAAGTCGTTGTCCACAACCTCAGAATCGGAAAAATATTCAGCCAAGTTGCAAAAAATTAGCTATAGCAAATTACAGGTAAACAAGCCGACCTTCACGGCATTTCGATGACATCATCCAGGTCAGAGGTTAGTAGGTCAATCTAAAGACCCTGGATGATGACAACAGGTAACTCTGGACTCAACGGGGAATAGCGTATCATAACAAAATATTGGTGAAATGAACGAGTTTCGCGGCAGATAATGTGTTATTTAGAGGCTGCGTTTTGGTGCCCCAGTCACTCCCACTATATGGATATATGCGGCGCTACGCTGGATCTAAATATCTTCCGTACGACTCCAAATGACACCAAAGTTATATGGGTGAGTAAACAATCGTATTTTATGCCAGAAATAAGGTCCATGTTGTAAAAAACAGTAGTTGCCCTTTAAGATCACAAGAACAATTTAAATTTGTATTAAACTGTTAAATGAAACATGCATTCACATGATTAAAGGCTGAGGTAGACAATTAAAACTATTTAGAAAAAAGAAATTGATGACAGAAGAAGAATTTGAAACACATTCTCTGTTTTACCTGTAGGGAATAATGTCTATGAGAATCCTCTGTTATTAAAATATAGTATCCCAAACTTAACATTTTTACTTTCAGCCAGAATTAAACCAATAACTACTATTTCTAAAATAAATGTAATGACTTTAATGTTAAAAAATAAAAAAATAGATCAATACGATTAATTTTATACATTATGTATTAAGAAAGATAAAGAGAGCTTAAATGGTTGCACTATCCCTGGTATTTTTATATATATATATTAATTGATCAACGGAAGCACAGTAAAATCTGCACTTAAAATAGAAATCTATCTATCTGCTCTTAGCAAAATCTATTTAATTTAAGGTAAGATACGATAAGATAAGATAGGACTTTATTAATCCCCATGGGGAAATTATAGCAGGAGGAAAACAATTGTGCTAAATACAAAAAATACAAAAAATATAATAAGGTAAGACAAGGGAATCTATATAAAAGTAAATATGTTAAGGTACAAAAAATATTTACATATTGCATCAGGTTTAAGTAGCTAACCAAAAAGTTAAAAAAACAAAAAAACAAGTGTTAATTGAGGGTTGAAGTTTGCTCTCTGCAAAAAATACTAACTCCTTCAGCTTCACTCAGTCTTGAGTGTGTCATCTTGTGCTTCGACCTTAGACACTTCTCATCACTCACTAGTTGATCAGTGGCCGCTTGATGGACTTGCATGCACTTCTCTGGCTTAACAAGCCAAACAGCCGCCTGCTTAATGTTTGGTTACCGCGATGTTTCAGACATACATGATCCACATAAAGCCAGCCATTTATGCAAATCTGCTTCACACCTTTTAGTCCAACTCAACCAATTATACAGTATTAAGTTGCCATTAGTAACTATCGATGAGATTAATGACACAGAAAGGGCTCCGTGCACAGTATCAGACTGATTCTCCCAGTTAAAATGTTGGGTCGTAACCTTCTGAAGTGCAGCTTGCACGGTGCATTGCCTGAACATGACAAGGCCATGCTCACATTCGGCCTGCTGCTCCTCTGCTATGACTTGTGCTCTCCCTGTGATCCTTCAAACCACCGTATGGTTTCTCCAGTTTGCAAATTTTAAAGAAGTGTTCAACTGAGTGACAGCATTTTTCCACCATGACTAACCATGCTATCCTGATCGGTCACTAACCATTGCTTTAATACAATAGATTCTTCTTCCTATTTCAGGAATGTTTCTTCAAGACACGCATCAGTTCTAGAGATTTAAACACCGCAAAGACCACCAAGCACTACCTTGCAAAGCGTTGCGTTCCTTCAGGGTGTCACAGTGCTTCACACATCACCTGTGATGTTGGCTGTGAACTGAAAGAACGGAAGTTGACAAAAACCTGCTGATGCCACGCTGCAATCTCCAGCAGGGGGTCTTTCCCTCCCGCTTAGTTTGAAGCGCTTTACAGTGTTCTTCCGAAGGTGCTAATGTATTTGTCTTTGGGTCTCTGCGTGACACAGAGCGTCAGAGCTTGTATCCGGCGCCCTTCGCTTAAAGACAAAAAGTGTGAATCCGGCGGCTCAACCACCTCCCCGATGGGCTTCATCATCTCTGGTGACCATTCGCTGCACACATGGATTTAGCCCAAGTCGGGAAACAAATGACTGCAACCCAATTCTGTCTGCAGTGTTTTCTGAGGATTTCCAACTCCTGCCACTGAAAGCAGAAATACTTTTGAGGCAGAGTCATTTATTGCTGGTACACACTGTTTATATTATTCAACTGGATTCCTGGGGCCAACAATGTGTGCCTGTGGAGCTCGAGCAACATTTCACCCTAGCACTGAATATAAAGAGATGCACCATGACCATCACTCAGAATGGGGGTACGAGCACTTCTTAAATAATCACCCACTGGCCGCCACACGGGAAGAGAAACATAGAAGAGATATATACACCGGCAACGAAGAAACGTACGCGTATAAGCTAGTGTTAGGCGGGTAATAACACTAGCAGGAGCCCGTTGAGCCGCTCCTGCAATATCACAGCTGTGTCACTGACAGGTCACTTTGCTTGTGTCTCTTCACTTTGTTTCCATCGTCTTTGTTTATAGTCACCCACTGTGCTTTCTCCTTGGTCCTTTGTGCTCCAGCAGAGAGGCACTTTTTTTTCCTTTTCCCTAAATGTGAATGCGACGGCTTACCTCTCAAACTGCGACTCTTTACCTCTTCGGCATCTGCCTATGCAAACCTCCACTCTCAGAGCAGGCAGTGATTATGTGTGCTCTGCATTAGTTAGTCTAAATTGACTCAGATTTTGTGAATTCGTAGCTCAGCCTTCGATAAAAAAAGAAAAGAAAAAAGCTGCCACCCTTGCTACCAATTAAACAGAGGCAACAAGTAGGGTAAATCTGCTTAATACGGTGTAAACATCAATCCTCGTCGACTTAAATAGAACAATTGTTTTGATTTAATTATAGAAATGAAAGAAAAATGTGTGTCTGACAATTTGAAAATAATAATAATTGCCGACTTCTTCTGTCTGCAGCCAAGGATGACACAAGTAAATGTGTATGCAAATGTACTGCTGGCAGTGGACAATGACAAAAAGGATCTCATGTTACTCCAGCTACTATATTACTGTATTAGGCAAAGTGTGAATTGATATGCAACATTGGCTCCGGGCTGAATTTAGTACAAACATCATTACACTGTCTGCATAGGGTGTATGGTCGTTCTTTCAAAGTTTTCACACATGCTTTAGCTCACTCTGCATCATCAGAGGCAGAGGTGATTATCGGGGTGCCAGAGCCACACGCCACACATATTTATCACTTTTAGGAGATAATTGGGTGTGAAAACCTTGGAGACAGTGGATAACAAATGATCCACCGGAAAGGAATAATGTTCATAGCTTGTTTTGTAACCTTTGCAGGCTTGGAGATAGAAATTTAACAAGTTACAAATGAAGTGATGCTGTTCTGTTTTTTTTTCCCCCCCTACACGGGGCCATGCATGTACAACAGTACGTAATATGTTAAGTTAACTGCCTCCTCTGAGGCTATGTGACAACAGATATGTCCTCATATGAAAAACAATAGTTCATTTAATTGTTTTAGTGAGGAATTATCTATCATTTCTCTATTACCTGTTATTCTGAGTACAAATACTTCGTTACTGTACTCAGGTATCTGTACTCCACGGATGACATGACGTAAAAGACGTGACATGATCGAACTAGGGTGACCAGATGTCCCGCTTTGTGCGGGACAGTCACGCATTTTCATTACTTTTCACACGTCCCGCAAATTGAGACGTTGTCCCGCATTGTTATTGACAGTCAGACTCCAGTTTCGAAATGCATGTTTTACAATCTGGCATTTATCAAATAGCTGTTTGGAGAAAGCAGTGAGGGCTGTCATCAGGGGTCGGGGCGGGCTGTTTGATCATGTCAATCAAACTGGGACGCGGACGCAGGTTAAGGGCGCGCCCACCAACAACAAACAATGCGAATCAGATCAGAACGGCATGCAGCGCGAGACATGGAGGGAAGCACAACCCGTACGACTGAGAAGAGGAAATGCAGCTATAATAAAGACTGGGAAACTATCTATCCAATGCAAGGCGAGTCTGGTAAAGTTTGCTGTGAAGTTTGCTTGAGTCATTTTTCCGTTTCACACGGAGGTGAATACGACGTGAAACGACACAGACAATGCGAGACAAAACGTGTTGCTCACCTTGTGAACTTGGGAAATTTGCATTTAAGCAAGTTTTTATATATATTTATATTGTAAAATATATTTGTTAAGTTTTTATTTGCAGGCTGTTATGTGCTACTGAATCAATCAGATGGCAAAGTAATGCCATAAGCAAAGGGGCAGAGCAGAAATGTTTATTTTTTCTCATAGTTCTTTTAGACTACCTTGATGCATTGGTATCTCACATTGTCCCACATTGTCCCACACAAACGTAGTCTTTGTCCCACGTCTGGCGAATTGGGATCTGGTCACCCTAGATCGAACATGACTAGCGCATCGGACTAGAAAAGGAAAGTCAAAGAAGAAGAGGGATAGTTAACCGCGGAAAGTTGCCGAGTGAGTGGAGAGTTAGAGAGAGAACCTCCAGCAGCATGGAGGAAGGAAGTGACAGCGACGCTTCAGAAGACATTCCCCATCCATGGCCTTATTTAAGAGAACTGTTCGATGTTATTGGCTCCAGGAATGATTCACGGCAAATGCGCTGTGTCTTGTGCCAACCTAAAATCCACAAGCTTCTGGTGTTCATGAATACCCCGTCTAATTTGATAAGACACATTCAGGTAAAGTGTAGTTTCGGTTGTTTACATTAGCTTTTTGAGGATTTTTTGGAAGCCAGTTAGCGTTAGCAATGCTATGGGAACACATCGTTTTGATAGCTAACGCTAGCTAGCTCTCGGTTTAAAAAACAACAACCCAATAACCCTCAATTTATTATTAAAAACTATCCAGATGCTCATGCTGGTCAGTTCAGTCTAGATTATCCGGTCAGAACTTTTTTCATTTTGCAAAATTATCAACAGATGTAGTGTTTCATTAATGGCTAAATCGTTTTTACTTTTTACTTAAGTACATTTCAGAGATTGTACTTTCTTACTTTTACTTGAGTAAAGGAGTTGAATCAGTACTTCTTTACACACGTATCCGTACTTTTACTTAAGAACAGAATGTGAATACTTTTGCCACCTCTGATTTTAGTGTAGCCGTATTTTTCATTTCTGAAACTTTTCTGTAGCTTCTTAAAAAATTGAGCAGAATCTTTCAGAAGAATTGTTGTGTTTGTGTTATTATTTTAGAATGGGTTGCTTACAGACCCCCCTCTACCGTCTAAAACCCACACAGTGCTGCCCACAACATGAGATGCAATTCAATATGACGCCTCACTTGTTGCCTGCGACACCGTGGAAGATAGAGTATAAGAGGAGATCACTCCCTACCAACCTCGTTTATTTGTCTGTTTGAAACATGTGTGCCATAATCCACCAAAAAAAAAAAAAAAAAAAAAACCCAAACTCTCCACAGTCCCGAGCAGAGCTTGTCAGAAGATTTGCACTGCATATGTCTCATTAAGAGGAACACAGTGAAACAGAAAAGTAGCTACTGTCTCTCTAGCAATTTCTCTTTGCTACGTGGACACGTTAATGTGCATAATTAACTAATCAGCTTACGCCAGCTGGAACATTTGGCAGCTCGGTCTGACAGCTTCAGCTACTCTCCCGAAAACATCTTGAAGGATGCTGGTTCAGTCTCCCTCTGCGTAATTTTATCTCCTGCCACGCCAGAACAACTTTAGCTTGGACGGCAACCAACGGGTCCAGCTCCCCGTGTTTTTGTTTTGACTTACAGTGTTCTGTGGCACCGAATATCAATTGTGGAGTATTTAGTCAGCCGAAAGCTATGTTCTCAACATGTTAACCACACAGTCTGGTCAAACAAACCATCAAATATCTGAGATTTACTACTGGGGCCATCATCACTCAGACCTATTTGTTGGTTTAAAGCCCCCTAAAGCCATGGATAAAGAATTCTTTAAAGGTTACTAAAGACCACCTTAAACACATACGGACAATTAATTCATCAAAAGAAAACACAAAACAAAAGACAGAGAAGCCGACAACAGCGTTCAGGGCTGATCTGATCTCTCCTCTGTTTGCTATACAATCCTGTCCAGTCCAATGCATCTAACAATCCACATTATACTATTTGGTGCCTGCAAAGAGTTTCCCACTGCTTCCACTCCACAGCAGAACAGCTGTCTTGATTTATAGGAATACTTATTTTATCATTAGGACTGATTAATTCCATTACTCTTTGAGGTTTTAAGTCATTCGGTAATGTCCCTGAGAATTGATTATTTGCCATGGCAACCAGCAGAAAGAAGACACTGAAGGGATGCATATAGGATGATCACTACATATATGAAATGATCATTTCCAACATTATCAATATAAATGTAAAGCATTACTCTTGTGGAATACGACTCTCAATGTCTAGTTTTCAAAAGCCAGATATTCTATACGCCAGTGTGCACAGAAATGCTCCTTAGCAGTGGAAGCCATTGATTTCTTTCACTGCATCTGTATGGCATCTCCTCTTTCCTGCCGGCACAGCATGTAATATGAGGCCGCAAGTTTTCCTTTACCCACAGCAATCAATTTTGCCTAGATGAGCTCCCTGGCATGGCTGGAGCCTGCCTAAGTACCTGTCTCCTCCAACACATAGCGACTGCATGCCGTCACCCTCTAAAAAAAGCTTTCAGCGTAATAAAAATCATGTCTGAATCAAGACCCAGTCAATCTAATAACGGCCAGACAGGTCTGGATGACTACAGAGCGCTAACTGTGTCGCTGCTAGGGGAGGCGGCATGCGTGGAGGGAGTGCAAGAGAAAGGCCAAGAAATCAAAGAAATCACTAATCTTCAGCTCCCCGAGAAGACGATCCACATCGCAATTTCTTCTGTGCTATCACTTTTTTTTTTTCAGTTTGAAGCTGAAAGCACATTTGCTGCCTTTTATTTTAAAAGGACCGAAAGATATCCAATATACGAGGCCATACGTGAGGGCTCGCTGCGCGCGATGGGTCCGACTGATATACATCTTAAACTCGCTTAGCCTCCATCAGTCTCACATATTGTTAAACAGACAGACTGGGAGGTAAATGTTCACTAAGAGATGTGTCTTGTCCCTTTCAGGAGACATGTTCTGCCATCAGTTACTGTAATGAAAACAAATAGATCGGCTGGTTTCATAGAGATAGAAAGCCTGGACCGCAGCCAAGGATAGCAGGGCTAAACTCTCCAACAGAGGCAGTGTGGGTGTTGGATTCAAAAAAGACTGGCATGGAAATAAACAGAACTGACTACCTTTTACTGACCATTTCTCAGAAGCACACGGCGAGCGAGCTAAGAGAATAAGGATTTCAAGATATAATTTAATTCGCAATGGACACTGTACCCATCGGTGAAGTCTTTCCAGATGAAACATAATTGAATCCATTGGCATGCATTACCATGTACACGCCATCAATTACTATGCCAGGGAGGTAAGAGCTAATCCTTCAGCAGAGTGAAAACCAGATATCTGCAAGAAGCTGACTGTCTGTCGTTTGTTTCCCTGATAAAACATTGATTTATCTCTACAGTAGAAGACAGAAGCCGATTCAGCTCAGATTACACCGTACCTGTAGCCACTGTGACTGGTCACTGTGTCCAGCTGTCCAGGCGTTGACCTTGCCTTGTTTGTCCAAACGTGCCTTCCCTGGCTCCCAAGTGAACATGTCCATGTTGAGTGTCCTGAAGATGCTGGAGGCCGTGATCTGATAGTCCTGGATGTGGCCCGACTTCATTCCCAGGGGTTCGGAGCAGCCTGGAATAATAAGCAGATTTGTTTTACATAAAAAAAAAAAAAAAAAAAAAGCTTGAACGCATGAACCACGGAGGAGGCATTCTGGAGTGAATTTTCAAATCATCTACGGTTTATTTGTGATTAATGATGATTACTTTATGGGTGACAACAGCTCGCTCACCTGTTAGCTCACAACCGAGCAGCTCCATGCGTAAGGTGCAGTGCCTCCTGCAGACTTGGGGGTAAATGCGCACAAACTGGGCTTCGATGGGAGGGGTGAAGGAGTTGGCCGACGGAGCGTTGTTATCGACATTTCCTCTGAAAATCTGTTGGCGAGGGATGAAATAACAGCGCATCAGGGCGGGGAGGACGGTGAGGCAGATCAGTTCGCAATAACGTGACACTCCATCCTCCGCCGTCTCCAGTGTCTACTCCACACGCAACAAATTGCTGTCATTCAAGGTCAATGAGCTAGAATTACAGGGAAAAATAGACAATTTCTCGCACCATTTGAGCCAGTAATTCATAAGAACAGTGGTGTGTTTTAAATTAGCGCTCCAATTATACTGCTCTACCTTCTGCTGCGTTTCATCCAACTGACCCAAGATCAACGACAGATTGATTTGAGTGAAAGACGCACGCGCAGTGGTAAAGTGTCGTCTTCTGCGTGTCTAGTTTTGACAACACGCTTAAAAAAAAAGATCAATAAGGAAAAAAAAGTTGAAAGTTGATACAGCTCAAGACCAGACAGGCGCCATTACGTGTAATAAATCTGAGAAGAAGTTCGGAGGTCTGGGTCTTTCGGAGCTCGGCCAAACAGAGGACAGCCGTGGTTTGCTGTCAGGAATGATAGAATGCCGTGTGGCCTATTTGGTGGCTGTTCATCCCCAAATAGTATAAAAATTCAATCTAGAACTCATAAAAGTGGAGGGGGGTAAGGGGCAGCAGGATGGGCCCGGTGTGTGCTAGCTAATTAAAAAGCCATCTCATCATGTCCTCCACTCCGTCCTTGACTGAGTGCAGTCTCTAGTCGCTGTGTGTGCACGCGCCTGAGTGTGTGTCTTTTGTCTGTGTGTCGCAGAGCAAGAAGCAGCGGGTGACAACGGACGCGCACGCCTGTGTCTGTGCGTCTCACCATATCCTCATCTTTGCCCTTGACTTTGTACGTTCTCCAGCTCTTCCCATCGTCACTGTAGGCTACTTTGTAGGACTTGATGTACTCCGGGCTGCCGATTCGCTTTGCACCCTGGGTAATTAGGCCCGTGACCCTCATTCTCCTCTGCAGGTTTATCTGCGGGGGGGAGAAAAAGAAAGAAAAAGGTGAAAATTGTGGAATCATAGCTTCGGTTTCGGACGCTGCAAACGCGCGCTTGTGCCGCGCCTGTGTGTTGCGCGCGCACAAGCGGCGTGAGCACGCTTGTCACGGGAATCAATTCACCCCCTTGTATCTATTCTGTCAGGGCCATCCATCTTATTCAGAAAGTCTGTGACCAAATGGAACATTTAATCAATCCCCACGCTCCACATCCAGTCTGTCCACCCTGTGCAGACTGTCAATACGGTGCCGATGTAAAGCAGCTTGGTGAGCCAAGAGGAAAAGAGCGCGCTAAGAAAAGAAGGAAAATGATAAAGGGTTTCCATAGATCCTGCTTAGTGCACACAAAGAAGGACCATTACGTACACATCACTTTAAGATGTTTCCCGACAGGTCAACCTCTGTGAAAAATTGCACATTTTCCATCTCTTTTCTAGTTTTTCAAATTAACAGCATGTGTGATAGTGTTGAGATTTTCTAGTCATTGAATGGGTTTTGATGCTTGTTTTTTCTTGCCAGTGTCCTTCATTGCTAGAGTAGTCTTTGAATTGATTAGCAAAAACACCCATCCTTCACGAAGGGCCAGGATTTCTACCAAAAGTCATTCATTTGCAGGACAGATGAATTTCTCCTAAAGTGCAGCGTATCTTGCCCAGGGTTTAAAAAAAAGTTTCAATAATAATTCCTGATTAAGCCACAGGAATCCGAAACTGTCACACTCACGGTTCCTTTTCCACCTATGCCCCCACCAAATGTCAATGGCCTGCCTCTAATTATAGGACTGCAGGGAGTTTGAGAGAACATGTGAGGAATATTACACATGCCACATCCATGTTTGTCCTCCAGTCTTCGGTTTCAATCTGTCATCGCTGGTTGCCTACGAAAGCGCCTCTGGCCCTCTAATTCTGGTGAACTCGTGTCTAAGAAGGAGACAGCCGACGACAGCCGGCGACAGCTCACTTCATTGTGACAAAATGAAGAAGCCTGTGGTGACTAAGGAGCGGTGCTATGCGGAGTTACTCATACATTGCGCTCGCACACACACCGTCTTTTCATTAGCGAGTTTTAATAATGATTAACTAAAAGAAAAACAACAAAAAAAACGTAGGAACACTGAGCAATTTCAGATAAAGTAAACCCATTAAGTGTTTTGGCACTGCGTTCACACCAAGCTGCTTATTTTTTCCTGAAAAAAAAAAAAACAAAGACATTTCGACTCCTAGCTCACCCGATATAAAAACGCAGCTGTCTAGTCTTCAGTAGCTGCAGAACAGACAGGCAGCAGTAGTACAGTTTTGTGTCAGTATTAAGCAAAGGGCCATTAACCTAGAATGGCCTAACCAATAAAAAGACATTTAGACTAAAAGACAGCGTGACTCACTCCCATGAATCGAGCTAGTTCGATATGACTCAAGGCTGCAGTCATTACCGTCCCCTTTGTTTAGATGAGACGACTTAATGTCATATTGCAAACAAACAAGCCCAAGTTTCCCTTCAGTGTTTGCGAACTTCAAATATATCTCTATTTAGGAACATGGAGCGTTTTAAAGGCAATTCCGGAAATGGAGGTCTGTCGCCCACTGACAGTGTGACCGCATTCAGACAAGTATTCCAGGAGCTTGAGCTCATTTTCTGCTGCAGAAATGGTGGCGTTACTATGAAATAAGGCAATTTACAAGTAAAATATCTGAGTGCAAACGCTCAAATAGAAAGGCTAAGCTCGCTAAGTTACACTCTCTCTTTTTTGTTAATGAAAATAATCCAATCTACGTCTCCTGGGCACATTAAAGATAAGAGTGTTAGCTCTTTAGGATCCAGCACAAGAACAGAACTGTTTATGTCCACCAATCGTCTCTGAACTGTCAAAAACTAATGGAGTAAACTATAATAAGCCACTTGCAGTGTTGATTTTCATTCTAATTTCCATTTGTAGAGACAAGGCTCAATTACGCATATATATATTTTTTTCCTTCTACAAACTTAAACCAACGTATCCGGTTAATTATACATAAGGACCCCTCTTAGAGGCTCAGAGCCGCAGTGACCCACTCTTTCTCATTCGCAACATTTCTCCACTCTTCTCAGTTTTCTCCGTAGAGATAGATACTTCTTGCACTAATTAGAAGCCCTGTCACTAAAAGGCCACTGCCGGGGTAATTGGGGTGATTCTTCACTTTTTTAATGACCACTCAGAAAACGCACCCCTGTCACTTGAGTGCTAATGGTGATGCATTTCTTTGTTTGAGCGAGGTATCGCCCGGAAGCGTCCTCCTCGTGCAGACTGTTGTCTACAGACTTGTATGTGTCATTTTAAAGGGAAGTGCCAATTAAAAGGCATCATTTGAAATTGACACGGGGTGTATAAAGTTTACACCGACATAAACAGATAACACCGCAGCAAAATTAGTACTTATCACAGTTTCACGACTCCAACGAGCCACGAGCTGTTCCCAGGGACTACGACTGCTATTTCAAAAATGGCCATAATTCTGGAATGAAGTGAGGAGTTGAGCCCAAACTTCTGTTCCCTTTAATGTACATTTGCCCTACAGAGCGGAGGTGTTGTACTGTGAAATTTGAGGGATGCGTGTTAAATGCTGGCTCTGTCAGGTTCCCCCGTGATTGACCAACAGCCTATTCAGTCCTCAGCTGACAGAGATCCCAGACACAGACATGCACACTGGAATAGTATTTGTAGAGGAGACACCTTTGTTAAAAGAAGAGGAAGAAAGAAAAAACGGCATTCACTTCACCCTTAAACCCTTGTGCAATCATTTTTGCAAGATATTCCTGGCTGAAAAACTACAGCTCCTATCCACAACAGCCAACTACTGAGGCCAGTATATTAACATGCCAAGTGTGGGGACATTGTTATGAGTGAAAATGAATCATTTTGTAACTCGACCAAAAAACTCCAGAAAAACAAGGTTTGTTTATATAAATGGCCGTGGCACGGCCGCCCTACTCACTGCGCTTGCACATGTTTAAAATAAAAACATGAATTTGTGAGCATGTGTGTTCTTTGAATAGCAAAGTATTGAATGCACAGTAACAAAGTACATTTATACATGTCAGCACTAATCTCTTAGTATTTGGCACAATTCATTCTTATACCATGATGCTTTTCTATCAGCCGTAACATTATGACCATAAACAGTTGTGACTCATCAGAGAATGGACATGGGCCTTCTGAGGGTGTCCTGGCAACAGGATGTTGTGAGTGGGGGCCTTTGGGTCCTATGGGTCGAGGGGAGGGGCCTCTGTGGATCATCCCTCAGATACTTGATCAGTTTGGGATCTAGTGAATTTGGGGCCAGGTCAACACCTTGTGCTGTTCTTCATGTTTTTTTTTAGTTGTTTCTAAACCGTTTTTGTGTGTGTGTGTGTCTGTGTCAGGCTCCATCCTGCTGGGGATGGCTGCTGCCATCAAGGAGTGTCATTGCTATGGGGTGGGGGTGCCTAGTCGGGACCAGGTGGCTGCTACATGTCTAAGTAACATCCACACGAATGCCAGGTCCAAAAGTTTTCCAGCAGAACATTGGATTGTGGATTGAAGATGGTCAATGTCATTTACTTCTCCCATCAGTGGTTTTAATGTTGTGGCTGATCGGTGTATGCATAAGTGTATTCATATTTATCATGGAGCGGAATAAAAATATCTACCTTATAAAAATATCTTTTTTTTGTTTTATAAAAAAATAGCACAAAAACAAAACAATACACAGTGTGTGTCCTCAGCAGATGTGTAGTCTCCAAGTTTGGTTTAGAGGCAAAGACAGATAGAAGTAACACTGGAGAAGACAAAGTTTGAAATGAACTCTTCCCCTTTCACTGTTTCACCCTTTTCTTTTTACAGACATGCACAGTATCCTGCGTTTGAGGCACTCCCACTAAAATGAGCCCCCAAAGAAGAGAACTCATGCATCAGATCATTTCTGATCTTGAACTTCACTCGCAAATCATAAATATCTTTTTGTTTGTACAGTGTGATTTAACCTGGTTTCCTGCTGAAGAAGTTTCACTGAAGGCAGAAAATGTTCAGCTACTGTCTTTGTGACTATGGAACATCCTGAAACTGAATATGTCCTGTAGCTGCGCATTGCACACTACCTTCAGAGAATACCTATTCAGTTTTAATGCTAAAGAAATTATCAAATACTTAAGGTCATACTCAAACTCATGTCTTAGATTTCTAATCGGTCCTTTGAGAGCACATGTATAGTTATGTTATTAGCAGCAACGACTAAGTATTAATCAGCTTGAAACAGGGCAGATTTGTAATTACAACGCAGTAAAAATACACCCTGTGTTTGAGAGATCTGCTTTTAACATTGTTTGCATTTATGTTTTAATCTAAATTCATGGCCCAGTGCCATAAGAAATACATGTCAGGAGAAAATTTGAGTTATGCGTAATAACTAGAGCCGAAACAATTAGTCAGTGAAAGGCAGCTTGACTCTGGGGAATTACAGAGGCCATTTTTCACTGTTACTTGACATTTCACAGGCAGAACGAGTAATTGATTAATGGAGAAAATGATCAACAGTGTAATTAATGATGAAAATAATTCCAGACGCAGTCATGATGAAAACTTTGATTCCTGTTGTTTGCTCTGTTTTAAGTGTCCGGTTCAATTATGCCTTATCACAGCATGTCAGAACCTGAAAACCTTCTGCTAAATAATGAAGGACAGCATGAAATACGTTTATATGATATATGCTCCATTTCAATGATGCCAGAGCGCGTCCGGACAATTTGTATTTAATAGGAAAAAAACACATTCATTTAAAGCCTTATAATAAAAATGGAACCGTCTATACAGTCACTAACTATTACATTAATTCATAAATGAATATTAATTTTAATTTATATGGTTAAGACCACTAATAGTTAGGGATGTTTGATATTAGTATCAGCAATGGCATAGGCTGTATAAAGATGGGCGGCTCCTCAAAAGTGAAGCCAAAGCAAGTAGAGCTCCCCCTGGTGGCTAGCTGCAGTATAGATCATAAACTCCTCCATGTTAGTGGATGGGACTTGCGCCAAATTAAAACACTAAAATACATGTCACAGAATTTATTTTCAGGGATGGTTTCAGTCATTTTAGGTAGTTAATATAATGTCGATGCATGTTCGAGCGTCAATTTTTTTGGATAAGTTTCGTTTTAGTGACATAATGGCGACTACAAATTGCCATGCCGACTGCTTCATAAAGCGGTCCCGCGGGACACAAGTGAGTCTGGAGGAGGTGTGGTCGGATCAACGTTACAACTGTACCCGATACCATTAGCTGTGCAGACAGGTGAATGCAGAGGGTAGCACTAATACACCTCCAGGCTGGTTTGCCAACCATAAATATGGAAAACAATCGTAGGTGGCTGCATATGGAGGCGACCTGGCCGCTAACAAGAGTCTTTTTGGCTCAGAGAAGTACTCGCCGATGTGGCGGCAGTCAGACATAAAATAGTTTGACAATTTCATCATTAAGACGTATCCTATTGGTGCCTACAAGGCGTTCAGCTGCAGTCCAACCTGCCTATAAGACCAGCAAGTCAGGCCAAAATGCTGATGCTTAAAGCATGTAGAAAGACAGTAGAAGCAGTCTTGGGGAAATAGTTGACTCAGAATATGAGCTGGCAACAATGCCACCGCTCACCAGTGGACACTTCTGGAAAATAAGCTATCTGTTCTTGTTCTCTTTGAGGAGTTAAATAGAAAAGTGAGCTCCTGTGGTGCTTTGGCATCAGGTGTGAAGTAGCATGGTGTCAAAACAATGACGGTAACGTCAGCTGCCAAAAAATGATTCAATGACAAAAGAAATCCACGTTCCAACCCAGGTAAAATGTGTATATACATATGTGTGATGTTATTAGCACAAATATCCAAATGTATGGAGATGACAGAAAGTGGTATCCGGACATGCTCACTAATGCTCACATGCTCACTAATCATGACCATAACAACAAGCAAGAACTCACACTCAGACATAAAAAGGTCAAGAGCATTAAAAGCGAATTAATAAGTAATGCTTTGATTGCACGCTGTGATCACGACTATAGAGGGAACTGAAACAGCACTGTAACAATTAGACTGTCCTTGAAACTAGCTGAGAGCCCCGTGGCACTGTTGTGTAAAAAATGCACGTGAGCATATTTTTAAAAATATCCTTTATCCTTTATTATGCAAATATTGACATTACATCTGCGTTTAATGTTTTCCTTTTTTTTTCTGTCTCATTTCTGTGGCGGCCTGTGTAGGGACCATAGTTGGCCATCAGAAGAGATGGCAGCCTGTGAACCTGGATCCCCTTAAAAAACGAGTGTGAATAATCCAGACAGCGTCACAGTTGCGCGGTAACACCCAGTGAGATGTTGTGGCAGGATCAGAAATCAGCCAGCCTACGATCGTCAGCGATGTGACGCAGTTTTGCTTTAGAATTGATGGCCAGTTAGAGACTAATGAAAAATCCACAGAAAACATCTGGACATTGCTCATGGCGCTAAATATGCTAGAGTGATTTTAAGACCTCAAACTAGGTCTTATTCTTTTTTTTTTTAAATCAAAGAATAGGTTTTGTCTTACTGCAAGTTGTTTCGCAAAAATGCAGAACATACCAAATGTGCGTGTCCAAAACCTTTGTTCTGTTTCTTTCATGCAGTCATGCTGTGACAGAAAAGCCTCCGTCAGGGTCACATTTCAACCACACCAGACTGCAGAATGTTTTAATAACATAAGGTTACACTGGAACGTGAAAGTGAAAATCTCCCCGGACAGAATAAGAGTTTTGGAGTCCGTTACATATACAGTACATATCTCCACATGCCATATAATGTGACCAAACTGATAGAGATCTGCATCTGAACGTTAGGTTGTTAACTGTTTAACTCACATTAAAATATGTATGGTCCCTCTTAGCCTTCACAAGTGATTTGTATTGTTTCGTTCTACCACCACAGCCAGCTGTAGCTTTATTTTGTTGATATTGGTGGGACCGGCAGCATATTTCCCTTGAGTGTTCAAATGCAATTTTATGTGTGAGCTAGACGTGGCGAGGCTGTGGAAAACTCGCATTCTCACAGTACACAGATGTGTGAATGGTATCAAGCCGGCGCACGCACACACCAGCCATAAGCGCAAACCGACCCAAACCCAAACAAACACATATTCAGTGTTTGCATGCTTTGTGTGAAGCTGTGTGATGTATTATTCAAAGTATATTGCTCCATGTTTGTTTATGATTGAAACATTTGTTGAGGTTTGCAGGGGGTAGTGCTGAACCTGGCCGCCATCCAAAGATACAGTACGTACTGCTGCAGAGAAAAAACCTCACGGAGAGCCGGACAAATCTGATCCCTGTCCTGCAAGGGGTTGTCATCTGTCGGTATAACCTGTTTGGCGTGTCAGACATGCAAACAGTCACAGCGCATCTCTTCACACTCCAAAGGCACACCATCGACTCCTTAGCATAATCCCCAAGCACTGACATGACTGTACACCTCTGTACTCACGTCCCAATTATCCCGGCCTTCTGTAGAAACACACAATGCCTACAGCATCCTGCGCAGCATCCCACGTGGCATCATTAAAGTCAAACAAACCGCCTGAATGTTTTATTTCCCGCTATCCTCAGCCTCTCTGTGAGCCAGGCTCTTTTCCTCTCACTCATGTTGGCTGCATCTTTGACTCTTTCGTGTCAAACTTTTTTTTATTTATTTTTTTTACAGACCCATTTTTCCCTTCTCCCAGTAGTCTCCTGTTGTTACATGTAGCTCCACTTTCTCCATCATGCTGTTGCTATGTGGTATGCCTTTCTGTTATACTTTGTTCACACCTCACTGTCTGTGTATCATATATCTGACAACAGCATGCTCTAAGGTAACCAAAAAATATTTGTAAAATAGTTTTTCGTAAAACTGCATGAATAACAAGTTGCTCTGTGTATCATCTGACAGTTGTTTTAGGAGCTACAGCTGTGTACAAGTAAGGGAGGCACAGAAGATATTATCACTTTAATCACTGCATTATGTATTGAAACCACAGACTGTATATAAATATGGACACCACGTCCCCACTTCCACACATTGGCCAAACTGATGCTTTTTTCCCAGGGATACGGGCGGCACCATCTTGCGAATTTGGAGCCAGAGCCTGCGCAGTACGGTCCGAGAGTGGACTCACGCAGAGCCACATTATTGATGACCCGCTTACACTTTCGCCAGGCTCATTCGCGTTTTTGTGTAATTAATGCGTGCTCTGACCTCCACTAGCTACAAGGAAATGTCGGATTATACTCTATATTCTTCTTCATCTTCTTCTTATTATTATTATTTTTTTCCAACTCTCATGGTCCTACGGGGCCACTTCACGGAGCGATTGGTGTGGCAACTTGTAGTCATCATGGTGTCACATCCTGTGTCTATAGCGTCAAATAACTAACTAAAACGAAACTTATCATCACTGATCAGAAAAATGGACACTTGAGTATGTATCGGTATTATATCAGCTACCAAAAATGGTCGAAACCATCCTTGAAAAAATATGTATTTTAGTGTTTTAGTTTAGCTCACGACCCATCCACTAACATGGAGGGAGTGGCGCTTATGACCTATACTGCAGCCAGTCACCAGGGAGAGCTCTACTTATTTTGGCTTCACTTTTGAGGAGCTGTTTCATCGTCCATCTTTCCACAGTCTGTGATTGAAACCTACAACCTGGCTCCTTAGGTTTACAACTCTGTAACAGTAGAAATTAAGCGCATATATCATATATATCATGTTGAGCTGTCTACGTAGCTCTTCAACAATAAGAATAACGTCACAGCATTAAACAAAGGCTGAGTAACAGAAGAGTTTCATGTATCAGTGCTTCATTGCTATAAACTGAAACCTTCTTTTCATTGTATGGTTGTTATAGATGAAGGGCCCCGAATTGAAGTACTCTGAAGTACAAGACAGACAAAGGGAGTAAATTATTTTTTTTAGTAATAATAGCAACAATACTGCTCATATGGCTGTTGAATGTAAAATTAGACTCTCCGGATAGGACAGCAATTTGCGGATCAGAATGAACAAAACTCTCAACAAAAAGAAATCTTCATTGGATTGAATAATTACAATGCCGTGTGCACTATGGTTTCGTTGCTAGGAAACCTTGCCGAAGTCAAACTATGACACAGAACAGGGTGCCACTGCAGATTGTAAGCATGTCACAACTGAATGTCAAAACAAGAGATGGCACCGCTGAGTAAATGGCCCCCACCCCCCCCCCAAACCGTGACCATAAAGTGAAGCACATTTGCATTGTTCCTCACACTTGACTACATCTGCATCTGTTCTATCCATTAGCTTACGGTTTTTATGGCTTATGAAGTTACCTGTCAAACTTATAGCTGTGATAAACTTCCAAAATGAAAACTGCTGCATTTCACACAGTAAACTATTCATGCAAAGTGCTGTTATACAAAAAACACACTTGAAAATACAAGTCAAACCACTTTAAGATGCATAAACAAAAGTCTGTCTATAATTAGGACTGTGCCTGCATCTTCATTTATTCGAATCACGCCCCGGTCTGTCCTGCGACTGTGCTTTACCTGGATCCACGGCCATCTGTCATTCTCGGCAGCCGTCCAGGCATTGACCAGGCCCTTCCTGTTGAGGCGTGCAAAGTACGGGTACCACTTCTGCAGGCCGAAGAGAGCGCGGTGGGTGGAAGAGGCTGTTATCTGTTGGTTGGAGATTATACCGCCCTCCATGCCCAGCGGTCCGGAGCATTCTGGGTGAAGAGACGGAGAAAAAGATAGATGATTTTAACACTCGAATACGTGTTCGGCTCAGTCTATGGGATGCATATAGATTTTCAAAAATACCACAAAGCCTGCGTTTTGTAAGGTCAGTGATTTTGCCCTTCTCGGTTTGTTTTGTTTCCCCTTTAAATGTCTCCATATTGTAGCCAATATACGTGTTTCTCTGAGTCTCACATAATTCCTCTCCCTCAGTGTCCTTCTCCTGAAACCTCTCAGACATGGTTGACGAAACTGCTGCTTTGTTACTGCCTCCTGTTGAGACTTGATCATAATGGATGACCTATTCCTTTAAAAGTTGCTTTGTTTCATGACAAGAGCGATCCTAATGTTTCCAATGAGGCAAACAAATATATATAATCCTTTCCCGGCTGCCAGCTCGAGGAGTCTGTGCCTGCCTTCCATCAGGAACGGAGCCCACAGGCTTCCTCCTGATGAGCTGTGACCACTTCTGGACAGCATCACCCCCAAAATCCAGCATCTTTAAATATGCGGGGCGAAAACACACAATATATCTCCAGACAAAAGCGCTGTCCTTTCTTCAAGCACTTAATTTTTCCTGGTTAATCCTGATTGGTGTGTCAAGACACACAAAATTCATTTCAATAAAAAATGAAACTGGTGAAAGGGAGTCTAGCAATGTTTATCCAATAAAGAATTTATTGCTCTGCAAAACAGGTATGCAGGAAGTATTGGGGAATCAAATATTAATAGAAAACCCATGAAACATGTAGAAGTGGATGAGGTGGGGCATGTATATAGTTGCAGGTAGATATATATGTAGACAGACTACAGTGTACAGTTTTATTATATAAAGTAGTAGAAAAAGTATGCACTTCTCGCAAAATGAGATTTCCCTAATTGCTCATTTCCTCACAAACCATCTGCTGTTTCAATCAACACACATCAGATTTTAAGGGATGCCACCATCTTTGTATGGATGCAATTATAAAATATCATACGGATGCAAATCGTATGGCTTCCCCTACAATTATAGGATAACTCAGCTCGTGGAAATGCATCATAATTGAGGAGCTCAGGTGCGCCAAGAAAACACGCCGATCAGTTCAACTGTGGTTGAATTTGTTGGAAACAGCTGCGGCGCATTCGCCACCATGAATGAATCAGGTGTGACCGTCTTCAGAGCTGTGAAACCGACGGCCTCCCTTCATTCCCTCATGGCGCAGACCTTAACTTCTAATGTGCTCACAGTTCACATGCAATTGGTTGGAAATTGTTTGCCCGCACGTTGTAATCTGGGAGAAAACAAAGCAGGTGTTTAATTCTCTGTCAGAGTTCCTAGACGTGAGGTTGAAAATAAACATGAAATATGAATGTAATTTATTTCCTGCCGCCTTGTTGTTAGTGAGTCTGCTCATTGTTTTATTCTGAGATACTCGCCTCAGCTTTTAGTGCAGATCCTTTTTTCGTCTATCCCGTATGTTTTTTGTATTTAGTCTGTGTATGCCCTTGCAGTACCAGTTTGTCTTAGCACCAAGTATTCAAGCCTGTGTATTTTTTGTCCTTCTGCTCATTTGTGTTTTGTCTTCTCCTTTTCAGATCCTGTTGTCTGACTGACTCCATGTGTTTTTAAAGACATTTATTTTTCTTCTTTTTTTGAGGCAGTCAGAAGCAGAAGTACACATTTTGCTCTTCAAATGCACTTTTTGAATTGAATGATGGTTTAGAATTACAAAAAAAAAGAGAGAGAGAAAGGATTATTACAAATGCTGTATTTAATCTCATTGATACACAATAGCTTCCAGTTCATGATGGAAATTATGTGGGAGGGGTTCTTCCTACTCTGTTCCCAGCGTTAATTTCTAATGGAAACGAGGATAAAAGCAATTAAAGTAATAGGCAGAACTTATTATACTTCTGTTTTATGAGCAGTGGTGTATCTGATTCATATTATATTTGTATGCTTTGTCTGCGCTCACAGATGATTAAACACTTGTGCGTGGGAGCCTAAAAACCACAGTGGAGCTTGAATGAGGACATGTCAAGCGAAGCCTTCAGCCAGAGCCACATGCTGGCTTGCTCATGCTGGCTCAACTGTAAGTGTCTGTGCAAACCAGCCTTCAGGGGAAGCCTGGAGCAATGGTCACCTGAAAGCTGGGATGCCGTCACCATTTAAACAAGACACAAGCGTTTCAAAACCGAGCCCTGACACGCAGGCAGGAAAGGCGCACATATGGCACACACACACACACACCAGCAGACAATAAAACTGGCAGCGCTGAGAAGTGTGAGAAGACTTTCACCGCACAAGAATGCCAAGAGTCAGAAAAGAATGGAACAATGAAAACAACTCTGGAACGACTTATCCAGCTGCTTAAACAGTGGGGTTCTAGTCAACAGGGAGGCAGGGAGACAGTGAGTAATGTCTGAGGACAGTCCGGGGGAATCGTCTGGAGGCTGGAAGAGAGTAAAAAGTGTATCTGTGTGCACTGACAGAGATATGTTTATATATTCCAGTATGGTAAATCTCTCTCGCTTCACTAGTTCTTCCTTGTGTGTGACTCACTGCTTCCAGACTGATGAGAGGATGGTGTAGGTGGATGCACTAGCCTACTCCCGAAGCTCATCTCCTGATTTTCCCATATCTGGTGGATGAGTTTAAATTGGTTCTTTTAAAAGAGACTTGCAGGGAATAAACAGCTTTTATTTTTAGACGTGTATTAGCGGTTTAAACTGAGAGCTTGGAAAGACGAGGGACCCGTGAAAATGAGTGCGGGCTAGGATTTTTCAAAGCGCTATCGTGTTAAAGTTGATCCTTGACAGTAAAAAAAACAACAGGCTGTTCTTTTCAAGTGATTAAATGACTGGTGTTTACATGTTCTTGAGCTCCTGAGGTCATGTGAATGCAGTTCATATAAAATCTCCCGCTAGAGTGGGAGTCATCACCACGGCAGGCAACAAAGTGGAGGCGGTTGAAGACTGGCGAAGTTTACCTTGTGTCATCTGCTTAACATTGTCAAAGAGCGTAATAAGTCAAGAACGTAAGGGTCTGTAGGAGCCACAAACTCCTGGATTTGACTTACACCACTGTCTACCTCCGAGAGACGACTTTATATAGCCCCACTTGTCCACAAATTTGTAAATGACAATATAAGTTGTCTCTGCAAGCAATCAATGTCTGCACCTTGCAATCAAATGAACTGTTAATTGAGTTGAGCCTTATATCTCCAGACCAAATGCAAAGCATGTCGCCTGCGCAAATCAATAACATCAATACAATATACTTAATGAATCCTGACTTTCAGTTTGCCGGGGTTATGCATGGTTCTCTCCCACAAGCAGCAAGTGGCACATCACCCAAGTTTGACTCCCAAAAAAATGAGACGACATCTGTTGTTACCCACTGAGGCCAAACATTATGGATCGAAGTGCAATGTTGCATCAGCACATCGTATCACATTTGTCTGGATGTTGTACCTCTTGGGCAGCTCCCTTGTAAGTTATTCTATGCAACTGTTGTGACAAGACACTACTGCAAAGCCGCGGTCCTCCTCACCTTGCGGCAATGATGGGCCGCCTTTAACGAGCTGCCTGCCAGTCGTCCGTCAGAGCCGCGGAGGCAGCCAGCCCCCGGGCCTTGCCCTGCTGGCCCCTGAGCATACATCAGCCCGGCGACAGCACACATCACTAACGCCAGCGCTGGCGTGATGTGACAGCTGAATCCATCTCCCACAAGCCCTACCTACGGCCTAAACAAATTAGTGCCCCACCGAAATTAATGCCAGCACACCAATGCTAATGAGCGCGCAGCAGAAAGAGAGGGCAGTGGAAAAGAATAATAAACGCCCAAAACAGATGTCAGCCGTACAACAGAGGTTCCACAGATGACAAATGGTACTGGGTGATAATTGAGTCAGAGAGCAATTGATAGATTGATGAAAAATAACTGCACTATAATTAAATAAAGAGGGACACAGACAAACATGAGCATAACGGCTTTCATTAAAGTTATAGAATGACCAGGACAGGTACCATACCGAATAACACCGAATACTTCAAACGCTTACACCAAGCATGTGTGAAGGGTATTAACAGGGTGAACGGAATGATAAATGTACACTAGCATCTTTACCAGACATTTAACTTATTTTGAAGGCAGTACCAATTTATCTATTTCTGTAGGTCAATGTGTTTAATGGCTGATGCAAATAAATCTGAGTTAACATTAAATGTTACACTTGCCTGTACTTATTGTATAGCTCCTATCCAATGGAGTCGGTATAGTGCCACAACGTTGGGTAAACAAACATATTCCTCTGCAAAATGACAGTAAATAGTTGAGAGCAAGAACTAAAACGACTAAAAATCAACTCAATTCGTACGTCCAGGTGGATGTTTGTGCCCAGTTCGAAGAAATTCTTCTACGCCTCACTCGGGTGTCGTGTTCTCGAAAATTGGGACAAACAGACGAAATGAAAACGCGATACCTCAGGAGCAGAGGCATAAAAATGAATCCAACAGGACAAAAGAAATACCAAATTAAATTAAATACCATGAAAACTGAGGCCAATTTGCAGCAGATAGCAGAGTTTCCGGCCACCTGCAATTTATTTGATACTGGCCCATTGGGTTTTATGTGATGTTATTGGATGGGAGAACATCCAAGGTAAACTTTGAGTACTTGAACAATTTAGCTTCTTTCCAAGACAGATGGCTCTATAATCCTTGTACCCGTAACATGCTTTTAGGAACTGGGGCACAGCAGAGTCATCACCTTTCTTCAGTACTGAATCTTTAACCAACCATTTAGCCCATATTAGCGTCTGAAAGCGTTAACGTCTCGGGACGACTACCACAGAAATATTCCCGAATTTGCTTCAGCAGAAAGGCTGAGGTATCTTGTGCCAAGCGTTATCTCACTCTATTTTATGCCTTCTTGTATATTTAGTAGGATTCATTTTGGCAAGTAATAGATATGATTCTACTTATTGCTTCTCACTTTCCATGGGATCAAGGAAATCAATACTGAAGGCAATGTAATCACTGAACCGAGACGCAACGGCCTAAACTCTACCACTGCTTTCAATACTGCCTTAAATTCTCACGCTGATTTCTGGTATAGCACATTACCTCCAGTAAATATACAGCTGCTTATTCCGCAACAGCCTGTGTGAGCTTGGACTTGCCCACACACACACAACGTGGGCTGAGGGAACAAGTCAAAAGAGACGATGTTTTTTTGCATTCCGGGCGTTCTACCTTTATCTGCGCACACTGGGGAGCAAACCAGCCGCACGGCATATTTAATAAATGATGAGTTTAAACTAGGGGCTGTCATTAGATTCAAACATTTAATCACAATTAATTGCAGGACTTCCGTAGTCGGTGCACGTTTAAACAAATAAACTGCACGCTCTTTTATCTGTTTTAAATTATATTTTTCTTACATACGCAGCAAGAACAGAGAAATTTGTTCTCTCTCCCAGGGCTGCGAGAAGAGAATGACGTCATTCTTTTCTTGCAGCCCTCGTTAGGGAGTTCTCACAGCTTGTTCTCGACACATCAACCAGGCAGAACTTGTTTCTCGTGTGGCGTCCAACAACTATTCTGCAATCGATCCGAAATTGGAAATGGGCTGGTTAAAGCGGAAATGTTCTTCGCTTGAGTTTCTTGTGAAGTATAAATGACACAGCCAGAACGAACTTTGTTCTTATTCCTACCACCTCGAGAAAACAACAAACACATTTCTCTGTTCTTGCAGGGTATGTAACAGCCTTCACTCTTATAAAGAAGGGAGTGGACAAATATGCTTACCTTATGCAAATGTATGCTATTATTGTCGCAACAGTCCAAAACAATGACAAATAATGTCCAGAATATCGTTGTCCAGGCGCCTCCATTGCAATTTATCCAGCGACGTGGATAACTACCTTTAAGTTCAAAAGACTAATTTCTTTATCCATTTGTGCTTGTGGATTTCGGAGAGTTTTGGCGCTACATGGTGTATGACTGCCTTCTACAGTTATATGATTATTCGCTATGACCGCACTTCAGACTGTGCTTGCTTTCCACATTGTTACTGTGTTACTGGTTACTACATAATAACAGAACGTGCATGTGTTAAATGCACTTATAAGCTATGTGTAGCGTTGAAATGAGTTTGTGTTATTAAGACATTAGTTTTGACAGCCCTAGTTTAGACATTACAAGGAGTGTCGTTGTCTTTGACTTTTGGATTTCATCAACTCGTCACTCAAAGATATCCCAGCTTTATAAGAATGCATTACTAAATGGCTGGAGTACCAACTTGCATCAATTGTTCTTGTAAAGAGGCACTAATGATATCCAAAACCTTCATGTAATTTTGCCACTTCCAGACTTTTGGATTTTTCTAGTTGTTACATAAAAATATATATTCCTTTTGCGTAATATAATGTTTGCCGTTTCCAGGAATCTAAATCTGTCATTTGAGCAAAATGTAGCCCTGTTAGAAAACATGCAGCTCAGTCTGAAAGCATTATGACATTATGTTTGGTTATAGTCCAACACTATTATCACTGTTATACATATACATAAATTATATCGCTGACATCTATATTAAATGAATAGTGTACGACTTTGGGCACTTTTTTCCTTCAGGGGATCTGCATAGATGGGATACAATTCCTACACGGTTTGTTTCTAAAGCTCAGAAATGAGATAATGCATTTAACAGTAACGTCCTGCTAGTGCATCCCCAACGGTGGGAGTGAACATTAGCACGGATTCTAACGGACAGCTTGGCCTCATAATCAGCAAATGAAATCCTCGACACATACTGTATCTTCCAAACTTTCTGAAGCTAAAATTGCATTTTTTGACAGACAATTCAGAAAAAAATTAACTTGACCTGTCTGTCTTTCAGCAGCTCACTCTTGCGAGATCTGCCAACACATATACCTCCTCCGAAGGGAAATAGAATAACGCTGGCAAAACCATACTGAATATATGATTCAGATTTTTTCTTAAACATATTTCGGATTATTTATTTCACGCGCACATGTTGTGTATTAGCCTGGCGTTAATGTGAGATCACATTCACCTGATGTAACTAATTATATATTCACAACACTTCAGAGAGCCACCACTCAGGAGACAGGAAGTGTATGCCATTTCATACATTCAGCTTGTAATACATCATCTTATCGTGCATTCTTGGAGTAAATGGGGTTTAAGTACACTGCCAAAACAAACCATCCAAATACTAATAGACTCTAGAAGGACTTTAGACTAATAAACTAATAAGACAGGAACTTTGAAAGTAACTGACTGAATAATGGTTGTGTAATACACTGTACACATATTGAATTTATAGGGGGAGGAAATGACCATTGTTAAATAAATAATGGAGCTCAGCCCTGTTCAATCAGCATGACTTCAATTTTTTTCTCTACTGTTTCACTCCCTAATCCAATCCACTCAGTCAGGCTGCGCCTCTTGACTCCTTTTCCGTCTCCTCTTACCCTCAAACCGAATCAGAAATGTCTCTATTGCCAATGCCGGCATGTTCCAAATTCCACACTGCAGTGCTCCGGCCTGTCACCGAACAACTGTGGTGCACGTAAGATAGAAAATCTTGAGAATTAATTTGCGAGTAGCAGTGCAGGCGATGTGGCTCAGGGCTCCAGGCCCACTGATATATTAATCCTAATATGCTCCTAGACTGCAGAGCAAATCCCCACAATAGCATAATAAACACATGGAGTCTCGTTTAGCTCCTGGCCTTCGTGGGAAAAGAAAGCTACTTTTTGATAAGACAGAGGCTCTCCCTCTTTCCATACGGCCACTGGGGCTTGCAAATACAAAATGTGACTTATCAGCATCCAGATATTTTTTTTCATTATTTACTATTATGCTCTAGGTTTAATTGCATTTGTATAAACATGCAGAATAAAGCATTATTCAATTTAAATAAACAGGTTGTGCGTACTACATTAAGTCTGTCTTTTCATCTGATAATTGATCACAACTAATGGATTTCAGGAAATCCATTATTTATTTATTTATTTATTTTATGCAGAAAGCAGGAACATTGTGTATCCAAGACTTAAATATTCAGGTTTTAAAGAAATACTACATACTGCGAGTGAAGCCAGACTCAATTATTATCAGATTATGAGTCTGGTGACACGCAATTTGGATTTCATGATAGGACTCTGCATGCAACTGGATAATCCTAAAATGAATCAGAGCTATTTCGTTGTAAACAAATTGAAGTCAGTGGGGCAAGAATTATGTTTCACTACGTTGCTGTTACGCTTTAGCCCATCACCGGATAAAGGCCCAAAATGATTGATTGGCCCAGCAGGTCTTTGAAAGGGCACGATCAACTCCCAATGGGGTGACTCCAGACGAACTGGACCCCCAACCTCCCAAAAGATTTTGTGTAAGGTCATAACATTATGACCTTACTGTGTCCTGAAATTCACAATGAATTTCAAATTAAGTTATATCGCTGACATCTATATTAGGTGAACAGTGTATGACTTAGGGCACTTCTTTTCCTTCAGGGGATCTGTATAGATGGGATACAATTCCTACATGGTTTGTGTGAAGTTCAGAAATGAGAAAATGCATTTAACAGTTATGTCCTGCGTGTGCATCCCCAATTGTGGGAGGGAACATTAGCACGGATTCTAACAGACAGTTTGGCCTCATAATCAGAAAACTAAATACTTGTGAGCAGGGGAAGTTCTGGATGGTTTCCAGGTAAAAACACTGCATATACTGTATATGCTGATCAGGCATACCATTATGACCTTCCTGTGTCCTGTCCTAATATTGTGTAGGTCTCCCTTGTGTCTCCAAAACAGGACAGGGTGTCCTGTGGTGTCTGGCAACAGAATGTTTTTAGTGGAAGCCTTTGGGTCCTATGGGTTGAGGGGAGGGGCATCTGTGGATCAGGCTCGCTCCAGTGCATCCCACAGATACTTGATCAGGTCTGGATGTAGTGAATTTGGAGGCCAGGTTTGTGCCTGTGTCAGACTGCACCCTGCTGGGGATGGCAGCTGCCATTAAGGAGTGTTACTGGCTATGGGGTGGGGGTGTCTGGTCTGGTCTAGGTGGGTGGTACATGTCTAAGTAACATCCAGGTCCAAAGGTTTCCCAGCAGAACATTGCACTGTCACAAGAAGATCAATGTTATTTACTTCTCCTGTCAGTGGTTCTAATGTTGTGGCTGATCGGTGTACATCTATAAAGACACACAGGCAGAATACGTTTACTGAAATCCATCAAGTTCAGCGTAAGATCCGATCAGCTCATACTCTCAATGCTCATGTGTTTACCGATATGATAAGGGGAGAGACAAAGTATGGATTAATTTCACCGAAGCATATGATCCCTAACGTGCAGTGGAGCATACTGAGCACATAGTGGCTCCAACAGTTATTAATCCCTTTCACTTGACAGCTCATCCTTCCACCCAACTGACTCCTTCATTAAGGATGAGCAGCAGGGATGGAAGGAACAATTTTCTGTTGATCTCGCGTAGCACATCTAAATACTGTTGTAGATCTTCTTCTATACTACTACTACTACTACTACCACTACTACCAATGCCACTACAAGTAATGACAATAATAATAATAATAACTTGTATAGCATCAGAGAAGATATGTCAAAGAGCGGTGCACTATCCACTGAAGTATAAAAATGGATGTTGTCTGTGGGAATTACACGCAGTCGGATCGATCAACGTGCTTTGCAATTACCTGCATCAGGTGTGCTGTTAAAATCAATTGGAAGCAGGAAAAGAGTTACAACAAAAACATCACTTCAAAAGAAACATGAGAACTTACTGTATTGACAGTTCCTCCCCATGTACTCCCCTGGGCAATCGCAGGAATAGTTGGCAACCAGATCTGTGCAAACGCCCCCATTTTTACACGGGTCCCTTTCACATTCGTTGATATCTGGAAGAAGCAAAGGAAAGGGGCGCATTCATTTATTTGAACCAAGCAATTAGAAAGGCTTAATCCTCATTAAAATGCATTGGTAGGTAGCATATATTGAATTTCCCCTGTTCGTTACTTCGTCAGTCCGGCTTCTTGAAAGAAATAAATGAAAATAACTCCTTGGTGGCCTATTGAACGCTTGAACACGGGCTAGATTAGATTTTTGAGAAGGCGCAGCGTTCGGTTGTTACGCAAAAGACAACATGTGTCTTGTGTGGAGAAATTAAAAGAGCAAAAAAGAATGAAAAAAAGTCAATTAAAACTTGCTGAGGAGTTTGGGTATTCTGTTTACGTCTATAATGAAGCGATAGCAGTAGAACTAACACAAGTCTTTAATATGTATTATTTATAACTTGGAGGATTTTAGAATTTGATATTTCTGACATTATGTTATATCTTTCAGTTTGTCTTGTGGGAACAAATGGCTCTGCTCAATAATAACACGGCGACTTCAGCAGCCGATAAGGCTCTTTTGTGCCTTTGCTTTCCAGACACAGGCGAGCATCAGACTTAGCGTGACTCGTGTTAGCAAATACCTATGACACAGAACGACACAAACTGACAGTACATTTTGCAGCAGGCATGTTAAACACCTTCTGCGCCTTCAAACATTGCAGAAACAGACGAGAGCAGAACAGACTTATCGATATGACAAATTGCCTCGGACTGATCATCTACTGTACACCTTTGTCACCTTTGCTCCGTAATTGCTCTCTGAAAACAGCGCCTCTCCGATTTAACGAACCAATTACGGGAGGTGACAAAACTCGAACGCCACCCATCACTCACATTTGCACTCCGCCGCGGTGAACAGAGGGGAACTGCAAGGACAGTTTAGAAAGGGGGTTAGAGGAAAAGGAAGGAACTCTGAACAACTTTTTGAGCAAATTTCTAATGATTTCCAAACTCGCCCGTGGCTGCTACAACACTTTTAATCCTCTGAAACATACTCCGAGCTGTCTGTGACTCATAGGTACATTTTTGGCTTCATGAATATGTAACTAGGCTTGAGATTTGGAAAGCTTAAGAAAGTGAAACATGATTAAAGTAAGTCTGTTACGCCGCTTCCGTTCCCTGAGATTGTATCAGTAACATCTATAATAGTCACTCGGGCACATTTGTAATATCTCCAAATACATCTTTTTTTTCTGGGAATGTCTTATGCTCTGGAGAAATACAGTCACGGTCTTCACACATAATGGTCACTGAGGTACTGTGACTAGAATCAGTCGCATTTTTAATCTCCAGCAGGGCAGGATACTAAAAAAAAGAAAATAAATAAAATAACTAGAGTGAAATAATAAAAAAAAGAGAGGCACAGAGAGAGAGAGAAATGAGAAATGTTTTGCGATTCAACCAAAAATCCACAGGAGACCCGCAAGACAACCGTATTTGGGCTAAAAGATGTTTGGTGAAATTGAGCAATAAAATCTTTCCTAAGAGATAATAAAATTGTCGTCCAGGCTGAACTTGAAACACACATCCTTTTCTGTTTTCCTTCATCTGGTATGCGTGAGGAGACATTCAGCTGGTGTGTGTGTTCGGCTGGACCTTGGCGGACACGGGGTTGTCCATAAACCCGAACACAATGTCATGCCGATGTTTTCATTTTGTTTATATATTTTTATGGCGAGCCAGGACATTTCAGGACAACGGGTGCTTTGTGTTGTGATGTGGAGCTTTCCTCAGATAGTGGCGCCCTGCTTTTTATCAGTTTGGATATTCAGACGTTTTCTCGAAACGCGGCGGACGATAAATCAAACGCAATGTGGCTTAACTTTATATTGTATTTTTATATTTTAGTGCATCGTTACTGGACATGTTTTGATGGGCACAAAAGAGAAGTAAATCCACAGATGACAAAATAATTTTTTTTTTTTTTAAAAAACACTCAATACACAATTATGGGGAAAAAAGACTCTGTGGAGTCAAATTCAGATTGCAGGATCCACTCATACAGTATTTGATTAGCGTAATATTTTTTACATTTACAATGTTTTTTTGTTTTGTTTTTTCCACTTTCTTTTTCCCCAAGACGTTTTTGGAGCCATTTAATGCAAAGCCATTAAAGCATCAGCTCAGAGTTGGTGCGCGGTTTCTCCCAAATTGCATCATAGTTACATCTTTTCTCGTTGTCCACTGGGGTCCACGTACTTGAGTCATTACTGTTGACAGTCACTCTTCCCAGCACCGTACGCTGTATGACGACGCTGGGTGGGCTTCTCTAAAAGTAAGACATGACAATTATTCTTGATGACCCTGGTGAGGGATAAAAGCCAGCTTTGGGAAAAACCGCTTTTAGTTTGTCTTCTGCACACGCTTGGAACATTTTACAGTACAGCTACATATTGAAATTAAATACGATTGAATTTAAAAATATGGTCGCAAACTACACCTTTCTTAAAGGGGAACTACCATTTTTTAAAACCTGGGCATAAAATACGATCGTTTACTCACCCATATAACACTGGTGTCATTTGGAGTCATTCAGACGATATTTAGATATCCATATAGTGGGAGTGACTGGGGCACCGCAACGCAGCTTCTAAATAACTCGAAACTCGTTCATTTCACCAATATTTTGTTACGATACGCTAGTGCTATTCCCCGTTGAATAGCAATAGCACCTATATGGATATACGCGGATCTAAATATCGTCCGAATGACATCAAAGTTATATTGGTGAGTAAACGCTTGTATTTTATGCCAGAAATTAGGTCCAGGTTGTAAAAAAACAGTAGTTTAAATGTGTTTAAACTGTTTCAACTGCGTTCTGTTGTTGTGTATTTTCATTATCTATCCATCTGTCTATTGGTTGAATGCGTGAACAAATGAGTCCTCATGCTTGAGTCCGATGTAGAGATGTGCCGTGTGCTAAATAGCAGGTAGGGTAGCTTGAGAAAAAAAGAAATCACTCAAACAATAAAAACTCCACACGAGACTTTTACAGTGACCAAAAGGTAAAAGAGGAGGGAGGACAATAATAATAATAATAATAATAATATGTCTCTTTGAGCAACAAACAATAGATTTGATTATTTGATGTGCGTTATTTGGATGAGATTTGTTCAAGCCCATTATTTAAATCCTGCATCCAGAGACCCGGCCGCTCAGAGACTTGAGGCCTGCCATTAATGGGCGGGATCTGTGGGGTTTGAGGTGTGTTTAAACCTTCAAACTGCTTCCTATAATTAGATGCAAACCACACAGCAATCAGCCGTTATTGTACTCCTCCGTCGCCGTTTCACGTCAACTGTCACGTTTGAGGTGAGATTCAAAATCATACTCTATGTTTGTTGCACATTGATGAGCCAGTACACGACAGGACGAATCAGGACAAACCTAGAAATTAGCCGGCGTGATTAATACTAGACACTAGCCTCTTACCGGCAACACATTATCAGTGCAGAGATGAACAAACAAGCTCTTGTCAGAGGGAAACATATTGATTATGGGAGGTACCAGCAATCAATGGGGAATATGTTTGAATGAATAATTCCTTTCATTGGAGCCTTACAATCATGCTACAAGCTATTAAACTGAAAAATGCCAGCGAGGGCCTGGCCCGATAGAGAGTAAAAAACACTGGCCGATTCTCATTAAACTATTCAGCTTTTCATTTATTTTAATGGCTCTAACCCTCAAGAACAACTAATTGTTAGCAGTTATGACAACAACTATAACAATACTAATACAATTATTAATCAAGCCCCACAGGAGCGTGCACTTGTGAAACAACAGTCGAGCGTTTCACATCAAAATAATTTGTGAAGGGAGCATTGCGTTTCTGCTAATTGCCTTGGTGGAACACTGAAAGGGAAACGTGATTTTATAGCCATTTGTGAACACGGAGATATGACGGATTCTGTGCATTAACTGAATGTAAAACAGCATGCGTATAAACACAGATGCACACCTATATGAAAACCGAAAAAAAAAAATGACACACCTCTTGAGTGTGCGCTGTTAAACTCATTCACCACACAGCAAAATATACAGTTATATACACTACAGCACTGCAATAATAACACTTCGATATGTGATGCTTGCTATGACCCTTTAGGTTCATATCTTTTGTTGCCACCAGTCGGTTCGAATGCGGGTGTAAACCAAAAGGCTAGGTCACTTAAATAGCCTGGAGCACAGCAAACCTCTGAGTGGAAAACACAGCTAGCCCATCTAGCAATTTGCTTTCCTTTTATGAGAGGCCATTAGCCCCTGGGAGATCAGCGTGGGGAAAGTGAGACTTGCCAGTAAATCAGGTGAGAGAAAAGGGATTACGGCACTTCGGGGAAAAGCTGTTAATCCACCTGGTAAAAACTAGAGAGGAGAAAGATAAGCGTGGAGAGGACAGGGGAGGCAGAAACTATGAAAGACAGAGAGGGGAGGGTGAAAGAACTGCACGGAGGAAAAGATACGCCTGCCCAGCGGTCTGGTAAATAAACTCGGTTTACACAACTACAGTCACAGACATGGATCCAAAGAGGTTCCTCTGAGGAGGTCAATCCAAGTCCACCGCTCTGCATTTAAATGTCATTAAAGCATTAAACACGGTACAACAACATGTTTAGACTGGTGTTCTCAATGTAATGAGGATAATGCTGTATGTTATAACAATTGAAGAAGCTAGTTTTTGAGTAAAGATTTCTACAGTGAGGCGACAGAGGCCATAAAAATACCAGACACTTAAATGCAATCCAACGCACCGGCTGTCCAATAATACTAGAGAGGCTCGCAGTGTTTTTGTTGGTTTTGTCCCAGAACAATGCTGAGTCAAGCGAAGACTGGAAAAGTACACTGGTTTGTATTACTCTGGAAGGCGATCGTGTCATTTTGTCCATTCACTGCACACATTAAATGATGTGTAACGTAATTAAATACATCAGAGTAGTAATACAGAGTAACCTCGTTTCAGGGAAAACAATCCTGTGGTATCTTACGTGGGCGCGAAGGCAAACCATTTTACTTCCGTGAATTTAATATCAACGTTTGAAGCATAGCGCCGGCAGCACAGATGTTTGTCAGCCGCAGCACACATTGCGAGCGCAGCACAGCGGCACTGAGCCTGCGTGCACTCGTCTGCAGATGAAAATGTGCACACCCTAAAGATGCTGGGAGGGACATGGCTGAAGATGACTTCAATTAAGTTTTCTTTTTGGTTTTGTATTGCTATTCAACATTAAAGTCTAAGGTGAATGTCAGTTCATGTTTTCCACCAAAACAGTTCAGGGAATGTGTTATAATATTAGGATGAATGGAAACATGAAGATCAGCATGAAAGAATGTGAGATCAGCACCGTCGCCATCAATCTCTAACCCGGCGGAAACCCTCCTAAAAATAAGGCTCTCATCCCCAAAAATATATTTCTAAGGTGTCTGGTCAGACTCTCATCTTGCTCTCATCAATCTGCTGGAACGTCTTGATCCCTGGCTTTACTCTTCAATTGCTCTCCAAAAAGAGTCTTAGTCGGACAGTAATGAGAGCAATGAATAGTGTTAGGTGTCAGGAACTAATGCTGGCTCTGAGCGCTAAATTGGCTTCGGTGCGTCCAGGGAGGAACAGGGCACGCAGAGGAACGGGGGGGGGGGGGGGTTGACCTGTGGGCTGGACTGACCTCTACAGCGCCTGCACCTGCTACTAACACACAGACCAATGACTCTGCCTTCCGATTCATTCAACAGCAGAAGCACAATACTGAACCTCTTGTGTTGACCGGAGGACAAAAGAAACTTAAATAAGGATTTTAATTTCAGTTGGACATCCATATAGATGTGCAGCAGCATCAGATAATCTAAACAGCCCCAAACCGAAACATAACTCACACAGATGATTGAAATAAATGCCTGCTAATGGCTTGTAATCTTTGCACACTTGCAAAGCCCCCAAACTTAATTATCTAAATGAAAGGTGATGTCCCAGCAGAGTTGCCCCTACAGCTCACCCACTTCCTTCATTAAATTACAGTCAGATGTTGAGTAAAACCAGGTAAAGCTTTCTTTTTTTTTTTTTTGTCCACTGTGAGACACTGCGAGCCAAACAGCTGGTGATCCGTCAAGACTTTGTTTTCACAGGGAGATGTGTTTTATTTTTTTTCGAGCTCTGCATTCAGACACAGTGTAGCCCACGTGCATAATCTTATTTTCACCGGGGACGTTTCATCTTATGTTTTGATGCTACAGAGTCAGCAGACGCACAAGTGTGTTGCAAGCGAGCCGATCCTCTTGACCCCCCTCTGTCAAGGGAAGAAACAGCGGTCTGACCTCTACGGTCAGCGATCGACAGGAAGGAAGTGGACTGACGGTTGTTTATGCCTGCGACATAATTAACCCCTGGCCTTGCACACCCTTCCTTCCTTGGAAGTAATCGTCCTGTCTTTTATAGCGCTTGGGGATTCCCCAGGGGCGGGCTGCTGCCGCTGCTCCTCCTCACGTCTTGAGATTCACGGTGGTCCTGCGGTTGTGGGATCCGGTACAGAAAAAGGGATCCCAATCCGCGGACACGTCCAATAAATTCATGACGGGGAGAAATGAAAAACACACGGCCGGTGATTTACATTGCCGAGCTGAATGGATACATCATTAACTTATACTCTCTTTGGCGGAGATTTTATTGAGGAAGTTGTGGGAACAAAAATTGAATGTGTGATGATGCGTTTGATTTATTTATATGGGTTTCAACTCAAGGCAACATACAGGCAAGTTCAAGGCTTATACACGCTCACATGATGTTATAATTCAGTGACACCGCAACACACGTGTTTTTCATGCCTGAAAACACCATGAAAAACCGCAAAGCACAGGATGTTCCGCTGCTGGGGTCACGCTTTACACGCAAGTCTGCTCCGACGCGGTAACAATGTAAACCAGCCAATGATGAGCTGAGCTGCAGTTCTGATAAAAAAAAAAAACTCTTCTATTCCCCCTGTGACAGGTCCTCGTGCTTATTTATTCCTTTTGTGAATATTACATACCTCTGCTCGTTTTTGGCAGTTTTGATGTAACACATCTGCTCGTATCTCAGTGGGAAAGGCTGGACATCTCAGTGGGCTGTGTGTGCAGAGTTGAGGCTTTATTACCAGTAGAAGTAAAAATGCACGCTATGTGTTTCCATCTGCGCGTCATCACATCGTATCAACTGTGCGAGTGCTTTTCATTCGGTTTCCAGTGATGGATGCCCGCACAAGCGTATACTGTAGCTGCATTACACATTCACACACACACACACACACCCACACAATGTACGTACACTGGTCAGATACTGCATTTAAACCATTGACAGGAGAAGTGAATAACATTGACCATCTTGTGACAATTCAATGTTCTGCTGGGAAACTTTTGGACCTGGCATTCGTGTGGATGCTACACCCACTTAGACCAGACCAGGTACCCCCACCCCATGACCTGGCCTCCAAAAGTCACTAGATCCCAAACTGATCAAGTATCTCTGGGATGCACTGGAACAACTCTGATCCACAGAGGCCCCTCCTCTCAACCCATAGGACCCAAAGGCCCCCACTAACGACATTCTGTTGCCAGACACCACAGGACACCCTCAGAAGGACCATGTCCATTCTCTGATGAGTCACAACCGTTTTGGACCTACACAATATTAGGAAGGTGGTCATAATGTTCTGCCTGATCGGTGTATATCTATTTTGAACACATTATTTTTTGCCTGTGTGACGTCTAGTGTGGACAGCTCTATGATGTTACTATACTTCAAGAAGTGCTGACATGTCCTCAGAGCTGCGTCTTTCTATAGGGTTGATCACCTCTAAATGTTGTGTTTGACAGATCCCGGTGCAGTGAAATATGTCTAGTCCACACTACACAAGGCCAAGACAAGGCCTGTCTCTCCCAGTTGAGTCAGAGATAGAAGATAGAACAAGGAAGTGCCTGTCTCCACTGTCAATCTGGGCTGTCAGTCTATCCTTGCCGTGCGCCAGCCACTGAAGTGACTATCACCACATAAGACAGGATCCCTGATGAAGTTGCACAACCAGTTGAACCAGGGATTCGGCATCGCCCAGTGCATCCTTGAAATGCGTTTGATATACGTGGGGCTGTTCGTCGTACGCATCAAGGCTTAGCACGAGTATTGACTTTATTGATCTCCTCTGCAAAAATTCTCATCTCACATGCAGGGTGGTTTTCGCCGAGGTGCATGCTGTATGTTTCATGGGAGATGGCGATGCATGAAGCTGTGAATGCGGGATTAAGAATGGTGTATTCCAAGGACATGTTTTTTGAAGTGGGATTAGCCCACTGAGAAGTCATTCAAAGCTGCACTCCACAAGCCCTTGAATAGGTACCTTAGAACGCAATGCAGAGAGCTTTGAGTATGTGAGAAGCAAAACACTCATCAGTCTGACGACATGCAGACTGCGGGGCTCCACCGGAGCTGGGACGCACAGAATGTGAAGAGCCCTCAGCTCGGAGGTAGAATGACACTCGGAGGAAAGCCTTAACTGTCATTTTAAGCCTACAGATGGAGAGTCCCCAGCAGGTGTGTGAGCGGCATACCGATGTAACTAGGAACAACAGAGTCTGATCCCCAGGCTCCTTAACATCACCAAGGTATACTTACTAGAATGTTAAATGACATGCAGATAAAAAGCAGACGGCGGCGACGGACAAAGAGCAAGCTCCGGCTTAATTTAGAGGCAAAAAAAAAAGATAACAAGAGACATCTGCTCTTACGAGGATATACAATTTCTGCCCTTACAGCTACTTACGAAGTCACGACACAGGTATGTGACAATACAATGTATTCAGAATGTGAATTAGCATTACTGAAAACCTCAGCGTCAAATGTCAACAGGGTTGCAGAAACAGAGAGAGGCAATTTTCAGCGATTTACACCAACAGTTATCACGATATTTAGATTGAAATGAAAACGAGGAATGTCACAGAAGCCTAGGAGGGAAACATTAGAAGACCAAAGTCATCCGGGAACCATGCCTGTGCCAGATGTATGCCAAACCATGGAGCAGGTGATCATACAACAGATTAAATAAATTTAACTGCAACTGGAAAAGAAGATCACTGAAGCTTTTAAAAAAAAATATCCACCAGGGACATTGGATGTTGTCACTGTGTTGACAGTGCCATTCGTTTTTTAGGTGTGAGTCATAAAACGTTGGAAACAAAAATGAGAAAAACTACAAGACAAAAGGCCATGGGATTATCAGTGTTACAAATGACAGCCTCTTAGTGGTGATGGAAGAAAAGTCAGGGGATCGCTATAAGGCCTTTGGACGTAATGACTGAGAACAATTAAAGTCTAAATCCATCCATCCCTAGAGACATGGTGTGCTTTCTGAATGGCTAAAAATAGTCCCTTACCATCAAATAAAACACTGTTAATACACAATTGAATTAAATACCCCATGAGGGCACGACATGAAAAGCAGGCAGACATCAATTTGTAACAGTAGCCTCATGACCAAATCACATCAGTCAAAAGAAACTTGGGTTTTAATCAGGGTCACATTCTGAATTACTTCTGCAAAGTTTGATATTGCAGCCAAATTAAAATGCGTCACTGGTTTCAGGAGCAACTAATTTCACATTTCCTTGCTCGCACTTCCTCTGAACTACTTTTTTTCTGTTTCTACTGAACACAAGACAAAGTTCCATGAAAGCTTCAGTACAAAAGATACCAGATCAGACCTGGCAAAATCCCATGTTATGGTTTACCGACTTGAAATTCTCATGACCACTGACCTTAACGTTTTTTTTCACCCGTCACACCGAATGAACTCGATCTCGTTGTAAAACAACAGCCACGCTAATTTGGCCCAAACTGATCACCCTGAATTAATGCAGCTATGTGTAGTCAGCGTTCTGTTATGGCTGGCAGCGGCAGCCAAAAAGCCCTGGGCAGGGCTGAGCCCGGCTCTTTTCCGCCATCTGGGATTTAGAATTTCATCTCTATTTATGCTCTGGCCATCTGCCAACAGGTCCATCCTTACTGCAGAGGCCAGGAGGAGACAGCGAGGCTCAAGTGACCGAGGGGGCCTTACACAATTAGGCCCCGGTAACAGCTCGTTCCCTACAACTCCTCCACAGGAGAGACAACCCAGGTGAATGGGTGCTCGAGGCCTGGGGACAGGGGAAGGGAAAGGCGGAGTACTACCTTGAACAAATATGTTCTTGGCGATCCCCATCTCAGTATTTTTTATAGCATCCAAGGTACACTTTGCCAAGGCTTTTGTTTCTTGTTATATATATATTTTTTTTTATCTCAAAAAAGTACCTAAAGGAAACCCGGGCTCTTGTATTTTGCTAACAAGGCTGTACTGCAAGCCACTGGTCTGTCAAGTATATAAACTACAACTTTATCACGACATTCTGTGCTATTATCTTCTTTCCTAAATAAAGCTGTATTATAAAATTTCTATCTGAAAAAATAAATAAATAAAGCGACTTTGCCGCAACATCGTGAGGTATAAATCTATAAATGAACATCCTTGGGCTCTGTGGATAAAAGGCATATTATAATATTAGAAATACAATAATTCTCTTTATCCTTATCACCGGGCTGCAGTGAGCTATGAAAACTGCACCAAAAGCTGACATTTTACTTCCATCTAAATTAGAGAGAAAATAGCAGGGTTTATAACGGTGACTCAGTGAACGTTGATGTTATTGAACCTATAACATTATGAACTGCAGCTCTACCCAATCTGAGGGAATAACAAAAAAAAATAAAAAAATGAATCACAACAAATGCTAACACCCTTTTAGGCACAGCGGTATTAAAGTGACACTCCAGCTAATGTGCCACGCTTGATAACCTTTAAGAAAATGGCGCTGGTTGCGTTTTTATAACAGACACATCCCGGTGCCGGTACAGGAAAGAACGCGAGGGGTTTCTAGCTACGTTGGATTTTTGGGAAAAACTGTCTCTCCTGTAATTTTTGCCAGCAAAGCACCACCTTGCTAACGCGGAAAGGTCATTTTACTCAAGGCACGGTTCCACAGCAATTTTATTTGGCAGGATTTGCGGCGCTTGCTCAAGACATACGGAAAAGGTGACATAGGGCTGTTATATTGCAGATGATGGGCCGGAGCGGCTGACAGACGAGGGCGTGTGAACATGCATCAGACTAACACTAACAAGAGCAAGGCCAAACACGGGCACCCTCATAATAAATAGCGTCTAGCGCCTTCCTTCGTATTCAATAATCCAGAGGAAAAGCGGTCCTCAGTTCCGATCTGCCAAGCAAAAGGCTCCATCGCAAAAGGGTAAATAAAACACTGGTGTCGGGGCCACAGAGAAAGTGCTCCTAAACACCTTGATTTTAGCTCGTTTCCCCAGCTTGTTATCCAAACTGCTCTCTGACAGACGCGAGATAGGGTCGGCTCCTCCAGGAATGGAGAAGAGGGGGCGGCAGGACACCTGAGGAAATAGACATCTGAAGTGCAGTACCGATCTTTGATGCGGTTTCCATCTTTGTAGATGCATGAAGTTTTGCACACAAACAGCATATACAGCCATCTGACAAGAAAAAGTTAAGATTTTCACGATACTGTAAAACATATTAGAGATGGGTCATTTTCTACGCTGACTTATTGTTTCACCAGCTACTTTTCTTACACCTGCAGATTTAGTCCACTGAACAATGCAACAGGCGCCATCTCTTACCGGGAACAAACACGCACAAAGACAAAAAGTAAACTCACATTCGAGAGCTTTCGGGATGTGTCTTTGCACCTTATCTGTAGGATTACCGCAGGAGTCGACAAACTGTTGATTGTCTTTGCACAAGGAAAAGATTTGCCCGGATAATCACTTCTCTATTGTACCAAGAGCGGCTTTCCGCCCACCTACTCATTCCATATGTCTGGAGGCCCTTTGAGACACAAACAGCGCTAACCTTCAACAGTTTGCACGAGAGACTTTGAACGTAATGGCAGGTAGTGCCCCAACAAAACGGCAAAACTAGTTTCTGCTCCAAAAACAACAATTTGCATGCCAACAGGGCATTCCAAATAAACTATTCATAAACGAACGCTGCATTTATATTCATATTCCAGCAAGTGCTGCCAGATACAAGTGCTGCTACAATGAGCCATTGCACGCACAATCACATCACAATTGTGCCAATTTTGCAGGAAGCTGAAAATGAATCAAAGAACAAGCAAACCCAGAAAAATGCACCTGACTGGAGGAGGAAGGCAGTTTTCGTTTGACAAGGAGCTCCATCTCGGGAATAATTTAGTACAAATACCTATGAAAACACCAAGTACTTGACCCCAGAACAGGTGCCTACAGATACGTTGCAGCAGCAGCAGTTAAGTGTTGGCTGTGATCCATTTCTCATTGACAGAAAATATATAGCCACAACATTTCCGTAACACCCGTAGACTGTATATAAATGTCCCCACTCCCTTCCATTGGCCAAACTGACGCCAATTTCCTGGGGATACAGGAAGCCGGAGTCTGCGCAGTACGGTCCGAGTACACCACTAATATATTAACTACCTAAAATGACTGAAACCACCCTTGAAAATAATTGATTTGATGTGTACTTTAGCGTTTTAATTTCACCCAAGTCTCATCCACTAACATGGAGGGGGTGGAGCTTATGACCTATACTGCAGCCAGTCACTAGGGGGAGCTCTACCTGCTTTGGCTTCAATTTTAGGGAGCTGTACTGCCGTCCATCTTTACAGCGTATATGGTAACACCCCATGTCGGCCAGCTGCATAGTAAATTATAAATAGATGTATTCCACTATAAAGCTTTAGTGTTTGTACAACAAACAGCAGCCTGTAAGTGTGAAAGCTTCCCCAACTCTGGGTGTTACCGAAGCCTCCTTATATACAGAACACAACCCATTTGACGGAACAACGTGCCAAGTGCACATTCACTACCTCTACAATGGAGATAATTAAGCATCTGTCAAGGAAGACAATGCTAGTTATATTACGCAAACAGCAGACATCTGCTTCTGCTACACCCTTTTCACCGGAGCCCCAAGAGTAGCCGATTCACCGGGAGACGATCAGCCACACGGAGAAACAACTGTAGCACTTGGTAAGTCAGACGGAGAGCTCCAGGCTGCTGCAGGTTTACACAGTCACGTTTTGATCACTTACATTTATTAACAGACATTTCCTGGAGACTTAACCAAACCCTATGCATTACTATTTCTCGTCTCATCTTAACCTTAACTTAAAAAGAATCGTACTCGAGCCTTAAACCAAGCCTTTGTACTAACATTTAATGATTCAAATTATGAGGAAATTGTGGAGCCCACAGTATTACTTTTAGACTTTGATGTTTTCGATTTATGGCCCCACATGCATGCACCAGTTATTCATGTTTGACAATAAACGCATGCTAACAATTTAATCTGTTCTTTTGTGGATTTTTTTCAAATACCATAATGAACACTGCCATTTAAGATGCAATCTGGTGTTTCTAATATACAGAGGCATAAGTCATCAACGCTGGATTTAGAGATTTCACCCACTGAACGAGGGGTTCAGCTATTTCCACTGACACGAATGGACGCGGCTTTGAAGAAGTAAAACACCAAATACGCACACCAAGCTAAAACCACCCGAGCGCCGGCCCACAGGCATAACCCATCTTTCCATTTTGATCCACGAGCACAGTCTTACGGTCTTTCCACATGCTGCTGATCACTGGCGTCTGTCGGTTTGGCTGCGTGATTGTGGTCACTTCTTTGGATGTTTGGTGGACTACGGACCCTTCCCCCGGGATTCTCTGCACTCATCTCTTCCTGTAAATGCAGCTTTCTCGCCACAGGCTGTGAGCAGTGGGTGGGCCGCGGGATTGCGCGCGCGATGTCGAGATGAGGTCTGGAAATGGCCATCCTCCCCACACAACTCTTCATCACAGCAATCTAGCAGCAGGGAGAGCCTCGAGGTTGCCCGCATTCGCTTTAGCTCTGAGGACACTTCATGGTAGCGGGGCGCTTTTTTAGATAGGGCGATCTTGGGAAGAATTTCACACAATCTAACTGTGTCAAGAAAAATACACTGGAGACTCTTGAGTGAATAAGCCAATCTCAAACAACAAACTAGTGCTGTATTGACATGCTGCTAATACCAACTAGATTGCTACAAAGCAATTTAAATACCTGTCATGTGAGCTAAATGTCTGACCTGACCTACATTTGGGCAAAAGTTAGTCTGAAAAAACAAACTCATGCTAAAACGTATTTATGCTAATGCTTTCAAAACTATAAACTGCCATGCAGATTAACATAATTTCAGCAAAATTTCTTAAGTCTTGTGACCCCAATGGCTGTTGTGAAGAAACAGATTTGTACCTACAAGTACACACCTCAGGCACTATGACTAATGACTATGGCTTTCTATTGACAAAGTATTCCTTCTGCCTGTTTACCAAGTTCTTTCCTTTAACAAACTTTTCACTAACTTAAGTCGCACTTAAATCTATCCTAATCCATTTAGCTAAGCCTGCCCCGAAAACATTAGAACTTGAGAAAAGCCGCCCTAAAACAAAATTCCGCTATACCGCTCATATGGCCTTAGACAGTCGGCGGATTTCTGTACATGGACAGCTTTTCCCCGGAGCCATAAACAAAACGGCGGCGGCACTTTGTGAAGTTCTATCACGGAGATAAATGGGAGGCGGATTTTCTGGACACAGTGACAATTTGCAAGATCATTTGCTGGAAATATGGACTTATTTACTGCTTCGGAACTCTCATCATTTTCACAAAATAACATTCAGTGCGGACAGAAGGAACAAACACTTATTTAGTCCACATGTCTGGCATTCTGCGAGCTGCGAGAGGAGCAGCTCTGGGAGGGTACGCTGATCATGAGATGCGCTTTCCCATTTCTATATTATACGTCTGGCAACAAATCTGAACCTTGACTTATGATTACAGTGATTTGGAATAATATATCAATGTTTAAAGCATAAAGGAAAAAAAAAAACTCCCGTGACTAACTAAAGGTATTGTTCAGGCCCAGTGGGCTGTCATTAACATTCAAAAGCTTGCACAAAAGAAGTCTTCATGCTTCATCGTGATCTTTACTGGATTGACTTTAAAAGTGCCGCCTCGCAGCCAGAAGGAGATAACAACTGCCTCAATCACGGCGAGAGTGCACAGAAAACCACAAGCCCAACAATCTCTGTTCAGCCTTACCTTCTGCACTCTCTCTGTGGCCTCCACAGGAGGACAGGAAGATATGCCAGGCCTCCCTCTGCCATCACAAAATACTGTAGATCCGCTGTTACAGTCACCTCCTGTGAGGCAGTGGCAGGTTTGAGAAGGGCAAGTGATTTTTCGCTACAAGAGGTGCGGGTAACTACTCGGAGTGCTGGTAAAGTGAAGTGGTGGTGGTGGTGGAGGAGGGGGGGCGGGCGCCGGCAGAGACTGTCAGACCTCTGCACTGAGCCTGACAAGCAAGAGTCTGTTGTTGTCGTCGAATGCTTAAAGGTTAAGATGTACATAACCGCTGCTGTTTTCATACTGATTCACGCTGCCTCGGGTTGTAGTGTTATTTTTATGTTATCGTCTCTTCTTCTCTCTTTCACAGAAACACAGATGAAAGTTGAAAAAGTCAGATCTCAATTTCTCTTGCTCACTCTGCGTGAAGATCCGTGTGCAGGCGAGGAGTCAGAGGGCAGAGAAAGTAAATATACAAGAAAAGGAGGTGTAATCACCGTTGGATGCTTCCTTACCGGCTGCAGCACGCCCTAAACAGGTCGCTAATGCAGTTCTAAATGGGTTACCAGAGTCCAGACTTTCTCTCTCTCTCTCTCTCTCGTGCTGCTGAAAGGCAGCCTGTGATCTGTCCCAGGTGAATTGACAAACAGTAATGATTCCTCACGGCCACAGTCATAAACACCGGCTTATTATCCTGTGGCACGAAGCTGTGGAGGCAGCAGGGCTAACGCGGCACTACGCCACAACTGTCAATTTGTGATCAAATGCACGGCCCATGCTTTAAAAAAAAAAAAAACATTTCGCACATCCTACATTTAGCCTCGATCGATCCTGCCACGCTGCCGTGTTTCAGAAAGCGAGTCAAATACAGATATTGATCAAAGAGCGAGATGGAATCTACTCGAAGGACCTCTGAGCCACGGAAAGCTGGAGAAAGATTGAGTTAGGAAGAGAACACCGGCCATTTAAGCGTCCAAAAATCAAGTTAGCTGAATTAACTTGATAATTCTTTTTCGTTTACTGTCATAGCCACCAACTTGAACACTCTGACTCATAGTTTTCGAGAAGCAGTTTTGTCTGTCGGCTTTAACTTACGCTGTGATTTGCAGTAGCTCCACACACAGCATCAATGAGAGTGGGCTTAAAGGAATCGGAGAGAGCCAACATCTTTAAGGGAGAGGGAGAAAAAGAGTTGCAGAAACTTTCTAGCTCCACTACTCAAAGGGAAAAAAAAGAGTTTCTATTGATCTGACAACTTCCTACCACTTCATCACATCTAATTATGTTGTACATATCAGTCTAAACTCAAGAAGGGCCTGGTACACGAGGCTGTGATGCTGAGAAATTTAGTGCAGAAAAATATAACTCTTATTCTACATTTGTCCTTGATAGACTCAGAATGTGGGCCCTAAAAATGATCTGCTGCAACGTCTGAGGCAATCAGTCCCAATCTTCAAACTGTGACAGTTCATTACAGCGTTTGGCTGCATGCCCAATAACGTCGCACTTGTACTCTTGTCACCACGGGGACACGACGCCACACTATTCCTAAGATGAATGACTTTGTGATAACAATGGCTCTAATATCGAAAGCACTGACACTAACTCAGCGATAACTCTGGTTTTTGGCCTGAAGTGTCTGCAATGGCCAAAAAGCAAAAAGTCTGGGCTGAAAACTCAACACGGCAGGATTATTAATGCAAAGTGCAGAAGAAATAATCTAACACCTCTGCAGTCTCTTCCAATCTTTTATAAACTGTGGGATTTGGTTGCATCCAGTGAGCGAAATCCACCTCATGAAACTTTCTCTGAACTGCGCCCTTGCTGTGCCAGCACGCTGCCATCACCTTCAGCTGTGATTTTATGACGTCTGCCCTGAATGTGGAAATCTCACCACCTCGAGATGACTCACTGACGGCAACATGCCGTTCCTGCACTTCAAAGAAGTCGGAAGTAGCTGGTAGTTCTCCTGGTTTTCCGTGTGCGACATCTGTGCTTCATAAAGCCGGCCTAACAAGCGGGATATGTAGTGCATGTGTTCGGGATAAACGTTTAAAGGTGTGAAATTGGATTTGGATCTGACAGAGCAAAGAGATTTTAAGAGCAACGGTAAGAAGCCAGGCCGGGCCTACACATATTTTATGTTACATCTGTGCAGAACACACTCGCCAAAGCTAAACATGAAGTGTGGAGAAATACTGATTACACAGAGAAACACACATCACATGTGAAGGGTAATCCTGACACAGTTCTGAATCCGATAAAAATTTTTTTTAAAAAAAGCCTTGTATGAATCTGGAAAGTGAAATTTTTGCTCCGTTAAGTATTTAAAGGAGAATTAATATTTTACATTGACCAAGAAGGATGTGAGGCACTGTGAGCTTATTAAAGAGAAAACTGATAAATGTATTGATCAATCTGTAGTACTGTAGTAATGCACGTTTATGCTTCAGCGTCAATTTGGCGTCGTAGCTATGGCCCAGACCCTAACACCGTAGCCTGACGTCCACTTCCCCATAAATCT